>NW_026086605.1:0-1401250 GCF_022539395.1 Myiozetetes cayanensis | reverse complement strand
CCATACATAAATCACAGCACACTCATTCAGTGTTGATGGCTCATGTCTGAGGGCTGAAAACAGCCACCAGGGAAGTAAGAAAGAAACAATGAAGAGTCTCCGTGAGGGAGGCAGAAGAACAAACCCCTCAAGCACCCCAGCACTCAGCCCTGTTCTCTGGCAGGCAGACTGGCAGATGTTCAGGAGTGCAGCACACAGCTCTCAGCTCTAGAGCCTGACACAAAGTGATTCTGCAGCCCCTCTGTGCTGCCTACATGTGCAAATATTGACCAAATCCCTGCACTACCACAGTCTCTCCTCCCACATTTAATCCCACCAGTGACACAAGCCCAGCAAAGGTGCTGATGTGGGCACTTGAATAGAAGGCCACTGAGGAAATGCCATCAAGTCCCCAGTATGTTTTGATCTTGTGGTGTTGTGATATTTTTGCAGGGGTCTGGAGGAGCATTCAGTCAGTCTCACAGAGCAGGGAGACAAGCCCAATAGCCATAGAAAGTGTCCTTCAATGATGCCTGGCTGGATTTAACCTCCCTTCTCAACACACCAACATCAGATCTCAACATCTCATCTCAGACAGTTGATATAAAGAAGCTAAAAATTGTGAAAATGAGGCTGGGAACCTCCTCAGTAGATGTGTGTGGGTTACACTGGTAGAACTGTTTTAGAGGAACTTCTCTTCTGTGACACTTCAGCCCTTTTGCTTCCAGAGTCAGCCAGGAAGAAAAGGACAGCATCATAACACATGTCAGAATGGGATCAGATCAGACCCATCAGACACAAACTCAGACAATGACCTGGCCCATCTTCCTTGCTCTCCTTGGTCAGTAACACACCAGATTCCGAGATATATGCACAAAGCACAAATTAAACCCTAGATACAAGACAAGCCTTCAAATATGCTGCAGAGGAAACCTGGAGAGGGATATGAAACCCCCCTGAAATGCCTGGTTACAGCAAGAATTTTTCAGTTGCAGTGAGTGGTTGGCAGAGGGGAAAAGGTGCTGGTGCAGACTTTGATTGGGAGGGCAGAGATTCTAGGTGGATGCCAGGGAAGGCTGTAAGGGCGTGCACAGCACTGATGTGAAAGGACATGGCCAGCTTTAGGGGAAACCTCCCCCTTACTTAGCTACAAAGCCTGGCTTTGGCCCCGTCATCTTGTCCAGCAACAAGGTACCAACAGCTGCTTTCTGTAGATGTTGCTGGCACACCCTGATAAATCACTCTTGAAATCACAGAAAACATCATCCTCAAAAATCATCGACAGCCCAAGACATGATGGTAACAGCATTGCATGCGTCAGCATTTAGGATCATCATTGTAAAAGGTTGCAGAAGGGATTGGGGTTAATGGAGGTAATCTGTGATTATCTGCTGCAACAGATTGCTCTGCCAGTGACTCATCTGCCACAATATATTGTGGGCTGCAGCTGCAAATAGCGAGGAGGACGGAGCTGGCTCCCAGGCTAACTAAGACTGCGGCTGTTGTTCAGAGAAACCCCTATGAGAGAGGGTGCCAAGCCACTGCAGGTGTGTGACAGCCTGGCAGAGCTCTGCTGAGGGGAGTGGGCTGTGACGGTGCTCCACAGTCACTCATCCACGGGTGTTACTATAGCTACCAGCTGAAGGACTCAACGCAAAAAGAAGAAATAAAAAAAAAAAATGAAAAAAGAAAATTAGGAGGTGGAAAACAAAAACCAAGGAAAGTTGTTGTAAAGCAAAGGCCGAGGGTTCCTCTGATTAGCTGATGAAGTGCTTCAAAAGCAGCGACTGAGAAATGAGGCTGGAGGGCTGCACGGCGTAAGCGTCAGGTGATGTAAGCAGCTGCCTCGCCTCTCCCACCCACCCACCACGACCCCGAGAGCTGGCACTGTCCTAATAAACATCAAACAGAGCTCTGTGCCAGGGATGGATTAACTATTTCCTCATTGCTCACAAAGTCCTGCACTTCCACTGGCTCTCACCGCAGCCCTAGGGCCAGAATTACAACAAGGTATTGATTTGGGCCATCAGCCCCCCGGGAGAAGTGTGGAAACAGGCCAGAAAGAACAATGATCCTACCACCAGGGACTCCAGCAGAGAGCAAAAGCTAGGTACTGTCATAGCTTGGAAGATGAAGGAAGAAGAAGAAAACAGCACCATGCACCCATCCCACACCTCCCATTGGAAAGCCCCTGCCTCTGCTCTGGATGCCCAACATAGCCCAAAGCACCAAAAGCAGCTGCAGCCAGGGACAGACACTTCTAATATGTACATAAATCTAAATAAATGTATAGTTCCTGCTCTGCTGCTCCCCTGACAGCCAGCTGTTCCCTTTGCTTGCCGTTATCGTCACTCCGAGATTAATGTCACTGCCTGGGACAGCTCATTAGCAATTTTTATTACAAAGCATATACATTTGGCTGATGGTGGGCAAAAGCTAAGCCTCTGAGTAAATAAAATACCAGGACAGCTCTCAGGGAATGACAGAGAACAGATATCTGCGGGGTCTGTACCCCAGCTCTGAAAGCCAAGAACGGCAGGAGGTCAGAGATCAGCGGCTTAATTGTCCGGCGAATTAATGGTGACGAACGTCTGTTTGCCCTCTTGTTACAACTGACACCAGATATTTCAGAGAAAGCACAAGGACACTTGGCTACAGAGGAATGTTTGGATGGCTGAAGCTGAGACTGTTGCCAGTCCCAGCCCGTCAGAGCGGCGCAGGTCACACGAAGTCACCGTAGGAAATGCTGCTGACTCCAGCACAAACCAGAACCTTCTGGGCCCGGCCAAGCAGCCACAGATTATTCTCGCTTTGGAAAGAAAGATTGTTTGCTTATATTTTTAAAAAAAACCCCTCAGATCCAGGTCTTCAAATATACAAGCATAAAGAATAAAATAAAACTGGAAGAGTGTGAACTGCACCGTAAAAATCAACCTGAACTTGTTTCCTCCCCTTTTGAAGAAAAATTGAATGCGACAGAAAAAACCCACAAACACACCAAAAACAAACAAACAAAAAACCCAAACAAACAAAAAACCCCAAACAAAGAAAAACACCCCCAAACCAGAACATATTACAAAAGCAAAATTTTTCTTTACATTTTCCCTCTCCAGAAAACATCCCTCTTTTATTGTCCTGTACAACCCTGGTTCAGCAATGCATCTCTGAGTGGAAGATGTCACAATGGGAAGGGTAACAACTTTCACCCAGTTAGTGACATTTTGTGAAGCTGGCTAATTCTTTTCTGTTGAAACAACTTCTTCCACAATCAAGAGTCAGGTCTAGTTATTTACTTTCTTCTTGTTGCTCAACCTCACTTCAGATTTTCATGTGTAGCTGTAGGAACAAGGATGAAAGCTTCCCTTTGTTTTAAGGTGGTTATGTTAGCTTTGAGCTGTTGTGAAAGAGATTGAAGGGCACATCTCTCCCATTCATCCAAATATATGTGAACCCCTCCGGTGTCTAATTTAAGCTTCATAAACAAGGAACAAGTACTTTCTGAATACTAAAAAATACAGTATCAACCTACCAGTCAGTTTCAGAGAACTATAAAGTCACTTCTTATGTCATAAGTCACTCCCCTCCTTATGGGACTTGCTGATACCTTTAATTAATAGTGGTAATATGTAACTCTGCCAACAAGGATGTGTAACATTGAATTAGGAGACTAAAGTGTAAGTATTCTTTCAGTAGTGTTTTCCACAGAGGTCATGATGACCAGGGAACAGACACACTGGTTTTTCAAGCAAATCTATGTGCTCAGTCTCTGACTGAGCTAATTACAATGGTGCCTTGAGCACTGCTGTCTTGAAGTGTCTGCCAGCATGTCCCTAACAAACCACCAGGTTCACATTTTTCCAGCCCAGATGGAAAAGTCTGGTTATCAGGTCAGAGTCAATTCCACCTCTGAGGCCAATGTACTTCCACCCCACACAGATCCAGCCAGCTGAACTTCATGAACAACTGAGAAGTTAGTGACTGAACAGTGTATTTGTTTGCTTCTCGCTTCTGCCGCTCATCAGTGCCCAGGGGACAAAACCTGCTGGGTCTGTGGGGATAAAAACTTCACATGGTGCTCAAGGGCTGAAGGAGGCAAGTCCTGGAGCAGCTCCAGTGTGAGGGTGGTCTGACCTGCACGTGGGCACGTGCCCACTTGGCATCCACCAGACAGACTAGAGCTGAACAAATCTACAGACACAATCTCTGCTGCAAGAATCACCTTCTGTCCAGGTGTTTTATGAAATCCATGTATTGGGTTGTTACTATCATTCCTTCCAAGGTGTCAGGGAAGAAAAAAGAAGTCCAGCCCTTGCTTTAGATGATATTCTGATTTTTAAACTCACGACAGCAAAACCCCAAGAAACTACCCAGAAAACCCAAGCCTCCTTATCTCATCAGACTCCCCCTGTGACGCAGCAAACACTGATCTTCATGTCTGAGCATCTAAGCCCAGGTGGCACATGTGCTATTTTAGCACCTCTTGGGACCACTCTGGGAGATAATGTAATTAATATTATCTTGGTGATGGCTATTTTACCACATCCCACCGGGAAACTGCAATCTGTGCTTATGGAACTTGAACCCGGTCAATGCCCGCTTCCGACCAGTTTCAGGTGTCTCCTAATTTAAGGATACATTTACAGACAAAACAGGTCAGCAGCTCTTCCCAGGGAGCCAAACAGTATCTTAATCACTTGTGTTTAATAGGAAACAAATGACTGAGCACTGATAAAGGTCACCATTATGCTTTTGAGGAAAAGAAAAGTGACTGCAGAACAATCTGATAACGGGAGAATTTGCTTCCTGCGTAACTCAATATTTATAAACCCTCCCCGCAAGGGGGCAAAAAGGAAATCATTTCAGCTGGCTGAAAGCAACATTCCAAGTGATGTTTTTAAGACGACAACACAAACAGGACCCCAGCTGAAAGCAGTGCTTGTGGGAAAGATATGGAGAAGGACAAGAGGGGGCAGAAAGCCCGGAGCTCCGGCTGCGCTCCGGCACAGCACTCCAGCTGCCCGTGGGCATGCATGGACCTGGCACAGCACACACTCCTGCTCAGCCTCTCCCACGGCAACAGAGGGCCAGCAGGGGGAAGCAGGATTGCCCTGGTGGGGCTTTCCACCTTCAGTGGAATGACTGGAGTGAAAACCTCCCTCCTCCCCAGCAAACATATGCACGAAGACACGGGATTGTTTTTCATCCTGAAGGCCAGACCTGCACAGAATCAGAGCATCACAGAACATGTCAAGGTGGAAGGGACCCACAAAATCACTGAGTCCAACTCCTGACCCTGCACAGACACCGCAACAATCCCACCCTGTCCCTGAGAGTGTTGTCCAAACCCTCCTGGAGCTCTGTCAGCCTTGGGGCTGTGCCCACTGCCCTGGGGAGCCTGTTCAGTGCCAACCCCCCTCTGGGGGAAGAACCTTCTTCCAATATCCAACCTAAACACCCCTGACACAACTTCAAGCTATTCCCTCAGGTCCTGTCACTGGTCAGTCTTACCATACCAGGAATTTCAGTTATTTTCCATGCTTTTCTATATTTAATCCTCTTGAAATGCAGGCAGTGATTGCCCTGCAGCCTGACCGGTGTCTCAAGAGCAGAACTAGTTCTCAGCCTCAACAGCCTCGAGCCCAGCTATGTCAAGCACCCAGAATTTCAGCTGATTTCTTTGGGAACCACACATTCCACCAAGCCCTTCAGCAAGGCCCTTGAGAGAGGGAGAGAAAAGGACCCTAACTGAGGAGTCCCCTCTGCACAAAATTTTAAGTGTTCCTGGAGAAGTGTTGTTTTCCAAGGCTTCCTGGTAAGGAAGTTTTTCATGGGAGAATAACGTGGCAGATGTGGAAGAGTGCTTACAGTGATAGCAAAAATAAATATAAATTATTTGTATTTTGTGCCCAAAAAGGCAGTGTTCTCAATTATTAAAAAAAGAAATGTTTATCTCCCAGAAGTAGATAAACAAAGACAGGGGAAAGAAAAACAGTAGAAGGTACATCTACTTTGTTTCACATTTTCCACGCTAGTAGATGACAAAGTGGTTTGCACTTTGCTGCCTTGGCTTCGGATATCAAAATATTTCAGAGATGCTTTTAAAGTACATTAATAAAAATAATAAAACCAACACACCCCTTAGCTTTTCAGCAGTGCCCTCTACTTAAAGACCTAAAAGCATTTTTGCAAACAAAAAATAGCAAAAGCTTTTCCAGCTGAAAGATGAATTTTGCCCTCACATAAAATAGCATGACTTTTACAGTCCTGTTGAGACACTCCACATGTGCAACTGGGAAAAGAAGTTATCACATGTGGTTTAAACGCACAGCTTTAATTAGAAAGCAACAAAACAAAACAAAAAAACACAAAATAAAACCAGACCCGTTCTTCTTGGAAATTTTTCCAGTTGATATTGTCAGAGGACCTAAGAAAATTAGGGCTGCTAGATGCTGGGGGGAAAAGCACTCTTCACTTTCTCTTTGCTCTGTGTGTTTTGAGCAGCCCAGCCCCGGAGAGAGGAAGCACAGGGAGCTGCTGGGTGCTCCAAGCACACACTGGTGTGGTGTGGATCCCCTCCACCAATTTGCTTTTCTGCAGTGCCTGGGGGCCAACAAATTCAGGACCTCTTTGTACAGGGCAATGCATGAACACAGATCCCACCCCTGAAGGGTTTCCAGCTCACAGTACAGCAGCCAAAATCACTCCCCTGACATCCTGAACTCCCTGTTGTCACTGGGGATGCTGCCTTTGCCTTCAGCAAGGGTTAGGATTTCATCCCCTGAGGCTTCAGGGGGTCACAGTTTTCCCACTCATCAACACAATTGCTTTCTGAGGAAGGTCCATATTTCAAAAAGGGGTGGTATTACTAAAAAAACATTAAAAGTTGCCAGGAACAATTAAGGACTGCAAATGTACTGTTGTCCAGAGCTGACTGTGTTTCAAACAGATTCAATAAAGAACATAAAGATGGAAAGAACATTGAAGAACCAGGGCAAGTCAGACCAGGTGTTTTCCTTCACATTCTCCCTGACATCTCTTTTCTTTCTGTCTTCCCCACTTCTGTCCATCTCTTTCATTTCAAGCATTAATTACTTATTTCTGTTTTCCAGGTTTTCTTCTTTTCACCTTTTGTTGACTATCAGCATCCACCAGCCTTAAATGCCACCTTCTGTCTCTGGCCTGTTGCAAACTGCACTGCTACCCCTCCACATCCTTCTGACTCTTGAAAGCCACCCTAGGAACAGGGACTTGGAGCCTCTTGCTCTTCTCTTCCCTCATTTCAGTCTGGTCCTAGAGTAGACTGCAGTGTCCTGTTCCCTCTCACTTGTTCTCTGTTTCTCCAGTCCCTGAGCTCTAAATTCTCTTCTGCATACTTGTACACCTTCAGCAAGCTGGAAACACTCATCACCAGCACCCCCAGCCCAATCAGACATCATGTCTAGGACATGTAGGCACCCCATTAGGGTAAAGTCATCTCTCTGAAGAATAAAACACAAGGGAGGCCCCTGGCACTGGAAATCGCTGCCACAGGCCTATTCATCCTCTTCAAAAGCTGACATGTTAAAATAACAGAATAGAAGGAATTCGTGGCAATTTGGTCACACACAAAAAAAGCCAAGAACAGGACTTTGGTCTTGCCCTGAAATCCAAGATACAACAGCAGATGTCTTTCATCTATATGACCTTTTCCACTAAGACAAAAGAAAGACAGGATATTAAATCACAGTTTAAGGCTTTTATGACTCTTGGCAAGCATTTATTTATTATGGGTTTGTTTGTTTTGGGACTTTGTTTTTAGGCAAAGTGTTATTTTTTGTACTTTTCACGGAACTTCAGCTGAAATACCATAAAAACGTCTGAGACAAATTTCTTGCGGGTGATTTAAACATTTTCGAAGTCACAAGCTGACTCCCCTCCCAACTCATACTGCTCAAACCAGTGTGTTTAAACCAGGGCAGCCATTCAACATGAAGGCAGCATTTAATTTTTCACAAAGCCGTGGAAAACCCTGATGGCACAGATGAACTGCATTGTTGCCTTCTTAATTTGCTCACAGCCCTCGCTGGGGAAGAGCTCTCCCCAGCATGCTCAGCTCACCTTACAGATGACTCAGCAGACAAGCTTCCAGTGAAGACAATCCAGAGGAAAGGATGTTAACCTTGGACCCAGGGAGGATTAGTTTGAAGTCCTTCTTCTGGTACTCATAGATCATAGATTTCTCATGCTATTTTAGGCAGAGAGTTGGGCTGTGTAAATACCTTGTGAAATTAAGGCTCCCCATCACAGACAGACTTGGGGGAGACGGCTGAAGCAGACATGGGTTTGTTCACCCAGCCCCTCTGCCAGGGACTATTACCCTTGGAGAACATCAGATTTAATGGGCTGTGCTCCTCATTCACAGCTGCTGAAACTCAGATGTGACATCAGGCTCTAAACCATGCCTGCAGGTACACGTCCTCACTAAAGCTACACACCACCTTCATCTCGCCCTCCATCAGTTCCTAGCACACAACGTGAACCAAGAGCATTTCCTAAGCTTCCCTTTGATACTGATGGCTGTAAATACATTAAAGACTGAGAAACCCTGGAGCCAGAGAGAAATTTTCAGTGAAACATTCTTCCCCTCAGAAAATACCAATCATCCAAAAGTAAATGTTTCACAGATGTGTCACTTCTGACATTTTATTTTTAAATGAAGGAAATTCAGAAGGTCTTCAATAAGGTTAAAGCAGTGTTTCAACTTTTGATTCCAAACTATTTTTACCCCTTTTAAAATACTACATCATTTCACAAGGAATAAAACAATTTATTCCCAAATGAAACACATAGGCTGAGTTCAAGCATTTTTTTTTTCCCCCCTCATATTTCGTTTTCACAGCACATTAGAAATGTTTGCACTCCCTTTGTCTTAGAACAGAAATACGTTCTCTCGAAATTTGGGAAGAAAAACAAACAAACAAGCAAAAAACCCCAAATGGGACAAGAGCAAAACCTTTGGCCCTCAGAGCCTCCCTGAGGCCCCGAGCTCTTGCAGTGTTTGAGGGCAGGTGAGGACAGGCTGGAACTCGGCATGTTCTTTCTGAGTGACTAAAACACGGCACGGGCCAAATGCAACCACATGACACTTCCCAAACGAGCACACATATGGCTGAGCGTTTCTGAAAAGTCAAAATCTGCTCGCACCCAAATCAACGGGCGTTTTACTCCCGACTCCTTGGAAGCAGGGTTAAGTCAACGCCGGCTAAGACGGGAAAATCCCAATCAGAGATCAGGCCCAGCGTTCCCCCTGCAGATTATTCATGAAGCGCGTGCAGACGTCACGAGAAAACAGAAGGTGCTACAGAGCTGTTATTTTTAAGCTGAGGGTGAGAAAATAGGCAGCGAGGCGCAGAGCACAACTTCGTGCGTTGCTTTGTCACCACTCTTGTTAAGGAGCTCAAGGAAATTATTTTAAGGAGAAAAAAAGTTCGTCGTTATCTCTGCCTCTTCCAATCAGAATAGACTTAATTTTCTGTGAGCTTTTACAGATTTTTTTTAAATGCCTCTTAAATTTGTGAAACTATTTCTTTCTGAATGCTGTTTTTCTATGACCCACCCAATTTTCAGAGCCACGAAAATGTCCAAGAATACCTCTTTAAACTATCTAGAAGACATCAGAAGTTATATTCTCCAGTACCCATCTCGTACAGAATTTAAATCAGGTCCTAGCTGCCTGCAAGGCTTTTGCAGAATTGTTTCTTCCTCCTTTTGCAAAGAGCAATCAATTTGGAGGAGCTGAGGCAGACGCTGAAGTGGATCACAGGGAGCATCTGTGCACAGAGACAGAGACCAGTTCTAATCATCAGCATCACAGGACTGTAATCCTCGAACTCGGGCATCAGCAATTACCAGTGTGAGAGCACAATTTATTCCCTGTAGTCAGACACAAGATGGATATCCCATTGGGCACCGGTTAGATTGTTAGACTCGTTTTAGAAGGCTTAGCAACACCACTTACCATGTATGAAACAGTACTAATGGCAGGCAGCCTGAGCCATCAGATGAGTTTAATAAAGGGCTTCAGTAAGTTAGCACTGTGCTCTCGTTATGCAGGGGGTCAAAAATCCTGGCATGTAAATGGAAACATGGCAGCTTTTTGGACTTCTGACACTAAAACCTTCATATGCCTCAAATCTCTCAGTCAGCATATATACCTTCATGCATGCAAACCTTGAGAGTCTTAATTCACCACAGATAAAGAAAACATAAGCAATACAAGCATAGGATTTCAACACCAGGACCTCAGATTCATATCTAATCTAACACACGAGTAGTCCTTCTTAATTATTCTTAATAATGCTCACAGCCCACCTGACTGATAATTAACAAGGGAAAAACCCAGAAGCCCCTCTCTGTACCTCGCACTCAGAGTTACAGCCACCAGCACAGTAAATGCACTGGCAGTTTACAGTCTGTGAGCAACAGAGCCTGACGCAACACCCAGGGCCTTCCCTCGCCATCCGCTCAGGCTGATGTTCTCCAAGCACCACCCCTCCCTTCCCTGTTGCTGCTTTTCCCATCCCAGGGCTGACCAGCCTCAGCCACCCGGTTTACGGAGCTGGACAAAAGCAGCCACTCAGTGTGGCTTGGCCGAGGTGTAAAATGTATCAGCGAGGAATTTGGTTTCGCTCAGCCCGCCAGTCCCGAGCGCAGCGGCGACACCCGCAATTAGGGCTTGCGGAGAACACACATCGTTACAGCTTCACCCTTGGGCATTCACCAAAAGAGAGATTTGCTTTTCTAATTGGTTCAATATTTTGAGAAGGTAAATGGTGAATAATAACAGCCTCGGCAGCAACACGAGACGGGATGAAAGCAGCACAAACTCCCCGTCTACGCTCTCGGCTTCGTGGCCTGAGCCACACGTTGAGTGACTTCCAGCCCCAGGAGGAGCCGTCCTGCAGGGGACATCCTCCCCCATAGCACCACGGGGAGCGCCCAGGGACACCTCTCCTGGCCTGGGTCACCTCAGCTGGCTTCTGGCCTCGGTGAACTGCGCTGTTTCTGTGCAACTACAAACCTCATTCGCAGAGCGATAAGTTTCCCGCAGAGTTAGGAGCTCACTTCCCTTATTGCAGAAGAAGAAATAAACAGTTCTTTGAGGGAAATGGCAGCATTTAGTTTATGAGCTGGATGCTATTGCAAAGTTTAAGCTAGGTAAAATGTTAATTTCTGCAAAGCACATCCTCAACAAAAGCAGCTTTATAAATGGAATTTTGTAACAACAATAAATCTAATATTTTCTTCAGAGGTCCTTAAATCCGTTTACTCAGTCCTCTCAAATACGAGGGAAAAAAAAAAATCAAAATAGCAACATCCATCATTAGGTTAATTACAACCGGTCACACTTAACCTCTGATAATTTAACCACGCAGAGCACCTTTTGCTCATAAAAGCTGCAGTAAATGTAACGCAATCTATAAATATCACTGAGGCCACTGTGGAGTTTAACCTCTGGGTTGCTGATTTAAATGTGCTGGGTGCTGAGCACAGCGTGCTGCTGCTCGGGTTCAGCGCTGACAGATGTCCCTTCCCAGACCTGGAAAGGGGATGAATGAATGAAAAGCCTCCCCGCCATTCACGGCTGCCAAGCAGCACATCTTTAACGGCAACTGAGAGCCTCGCCCTTCCACAGCCTGCTGACACAGCTCCAAACGTCTCCCCTGCGGCCAGTCTACCTTTCTATATTTCTAGGCATGCCATTGTTTCGAGCCTCTCTGCTTTTGTGCAAGAGCATGGAGCCCTCTCTGCTCAGCGCCAGGCACATCGCTGCGCTGTTCGCAGGGCGGAGCGTGACCTCAGCCTGCTGCTCTCCCCGAAAGAGCGAATCTTCCATTGACGTCAAGGGCTCTGCACAAACAGGGAGGGAGATAAGCGTACTGGAGGCAGGATCTGCCTCGTGAACGAGAGAATTTTGCTGGAGGAATTTACAAGCCTCTCGCAGTTCTCCTCTCTTGATTAAAGCCGGTGGGATTATTTCAAAAATTCAGCTGCCGAGTGCTGGCTATCGGAAATCTGTGGCACGCAGGGCTCTCTGCTGTTAACCCATCCTGACCGCTGATGCAAGACAAACCCCACCATTAGCTGCAAAAAGCAGGTCAGACATAGAAAGGTTTGTGTCAGAGGGGAGTCACTGACAGCTCTCTGTACGGCATCTCACACCTGTGAGCTCTGAGGAGCGCTCAGGAAGCCTGCATCCTGCTTGTGGTGCGGATTTTAAGCAATATGGACCTGTGGGGTAAATTGGGGAGGTTTATAGTCAATTTTATGCATTCCTTTCCTGAGACAAAAACTGGGATGTCCACTGGGCTTAGCTCAGTGCCACAGACAAGCTCTCTTTGAGTCAGTAGCCCAAGCAGGCAGGGCAGTATGGGGCAGAGCAGGGTTAGCTGAGAGCCCCTGCTAGCTGGCCTGGGCACAGTGCCACCCCGACATGGCACTGCTGCTTGCATGTCTGCAGCAATCCTGGACCGTGCAGGGTCAGGGATCTCTGGATCGTGCTCTGCTCCATGTGGAGGCATTTCCAGGGTCAGCAAAGGGCCAACAGCCTCTCCTGCCACCGGCTCTGCCTCTGCAGCGGAGCTTCCCAGCTCACTTTGCCAGGTCCTCTGGGACACAAGAAGAGGGAAGCAACCTTGAGTTGCCTGGTTCAGACACACCCCAGCACCCTCAGAAATCCAGCCAGGGAGTGCAGCACTCTGCACAGACACCAGGCTTTGGAGGAAAGCTGCTTATTGCAAATACCATTACAGCGACACAAACCAGCAGCACGATCTGATTACACCACGGGGTACATTTAACCAGGATTATCTGAAGTCACATATTTGTGTGTAAGCTTTCCCCATACTCTCACGCACAGTGCTGCTTAACTCTTATTTTTATGCTTTTTTTGCAGTGTACTGGTACAACACGCTTTACCTTCATTTATCACGTGCCACCTTTGCCCTGTTGTAGCTGTAAAGTAACAACGTCTGCACATCAACAGCAAGTTCTGGTCCCCAGCAAGAAGAGATGCATTTGTAATAGCTAAATGCCAAATCTGGAGGGAAAGGAATGCTGTCAGCATGTCAGCAATGCAGCCAGTGATTATCATGGCTGGACTGTTATATCTGGTGGAACATTGTACTTGGAGCTTCTGGATACCAGGTCTGGGTAGGACCCCTGAGGAGAGCGATGCCCACCTGTGCAGACGGTGGATCACCTTACAGAATTTAGGAAATACTAGTGACTGTACACTTTAAGCCTGAGTGGATCTTCAGTGTGACCTCTCAGACCTTCTCCTGCTAGACACCAGCACAATTCACCTCTCATGTGCTGCCAAAGGCTGGAAGGACCATGGAGAAGGGCTGGTGTATGGGCTCACAGGCAGATCATATTCCACATATTCCACAAAGCAGAAAAAAAAAAAAATCCCTTGTTTAAACAACAGGAATGGAACATGAATGGACAGAAACTTACGAAGTTCCTTACCAGCTCTGCCTACCTCAGGGTCAAAGCTCATTCATAAATGTTTTTGCATCTCAAAGGAAGGAACAAGATACTCATTTACAGCCAAGAGCCTCCTCCTTTCCTGTTTTCCTCCAGCCTCAACAGACCGGGGCAGGTGTGTCAGAACAATATAGGAAATGATCAGCTTTGATACACATAAGACAATGCTGATGGGGTTTGCAGATAACTCACACACACAGCTGCAAGTTGCTGGTTAAGGTTTCTCAGCCCTGATCAACACATTTGGTCATTGTTTCTGCTTGATCCTTCACACAGCCACCTTTGAAAATGCCTACTGAAGGGTTTAACACGGAGCTGGGGAAGAGACAAAGGACAGATCAGATCATATCCTCATGCACAAGATCTCGTCTTTGTTTTCTCACTCTTCCTATGCAAAGCCACAAACTTTATAAATCATGAAGTACCAAGGTTTCTCAAAGTCTTCCTGCAAGAAATGAGACTCCCTGTCAGAAAGCTGCAGCAGTGAGTTCCCCAGGCTGACTGCCCTTATGTAGTATTTTTTTCAACCATTAAGCATAATTTTGTTCTTTTCTGCATGTTGGAATACAAAATAGAAGGCCCAAAACAACAAGGAAAAATACTAAACAACGAAAAATATTATGCTAAGGCTTCAGTATGATTTTACATAGTATTTTTTTTTCTATTCTCTAGTTACCTCTTTTTAAAAAAAATTGGCCACATGTGAATTTCCAAAATATTCCGATCAATTAAATTCAGGCATTTCCTCCAGTTCTCCTACTTTTTTTCCCCTCCCCTTAGGATTTCAAATAAATTGCTGGTTGTCTAAATGCCAGGGGAAATCAAGAATTAAAATACAGAGCCATTCAAAACATCCTCAAGACCGTAGTCTGACACTGTGGTTTCTGTCAGCGACCACACTTTCATCTCATTGGGATGCCCTTGAAAAAAACTCCTGCTGTCAGAAGCAAAACCTGTGCCCAATTCATGGAATACATGAATGCAGCATAAACCCTCACAGGCCAAGGAATTCCACAGGCACCGCACGGATTAGCTGTGATAACATCTTTTCCCATCACATTGAACAGCGACAGAAATAAAAGATGAATGTTTTCAACATTTAAAAAAATCTAGGGCCAGCCCAGCCCCTGAAGGAGGGCAGTGTGGGCACCACTGCATGGGAAGAAGCTGCCCAAAAGCTGGCTTGCCTTGCAGAGGAAAAATCTCCCTCACCTATGGAGACCTCAGGAGGACACAGAGCCTTCCCAGCAGCGCAGCACCATCACCCTTGACACTGCTGTCCTTGCACCTCGGCTGTCAGACGTGTTTCAGGCACACCTTGACATGACAGCCACTGGGTTGATTAATTCCTTAGGAAGGGACAGACACAGCGCAGATCCAGAGAGGGGAAGCTTTGAACCCACGTTGTAACCACCTCCACATTTTCTTTCTGCTTTAAAGACCCCTCAGCCACAGGTGAGATCCCGTTTCCCACAGACATGAGAGGTACAGTGACAGCTGGAGGGACAGTCTGCAAAATGGGTTCCTCGCTGCTTTAAATGAATCCCACAATTAACTTGACTGGTTACACTCTTTGCACTTCAGTTCTCTTGTCTTTGCACTGCAGCTCCTGGCAGTGCAGTAGGTTCCTCACGGGGCTCCCCCAGCTCCTCTCCTGACACGTTGGCCAGTGCCATGAAATGTGCCCCCTGCAGAGCAAAGGCCACGTTTGAACAGCCACTACAGAGAAGAATAAAGTTTAAAAAACGCAAAGCTGGCCCCTTGGCCCTGGTCAGGGATTAGCAGGTATTGATCGTGAAAATCCTCTCCGTGAATCACACGAATTTCTCAGGCCTCCAAAAGACAGATCCTGAAATTCAGACTCCTTCTCTCCTGTTGCCATAAATCAAAGGGTGAAGTGTAGCACTGTGCAGCCAAGAAATAACTGCCTCAGGAAATGGGAGTTACAGCACTTCGAGATGTACCTGTGTGCAGAATCAACTGTGCTTGTCTTGGGTACTCCCAAGGATTCTCTTAACCCACCTTGGCCAGGACACCCTGAGAAGCACGGCCCTTCAAACACTGCAGGAAGGTGGGATGCAGCCACTGCAATGCCTCCGAAGAGCAGCTGTGTCTGGGAGTGTGAGGGTCAAAAAGGCTAAAGGAGATAATAATATATTTGGGGTGGTAAATTCACTGGCGAGCATAGCTCAAAGCAAAAGATGGTCTATCCCTTGCTCCCTGCCCCAGGGCTTGTGCTGCAGATGGCAGTGCCCCTTCCACAGCCTTCAGGTTCTCTGCAGGGGTAAGTGCCTGAAGGACCAGTGCTCAGGTGTGTGTCTGGAAACCCTCAGCTGCCATATCTTCACCCAGTCACACCCCTGTGCTTCTCATAGCATGGTTACGTGAAACCCTGCAGGGGAACAGAACTGCACTCCTGCTAATTTTCTGTTCGTAGGTTATTACTTAGCATCTTGTGTCCTGGGGAGGGCTCTTCATATCCTGCAGGCAGGATGTTGGCCAGTGAAGGGAGGAAGCTTCCAGGCCACCACTATCTGTCCCTGGCTGACATTCTCCCAAATGCCCTGACACAAACCCAAGGAGGGCTATTTCAAGAGCTTTTGTGGTCTTACGTGTTACTGAACGTGGAGATGGCACCACGGATCATATCCATCTCTGGTGCCATTCCCACCTCAGCTGAGTGATGGTCAGAGTGGATTCATCCCCAGCCTGTGCTCCTCTGAGACGTGGGTACCACACAGAGACAAGAGAAGCTGAAAGCTCTTGGGGCTCTAGTCACACACTGTGTTAAGCGGCAGTGTCCCATTCCCTCCCAGAAGCTCTCAGTAGTTTTCCACACTCTGTTGATCTCCACACCACATTCACTGCCAGCAGTTACAAGGGAGACTTCCCACAGCAAGCTCAAAGAGCCTCGTGAAGAATTTATGGCAGTTCCCCTGGGCAGCACAGATAAACCAGGAGAGAGAAGAAGGGACTGGCACAGGCACTGCTGGACAGCAGCAAGCTCAGACAGACATGTGATGGGCCACAGCTACAGAAGGCTGTGTTTCAAGCCCCAGGTGTGAGCTCTTTCCCCAGAAAACAGATTTCATGCTCCTCAGTGGTTTTTTGGCAGCCTGTGCTGAGATCTGCTGTCAAGAACGGCAAGGTGCCCGGTCAGGAGCTGGCTCCAGGCCCTGCCCTGGCCAGGCATGCCAGGTTGGATGTGTCTGCTCCTCTCAGACAGCTCCTGGTTCATGGCACAGCACAGAGATGCCCTTTCTTCCACACGTGTGCAGCAAACACGTCACCCGTGGAAGGATGTGCCTGCAGGCCTCCCAGGCTACAGGGGGTGCCCAAAAACGGGACTCAGAAAAACAAATGAAGCCTCAGGTCTGAAATGGAAGGCAGGGTGGATGCAGGTGGACCTTCTCTGGGGAGGCTGATGATGAAGAAGTGGAGCGCACAGAGCAAAGATGGACCAGCTCAAGCTGCCCAAGCCAAGGAATTTGGCTCCTGAGGCAGGACCATGAGATTACCAACAGGAGGTAACAGGGGTTGTTCGGAAGGGAACTGCTGCTGGCGTACAAAGGCTCCAGGCACAAGACTGAAGAAAACAAGTTGTTACAGTGTTCCTAAACAGTCACCCTGGGCAATGAACATCACCTCTGCCAGTCTGGAAAGCTCAGCAACAAAGTGGTGCTCCCACGAGTGTGACAAGCAGCATCCAGTGCCCCATCTCCCTCCAGAGCTGTTTCCTTTCCTGGGCCTGAGGGGAAAATCGATGCTTTGTGCTGTGCTGAACCAGCTGAACCTCTGCTGACAGATTCAGCCCCTCAAGGAGATGCTCTGGCTTCTCCTTGAGCTGTGCAGCAGCAGGAACAGCGCCCAGGCAAAGGCAATCCTTTCCTACAGCACTGCCCTCAACACCTGCTGGGGTTCTGGTAGGGCATTCCTGAGCCAAAGACATGCTCTGGGAGAGCCCTCACACCACAACAAACACACATTCCCGGGGGAAGGGCAGCAGGCACTGCAGACACGGAGAGTGGGAGTGCAGCCCCTGCGTGTGGCGACTGCCGCGCTCCGAGGTTCAAACCCCGGGGACAAAGGAAGGGATTCAGGCTCTCTGCCTGCAGAGGCACTTTGGAAACGCTGCCCAAAGCCTCAAGGATTGTACTCAGGAGCAATGGATGAGTCATGACCACCCATCTTCACCAGTATGAAGCCAGCTGAGACTGGCAAACCATCATTTCATCACAGAGGCCCTGCTATTGCCTGAGTGCAATGTAGGAAACCCTGGTGCCAACTTCAGCTTTCACAAAAGTCTCATTCAATGACCAAAGATGTTCTTCGGAAAGAAACAAGAGACATCCTGAAGATGCTTCATAAAAAGCACCCTAACCAGGTTTTAAGAACAGGATCACCTATTGAGAGGGGCTAGATGGTACTTTTGGTGCTCCTGGTCTGTCGCTGTTGGCACCGCCCTGGTCCCACCAGGACCACCACTACTCTCCAGGAGCCCACTCATGAAGCAGAAAGGTGGGGGAGGTCTTACCATTAAACACCTAGTGCAGATTTACAAAGAATGCCTGAAATAAAGAGAGAATTCACACTCGTGAAATGATAAATCACTAAAACCCAGTAAACTGTGATGGGGTAGTGGTGGGAATTAAGGGCGGCTGAAGAAAAGGAAATATCTAAGAGGCAGGGAACAGTGCTGGGGGAAGGAGACAGATCCTCTACAAAGACAGTGGCAGGCAAATTAGAGAAGGAACACAGAGGCGGATGTTAGAAAAATATAATGTTCCTGTGGGTGTATCACTCATCAGCCATTCTTGCACATAAAACACATTTTTTCAACATTTAGGAAAGAAAAAGAATGACTGATCTGTAATTAACAGAAATAAAGGCCTGGCCCAGATCCTAGGCTAGAATAACATTCTTGCAAAAATGAATTTTGCTGAAATAGTGGCATTAGAAAGGGCAGGGCTGCTGCAGGAAGAGGGCAAAGCCAGAATAATTGGAACAGTCTGCCCACTAAGAGCCACCCAGCTGGGGACCCCATTTAATAAGCTATTTAAATCCTATTTAACAATCCATTTAACAACAATACGACCCCACTGAAGGGAAATCCCGGGGGAACAATTTTGCATATTTGATACGGGCACCTTTGGCATATCTTGCTGCCAAAGTTTCCCTCCACCTCCCCCTTCCCAGGGCTCGCTAAGGGAAGAAATCCCAGGGCATTGCTGCAGATGCCGTTTAGAGATGAAATGGGAATTGCCTGGACAGTCTCTCGCCCTCCTCTCTCACTGGCACAAGCCCACCCTCCACAGGCAGATGATATCTAACGTCACAGTTCCTCTCTCTCCCTCAGCAGCCTCCCAGGCCTACTTGTTTTGATGGTCACCACCTCATGTCAAGCCACGGAAGTCTCTCCTTTACCATCAGTCTGCCCTGAATCCCCCGATGATGAATGATCCTAACTGAGCACTCACAGCTCTGGACAACACCATCACTGGAGCAGCACCCTGCCCACAGGACATCTTTAATTACTGTGCCAACTTCATCTCTACTTCATGGTCTCCAACCTCCTCCTCCTCCTGTCTCAGTCTCCTGTTTCCCTCCCCAACCTGTGCCAGCTGATGGAAAGCCAGGAATGCAGGCACAGCCACCACCCCCTTGAGTGGGTTGATTCTTCAAAGCAACTAGAACAACAAAGGGCAGCAATTTATCAGGAAAATATCAGCTGTCAAGAAAAGCAAACGCAAATCATTTCTCTGCTGACTGTTCTTTTCACGACTGCCGTGCAATTGTCTTGTTGATTCCCACAGCTGGATGCTGCAGCTTTCTCCTTGGCATATGTAATTGAAAGTGATGCTAGAGCAACTTGAGTAAATTGAAGCTGATTTCATCAACTGTGTATGTTTGTGTCAGTGACATGTGTCTTTTTTTTCCCCTCCTCCCATTGTCCACTAGCATGTTCTGCAGCCCAGCAGCTGTTGACATTTTGTTTGATGGCATCTTTTCCCACTGGGAAATGATGCTTCCATTAAACTCAAGTGTTCTGTGAGAAGGTACACAATTTGTCAACATTTTCACTAAAAATGGTAATTCAGATTTGACTGGTCTGGAATCCTGCAATTTGATAAGGTCAAAATGCAACACCTTGGCTTCATCATTTAGATTTCTACATTATTATAAAGTCATATAACTTGACACCAGCTGATGCAGGTGGAGAGCTAAATATCCGAGTCTCAGTAAAATATTTCACTGAAATAATAACTAACATGTGAGAAAGCAGAAACCTTTTCTAAAAAGAAATTGCACATGGGAAATTTCACAGCTTTCTACAGTTGCTCTAAATTGGAATCCCAATTGCTTCAGTGAGGCCCATGGAATAAGATTTCCATGTCCCAGCCAGAGGACAGCAACCTGTGGTCTAAAGTATGGGATTACCAGCCAGGGACATTTGCAGAGTGGATTGAGGAAGACACTTCTGGATCCTTCCAGAAATCTGTCCAGGTATGAAAATTTTTCTTACAACTGATGTTTTACATGTAATAGCTGTATTTAAACCAACAAGTAAACAAAACACCAATTGTTTTGGTGCACCTGAGCAAACAACTGAGGTATAACCTAGATCAAAAATTTTTAATTACAGTATTAAGAAAGGCATTATCACCCAAATACAGCAACTGGAGAAATTACTCATGAATATGCAAATTACCTGACAAAAGCTTTCTGTAAACACTTCAGTAATTTTCACAGATAAACCTCAAACCAGCGCCTCTTTCATTTGCAGTTTCATTTGTTGATAAGTATCCAGTGCACTCTACCTTATTTTTAGGAAGCATTTCCAGTGTAGTCATCACTTAAAAGCACTTCTTGTAGCTGAAATGCATTAAATGTACCTGACATTCTCCTCCTGCATTAAAGGGTGTTTTAAAGCCCCAAGCACAAGAATTGTTATTTCCTTTTAACATTCAACATGGTAAGTGAAGAAAAGTCACCGTGGGCCTCAACATCTGGCAGTGCAGGATACAGCAAAAGTCCTAAAATCAAACATCACAATTTTATGGCCATCCAGGACAAGACTTGAGCCAAGTAAAGACCCCAGGGAACTTTAAGAAGCTGCACTGATGCTGTCCCTGCACAGACTGCAGTGGGAGTTTCACTCTGCTGTTCAGCTGGAGGAGCGGGAGAAACTGCAGATAGGGAATATCCACTGTTACAGCTTTGCTCGAGCACCTTGCTAAGGCACTTCAGATTGTCCTGAAGAGGAGCATCAGGCTGCCCTCAGAGAGGAGGTCTGCTCTGAAGAGGTGAGATGAACGTGCATTGAAGCCAAAGGGAACCCTTTGATTGCTTTGGAAGGAGATTGGTTCTTATCCGACCTGCTCTCCCAGAAACCCCACCCCTCTGGCCAAGTTCCACCTGTCCTATTCTGCTGCCTAAGAGCATGCAGATAGTCTCCTCAAAATCCAGTGTATGCAATGCCATCTCCACCTCTCTCACCCACAGCTGCAATCATCTCCATGACTGACACAAGATTCTTTAGAGAAGGAGTTAGAAAACTGTGACCAATTCATAGGTGTTCCAAAGAGAGCTGGATTTGCAACCCTCACCTGCCTGCAGCACAGAAACCTGATGCTGCTGAAGGAGAACCACTCCTTGACTCCCAGGCTGAGCCACTTTCTGTTTAGCTGCAGGAAAATTGGTGGGAAAGTGAGAATCTGAGGCACAGCAGAGCCATGGGCAGCAAGTGTGGACGGATCTCCATTTCACAACACATGTTTTCCACGGCTGCCACGCATCCCTCTCCCCCTGTGCCACCTGACCTTGTGAAAACTAGCCCTTAGGGTGGGGAACATTCAACCCATCTGGCATGAGAGCACAAGCAGATTGCCCAGCTCACATCTACCAGCAGAATAGATGGGTTTTTACATTGAAGATCTCGTTTTATCAGTAAGGAGGAAGCACACCATATACGTAAATGAATGTGTATATATTCATATATATACAAAAGGCCAAGTATTTATGGTTAGAATAACTGAAGTCTTAAGACTCTAATCAGTATGAGTCAAGATCTACTTTTTTTTTTTTTTAATTTTACTTGCAGAAAAAGAGTTAATATTAGCATGGTGAGAACTGCTACATACACATTTAGTTTCTACTCTGTTTCCTGGTGCTATCCTCTCCCTTTCTCAGCCTGTGTCCCAAGGCCAGAGGTTTCATTCTGGCATTTGGGGATGTTTCAGTGAATACCAATCACCCAGAGTCCTCCCCCATAAGAAATGTAATGTTCATGTTGATGTTTTCTTCTTCCTCACACTAGGATGCACCTTTCTTTGTGCATTTTTATATGTTTGCTGACATGCTTTTACACCTTCACTCTTTTTTCATCGGTCTGTAGCTCCACATTTACTATATCTGATGGCTTTCATGTGTGCTACATGCCATGTCTTTGTTACCCATAAAATCAGCTTTTGCCCATCTCCAGGTCTGCCTTTATTGAACTGGCCATGGGGAAATTGTTCAGGGCTGAGGGGTCACCAGTGCCAACCTTGTTGAGAAAGCATCCCAAAGACATTACCCCTGGTTTTTGGAAACCTGTGTCTTCCTCAAGTATGTTTCTGTAGGCAACTCCTGTGCACATCACAAGCTTCAAACGTGTTTGTTGAAGCTGCTGTTTTACAGCCTGACCACAGCCTCGCTCTTTACAAGAGGAAGCGAAGCTTTGGAAAGTGGCAATTAGCTCTGTAGCCCCAAGACACACATGGATTTGTGAATTCTGGGAAAGCTCTGTAGCCCCAAGACACACATGGATTTGTGAATTCTGGGAAAGCTCTCCAGGATCTGGAAGTGCCTGTAGCCTATAACGGGGGAAATGCAATTCCATTCCCTGTTCGGGGGGCAGGGAGGGTGAGGAAGAAACTCTGGTCCAAAACAAGAATGTCAAGGAATGCCTTGAGATTTGAAGAGAAGAGAGGACAATGTACACCTTGCTCTGCCATGGTTTCAATCCACTGAATTATAAGAACATTAAAAAACAACTAAAAAACAGGAAAGAGACAATATTTACAATGCATTTGCTCCTCCTCTGTGCAAACAAAGCATGCCCATGTGCACATACAGCACAGATCTATAGATGCTTGGACAGATTCCACCCCTCTCCTCCATTGGTTATTTTCTCATTGCCTCAGACCTCAAACTATTTGCCCATAAACACTTCACTCCTGTTTTTCCACAGCAGCAGGATGGCAAGGCTCCAGCTTTGTTTAGGTCTCGGGGTGACAGCTATGAGGAACACAGCACACAAAATTAACCCCTCCATGAGATCCAGAGGAGACTCAGGCAGAGCCTGGGACACTCCCATCACCAGAAACCAAGGATGCCCTGACCGTGTGTCATTCCTCAGGAAGAGAACCTGTGTGTGATTGTCACCCTGCCCAGCAGACCTATTTGTTCATTTTCCATCCCTGCAGCAGGATGTGTATTTCCCACCTCACAGAGATGGAAAAAAAAAAAAGCCCAGTGACTTTCTTTTCCTGATCTGACTGCCAGGCGACCGTCAGATCAAGGGATTAAGATACATTTTCCTAAAAATCCAGCCAATCTCATCTGGCTTTGCAGACAGTTATTTGTAATTACCTCTCTTTTCCCTCAAAACCAACATAATTTCCCCCTAGAATTAGTGTCAGTTATACCTCATAATGCAGAAAGTAAATATGTTTTAACATAAAGTTCATTCTGCTCTTGAAAGATAATTAATTTTTAGCACTGAAGAGAGAACAAATGACTTCATATCAGAGCAATACCATAACAAAAAGGACTACAGCACTGAAGTAAAGGTTCTGAGCAACAAATAAAACGTGGGAGTTGATTTTTTTTACATTCAATTCTAATGAGTAGGATCTTAAGGTAGCACTTGGTATACATCTTGAGAGGGATGTTAAAACTGAACAGGACTTAAAGATCCGGCTCTGTGGCACTGGCATGAAGCAGAATATTCTAAGCACTCCCTGTCTCCCAGGGAAATGACTTTTTAGCCATCTTTCCAGTAAAGCCATCCCAGCCTGGCCCACGCACGTGACTTTCTATCAGTGCAGCGAGTGTGTGACAGCTGAAACGCAGAGATATTGATGGGTAATTTCGTGAGTGCTTCTGCCAACAGATGCTTCTGTGATGTATTTGATGGAGGGAGAGCTGAGCAGTGCTGACCGTCTGTGACACCCCCTCCATTTACTGGGATGAAAAAGCACTCAGGACCTCTCAGGATGGGTGCTCGCTGACAAAGAGTGAGATGTCCTTTTCAGTTTGCAGGGAAGAAAAATAATAAAAGCCAAAAGCAACAGGGAAAGGTTCAGAGAATGGCTGCAGTTAAAAGTCATCATTAGCAGATGAGTCCTTGGCATCCATAAGCTCTGTCTCCCTCTGGTTGGAGACAGTATTGTCACTTACTCGTGACTCACTTCCTAATAGGGAAAAACAAGTAACACTGGAATCCCCAAATACCTATTTTCAACCTTCTGATTAAACTGAGAATGGGGAAGAAGAAATATCTCCTCTCTTGAAATACAACAAAGGAATGAAACGCTCAAATATCTCATACAGATCAGTTCTTAAAAAAAAAAAGCTTAATATTAACCAGGTTGAGCTGGCCCTGTCCCAAGCAGTGGGGATCTGCTATGCTCCAGAATAGCTGAAGATCTATTTCTCCAAGCAGAAGATTATTCTTTTTACAGCTTTCCTAAAAAATCCTAAAACTCTCCTGGATGGAAAGGACACTGCAGGTGCTATTGATGTTACTGCACTTGTGGGGAGGGAGGGGGAAAGTGCCAGCAGAGAGTGAGGCTGGGGAGTCTTTGCACGCCCACATTCAAAGGCAGAGCTGATACACCAGCTTGTAGAAGGTGTGTCCACCCTGGTGACTGCACTGTGGCTCCTCCACAGGGAACACACATCACCTCACCAGCCACAAAATGCTCATGTGGGAAGTGGCAGGTCTCTCCCCACACACCCCCCAGCCTGGGGGGACACAAGGAGGAGAGGTGTTGGGAAGAGGTAGGGTAAATTTCCTTGGGAACACAGACGTGGCAAATGGGGATTACTCCAATCAAATTTTGATTCCTGTTCTGAGCACTGGATCTCAGCATGAACAGATATGAAAGGCATCCAAGCCTTTAAATTCACCCATTGCCGGATACAACATTGCCTTCCAGCCCTTTAAAAAAGGCACTACCACAAAGCAGGGAAGTGGAAAACACTAAAACACATAAATGTAATAATAAAAAGTCTGCAGATGTTCTAAATTACTCATTACTGACACCCATAACTCTCCCCACTCAATCTGTGGGCACCACAACCTCCACCCTCCTCCTCCCCCTCGGGTTATATAATGCTTTGCTCGTTTACTCTCGCTCAAGTCTGGTAGCAATAGAACTAACCCTGGCCCAGACAACCTTTACATAACACAGGGCTGGTGGTGGCCAAGCCACACTTGCACCCTCAGCCACAGCAGAGCCGGGTGGGATCCGTCCCTCGGGCCGCCGCTTTGCCCTCCTCCACCCTCACATTGTCATCTGCCAGTGGTGACACAGAACACAGCACAAATAAGCATTTCAAACTGTCACTGCAGAACTTGAATGTCTTACTCCCGCTCTTTTTTTTTAAAAAAAGAAAAATAATAGTGAAGTGTCTGCACCAGCCACAGCTGGAAGGGTGAGTTCATGAAGCACCACCGAGCCCTCGCCCACTGCAGCAACAGAAATCAGGCAAGTAGCCCGAAGAAAGGAGCTGGGAATTTTGTTTCCAGTCTGGAGAAAGAATATGAGCTTTGATTGCCAGGCAGCTTGGTGTAAAGGAGCCATGGCCACTGAGACCTGGGTGGATACCTCGGGACAAGGACAAACAGCCACGTGCACTTGGTTCTTAAAATGTACAGATGCACAAAGCACTTCTGTAGGTACGGCCTGAATCCCACTGGCAGTGCCGGCCACAGGATAAACATGACAACGAGGATGTGACACTACCCACAGGCAAATATTTCTGATGTCATAAAGCAGTATCAGAGAGCAGCAGCGCAGAGCTCAATCAGCACACACCACAAAGTACACACCACCACCCCCCCCCATGAACTCACAGGGCACGGCACAGCCTGCACCTCAAATACGGGCCAGTCAGCTGAAAGAAGGGTTTCCAGGGGCTGCAGGTAATGAGAGAGGAGTTTAACAGGACAGCTGCTGGTTTGGGTTCCTGAACAGCTGTGTGCTGGCAAGGATCACCTGGAGAACACAGGATGGGGACACAGCCCCATGGGAAGGCTTGGGAAGGGTCCCTGGTAAAGCACCCCAGAACTATCGACAGAGAGAGTGGAGCAGCAGAGGTGCTGGTGACTGGGAAGGGCACTTCTGCAGGCAAGGTGAGTCAACACCTCAGGGCTTTTAAAATGCCAAGCCCTCCATTAGAGGGGTGGCAAGGAGGGAGGATTTATTGCAGCTGGCATTTCTGGAGGAAAATAATTTACCTGAGCCTTTTAACGTTGATAAATGCATACAAGCCTTGCTGGAAAAAACGCTCCAAAAAAGCGTGAAATATCATGGTATTATCTTTAGGAGAAGATTAGTTGAGTGAGCCTTTGCTGTTTTGTTCAGACTGTAAGGTTTGGATGATGCATTAGGAAGCAGATTTTTGCAATCATTTTCTCCTCAGGCATGACATATCAAGGTATGTCTAGAATGCATGTCTGTGGATGTTTACCACACTCATATTATCAACACAATGTACCAAACCCTGTTTTTCCTTATTTTTCCCTTTTTTTTTCCAGAAAATGTCAAGAAGCTGGAGCACTCGGATCCAGCATTACAAGAAGCACTAACCACACTCTCTGTGAGCTAATCCGGCTTTCTCCTGACATCCCTCTGAAGTTAATACAAATATGAACCTCACAAACACCGAAATAAAGACTGTGGAGAGGATCCTATTCCCAAGATTGAGCTATGGAACCTCTCCAGGCTCAGGAATGTTTTGTGCTTCTTTCAGTTCCCCAGGCCAGGTCTTCAGCTGCTGCAAATGAGCAGCAGTGGGGCTGCTGTGCCCAAGCTCCCCATCCTCGCCAAGGAGAAGGCACAGAGCCAGGCGGGTCAGGTCCAACCCACAAGCCTCCAGCTGCAGCTCTGCGGTCTCCCCTGACCACGGAGCATTCCCCAGACTCTCTGCTGAGCTCTGTGCCACCCCAGAGGGGGTGGTGGTGGGGGGCAGCTGGGATGGGGGGTGCCCGCGGAGCAGAGCCCACCTCGGGGCTGAGGAGGGGCAGCGAAGGGATGCCAGGACTGAGGTCCAGGGCGGCTGTGCAGGATGGTGGGCAGGCTCTTGGCAGGGAGAGGGAGAGCCACGAGCAGTGCTGAAGACCCAGGAGGAGATAGGAAGATCAACCCCACATTTCTTTGCCAGTGCCCGTCTGGAGCGTCCCTAGGACATGCAAGCACATCCCACCTCTCCCTCGGGCAGGTCCAGGCGCTGAGGTCCTCAAAGGATTTAAACGTCAACTTCCCAGGGAGGTCCCCTTAATCTTTGTTTATAAAGGGAGTAAACAGAAAGGTTTGCAGAAATGCCTGGGATCTGGTTTTTCGGGAAGGCAGCAGTGAGTTGCTGAGAGGAGCGCTGAAAATGCTCGCGCTCTTTTCAAAAATAAACAGTCAGGAAAATCAGGCTGTCATCTGTCAAGTAACAAACCAGTGTCAAAACAGAAAAGTTCAAGCCAGGGTCCTCAAGTCCTTCTGCAGTTAATGCTTTCTCCAAACGCTGCACAGGAAGCAAGGATTTCTCTGCAGCACGCAGGGTCTGGCAGGCAGCAGACCTCGAGTATCAAACATTCAGTGGCACACACGTCTCCAAAGGAAAAACATCAGATGGACAATTAAGATTTTCATCCTCAGGTGTTAGACCAATTTAAAATTAAATTTGTATCACCAGTATTTTTCCAAGTATGGCATATAAAAGCGTACACCTCTCTCTGCAGCACCAAAAAAAGGCTTGAAGCCTATAAACATCAAGTCTGCAACTCTGTTAATTCTTCCTCTTGCTACAGAGTTGAAAACATAACCAAAAATCAAAGGAGAGGATATCAGCTTCCTCTGTATTAGAAGTCTATGAAAATAATCCACAAATATGAAAGGATTTGGGAAAAAGAATCTGTAGAGAAATCTGACTTGCATTTCTGAAGTCTAAGAAACACTTCAAACAACAGAGATTAAAAAAGCTAAACTCTTTCAAAAGAAAGTAAAGCTTCTGACTCTAAAGGAGTTTTAATCCTAGGCATGTTTGGTTTCATTTCATTCAGAGCTTGTGCCAAGCCACAAAATTTGGATTTGACCATTTCCCGAAGTTTAGAGCTTTCTCAATCCAAAGATTTTGGTTTGTACTCAACACTAATGCTGTTATTGTATGGGTCAAATATCTTATTATAATGATAGTAAACAGTAAGGGAAAGCTCTGAGGCCAGCCAGGGCTCCCTCTGCCAGTTAATCACCAAAAATGTTCACAACACTGGAATGAGGGATGATGCTGTGGATACCAGAACTGCCCACAAATACTGCAGCACTTACACAGCACATCAGAGAAGCAGTATCTGCACCCTAGGTAAGCAAATTCAAAGGCTGGAGCAAAAATGCCTGTTAAATGCTGCTGCTGAGGTGTCACAAAGGACCTTCACGCTGCTGTTGTACTGAAACCCGCTCCTGACCCCATCACCGCTGGCCACCTGCTCTCAGAAGTTCCCATTCACACATGAATGCAGATGAAGACATCTTCCACTCATCTCCCACCACCTCACCGAAACTGAGTGGAAGGAAGCGAAGATCCTGCACAACTGAACTGAATTTGAATTAAGCTGCACATAAACTCCTGGGGGAAGAGAACGACTGTCAAGCGTGGGATGGCCCTGTTTCTGCAGGGACACAAAACAGGAGAAGCAGCTCTGAGCAGGGATTGCTGTAAAAAGCATAACAAAGGTAGACAAAGCTGAAGAATGTACCACAGCAACACACAGAAGTAAAAACCTTTCATTGCTCTGTTAGAATAAAGCTCGCCTGTGAAGATCTTAATGCACTTCTAAAATGCCTGATGACGCCTTCATCCTGGTGAGAAACCGGGCTCATTGTCATTTATCAGCAGAAACAGTGGCCAAGGTGACAAGATGCCTTGCTGCAGGCTCAGTAGGACACTGATGGAGTTCGGGAATGAGGCAGAACTGTGCCTGCCCCCAGCCCCTTCCCTGTGTACCACTATGACTGCCCTAGATGAGACCTCGCTATAACACAGGTAAACCACAGAAACGGCAGTGCCTGAAAACTTATCCTCCCAACAAACACAGACCGTGACTTCTACAGCCTAGCCACTTGCCATTTAATTTCATTTTTATGCATTAGCAGGACTGCTATTCTTTAATCTTGCTTGAACTTGCAAAGCAATGAGCTGATTCAGTGGAGGGGCTCTGCCCTCCTGCAAGTCAAGAGCTTGACCTGGCAAACGAGCACCAGATTCTGTCCACCAGAACAAGTTGTTATGGTTCATTTCAAAGCCCTGAAGGAGGCACAGGATGTCTAAGAAAAACATACTGTAGGGCTGGATGAATGGGGCACCAATTTCCCTGACAGGGATGTCCTGCCTGGCTGCTTTGCTCTTCTTGGATTTTTGATACACAGTTTGGTGCCTTCATTCTGTGATAGTGGGACCTCTGCCAGGTGTTGCTACAGACATTCACAGTGAATGGCTTCAAGTGTGAAATCAACCCAGTTTTCTCTTTGCAGAGTAGGGAACTCTCTTTGTGATCCAAATAAACCTTGAAGAAGGCTCCAAGCCAACTTCGTCACTGTTTGTTCTTACGTAACTGGACTAGGAACACTCAGTACCCAGAGGTAACAACAATTCTCCTACATACCTAAAAAACTACATTTACTTTGAACTTATCAGCAGCAAAAGCCTGTCATCTTTGGACATCATCCACTAGAACTGCCCAAGACAACCTATCTATTATTTTTGGGTGCCAACAACAATGGACTTGATATTGTCTGCATTTATCAGAACGGATTTGTTACCCAAGATGCAGATAATAAAAAACAATTCCTTGCCTCACGGGTCCAAATATTTTTCTGCTGAACTAAAGTGACTTTTTACATTATATCCACACATGAAATTCATGGCTTTAGGAATTCAAAGCAATTCATTCTGCAGGGCACAGATGAGCACAGCTGAAACCTGTCCACAGGGATCTGCTTCCACCTTTGCTTATGGTTAGAGAGAACACTGCAGAAGCCACAGCCTCTCTTGTCTCCACACTGATGTTCTTTCAGAGGGCACCACAACCTAAATAGCTGTGTCACCCTTGGCACCAGAATCCCAACCAGTCTGCAGCAGCAGCACCTGAAGATTTCAAGCTCAAGCACGAAGGGACTGAGGTCCCCCAGGAGGAGAACCTGGCAGCGTCAGCCCCAGCCCAGACAGTGCCACCACTGAGGTGCCACCAGAGCCAAATCCCCTCCAGTGCCCACCAGGGTCATCCTGACCACTTCAGCCTTAGCCTCAGTCCTGACTGGCATCCACTGCTAAAAAATATAGGAGTGAAAAAATTCCCACCCATGTTGTGGAGTTGTCACTGGAGAGTTCTCTCCCCAGGGAAGGAGGGGAGCAGAGAAGGCTCTGACATGAGAGTTCCTCTGAACCCAGTCAAAGGGAGGGGGGCAAAAATGGGCTCAGGCACCTCAGAGGAGGCTTCACATCCCCTCATTTAAGCATCTGACTTAGGGGTCACTGGAAAACACACGGAGCAAACAATCTGCATTTGTCATCGGGGAGTTCCTGGAGCAGGGATCCCCAGCAGTGAGGGGTGGGTGCCTGCACATGGGTGCTTCAAAGGACCTTGCTGGATGCCTGGCAGACTGAAAGCCCTGCAGTGAAGCAGCCCTGATTTCAGACAACAGAGAGGGGTTGTTTGCCAGGTACTGCAATTGCTCTTAAATTGCTGCTTTGTTTTTTTCCTTAGTGCTTCCAAAAATCTGATGGGCATCCCTGAGCAGCTGCCAGCCTTAGCCAGCACAGGCACTGCAGGACGACCCTCAAGCCCGGGCTGCCTCTGGGTGAGCTGTGCAGTCAGGCTGTCCTCCTGAAGCTGTTAACAAACTTCTGACTGCTCCAGAGCAGGCACAGAGGGAGAACTGTAACACGCACTCACCGCCGGGTTACGCACACACAGCCACAACTGCTGGGTGACAGTCAAGCACAAGTCCCAGAATGTTTAACCTGCATAAAGGCCTTTAAGTTTGAAATGAAATGAAATAAAAACAGCATTTAACTGCACATACAGCTTGCTACCACCTCTGGTGGCCAAGCCAAAAGTATTAGGTAGAGTTAACTTTGGCTGACACCGCAGCATTTACTGTTTAATTTCCTGATACTTAAAAAATAATTTTTCAAAAATATCTGTATCTTGAATATATCTGTGTTGCTGGGAACAGCTCCTTATTTCTTTAACAACAGCTGTGTTTTTGAATTCACATTTCACAGATTTTTCTCCTTCTAAACTCAACTCCACACAGCAGCACCCACAGCATCTTGGCACAAACCTCCCTCCCTTGGACAAATATGTCACCAGACATTTCTGGCAGACTGTCCTCTTACAGATAACCAGCATGCCGAGCTAAGAATAGGATTAGCTGCTTCTCTAACTGCTTGTCCAGGTGCCTGCAGAAAATCACTTGGGGTGGCTTCTCAGAGGGAGAGCACAAGACTGGGCTGGGTCTCTAGCAAATTATTTGGAAGAACGTGAAAGCATGTGTGGGTGTTTGGGTGAATTACATCAAAGATCAGTGCCAAGCATCAAACTTCAGCTGCCCAGTGATGCCTGGCTAGCCCAACAAAAAAACCTTTCCCAAATATTTTACTATGGGACAGTCAAATCATTATGCCTTCCTCAGTCATACAGAAGTAGCCCTTGTCACCAAAACAACCCAGACTACAGAAACCAATAGTATAGTCCAAGATGTGACTTTGTTTCAGGCACAATTGCCTGCAATTCTTATGTGCCTTATACAACACATAGTCCAAATTATTTACGTAATTAAAAAGTAAAATAATTCAGGCAAACAAGTTAAGCCTTCACCGGAGAGCCAGATGTAGCGCAGGTGTGCTCAAAAGATTGCTGAGTATTATTTACCATAAAACAGTCCAGAGGTCCTAAAGCGTCGTGGTCTTTTGCAGCATTCTGCAAAGCATCAATTTTTATTTTTATTAAAATTGTGAAGGTATCAAGCGGCAGAAGAGAAAAGATAATGTTCTCTGCAGAGGCTCCAGTGGGGAAGTAAGGAGAGAGGGATTTTGTATGGGAATCGAGCATTTCAAATGGCACAAAGGCAAAGAAGAGTATTTGTACAAGTCAGATTCTGCTGTGAGGCAAAGAGGTGATGGCACTGGCAGAAGAGCTCATGGACCTTGAGAAAAAGAACTGGAGTTCACTGCAGTGAGGTCAGCTGGGAGCCCCGAGAAAGGCTGCAGCTAAGGGAGAGGAATCACAACTAGGACGAAATCGTTGGTGACTGCCAGCTGGGAATTCTGAGCGGTTTCAGCCATCAGGCAAGGGGACTAATCCTCTGCAGCTCTGGGTGACTGCGAGTTTCTGGGTGGGTGTGTTCGAAGCGTGTGTCATGCAAAGGCAGCATGGAAACACAGTCATTCAGCGCTTAGCCCTTTGAATTGTTTTCTGTAACTTCACTTCCTCTGACCGCTTCTGGAGGGATCTGTAGCCTCTCTGCCAACGCGCGGTGGCGAAAGCGGAGAAAATAACTACATGCAAAAAATATCCACTCCGTCAAGTGGAGGCTTCCTCTCTCTGTGTGCGTGCGAGGACGCGGTTCCCCTCCCGCCGTGTCCAGGGACAAGCCGATTGTCCCCCGAGCAGCCCACGGGCCAGCCCCTGATTAGGCTCAGCCACCTCATCAGCTCGCCAAGCGCGCTCAATTCACATCGCATCACCAGCCTGCTCCTCCTCTCATCCCCGCCCCAGCGATTCCCTGATGTTTTCTCTGCCGTGACTGCCCGCCGCACTCCCAGCCCGCAGTTTGGGTGGGGACAGGAGCCCCCCGAGGAGGGTCCCGGGCAGATGGGGGTCCCTGAGCCGTGCCTTGCCCTGCTCCGCGGGGCTGCTCCCGGCCGCACGGTAAACATGTGGCAACAGCTGCTTCCACACTCGCAAAGGAACCCAGGGCTGCAATAAGAGACTGAAATTTCTCCGAGCCAAAAGGGGGACGCAGAAAAGCTGGGAGGGCAGCACTTCACATGGCCAAACGCACACAGTTAAATAACTCCTTTCAGCAGGTAGGAGGAAGGGATAGAAAAGTGACCTTTCCCATTAAAGAATTGCATATTTGTTTTGTTTCCCTACGAGCTAATTTTTCTGGCATCGTGACATACAAAACATTTTGAACTTTCTAAGGAAACTGTTATTCAAGCACTGAACATTACTGTGAGGGCGCGTTTGGAAAACAGAACAATTAGGCATTTCAAAGTTTATCTAACTTAGTCACTGGTACATTTCAGATTTGTCACCACAAAATGCAAACACTCTGGGGGAGGAGGGAAGGGGAGAGGGGGTAGTTTAATGATTCCTGTATACAAACCCCTGCCTATAGGAAGAAGAAGACCCTTGAAAATTTATCATTGTCTATAAGCTACCCTCCACCTCCCTGCTGCACTCTACTGGTGCACATCCTGGAAAAGGAAGGTTTTCTGAGGCAAGCATGACTTTTTTTAAGCCTTGAGAGCCCAAACCTTTAGGGACCCACTGAGAGCAGCTCTGCAAAGCTGGGGGTCCAGCAGCCCCAGGTATGCACACAGAGCCACAGGCGAGAGCAGAAAATGAGTCTCCCAGGGAATGACGGATGTTACGCTCTTTGCTTTCATTATAATTCACCATTTCAGCTCAGCTTCTACCAACTTCCCCAGAAAACTTTTTGCAGAGCCACTGCCAATGTTTAAGGCTCTCCAAAAATTCAGCCAGACAGAAGAGGAAATTCCATGCAATGTGCAGAAAGTCTGAAGGTGGGGTTTCTGCTAGATAACAGGAAAGCTGGGGTTGAGCTTGGGCTAGCATTTCCCTAATCACTTGCATGAACTTCTCAAAGGTGCACAAAGACAAGGTTTTCTACTGATGTCAAGGGACTGCCTGAACAGAAAAGTAATTGCCAAAAAAAGCACAGAAGAACTAGAAAGGAAATGTGTTTCACCAAACTAGAAAGGTATCTTCTGAGCTGCTCTGAGAACAGTGATGGGGAATTCACTAGCTTGTTCCCACAAGGAGGTTTCTGAAGGGTAGGATCCTGCTATGTTCCATGCAGTCCGTGTAAGTCAATCCATCCTGTCTTATCTGAGGCCAGATGATCTTCCCCCCTTTTAAAATAAAATGCAGAAAGCCTACTTGAATTTTATACAAAGTCTTGAAGAGCACAGGTGCTCTTCACCGTGGTGAAGACCCTCCCATGCCTGGAACACGAGGCATGTCTGAGCAGAGATATTAAGGAGGCACAGAGGTAAATGCCATGACCTCACTGCACTGCTGCTTAGCTGCTCAAAACAATAAACCAGAGAGTAACCGCAGTGAAGAAAGGACAGAGGATGGGATGGCATTTTTCTCAGGGCTCAGAATAGACGTGGCTGCCAGTGGGCAAGACCTGGTGCACAGCCAAATCTACAAGTGGGTGTCTATTTTAGCTGGGGAAAGAGCGAGGTGCAGGTGCTGTGCAGGAGAGCAGGGGTGATAGCAGGGTGTGAACACCGTGGGTTGGAGCCTGCCAAGCCTCTGGCACAAGGCTGTTTTTAGGACCTGAGGCACGAAGTTAAAATGGGAGTCAGATAACAATAAAAGAAGCTGGGAGGTAGGTGTTATCTTAGGGGTGAAAGTCATGATTGACAGACCAGACAGAGGTTACATGGCTCTTGGGAGAAAGAGGAGCTTGGATTCCAGAAAAACGGGTGGTTGCTGCAAGCAGGAAATGATGTGGCTGTAGAAATCCAGAAACAGGAGCCCATCTCCAAACAGGTTTAAACAAACACGTTAAAAAAAACCCCAAACAAACAAAAAACCAACAACCAACCAAAACCAAACCAAAACAACGACATCAAAACAAAAACCCAAACCAAACAAACACAAAGTAAGAAACCCAGGAAGACGTTGCACCACGTATAGAACTGCAAAGGGCTTTAGAGCCTAAAATCCAAACCCTGGAAGCCAAATAACTAGGATTTCCAAAGAATCTCATTGCTTTCATTGCCTTTCAGCGCTATAAGTCTTTTCCATACAGGAAAAGGATCTGTTTATGTTTCATTAGTGCCAGTTTTGTATATCCCAATAGACTGTGTGTATATAGGAGAGAAGGCAGTGTGCTATGCAGCTGTGAGCTTTCTTGGCTAATTACTTGTTTTCCCTTTCTGAGCAAAATAAATACAACAACAAAATTCAACAGGGCATACCAGCACATCCATTAAGGCTGTACATTTTCCATCAGATTCCACTGGTACTTGTCTTAGCCACACTTAGGCTGAGAAACCCAGTCTTGGTCTCACTCATAAGCAGGAGGTGCAATGACCTGCACAAACACAGATATTAAACCAAATGAAATAATACCCTGACTTGATGTGGAGTGATGTAAAATAGTGATGCCAGAACGCCGGTTAAATTGAAGTTAAAGCATTTAAGAAAGAATTGCCTCTTCAGCAGCAGCATCAAAATGTTTCATCCTAAGCCTGGAAGCCTGTTACTTCCACACACACTCCATCCCTCAACTTGAAAGGTTTTATAGAACACCACAGACTGAGCTGGGTTACTGGCTTTTGGAAAAAAAATACAGTTTCTTTCAGCATCAGTTTTGGTAATGAGAAATGTTCCATGTTCTGAGAATGCTTTTGGAGTTCAGAGCTCCTAAAACGCATAAAACCTGTGATTTAAAAAGAGAAACACTGCAGCACTTAATACCTTCGAGCTAAACAACACCCTGGGCAGCAGCCGAATTGCAAAGTTTTACAAGATGAAACAGAAGAAAGTTTTCACAAATGATTTGCAAACACCAGCCTTCTAAATCATGCTCTGCAGAGTGGTGTTCTTGGACTAAGCAATAACATATTTCAGCTCCCAGGCTGCCAACTGGCTAAACCTACTGGTGTTCATATACTTTGGAAACAGGTCCCAGACTAGACCTTAAGGCAGACTGACTTGGGGGTGATTGCCTCATGGTACAACGATTTGAGATGAATTCGTGAAACTCCTGCAGGTTTTGCCTGTGCAGAGGTAGACTCTGAAGTCACATGTGCTCCACTTTGAAGCCAGAGGAACCATTCACATATATATACACATTTCCTCACGCACAAGGGGTTGGGGAATAAAGTCATATTCGCAGGTGAAAATCAAATACCTGTAATAATCTGTCCATGCACCAGTCATTTTCCTTTGCAGGAAAGAACATTGCCCCTAAGTGTTTAAGGCAAGTTATAAATCAGAAAACAGAAATGGAAACATTTTCCATATGCTTAATTTTACACAGTAATTATTTATTAACAAAGTCTACAGCTACACGTTGTTGCACTTATGGGAGTTCAAACACTGTTCTTACTATTTAAAATATGTTCTCCAGTTTGCCACTAACTGCAGACTTTTATGAGTTCCACATTTCACCAGCACCAGCTATTGCTGGGAGCCATTCACTCACAATCTCTACAGATCACAGGCAGGCACCTGTGTGGATGTAAAGCTTAGCCAGACCTAACATTGCTAAACTGCCTGAAAACCTTCACTGCCTTTAAAAGAGCAGGTTGCAAATAAAACTTACTATCAGCACTGGGTTTTTTTTCAGTGCAGGTATTTGGTAGAGCCTCAGGGGAGCCAGTGTGGCACTGAGCTGTACCTGGGAACGAGCTGGAGCTGTTCTTACCCAGAGGGAACCCCCTCGCTGCTCTGAGCACAGGCACAATCCACCCGATACTGTGACACTATTAAACCTCCCAGACAGGGAGCCAGGGGAGTCTTCAGTTTTATCTTTTGAGAGCAAAGGTCCCAAGAGTTTCTCTTCCTGCTTTCTACTCCTTCCCCCCGACCTGGGCAACCTGATCCCCTGGGGGGCTGTGAAAATCGGGCAGGGATTTTACTGCACAGCAGAAACTGCAGCACACAAGAAACTGGGAGACTTAGTTTGCCTTCCTCAAAGCCCAGGGAATGAGACATTCACCCAGCACCTTCACCTGCTCCTCTCCCAGATGCCCCAAAGTCCCAAACCGATCCCACTGTTGGCCAGGCTTTGCTCCAGCACGGTGCCAGGGAGCAGAAGAGAAGCCCTGGCTCTCTGCAGCAAATGCTGGCACTGCCCAGGCTCACAGCCCACATAACACCAGGAGAGAAGCTCAGGTCAATGGCTCTGTGCCATACATCCCACTGCAAGAGAAGGCAAAAGCCTAGCATCATGGATCAGAAGATCTCCTGACCACATTTGGCACCACTGCCCATCTTCACTGGGTTTTAAATGTCCTGTAAGTGCATGTCCTGACCAGCAGCATGGCTATCACTCTTCAGGACCCTGCAAAACAACATAATGTCTGATGGAAGTGCAGAACTCATCACAATGGCTCGAGTCAGCTATGGCAGAGATTGTGTTGTTTGTCCATAACCTTTCCCTCAGGATTCACAGAGCCCTGGCTTTTTCCAAAAACCCCTTGTGAGAAATGAGGCTGTTAATGGAGCCAACCCGTTCTTCATTTCCTCCTGTGCCTGATGCAAGGGGTCACCCCAAGCTCAGAATGAGCACTTTGAGCCAGCGGTCACTTGCTGTGACCAGGACAAACATCAGTGTGAGTGAAAAAAAAAAACAAACCATGTCAAAACTGTGATTCACCTTTGCATTATTCATCTTCATTTGCCACCAAGTTTTTTGATTACAAGCTTCAAATGCACCTGCAAAGCCCCATTTATGCAGCATGGACACAACTTAAGCTGTAGACATTTTAAACCAGCTGATGGTGAAAACCCACATCGCTATTTCATACCGAGACTTGTGCTGCTGGAACCCATGCACACCATCAAATTAGTAAGTTCAGCTTTGAAACCATTTGTTTTGAACAACTGACTCTTTTAAACATGCTAAAACACTGTTTGTTTGTTTTGGTTGGTTGGTTTGGTTGTTTTGGGGTTTTTTGTTTGGCTGGGGGGGCGGGTGGTGACATTTCAGCAGACCTTCCCACTTGCAAGAGTGTCTCAACACAGCACTCATTTCTGTTACCTCTCTAATAACTTTATAAAAAGAGTATCTCAACTTTAAGATGACATTTTACCTGTATGTTTGTTACAGAGCCAAAATATTTAATCTTAGTTCGATGGGAGGAAAGAGCTTTATTGTTTGGAGCGTAGTGTCACTGATGAATGGTATGGATAAATGTTTAGGAATGGATAAGAGGAAAAAACCAAAAAAAAAAGAGGTCATGGGAAGCTGTGGGTTCCCATATAACAGTTATTTCTTCAATGCTTTTCAGAGCAGTTCTTTTGTTTTTAATGTAAACAAGTTTGTTGATGAAAACCGAGGTTTGAATGCCACTGCTTTCATGTGGGGCAGCCAGCATGTTCCATCTCCATTCCGTTGTGAGTTTAACAGGCAGCTACAGCATAGCAGGAGCTCTTGCTTTCCACTGTATTTTACTGCACTTGCACTTCGGAAAAATCTCAGATCCTAATCTGCTTGGGTAAATTGTTTGTAGGAAACGAGCAGCTCCCCAACCAACACGCACTTCTTTTCCTACATCATCATCCCACACTTCCACAGCTGCAGGAACACTTGCAAGAATTCGGGCAAGTACAATTTTGCTGCATGAGAGGACAACTTTCCCTGCACGTTATAGTCAAGAGGTGAGGTGAAATAACATGAATTAACCTCGTGGGCTGCAGATGCCTACCTGGGTCCCTGCACTACTTGAGCCTCCTGTTGCTCAGAGAATTCTGAGGCTGCATCACCTTTCCCTGTGCTTGCCAGCACTGAGTAGCACTACAGGACTCAGCATCTGCAGCACTGCTCTCATCAGAGGTAAACAATTAATACTTTCAGAGTTCATGAGGAGGACAGGAAACACTAATGGTTACTTCTGAGAAATCACTGAGCTGTCAGCAGAGCTGCTAGCAACCAACTTTGTGACAAAAGGTTAAGTGCCTACATAAGGCTTGAGCATACCATATATGCTTTTAACTGCTGCTGAATGCAATCCATCTGAGCTCACTGGAAGGTTATGGACTCTGCAGGAGGAATGCCATCAGCTGTAAGGTATGTACATACTCCCCTTCACGTGTCAGCAAAGAGCAGCCCCAAACTGAGAAGGCAAACCAGGATTTTCAAAAGCTTTCAGAAACCTTTCAAGAATTTAATTAAGCCATTCCTGTAAATTTTGATGGTCAAATAAGGATACTTAAGAAAATGTGAGGCATGCTCGGTTTCAGTGACTCAGAAAGAACACGACATGCAGTCACCTCCAAAACAGAATATCATCACAAAATATCAGCAGAAAGAATTCACCTGGTTTACCTAATTTTGAGAAAAAAGACAAACATGGACATAGTCCTGAGGCTTTCAATTAGCCAAAGTCTACAGTGACTTCAAAGGGAAAGTCCCCTGAATGTCAGCTATTGCAATGTTCCTTCATCTTCTGGGATATTATTGTGGCATTAATCATGATTCCTCCATAAGATAATCAATGACAAGCTTTTTTTTTTTTTTTTTCACTTGCTTGCATAGCACAGCTAATTGAGGAACCAGGCTGAAAAATTAGTCATAACAATTAAATAGGGGATGATTCCTGAATAATTGGTGTAAGTTACTGCAGAATACAATGACCCATGTATTACAAATTACTACGAAACAAATAAAATATGCTGGTTTATACACAGAAAATAAAAACCACATGCAGTTCCAGAGAAGAAGGGAAAGTCATTGCATACTCTGTTTCCCATGTAACAGAGACACCTGCATTAATATCCCCTTTATTAGATCCTTAAGTTCAGCTGCTTTACAGAATCTCTTGCAGAGGAGATTTTGACCATGAAAGATGAAACACTTGACTCAGATGCATAAAGCTAACTGGTGGCAGAGACCATTCTCCTTTTTCTCCAGCCTCATCCATCACAACTTACAAAACAAAAAAAAAAAACAACCAGTTTTCTATGCCAGTGCTGGGATACACAACTTGGAATGGTACGTGGTGGCTGCTCCACTCCACTTTCAGTCTCCTGAGTCCTTTCCTCTTTCCAGGTGCAGGATTTACTCACAGTTAGAAAAACTGCTCACTTTCCAACTGATCCCAGTCCCCTCTTAAACAGCTGCAGGTCCCTGAGGCGTCTCCCAGGCCTGAAAGTTTCTTGTTCTCAGGGGCTGGACAAAGGGGCCATGCCCTGAGCCCTCCCCTCGCCCCTTCCCAGGCTGGCAGTGCCTTGGCTGCCAGGGAAGGGCACTGCACAACAGCTGGGATACAGCAGAGGGAAAGTGATTTCCAGCACTGAGCCTGCCCAAAGCCCAGCTACAGCATCCTCTCAGGGGCCTTTAGTTAAAGATTGCAGCAGGCTGCCAACATTCAAACAACTCAAGGCAGTGGACGAGCCCCTTGCAGGCAAAGCTGGGACAAAGGAACAGGAGTTACATCCACCAGGGACTGGATTACAGCTGCAATACTCAGCCAGAGGAAGGAACAGGGGCTGCAGAGCAGGACAAGCTCCAAATCACAGCCTGGTCTTTGCTAAGCCCTGTACCAGCCAGAGGGGCACTTGTGAAATTCTGTTTTCTCTGCCCTGTGGAGGCAGGGCAATGAGTTACCTGCACTTGCCTTGCTCCCCTGCAAGGCCCTGCAGAGGTGAGGAGCCCTCAGCACTTACAGCCCCTGCACGGCTGCACAGTACGGGGTTAGAGCTCCAATTCCAATCAAACAGTTACCAAAGACCATTTCCAAACAATTCCTAAACAGATCACAGCCAGGCATAGGAAAGGGCCTCTGCAATGCCAGAAGATGCATGGTATTATTATGTCTTCATGAAAAACATGTCCAATAAGACCACAGGCAGACACAGATAGCTACAGACGGGAACATTTATAAATGACAGCACGTCCACCATCACAGGTCACATCCCATCACTTCTCACTGAGTTGTTATCGTTGTTATGTGGGCAACCCTGGCCAGAAAAGGAGCTGCTTGTCAAGTAACACTCCTTCATTTTTAAAAATGAGGTACAGTCAGAGCACAGGTTACCCTTAGGTCTGTGCCAGTTGTTACAGATTGACATGGAAGTTATAAAAATCCAGATACCAGTCTGGTCAACTGGACTGATTCTTCCTAAAGGCAGGTTACTGTATGGAGATGAGCTACTGGATTTTTTTATTTAGTCTAAAAACAGAGGCTCAGGACCCTGCAAGAGTGGTAAAAACAGTAAATCGAAAAGGTGAGGAGAAAATTAAAAGAACCCTACAGTTCTGCAGCTCAGGTTGTATTTACCCACTTTCCAAAGGAATACAAACAGACATATTTGGTGTTTTAGTGTTCGTGATGTCTGTGCTCATCCCACTGATACAAAGTGATTACCAATAGTCCTGCATAAGCAATAAACTTGGCCTTTGGCTTATTTGTCCAAAGTGAAAGGAGCACCTAAATATGTTTTCTTGTGCTTTTAGCTGGAAGGAAAAAAAGACACTCATGGCCAGTGGGTTCAACAGAAAATGATGGTGATTTTGCCATGTTCCATTAAAGAAAAATTAATACCACTGAGCTTGAATTGAGCCTTTGGCTCCTGCCCAAAATTTGAAGCCTCTTTCTTTTGAAAGAAAACAAATATATGCTTCATGCAGAAGATCAAGAGGGTGGAATAAGACAGGAGCTGTTGGGCAGATCCCCACAAAGCTGCCCCAAGACAGAGAAAGCTTCTTTCTGATACTGAAAAGAATGAACAAAAGTTAACAGACCTGAGGCTGCGGAAAGAAGGGGGAAGTTACTCCCCTTCCCTCAACTCAGAAGTGAAGTACAGCACCAAACGAAGCATTCAGCACAATCAAAACCGGGGGGTGGAGTCAGTGCCTCACTCCAAGGAGTGCTTTGCAGCCCCCTGAGATAAGCTGGTGTAAAAGAAGGGCCATGTCAGCTGTGGCTCCTTTCGTGTTGTTATTGCTGACTACAGCAAGTGTATCGAGCAGGGTTTGTGGTGTGGGTGATGGCTTACAATAAAAGAGATGAATATTTCATACAGGAAGAGGATCATGAAGATATGCCAAGATATGGACAAAACGTGCAAACAAAAATGCAACTGTGGCCACTTCTAAAATCTCTTTCAAAATCTATTTAAGAGCTGAGTTTGTGCCCACGGAACGCTGTCATGGGGTGCAGTGGCATTATTCTCAGACTAAGACAAAGAGTATAAGATCCTGCTCGTAAAATTAATAGCTGTGTTTACAAGGTCTTTAAGATGCTGCCTATTTTTACTCAGTGAATCATTGCCCTTCTTTACAAAGTATATCTCATTAATCTTAGCAATGCACTCAAATCTCAGTGGAGTTGCTCTGCTTACATACCAAATCTGACGTTCTGAGTCTAAACTATTTGTCACAGTATTCAACTTTAATAAAAATTGTATTTATTGGAAGATACCATTTCCTCACATTCTCTTAAATCAAAACAAGCAATTCCTGCTAAGCTATCTCTCCCTCTTCCCCCTCCCTCGAGGAAAACAGTAAGATTTATGAAAAGCAAAATTCACTTCTGTGTAAAATTACGCAATCCTAAAAATTGGCTTTATCCTCCAGCTGGACTTCATCTACTAAGATAAATGAAACTTCATCTGCAACGAGATATTAGAGGAGTTAATACATCACTTGTTGTGTACTTTTTAAAACATGGCCATTGTAATTTGCAATCCATGCAGAGGAAAAGATAATGGCAATAGTGCAGGGCTATGTTAGAGAAGTAGCTGCAAATCTCATCACATTTTTAATGAAACAAGCAAAACCTTCTTGAAAAACAGTCTCCCCACAATTATCTGCTGGAATTAGGCATCGGGTCCTCTAAGTGCTTATACAAACTGTGACTTTCTTTACACAAGCAGACAAGAGCCTGGGAAGCGAAGCATTTACTTTCACTGATGAGCAAGTGCTCCAATCGCCTCTGCCAACAAATTGTTCACCTTATGGGACTACTCATGCCTGAAATTTACTGTTTGCTTCAGTGTCTGTAGGATGGTACCTTCAGCTGACACCTGCACCAGCAGATTCACACAGGCAGCACTGCAGCCCTCTGCATTCCCTGGTCAAAGAGATGAACAAAGGGCAGGGAGCAAAGCTCTGCTGCCTGCCCTCCTTGGGATCTGGCCCTAGGAAAATGCCAGACCTCTCACATTTGGCATTTTAACAGAGCTTTGCATCCAATATTTAACTCCCTATTTTATTTCCTTCTCAACTCATTGTATCTAAAAACTGAAATATATTTAAAAAAAATAAATAAATAAAAATTCACTAAGTATGTTTGAAAATTTAGGCCAGGCATTCTGAACAAAAGCATGCTCTGTCCTCACCTTGTAAAATATTTCTGGGCTTTTGCACAGGCTTCGTGCCTTCACACAGCTGGTAAACGTTTGCTTCAAAATATATTCAAACAATCCCCTTGCAAAGGGTTTGTAACACATAGACTTGAGCTTCAGCTGGGCAGGGTCATTTACACAGCACATCCATAAATTGCAAAAGGCTGCCTCCTCCTTGTTTCAAACTTTGCAATTACCACTTTGTTTATACCAACCACCCCATGGAGGTCTTAGAGAGGTCACCCAAGAAATAATATATTTCCCTATCTGCTTTCCCAGTTGTGCTCATGGAGCCAGGGTTTACTTCCTTCACTTGACTGCACAGAAAATCCCAGAGTCATGGTATTATTCAAGCCTCAAGCGAGGGTAAATTATTAGCCACCTGAAACCACGGCAAGGTTAAACAGTGACGTGTTGTGCAGTGACATCACAGCGTTACTTTTGGGCAGCCTGTGTGCAGTGCAGGCTCAGCAGGGCTCTACCTGTGCCACACACACTGTGCCCTGCACAGCCCCTGCTGTTCATGACACACAGCAGAGAGACGCGTTCCCCCCGAGAGCTGGAGGCAAACACGCATCCCAAAAAAGGAAGAGAAAACAATACGCTGGATCCATCAAAGGTTGTTGCTTCACAGACTTTTCACAGCCAAATAAACATTTTGCAGCTGGAGGTCTGCGTGAGCCAGAATAACAAATGTCCCGAGACCTGCTGGAGATTTCGGATTAGGCTGCCTGATGAAAGAGGTTCATCCTGTGCATGCGTGGACAGAGGGGAACATTTAGTGCTCAGGTCCTTCAGGATAATTACCTGAAAGTACCTTTTTTCTTTTTGTCCCAGCATTGGCAGGGTTTGGGGGCAGGATGGAAGATTTGGGTGGGGTTTATTTTTAAAATGTGTTCTGGCCAGTGGCCTACTGGCAGGTACCACACTCCTGTGGGCATTAGAAGTGATCTCTGACCTTACAACAGCCCCAGGTGGCCAAAGATGTGATGGGTAAATTCAAGCAGTGCCCATTTTAACGGTGTTCACCCAAGACCTCGTCCCTCAGCCCTTGGTGCAACCCTGATTCCTTTGCCAACCCTCGGTTGTCTCGGGAATGGCTCCTTCAAACACTGCCATCAGCTGGCAAATTCCTACATCTCTCACTCACAGGTTTTCCCTTTGCCTCTCCACCGCTGGGAGAAGTTGGCTGCAGTCAAAGCTGCTCGGGCAGGTGGATTTTGACACTTCTGAGTGTTGGGTTTTTTAGGCAGTGACCTTCACCAACAGCTCTCAAGAATCTAAACCGTTTCTGGAAAGGAGACCTTGCTGTGAGTCAGTAGCAGTTGACAAGATGGAAAATCAGGGATAAGGATTGGCCAGAGGAGCGAGGCTGCTTGCAGGGTGCCACAGAGATCTGCAATAGGACTCAGACTATTCACTGTATTTATAAATGGTCTGGAAAAGAGATAAATAGCAAGATGGCATCTGCTGCCAAGATGAATTTCTTCAGGACAGCTGTAACAAAAAAAAAAAAAGCCTGTGAAGAGTTGCAGGAGTATGTTGCAGTATTGAATCACACAGGAGTTAGGAGAAAAAAAAAATGCTCTATTCTGTATTCTACAGCACAGTACTGCACATGAAGGAAAACAACCCTTGCTATATTCACCCACCAGTGGGCTCCAAATTAAACATCGCTGCTCAGGAGACAAATTTCTGAGGTCGCTGTCGGTAGGCCTAGTAATGAATACTTGTGGCAGTAGGGAAAGAAAGCAAACAAACATCAAGTTCAGCTGGTGAACAGAATAAAGGATGAAGTGGTCAGCATGGCCATGCCACTGCCCACACGGGCCGTGTAGCTTTGGTCACCCATCCCAAAAAAAACACAGGATTAGAGATGCCAAGGGACAGAGACAGACCTGGACCTCTCTGCCTGGAGAAAGACTATTTAGGGGATGTGATAAAGGGTAAACCATGGATGCTCTAATAGAAATTAGGGCACAAGCAATGAAACTAACATGTTAAAAAAACAAAAACCGAACCAACACAACAAAAAACCAGAAGTATTTGATTGATTTGTAAATCATTCCCTTTCTTTCCCCTCCAAGACACTCGCACATCTTCACAGTGACTGCCAAAACATAAGTCCCTCATGAAGTACACATGTGAGGAGCCCTGCATGCCTTGGTTATGGGATGGAACTCATTGCCACTGGAAGCTGCTCAGGCCAAAATCAGAAATGTGGCCCAAAAAATGGGTTCAATAAATTTGTAAAGGATAGATCCCTCTGTTAAGTACCAGGGGGGAAAGGCACCACCTCCTGCTCAGGAAGTCCCAGGAGTGGGAGGCTGCAGGGATCAGCTTGGGGAAGGGTTGCTCTATCCGTGCCTTTCCACAGGCACCTGCTGCTGCTCAGTGTCCATCAACGACATGTGACAAGAGGGACCTTTATTTCCAACGCTTTTCTGTTCTATTTCCAGCTCTCCAAACCAGAGAGAGAAAGTTTTGTGGGTTTTTTTTTAATTCCTGAACCCTCCTATGTCCCTCGCTCAGCAAAGGGTGAAAGGAGATGCACCCTGAATGACAAGGCTTCCTGGGCAGGTGTCTGGTAACCTGGAGAGAACCCTCCATCCTCTGCAAGTCAGCTGGATAGCTCTTCCCAAAGCTCTGCTGCTGGTGGAATAAACAAAGCACAAACTTTCCCAGATGTGAGCTTCACGAGGAATTCTCAGTCAACGTGTGATTTATCCTTTGGCATCCTCAGAAAACACAAAATCATGATTCAAAGACGGAATGTGGATGTGGAATTTCTAAGGAGGGAGACAGAAAGGGTTTATTCACAGATTAGTCCCAACTCCTGTATTTGTAAGCTTTTTCACTGCTTCCAAATGTTGCACTGGGCAACAGTTCTTCCTCTCACAGTAAGAAGATTAAAGCTGAGTGTCCAGATTCTCTTCATTTTCCGTAACTGTTGGCCAAGTAAAATCTCCTCTGCAAAGCTTGCACAGGGTGAGCAGTTGCATTTTTGCACCATGCAGCAGAAGAGGAGAGGTAGGTTGTTCCACCGATTTCTGCTGGAGAAAGGTTTGCCACGCAAGCAGCAAGATCCCCCCCACAGAGAGCAACCCTACTGATTTCCAGAGTGCTTATCACTGGAACCTCTCCTCCTTCACAGAGACCCCGAGCACCGGGAAAATAAATAAATAAACAAACAAACTCTCTAACAACCAAAACTAAAGAACATGGAAGAAGGAACATTGCCTGAAAGGAATCACCAACATAACCTCCATCCCCTGGAAGAAACAAAATCTGACCTAAGAGGGAACAGGAAGGAAAGCAACGGGAAGATGAAATCAGCAGAAACCTGACTGAATGGCAAGCATTAAACAGCACCAGTACAAATAGATACAGATAAATATCTTCAACAGATATTTTGGCAACCTTGGCTAAATGATGATTTAGCCCGGCATTCTTTCTTTCCAACTCATCTGCTTGTTAAAGGTGTCAGTTCCCTTGCACTGCCTACAGGAATATTTTGACAGAAGTGTCACAGAGGAACTCACTGGTGCTGTTTTCACTTGGCATCATTGACATTTTTCCCTTTGTTTTTGAATCTCCTCTTCTTCTAGCTGCATTTCACTCTCTCTTTTTTTTTTTTTACCTTTTTTTCCCCCCAGAAGATGAGATTCTACATCAGTGCCTCCTGCAGATGCTGCCAAGTGAACACAGCTGTAATGTCACAGAGTGCCTCCATTCTCCTGGCAGGCAGTCCCTTTCCTGGGACACCCTAGAAGCACAGATAGAATTGGGGGAGCACACTGAGGCAGGCAGAGTCTAAAGCTTTCATTGCAGATACAGATTTCTAATAGAGTCATGCAGGTCCCCCATGACACATGCACAGAGGGGAAAAAAAGAACAGATTCAGTCATTTTAGAGAAGAGCCTTGTCACACAGACTAAACACTGACTGAAGAGCAACCCAGGGTAATACCAGAGTGAAAACACACACAGCTTACATGTGGCCAGGAAACCGACATTTAATCCAAACTAATTAAGTGTGTTTTAAACAGCACATCAAAGACTTCTCAAATTCAAAGGTGGTGTCAGAAACAGAGGACAAGGAAAATAAACTAGACAGATTAGAAAAGGGGGGAAGAACAAAATATGGGAATTTCGGTCTAGAATAAAGCTTAGATTGCTGCAATAAAAAGAGGAAACAAAATCATCCAAATTTATTCACTGGGAGAACGGTGCTAGGAAAGAGGGATTGGCCCAGGAGCACTGGGAGCTGGTAAACAACATCCAAGGAGTCATTGTTCCACACACCCACACAAGACAAAGACTGGCTCCTTGAGCCGCGAAGAAAAAGAGGTATTGTATTTTACCACAAATATGGTAACTTCTAGAACCTGTAACATAACCTCAGCCTACCAGGAAAAGCCAGGCTCATGGTGAAATCATGCATTCAGTGGCACCCACGAGAATATCCAACCGAGGTAAAAAATAGCTGCTGCAGCTTATTGACTGCCTCCTCAGCACCCTCGGGACAACAGGGAGCTCCACCAGCAACCTCGCTGCTGGGAACTACCCAGGAAGACCCTGATGGAACCCCCTCTGTGGTGCTGCCTCTTCCCCAGGGCCCCTCCCCACCTGAGCAGCTATTTTGGCTGATTTTGAGGTGGGGCAGGGTGAGGAAGCTGGTTCAGATGGCAAAGCCAAGTCCGTCCCGAGGAACCCACCACAGGGAAGGAGCTCGTCTGCACAAAACCTGAGCTGTGCCATCCCAGCTGACAGAAGGAAAGAACAAAACCTGCTAAACCTGGCAAGATTATAACTGATGAGGAACAGAAAGTACCTGGGAAAAAAAAAACTGTGCAAAAGGGATTACATGAGTAAAGGAGATTTGAGTAAGGAAAATTTAACCAGGAGAAAAATCATCCAGACTTCTTGGGCTCATTAAAAAAAAAAAATTCTAAAGAGACAAACCCATAAATGGAGTAATTTTTACACCAAAACTGTTTCATACCTTAAAAAGTACATGGCAGTCAAGGGAGAAAACGATGCAGAAGGCCTTTCCCAACGGCTCCCAGCAGCTTCCCTCCAGTTGTGCCGCTGTGGTTTTGCTGTCTGGAGCAGCAGCCCCGCAGGGAGGGCTGCCCGATCCCCCGGCACAAACGAGCTGCGTCTCCAACCAACGAGCAGTCCCCCTGGGGAGTCCGTGGGACCACTCAGGCACAGCAAACGCATCCCTAGGTGCTGGAAAGGATGGATGCAGGAATGCCTCAGCCCTGGAGGAGCTGGCTGTGAATGACGATGCTCAGCCCCAGCACAGGCACTCGCCCGTCCCTGCTCCTCGCACTTCTCCCTCCCAGGTCTGAGCCGAGGCTTCAGCACCTGTGTGTGTCCCTCTGCTCCTCTGAACCCCGCCCTTCCTCCCTGAATAAACGCTCCTGACAGGTTCTTAACTGGATCTGAAGGGACATTATATGAACCAGAAGCAGCTGAGTCGGTTGCACCGACTTCACAGCCTCATCCATCTTCCCCCTCACCTGTGTTTCCTTCCATCCTTCCATTTGTAACAGGCAACTCTATGCATCTTTTTTTTTTTAATTAGGTAAAAGGCCCATCACCTTTACAATATTTTCTTTAGAATGTTTACTTTAATTTTGATTTCCCTGCTTAATCTTTCTCACGAAGCTGTATGCATTTTTAAATCTTCCAAGGAAAATAATTACAAAGATAATCCAGCTGAGTGTAATCAAACTGCAGGGTTCTTTATTTTCCTGGCCTTTTAATTTAATTTCACATCCTGTGGTCTCAACGAAATATTAGGGTTATATCATCTTGTTATTGTTTAGATTACGTGCCAGTAAAAATAAGGAACAACTGATTCTCTTCTTACCCACTGCCACACAGAAAACTCATACAGCATACAGAATATTTTCAAAATAGAGATGGAAGGGAAGATCTCATGGATGAGCATGAGTTAGAAAACCTCAGCTCTCACTTTTCTACCCAGAACCCTTGTTTATTTGCTAGGATTTTACTAATATTTTATAAATATGGTAACCTCTTTCATAAAACAATTTGGTTTTAAACTTTTTCGATGCACCAATATGGATCCTGATGTGATTCTGTGGATCTTTTAGCCATGGAAATAAATTCCACTGGCTTTAGCACCATGACTTGTACTGGAATAAGAGCTTCAGCAGCTGTCTTTGGATCAGTGCAAACCAGAAGCCATTCACAGAGCATCACTGGCATAAAAACAGTGGAGAGAAGAATCAGTCACATGCCTTAGTGTGTAAGGTCAGCCAAGCAACAAAAACACAACTTCTGTCTCAACATATGCAAGAGGAGCCTGCCCACATCCCACAGTCAGTTTATGGGGACCAGAGCACATCTGTGGTAAGCCTGAATTCACAACTTGGGCTTCAGGCCCTTCACTGCAGCTATCAAAGTCCTCAGCACACAGGTTCTCAGGCCCTTCACTGCAGCTATCAAAGTCCTCAGCACACAGGTTCACCTCCTGAGCTGGGGGAAGAGAGATCCTCAGGAGATTTCAGCCAGGAAAGCAGGAGTGGAAAGGGAGCTCATCTGCCAAGAAGGGAGACTGGAACGAGCAGGTGTGGGGATTTTGTTGAGTATTTCTTCCAGTAGTAACCCACTGTACTGTCCACAGGCACAAAGGAAGGAGGGAACAATTCCAGCCACCAAACAGGTCTAACATCCCCCCAGGGCCTGAAAACAGCTGGGGCAGAGCTGCTGAATTCCTCTTAAGCTGTTTCTTCTCCATTGCCTTCAGAACAGGGCAGCACAGCCCCATCCACCACTCCCTGGGGACAGAGACAAGGACACTTGTGTAGGGCCCATCTCAGGGCGAGGCTGTGGTTGGGGTTTCATTCTGGAGCTGTTTGTCACAAAGACACATGTGTTAGTTCAGTCCAAGGGCTCTGCTAACACCCTCAGTAGAGCACCACTGAGAGCATCCCTAAACCCACCTCTTTCGGACCTTTCTGACTAAGTTACCTCAGAATATTCTTAATTAATACAAGAGAGCTAGACAGAGTCACAAAGTTAGGCCCATGTCTCATATAAATACAGAAAATTCTCTTGTGAGTGGACGATTTCAGCACCACCACATTACGATATTCTCAGAAAAAAACACTCATACTGATAATGAAGACATGCAGTCTCTTCCTAGGTTTATTATGTTGCAATTGAGGAAAGCAATCCCACAGGATTAATGGAACAGATGGAAGTAGCTCTACTCAAACCTCCATAGTTAACACTTGTACTGAAAGTTTTATTGCCTAATAGCTTCAGTGTGTTAATAACCTGAGAGATCATCATTTAAATGCCCACAAACCCAACAAGGTAGAGAGAAATTAGATTTCAAGCCAGCTCTGCACACACATCTGCTCTAAGCCAGGTATGGACACAGAACCAATTCCCTTCTGTAAAAAGGGATTTTGAAGTCTTTCAAACTTACACATTCTTTTCACAAAAAAATCCTATTTTCTGAATTTCCTCAATTAAAATACAATGAAATATTCTTGACTCTTCTGGATACTTTTTTTTCCCCAGAAAGAAATGGTTACAGGCTTGAAAAGGAATCTAATTTTTTTCAACTACTGCCTAAAAGCAGCGTGTCATATCTGAAGGAATGGCTGATCCCATTCTTGAAATCATTTTAAAAGCTATTACAATGGTGAGCTTTTCTTGAGCTCTAAAAAGAAAACTGAACTGAGACACCACGTGCAAACTTCCTCAGCTTACAGAGACAACGTTTTCCTTACAAAGCACTTTGTTTTTGTGTCAAGGGAGGCAGGAGAGGACTTAGATTCTGCATTGAGTGCACTGGTTAATGAAGTTGCAATAACCATATTCTCCATGGGGTTTTGGCTGTCACTGCAGACACCTTCTTTCCTTCAAAATATGCTTTTCATTGTTCTACTGCCCTTTTTTCCAATTGCTCTGCAGCCAAGTTCTTGGAAAGCAATCAGGCTTCTTGTTTAGGATTTATTGCTAGCCTTTTGCCAATAAGGACACACACAAATCTCCCCTCTGACCATCCTGGAAAAGCAAGCTAAAAATACAGCAATTTATGAACAGGCACATTTTGCATGTTATATGGCATCAGTGTGTACTCTTCAAAAAATTCTGGGAGTATAAAAGAAGGTCCCTCCTTTTGGCCAGGCCAATCAAAGGCTCTGCTTGGGTGCCATAAATAAGCTTATTTTAGAATTCCAGTCTACCTCAAAAGGGGAAAAAAAAAACATTTGCATTGTGTTTTACTGGTTGGAGGATTTTTTTTCCTTTTACATGGTAAACTTTGAACTTTAGAAACCCCAAGTCTGCGCAAAACAATGGTTTATCTTCCAAATTGGCTGCTTTAAAAGTAGTAACTAAATTAAGCATCACAGTTCTTACTAAAACTTTAAAGTGGTGACAATTGCCTGTTTGCATACACTTGGAAAGGAGTTTGCAATTTCAGAGCCAAGCTGTATTTGTGTTTTGTATTTGTATTTGTGTTTTGTATTTGTGTTTCAGGTTGTCTGAGAAAGCTCCCACCCACAGAAGCTGCAGGTACCAGGGGAGGAATGGCTCATGAGGAAGAGCATCCAGGTAATCACCACGCCCTTGGTGGGGCTTTTCTGACCATATTGTTTATTTTTCAAACAAACATTATAGTTTAATTATCAGCCTCTTTGGAAGGCTTTCTTTTTATTGTTTTTGACACACAAGAGGAGATTCATGACTGTGGAGGTGATTTAAAGCTGCTCTGGATTAGGGCTGTTAGAGTTCCTCTGAAGTGTTGGGAGACTCAGTTCTTGGTCACTCCTGGTCCTTTGTTTGTGATGATGCCCTCTGTCAATCAACCACAAATTGGGAAACTGGGACTCGTTCCCCAGCCTGGATTCACTGCTGGCAGGGTGGTGTATCCCCATCATTCCTGGTTAGAGGATTCTGTGGCTCAGGCACTGCTGCTGACACTCGGGAACAAGAAGGTTAATGAAAAGCAAGGCCAATGAAATGGCTTTAAATTGGCAGAGGGCAGGGTTAGAGGGGATATTGGGAAGAAAATCTTGGCTGTGAGGGTGGGCAGGCCCTGGCACAGGTTGCCCAGAGAAGCTGTGGCTGCTCCTGGATCCCTGGAAGTGTCCCAGGCCAGGTTGGACAGGGCTTGGAGCAAGCTGTGCTGGTGGAAGGTGTCCCTGCCCATTCTGTGATTCTATGAAGATCCAGATAAATGTTTCACCACCTCATAATTTGGGATTCTTACTCAACCCAAAATGACTGTAATTGTTATTATTTTGATTTTCTTTTTATGACTCTCATCTTTCTTGTCTTCCTGCTCTGCTTATTCTTTTCCCCAGGCAACACTAGAGAGTTCCCAAACACCTATTTGGTTCCTATAATTAAACCAGATGTATTTTCTAGTCAGTCCAAAAAGAGTAGCGATTTGTGAAATGGGATTTTGCATTCAAGAAATGAGAAATTATAATTGAAGGAAACAGCATAAATTTAAGCTTAATAAATAATGAATGAACTTTCAAATGCAATAAAACTCCATTTTTTGCATGTTCAGACTGGCAGACTTCTCAGTAACTTATCTGTAATTTTGTGTCAAAAGCCTCATATTCTGCAAAAATATTAAAATTTCCTCAAATTTATTCTCTGCTCAAAATTATTCACCGAAGTACATTTTTTGTATGTGAACTGCATTTACTCTTTTTGTTGCTCTAATAAGATTACTCATGTATGACATGGCATCAGTTAATTCTGGGTGTGCTTCTCATTGTGATCATCAGATTCAAGTGCAAGTATTTGCATAACAGTTATAAAACTTGCCTCCTGGTATTTCAGCTAAAAAAGCTCACTCTACATCAGGGTGAAGGAACATAGAAAAGAGATCACAGGGGAGGGGAAAAAAAAGGAAAAAAAAAAAAAACAAACAAAAAAGTTGCTACCAAGGCCAAAGCAAAGGAGTTGCAAAATTTAAACCAATATTTGCTATAAAACTTTTGTGGTGGTCACTCAACCCTCCTTCTGGTTCCCTCGTAAATGCCCACAATGATGGACTTCACATTGCAGGTCTACCTGAATATCCTTTGGAAACCAACCTGAAATTTCCCTTTTGCTGTGTTCCCCTTGCAATTGTGACAAAACTTCTGCTTTTACTAACATTTGCAGAGCAGATCCCATCATTTTCCTTCATTAAGCACCAACCACCAAGTAGCTGGGCTTTTACTTTTGACTTAACAAGTGGAAACACACATGCACATACCTGGCTTTGACTGCATGTTCACCCAGCTAAATCTATTGATGGAGTCTGCAGGACCTGGAACAAACTTATTTTTAGATACCACCATAATCCTCAATATATTAACTTGCTTTTACTCCTGCTCTTCCATATGCCCGTCTGCCTTCTTCATCTGCAGTGACAACCACCTGTGTTACTCCCTGCAAATTTTAAAACCACTTTAGTCGCAGCAGCTGGCAACAATAACTAAAAATGTGGCAACACACTCGGTGCAGGTATTGTGGCTCTGATGTCAGGTACAGCACTTGCCCTTTGTTCTTCAAAATTTAAACAAATTTTGCATCCCTGCTAAAAAAAACCAAAAAAACAAAAAAACAACTTTAAAAATAAAATTAGCACCAGGCCTCCAAAAAATGTTGTTTGAGGTTCATACATGGTTTAAAGAACAGTTGGAATGTAGTTTGGAGTAAATCTTGATAAATTTCTGCCTTTTGGATTATAGCTAACAGCTTCTTTAATAAGACTTTAACATAATAAGACAAGATTACTGTAACCATTTTCCTGAGGATGGTAGAAAAAGACTGTAAAACCGAGTGGCACATTTAAAATTACTTGCAAAATACTGTCTCTCTGTAAACAACACACAATATCAGTAATGAATACCAGTCCTTTAAAGTATGCCTGAAGTCTACTGAAATCTAAACCAGCATTGTATGGCTGGTAGCAACAACTGCATCCTAAACAATATTAAAAATTACAACAGAAGATGAAAATTCTCCGTCAGAAGTCAGAAAGTTATAATTCACCAATCTGCTGAATGGGATAACACCTTTGCCCTTAATATCTGTAGAGCCTCTTTGGGAGGATCTCAGGACTTTACTCTTTAGCTAAGCCTCGCAAGTTCAACAGCCCGGGAGTTATATAAACATTATTTTACAATTTGAACTATTTTCCCAGCAAAAAGGAGCACTCCTCCAGGGGAGGACTATCTGAGCGATCTCTTTTACGAAATGAATGCTGCCTTACTCGTGCTTCCACAGCTTCAGGAGCCGCCGAAGCCCAAAGCCCACGCAAGCCGTGCCCAGCCACGCTCGCAGGCAGCTCCAGCGCTTGGGAGGACAGCGGGAACCGGGCTGCAGGTTGTGCCGCACCTCACATCGCCCAGCCTAGCAAGCGCTTTCAGCGAAGAAAGCCTGAGCAAGGGCTTGGAAAAATGCCTTATTTTAAGGAGCAAGCAAGTAAATAAATACAAACACAAAAGGGGGTTGGAACAGGCAGAGAGCGATCGCGTCTTGGCAGCGATGCCGCATCCGTAGGACGTGTTGCTTGTGCGTGGCGCTCCCCCTCCAGCCGGAGGGATGCTCGCAGGCGGACGGGGGTTCCGCGGGGAGCCGGGGCGAGCCCTGAGCCCCCGGCCCCGCCGTGCCAAGCGCCCCGCAGCCGCGGGGAGACACCCGGCTGCGCGGGGAGAGGAGACCGCGTCCGCTCCCGACTCGGGGGGAAAGAGCCCCGTGAGCCCGACCCGCCGGCTGTCACCGGGCATCGGCTCTGCGGGTGCTCGGGGGCAGGACGGGGATGTTCGCGGAGCCCGCAGCCGGCACCCGAGTGTGTTTTCAGGGCGCCGAACGGCGGCGGCTCCGGCATCGCCCGGAGCATCCCATCCCACTCCATCCCATCCCGCTGCCCGAGCGCGGCGGCTGCCGCCGGGCACGACACCCGCCCGGCCATCCCCCGGCTCACAGGGGCAGCCGCCGAGCCCCCCAGCCCCTCTCCCCGGCCCCGGCTGGGGACAAACACGCTCGCAACAATGGGCATGTTTGCAGCAACATGATCTCACCTAATAACGCCGAATAAGGCAATGACTGCACGGGGAAGCGATACGATCCTGCCGGTCTCACCACACGGCGCGGAAAGCTATTTGCAGATTTGCTAAGCCCTTTTGAATGAATGCATCTGCAGCTGACCTTTAACAATAGACGCTGAAATAGCACAATCTGTGGGACCAGATTTGAGGAGGGGGGGCGGGAAGGGGGAAGGAAGAGATGGGTGAATATTGTAATCTCTGCAATCTCATTCACTTCCTTTCCCAAACCCCCGCTCGCAGGGAAAAAGCGGTATTTTCCTCTCCACCGTGACTCTGTCTCCAACAAGCCGTTTCTAACACCGGCACAGACACATGGCACCCCGAAAGCCGCCGCCGGCGGGACCGGCGCACATCCCCGCCGGCGCCCACCCGCATCCCGCGGGCACCGCTCCGCGGAGGGGCGACTGCGACAAGGATGCTCCGGCCCCCTCTCTCCCCTCCCGCCGCTCTCTCACCTTCCCTGGCTTTCAGCAAAACGGTGTTGGCAACGATGTTTTCCAGCTCCATTGACGAGCTCGGGCAGCGCAGGCAGCGGCACTGCAGCAGGACGTCACTCCGAGGTGCGGAGTCTCCGGGCGACCACCCACCTCCTGCCCCTAGCGCGTTATCCCCCCGCGCATCATCCCCGCCTGCCTCCCCGCTCCCCCGGGCGGAGGCGGCGCTCCCCGCACCGCCGCGCCCCGCTACTCCATCCTCCGCCCCGCCGGCTCCGCCGGTGGTTTGAGGGCTCGGGCGCTCCTGCCTCCCTCCCCGGGGGTGTGGCAGCGCCGAGCGGCCCCGCAGCCCGCGCAGGCGCCGGCTCCGCGGGGCCGGGCACGCCGGGACCTGTAGTCCTGCGGGGGCCCCGCCGCACCTGGCACCGGCTCCGCACCCGCGCAGCGTCCCCGGGGACGGGGAGGGCGACAGCGCTTGCAGGGGCTCGGTCAGGGGCCGGTCACAGCCCCGCGGAGCGGGCGCGGGTGGGTGTTCGGAGCTGGGGATGCGCTGGGATGCGCTGGGATGCGCTGGGATGCGCGGAGCGATGTGCGGAGCTCCCCGCGGTCCCGGTCCCGCCGCAGCCCTGGTGCCGGACGCCACCCGGTGGCGGCGGGCCCGGCCCGGCCCGGGGCTCCCCTGCCCTGCCCGGGGTCCCCCGCCCGGGTCTTCGTGCTCCTCACCCCCAGCAGATGCTCCTTCCCATGGGAAGGGATCGCCGACACCCGCAGACTTCTTCCTCCCCTGCCCTTCTCCTCGGGCCGGAGCACGGGCGTCTCGGCTTTCCTGGGATCTCAGAAGCTCCCCAGGAAGTACCAGAGGGAATCCCATCTCTTCTCCTGCACCATTGTTTTCACCCTTGCAAGCAGCTGTGTGAGACATCAGCCACTTGTGGAAAGTTTGTGAATTTTAAGCGCTGGATTACAACATAAATTCTCTTCTGTCTATATAGCACAGATGCTCGTGTCAGCTTGATTCTGATTTTCCTAGCAACGGGGTAGATCGATTCAGCAGGTCAAGCAAAGAAAGAGGATAAAAACGACCCATTACTCCCACTGACACTCTTCCCCCATCTGTATTTGCATTGATTAAATCCACATGAAGTAAATCAAATTAACGTGCACCTTCTTGTAAGTGGAGCATAGACACTACTTTTTCCTTCTTTTTTTATTGTACCGATCCATTTCAACAGCCAGGCAGAAATGACTTGCAATAGCATAACTTGCAGACTGCCTAGAACACATTTTCTGAATATAGGAAATAAATGGGAAATGCATTTCATGAATAATACCTTGGACATTATGGTAAAATTGCTATAATAAATGCTTTTTGTACCTGCTTAAGTGCCAAAGGTTTGAACTTTGAAAGTTATTGTGCATAGCGGGTGGCACCGCTGTGTACAATCTTCCACATTTCTCTCCTTTTGCTTCAGAAAATGTTCAGCATCCAAAGCTGTGCCATGTTGTGGTTACTTTCTCTGTAATGCCAAGTTCTATACAGCAGCAGTTGTGTCTGTAAGTACCGGAAGATTTTTCTCTGATTAAATAATTCTTGAGGGAGAAATTGCTTCCTGGAAACCAGAGCCTTAGCTCAGAGAGGAGGCTCCTAAGGAGCATCTGCCCTGCCTGTTGTTTGAACAGTTCTGTGCAAGCACTGGTGCTTGCCTGTACACAGAAAATTACGCTCAGGTTGAAAGTGCATTTCACATTCCTGCCCAGCCTCCCACTAATGGTCAGCACAAGGACAACACTGACATCACAACACGGCTGATGTTGGAAGACAGATACAATTTTTATTATGCAGAATGTTTTTAACTGCTACAAGAAACTCCTCTTTCCAAAGGAAAAACGAAGGCATGTGTCCAAGTGCCCATTTTGTGGAGCACCACTCACTGCAGCAGCGAGTTCAGCTTCTGCTGACAGCAACGGGGTATCACTGTGTCTGCCACATCTCTGGGTGAGGCTGCTCATGGGGAGGGATTTACCTTCATGGGACACTCCACAGGGAGCACCGACTGTGTTTGCTGAGTAACTTTCTCAGAGGTGCCTGAATGAAGACGGCAGATCTTGCAGGTCTCAAGTCTGATCTGCACCCGGAATTCAGCATGTGCACCTGACGGCTCTACTGCTCCTCTTTTCTCTGATGTCTCTGTGTACCTCTAGATGCGTGGAGCCAGCTGCAGTGTCACCCCCTGGGACAAAAGTACGACTCCAGCACGCTGATGTTGTCCTGTGTGCTTTCAAATATTTACTTCTTGGAAGGGTAAACATATTTATCGAAAGAGTTACGACAGCTCTCTCTGGAGCTGGAGAAGCCCACGGAGCTACCTAGTGTTCATGAACGGCACAGCCTCAGAGCTCTCCACCATCCTGGCAACCAAAGGCACAGTTAACAGTCCCTGCAGAAGCAGGGGCAGCAACTGAGCTCCGTGTGTGCTGCTGCCACGGGGGTTATTTCAGCTGAGCTGCGTGAAATGCATGAGCAGCAGCCACAGAACTTAAATGTGGTGATTCTTGTGTTACTTAACAGATAAAACTTGTTTTTAGTAAATCTGAGTCAATGTGGTGCAACCAGGACACGGAAAGAGGTGTGTTCACTAAGCACTCACCAGCACTGCTCTGAAAAACAAAATCAAGGTGATCAGTCCTCACTGCATCTCTCTTTTCTACTGCAGTTTTTTGAGCTGATACACGACAAGGGTCTGCTTCCAGCACAGGCCTGAGATGGATGGCCCCCTTCATGGATGTGGCCCCCCAAGTGCTGCCAGAGCAAGTGCCAGTGCACAGACCTACTTGCCTAAAAGTCCATCAGTTGGTCTTTGCAAAACCCACTGCAGCTTTTGGAGTCTTACCTCAGGACTTCTTCATAGCTGGTGGTACCTTCATTTCTGTGCCACCTGGAACATCTGGTTCACAAAACCAACAGAAAAAAAAATTAGGAAGAGGTAGATTTATTTATATCCATTTTCTCTTGTGACAACACAGTCCTTTAATTTCAAGGCAGGTCCACACCTGCTTTAATGGAACCTTCAGGTTCTCTGTGAGTGGGGTAGAAGGAAACAGGAGACTTGTAAATCTGTTCAGTGCTTGTCTTATTCTATTAACTATTGTAAACTCTGGTGCTGAAATGCATGGACTCAAAGATGGGGTGGCAGGGAAGGAACACAGGTCCCTTTGGCTGGCCTAAAGATCCTGATTCAGTGCTTGCTGGGAGAAAAGGGAAAATTTAGTCTGAATCATATGCAGAAGCAGCCAATTTTAGAAGGGGAAAAGAAAAAAAAGACAAGCTACTAAAAAAACACAATTAAATTCTGAAAAATGTGCTTTCTAAGGTGCTTAATGTGTCTGGTTGTTCTGCTTTTAAATCTCCACCTGAAGTCATTCAGGAGAGGCTCAGAAAAACACCTAAAAGTGCTGAACATCAGGATAAAGCAGGGCTGGCAGCCATCTTTCCTTTATGGGAAAAGAGAGGTTTGTAAATGAAACGCCAACACCGCGCGAGACCCAAATGCATCAGTGCAACAGGAACAGGGAGGCAGCGAGGCAGCAGTGTGATATTCTGAGCCACTCGAAGCATGAGTCATCAGCAGGGTGGGCTCGCACAGCTCCAGCCAGAAGCACAGCAGCAACACACCCAGTTTTATCCTGCCACCAGAGAAAAACCACTTGGCCTCAGCACAGCCTGCTTGAAACGCCAGGATAAGACCCCTGGTGAAGCAGATGGCAGCGAGGCTTTTGCCTACACTTATCAGCTGGAAACATCCCCTAACAGCAGCTATCTCCTAAATCCATGCCATAACACTCGATTCATGCAGTCAAGCCCGTTCATCATTAGCTCTAAGCTGCATTGTGTTTGGAATTGCTTCTGAAACTTATTGCTACAAACGGGCAAATTCTTCCTCCTCCTGCTGAGCTGCGGTATCAGCAGGTGGGAGCACACAGGCCTGTGAGAGCATTTGCAGGCAGCTGGAATATTTTCCAGCTCCTCTGTGTGCAAGGACAGAGGCTGCCACCTACCAACAGCCACGGGGTGATGCATCATGTTGTCTAAGGCAAACTTTTTGCTTTTGTTTAGAAAAAAATTGTTTATGCCTCTGTTGTTTCTTTCCATTTCCAAACTTATTTTTTAGTTAATGTGTTTCCTCCAGGTAGAGCACAAATGATGGTTACAGCATTTGAGTGCAGGGAATAAAATAACCTCCTAGAAGACGAGTGGATTTGATTTTTTAAACAAGCAGACACATGCATCCCATACTCTGCACAGACTCTGCCATTCAGTGACCCGTGGCAGCAGATCTGATTTGGGATTTGCTTACCCCTTTCTTCAGGTTTAGAGAGAAGTGGCTACTTTCCCCCCAATATTTTGTTGTGTTAATGATGATCTTCCAAAGAGCTCCTTAAAATCTCTCACAAAACAATAATGGTAACAACACACAAGCATTCTCTAGTACTTTGTATCAACAGATCTTGAGGTTTTTCATGAGAAAGACATAGCTAATTATTCATAGATAGGAAAAGAGAGACACAAGTGTCCTAACCAAAGATAACATTTACATCTCCCATTATCTGTTCAGGTGTCTTATCCACTGCTCTGCACCTTGTATATCAACTTCTCCCTAAAGCCTGCTGAAATTCCTGGAGAGTCTTTCCCCAGCTTCAGATGTCTCCATCTGAATCAGGTTCAAAGACAGCAAAGGAGACAACCAACAAGATTTGGAAAAAGAGGTGCATATGGTATCACTCGAGAGGTTTATTTTGGACTTCTGATGTGAAGAAGAACCAGGTTTAGCAGCTGCTCTAGCCCATGCCAGAGCCAGAGCAGAGGAAAAAATATCAGCTTTTACCAGGTGCGCTTTGGCAGTGACAAGGTCCCTCTTCAGACTGTAGAGATGCTCAGTAAAAGGTAAAATGGAAAATCCCCCCTGTTAAATGGCAGTAGTTCAAGGTTTTGCACAGAGGCCTGAGAAGCTGAATTACACTGCCTTCATAACAAAGCATGAGCAATATTTCCCCACCTGCAAGCCAAGTGTTTAAACAAAGAGTTTTAAACAAATATGACTTTCTGGGGAGGGGGGAAGGACATTGGTTTAGAATACACTAACTCAGAAGTTGTGAATAATCATTTGTGGATGAGACAGCCATCCTCAGGAAATCCGAGCAATAACCCTTTTCTTGCTGCCACAAAGCAGCTCCCCCAGCTGAGGCAGAGCAATTCCTGTGGCCCAGCTGTCCCTGGGCACACAGTTTGTTGCCCAGCCCCAGGGGACTCGTCTGGGCGAGCACGTCCCTCCGTCTCAGCGATGTGCCAGTTTGCAGGGGTGAGTGCACACATGCCATCCTGCACTGCTGTGGAAGGAAATGGCTGATGGCTTTGCTGCTCTCTACCTACAGCCACTGCTCCACAGGTGTCCTGGCTCAACTTCACTGCTCACTGCTCCACTTCCAGCCCTCAGCAGTGGCACAAACACCTGCGACACCTCTACTGTGGTCATGACTTCCATACCTGCTCCTTTCCTCTCCAAATCCAAGGCTGCAGACTATGGCACAGCTCACCCACAGTCTATCTGACACACTTCCTAACGTACAAATAGTTACTTGCTTCCACTTTTAGGATTTGAGGGGTTTTTAAGCAAGAATGCCCCTAAATTTTAGGCAACATATGTGCAATTAAACTGAGTAGCTCAGCCAGCCAATGCTCCTTGTTCAGCCAGTGACCTTCCCAGGAGAGTCTCAATCCAGCTGGCACTCTTCAGCAGCTCTGGTTCATCAGCAAGAGACAAAACTGAACTTCTCTGTCACAGACCTTCAGGTGTCCCTGAATGAAGCACTAATGAGAAGGAAGGGGCACAGAAGGTCCCTTAGCTCAGAGCCTGGTAGTTCACTGACCCAGCACTGCACTTGTGCACACATGTTCAAACACACACTCAGAGCCTGACAGCAGGTGTTGAGCCTGAAGGGAACAGCCTCAAAATCAAAAGCAACTGTGATGTCTGTTTGAATTCAAGGAAATCAGTGGATGCAGGAAACAGTTATACTACTGTGCAGGTGGAGACCATGCTGGGGTATCCATATCCTGTAGTGTCCACATTTTCTTCCCTCTCATCTCACTGGCTATAAGAAGGGAAATTGCATTCGACTCAGTTTGACTCTTTAGATGAAAGAGCACACTGAAAGAAGCTAAGAAAAGAAAAATAGACTTTTAGAAAGTGATTTTCAGTATTCTGGGCTGTGCACATTGCTTGTGCTGCTCCAAAGCACGTGGCCTAAAACGGGAAGGCAGTTGGTATTTCTTCATGAAGGTGATCTCTGTTGCTGCCACCATCAGGTATTCAACAAAAACAGCCTGAGAAAACTTTGTACTGCTCAACTGACTCTGTTCAAGTATCTCCTGCAGTTAGAGTTGTGGAGGCCTGGGCTTCAACAGCAGCCTCTCTGAAAACCACAGCTGCCAGGAAATGAAGTCTTACACGTGCCAGGTGTGGTTCCTTCCACAGGCCGTACACCTTCCCTGCACTGCTTTCCCTGGCAGGAGGTGGGAGGCCTGCAATGGCATTTGTGACTCTCTTAGCTCTTGCAGAGGTAACACATCCCCTGACTGCTATCCTAGGGATGATGGCTTCACAGGGATGGTCCATGCAGCCAGCAGAACTGGGACAATCCTCCAGGGCAAACACAGGCACACATTCAGGTTAACACAGAGCTGCTGCTGATCGACATCAGCAAGTGCCTGTGAGGGAAGTGAGACAGTGACTTGGGTTTGCATCAGCTCACAGCCGACAGAGGATGAGCAGGCACGTGGCTGGCACACTGTAGTTGTTTAATTGTGATTAAACAACTAGGGGCTGTGAAGATGGTGAAGGGCCTTGAGGGGAGGCCAGATGAGGAGTGGCTGAGGTCACTCGGTCTGTTCAGCCTGGAGGAGACTGAGGGGAGACCTCACTGCAGTCTACAACTTCCTCGGGAGGGGAAGAGGAGGGGCAGCACCAATCTCTGCTCTCTGGTGACCAGAGACAGGAGCTGAGGGAATGTCATGAGGCTGAGTCAGGGGAGGTTTAGGTTGGGTATCAGGACTCAGGGAAGTGGTCACAGCACCAAGCCTAGTTAAAGTGTTTGGACAGTGTCTCTCTCAGGCACACTGTGGGATTGTTGGGGTGTCCCATGCAGGGCCAGGAGTTGGGCTTCCATGAGCCTTGTGGGTCCTTTCCGACTCAGAATATTCTGTGATTCTATAACTATAATCTGAGTGAGCTCAATGAAGTCTGGGCCAAGTGCATTTGTAAAGTCAGTATCTGGAAGGCTCCTGACCACAAGCTGGCCTGTACCAGCACACACCAAACCCACAGGTCCCACAGCAAACACCAGCAGCAGCACCTTAGCACAGCCTGTACAGATGAGGGGCTCAGCCCGGGTACAGCACCAGGTACACTAAGAAATGGGGAGGGCACACCCTGAGTGCTGTGCCCAGTTCTCGGCCCCTCAGTGCAGGAAGGTCACTGAGGGGCTGCAGCGAGGCCAGAGAAGGGCAATGGAGCAGGTGAAGGGTCTGCAGAACGTGCCCTGTGAGGAGCAGCTGAGGGAGCTGGGGGTGTTTAGTCTGGATTAAAGGGGGCTCGGGGGGGATTTATTGCTCTCTACAACTCCCTGACAGGACGGGGAAACCAGATGGGGGTCGGGCTCTGCTCCCAGGACGAGAAAGAATCAGCCTCAAGCTGCGCCGGGGGAGGTTTAGGTTGGACATTAGGAAGAATTTCTTCTCAGAAAGGGCGATTAAACATCGGAACGGGCTGCCCAGGGAGGTGGTGGAGTCACCGCTGAAGGGAAGGCTGGCAGCGGCACTCGGTGCCTTGACCAGGCGGCGCTCGGTCACAGTCTGGCTGTGACTCGCTCGGAGGGCCCTCCTACCCCAGCGGCTCCCGCGGCCCCGGCTTCTCCCCGCCCCTCGGCGCCGCCCGCCCGCCCCTCGGTGCCGCCCGCGCTCCGCGCTCCCTCCGCTCGACATGGCCGCCGCGCTGGGGAGGCTCCTGCGGGCCGCGGTGAGTGCCCGCCCGCCCGCCCGCAGCCCTGCCCGGCGCGGCCCGGCCCCGCTCTGACCCGCTGTCCCCCGCAGGTGCCCGTCGCCGCCGCCGCCGGGAGGAGGGTGACGGCGCGGCCCCCGCCCTGCGCCCGCCGCGCCCTGAGCGCCGGTAAGTGCGGGCGGCAGGACGGGCGGGCGCGCCCCGCGGCGCTGCCGGGCCCGGCCGCGGCCACAGCTCCCTGCTCTGCCCCGCAGGCGCCGCGCGGCTCGCCCCGGCCGTGACACAGCACGCCCCGTTCTTCAAGGGGACCGCCGTGGTGAACGGAGAGTTCAAGGAGCTGAGCCTCGATGACTTCAAGGGGAAATACCTGGTTCTCTTCTTCTACCCGCTGGACTTGTGAGTGCGGGTTTGTCCCCGTCCCGTGGGCCTGCTGAAGGTCATCACGGGCGCGGCAGGTCGCTGCTGTTTCTGCCCGATTTGGGCCAGCCTTGCAAGGCAGATGTGACTGTTTGTAGAGCGTGGGTGGTAAGACTGGGGGCGAGTGGCCACTGTGTATTAAAGCGGTGGATGTGGTGACCGGAGAGCATCCTCTGCCTGCAGGGACTGCCCCGGGAGGTGGATGCGGTTCCTCTTACGGTCAGACCCCACGGGTGAGGGTGTTTGATTTGAGGGTGTTTGGGACTGCCTTGGAGACTCTGCTTTAGACAGCAGCAGGACTGCAGCTACATGGCTGCAAGGCAAAATGTGACCCGACGGGGTTAAGTCTGTCAGAAGACTTAAATCTCGAAGAGCATCCCAGTGTATGTAGGCACACGGGGGAGGGTTTAACCTGCAGTCCTTTCTGCTGTAGCTTCCAAAATCTCTCTCTTTAGAGGGTGCCTAGCAGAGGCAGTTTCTCCATCTTTGCAAAGGATCTGTTATGGAAACTGCCCTGCCACCTCCATGGCTGTGACTGTTGCTTTGAGACTGAAACTGATCTGGAACAGGAAACGTGGTTAAAATTACCAGGCTAAAGAAACGCTCTGCTGCATTAGAGCTTCGAAACAGGCAGGAGAGTCTTCTCTAAAAAATTCTCTGAAAGGGTTGTAGAACCATTTACAGCCTGATCTCTCCTCCTACCCAGCACTTTTGTCTGCCCCACTGAAATCGTGGCTTTCAGCAACAAAGCAAATGAATTCCGTGACGTGAACTGTGAAGTGGTGGCAGTGTCAGTGGATTCTCATTTTTGTCATCTGGCCTGGATAAATACACCACGAAAGGTATGGATCAACCATCTGTTTCAGGTTTTCTCTGTTGGTTTGGTTGCTTTTCACAAGAGCTCCAGAGGAGTTGATTAAATAATTGTGCCAACACTGATTTTTAATAGACTGCCTAAAGTAGTATGTGATTAACTTCTACATTTATTGACATAATTCTGACATCAATTTTTGTTTTCTCTCTCTTTTTCCTAATTACTCGGTTTTTTAACGTTTTGCTCTGTTGATAGTAATGTTTATTCTTGTACATTTATCTCAAAAGACAAATGCTCAGCGTACAAGCCACAGCCCTAAGATGTCTGTTACAGCTGATAGTGCACAGAAACTATCACAGAAAATGAACAGCAGCTGTCTAGATTTTATTGTTATGCAGTGCCTAACAGTGGTGTCTTCAGAAGGGGAGCAGAAGAACCACCAGTTTATTGGAGCACTTGTATTATTAACTCACTTGCTGAAAGGGTTCCTCTCTTGCAGTATAAATGGAGGGGCTGGGCTTTCTTTAGGGAAAGAAAATGATAAAATAGCCTTTTACTGGAGATAAGCCTCTTTCAGATGTATATAAAATACATGCTCTTAATTGCATAAAGGACCTCAGGAGTTGAGTTAGTTGTGGAGGATGGCAGGTGTCACAGGAAGGTGCAGGCTGTGCCATCAGCCACGGCCCGTGGGGCAGCAGCGTGCAGGACTGCTCGCAGCCTGGGTGCCTTCAGGCGCTGCTGTAACTTCCAGGGGAGCCAGGAAAGTTTGCTGGATTTCGTACATCTTGGCTGAGCCTATCAAGAGTGTTTATTTTCTGAATGCTTTGTTGGAAGCTCTGAAATGTGGTGGTGGACTGACTTCATGGGATTTACTGGAAAGCTGCTCGGTGTGTGCCGGCCACGCTGCTCGGTGCACGTGTAGCAAAACACCCTGCACGGGGTGGAAAGAATTCCATGGTGGTGCTGAAAGGAAGCTGACACCCAGAGGAGCTGAGGCCTTGGTTTCTCTGACATCTGTGCTCAAGGCCCTGCCCATGAGAACTCTATTGCAGACAAACGTTTGCAGGATCAGTGACTGAGATTACACAGTGATTCACTGGTGATGATGCCAGGAATAGCAAAGCTAACAAACTCCAGCCTTGTTTCAAGGTTAGAGAGCTTATTTCTCTTGCAGCTTCAGTATGTAGCAAAACTGAAAGAAATCTTGTTTGACTCTCCAAATAGTATTTAAATTGGTTTGATTTGTGGGAGGAGAAGAAAAAAAATGCTTACACTGAATAGAGCAGCAGAACTCTGACCATACCAAGTGTGTGTGCTTAGAATCATCAAATGGCTAAGGTTGGAACAGACCCCTAGGATTATAAAGTCCAACCATCAACCTTGTACCACTATCATGTTCGTCACTAACCATGTCCCTAGGTGCCACAGCTGCATGGTTTTTGAACACTTCCAGGGATGGTGACCCCACCACTGCCCTGGGCAGTCTGTTCCAATGCTTGACAACCCTGGCTGTGAAGAAATTTTTCCTGATATCCAATCTGAATCTCCCCTAGTGCAACTTGAGGCCATTTCCTCTTGTCCTGTCACTTGTTACCTGGGAGAAGAAACTGGCCCTTGCCTGAACTTCCTTTTCTCCAGGCTAAACAACCCCAGCTCCCTCAGCCATTCCTCATAAGACCTGTGCCCAAAGACTTGTGCTTCAGCATACGTTTGTTCACAATATGCAGTTTTCCCTTCCCTCCCCACCGTGTTCATCTTATTTAATTCTGAACACTTAAATATGCAGTAGAAATTTTTGTATTCAAAGCCCCTGATTAGAGTACAATGGAAATTTTTCTGAAAATCTACGACTGTCGCCATTGGTTGCCTTTTACCACCAAAATACGCAACTCTTAAAATGCTCAGTGCAAAAGAGGTTTTCACTGTTGCAAAGAAACCAAATGTGTCTGACTGCTTTAAAACAAACAAAACAAACCCAAACAACAACACACACTCCTGGTTCCTTCCATGGAGCAAATGGTGTGATTGTGTTTTGAGTGAGTTTTTCCTAAAGAATATCCAAGTGTTTTGTAACCAAACGGAATCTTACTCTCCTCCAGAGCGGTGGTTTGGGCAAGATGAATATTCCAGTTCTGTCAGACCTCACCAAACAAATCTCCCGTGACTATGGAGTGCTGCTAGAAGGACCTGGCATAGCACTAAGGTAAGGCATGATTTCCAAGAACTCTGTTGTGACACAGCCCAGTCTAAACCAAGGTAAGCTGCCCAGTCCCCTCCTGTGGGAGAAACAGCATAAGGATCAAATGAAGACACACAGATGTCACTTTTGCTGCAATACTGCTGGATCCTGCTGGGAAAAGGGCATGTGGCCATTATGGCCATGAAGCTCAGAATGGTTCCAGCCTCTCTGACAATGCATGCAGGGGAAACACAGTTCTGAGAGAGGGGGAGAACTCCATGTCTCTAAGGAAAACAAGAGTAGCATAGGAGAGCAATTTCTTGGTCTTTACGCGTGCTTTGTTATTTCACAGTCCCGTAGCAGTTGGCTGGTTCCTGGCTTTTGCTCACTAACAAACAAGGTACCAAATGCTGTATTGCTGCTCTTAACTGATGCCTAGGAACAACTACATCTAGGAATAACATCTAGAGTACATCCAGGACTGTTCCTTGCTGGAATAGTCCATCCAGTTGCTTGTATTCGGGCTTGGAACGTGGCTCGCGTTCCCTAAATTCCCGCTCGCTTGCAGAGGTCTCTTCATCATTGACCCGAACGGGGTCATCAAGCACCTGAGCATCAACGACCTGCCCGTGGGGCGCAGCGTGGAGGAGACCCTGCGCCTGGTGAAAGCATTCCAGTTCGTGGAAACCCACGGAGAGGTTTGCCCGGCAAACTGGACCCCAGACTCCCCGACGGTAAGTGCCTGGTGAGCAGCACTGCTCTGGGCACAGGCACGGGCCTGGGGGTGTCTGCAGGGCTGAGAGCCCCTGGGTGTGTGTCCTATTGTTTTTATAAAGTATGCGTGGATTTCCTTGGGTAAAGTGTCAAATCTGTAATTTTTTTTTAATCTTCTCTGTAGCAAATAATGATTTTAAGTTTTCTTTTCTTGACAGATCAAACCAAGCCCAGAAGGTTCTAAAGAATATTTTGAGAAGGTGCATTCGTAAGCACTCAAATATGTGGACAAAACTCTTAGTTACCATTAACTGAAGACATTAGGAAAGCGGCTGTGATTGTAAAAATAAAAGTTTTCATTTTCTCATGTTTATGAAGAAATTAAATGCTGAAATATCTACTGACTCCCTTGTCTTACTTTAAACAGAAGGATAGAAACTAAGGCTCTCCTCCCACTTTGCAACTTCAGCTTCATGAATTTCTGTGACCATTAGTCATCTTCCTCAATGTGATGAATACACACAGTACAGTTACCTTCCACTGGCTTTTCCTCTTTCCTTAACTAGTTTTGGACCAGAAAGTGTCCTGCATTTCCTTTTCTCACGTGACGTTTTGTAACAAGAGTTTGAAACAATACGGACAAAACAGAAGATGGAATTTGGATGCATGGTTTGTTTTTAATGAATTTTGCAGAGGAGGAGATGAATGTATCAAGGTAATCATTCTTTTAGTGTGTAAATGCACTAAAACATCAATGTAAATATGTGCCATTTTAATCCTGCATATAGTCCAAAATGCTGTGCAGCTACACAGGAAGCATTGACAAGCACGAAGAACTTCCATTTGTTTGGGAGATGGTAAAAACTTGAACCCCTATAGAGTCCTTATGGGAGCTTAATGGCAACTCTTCTCTCATTTGAATTTGCTTGACTCTTGTAGTGCTTGAAACCAATGTAGCCTGTCTCTAGCTATAATAAAATAACACTGACTAGCAGCAGGTGTGTTGCTTTGCTTTTCTTTCACTTTTCCTCCTAAGAATCCTGTTTCTCTACTCTGAATGTGTTGCATTGGCTTGGGAACTCTCCTCTACCTTTGTTCACAGGCAGCAATTCCCAGCTGCCGCTGCCTTGGGGAGCAGGCCGTAGACAGTAAGGAGGTGTGCTGCTGGAAGGCTGGATAGATCAATACCACACTCACTGCGTGTCTGTTCTTCATCTTCTGTCCTTTAGAGCAAAGAAGCACGAGGGAACCACCTTGACCAAGGGGTTGTGTCCCAAGTTAGCTTTTTAATGGATGTTGATGCTGCGATGTGACAAAGGATGGAAAAGCGAGAGCGGTGGGCTGTGGTGCCTGGTGATGCTCCAGGTTCCAGTACTAGCAAATCTCTTCTCAGTCCTGGTGTTTGGTTGTTTGGTGAAATGTAACCATGTAGTTTTTCAAGTAGACCCGATACTCGTTGCACCCCAAGTGCTGTGCCCAATTCTGGGCCCCTAAGCCCAGGAACGACACTGAGTGAATCTAGAGAAGGGCAACAAAGCTGGTGAAGGGGTCTGGAGCAGCTGAGGAGGGAGCTGGGGGCGTTTATTTTGGAGAAAAGGAGGCTCAGCTTTATCGCTCTCTAGAACTCCCTGACAGGAGCGGGGAGCCAGGCTCTGCTCCCAGGGAACGAGGGACAGGAACGAGGAGGACGAACGACCTCAAGCTGCACCAGGCGAGGTTTAGGCTGGACAACGAGGAGGAGTTTCTCCACAGAAATCAAGGCGCCGGAATGGGGCTGCCCAGGGGAGGCGGTCAAGGGAAGACCCCCCCCCCCTGCCGCCTCGCTCACCCCAGCGCATGGCGGAGGGCTCCCTGAGGGGAAACCTCTGGATTGGGAGCAGAAGAGCCACACATTTCCACCCGCCGAGCCGCCGCGCCGCGGTCCGGGCCCCGAGCTTTGCTCGGGGCCCGGACCGCGGCACGTCGCTCGGCGAAGGCGAACGGAGCGAGCGGCGGGCGGAGCGGCCCGACCCGCCTTTCCGGCGCCATGGACGCCAACCTGAGGCTGTGGAGGGCTGAGGGGCAGGTGGGGATGGGGGCAGCGGTGAGGGCGGTGGAAGGGCAGGGCTGTGTCTAAACAGCGCCCCGTGTTTCCCCCCCACACCGTGTCTCTCCCTCAGTCTTTCCCCCGGAGGTTCCTGCTGTGGGCGGACGTCTTGGATCCGCTGCTGCTCCTCAGGTCGTCGGTGAGTGCCCCCGGGTGGGGGCGTGAGGGGGGATCGGGGAGAATGAAGTGACGAGAAAAGGGAATGTTCCGGGGCGTGGAGGGGCTGCGGGGCACCTGGAGAGGGATTTTGGACAAGGGCACGGAGTGACAGGGCGAGGGGGGAGCGGCTTCAAGGGCAGGGTCGGGTGGGATGTTGGGAAGGGATTCCTCCCTGTGAGGGTGGGCAGGCCCTGGCACAGGGTGCCCAGAGAAGCTGTGGCTGCCCCCGGATCCCTGGAAGTGTCCAAGGCCAGGCTGGACGGGGCTTGGAGCGACCTGGGATAGTGGGAGGTGTCCCTGCCCGTGGCAGGGGGTGGGACAGGGTGGGCTTTAAGGTCCCTCCCAGCCCGAACCATCCTATGATTAATAGAAACAGTCATGTGTGCGTTTCTATTCTAAGTGCATCAACCCAGGGGCATTTCTGGACACAGCCATCTCAGCTGCTCTGCTCGGAGCCAGCAGCTTGAATTATCCCAGCTAAGCACCAGGAAACCCCCAAGGACGGGGGAGCGCCCGGGGTGGCTGTGGAGGACCCGTGGTGTTTTGTAACTGATTTATTGCACTTCAGAATATTGAAATCTGAGTGGCTTTTTTTTTGTTTTGCTTTGATTTTTCTCTCAAATGCAGGATGAAATAAAAAGAGCCAGGTTATTAATACAAACCAATGAGAAGACCCTAAGTGAGCCCCTACGCAATAGTCAGGTATTTTGGAGTGCAGTTAAAGTCTTGACACAAGTGCTTAGATTTTTAGCCCTATTTAAAATGGTTTTTGTTTTAGAATACCTACTAGCTTAACTTTTTTAAATTAACCTTCTGTTCTGCCATAGTGTGTGCTTTGGTGCACAGCACATGGGGTGTGAGTATCTTATATTCAACAATGAGTAATATATAGAATAAATTTTATGTAAAAAATAATTAAATATATCAATGCACAGCACTTCATATAAAAGCAAGTTATTAGAAAAAGAGATAAATGTAGAAAAAAAGTTTTTATGCAGCCTCTTCTAAAATTTGATTACTAACCGAATTTTCAAATTGTTTAGACAAGACAAGCCTTCTTGCTAAGCCTGGTAAGTTTACAAAATATTTAGACATTATTTTTCCTTATTCAAATGTGGCAAAGGGGTTCTAATTTGCTTTTCTTTTCTTTTCTTTTTTTTTTTTTTAAGTCCAGTGTACATCCTGATACAAACAACGTAATTCCCATTTTGTTTAGGCCTCCAGGTAAATTCCCTTAAATGAAGTTTTGTGTATGTGACTGAAGCATCAAGGGGGAATAGCTTGTAGTGAATACTGTGATACTGCAGAGATACTCTTCTCCATACGGAAAAGCAAGTAGACTTTTACCTGCAGGCTTTTAATTGTCATATCTGTGAAAGATTTATTTGTTCCTGTGTTCCTCTTGAGGAATTTTTCTCATGGTTTATCTGCTCACCTAGAGGGAAATAGTCTGACCACTCTCTGTTTCTTGTCAGGAGTGAGTTCCCAAACCCCTCCACATGTAAAAGTCTACTATAAACTAAGTTTTCCTTTGATGGATGTGGCTGCTTGATGACTTTGCTTGCTGTGGGGGCAGATAAAATGTGCTTGGAGCTGAAACTAGAGAGGAGAATTTTGTGCTCAAGACCATCCATCTGGACTCACAGCAGTTATTTTTACTGAAATAAAGTTTTCTTTGTTTCTTTTTTTTTTTTTAATTTTTAGCTTTCGCGCCCATGGCTCTCCCGTGGGTGAGTAACCATGACAGATGTCAGTGTGCATCTGGCAGGGCTTGTTTTTTTCCATAGCCAGGGGTTGGAGGGAGGGAGTAGAAGGTAGAAATACTTCTTTATGATGTTTACAGCTTAATGCTCCTTCATAGATGTGATTGGATTCGGTGGTGGTACTAATAATAAAGACAGTTCATCCACTAATATTGAATTGATTACTGATGCCGCTCTGAGGCTTTGGAGATTCTCTGCTTTCCTCTTACTCAATACTGAAGTTCTTATTTATTGCCTGAATTTGAGAAGGAGTTGGAAAATAACTGCTAAAATCTTTCATCATAGAGCAGTTAGGTCTAGTATTTATAGTCCCACCAAAACCAAGCTGACCCTTTCTCATTCAGGTTTTTAACTCCACTTTTATTACCTGAGTTATTTTATTTGCATCTATTTAAGCTTCAGAGGTACAGATGCGTTTTTTAGTTTGGGTAAGAGGGATCTTGCTCAAATATTCTTACACAGGGTGTTTTAACAACTGTGTGTTTTACATAGGTTTCTGTGGTTTATATTAGATAGAAAAACTGAGCATTTCACTTCTGTATCAAGAAAACGTAGCCTAGAATCGAAGCAAATGACGCTGGGCACTGAGTGAAGCCTTTGACACTGCTGCCAGTAGTACCACAGCACTTCCCCTGCTGCTTCTGCACCAAAACCTTCTACGTTCATCAAACCTAATTTTCTTGTGGGGTTTTCCTCTTAGGTCATTGTTTCATCTCTTCAGCACCAGGCAAAGTCAGCTTTTTTTTTCCAGGTAATTGCCTCTTTTTTTCTACTTTTATGGGTCTCCTGTTCTCAATGCTGAATTAATTGTTCCTTGTTCTCTCTTGTTTCTGCAGTTCATGTTTCACTCATATACCACAGCATTCACCCTGTTGAATGGAAATGGCACCCCAAAGGCTGAAGTACGTGTCAGTTTTTGGGTTTGAACTTGATTTGCCAGTGCTTTGCAGCTGTACTTACGCAGTGTGTTTCTTCTGCCCTCCTCAGGAGTACTCACTTCAGCAGAAGCAGATGTTCTATGGCTTGGGAGCCATCTCCTATGCAGCCTGTGTTGGGGTGTGTATTTGCTCAATGACTCTTCCCTAATAAGCTCTCCTGACAAGGAGTAGGCACTGGGGTAATCACACTGCTGTCCTCTACGTAATAATGTTTAATGCGCTTTTTATTATAATATTTTGTATTCTTATCTAAACAGTGATTGCAAGCACTTTCAGTAACTAGAGAACATGTATATTTTGTCAGAATGTTAAACCAAGGCATTTGTTTATTTTCATAGGTGGTAACTATGTACTAAGTCACAGATTTATTTTCCTGACCTGTTGCACATACTGAAATGCTGCACATTTTTAGTAAAGCTCCTGTTTCCTCCCTTTGCCTCAGGCTCTCCCTCTTATTTTCATGAATCGCTACACGCTGAAGAGTCCATTGACACAACTAATCGTCAAAAAACTTCTACCTGCTCCTCTGCTTGGTGAGTAGAAAGACACTGTGCATCGTGCAGTTGGTGTGAGAGCCATTTGCCCACCTGACTGTAGAGTTTTCTTGCCCAGGTTTAACATTTTGATGTCATTAATTATGTTTCTGTTGATATTAAAGAACTTTTGGGCCTTTCTTGGGGGAAATTGGGAAAATTAAAACATGTCATCTCCTCTATTCCAAGTTTATATGAGATGTCCACTGAGAGTGGTCAGCAAGGTCAGTTTGCTCTGATGTGCCTAGACCTTGGTCTAGAAAAGAGAGAGAAGCAAATCAACTAGATTATTGACTCCCATTTGATAGAGCCTTTATGAGTGCTGGTGATTTAGTCTTGTGTTTCCAGTGATTGGGTAGATATTTTCAGTCCCTTGTAATCCTGGGTGTGGAGGAGACTGAAACATTCTCATCCAGGCTCTGGCTGAAGCTCTGCCACCTGGGGAGAGACCCAGCTGGGCAGACAAGAGCCTTGGAGCATGTTAGAGCCAGTGTTCCCCTGGCACCCTCCCTTTCACTTCAGGGATGCAGCCTTTACTTAGAGCCTGTCTTTTCTTCTGTCCTGGATTTTGTGCTGCCCAGGACAAAATCTGACCACAACAGAAATCCCTCCATGCAGGGGACTCGTGATTTGAGCTGGATGGCAGTGCTTAAAGCTCTGTGTCCATGGTGACAAAGCACCTTCTAGGTTTGGGGCCTTACAATCTCGCTCGAGCTTCTGAGACAAAGATTAAGATCCCCAGTAGAGTTTTATTGGGCAGTCTCTTAAGCTACCAGGGTATTCAGTTGTGAACAGTTGAGCTGGAAATGTAAAATGCACTTAATTATGAATGTTACTATCAAGAAAGTCCTTCTGGATCTTTTAAAGCACAGCCCTCTGTAACCCTGCAGGTCTGACGAGTGCATTCACTGCAGCAGTGGTGAGAAGCCTGGAATTTGAGCATGGAATAGAAGTGATGGACAGGACTGGCAAGGTTGTAGGAGTGTCACGCAATGCTGGGGAGAAGGTAAGGGCGTGCAGGGCTCCCTGGGCTTGGCTTCCATTCCCTGCTGAGAAGGGAATGTGGTGCTGAGAGTAGATGGAGTTGGATATATTGAAATGAGGAATCCCAGGTCAGGTGCTGAGTCTTTGGGCAGGCATGGACTAGGTCTTTTGCTTTCCCTGGTCACCTCAGAAGAAAAGACTCTTGGACCTTCTTGTGATGGGACACCTCAGAGAAACGCTCTGTATTGTGCACACCATGTGCACCTTCTACAGTGGGAATAAAAGCTGCCCTCTGATCTACAGCATGATACTGCATTTTATCCTTGGGCTGCAGCTGTTGACTCTGTATTTGCTCCTTGCTTTGCTCATCAGCATCCACTGGCTGTAGTTTGGCACAGGAATTAGAGCAAGGAGACTCGTTTTAGATGCTATCAGTGCCCCTCCTTTTCTGTGCTGCTTTCCAGGGGGGAGGAAACAACAGCATGAGCATAAATATTTGTGGACAGCTGGAGAGAGAACTTCAGGTCTGACACAGGCTAGTTAGGATGCCCAGAAGGTTTAACCAATTGTATGAAGTTCAGCATAACTTAAAAAAAGCAAGTCTCAGCAAAATTATTATCATGGCAAGAAAACTCATTATGGCATCAACAGTTTCACCTGCCTTTTAAGGTGTTTCTTAGTCATAAGTGGAGTATTTGCCCCTTAGTTTCCATTCAAGGAAGAATTCCTCTAATAAATGTTTTTATCCCTCACTGGGGATAAATCCAAGCAATCCCTGTTGCTTGGAGCTCCAAGGTATTAGATAAAAAGTGCTCCCAGAAGCAGGCAGTGTTTGGAGCTGCACAGAGCACTGCTTTACCAGTATTTGTTTTTCTCTCTCCCTGCAGGCTGTTAGGGAAACAGCAGTGTCCAGGGCAGTCTTGTTTGGGACAACATTCCTGCTGCCAGAAGCGCTTGTGCACTTAGTGCAAAGGTAAGAGGCTCTGCAGAGGGGCTGGGGGTGCCTGCTCACTTTTTGCTTGGGTTTGCAGTATTACTGTATGCCCTGGGATTACCTGGGAAATCACCTGTTCAGCTACTGTGATTCTTTTAGATCAGTGAGTCTGGTTGTGTTTGCATCAGTGCTTTGAGGGTTTGCAGGAGGTGGTGCCAGCCTGTGAGGCTTTCCTCTCTGCTCCCCTGCAGGGAAGGTGTTTGTGCTCTCCTGGCAGGCACCTACATTCCCTACCTTGATTTGAGTCCCAAGTGTCTGAGTTAAGGCTGTTCCCAGCACTTGGCTTAGATTTGTGTTTTTAAAGAGGTAATGTGGCACTTGCATTTTGGAGCTAAAGCTGGATCCCAATTTTCAAATTATTTTCCATACCTTGTAGAACACGTTCTTGCTTTTGCAACATTTTAAACCCCTGTATCCCAAGAAGAATACATTGTATGCTCTCTGAGAAGTTTCTCAGCCTGCCATGAGCTTTTGGTTGGGATAAGCTCTGTGGTGTAAATAGTACAGGTGGGGATCATCTATGTCATATACTTTGGTGTTGCCTGAATTGATTCCCTATCCCCCTTTTTGACCTTAAGGGGATCTCCTGTTAGCAAAAGACATAAATAGAGATGTAAGATAAAATTTTAAATATATTTCAGGTAATAAATTTTTGCACAAAGCAAAGTAGGATTGCCCAGAGGAGCTAAATGTGAAAGGAAAGAGGGCAATGAGAGAAAATTCTTAATCAAAGGACCGAGACACTTGAAAGCACTAATGCACCTTCTCTCCTTTTCTTCACTTTGGTCATGCTTGTTTCTTAATCTTGACAATCTGGGCTTGGAAAATGCTGCAGCCAAATACAACACAAAGGGAAAGCACAGGGAGTTGGGAATAAGAACATAGGATATGAAGTAAGGAAACACCTCTAGGATCCATAAGCATGGGTTATTACTACTTTCAGTGCAATTTCAACCAGTAAAATAGTGGCTAATGCTCTTTGTGGCACTGTCAGATCATTTTTCAAGCCCAAACTGACATACCGTTTCAATGTCTTGGACAGAGCAAAGCTGGTGAAAAATCCTCGTGCTCTGGCTGCAGTGAGAATGTTTCTGATTACATCAGTCCTAGCAGGGATGGTGCCAGTCTCACTTAGCATGTTCTCACAGTGTGGGGAGGTAAGTCCTTTCCTAGGAATTGATTTAGGATTATTGTGGTATTAAATAGTCCTCCCAGAGCCGTGGCCAGCAGCCTGAGGGCCACGTACGAGAAAAACTCCCGGATGAATGTGGTACATCTGAAATGGGCAGTGGGAAGGCTGCTGGGAAGGCCCACGTGCTAGGCAGAGGCTCCCAGGACCTTCGAGGTCTGAGTTGCATTGTGTGTTGTTTATATTTACACTTTTCAATGTAGATTTTTCAGACTTTCACAACAGTCTGAAGCAGGCAAGGTCAGGAGGACTGTCTTGAGGATTTAAGCCAAGGCTCTTCCAGCACTGTGTTCAGCCCTGCAGGAGGAAGGAAGGATGTAGATGAGAATTTTTTCTTTCATGCAGAGTCAGTATGAACTCACTGGAGAGGTAAATTAACTTACAGGTGACGTCTCTTCACTCTGCCATGCTCAAATGGGAAGAGTAATCTGTTCCCTGAGAAAGAATGCCCTCCTGGCAGGTTTTACATGGAGGATGTAGCCCTTGAACCTTGGGGTCTGGAGAAGGGCAAATGAGAGAGGAGCCTGGCCTTCCTTTCTGCATTTGTTTCCTCCCTCTTATCAGCACTGTGTGAATATTCTCAGAAAATCAAAGAGTGGGCCCTTGCAATTTTCACAGGTTTCTTTTATTTGCCTAAACTTTCTGGCATTGAAATTCCTTTTTTAAGATTTCTTAATTTCTTATGGCAGTAAGGGTAAGCAGAACATGAATGAGAGGGCTTGTGAGAAATGATGTACTGAGAGTATTGGTTGGTTGGTTCCCTTGGGGCACAGCAGAAGTTCTTCTGGGTGTCACCCAAATATATTTATGGCTGGACTGGGTGATCCTAAAGGTCTCTTCCAACATAAATGATTCCATGATTCTATAGTAAGTGGAGATAATGTCACTATTTGTAAATAAAAGGTATGTTTTCCCTTATGTGTGCACATGTAGGAAATGTTGGAGAAGCAAAAAAAAAAAAAAATGAAAAAAGCCCCAAGACAACAACGACGACAAAATCCCTCAAATAAACAAAGAGCCCCAAGTCCCAGATACTGAATTGGTGCAAGGTGCAACGCAGTAACAAGGGCTTAACAAATACTTAACATGTGTTTAGCAGGCTGTGGTGGTGCTGATTCCCTTTTCCTGCACATTGCAGATAAAGAGAGCAGACCTGGAGCCGGAGATCCTGTCATCGACGGAAGAAACAGAGCTGTTCTACAACAGGGGCATTTAGAGACTGGCTTTCCTTTATCAGCGTGGGCTCTGGCTGAAATGAATGGTGGATGCACCAACAAATCCCACTGGCATTTGGGACTGAACAGTGAAGCTGTGGTGGCCCCTGTACCAATTTGGTGTGTGATGGTGTGGCCTGCAAGGAGGCACAGCTTGGCAGCAGGGCTCTGCAAGCCCCGTCCCAGGGGCACAGACACACACATCACTTGATGCTGGAAGTGGCATTTGTACCAGAAAGCAGCACAACACAGTGTTTGTCACAACCTGTGTTCTGTGCCTCCTCAGCTGATTGAGTCCTTAATTAAAAGACTGTTGAGTACACGAGTTTGTCCCGTTGCTGCTGCAGGGTTTGGCACGTTGCTTTCCAGGAACACAGCTGGGGAAGGCTTGAACATCACTGCTTTGGGTAAAGTCAAGCTGGCTCTTCTCAGAACACTTTGTGTGTTTCAGTGTATTTAACAACACTCATTTCGAGGTTGAGAGGTGAGTGAGGCAGCCCTTAAAGTGGTCCTAAGGCAAAGCCACCCTGATGGCAAGATAATATTGGCTAAATTTAGTTGTTTAAGAAGTGTTCAGGAAATGGGTGTCAAACTTGACTACCAATTGATTCCTGGCTTTCTCGACATCCTTGAAGGAGTTGTGGGGCCTGATGCCCCTTGAGCTTTACAACTTGGTTTTTTTTACACTGAAGCCCTTGGGAAATCCCTTGTGGACAATGAGGAATTCCCAGTTTTGCAGGTTGACGGTGTTCACCCAAACAAAGGAAAGCTGTTTTGATATGTGGCATAAGGGTTACCCTGGTGATCATTGCAGTGACAGGTTTTGCTGATCCTACAGAATTATTCAGGGGCCCACAGCTGTCTGGGAAGAGCTGCAGGAAGAGCTGACAGTACCAGGTGTGAACCCCTTGGGGTGCAGTGCACAGGTCACTGCTCTCCTGTTGCTGGGGGGTTGGAGTTCTTCTCAGTGTGAGGGAACCAATGGTTTCCCAATCCAGTCTGTCCTACAGGAAAGGCAGCAGCACTGAACAAAGTAAGGAAAACCAGCAGGCCTGGTCTCCTGCAGGAAAAGGATTCCTGCTGTGCTTTTGGCACTGAACAAAAGCAGGAAGTTGGGGGTTGAGTTTCGTTTCTTGTTTGAGTTCTGCCTGTTTTTGAGCCTTCCTCTAACAACTTACTGCAGGGAAGGTCAGGCAAGGGGAAGGACAGGAGCAGCGCATCCTAAGGACCTGGAACGTGAGGGGAGCGTGCTGTGAAGCTGTTCCAGCAAGACCAGATGGATACTGCCTGCAAGTCACCCAACCTAAGTGTCAGAGAGTTTGCACTCCTGCACTGGAGGATTGCAGTGATTTTGTTAAAGGTAAAGGGCACTCCTGCACTCTGCAGGGGCAGCTGGGAGGATGCTGGGGAGGAGGCTGGCCCTGCCCTTTAGGTACCACAGGGTCAAGTGGAACAGGTTTAAGCCTCAGGTTGCCTGTCCCAGTGAATTTTTTTTGTCTCCTTCCAAACTTTTAATAGTGGAGGCACAGCCAAAATCCTACAGTCAAATTCTCTAAAACCCTGTTTCTCTATTAATCCTATTTCAGTCACGTACCAAAGGTAAATGCAGGTGGGGTCTAATTCCACTCTCAGTACACATTATTAGCACTACAATGAAGACCTGCACCTCTCCCCACTCTTTTTTTAAACTTAAGAATGGCTAGAGTAAATGCTAGTTACATGAACCACAGTGGGAACAAGGGAAAAAGCCCAAAACCTAACAGTAGAGCAAAGCCAACAAATAGCAGATAATATATTGGTGACCTTTGAGTCGTCATGGTAACTAGACAAGCTATAAATTCACTGGCACCACACTTGGATGTTTTAAGCAAATTGATGTCATTACAGCTCTGTGAGTAAGGCTTCTGGAATAGGTCTGGTGATGGTGTCTGTTATTACAGCTGCCCATTCTCAGACCCTACCAGCTTCTTGCTGAATACTTGAGCTGAAATTTGCCATATTAAACACAACTCCCTCAGGATTATTAAATACCTCTTCCCCCCCCTTCTCATAAATGTTTCTGTTGCCCTAACCAGAATTTTCCAGAGGAGAAGGGCAGGGCCTGCCATTTAAATTGTCAGCCTGGGTGATTCAGCTGCTTCCCAAGTCAGGGCAGGGAAAATACCCTGAAAAGGCCCCAGCATCCTCAGTCTGGAACTAAAGTCACTGAGACTGGAAGTGGCAGGACCAGCCTTCTGAGAGTCCAGAGGTACAGGTGAGGGGGACAAGACTGGGACAAGCACCAAAGCATCATGTTTGATGGGAGGAGAGTCAGCGACTGCAGGAAACCTCCTTTGTCACCTGGAACAGATTAACAACATACCAGCCCAAGGCAGGTCTGTCTCCTGCCTTAGTGCTGCCCCTTGTGTGCAGTGACAGTGCATTAGTGGTGGAACCAGTTTAAGGTGTGGTGAGTGACAACAGATGGAAGCTTCCGCCTTCAAGGAAAACCAGCTCTCAGTACAGCACAATATGCCAGCTGTGCCCCACCTACTCAGCTTGTCTGTCTTCTTCCAATTTAGGAATATACCATGAGGCTTCCAGGTCCCTTTAATGTTGCTTAAAAAAAAAAAAAACCCAACAAAAAAACCACCAAGCCTTTCCCAGCCCAAGCTGTGTCCCTGCTTTACCCCCAGGCCTGTAACACAGCCATGCTGCTTTTCCACACAGGCCCTGGGCTGGAGGAAGGAAGGAAGGATGCAGGCAGGGAGAGCTCCTTCCCCCTCAGACAGCAAACACCGCCACGTGCTGCAGTGTCACCCAGGAAGGGGCTGCTGCCAGTCTGTGGAGTCTCCTCCTGAGTCTCACAGCATTTGGCAGCTACAGAGAATGACCTCACCTGGCCAAAGATGCCCCTGACTCAGGTCCAGCCAGAAGCTGTCCAGGGAAGGGGGTGCAGCTCCCTTCACCCTAGGGAAGAGGCAGCTGAGACCTTCCCACACTGAGCTTTACGGCTTGTTTTTTACCTAGAAATGTAGCAGCTCCCACTGACAACTCACAGCACACTGTTAACAAACCCTCAGCAGCCATTTCAGTGGCAGTCACAGGTTAAAAGCAGAAGCAGCCAGAAGTTTGAAGATGGATGCCAGATGGCCTGTGTGGAGTTTCTGCAGGTTACAAAGCACTGTTCAATCAGAACATTCTCCCCCACACGTGCCTGTGGGGGACACAGGGCAGGGCAGCTCATAGCAGGGACTGAAAGCATTAAAGGGATGAAAGCATTACAGCAAGTAACCCAATTCACTCAGCAAAATCTCAGCTGAAGGCACTGAGTGCTGATCCTGCTCCCCTTTGCAGGCCTCTGCTCTGCTCACTCCCATTTCTGCAGGCAGAGTGGTGATGTTATGCCCCAGGAACCATTCACCATTTTATATTTAACCGAGACCAGAAAGGCAGGAAGATGAGAACATTCAACTACAAATTTCATTTTACATGGTCTTTGCTTCTAGGAGGAAGAAAGGATGTCATCTGACTGCAAAACCAGCAACTGCACACATAGCCTGGGGAAAGGGAAGTGAGAAATCAGCCAAAATCTTCCCCTGTCCTGACCTTGCAGATTTTTCTATTTTATTTTAAACCATTTTGAGAAGAAACAGTGCCAAAAGTCATTAAGAAAATGCAAGAGCATTAGGACAGTCCTTTGAAAGCACTGAAGCTGAGAGAGGGAAATAGATCCTGTGCAGTGCTGACAATAAACTCAGCAGATGATAAGTGTTAGAACATGGAGCAGTGCATTTCCAACCAGAACTCCAAGCTACAGCTCAATGCCAGTTGTGACTCCATGGTCACAACTAGTCAAGAATAAATTTACATATATTAAAGGGTAGACTGTTCAGAATGTTTTAATAGGCATAAGCATGCTATGAGTCCAGTTCCTTAAGTGCAAAACTGTATTTCACCTGCACTGCAGAAACATCAGAGGATCTGATACAACACTGAGGTTTCCACCTTAAATGTTTCCAGAACAGAAAGCAAAACAGGCATTCAATGTTTAGTTTGCAACCGAACTCCTCTGCTTTTTGTGGTTGTCTCTGGATATGCCTTAAGGCTTTTTGTTAATAAGAAATGATGCAAATTTCCTCTCAGTTACACCGTGTTGGTCAGACAGGTGGCTGAAGCAGATCCAGGTTTTTCTTGGTGAAAGACTTCAGTTTCAGTAGGTCCTGAATGGAATTTTCAGCATAGTTTTGCAGTTCTGCTATTCCAACTGTTTTAAAGGTCTCAAAACAGAAGCAGCAATATTAACCAACCATTAAAAAAAAAAAACATTAATGGGCAAATGGGGAAAAAAAAAGCTGTAGAGCACTTGCAGGTGAACAAAGGCAGTTGCAATATTTTTCTCAGAAGTTAAAAAAACCCCAAAGTACATGCTACTGTGTTCAGAAGTTAAACTTCAGACTAAGTATTTAAAGTAGAATTTTACACCCCTGAAAATAGGGGATTGTTCTGAAGCACTTTCATTTCCTGACTGTAATAACTATCCAGTTTATACATAGATGCCACATTCCTTAATCACATTCTAAAATAGATTTCCTTAACATATGATACATAGCAAAAGGACAACCCTTCTTCCAACCAATATTGCTTGTAAATAGTTATTGGTGAATTCTACCAGTTTCAGAATAGCAAACATCCCATTATTTAACAATATAAATATCGGTTACTAAAGTTTTATTCATAAGTATAAAATCTCTATGTAAACCCACATGCTACAGCCCATCTGTACAAAGGCCAGGAAAAAGGTTATTTTTTTTCTTATAACAAAGTGCTACTGCAGAATTGACTGATTTGTCGTGGACATTGCTGAACAAACACAGATTGTTTGGCTCAGAGCATTTCCCTCCAAGGACTCTAAATTCTTCTCAGAAGATCGCAGAGCAGTGAGCTTCAGGCTGCTCAGTGAAACACAAAGAAACCTCTCCAGTTATGGCTGTGCAGCCAAACAAGTAGGCGAATTTTAGATTTTCTCTGAACTCTTTCCCAGTTTTCACCATGACTTCAAAAGCTTCCATCTCAATTTCGTTTACACAGAGCGCCATCAGACAGTGTTACAGCTCCAGTAGCTCAAGAAGCTGATGCTCTCCCTGTGGTACCTGGGACATTCCTGGTCCATGAGACTTTAACTCACCTGACTTTTTTGCGTGGATCAGGAATGAATGGCAAGGTCTCTTCTCAGCTGAGACCCCCAACAACTTCTCAAATGACTCCAGCTGTAAAGCAGCACCTGTCTGTGACCCCCTAGGAAGCCCCATTTTAAACACAGCAATCCTGTACTCTTATCCCTCATCAGAGGTGTGGAATGGACTGAAAGGGGGGAAAACCTCTAAGGCAAGAGTCCAAAAGAGGTGCTCAACTCCCACCTGAGCTTCAAAATCCCCCTTTCTTTATGTACTAAGGCTACCACATCAGATTTTCCCAGACATCCTTTTTTTTTTTTTTTCCCACCTAGACACTTTCAAGTAGAAAGAAGAGAACTTGTCCATTTATTTGGGGTTTCCAGGAATCAGGCAATCCGGAGCCAGAGCAGCACCCGCCAGGCTGACACAGCTGGAAGGCCGGGAGGAGCACTCAGTGTATCCCTGTGCAGAGATCAACACGTCCAAGCTGGGCTGCTCTTACAGCACAGGTGCTCAGCCGCGTTCCAGGCCCCAGGAAGACAAGTCAGAGCCATCCAGCCTCTGGAATGTGCAGGACAAAGAGCCCCTGGCGTGGTGTTGGCACAGCTGGACACACAGGCCCACGCTGCTGCCCACACACTCACGGCATGGCACGGAACACAGGAGCCACATGGACACAGTTACAGTGGGGGGAGGATAATGACACCAGGAGTGTTCCCAAAAATGTCCCAAAAATGTCTCCGTGTTCCCAGGCAAGCTCCAATGCTCTGCATCACAGTAACTATGACATTCACTCCTATCCCTTGAATTTTTCCATATAAAATACCAGGTTTACCTCTCTGTATGGCAGAGACAGCGTTTCTGGACTGGTCCATAACACTGCAGTGCATCAGGATCAGATTCTGAGCATTTGTTCAGCAGCTGCTAAATGGAAAAGGAAGTTTTCTGTAGCTGGTGGAAACCGCTTTTGTTTCAGGGCCTCGGAGTTAAGGGTTGGTTTTTCATTGCCATCAGAAACCTCAGTAAGGGAGGCTAAAATAGCCAGGACTTCTTTTGTCTTCAGGGAAATGTCCTTGAGGAACAGAGAAACAAGCAACTGTGAATGTTGTATTAGGTATGATAATGTTTTCACATACACTTACTAAAAAATCAATACAGAAAAGAAGGAAATAATGATAAATGAATAGTTCATTTAAAATAAAGCTCCCATTTACTCTGAGGCAAAGTTGCACCAGTTCTTCAGCCTGCTCTTGTGCAGTGCTGGATAAAGGCAGCACAGCCACTCCACAGGCTCCTCTCCTGGCCTTACTGAGCTCTGTGACTAAAGTGACTCAGCTGTGAAATGTCTAATAATGTATTAGACAGGGCAAGAAGTGAGAGAAGCCATCACACTGAAAATCAGGCTTTAGACCTGAGAAGCCTCCTCTCAGCAGGACTTTCTCAAGTTATTGACAATACTATTGACAAAGCACTCAGCAAAATCCATGCCTTGTGGAATGAAACTGGGAAACCAGTCTAAAAATAAACAGACTTTTTGAAGTTTCTTCAGCAATGGAGTTACCCAACAAATAATACAAACCAAGTAAGTTATCCTTAAAAACCTGCATGATGAATAAAAATGCTCATTTTTAACAAGGCAGAGGGTAGAAGAGGCTGACTGATTCTCAGGGACAATCTTCCTCCTACACCCTCCTTCTGCCAAGATTTAGCAATAGAAGTAAGTTAACTAGATTTAAAATATTAACCTTAATGACTTGGCTGTCTGATTTATCTGGATCTTCTGCAGATTGAACAATTAGTTGTCCAATTTCCTTGTGAAGTTTTCCCATTGTCATTGCCTCTGTGTAAGAAAGAAAACAACACCACACAGTCACACAAAATCAGCTTTTCTGTGATATCCAGAAAAGCATTTGAATAACAAGCCAAATTGAGGAGTATTTTCCTGCCTACTATTTAAAATCTACTGGTAAAGGCAGTAACCTGGCATATCAACAGATATCTGCATCCAGCTGGAAGTCTCTTCCATGTAACTGTCTAACATGGATGCTGTGAAATCTCAATTGTGCATTTGTTGGAAGCAAAGTGTGTCTTTTCAAAGTCCAACTTTCAGCAGTGTTGCAATAAAGCTAAAAGACAGAAGCTTAAGGATCAAGAGGGCTTGACCTACAGCCAGGTTCAGCAGTCACTGCAAACTCGGGAATAAATGGCCTCTAAATCCCAAACACAAACAGCAACCAACCTTTTACTGCAGGGGAAACAGTGATCTCACTGTCTGCCAAATTCACATACACATCGTAGAGGTCAGGTCTGCTGTTCACTTCAGAGTCTGTAAATCCAGCAATGTAACCTAGAGAGCAGAATTCAGCAAGATTAGGACCTTCATAAACAAAACCACACCAAAACCAAGATAAAACCACAGTCCTACAGTCTGTTCTAAGAGTTTTTGACACAACAGTCACTGGACCCAGGAGGTTGCACTCTTGATAGGATCAGTCATTCAACAAGCATGGTCAGGAGATGCTTCATTTCCAAGGAGCTTCCAAATCAGCTTCTAAAACTGCCTTGAACACAAATGAACCACTAACACTACAAGCAGTATCATGAGGTTATCAATTTGGAATTTTAAACTCTCTTCCTACCTTGCTACTAAAATTACTCTTTTGCAAATGAAAAGGCCACTGGACCTTCTCATTAAAAAAATCACCACTCTGGAGCCCTTTGTCACAAAGTCAGGGTTAGACTGGCACAGAGGAATAAACCCAGCAGATTTTCTTATTTACAGAGAGCCAGGTGAGCAAACTAAGAGCACTTTTTCTCCGTGGAAGGTGTTCAGAGAGCTGAAAAAAGCACACAGTAGAAATGCTGAAGATGAGTAGTCTTGTTGCTCATTATTCAGCCTAGAGAAGCCTCTTAATGGCCCTCTTGATGATGCGTCATGTTAAACTCTGCATAAAGCAAGGGCCTGTTCCTGGATTATGCACTGGGCCCTGCACACACACAGCAGTGTGTCACACAGACCAAACCCAGGAAAGTCCACCTGTGCTTGGGAGCCAGACACCTCACTGGGATCAGCATGAAAACCTGCAACTTCAGAGGTAGGAACTCACAGAACAACAGAAAGATTCGGTTACAAGTGATGGGCACAAGCGGGGAAAAAAAGGCAGTTTATCTAAAGTGAGCTGCTTTTGTGCAACAGGAAGACTTTCAGATCACAACATCAAAAAAGTCTCAAGGCTGCTTTGCATCTGTGATGAGGGACAGACTGATGTGGATCCACCCAAACCCACCAGATTAACTAGTTATCTTCCCACACACTTGTTTAGTTGATTTGCCTTTTCTAAAGAAGATGATGCTGTTTAACTTTGAGCAACAAATAGCACCAATAGCAAAATAACCTTTTTTTCCTCCAAAGTGCACTGGTGCAAGACTTTGCAGCAAAAGAAAGTAGCATTCAATTTTCTTTGTGTTTTTGATTAACAAATTATCACTACCTGTGCAGGCTTTTAAGGCTTCCACCTCCTCCTCATTTAGGTGCACGTATGAATGAAGAATGGACCAGTCTTGTCGATGCCACACTAAAGCAGGCAGGGTCCTGGGGGATTAGGCACACAGTAGATTTTTATTTATGCTGACTGAAGTGTCACAGGATGAAATGCATGCCATGAGAATAAACAGTTATGACTAGGTCTCAGCTGGGGTGGATATACAGAAACCAGAGAGATTCCTGCTCTCAGTGCAAGCAGAGTTTATTGCTCATTCCACTCTTAAATTTCTCTGGGCTGAGGAACACACAGCTAAAGCCTTAAGAGGGATTTAGTAGAATTTCAATAAACAGGTTTAAGAAAGATTTTCTTCCTTAAAATACAAGCTTTTCTCTCAATGAAGGTTCAAAATTTCTTGGATTCTGGGGAGGGGTGTGAAGGAAGGAACCGACAAAGTACCTGGTAAACTCCTGGATAGCTTCTATTCTAGGATGGTACACTACAATTCTCTTCTTTAACATCAGTGCTGTATATAGGATTACTGTTTCCATTCCAAACTGAGACACTATATCTAGAAAAAAAGGGGAAAATCACTGTACAGAAGATATGCGTGCTGATATTGCACTGTTTTTTTGAGGAAGCTAAATAATAACAGCACTGGTTAGCATTTTTACTTGAAGTACACACGAAAACTGGATGGCATTTTATATTGTAGGAAAAAAATCAGAATAGAGGCTCGTGGCAGTAAATAACCTTTGATGGAACCAGCAAGGTAAGCCTTCCGAGCATCGAAATCCTTGCTGAGGAAAGATCCGTTTTCTTCACTCTGGCAGATCCCTTTTGTGAGCACTGCAATGTAGCTCTCCATCATTTTAACTGGGCTCCCATGCTTCAGGTAGATCCTGTGGGAGAAGAAGAGAGCCTGCTATTTAAACTGCAAACATATGAATATATGTATAGATATGAAAAATAAAAAAAATCAGTATCACAAATAGCAATGTTATGGGCAAGAATTCTTAATTTTGGACACCCAGTTGTGGTTTTAAATACTAAACTAGAAGCCTTCCAACAAGCACACAAATACATGTCTGTCTGTCAGGGTATAAAACCACCTTGTATCCTTATTTGAGTTTCCTATTTTATGAAAGAACCAACATTGGCTGAGATAGAAACACACCCCAAAGGTGTAGGTGTGTTCCAGACTAAGGATTCTTTGCAGACTTGAAAGGTACCTGCCTTATGAAAAAGCAACTACCATGGTAACTCCTGTTATTGCATGTAGACCATTTGACTAGCTAGTTTTAGTTATCTGAGTATCATTTGACATTCTTCTGTACTCTTTGTTAAACTATGAAAGAAAAATATAAATACGTCGTTGACACTCGTTAAAAACCCCAAACACCACAAAGGAACCACACACCAACAGATCCCATCCAATTTTAGGTGTCTTCCACTGCAATAACCTATTTTACAGGTCGAGGTACTTCAGGAACAGCACTGGAGCTGCCAGCCACCCATCTTCCATGTTACCCACACCGAGTTGCCAGCAGGTTGATAGAACAAAGGCAGCACAACGAAATTTACCCCCCAGCTTTGGCAATATCCCACTCTGCACTGGGCAGCAGCGCAGCCCAGCTGTACACACCTGCACAGGATCCTCGTGAAGGCAGCGTATTTCTCTGGGTTGAAGTCTTTGGCTGTCAGGACGATGGAAAAGTGGGTGACCTGTGCATGATGGGCACAGAAACACACAGAGCTCAGTTCATGACCCACTACCAGCATTGTTTGTCACGTTACTGACCTTGCTGCAGGACTGACAAGGCATTTCAGTGAAAAACACCATAAAACAGTGAGCAGCAGCAGCTCTGAGTTCCTCAGGGCAGGGATGGCCGGGTAATGTGACTCAGCTCTAGTACAGACTGTCTTTTGCTTAACCTACACCACAAGAGCTGCTTTCCTCTCGTTTCATCAGATTACCACAAAAAAAAGAAAGGCATTATTTTTCCCCACAGCAGGTAGGGAAATTCCACAATTTGTTGCTATGGAGGCAGAGAGCATCAACACATTTAGAAAGAGACTGGAAAAAACCACACAGATAGCAGGGCCAAAAACAGAACTACTCTTTAAACTTCCTTAATCCAGTGACTGTGGGCTGGGACAGGATGAGACTGGAAATCTGCAGGCAATGACCAGGCTCACATGTCCTCCTCAAACAGCATCTCCCACTGCTGCTGTCAGAGATGGTGCTGGGACACTTTATTTTATTTTATATTTTTTTCACCTTAAGGGTTCATAGGAGATGTAAGCTTGGAGTGAGGAGAGGCAAGAAATATTCTGTTGTGGGCATGTAAAATTGCCATAGTATCCTTCTGCTTAACAACATAGCATGAAATATGAAAACTGAACAACTGAATAAACAGTTTAATGATTTTCATAACAGGGAAAAGATAGAAGATACAAGCATATTTGCTGTCTTCCAGTAATGAATGCAGTGGAAAATAAAGTACCTATGTAACTTTACATAGGGGGAAAAAAAGCATCAAGTTCTATAATAACAAGATTTTTAACACAATGAAACAAACTTTGCAGAGAGAAACAAACTGCTGACAATGAAATACAAATTAACTAGAAATAATTTCACGAGAGAGCATTACCACATTCACACACCGAATCTAAACTGGGTAATGAGTATCTCAATCATTCTGCAATTCCATCCAATACACATCTTGGTAAAAAATGAAACGTGGACTGGTTGGACACCTGGATAAAAGCTGCATCTGTGAGCACACAGCACCTCGAATCCCTTCTCTTCCTCATGTTTCCCTCAATGGGGAAACAGAGGAAGCTCTGCAGAAATCTGCCCTGCATTCTACTGAAGAACCCCACCAAATCCTACCTTTTTCAAGGCTGGAGAATCCTGAACTTCCACAGTCGTGATGTAGAACCAGGACCTTTTGTACTGGCCAAACACAAATGTATGGAGCAATTTGTTCTCATCCGTGAGGCAGCACTTTCGCAGCAACAGAGTCCTCAGCTCAGCTGTTACAGACGGATAACACCAAACCCACAAAGCATCTCCGTTGGTGTCTTTTTCTATGGTGGAAAGATGTTCACTGTGAGAATGCCAAACAGCAGCAAGGGAGTAAATCGATGGGTTAATCAGGTTTGTTTCCTAGAACCAGATTAAAATTCCACCTTACCCTGACCCTACACATCCAGCTCTGCCTCTACGGCTGAAGCCCTAGGGCAGCATCTCCGCTGCGGGCTTTATTATTGAAATGCTAATAAATTTCCGCTCTTGACCCGCCTTACGAGGTCAGGGAAGCACCGGGAGTTTGAGTACACGTCCAGTGTGAGCGAGGGATGGAGGAACAAGCCTTTTTACGGTTTTCCCCTATTTCTGATGTCGCAACACAGCGATGGGGAGCCGCGAATTCCCGGCACCCGGCCGAGCTCAGCGCGGCAACAGGCGGAGCCGGCACGGCCCGCCCGCCCGGGCCCGCAGCTCGGCACAGCCCCGGCACCCCCCAGGGCTCTGCCCCGGCCCCCCGAGCCCCCCGGCCCGCGGGCCCTCACCGATGAGCCCCACGGCCCGCAGCAGCTGCGCCTCCGCCTCTGCCATCTTCGCCCCGCCGCCTTCCGCCCGCGCCCCGGCCTGCTCCGCCCCGGACCGGCCCTCTCCGCTCCGCCCGGCCCTGTCCTCCCCGCCCGGCCCTCTCCGCCCCTGCCTGGCCCGCTCCGCCCCGGCCTCCGCCCCGGTCCCGCACCGCACAAGCCCGGCACGGCTCGGGCTGCAAGGCAGCGCTGCGGCTGCTCCGGGCCGACCTCCCTGCTCAGCATGTGGGGCATCTCCAGTGAGGGAGACTCCGCACCTGCTCTGGGCGGGCCGTGCCAGTGCTCGGTAACCTGCACAGTAAAGAAATTCCTCCTCGTATTCCCGTGTTCCAGTTTCGGCCCGCTGCCCCTTGTCCTGTCGCTGGGCACCACCGAGCACAGCCTGGCCCCATCCTCTGCCCCCTCCCTTCAGTAGGACAGACATCGATGAGATCCCAATGTCCTGGGTGAACAGGCCCAGCTTCCTCGGCCTTCCCCCAAAGTGAGGTGCTCCAGTCCCCTCATCACCTCCATAACCCCCTCTTCTGCAACCTCACACTGTAAGCCACAGGGCACAGTTCCTGGGAAATATTACACAAAGGGAGGTGGCCCTGCTGGCAGCTGCCTCCTGAAGTCCTGGCCAGGAGCTGTATCCCTAAGCATCCCAAAACACAGGCCTCCCTGTGCTTCTACACAGCATGGCTGAAGGCTGACTTGTGCCCAAGAGGTGGCTTAGTGAGGTGAGGAACACTCACGGAAGCAGAAAAGCCATTCCTGAGTAACTCCAGGCATCAGCAAGGTTACTTGAGAATGAAATGATCTCATTTTAAAGTTTGAAAGAACAGTGGTACCTGAATGTTGGACTCCATGTCCTTAAAGGTCTTAAAGGTCTTTTTTAACCTAAATGATTCTAGGAATACCACGGCAGAGAGCAGCCACTGATTAGAAGAAACTTCCAAAATACCTGGGATAAGCAGAGATCATCAGAAGCTGCTGAAGAAAACATGCGGTTCTGAGAGAGAGGCCAGGCCTGGGGAACACACTAAAGGGCAGCCTGCCATATGATTTTCATAAAGTCATAAAGTTGAAGCACACACATTTAATACACTGTGATACCATGTAGGAAGAGACATGAGGAACGAGATCATAAAAGCTGCTTTGACACAAAATTGTCTTGATCCCAGCCTGGAGGGCTTTCAGGAACTTCAGGGATGTACAAGGAAGTGGGATGGGCTCCCCAATGGCAAATGGTGCTCTAACCCATCAGTACATACCAGGCAGCACACCCATCGGAGCTCAGGTGCCCCCCAGAGAAGGCTGCAAGGACTCAGGACAGGCACAGGCAGCTGGGGGTGCTGGCAAAGCTGCCACCTGGACCTGGGGTTGTCTCTGGCAGACACCTGACAGACACTGAAATCAATTTTATGAAGACAAGAAAAGCACGACTCAGTTCATTAATTTTATGAAGACTGTTCAGCACTATAAATAGCTCAGTGATGACTCTGCTTAAAGCAGCCAGTACTAAAATACTGTCATGTAAACCAATAGTGTGACCTGATGGAGAACACTGTGTACAACACTGGACACTGGATCTCTAAGGATGCCAGGACATGGAGAAAATTCCAAGTGAACAGAGTCTGAAAAAGGAAAATTGAGGTTTCTTCTTCCTTTTTTTTACTCTAAAATGGAAAGGTGTCAGTGTTATATGGACACATTGATGTTGTGCCATCAGCTAAAGCTTCCATATAGTGGCTGTGTCTTTCTTTCACCTCCTGATTGCCTCACGGTCCCAATACCCCTCCCGATCCCCTCCCATCCCAATCCCGATCCTGATCCCCCCATGACCACAATCCCATCCCGATCCCAATCCCTTCACGGTCCTGATCCCCTCCCAGTCCCAATCCTCCCCCATTCTGATCTGCTCCCCTCCCAGTCCTGATCCCCCCATGACCACAATCCCATTCCAATCCCCCCACGGTCCTGATCCTATCCCAGTCCTGTTCCCGCTCCAGTCCCAATCCCATCACAGTCCTGACCCTCCTCCTGATCCTGATCCCCTCACGACCACAATCCCATCCCGATCCCGATCCCCCCATGGTCCCGATCCCTTCCCAGTCCCGAACCCCCCTGGTCCTGATCCCCTCACGACCACGATCCCATCTTGTTCCTGTCCCAGTCCCAATCCCTTCACGGCCCTCATCCCCCTCCTGATCCGCTCCCCTCCTGGTTCTGATCCCCTCACGACCACGATCCCATCCTGATCCCGATCACCCCACAGTCCTGATCCCGTCCCAATCCCGATCCCCCCACGGTCCTGATCCCATCCCAGTCTCGATCTCTTCACGGTCCTGATCCCCCTCCTGATCCACTCCCATCCCGATCCTGATCTCCTCACGAACATGATCCCATCCCGATCCTCCCCTGGTCTTGATCCTGTTCCAGCCCCGATCCCCCCATGGTCCTGATCTGCTCCCCTCCCGATCCCGATCCTCCCACGGTCCTGATCCCTTCCCGATCCCGATCTCCCTCCCGTCCTGATCCACTTCCCTCCCGATCCTGATCCCCTCACGACCACGATCCCCTCACGGTCTTGATCCCGTCCCAGTCCTGATCCCCCCACGACCACGATCCCATCCCGATCCCGATCCCCCCCCGTCCTGATCCCCCTCCTGATCCGCTTCTCTCCCGATTTCCCCCCCGGTCCTGATCCCATCCCAATTCCGATCCCGATCCCCCCTCGGTCCTGATCCCATCCCGATCCCGATCCCCCCACGATCCCCTCCCCATCCCGATCCCCCCTCGGTCCTGATCCCGTCCCAGTCCCGATCCCTTCACGGTCCTGACCCCCCTCCCGATCCTGATCCCCTCACGACCACGGTCCCATCCCGATCCCCCCACGGTCCTGACCCCATCCCAGTCCCGATTCCCCCACGAACACGATCCCATCCCGATCCCGATCCCCCCACGGTCCTGATCCCATCCCAGTCCCGATTCCCCCCCACGGTCCTGATCCCATCCCGACCACGATCCCCCCCACTGTCCTGATCCCGTCCCAGTCCCGATCCCTTCACGGTCCTGACCCCCTCACGACCACGATCCCATCCCGATCCCCCCACGGTCCTGATCCCATCCCAATCCCGATTATCACCCCGGGTCCTGACCCCCTCACGACCACGACCCCATCCCGATCCCCCCACGGTCCTGATCCCATCCCAATCCCGATTATCACCCCGGGTCCTGATCCCCTCACGACCACGATCCCATCCCGATCTCGATCCCCCCGGTCCTGATCCCATCCCAATCCCGATCCCCTCCTCATCCCGACCCCCGTCCCCCTCACGCTCCCGCCCGGCGTTTCGCGCCCTCCCGGCGCGCTGCTTCCCCTTCCCGCCGCCAGCCACCCCCCCTCCGCCTTTCCCCCCTTCTCCTCCCTCCTTCCCTTTCCCCTCCTCTTCCTCTCCCCTCCCTTTCCCGCGGCGCTCCCTCCCTTTCCGGCCGCGCGCGCCGCCCTGCCTGGATCCCCTCGGAGCCGCCGGAGCCGCCGCCGCCGCCGCCCCGTGAGGAGCCGGAGCCGCCGCCATCATGCCGGTGTACTTCCAGCGGCCCGAGAACGCCCTGAAGCGGGCGAACGGTCAGTGCGCTTCACCCCGAAACCTCCTATTCCTCCTCCTCGTCCTCCTCAGGGGCAGGGCCAGGGCAAGGCCGGCGCGGCCGCACCGCATGGCGGGGCGCGGAGGGCCTGGCGGGCTCGGCCCCGCCTCACGTTCCGAGGGGCCCCGGCGGCCGCCACAGGGAGAGGGGGGAAGGACCGGCACGGCTTCACCGCGGCCCCGAGCCCGCCCGGACGGGCGGGCTCGGGGCCGCGGTGAGGCCGTGCCGGTCCCCTCCCGCATGGGCTCGGCGCGTAATGGCCCCCGTCCTTTCTTCATGTGACTGCGGTATCCTCTATACACACAGGCCCTTCGTTGTCGCAGGGCCCGTGTCGAAAGATGCACGTAATCCTTGGTCAGGGCGAACCGTACTCGGTGCGCAAGTTTGCTTTGGCCTTGAGCTGCTCGGGTCTGACATGTTGTGTGGGTGGCGTTCCTGGTGGTTTTATTCGAATTCGCGTTTTTTTTATGTGCTGCTGCAAACCTACATGTAATTCTGGTGAACCGGAGGACTCGAGTTGAACCGAAATGGTGGGGACTGAGAGGAATAATCTCCAGGCAACCCTGAATTTCAGCGGGCTGAACACAGTATGGCAAGGGCTGTCAGGCCTTTTGAACTGCAGGGGCTCAATCTTAGCATGGCCAAGCCTAACAAAGGGTAGAAAGTCGTCCCTGGGGCACACTGTGTGTTGCAGGAAGCAGCTTAATGTTAAATTCATTTCAAATCGGGAACATTCAGTGCAGCTTCCAGAGTTTCAGTGTGTTTTGTGCGTTAAGGCTCAAGTGAGCATTGGGATCACTTGATGCTCCATGTTCTCAGTGACTTCACCGTGCAGAGGTGATGTTCGGAAATAGGAAGAGCCTGAACGATTTTAGGTGTATACAGATACGTAAGAAAGGCGGTTTTCCCCTAATAAGTGGTAAATGTAGGTCAAGGCCATCCCTCAATGAGAGTTAACACCTGGCATTGCTTTGTAGTCAAGGATGGAATCACCTTTGGGGAGTGTTTTATTGTGGCAGATACTGAGCTCACTCGCTCTTAGAGATACTGTAAAGCACGTGACATCTTTGTCACCTCCTGTAATGACATTCATCTTCTGACACTGAAAACTGAGCTTAATTTGGGGTTTTGGGTTAGCAGTAGGTCAGTTATTGATGTGTGTCAGGTACTTCTTGGCCACTGGGAGCTTCAGCTGCTCTTTTGGCTACCTTTTAGCATTTCAAGTGACATAAAAGAAAATAAAATGGAAAAAATGTAACTCTGACAGCTATTTATGGGCTGAGCTTTGCAGTTTGTGTGTCACAGATCTGAGAGTCCATAACTTACAGTTCCTTCTGCAAGGCATGGTGGTGCATGCTGTGTTTGACTCTTCAGGTTCACTTTGTGCTTTTACAGAAGTGACTCTTAGATTAGCCTTAATTATTTGACTGACTGGTAAGAACCTGCTTGGCCAGAGTTAATTAAAAGTTTCAGAACAATGTGAATTAATTTTGTGCTTTGTCCAGTTGGTTATCGACCACTGAGAGCTGTGGTTGGAGTGCCCTGGCGTTGCTGCAGGATTAAACTTGCCTTTCAAGTTTTTTTTTTCATAAATAAAACGTAGAGTGGAGCAGTAATTGTCTGAAAAGCAGCACTGAGATAGAATAGCAGTGTAAATTATGGGATGGAGGACAGCTTTATTAAAATTCCCTCAGTGAGTAAAAGTACTGCTGGATACTGTCACACCATAGCCTTAATTATCTTCAACTGCATCAGGGTGCTTTTTCTAGAAAGGAACTTGCTCATCTTATGCAAGCGCATTTTTTACATAAACTGAGCCCTGAGTACGTGCTATGGTGGTTTTTAGATTAAAACCACACTGCTGCTTTCAAACTACATCTTTTGCTGTGTTTAACTTCACTTTTGAGATTCCAAAACTGGGAAGCTCTGTCCGATGTCTGAGCACCCTGAGCAGGTCCCTACTCTAATTGTTTCTGCCATTATTTCTTAGGAATGTCATGCTTTCCAAAGTACTTTGTGGGAAGTTCTGACTCCACCCCTCAGCCTTTAAGAATAAACACGTTTCCCACTGGCTGTACTTCACTTCCCCTTATCTTTTAAACCTGTTTGCTTCTCATTCCAAGTGTCCGTTTCTCCTGCTCTGCTGCAGTGAGGAGCACATTCAGCGTAGGGTCTGTGTGTGTGGGTTGCTGCCTTGGTGTTTGCTCGTGGATGGTTTGCTGGCTTTTGTGCTGAGCAGAATGTGTGGGATACCAGGGGTGGGAGTTGCTGTGGTGCTGAGAGCTCCTGTAACAGCAGCTGCTTAGGGGTGAACAAACGGGCCACTGGTTCCAGCAGCAAGGCTGATTTAAAAAGCATCTGACCCTTCAACTGAACTGCAGCAGCTTTGGTGGAACTTATACAAACTCAGGTGCTAGACCACTCTGAGTTAAATAAAACCAACCAACCCACAAACACTAAAACTTTCCTGAGTGAAGTTCGTGTCTTTCCCTCCTCCCTTCCTGCCTCCTTCTCTCCCTTCCTTGTTCCTTTTCCTCCCTGACTCTCCTCCCTCTTTCCTCCCTGCCTCTGAAACCAGCTTTACCACTGGATGTGCATATTTGACTACTGTGCATGAAGTGCTCAGTCATGCAGGATGGATGGAGAGACATCTCCGCTATCCTGAGATTTCTGTGTAAATGGAGAGGTTTGTTTGCCACTTATGTCATTGAACAACTGGCACTAAAACAAACCATCAACGAATTTTGGGTAGAGTTAATTAAATTCTGAAAGTTTCTTGTGTTAAACATAAAAAAATGCGTCTTCTGGTGTGCAAGTGTTTTGCTAACTGGGATTTCCCTTTCAGAATTCCTTGAGGTTGGCAAAAAGCAGCCTGCCCTCGATGTTCTCTATGATGTTATGAAAAGTAAGAAACACCGAACATGGCAGAAAATCCACGAGCCGATTATGCTGAAGTACCTGGAGCTCTGCGTGGATCTCCGCAAGAGTCACCTGGCAAAAGAAGGGCTGTACCAGTACAAGAATATTTGCCAGCAGGTGTGGCTTCTGATTTTGTGTTTTATTTTTTTATAGCAGGCATGCTGTCTGTCAGCTGATACAATCTAAAAGTAACTGAATTGTCTTGAGTTAGAATTCATCTGCCTTTTAGATGCTCTCGGGTTTGTAGCATTTACATTTTCAATATTTGCTGCCTGTTGTGGGTGGAAACATCTTCCCGTGTTTTTGCCTTTGGTGTAGGTTAACATCAAATCTTTGGAGGATGTTGTTCGAGCCTATTTAAAATTAGCTGAAGAAAAAACAGAAGCAGCTAAGGAAGAATCCCAGCAGATGGTACTGGACATAGAAGACTTGGATAACATTCAAACTCCAGAAAGGTGGGCAGCCTGTCTTTAAAATGTAGCAATTCACAGAAAGTATCCTTATTTTCATTCACAAAGCTGAGATATAGATGGGGTGCATTTGAAATGGAATACTAGTGGTGGTCTAGAGGTTTTAAAAGTAGGGAAAAAGTAGGAATTTTTCATTGAACAGAACCCTACATTGGAGAAAAAAAAGTAAAGAAAGTAAGTAGTAAGGAATAGAAAAATTGTGGGAATGGTTCTGGGAGTTGGGTCACTGCTTTCCAGTGTCTGCTCTGATTTGCATCTGTAGTGGTATTGGAGAGCTTATTGTGGAAAGCTGCTCGTTACCAGTTGATGTATAAACGCTGTTAATTATATTAAACCAGTGTAATTCCTGTATCTGATAAACCTCCAGTTTTTCTCACCACACTGTGCATGTACAAACCAAAGGAGATGTTACTTTATAATTGCTTGGGTAACTGATGAAATAATAGAAGAAAGGGCATAAAAAGTACATTCAGAGTTAGAATTAATTGGATGGATAATGATAACAGAGAGGAATGGAAAAAAGGATCAGTAAATACATCTGCTTTAGGATCATGTAGACATTCCCTGGCAAGGGAACATCTTACCATACATCCCAAGTACAGAGATGTATGGGTGACATCTGTGGAAAAGGGGTAACCAGGCAGGGGTAAAGAAATGTTTTAAATGTTAACAGCAAAGCTCTCTGGCAGAAGTTGGTTGCAAAAAAAAAAAAAAAAAGGTTCCAGCCCTGTCATCAGTAGTTGTTCCAGCATGGCAGTGCCATTCCTGTTTTTTCCAGAGTCTGAAATTGTTACAGAGGAATCCCAGTAATAAACAGTGAAGATGGACTGACTGCTCTTTTCCTTGTTCTCCTTTCTATAATTGAGGACTAGAGAATGTGTTTTCAACCACAGTTCTTTATCTGAACAAGCACAGTTTCTTTAGTGTTCTTTAGGTCCTGTTTTCTAGACTTCTCATACTTTTTTTCTGAATTCACCGCCTGATCTGTTGGGAGAAGCCACTGGTTATGTGTTTAATATTGCACATAGTACTGGTGCTCAAGGAAGCAAATTAGAACTGGAAATGGTGTAGTAGGAAAGTGTTACAAGAGTTGAGAGTTTATATTAGAAGCATAGTTCAAAAAGACTTTTAAAAATGAAGGCTTAGGGAAGATGGTTCTCTCAGTTTGTCACGCTGGGTGGGCTGTTCAGCATAAAGGGACCGTGTGAGACGTAGCACTGAACTGGTCTCACTGCCTCAGCAATCCTTTCACCAGTCTTGTATTTCTCTGATGAGGGAATGAAGTTATGGCTACTAAATACAAGATTATCACATCTTACCTTTTGGCATTTATTTAAGCACCTTTTTCCTGTCAGAATTTTGGAAGGATTTGATATTTTAAGTATTCTGGTTTTCACTGTCTGTAGATTGTAAGGCACACGGCGCCTCTGTGTCACGTGTCAATGAGAAGCGAACTCTGGCAGCGTTGCTGGTGGCTAAAAAGGAGCTCTGAGCAAGTACCAAAGTGTCTGTGTTGGCAGTGATACTTGGCTCTAGCAGAGGTCCAGTGCACAGTCCCTGGTAGAAAAGGGAAGGTGAAAATCCTGGAGTTAGTTTCCTTTGGCTTACTGGTGAAGGATGCAGAAGTTCCTGAAGTCTCTTACCCCTGGAGTTTGGACGTATCAGTTATATATGCAGGGGCTACGTTTTGAAACCTCAAAGAAAGAACAATTATCTACATCCTTTAAAGGAAAAGGGAGCCATCTGAGGGACCAGTTTGAAAATAAGCAATAGACTGTTCAGCAGCAATTTTCTGTTCAGATTTGTCCAGTCTCATCTTAGAACTTGATAAGAAAAATTGATGAGAATTGTAGGGAGTAACCCACTTTTGTTTTTTTGTTTTCCCTTCCCCCCTGCCCTGACTGTAGCGTTCTTTTGAGTGCTGTGAGTGGAGAAGACACTCAGGATCGTACTGACCGACTGCTTTTGACACCCTGGGTTAAATTTCTATGGGAATCCTATAGGCAGTGTTTGGATCTTCTCCGAAATAATTCTCGAGTGGAACGCCTGTACCATGACATTGCACAGCAAGGTAGGTCCAGAGGATGGAAACTTGAGGTATGGTGTCCCACCCTTAGGGGGAAGGGAGCATCCAAGATTCACAGATGCTCGGGGTTGAAAGGAACAGCAAAAGTCAGAGGGTCCCCAAAAGCTTATGAAGTTTAATTAGTAAATTACACACTGGGCATGGAAAATGGTATGTATGTTAGTCCCTTACCTCCCAGTGTAAGCACACAGCTGTGCACTTCAGATAGAGAGGTAGGGTGGAGGAGAGAGAGGAATAAAGGGATGGAGAGATCAGTGGTCCTGGCTCTGGTGTCAACCCAGCTGAAGGGGTGTCCAGGGTTCTGGGGCACATGTGCACCTGTGAGAGGGAACCTTTTTACAGGTAAGTTTTCCCCACTCTGGAGATCAGTTTCTCACTTTCTGTGCAAATCAGTTATCACACACAGTCCATTCTTCTGGACCTTTCTGGAAATGGCTCAGAGGGCCTCGTGAGTTTTGGGTGGTCTTGGTTCCTTCCCTACAGTCCGTCCCTGCTTCTCAGCCTGTGCCTGCACTCTACTGTGTTGTGCTTATCTCCAGGAGCCAGAACAGGGACCTTTGTCCTAGAAAAGTGCTGCCCTACCTCTGTATGGCCCCTTCTCCAGCCACATCCTGTTCTCACAGTGTGTCACTACCAGCACTCCTTGGTTGTTATTGCCAGCAGTCCTTGGTTGCCTCCACAGCTATCCAGCTACCCATGTTTGAGACATACACATTAGCTCCGTTATCTTCTAGGCTTCTACATCACCCTGTGGCTCAGACACCAACATGGACTCAAATTGTTTAACAACTCAGACTGATGACAAAAGTCCTTTTTCCCATTCAGAACATCTCTCTCTTGTCTCTTTAAATGCTGGATAACAAAGGTCTCTTTAGTCCATCCGGGCCAGTTTAGCCTTGACATTCCTCAGGTGGAACCTGCTTCTACTTCATGAAGTGCTTGCTGCACTACTGTTGCAGCTTCCTCCACCTTTTTGGAGAGGGGGATTGGGGTTAGAGTATTACAAAACTCCATGTCTGGAGGGAGTGGGACTGCCTGTAAAAGTTTGGCAAGCCCAGCATGTGCAGTCATGGGTGAATGTTTATACTCCTGTGAGGGTCTGCTGAAGGTGTGTTGGCCTCCCTTGCAGGTAATGGCCAATCGAGCCTTGTCATGTTCCTGGCGTGTATCCTTTGCCTGGAAATGCAGATTCTTTAAATGTACTGAGGTACACATGTGAATCCCATTTAGAAGTGAAGTCCCCATTAGTGCCCGTTCTTGACCTGTGGTGTTCCTTTCTGCAGCTTTCAAGTTCTGCCTGCAGTACACGCGCAAAGCCGAGTTCCGCAAGCTCTGCGACAACCTGCGGATGCACCTGGGGCAGATCCAGCGCCACCACAACCAAAGCACAGCCATCAACCTCAACAACCCCGACAGCCAGTCCATGCACCTGGAGACCAGGCTCGTGCAGCTGGACAGTGCTATCAGCATGGAGCTGTGGCAGGTACGCACAGCGCTCTCCCCGTCACTCCGTGCCCTCCAGCCTTGCCAGGGCCGGCTCCGTGCGCTTCACGCTCCATGGTGTATGGAGCAAGGTGAAGAAAGGATGAGAGATAAAGAATGAAGTTTTAATGGCCAGAACGTGGTGCTGCTTGCACGCTGAATGCTTAGTCTGATGGTCCTGCACTTCAAACCAAGCTTTACCGGGAGCAGTAAATGGTAGAGTAGCTGAAGTCACCTGGAGTTGTGAAAGTGAGGAGTCTGGAGAAGAGGAGGCTCAGGGGAGACCTCAGCACTCTCTACAGCTCCCTGACAGGAGGGTGTAGCCAGGTGGGGGTTGGTCTCTTCTCCCAGGCAGCTCTCAGTAAGACAAGAGGGCGCGGTCTTAAGCTCTGCCAGGGAAGGTTTACGTTGGATATTAGGAAGAAATTCTTTATAGAGAGGGTAATCAGCCACTGGAATGGGCTATCCAGGGAAGTGGTGGATTCTCCGTCCCTGGAGATGTTTAAGGACAAGACTGGATGTGCCGTCAGTGCCATGGCCTGGGAACCACAGCGGGGTTGGATCAAGGGTTGGACTTGGTCATCTCAGAGATCTTTTCCAACCCAGCTGATTCTGTGATTCTACGATGACACCTCCACCTCTGCCAACATTTCTAATGTCAAATTCCTTAAAAAGCCAAGAAATTCCTTTAAAAGCCAATGTTGTAGTTTTTTTGGTTTGTGAATTTGGAGAACGTTCTCTGTTGTGCTGTTTCCATTTTAGGGATTTAGGTAATTACATCTAAGGCATTTCCAAGTTTTCTTGTGTTTTTTAGGGAAACGATACCCATTTTTGATCACAAAAACTATTTTTATGAAAAATGGTAAAGCAAATAAATAGTACAATTGATATAGTAGGAAAATAGTAGAACCTTTAATGAATTCAGATTTTTCTTTTTTTGGGGTGGTGCAAAAAACTTTCTAAAAACCATATTTTTTTTTTTTTTTTTTCTCTTTAGGAAGCTTTCAAAGCAGTGGAAGATATTCATGGACTATTTGCACTGTCTAAGAAACCACCCAAACCACAGCTGATGGCAAATTACTATCACAAAGTTTCAACTGTCTTCTGGAAATCAGGAAATGCTCTTTTTCATGCATCCACCCTTCACCGACTGTATCACTTATCAAGAGAAATGCGAAAGAACCTCACACAAGAGGAGATGCAGAGGTGGGGAAGGACGTATAATGTGATCTTAGATTCTATTTTTAACCCCCTAGGTTCAAAAATAAACTAAAATGTACCCCAAAAGAGAAGCAGATGACAGGCATGACTTATGAGCAGCTCTGCCTAAATTGGCCAATCCTAATTGCCTCAAAAGAACTCTAGAGCAAGAAGGATGTTTTACAAAGCTGCACTGTAAGTATTGTGAACACCAGCATCACCTTAGTTAAGCTTCCTTCTCTTCCTGCCTTGGAAGCTAAGCAAGTCAATGAGTATCTGGGTGTTTGTTTCCTTTTTCACTTCTGAGTGGTGGGATTTATTTCACAAGGTTTCACAATAGCAGATGTAAACTTCTTAATGTATAAAAATCTGCATAGCCAGAGGGCCTTTAGTTTTTTGGTAATAGGTATGAACTGGCAAGGTTTTTGAGGTGTGCAGAATCACTGACTGCATTAACCTCTGAAATTCATCTACAGGCCTTATAGAATCATAATCTGGTCATAATAAATACTTGATGGAAATTCTTACATTCCTGTTCACTTGAGTACTAAGACCAAAATATAACTATTTAATGCCACTTGTTTTTTTACATCAGAAAGTACATCTCTCTTGCGCTGTAAATTTTAAAAATAAATTTGTTCAAAATGGCTGGGATGGATTTGCAGCTAAAAGAAGTTTTTAAAGGTGCTGCTTTCTGCCGTTTTCATTACTTCATAGTGTTTTGGTATTTACAGAGCAGCTTAAATTTCTTCATAATTTCTTTGTATATATACATATGTACATACATATAAAAGTTACCAAACTCTGTCCTCTTGTTCCTGAGGAACTCTGCATTCTGTCCTCACGGTGCTGGTGGCATCTGTGTTATTGCTGGTATTTTTACACAGTTTTGCATTGTAAATGCCACCCATTCCTCTCTTGAACTGGCACATGCATGAATGTTCTGCAGTTCACCTCTTGTGCTTCTGCTCCATCGACAGGATGTCCACTCGAGTGCTTTTGGCCACCCTGTCAATCCCTATAACTCCCGAGAGGACCGACATCGCTCGCCTGCTGGACATGGACGGCATCATCGTGGAGAAGCAGCGGCGCCTGGCAACGCTGCTGGGGCTGCAGGCGCCGCCCACACGTGCCAGCCTCATCAATGACATGGTAGGTGGTGGTGCCAGGGCAGCAGCTTTACCACACCCAGGGCTGTTCTCCTTCTGGAGCGCTGGGCCCACTTGGGGGACAGCAGTTGGGTTCATTGTGTGACCTACAGTGCAGCGTTAAAGCTGCAGATTCACAAGGACTGTTTGGAGATGGCAGTGACAGTGAATTCTTGGGGGCACTAAAGAGTCAGATTCCATTTGGTGCTTTATGTCACCCAAACAACAAATGTCTTTTTGAAATTCTGAGGGGCTGAAATGAGTTGTGAACTAGAACTGTGGGGTTTTTTTCCTGCTCTAAGGTGTGTAATTAACTGAGCCAAGTGTTTCTTTTCCTGTTTTAAATGTATTTTGGATAAGCACAGGTCATAAATCAAATGGCAGACCATGCAAATCTAAGTGATTATGAAAACTTCCTTGTGTTTAATTTGAAGGGAGTCTGGATTGGTCTATCCTTAGATATCTGTCCCCAGATACGTGTAAATAAATCAGACATTGTCACAGGTATTTCCAGAGAATGTTTGATTTTTTTGCAGTCCTTCACATGCATGTCTAAAACATACATTCAAAGCTTGTTTTGCAGTGTAAGTTAATTCTTCTTCCAGTACATCTCCAGTTTGCCTCAAAACCACAACTTAAGGCTTCAGAAATTTAATCATGAATAGAGGTGTGTGATTCTAGTTTGTTCTAGGATTTTAGGTTGTGGGCCTACAAGTGTATTAGGCCTTGTGTCTTGGAAATGACAAAGTTGAGGATGGTGCTCTAGTCTTTTTACCTTGTTTACACGTTTTATGTCTCCTTTTCCATTTTTAAATACATTTAAGTGGTGTAGTGTAGAGTTACTGTCACTGCAGTTAAGAATGTCCTAATGAGAAGTAATCTGTATTAAAATGCACATGTGGTGCCTGTTTAAATTCTTGAATATGAAAGTCTTAAAGCATAACTGTTGACTGATATTGTATTCATTTTGAGGTCTTTGGCTTGTTTTTGTTGACTTTAGGTCAGGTTCAACGTAGTGCAGTACGTTGTCCCAGAGGTGAAAGAGCTTTACAATTGGCTTGAAGTAGACTTTCACCCGCTCAAGTTAAGTGCCCGTGTCAGCAAGGTAAGTTTTGTAGCTCTGGGTGGTAACTGCTCTGGACTAATAGTGTGTTATTTGAATATTGATTTGTGGTAAATATCAACTAGCTTTGTCTATTGCCAGATTTTTCAAAAGTAGTCTTGATTTGGCTCGGGTTCTATTGCAATGACGCACTCGTGACATCTGATATACGAGTTGCACCACGTTATTGAAAGAATGAAAATTCACTCAGGTCTCTGGGGTGCTCTTCAGAGGGTCCCATAAAGAGGCAGAGTTTTGGGAATGTATCAGAAGGTTTTTTTGTGGAGGTGATAGTTAATTTTGTTTAAATATGCAAAGTGAGAAAGCTGTGAGCACGCACGTGCAGGCGAGTGGGTTGTGTGCAAAGTGGAAAGATACACCAGTGACTTTTCACTAGTAAAATACAGAGGCTTGGGAGGTAGAATAACGTGAGAGCTGTTGACTAGGTTAGTGCAAATTTTGCAATTGGTGAAGCACATCATGTTCTTTTTCTTCGATAGTGGGAACAAAGATAATTGATGTGCTAAAAAGAACCTGAAGGTAAATTAGCAGTGTGGTAAACGTTGCCAAGTACTGTCAGTCGCCTTCATACAAAAACTGTTAGCTATCTGTTACAAATGAGTGCTCTGTCAGGAGATGCACTGCAGTGAAACAGTGCGCTCTCTGGACAGGAGTGCTGCTGTTTCACGAGCTGTAAACCAGAAATATTTGTGAACCATGCTTTGTACTTTAATGGTGAAGTTTGTGTGGGTCGATGCAGATAGAGTAACTTTTCAGACTTTTGGTAGGTTCTCAACTGGGTGAAAGACCAAGCTGAAAAGGAACCTGAACTGCAGCTGTATGTTCCTCACCTGCAAAACAATACCATTCTTCGCCTTCTGCAGCAGGTAAGAGTGAAGAAAACGTGTGTTCCTAAGTATACATGAGTTAGTAAATGCTTTGGAAGGAGAGGAAGTTGGAAAATTTCATGCTGAAGTAATTTTTTTTCCCATCAAATAGAAGAGCATTATGATTTTGAGATTTTATTTTTCCAGTATATAACCTGTATCTTCGGTTTGTACATTGTTTAGGTACAACCATAGTAGCTGTAGTTGATAGGGGGGTGCAGTAGTGTAATCCCTTGCCTATTTTTTCTTCATTACTTACCAAGTTTCTTAAAACTTCTCTTTGGGGTAAGGTCTAGGGGGGGTATTTTGCTTTGGTTTTTGGTGTATTTTGATTTTTTTTTTTTGTATCCAGTGTTTTCTAGGATGCACATTTCATTGACCTGCTTTCGTTTCAAGTGAGAGCAGTGTTATTTCTGGTGTGCTAAAGAAATGGTTGAAGGCTAATTAGCAGCATAGCTGTGTGTAGTTACTGCTGCCAGTCTCCTTCATACAAAGCAGCCATTCTGGAATGGTATTTCATCTCAGGTGAAGTTTGAGTACAGTACAGAAATAAAATTCTGGAAGAGCATTTGCAATTGTATTAATATGTATACATTAATTTGTTGAGAGTTTAGTCAGTGAACTCTTAAGGCCTGAACAACAACTTGTATTCCTGATTTCTTTTTACTGAGGAAAAATGCCTAATGGTTCTGTTGACACTCAGGTGGCCCAGATTTATCAGAGCATTGAGTTTGCTCGCCTGTGCACGCTGGTTCCTTTTGTGGATGCTTTCACGCTGGAGCGCTGCATCGTGGATGCTGCCAGGCACTGTGACTTACAGGTAGGTGCTGTGAAATGACTCCTGAGAAGTGCTGAATGTGAGTGACATGGGATGCAAGTGAGCTGGCTGACATGTAGCCCATGGAAAAGAATCGACTCTGATAGATGGAGATAAGCTAGAGTAAAAGATGCGTGTGACAGTATTTTAAGGACTGAGGATTATTTGCAGTCTGGTGTGTATTTTTCATTTAGGTCAACAGCCATTAATACAAGTCCAATAGAACTAGAAGTTGAAAATACAATTTGCCCTGTGAGCCCCAGCCATTTAGTCCAGCATATCCTGAAGCAGGTCTAACAAACAGGGATGTGAATTGCTGCCTGTGCTGCATTAGTTGTGCAACACCAAAGAACCAGCAGTTGCTGACGTTGGTTTGTGTCTCACCAAGGGACCGAAGTGAAACCCCAGTGTCTGAGATGTGCACTGATGTCTGAGGAGTGCATTGTTGGTAAAGTGTCCATGTTGAGAGAACAGCAGCGAGGTGCAGGTCGTTTTTAGTTGAGGTTGCTTAGTAATTATCCATTTAGGTTTTTAGATGAAGCTGGGTTAATTCACTTAGGTTAACACACACCTTGATGTGTTGCAGTTGCCTGCACTAAAGTTAGGGTTCTTAGTTTTGTGCATTGCTAATGTGGAGGAAGAGGCAAGAATGGTTTGTCATGCAGTGCTTATTTCATAGAATCATTGGAAGTTCAGCCTCTTCCACTGATTGTTTTTTTTTTGTTGTTGGTTGGTTGGGGTTTTTTCTTGTATAAACCATAGAAGTAAAACAAACTTTTATTCACAGTGCTGTATTTCTCCTACTAATTTGGCACTTCTCATAGAATGGTGGAGCTAATTTTTTTTTAGAGTAATTTCTGCTTATGGCTTCTGTTGGCTCATATTGGTCATAGAGCAACAGAGAAATCGTTCCATAAATAATAAAATCGTTTCCTTCCCTTTTTTTTTTGTGAAGGTTCGCCTTGATCACACCACCCGGACGCTGAGTTTTGGTTCAGATTTGAATTACTGTACTAGAGAAGATGCCCCACTAGGCCCTCAGCTCCAGAGCATGCCTTCTGAGCAAATTAGAAACCAGCTGACTGCCATGTCCTCAGCTCTGGCTAAGGCTCTTGCAGTCATTAAGCCTCCTCACTTAATGGTAAGTTGTTAAAAGTGTTACCAAAATGTTGGCAAAATCTGACATTTTCCCTGTGTGCACTCTGTGATGTTCATCTGTTGCCTTTTATCCAGCCTTTTATTAAGTTTTTGCTTGTCTTGAAGTTGTGAGATCACACTTGGGGGAGTTCCTTGGTTTCTCTTTCCTTGACACAGGAAAGGCAGTGGGCTCTCAAAATGATTATGTTAACATGACATTGTGAGGGTTTGAGTAGCTGCTTTTGTACATTTGTTTTATTTTCAGAAGTGTTTTTCAGAGCACTGTGGTAATGATCTGATCTAATTTGACAGTAATGACGGGCTGCATTTGCCTGTTTGTGGATTAAGTAGAAACATAACCTGATAACTCAACACTTTATGCCAAAGCTTATATTCTAATGAATGTGTTTTCTCAGATTAGATGTTCATTTTACTTTTATTTTTCTCAGCCTAGTGGTAGTCAGTTATTTGTGTTTGTAACAAAGTCATTCTTAAAAAAAAAACTCATCTAGTTAGTGGTTGGTTATAATTAAATCATGAGTTGCCAGTCTTGCATATATTATCAGGCTTAGGATATACCAGAAATAATTTTTCCCATAGGTGAGCCTGCAGAGCTAGGATTTGTTTAAAATTTTGCATGCATTTTTGAAAATCCAAGAGCCTGCTTCCTTTATTCCTCCCGGAGAAACTGCTGTTTTGAACAACCTGAAATGTAACTTTATAGTGGAATCTGAAAACAAAAGATCCCCCAGCTCAAGAACTGCCCTGTCCTTGTCACTCCCTGTCCTCCCCTCTGGGGCTCTTGACCTCAAGGTCGGACTCACATTTCAGGTTCTCCAGAGCTCTGTAGCAGCAAGGGGTAAATCAGCCTCGGATTTCCAGCATGCTTTGGTCCTGGCAAGTTAAACCTCCACTTCTCTTACAAGAGCAGTGGTAATTTTTTCTTTTGCTTTGTGTTCATGGAAGATTTCATAACAAACATATCAAATATTTTTTTTTCCGTATGGAAAGAAAAGGCTGATTGCAAGATGTCCATGTTAGATTCTTCATAGAGGTTGAAATACTTAGTAATCTTCTTAAAATATAAACACACAAAGTGTATCCTAATGCTCACTTACTTTTTTTAATTTGAACATGTATTACCTGTTTGATAGTGTTTAAGATAAATAATACTTCTGTGTACATTTTCTCCTAAAAAGATTTAATTAGTGATTGGTATTAGTCAGATGATCATTTTGAAAGAAAAAGCCATGGTTTTATCTGTACCTTCATGTATAGAAATGACAATCTCACACTTGACATGTTGGTACAGGAAGCTGAATAGCATAAATGACATAAGTGCTGGTCATTATGCCTGTAAATCTGGGGAACAGTATCAAGGCTAATATCAATCTGTGTGCTTAGAGAAGCTACAGAACAAGCTGGTATCCTTTTATTTTCCTTCATTATTCAGATCAAAACTTTTCAGTCTTTTCAGGTGCTTGAGAACTTTTAATTTGTCACATTTGTTATAATTCACGAAATCGTTACATTCATCTAAAGCTTTTCACTTTTGCGTTTCTGGCACCTCCATTTGACTTTAAACGTTTGCAGATCTGCCACAAAGCATGGGATGTTTGAGTGTTTCTGTTGAATGCCCTAGAAGTGACAGATTGCTAAAAATACCTCTGAAGGAGCTCACATTTCATGGCTGCATTTCATGACCAGCACGACTGAGGGACTGCAGGGAGCTGATTGGGCTGCAGTGTTTTGCTGCTTGGTGGAGCTGGCACAATCACACCTCCTCATGTGTACAGCATGAATCTCTACAAAGAACTCTGGGGGTACTCTGGAGAATGGTGGGGGGCTGAGAAGGCTGCTTAAAGAATAGTCTGTATGCTAATATCTAGAACCCTTGTGCCTTTTATAAGGCCATTACAATGGGTTTATATGCAATGTTTATGCCTAAATTGTTGACTCATTTTTTCATCATCTCACAGACAGTGCTTCGTGTCAATTAGGATATTTTTCTCTTATATTAGTGTGTCTGGAAAATAACAACACTCTAAAAACAAAGGAGCTCTGGTGAAATGCAGTCCCTGTGGTGGTATGTGTGCAGACACATGCTGAGTCAGCCAGGATTGACCCCCACGCCCCTTTCAGTTTGGAATTTCACTGTCAGTGAGATCTGGGTGTGCCATATTTTTGGGCAGAAAACTGTGAAACTGTTACACCTAAGCCATGTTGCAGAACATTGTCTTTTACAGACAGCAAGGGTCCCAGTCAGTTGATAGAATCCACTACCCTTGGATACCACTTGGATAAGGGATTAGGTTTGCCATCACACTTGTATTTCCGTGCAGTTGGCAAGGCTGGAGAATACAATGAACTTTGAGTTTCCTTTGAGAGGCATTTGCTGTCTTTTCTGCTTCTTTAAAGAGGTGCTGCATGCATCACTGTCTTCTGTTCATTTACCTGCAGCAAGAGAAGGAGGAGCAGCATCAGCTGGCGGTCACCGCCTTCTTGAAGAACTCGCGGAAGGAGCATCAGCGCATCCTGGCGCGCCGTCAGACCATCGAGGAGAGGAAGGAGCGCCTGGAGAGCCTCAACATCCAGCGGGAGAAGGAAGAGCTGGAGCAGCGGGAGGCAGAGCTGCAGAAGGTGCGGAAAGCTGAAGAGGAGAGGCTGCGCCAGGAGGCCAAGGAGAGGGAGAAGGAGAGGATCCTGCAGGAGCATGAGCAGATCAAAAAGAAAACTGTTCGGGAGCGCCTGGAGCAGATCAAGAAAACTGAACTGGGAGCCAAAGCCTTTAAAGATATTGATATTGAGGTAAAGGACTTGTTGCACTGTCAAGTTATTTTCTTACCCTTTGGGTGTTACATTGCTGGGCTGCCTGAATTTCGTGGGGTTTACTGGCTTTGTACTGTAGCTGGTCTTAAAAACAGCCTCTTAAAAGTGAGACAGTGTAAGTAAACCTGAATTCTGGTTTGGATGGGACCTTTTTCACCTGTGGGAGTAAGCACCTTGTTTGGTTTTGATTTTTGTTGTCTCTATTTGTTTGTTTTGGGGGGGGTTTCATTTTGGGTGTTTTGTTTTGTTTCCCTCTCCCCTGTTGCTTAAATGGTATCTGAAATACAAAATAGACCTCCAGATCCAATTTTGTAATATCTGGACTGTGTCTCAATTAAAAATCAACAATTCAGGATGTTTCTGAAGCAAATTAATTTGAAAGTTAAGGGAAAAACTGCAGAGAAGCTTAAATAAATAAGTAAACAAATCACATTTGCAACAGAAAAAAATGTTTGCTTTATTTTGTATTGGTAACTTTACTTGGTTGTAGGATCTTGAAGAATTGGATCCTGACTTCATTATGGCTAAACAAGTTGAGCAGCTGGAGAAAGAAAAGAAGGAACTTCAGGAACGTCTGAAGAACCAGGAGAAAAAGGTACAAAGTAGGAAGGGTACAAAGCCATGTCCACCCTGGAGTTTAGTGAATGTGAACTCCTGTGATGATACACATATGTGCATGCATATATATGTGTGTGTGTATAATACTGATGTTGGAAATATTACTGTTTGAAACTGAAAAAGGATAAATGTATTATAAACCATCTGAGCCTCCAGTTTCACTGCCAAAGTGAAATTAAGTTCTAATTAAGGGAGTTGATTTGAAAAAGACCCTTAAGCTGTATGTGAACCAGGTCTTGTAATTGGAAAATGTTCAGGGAAGATGAAATGTTTGGAGAAGGAGAGGTCATTGTGGAGAAACTAAATTCATTAACTGTGTTAGTCCTCACTGAAACAGAAGGAATTCCACTGCTGGAGTCCTTCTAGATGGGAAAAAAGGATCTGTCTGAAATGTGGATAGCTATAAAGGTGTGAGAAATGTGGCACAGTAAATAGAAACACATGACCTGGGCAAGGTGGAACTCACCCAGGACTTGCTGCTGTATTCAAGAGTGAAACAGGTTATGTGATACATTTGGTGACCTGGGCCACTTCAAACTGGCTCGATACCACAAAGTGGCAGGTCAGCTAGAGGGTTCCAGGGAGAATCTTTTACACTACAGGCCTGTAAACCTGTTGCTCATACTGGGCAGAACAGCAGAAAATACATGACACAGTACAGTTAGTGGTCACCTGAGTAAATATGATCTAGCTGGACAGGCACACAGCTTCTATAAAAGAACTGTAAGCCAGGACTGCCTCTTGTTGTTCTCTGAAGCTGTCGAAACAAACATGACTAAGGGTGATCTGATGGGTGTAACTAAGTTGGATTTCCAAAAAGCTTTTTACAGAGTTCTTAACCAAAAACCATTTATCAGCTGTGATACAAAAAGGAAATGTCCTTGAAATGTTCTGTTTGATGGATATAAAACTTCATGTAGGGAAAGCAGGAAAAAAACCCCAACAGTCTTTAGCTTGGCATGTTAAATGATGGGCTCCAAACTTAACATTCTTAGCCAGCAATGAGAACTTGGTTCTTCTGCATTTGGAGCACTGTCTGCAGCTCCAGTCTCTTTATCTCTAAAAGGATGCAGTTCAGCTGGAAATTAGACAGGAGGCCAACAAGAATTACCTGTGATGTGGATTGGCTGTGTGTGAGAAATGTCCATGCAAAATAGCACCCCTCTGTCTGACAGATTTCTCGGGAGAGGATGTGTCAGTCTGTACGAGTGTACCTGTTGGAAGAGCTGATGATGGGAGCAGTTGTTCTTGCACTGACTGCAAGGGGCAGTGGAGTAGGGAGCATCAAAGGAGGCAGCAGGAGTCCTGTTCAGAGCTGTTTGTAGTAGAGGGTGGATCTTCATGCTGTGAGCCACAGACACACGGGAGTCCTCTCCAGAGTACATTGTTGTGTGTGAAAAGCTTCTTTGAGTTCAGAAGGACAGGAGGAGAAATCCACTGATGCTTAAAATAAAAAAAGGCTTCCTACACAGGAAATACTGGGAGCTGATGCTGAGAGAGTGTTGTATGTGTGCCTGTCCTGCCTAGGGGAGCACTTAGTTGCTGGTGCTAGAGGCAGGTTTTTGGTTAAGTGGGCCTTTGATGTGAGCCAGCATGGTTGTTACATAGCCATACTATATCAGATATATTGGAAAAGCCTCCAGATATTACAGTTTTCTTCAAGGGATGCTGACTGAAGATGGAGTCTTGCAGATTTGGGCTTTGTATTTATGACATGCTAAAGCTGTGTTATCTTTATTTAGATCGACTACTTTGAAAGAGCGAAGCGCTTAGAAGAAATTCCTTTAATAAAGACTGCATATGAGGAACAAAGGGTGCATGATATGGAGCTGTGGGAGCAACAGGAAGAAGAAAGGGTAAGAATTTTTTCTTTAGACTTTTAGCAATAGATGAAAAATAGTGGGTTTTGTACTGTCTTTTTTCCCCAGGTCAATCCAAGAAAAGGAAGAATGAAGTGTTGGCTTTGCAGTTGGGTAGTGCTGGGACAGCAACATCTTCTGTCTTGGCTCTGAAAAAGATAATTTCTCTTTCTAGTGGCTGAGGTAAATTTGTACTTTCTGTATTTTCTGTTTTTAGATCACTACCCTGCAGCTGGAGCGTGAGAAAGCCCTGGAGCACAAGAGCAGACTCTCCAGGATGCTGGAGGATAGAGATCTGTTTGAGGCCAGGCTCAAAGCATCCCGACGAACAGTGTATGAGGTACGTTAGATTTGGCACTGTAACAAAGTACTCCCCTAAAGTGAGGAACTAAAACTGTGACCGAGTGGTTCTTCATGAAACTGGAAACAAATTAGTGTCTAAAATGGTTCACAACTGTGGAATTGCTGAGACTGTTTATAGCTTTGAATATTCGACTGTGTTGCTGTAAGAATTGGCTTTACTAAAAAAAGCAGAAGAGTTATTTTGTTAAATTAGTAAGTGCATATGATTCTAAGTAAAATACTTTAGGTACAGGTAAAATATTATTTAGGCAATATTTTTTCAGAAAAAGCAGATAAAGGGCTAATATTGTGTATGATGATTTGATTGTCTTCCAAGTTGGGGTATGTTCTCTTACACAAAATCAATTGCAGAAGAGGTTGAAAGGCAAATAGGTGGTTGTTTTTCAGTGGAGCAGTGTTATTATGTCGCAGCTGGTTTGTGTCTCTGTAGCTTTCTTTAGCGGTCTGTGTGGCTGTCCAGCTGCTGTCCTGTAGCTCTGTTGGACAGGGCAGCTGTGGTGTTCTCAGCTGTGCTGTTGGTGTTCCAGGATAAGCTGAAGCAGTTCCAGGAGCGGTTGGCAGAAGAGAGGCGGAATCGCCTGGAGGAGCGCAAGAAACAGCGCAAGGAGGAGAGACGGATCACCTACTACAGGGAGAAGGAGGAGGAGGAGCAGAGGTTACGAGAGGAGCAGCTGCTTAAAGGTGTGATGGAGAGCATTGGTATTTCATCCTTTGCACCCTTGACCCATTCCATCTGTGTAACACAGCTGGTGTCTGGTGTCCCTGTTCCACAGTTTTGGAGGGAATCTTTTCAGCTTCCAGTCAGTGGAGCAGACTGGTCATTGCTGTTAGATACTGTGCCTTTCTATGTTACCTGAGGCACCTCCTGAGCACTTACCTGTGCAGCACAGAGATGAAGGTCAAGCCTTGTAGCAGGGAGGGAAAATGAAAGCAAATCAGTGCTTCCTGCCCTGCCCTTCTCCCAAACATGAATAAAGGAGGTGACAAAGTAAGAGAGGCGAGTGAAAAATCGAGTCTTCGATTTTAGCCTTTAGTTTGAGTTCTGGCCACTTGTCTGTGCACATCTTAGGGAGAAAAGAAAGGGAACATTGGAGTCAGATCAAGAGCTCCAGAACTGTAAGCGACTTGCACACCTTTCTTTGTGAATTGCTTTGTCTGATAGCCCTGATAGCCCATTTCAGGGCTTTGGAAGAGAAGAGGTGATTGGCATCCTGTAAGGTGAATTTCTGTCCTGTTTGTCACTTGGAGGATGAAGATTTTATGTGTCAAAGTTCATAATGGTGGTATTTAAAAAACAAATGAAAACCGAAGCAGTCATGAATATCAAATTTGACACTGGTAGTTGATTTTTTTGTTTGGCCTTCCCTAAGGAAAGCATCCCCCACCATGCCTGAGGGCAGTTACTGCTGTTTTAGCTGGCACATTTGTGGTCTGTGCGTGGAATTAACATGAGGGTATTGGAACCTTTTCTTTCTTGCTAGCTGTTCAAGATGTCTCATTAGTGGATGTATCAGGGCTCCTTTGCTTTGGAGTTGAGAGACTTTCAGAAAACAGGTTCTGTGGTCAGTTAAACTCATCACGGGAAATGTTTGGATTTTTTATTTATTCTTTTTCAAGGAGTCAGACTGTATTTTGTGACTCCTCTGTGCACACAGCAGAGTAATGGAACTTGTCGTGGTGAGCTGTGCTTGTGTTCCCCGCCCCGCAGAGCGCGAGGAGAAGGAGCGCATCGAGCGCGAGAAGCGCGAGCAGGAGCAGCGCGAATACCAGGAGAGGGTCAAGAAACTGGAAGAGCTGGAGAAGAAAAAACGTCAGAGGGAGATGGAGATCGAGGAGAGGGAGCGTCGTCGGGAAGAGGAGAGGAGAGGCCTGGATGACCCATTTTCAAGGAAGGTGGGTAATGCCTGCAGGTTTGTTTTCTTTCTGGCTGCTCTTTAGATTGTTTGGCAGATGATGTTAGCACTGCAAAGTTGTAGGGGGGTTTGGGTTTTAAGTTGTGTGAGTGGCTAATTCAGTAGTTAATTATTGTCACTCACTATCAGGATCTGGAATCTGGAGCTTAGTATTAGAATAAAATAAAGAAACTGCTTAGAGCTCCAAGCTGCTTAAAAACTAAACAATTAAAGGCTAAAGCGAGTATTGGATAAAATTTTCTTTAACACAAGAGAAGGAAAACTATATTGGAAGCAGGTGCAGTTACTGATGACAAAGTCAGGAATTAAAGTAGATACTGAAGGAAAACCCCAGACTAAACATAAACTCAAAGTTTTATATTTTAAAAGAAAAGAAATACACAGTAACATAAAACAAGAGGTGTGTGCAACTTTCTGTTTACAAATATAAGTTAGATTGGGAGAAACGTTATCCCAATCCAACAGGAAACAAAGCAGAAGTTAATTGCAAATGAATGTTTAAGGATTTAAAAGAATGTAAGTACCATAAGCCTTCTACAGAAGTTCTTCAGAACTTATCATTCAAGAGAACTAATTAAAAATTTCATCCACCATAGCCTTTCTCTTTGTTTAATCCATACTTCATTGAGTAACACCCACAGATAAGTTATCAGGGCTTGTATAAATTGCTTGGATAGTCTGTCAAGTAAATAATCATTATGGGTATTTTTCATATAAGAGGTCTCCTAGCCATGGGCACTTGATTATAAGGAAAAGCTGGCTCAGGTTCCAAGAGAGGTATCTGTACCACTTCAGAAATTCCATTTGCAGTTCTGGGATTCTTTGCTCACTGTTGTTCATTGGGGTCACTTCAAAAGCATTTAAGGAGACAAACACAGAGAGTGGATCTGCAAGATCTTGGGTAACCTGTGTGTTTCCCATACTGACAAATGAAAATATTTTTTAAAGAAGGATTGAAAACTATGAAGAGGTGGTGTGATTATGTGAAACCAGGTATTTTAGATGGTTCACCTAATTAGTTTATTGTGTGGAATTAGGAAATAAACAGATATGTTAGAAATAGTTTAAGTGGTTTGTCTTTATCCAGCAATAGAGAGAGTAATTTTAACTTTATTTGTAAAAAATACAGATTAATTATTGCTCTGCCCAGTGAGAATCACTAATACCCCAGCTGTTCTGTGCATAATGGGAACAAAATGGTCCCTGTCACTGAGAGCTCTCAGTGTGTTTTGTTATGTTTCCTGATCAGATTAGAAAGCACAAACCCAAATCATTCCTTGAATTCATTCCTACTGTGATGAAGCTCCAGGAAAAGTGAGTGTTAGAACCTCTCTTTGGAGTCACCAGGTGGTAGCTGTGGCTGGCTGTACGTATTGTTCATATACTTGTTAGTGTGTTTGCACATATCCTACCCTGCTGGTGGGGTATGTGGCACATTATTGGTTAAACTGCACCAGAAACAATCAAGTCAGTCAATTAAGACCATACTTTAGTTACTCAAACTCCTGAGAGTTCAGTGTTCTCTGCAGTGTCACTAGTGACTTTTTAATGACATAGTATGCCCTGAAAGGAAGTTATATATTGAAAATCTTGGTTTTGAAGTACTCAGAGAGAATGTTCCTGATTTCTTTTGACACACAGGAGTCTCGTTGGGGTGACAGGGAGTCTGAAAGCTCCTGGAGAAGAGGTGGGGAGCCAGAATCTGAGTGGCGTCGAGCACCAGTGGAAAGGTAATCCAGGGGTTACTGAGCACCAGTTGTGTTGGGCTCAAAGTTGGGCTCCCAGGCTGTTGGCACTGCTAAAACTGCAATAACTGAGTAATATCTCGTGCCTTTACAGATCTGAAAGTTACCTTGTATTAAAAAGTTCTTTATAAGGATCTCAGAAACAGAGGTTTTATCTTGTAACTGCATTCAGATAACATTCCTGTTTTATTTAGCTGAGACATGTGAAGGGTACCAGACACCTTCTGTGTGTGATGAACAACTTGCTTACTTGGTTTCCTTTTTGAATTAAAAATTCCTCCCCCACTCAAACATTGGTGTCAGTTGTATAAATACAGATGACAAGCAAATGCAGGGCTCCTGAACGATGAAACTCTTTGAGATTTTCCATTTAGAAAACTGACAGTAATATATAAGAATAGTAAAATCAAAATTCAGTCCTAACCTGTGCAAGTCCCGGAGTGAGTCACAGGGCAGAAAATACATGCCATAAATTAAACAAAGTTCTGAAGGACTGTATTAAACAGAGAAGGGCAAATGTCTGAAGGTACTTTGCACTTTAAAAAAAAAAAATCCTCAGTTGTTTACATCTCTGTATTTTGGGGGGTTTGGATATGTTCACTAGTAATGAAAACTGTTTATACAGTTGTAGAAGGTAAGATTTTTAACATTTGTCCATTTCTCTGCTCCACATCAGGATGAGCTGTAGCTACAAATTTTTCTGGTGGTGCACCTCTAGTTGTCCTTAAAAGCCTGTGCTGATGGAGATAGCACTGCTGGTTCTTGTTGGCAGTATGTTTTATGGCTTAATTAGCCTTCCAGGTAGATAGATTTTTATAAATGTCTAACCCTAATTTCCAGTGCAGCAATTTAAATCCATTAGTGCTTCCTCTGACTCCGGTGGAAGCAAATTAATTTACTCCTACTCTCTCTAGTAATGTTTTTTTAATGAGTTGGAAGAGTATGATCTCTTGATAAACAATAGCATTCTGTCTTTCCTTAAAGTCTGTGTTGCCATTCCTGCTAGGGATCCCTTTTCTCTTGATTTGCAAAATGTAAAAATTGGATGAAACTCCGAGTGAAGCCTTTAATTATTCACGTAATGCATAAGTTGTGGCTGCCCCATCCTTGAAAGTGTGCAAGGCCAGGTTGGGTGGGACTCTGAGCAGCTTGGTCTAGTGGAAGGGAATTGGAATGAGGTGCTCTTTCAGGTCCTTTCCAACCCAAAGCAGCCTGTGATTCTGTGAAGTGTTTAGTGCATCTATTTATATGTAGAAAGGGAGCCAAGTGATTGCCAAGGAGTTAAAATCAGCAATATTTTGCATTATTCGGTAGTAAGTTTGGTAAAACTTTCCTCCTTCCTTTTACTAAAATGAATATACTGGGGAATAGTAAAAGGATATATTGATAAAAGTAAAAATCCGTATCTCTACGTAATTTTAAGTAAAGGAATGTTTCTCAATTATTTTCTATTTGCTGAATTTAGGAAATATCAAAGTTAAAGTGATGATGCTCAGACATAATTGCAGCAGAAAGGTGCACTCCTTAGTTAGTCCCTAGTGTACCTTCAGCTGGATGTTAACCCTGAAGGGAAAATGTGTTGGATACAAAGAGCACTGCAGACCTAACTGAGTCAAGCAATGCCAACATGAATCTCTGCACTGAGTGATGAAGGCAGTAACACAGATGACACAGCATCAGATTTAATTTACAGCATGTATCTAGCTGGAAGTGCAGCTCTTGGATTTGTGCCTCAAAAAGTCTTTATGGATGCTGATGCTAGGAGAACAGCTCTAAAAATCTTCAAACCCTGAAACAATACCTGAATGAATGAAATACTTGTTCATTTGATGGAACTGATAACCATTTCTCTATATGTCTTTTATGGCAAAATAATAAGATTTTTCAAAGGAGAATATTATCCAATTTGAGTCTAAATGGAAATTAACAATCTCCATGGCTTGGTTTTTATCTCACAGATCAATGGTAATTGCATTCCCCCTTATTCTTCTGAAATGAGGAGATGCACTGCTTGCTATTGCTCAAAATTCTGAGAGGCAGAGTTGTCACAAACTGTTGCCTCTTTGTTCTCACCTCTTGGAGTCCTACATCTGTTGTTTTGTAGCAAGTCACTGCTGTTCTTTTGTTTACATTTTAGTAGCATAGTGAATTTCTCTAAACATGAGGGTGGTTTTTTGTTGTGTTTTGGGTTTGATTTTAATTTTTAAAACCATGAGATTCAACCCCAGTGCAGCTTCTCTTCTCTGCCAAGAAAAATCTGCCAGTACATTTCTGTGATGTACTATTCCTTGTTTCTTTTTATTGCTGAGGGAGGTTAATTTCCAGAAATAAATTAGTCTGGTGACAAAAACAAGGGTTATGATCTAAATGTATGTGTAAAATCCTGTAGACAGTAGACTAAGTGGTGTGTCCAGGGAAGCGACAAGAGTGGAAGGTTCTGACTGTTCAGCTGTGTTGGATCTTTTCAGTGTTACAAGTCCAAACATATTTCAAAGATGAACTGATGGCTCAACAGCCCAGGGAAAATTCTCACTGATTCTGTACTTCCCATGTACATCCCAGTAGGGAGAGTCCCTGGAAGCACTGCCAGCCTGCCAGAGCCTGGTGCACCCTCCCTGCCATCGGGCAGTAACCGTGGGTTTGCTCACGGGTTCACTGCGTTGTCCTGCTGGACTGTGGAGGCTTGTCAGTGAAAGTATTGCCAATCCCTTGGGCTGGAACTGAGCCCAAGCATATGAAAACAGGGATGGGACTGTAGGGTTGGTGTGTCATGAAGGAGGAGAACACTTAATTGATGGATGTGGGGTTTTTAATACTGATTCTTTGAGACTTAGCTTGAGTCTATCAGATTAGGCTCGGTGTTGCAGCAAATAACCAACAGGGGCCTGTAGTTATCCCCTTCAAACTGAAGTTTGGAAGGAGATAATAAACTGTCTTTACTGGAGGGATGGTGACCTACTGCTTTCCCATAACAGTGAGGCAATTACAAAGTGCATTTGGAAGCTGCACACTGTAGGTGTGTTTGCAGCCACTCGTCTAGCAGATGCAGTCAGCAATGGCTTTGAGGGTTTGATACTGTTGGCATAAAGCTTTCCTGGATGTCAGCTTCTACTTTCTCCTTGTTCTCTGGCTTTGCAGAGATTGGCGTCGAGGAGAGCCAAGGGATGATGAAAGGCCTTTCCGGCGAGGGGATGATCTGCCCCGCCGGGGGGACGATCTGCCCCGCCGGGGCCCTGCCGAGGAAAAGGAACGTCCTTCCACCGACTCAGCGGAGGACAGGCCACCGAGGCGAGAAGGGGACGAGGACAGACCTCCTAGGCGGGAAGGGGACGAGGACAGGCCGCCCAGACGTGGATTGGATGATGACAGGCCGCCCAGGCGCGCTTTGGATGATGACAGAGGGAGCTGGCGAGCTGCGGATGACGACAGGGGTCCCAGGCGGGGAATGGATGACGACAGGCCACCCAGACGTGCTATGGATGATGACAGGGGTCCCAGGCGTGGAATGGATGATGACAGGCCACCCAGACGTGCTTTGGATGACGACAGGGGTCCCAGGCGCGGGCTGGACGACGACAGGCCCCCCCGGCGCGGCTTGGACGATGACAGAGGGAGCTGGCGAGCCGCGGACGACGACAGAGGGCCCCGGCGTGCGATGGATGACGACAGGCCGCCCAGACGGGCTCTGGATGATGACAGGCCACCCAGACGGGCTCTGGATGATGACAGGGGCAGCTGGAGAGCTGCTGATGACGACAGGGGTCCCCGGCGGGGCATGGATGACGACAGGGGTCCCCGGCGCGGGCTGGATGACGACAGAGGGCCCCGGCGCGGCATGGATGACGACAGGGGGCCGTGGCGCAACGCTGACGATGACAGGCTCTCCAGGAGAGATGATGACAGGGGTCCATGGCGTAGTGGTGATGATTCGAGGCCAGGTCCTTGGAGGCCATTTGGCAAACCAGGTAAATCCCAGCAATGTAGGAATCCATCCCTCCAGAGTGTGTGTTAGCCTGGTAGGTAATGGATGTAATGCACTCGGTGCAGAGATGGGAGATCAGAGAATCTGAAAACATCTGGATTAATTTGGCTAATGGGCATACTCCTTTACTTAGTATGATTAAACCTTTTAATTTGTTAGATGAAAAAAAAACAAAACCAAAAAACAGCAGTGCCTGTTGCTTGCCTGGAAGATACCTAAAGGTCCCAGAGTAATGCTGATCACTTCCCTGTGTGCAAAACCAAAATAAGTTGAATGCTTTTGTGGGAGAGAAACATTCTCACTAGATTAGCACACGTTGGACTCTTACCCTACCCCTTCTATATATTTGAAATGAACCTCCTTCAAAGGAGGATTTTGGTACCTCGTTCGAGTGAATCTGGTTTTAATAATCCCTTTTCATGTGTACAGAGATATTCCTGGTTTTAACATTCCTTTTTTGGTTTTGTGTTGACCCTTCTGGAAAGTCCCACTTGGAGTGGAGTTTTGACTAGAAGACCATCTGAGGTGCCTTAAAATCTGAATTACTGTATTCTTAGATCATTTGTTTCTAGCCTTAAGTCCTGTTGATAGGGACTAGAATAACTGTTTCTGATTGTTTCAGAACTGTCAATTACATTTAAATTTTAGGTATGATTCGGATTTCCTGGTTCTTTTTATTTATGTGCTCACAGGCATCACATCAACTTTTATAGACACTAAATCTGTAATCCAAACCCATAGAGAAGTTACAGACATCAGAACTTGTACTCCAGCTTTTCCTATTTAAAGCCAAAGCAGGCTGCACATTGAAGAACTCGCATTCCTCAATAACTGAGTGATGTTGCAGAGTGCACTGTGTTAAGTAGATGGTAACAACTGTCATATTTTAAACTAGTCCTTTAAAAAGCACTAAGTTCATTAAAAAAATTCATCTCACTTGTGGATTTTCACAAAGGAACCCACTGTCTAGACTACTCCCTTTACTTCTTCTTGCCCTGGTTTTGCACAAGGTCCTTGTGGAGTTTATAGATTCTGACTGAAAACTGCAGGGTGTGATCAGCACTGCTGAGCTGTTACAGGCAGTCCTGGCCCCGGGTGTGGATTGCTGGCTTTACACTGAGCAGCTTGTACAGTGTTTTGTCTGTGGCTCCCACTCCATGTGCAGGCTTTTTACAGGCATCTTGAGTTGGATCCTCAGGGGTCAAAACTTGAAGAACCAGTTTCTGTGAGGGAAGTAAAGGCTTCTTTGTCTACAGAGAGATCAGAGGTCAGCCACAAATTCCTTTGAGTGTGTTTCTTGCTTACAGGGGGATGGAGAGAAAGGGAGAAGGCCCGTGAGGACAGCTGGGGCCCTCCCCGAGACTCCAGACCTTCAGGAGACCGGGAGTGGGACAGAGACAAAGAGCGGGATGAAAACGAGAAGGACCGCGAGTTCGACAGAGAGAGGGATTTCGATCGAGACGATCGGTTCAGGCGCCCCAGGTTTGCCTTCTCTCTTCAAATACCTGTAGAGGGTTTCTGCCAAAGGGAAAAAAAAAAAAAAAGAAAAGAAAACATGCCCTGCTGATATAGAAATAATGCGGAATTGCCAAGTGAAAGGAGCAGGGGTTGGTTTGGGTGAAATTAAGCACTTCAGGCAGCAAATGGATAGTGGCATTTTGAGGCCCTGTTGGCTTGTTATTTTTAAGATGATGTTATTTGTTTACAGAAGGCAGCCCAAAATGCTTTACTGCTTATAATTATTTATTTTTTAAACCCGTTTTCAAGAGAATTCCATGTTAGGCTCCAGAAAAACAAATGCAACTTTGGAAGTATGTTAAGTTCTATTTCACCACCACTGGGTCTGAAAATACCCGTGCTGTGCTTAATTATCACTTCTTTCCATAGCAAAGGTAAAATGTTAACATTTGGTCTTCTGTTTTGAATGGCCAAAGGGATGATGCTGGCTGGAGAAGAGGCCCAGCTGAGGAAACTTCGAGCTGGAGAGATTCGGGTCGCCGTGAGGAGTGGGACAGAGGTGGCCGTGACATGAGGGACCGACGCGGCGATGACAGAGAGCCACCCCTCAGGAGAGGGCCCCCCCTCAGATCTGAGAGGGAAGAACGTAGGTTTATTGTCCTGTTCCTGAAGTGTCCCAGTCATTGCAGAGCCTTCCTGTTACTGACACTGCTAGCACGGGGGCGAAGGGGAATGAGTTATGTTTTCAGCCTTTTAAACTCCCTTTGTGTAAACAAAGGGATAAAAAGCAGCTTTGGTGTAACTGAGGATTCTTCAGTGAATCTTAACTATTTGTAGTTGTGTTCTTTTCTCTCACAGTAGCATTTCACATCTACAGTAGAGGATTAACATTTCAAGTGTGCACTTTTCATAGCAGGATTGTGTTCTGGGTGAATGAATTCTTTGTACTGAGATTATCGAGACAGACATCCCAGGAAGTAATTTCTGTCCCTTTTCTTAAAACCATTAAAATGTGAGGGAAATATTTCCAAATGAGGCCTTATGGGTTTCACACTATTAATGGTAGTAATTTTGATGACTAACCTATTTTAATTACAGACATTAACCTGTTTTAATTTTGTCTGTTTATTAATCCTTTGCTGTGTTCTACAAATACAGTAACAGCAAATACCTTTAGCCTGGAGAGACCACCACATCTTCCAATTCTGGCATTCTGATGTTCAGAATCTTATTGTCTCTGCCCCATGTGTGGGTGCTCCGGCACATGGGATCAGGCTGGAACAGAACATGAATCAAGTAGGGAACTGCTGCTGGCAGAAGGGCAGAGTGTCCTCAGAGTGGAGGTTTTTGGGGTTTTTTAATGTGTCAAGAAGTTTTGGTGTTTGGCTGTTTGGTGTGTGCCACAGCTTTGTTCACACACAGCTGGGGTAGAACATTTGACATCCTTCTGGTGGAAATGAACGGTTCTTATAGTAAACGGTGGTAGATACCGTTACCAGTAGAGTCGTGTAATTCAGTACCTCTGATTTTTAGGAGGCTGAAGAGTAATTTCCTGTCTCTTAATGCAGTGAACACCTAAACATTTTCCACAAGTGTTTTTAAGTGAGGATTTTTCTGTTTTCAGGGTTAAGTCATTTCTGAGGAGTCAGTTCTGTGCTTCTGATTCCGCTAATAATATAAGGATATATTTTGACATGATAAAACCACGCACATCAATCAAACGTTCTTACTGCAGTTGTTGTGTTTTAAAGATGTCACTGGGCTTTCTCACCACACCCCGAATCTGAAAAGGGGCTTGAGTAGTTCCTGCTGTTACTTCCCTGTAAAACTAAACCGTGTATTCGGCCATGCTCATTGTATGACCTCTTGGCAAGGCTGAGAATCCGTAAATCAGAGTGCCAGGTTGGCCTGTTTGTTTAAACTCTGGCAGGCTGCTGGTGGAGCGTGACAGAGCTGTTGTGTTGTGTTTGTTGCAGCGAGCTCCTGGCGCCGCGCTGATGACAGGAGAGAGGAGCGGGGAGAGGAACGGGAGCCCGTCCGGAGAGCAGCCCCTGCTCCCGCTGCTCCTCCAGCTTCTGCTCCCCCAGCAGCATCCAAAGAGCGGGAAAGAGACGGGGAGAAGGAGAAGGGCTCCTGGAAAGCAGAGAAGGAGCGTGAGCCCGTGCGCCGTACCAAGAACGAGACAGACGAGGAAGGGTGGACCACTGTACGACGTTAAGTGGGAATCACAGAGTTTAACCAATGTTTTAGCTTTGATTTGATGGAATCCAGATTATATTTGTGCTTATAAACATTCTCAATTGGAATTCTTTAACCAATGTTTTGAGGTAACATGAAAGCATGAATTACTTACTCATATAGATTGATCATGCACAAAACTCACAGCAGAAGGTTGGAAATTGGAATGCCAGTTTTTGAAATGTCAAATGATGCTTATTTCATGGGTCATTTGTTGCTAAAATAAAAAGAAGCAAGCCCGACAGCTGTCTTCAGTACGGCTTCTATCTCGCACCAGAAGAGGCTGCCCTTTTTATTTTGAGTCTTTCTTAGTTTGGAATGGGGTATTATCGTCACAGAACACGCATTTGAAAACACCTCTGTTCACAGAGTGGAATTATTGAAAAAGCAGAGCTAAATTAATTTGCATAATTAGCCAAAAAAAAATAGGAAAGCCCTCTTTTACATGGGTATCTTGGAGGGCAGGCGGTTTCTGAGACTTCTTTTATCACTATCTAAATTCAGTAAGCTGTTTAAATTTGAATTAAATACAGTAAACATTATGAGCATTAGCTACACTGGGATATTTTCTGTAGAGTTACTTGGAGCCATCACGCCTCTGAGGCCATTTTGCAGTCATAGTTCCAGTAATGTATACACTGCTGCAGTGTACAATCCAACTTGCAGCTTTCACCATTTCAGTGTTTCGGTAAGCACAGGGCTCTGTACTTTCTGTTGCCAATATCACAACTGCTTTTTCCATTACTGGATAATTCATGCCTTTCAAGGGTTTTTAAATATTGTCATATTTAAAATGTGTGGTTTTGGAGAAATTGTTCAATTTTCCCCCAATTCTTTGTCTTCAGGGTCAATTCTTTCCCTTTCCAAAAAAAAGTGATTTGTAGTAGTGGCTGTGTTGACTTCAAAGCTGGGGTGCGGTAACAACGATTAGGGATCTGATCACACTGAAGCCAACACAGAACTTGCTGCTGTGTGTTTCTTCAATGATAAATAAACAACTTAAGGAATTAACTGCTGTGTCTTGACTTTCCAGGAACTCCCTGCAGGGTGTGTTCATGCAGAGCAGCTGTTGAACAACCCTCTTCTGTTCTCATACCTGCTCTGTAGCAGCTGAAGGAGAATGTGAGAACACCTGGGATAGTTTCTCCCTGAGAAAGCTGGTGTGTGATCAGAAGTCCATAATACTCCTCTTGTCCTTTTCCTGCCCTCTTCTGAGTTATCCAGGACCAGTAGGTATCTTGGGAAACCCTTGCTCCCAGGGACATCCGAGGGCTTGATTTTTGTGTCTTCAGAGCCTGTCACGTCATTGCTGGAGTCACAGAACTCTTTCAGAGGAGTGCTGTTTTCTAAGCATAAAAAGATACCATGGTTTTTGTTCTTTTACAGTCCCATAAAGGGTGGAACTAGAGAACAGCAGCTGTCCAGGAGCAGCACACACTGGATCTGGAGCAGTGGCTGCTGCTGTTGTTCAGCCACCTGTTGCTGTCCTTGCATTCTGGGTCACAGGGTGAGTCCTGTTAAAAGGGACCTGGGAGCTCTCTCCACTGCTGGCTGTGAAATTGTTGTGTTTCTTAGAACTGTGCTTCTCCAGTGTGGAGTGCACAACTGTTTATGGGCAGCCTCTTGCAGTGCTTGACTGGCACCAGACTGAAAAATCAGAATCACAGGGTTGAAGGGGACCTTTAAAGGTCATCTAGTCCAACCCCCCTGCAATGAGCACAGACATCTTCAACTAGATCACAGTCAGAGCTTGAATGTTTCCAGGGATGGAGCACCCACCCTTCCTCTGGGCAACCTGTTCCAGTGTTTCCCACCCTCATTGCAAAAAGAGTTCCTTGTATCTAATCTAAATCAACCATCCTTCAGTTTAAAGCCACTACCCCTTGTCCTATTGTAACAGGTCCTGCCAAAAAAATCTGTCCCCATCCTTCTTATGGGTTCCCTTTAAGTACTGAAAGGCCACAATAAGGTCTCCTTGGAGTCTTCTGTTCCCCAGGCTGAACAACCCCAACTCTGAGCCTTTCCTCATAGGGGAGTTGCTCCAACCCTCTGTTCATTTCTGTGACCCTCAAAAAGCTTAACCCTCTCTCTTTTTGGCTTCTACGTGTGTCTCCCTGCCTCTGCACTGCTGTGAAAAGTCTGAATTTTCCAGGTACTGGTGGGAAGTGGTAGGACTGCTGTGAGGTCTCCCTAAAACCTTCTGTTTTCCAGGTTAAATGAGCCCTGCTCCCTCAGCATTTCCTCCCAGGCATGTGCTCCAGCCCTGACTGTGCTGTCAACCCTCTGCTGAACTCACTCAAATTTGGCAGTGTCCTCCTTGTATGGGTGAATATGGAACCCCAGAGGGCACACAGTTGTCAGGATGGGGTCTGCTGAGTGCTGTGGTCCTGCTCAAACAGCCTGGGCTCTGCTGCCTCGTGCTCCCCTTTTTCCGAGGGACATTTTAGCCTCCCAGCCTGTGACTGCAGGGACCTCTTCCTTGGCTGGGCAGGGCCCTGCCCTTCTCCTCGTTGAATTCACCAGGCTCCTGCCCAGCCTGGGGGTCCCTCTGGAGAGCAGCCCTGTCCCAGCGGTGTGGGCTGGTCCAGCAGCATCCCCAGCTGTGCTGAGGGCACATCCCATGGCTGCCCCCAGAGCCTGGAGAGGGGTGGTCCCAGGGCAGCCCCTGGATGCCCCTCACCTGCTGCAGCCTAGCGCTCCACGCTGAGCCCCAACATCCAGCCAGTGTTGGTGCCCACTCTTGTGTGGGCTGCCACATCCTCACCTGGCTGCAAGGATGTGGTGTGACAGCACTGACACCCTTGCCACAGTTGAGATGAAGAACATCCACTGCTCCTTCCCTTGGCCACAAAGTTATTTTGTTGTAGAAGGCAGCTTAGCCAGGCAGGGTTTAGCCTCAGTAAATGCCTGCTGGCTGTTCCCAGTCGTCTTCTCCTGCACATGCCCAAAAACACGCTCTGAAAGGACTTCCTCTGTGATTTTCCCAGGGACTGAAGCAACACCATCTGGCCTGTAGTTTCTCAGATGGCCCTTTCAGCCTTTTTCAAAGACAGGTACATTTGCCTCTCTCCAGCCATTGTAATATGTAAAAAGTGATTATTATACCTTCAGTTACATAGTTTTAATTGTATCCATACAAAGACAGTTTTACACAGGAGGGGTTGTTCGTGATCACTGCACCAGCTAAAGCTCTGTTCCCCCATCTGTGTTATTAACTTCCATTATTTGAGACTTCGATAATGTTGCCAACACGTATTAAATTCCCAGGACTGGGCAGCTTGAGAAAAGATCTGGGAGATGTGAGCTTTGCAGACAGGCCAGTGTGTTTATTTTACTGCTTGATGGTTTTAGACACAATACTAACTACAGTGATCAAAACTCCCTGCTGACCAAATCCAGCAGCTCAAACCTCCATCCACTGCCATCACTGGACACGAGCACAGTTTGATTACCTGGTGAAGGCAGATGAGTTCTCTCTCAAGCTTGGCTTTGTTTGATTGAGTCACATTCAGTTAAACATCTAAAATTTTCAGTGAATCTTAGAAGAATACAAACTGTCACAGGTTGTATTTAGAAGGCAGAGCTCAAGGCTGCTGCTGTTTAAATGGATTCAGGTGTTGCTCAGTTGAAATGAATCTCCAGCAGCAGAGCAAGGCAGGGGTCAGGTATGAACAGGGCTGTTCTTTCCTGCTCCCAGAGCAGCCCACAGACTGGGCTGAACACAACAGAAGCGGGGGCATAACAGGCATTTTAATTTTCTCTGGAGTGCCTTTGTTATAAAAACTAATAGAAGTTTTTTACAAAATCGGTATTTATGAGGACTGGCAGGGCAGGGCAATGAGTGCAGCTCCTGGCTGAGCATGGCCCAGGACAAGCCATGAGCTTGGTGGCCTCAGTGTGGCCGTGGGCAGGACCAGGAGGATGTCAGGGAGGGGCTGGTGGGCAGCCAGGAGACACCTCAAACAGCAAGAGTAGTGAGAGGTTTGCCTTGTTGTAAATGAAACATCTTTGTGGTTTTAATGCCCTTGGCCTGCAGTCATTGACACTGAACTGCTGCATGTAAGCAAAACTTCTCCTCCTTTAACTAAAAGGTACTGCTGAATGGTGGAAGCCTACGAAAGGAAGGTGCTGGGTCAGTGAAATGCAAGATCCAAAATTTCCCTGTGACTCAGGCACTGGTACCATCATGTGTGGTTTACTGCAGCATTGCAAGAAGTAGGCATGCAGGTGGCTTAACAAAAACACCCAATCCTTCCTATTTTGCCATGGCAGGACCAGCTGGAACTGAAATGCTCTACACTGTTTCTGATCCTCCTCTTAAACAGAATTGTTGAGGCATTTAATTATGGTAGGATGGAGATTCTACAAGCTATTCCACTGGGTTTTTGCTAATCAAAACCTCCCTTGCTACAATTAAGCTCTTAGCCCTTTCACTCTTGGGCAGGAGGGCAACCTACTGGCTTTGCTAAATCTCTTTCTGTATCACTTGTGTTTTGCCCAGACGACTGGCATATTCAAATTAACCATCTTCCTGCCCATGCATGTGTTGGCAAACTCCCTCCAGTGTATATTAAGCTATGCACTGGTGGGTGAGGCTGGCACTGCAGCAGGGAAGGACATTCTAGAGCCACTGTGGTTTGCTCCTGTGGCAGTTCCCTGAGGCACTGGGCAGCAGACTGAGAACAACCTGTCCAGACAGGATTTCCAGGAAACGTGGGCACAGACTTACCTGACTTCTGCTGGATCAAGTTATCTATACATCTGAAAGTAGATTTTAATTAGAAGCAGATTGCTTTTTGCCAAGACTACTATCAGCTGAGGATGATTATCCAATATTGTGTTCACTCCTCTTGCCAGAACATCACTATGGAAAAGATTCCATCACTAACATGCATAGGAATATTTCCCTGTAATAAAGCAATTCTCTGAAGATACAGTGTTTGGTTGAAACACATGGCCATAATATTTTGATTTGCAGATGCCTGTGGAAAAGTGAAAATAATGTCTCATAGACCTCTTCTGCAGAGCATATAACAGCTCTAAGCTGGACTGCTTTCAGAAAAAGCATTTTGCTGTTCCTAGAATTTAATAAGCACTACTGACACTATCTATGTTAGTAAGCTTTTCAGACTGACCAAGAACAAGCATGTTCCTGCTTACTAAGTGCCACAAGGAGTGTGCTGGTGCACCAGAAATCACAGGAGCTTACTTTAAAAAAACCAAAAGAGACCAATCAAAACATCCTTAAAGGTTTAGTCTTTCTTAGACTCTAACTTGTAAAACTTAGAAGGGGAAATTGTCCTGTTGAATGATCATGTAAAGCAACTGAAGAGCCTTGCTCTCAGGCTGTTTCTGATGCTGAATCTCATCATCTCCTCTCTGGAACAGTCTGCTATTTTATTTCTCCCCACCCCAGCAGGTCTTTTGAAGCTGTGACTCTCCCACTTCACCTGTTAAGTCTCTGACCAGATGCCTAATGCCATGTGCCAGGGACGACAGGGAGCTCTTGGCCTTCCCACAGCCAGGCTGTGCATGTGGGGGACGAGAGAGGAACCAGGAGCAGCAGAGCCCAGGCCACCAATACAACCCTTTTCCTCTTACACAGGCACTGCACGAGCCCAGTGCCATCCGAGGTGGGGGATCTGCTGCTATCCTGATGGATTTCCAGGCCTTGCAATGGGGCTGGTACTGCCCAGCAGCTCAATGGGAAGAGCAGAGAGGTGGGGCAGGGACATGGCAAACCCTGCAGGGAGCAACTCCAATCCAGCCCGGCCAGTTAACCCTCAGAAAACACCCGAGACAGATTTTCTTAGATCTTTCTTGCTTTTGTGTCCAGTAACAGTCAACTGCATTGAAATGGATATACGGATCTTCAGAACTTCCCACAAGGAAACAAAAATACAGAAGAAAACTCTTCCCACAGCATCACACTCGAGCTTGATTCTAATGCGTGGTGGACACAGATTAAACCTACGTGGACCAGGAATCACAAAACCAAACACATCTAACTTCTAACAGCGTAGAAGAGCCAGTGGTGCACACCCCGTAGAGCAGGAGACAATAAGTAATGGTATTTAGCACAGGGAGAGAGGCTGCCACAAGGGTAACTGCAGCCACTGAGTGTTATTTAATGCAAGCCCCACTGCATTTGGTAATTAGACCTGACACCGTCTTTGGAGTCATCTGATGGAGATTTAAAGGAACACTTCCACACAAAATTAGGTTCTCCCTCCTAATTGCTGCAGCTGTGAGCCAACAGCTGCGATGAATAATCAGCCCTGGGCCCTCATCCCCAGCCCGTCCCACACATGTTTTGACTCCATTCTTGACTGCCCTGCTCTCCCCCTCTTTTCTTGGTCCCATCTCCCACCCTGCTGAGTAGCTTTTCAAAAGGAAACTGCACAAGTGTGAATCACCCCTCACTTTCCTGGTTCCCTTTCTCTGTCAGGACCCATCTCCTTTCTCAACGTCCTGGCAGTGCCCCAGCAGTTCCTCCACAAGGCCCTCTTCACCTCCCTGCTTTCACTGGGGCAACCTCCCCAGACAGAGCACCCCTCCACAACCCAGGTGTCACCAAAGCCATCTGCAGTGTAACAAACACCCTGCTCTGAAAACTCCAGCACCTGCCTTTTGGCTCTGGAGGAATCCTAAGCTAACTACAAGCCTGCTGCTGCTCCTTCTCCTTCCTCTGAGTCACAAAGTAAGAAATTTCTGATCTTTTGAGGATTAGAAACAACGTAGCCCTGGCTGATATTCAGTAATAAGGATCTGCCATCACCCAGGGTAGTCCAGGTCTTCTGTATAATTCTTACACTTTGTACAGGCTATGTAGTGTTAAGGATATTTGTTAACCACATGGGTAGATCCCTTCTACTTTCAGTGAGTTAAAGCCCCATTCTCTCAGCTCTTCAAAATACACAACCTCCCTCTCTTCCATTATCCTATGGTCATGGCTTCCTGCTTTGTCCAGGTCTTCTTCCTCCAGGCTTCACATCACCTCCCCCTTCACCACTACAAACACAGCTGCATCCAATCTTGTTCTGTGCCCTTGTAATTGCCTTTCTGTGAGCAGAAAAGACGCGGCTCGCACCGTGGCCCAGAGTCATCATGTTTTCAAACATGCACTTGGGTGTTTTCTCCTCTCAGACCTTCCCCGAAGCTGAGTATCCGGAGCGGGGACCTGCGAGGCCAGCGCCATCCCCGCTCAGGAGTGGCCGCGGGGCACCGCTCCAGGTAGGATGCTGCGATTTCGGGAAGCAGGTGTTAATTACCGAGGGCGCGCTTGACCGCGGTTTGCTTACCGGTTTTAAGACCGGCAGAGGAAACTGATGGGATGTTTGCTTTAAGACCCGAAAGGTGTAGAGTTGTACCCTAATTAAACACCCTGCTAGTAAGTGGCAATTAAGAACAGCCCTCCGGCCCGCGGTGCAGCCCCGCAGGATGCCGGGCCGGGATGCGCTCCGGGCAGGGCGGCAGGAGGAGACGCTGCCCCTCCTCAGGCGGCCTGAGACCCCCGCGACCACCCCCACCCGCGGCTGCTTCGACCCTCCAAACCCACTCCCCCCAAGTCAGATCTCGCCGTCTCCGTAAAAATCACATATAGATATATTTTCTTTCTTACAATAAACAAACACAGCGCATCTCCGGCGCGCAGTCCCCGCCGGGCTCGGCGCGGGCCAGCGCGCAGCGGCCGGGGCGGTGTCACCGCGCCGGGGGACGGGCCCGGGGGTCAGCGGCCCTTCCTGCCCAGCGCCGTCCGGGCGTGCCGGAGCTGCCGGGCCGCCGGCACTTTGGAGAGGGGGCAGTACTTGATGGTGTGGGCATTGTCGCCGCTGGCGCCGCAGAGGGGGCAGGTGTAGCGCCGCAGCACCGGGCAGAGGACGCGGCCGTCGGGTCCCTTGAGGATGTGCGTGGTGTAGAGGGCCACCGCCTCCTTGTTGTTCCGGCAGAAGACGCAGACCTGCAGCTCGGGCTTGAGCAGGCGGGAGGCGGCCCGCGGGTGCGCCGGCAGCCGCCCCGCCACCACCACGCCGCCCCAGGCGGAGCCCTCCCGGCCCGGGTGCTCCCCCGAGCAGTCGAACACCACGGCGGCGGGGCCGCCGCGCCCGGGGAACGGGCTGAAGTCGGCGAAGCGCTCCTCCAGCAGCCCCTCGCCGTGGTGGTGATGGTGATGCCCGCACAGGTCCAGGTCGTGCAAGTCCAGCGCTCCCTCGAAGTACGGCCCCGCCGCCTCTTCCTCCTCCTCCTCCTCTTCCTCCTCCTCCTCGGCCGGCGGCACGGCGGCCGCCACCACCACCGAGGGGGGCTCCGCGCCGAAGCCCTTGCCGGGGCGCACGGCCTTGGTGATGAGCGTGGCGAGCCCCAGGTAGTCGTTCCAGGAGTTGAAGACGTTCCCGCAGGCGCTGTGGCTCCGGCCGCCGTAGCGGGCGCCCGGCAGGCACTCCACGGGCGGGAGGTGCCGGTGCTGCTCCAGCTTGGCGCCCGGGAATGCCTCCATGGGAGCGGCCCCTCCCTCGAGCGCGGTGCGGGGCAGCGCCGGGCGCGCCGGCCGCTCCCGGGGCCGCTCCCGCTCGGGTCCCGCTCCGATCCCGCTCCGGGTCCGGCTCCAAAGCCGCTCCCGTTCCGATCCCGATCCCGCTCCGGGTCCGGCTCCAATGCCGAACCCGCTCCGCTCCCGCCGCCGCCTCTGCGGGCGCGCGGCCGCGCTCGGCGCCTCAAATAGGGGGCGGGGGCGCGCTCCCCGCGCTCCCATTGGCCGCCGGGCACAGCCCCCTCCCGCTCATTGGCTGAGGGGCGGCGGGGGCGTGGCCAGGCGGCCTGAGGGGCGCGCGTCAGCCCCGCAGGTGCGGCCGACGGGAATGGGGATGGGAATGGGGATGGGGATGGGGATGGGGATGGGGATGGGGATGAGGATGGGAATGGGAATGGGGATGGGGATGGGGATGGGGATGAGGATGGGAATGGGAATGGGGATGGGAATGGGGATGGGCATGGGGATGGGAATGGCAATGGCAATGGCAGTGGCGATGGGGATGGGGATGGGAATGGCAATGGCAGTGGGCATCGGCGTCGAGACGGGGATAGGAACCAGGAGCGGGAGCGATACCTGGGGAGGGAGTGGGAGTGGGATGGGGAACGGGACCGGGATCGGAAACGGCATCGGGCCCGGGATCGGGATGGGAAGCAGGACGAGGCAGGGCAGCGGGCCCGGGATCAGGATGGGAAGTAGGACGGGGCAGGGCAGCGGGCCCGGGATCGGGATGGGAAGCAGGACGGGGCAGGGCAGCGGGCCCGGGATCGGGATGGGAAGCAGGACGGGGCAGGGCAGCGGGCCCGGGATCGGGATGGGAAGCAGGACGGGGCAGGGCAGCGGGCCCGGGATCGGGTGCCCGGGAGGTGCCGGATGATCCCCGGCCCCGCACCCAGCCCGGCCCCGCCGCTCTGACCGCGGTACGAAACCAACCCGCCCCATCCCCTGCATGCCCCAGGTGCTCTCAAAACGCCCCCCGGGTGTTCTCCTGCCCTGGGAGCGGTGCTCGCAGCTCCCCCGGCGGCGGGCACGGCGCTCCAGCCGCGGCAGAGCCACGGGCGGGCTCGGAGCGGTTCAGTGCCGCCAGGGGGGAGCGGTTCGTGCCTCCTCAGCTCGGGAAGGGCAGCAGGTGCCTCCCCGGAGGGGCCGCTGAGCTGTGTGGGGCAGTCTGGAACCAGTCTGGAACCAGTCTGGAACATTCAGCCCAAAACAGGGCCAGATCCTCCTTTGGGAAGCATCACACAAGTGCTCTTCCATTTGGGCAAGAGGTGTTGACAATGCACTTAAAGATCCTGTTACTTTCCAGCCCCTGGCAGGAGCTGCTGGGTTGAGCACCGGGGATGGAACTTTGTCAGAGGGGGATCTGTCTCCCCTGTGCACGGCCCCGATTTGTCGGTCTAACAGGTGCTCCTCTGGCAGGTAAAGCAGCTTCACAGTGTGCTTCGTTTGCATCTGAAACTGGCAGGTTTCACGAGCTCAGATATCAGAAACACCTCCCCAGGGTCTGACGTGCTTCTCCAGCCACGTGAAACGCCCAGGCAGTGGGTGTATCAGGGAGCAAGGAACGATGCAGACAGCTGCAGGGAGCAGGGCTGGTGGAGCGTGAATTCTTTGGCTGGGAAATGGGACTCGCTTCAGCACCGAAAACATGTGCAAAGGAAGTCCTGTTCCAGAGCGTGCTCATGGTGGGACACAGCTCTGCACCAGGTGCCACAGGGACATTTCACAGCTGGGTGGTGCTGGGCTCAGCCCAGAGCGCAGACTCTGAGGTGCAGTTCTGTGACACACCTCTCCTCTCTCCAGTGGAGCGTTTTGGGGCTGGTCCATCGGGGCCATTGCCTCGGAATACAGTGGAGCAGAGATAACAAATGGGGGAAATGGGTCACAGTGGTGGAGCAATTGTCATCCTGGGGCAATTGTTGTCGCTCATCTTCTTCTGTAGACATTTTAAGAGGCAGTCTTGGAGAGGGAACAATTTCAAATCGCTGCTGTAGCAGTGTAAGTAGCACAGGAAGAGAGCTAAAGAGCCCAGCTAATGCAGGGAGTGAGGAAAAACATGGAGCAGCACAAAAAATATCCTCACTAGAAAAACACTGTGAAGGATAGATACCCACCACCAGCACTGCAGTAACAGCACCCTCTAACAGCTCTTGGCAGAGCTCCTGTGTGTTGCCAATCCAAGTGCACAGGATATGCTGCAAAAGTTATTCTGATGTTTTCTCACTGCAGATTTTTGCCAATGGCCCCTCACATTCCAGTTGTTGAGCAAAGACTCAACAGCTCAGTCAGGCATTAGGTCTCTGCAGAGACCAGCCTCTGTTGGGGATCATCAGCCAGCCCTGTGCCAACCTGTTGGGTGGCATGTTGCAAGAAATCCGGCTTGTTGGGTGCAAGGGTGGGGAATGGACTATTGGCACAGGAATAAATCAGTGTCTCAGTGAAGCTCTTCATCAGTTTCAAGCAGTAAACAAAATATGTGGTGAAGAACAGCTAATGGACAAGTAGCTGCTTCTAGGAAGGATCCAGCACTGGTGCTTTGGAGTTCTTTGGAACGCTTTTCATTTGAAACATTTTTCATTTGAAATGTTGAGGACTGCATGAAAAAACACTGCTTTGTCCTCAATTGGAAGTTGGGATTATTTCTGACTGTATCCCAAGCCACCCTTCCAGCAGCCCCTGTTAGGACCTGGACAGTGTAAGACCACCCTGTCCTGGTGGTGTCTCGTATGAGCTCTGGTGGCAGGGCTGCATAGCAACCCTGGAAAACCATCACCTGGAGCAGAAGTGACAAATAGCTGTTGGCACTGTGAATTCAACACCACGGGCCAAACTCTGCCCAGCAAAGGGGGAAGTTTTCTGCTCCCTCAGAGCAGTGAGAAACCGTGTCTGTGATTCGGTCTGATCAGAGCACAGGAGCCATCAGAACTGCTGGCAGTGAGCAATCTGTCTGGGGGGAACTGGTGTAGGACATCCCACTGGCCAGAGGAGCCCGTAAAGCCCAAGGTGGCTCCTGGGAATAGTCACAACAGCGAGTGAGGGAGGTCTTTGGATGGGGTTGGAGGGAAGATTTTGAAGCCACTCACTTAAAACTTTGAAACATAAAAGGTTAACACAAAATTGTAAGAGAAATTTCAAAACCTTAACATTAGGAAACTAGGCAGTCCTTGACATAGCAACTCAGCGAATCCTAGAGCAGTCCTAGAGAGATAGCTGCATTCCTCACAGAGATAGCAACTCAGCAAATCGTAGGATGAGCCAAAAGTCAGCCTGACCTTATTGTGTTTGCCAAAACTGCCTTAAAAGGAGAAGATCGAAAGAAAGTTCAGAAGTTTACAGTGAGGAAGACTCACACACGACCCCCGCCCAGAGGAAGGCAACAGGAACTCCCACCGTGAAATCTCCCCAAATTGAAGACTCCGCCCAGACTCCGCCTTCATATGAATATTACAATTAGATGTTGCAATTTAATGAATATGCATGATTGTGTTGTAATCCTATACTCAAAAACTGTATAAAAGAGCTATGCTGATTGTACACGACGGAACTCTTTGCCCAGGGCGACCTGGAGAGCTCCCCAACGCGTTGCAATAAAATACCTCCTGCTTTAAAGAAACAAACTTTGTCTCTAAAGCAGTTTCTCCGTGCCTTTTGGGGCAAAATTTCGGCATCATTTTTGGCGAAGCCAGGCAGGAGGTTTTAGGCCACAGGGACATTTCACAGCTGGGTGGTGCTGGGCTCAGCCCAGAGCGCAGACTCTGAGGTGCAGTTCTGCGACACACCTCTCCTCTCTCCAGTGGAGCGCCTTGGGGCTGGTCCATCGGGGCCATTGCCTCGGAATACAGTGGAGCAGAGATAACAAATAGGGGAAATGGGTCACAGTGGTGGAGCAATTGTCATCCTGGGGCAATTGTTGTCGCTCATCTTCTTCTGTAGACATTTTAAGAGACAGTCTTGGAGAGGGAACAATTTCAAATCGCTGCTGTAGCAGTGTAAGCAGCACAGTGCAGAGAGCTAAACAGCCCAGCTAATGCAGGGAGTGAGGAAAAACATGGAGCAGCACAAAAAATATCCTCACTAGAAAAACACTGTGAAGGATAGATACCCACCACCAGCACTGCAGTAACAGCACCTCTTCTAACAGCTCTTGGCAGAGCCTCCTGTGTGTTGCCAATCCAAGTGCACAGGATATGCTGCAAAAGTTATTCTGATGTTTTCTCACTGCAGATTTTTGCCAGTGGCCCCTCACATTCCAGTTGTTGAGCAAAGACTCAACAGCTCAGTCAGGCATTAGGTCTCTGCAGAGACCAGCCTCTGTTGGGGATCATCAGCCAGCCCTGTGCCAACCTGCTGGGTGGCATGTTGCAAGAAATCCGGCTTGTTGGGTGCAAGGGTGGGGAATGGACTACTGGCACAGGAATAAATCAGTGTCTCCAGTGAAGCTCTTCATCAGTTTCAAGCAGTAAACAAAATATGTGGTGAAGAACAGCTAACGGACAAGTAGCTGTTTCTAGGAAGGATCCAGCACTGGTGCTTTGGAGTTCTTTGAAATGCTTTTCATTTGAAACGTTTTTCATTTGAAATGTTGAGGACTGCATGAAAAAACACTGCTTTGTCCTCAATTGGAAGTTGGGATTATTTCTGACTGTATCCCAAGCCACCCTTCCAGCAGCCCCTGTTAGGACCTGGACAGTGTAAGACCACAGCTGTCTTGGTGGTGTCTCATATGAGCTCTGGAAAACCCTGGAAAACCATCATCCGCAGCAGAAGTGACAAATAGCTGTTGGCACCGTGAATTCAACACCACGGGCCAAACTCTGCCCAGCAAAGGGGGAAGTTTTCTGCTCCCTCAGAGCAGTGAGAAACCGTGTCAGTGATTCAATCTGATCAGAGCACAGGAGCCATCAGAACTGCTGGCAGTGAGCAATCTGTCTGGGGGGAACTGGTGTAGGACATCCCACTGGCCAGAGGAGCCTGTAAAGCCCAAGGTGGCTCCTGGGAATATTCACAGCAGTGAGTGAGGGAAGTCTTTGGATGGGGTTGGAAGGAAGATTTCTTTCCTCGTATTAAAGGAAAAATGATCCAGCAAGTGATTTAACAAGAACTATAGGAGGATTTACTCACAGGGGGGTTTGAGTGCATGCCGGACAGCTGTCAAGTTTAGGGAGGAGATTAACAGTTCATTTGAGAGATACATTAGGAAAGGGTTTGCTCCGGGGGGCTGTGAGCTCCCTTGAGGCCGGGGAGGATTTAGTGTCTGTAAGTGTTGATGTATTGTGCATGTTATGAAGCTTGCCATCCCAGCTTTGATATGTTCCAGCTTTTCTTGAAAACCCCTGTGGATTTTAAAGTGACTTTCATTTTACATGGGTGATGTTGACAAGCTCCCCCAGGAGGCTGGCGAGTTTCGAAAGGGTCTTTTTAAATATTATCTTCACCACTACTTTGAGATGATTTCCCCTCCTGCTCTGGAGTATCAAGGAGTGGTTTGTTTCTGACAGCACTAAAAATACATTAGGTGTGTGCTGACACAGGGGAGATATGCCCTGTGCTGGTTGGACTCAGCCTGGTGTTCAGGGATCCTTTCTGAAGCTTTTGGCTTAACAGATGATGCTCGTGTTTGGAAAGCTGAAGTTTATAGCACAGAGAGATCCTTCTGTTTGGAAGATTGGAAGCAGCTGGTGGGACTAAGAGGGGCGAGTTAGGTTTCAGTGGATGCAAACACAAGCCATGGAAGCAGAGCTTCAGCCTGGAGTCTGCTCAGAGGCTGCAGCACTGATGTTCTGTGGGAGAAGTGCTTTCCCTGGCATTTTCCCCCTGGAAGGGGAGAGGGGCACGAGGCTTGTGCCAGAAGTGGATGTGGGGCTCGAGCTGGCATGAGGGTGTTGGTAAGAAAGGTAAAGAATTTTTTCTATCCCTTCTTACTGGCAAAAACTCACTGGGCTGGAGGATTAGGGATGTAAAACCAGCTGCGAGAAAGGGCTTTGGTTTTGGGGATCTTTCTCTGAAGATGTGCTTTTGCTTTTGTTGTGTGGTAGCCGCCGATCCTTCAAGGAGGGGGACTGCAAAGGAGGCAGTGATGGTCTACCTTGCTGTCACCTGCTGAGCACAGTGGGTTATTTCTGCATAACTGAACACGTTAGGTGTGTCTGTACCAGGACATTAAACTTCTCCACGGTGCAGACCACAGCTTCCATGCTCCACGCTGGAGGCAGGAGAGGCTGTCCAGATCAGTCATCTTCAGCCCAAGAGTTACATGACAGTCCTCAGGCAACTGCAGCAAGTGTTCACCCAGGCACTCAGAGCTGGGGGGGGAAGTGGTGTGTTTGTAGCTGGCTCCTAATTTGATTCAGCCACGGAAAATGCAGGCCAGCACAGCAGTAGCCAGATCTCTGAGAACTGCTGCTCCACCTCTTTGCACACAGACAACTGGAGAGAGGCCAGAGGAGAAAATAAAGGTGCTCACAGGAGTACAACATTGGCATCCAGTGAGTAACGTGCCCATCACAGCAGAAAGTTATGTGGACAACCTAAATACGGCTCTGCTTGACTCTGGAGTGCTCGATTCTCCAGCAAGACGCCATCCTTTTCCCTGTCTGGTTTTATCTCCAGCAATGGCAATTGAACCAACAGCAGCTGACCCTGAGCATTCAGCAGAGCCAGAGCTGCCCTCTGGCAGCATCAGCCTGGCTGTGTCTGTAGCCACAGGGGTGTGTGGGGGCTGCCAAGGGGACAGCTGAGCCCTCTCCAATTAGGGGACAGCAATTAGGGGCAGGACAGACTGCATGCTTGGGGGGCTGACAGTGCAGAGAGAAGAGACACCGAATTTCCTCTCCCCAAAAAAAGTTCTTCAGCTGAAGCTGAGCTGGTTATCAGGGGGCAAAGTGCTTTCTGGACACAGACTTTTTAGATCTTCAAATGCAGAGCACTGCTGAAAGTGTTGGAAATAGCTGTTAAAAAAAAAAATCCATTACAAGGCTATTTTTACAATCAAAAATGTATCCACTTGAACTATCGTGGCTGATAAACAGTAGACACTATCAGCTCTTCCATCATCTCTGGCAAATGCTTGGAATTTAAAGGAGAATGCAAAGGTCATAGACAGCCAGCCAGGATTTTGACTTGCCCATCCAAACTACTGCAAGTACGAGCCAAGAGCCAAATGTTTATCAGCAGAAGCATATTTTTCCTGAGGATATGGAGAGGAATGTCAAAGTGGCATAGAAATTCATGTATGCTGTTTGTGAGAAAATCAAACAGTTTTTCTGAAAACTGAAAGTTGTTTTTTTTGTTGTTGTTGTTGAAGAACAGTTTGTGTTTATGCACTGTATAAATGCATCAGGGAAATGGAATAAATGCTATAAGCACTTTAGTTTCTGAATATCAAAAGAGGTTTCCTTCTTACAGCAAATCAGACTCATGGTGTGACTGCAAACCAGGTTCTTCTGCAGAGATCCTGCAAACCTGGACTGTCACAGAAATGTGTTAACTTTACAGCCTTGTACTGAATCAAATCAACTCTGTATGGTTGAACTTTATTATTACTGAATATCTCTGGATGTCGCTGGAAGTGTCCAAGGCCAGGCTGGATGAGGCTCTGAGCAACCTGCTCTAGTGAGAGGTGTCCCTGCCCACGGCAGGAGAGCTGAAATTACATTTAAAGTCCCTTCCAACCCAAACTGTTGTGGGATTCTATGGTCTCACACTCCAGATGAAGTGACCAAGGCAGGATGGGCATTTGGGAGCGCTCTGATCCACGCTGAGCTGCTCCACCACAGCCAGTGCCACTGCCCGTGCTGACACCAGCCTGTGACCCGGCCCGTGCCTTTGGAAACGCCGAGGCTGGAACCGCAGCTTGCCGGTGTCCTCCACAGCCAGGGTCTCACCCTTGGAGCTGATTGTGGCTGGCAGTTATCACCCTGCCCCTCAGCCAGAGTGTGCCCCAGCAGCCGTGCCAGGCTCATGCTGTCGGTGCCTCTGGAGGGTTTGGTGTTCGGGAGGTTTCCCACAGGGCCGTTTGGAGTGTCGGTCGGCTTGGCCCACATGTGATGCTGTTTCCCGCTTTCTCTGACTGCAGGGTAACAATAAAGGAAAACCCAGCTCAGCAAACACTAAGGACACGCTTACCATGCAGACCTTGCCACAGCACTTGCAGTTTTTCTCCCAGTTGGCTGTTTCTGTCAGACTTCGGGAGACCACAGAGCTTTTGAAGCACGAAGCGATGTGGGGGGACTGCAGTGTGGGGTGAACTCCTGGGGATCAGGGATGAAACTCCTCCTCACTTAAAGGGGGTGGCCAAGAGCTTGTGCACTGACTGCATCTCCTGCTGCCCATGCTTTTGTCTCCTGTGCAGGGTCATGGAAGTGGAAGGCCAAGCCAAAGCGTTTGGGAAAAATCAGAGGTTGTGGGCAAATCTTTGGATTCACTGAAAAGACTATTTCAAATAAAATTTTGGCTAGACACTCCACATTCCTTTACGTATTCCTCCTCTCCAGAAATGACTGCTGCAGGATATACTTGAGAGGGCTTGATACTTGCATGAGGGTTGATTGCTTTTAGTTTCTGAATCAGTTCTGAACCCGAATTAGCAAACGCTAGTGCATATTTCTAATAGCAACAAGAATTCCTGCAGAATTTCTGAGGTCTGCCTGGCTGATTAAACCCAGCAAAGTCTCCCACTAAGCTCCTAGGCAGAGCCAGCCATATTAAGGTCTTTAAGACAACCACAAATTCAGTTCTGAAGATTTTTTATTGTGTGAAATTTTACCAAGCAGAAGATATATATATTAGTTGATCCATATAAATGTCATACACACACGCAAGACTGTAGATAAGTTCCTGATATATTAATTTCACACAGTGAGGATAATGGCATTTCTTCTGACAGCTTGATTAAATTTGTAAAAAATTCCTAGTGAAAAACAGTCATTGCATTTTTTTGTCAAGCGCAATTTAGCTGAAAGAGAAAAGGAATTGGAAAAATCAGGCTTGTACTAAAAAACTATGTGTGAAAATTTGCACTGGTTTGCTGTTTTGTTATTTGGTAAAAGGAGTAAACAGAGGGTTCTTCATTGCCCTGTCTGCTTGGTGGTGCTGATTTTCTTAATCTGAAATTGCAGTTGCCTCTATTGGGAAGAACAGTGATGACCAAGAAAATGAAATACTTAAGAACACTGAAGTCAAGAGAGAAGCAGGAAATAATTTTGAATCAGTTGAAATATTTTACATTTCTGGTATATTCTGGGATCAATGTCTTGTCAGAAGCCACAGTTGTTCCTTGGCTGCCCTCCCCCCAGCTCAGCTCGTGCCTGTGCTCACAGTCAGGCTGGGACACGAACACCATCTGCCCCCAGGGCTCTCCTGGGCTGGGGGGTCCCTCCTGCAGAGGTTGGGGTGTACCTGGCTCCTGCCCCTCCACACTCCTTACCCCTGGGAGCCCTGGGAATGGATACCCATGGATGCCACGGGAGATTGGGTGCTCCCCATGTGCAGTGAGTTGCAACTTGCACTTCGTCATTTCACATCCCCGAGGAGCCCGTGCTGAGCTTCTAAATTCTTACACTCCTGTTTTCTCACAAATCCCATTTGGAGTCTGACCCTCAGAGCATGACTTCATTTGTGTTTTCAGTAAGAACTGTTTTGTTCAAATCTTTGGGTGCTTTTGAATTAGTTTCTTTTTTTTTTTTTTTCTTTTTTCCCCTGGAGGGATAAACCACTAATTATACACGAAAATTGTACCTCAAAGATCCATCTTAATAATATAATTGTAGGAGCAAAGCAACTGGTGTGATTATGTGCATCATTGCACTTTTCAGCCATTAACCAGCTTTTCTTGGTTAATGGAGTTAGTAAAACCTAGAATGTGCTTTGCTGGAATACATCCAGTGCAATCTCATTATCACCTGCGAGCCTTTATAATTGGGGCGATAATGTGCGAAATGTTATATGGCTGAGAAACGGGACGGGATTAAAGGAGGGCAAAGTCCTGCTCTCAGACACACATGACAGACCTGGGGGTTTTGGTGTGTGTTTGTGGAATGCCTACAGCCCCAGGTGGAGTTTGGGGGGTGGCATTTTGAGCAGGAGGAGGTGCACTTGGAAGGGGTCCAGCAGCAAAGCAATGAGAGCGGGGGCCTCTCAGGAAAGGTGGAAAGGATCGGTGCTGTCGAGTCAGGAGGAGACTGTAGTGAGGCATGAAAATGGTCTTAAATGCCTTCAAAGGAGGGAATAATCTGTTCTCCATGATCCTGTTGGATAGGACACAGAGGAATGGGCTTAAAGCACCGCGAGGGCAGGTTGGGTATCAGGGAAACAGAGGATGGGTGACCAAGGACTGGCTGGAACTGCTCGGGCCAGAGTGCATCAGAGGATTCTCTGCTGTTGGCAGGCACCAGGGGTAGGTGGGGGAGGTGGACTGTGCAATGCTCTTGGCCTCAGTGGTGAGGAGATGGAGCACCAGTGTCACCACGGTGTCACGTTATGGCTCAAGGCACGTGCAGGTGAGAGGCTCTTAGCAGAGAGACAAGAGATCCACTTGGTGCTGGCACAAACACAGACCAGACCTGCCAGGAGGATCTGTGATCAGAACTATACTCTCACCTGTTACACACTTGGAATTGCTGCCAGGACTGCTGATAGAAGGGAGAGAAGGCTATCAGTGTTAAAAAAAGGGAAGCTTTACTGTTTGTTCCCTTGGCTGATACAGGTTTAAGGCTGCTTCTGTTTGCTCTTGTTGGAGTTTCAACATGTCTCTTTAGGGAAAAAAAAGCATCCAAATGTTATTCAAAAAAAAGCCTGTAATGAAGAGTCATCCTGCCTGCTTCAGCTCTGGCTTCGGTAATAAATTCATTATTTGCACTGGTAACCACGTGCCCCATCTTTCCAGTCAGAACTTGTCTGTTTTCAGTGTGAAGGGTTTCCAATGCTAATTTAGGGCCCTGATCTGAACATTTCATTCTCCCTGTAAACACTGATAGTCTTTAACCAAGTCATCCCTAAACCTCATCTCTTTGCAAGCTAAATAGATTGAGATCCTGGATCTGTGGCTGTAAAGGCTGCTTTTTCATCCTTCATATTCCTCTCTGAACTCTCTGCAACTTGTCAGCATCCTTTATGAATTGTGGGCTCTAAATGTACTGGCCCTGCAGTGGGAATGACACCAGTTACACCAGGAGCACAGAAAGCTTTGCATCCTTTCCTCCAGCACTACCCTCAGACATTGTGTACAACTGAACGGGAGCCTAAAAATAGGCTCAGACCAAAGGTTGGTCTAGCTCAGCATTCTGTTTCTGACAGTAGCTTGTAGTGGGTGGATACTGAAGGGTGGTATTTCCCTGCATAGCTTCCCCTTATCTTTTAAAAATAAAGCCCCAATCTGAAATTCCATGCAAAGCCTTTGGTATTCGTGTGTTTCTGGTGTCTAAAAACAGACAGGTCTGCTACGCCTGCAGCTTTTCAGCAGTTGTATCAAGTGCTGCCCTAGGAGTTAAACTGCAAACCAGAAGATTTGTGTCTTTGCTAAGAGTCTGGGAAGGGATATTTCTAAATCCCAGCAGGGCCCTGAGAAGGCAGGGCGAGCACTGCGGTCCAGAGGGAAGGGCAGCGTGTCCCTGCTCCGAGGGGAGCATCATCAGCAGGATGGCTGGAGAGGCTGCCCTGACAGCCCTGCTGCACTGCCAGGGGCTGGCACCCCGAAAATGCAGACCTGGGGCTCTGCATGCACCGCTGGAGCTCTGGCAGCAGCTGCCTGAGTGCCAGGGAGCAGCTCCTGCCTGTCCTTAGCCCGGCCTCCCCATCCGTGAGCTTTCCACGAACCACCGCGATCCCCAGATCCTTTGGAGCATCCCTGACTCCCAGGACACATCCCTGCCTCTTGTGAGTGTGGGGAACTCAGCCTGGCCCCCCTGAACTGTGTGGGACTTCCTTGCCTCCCCTTGGCCAAGTCCTTGCCAGCGAAAATCCTCTCCCTCGGTTGCTGCTGCGCCGTGTTGTGTCATCTGCAGCCTTGTTAGAACATGATTTCATGTTTTCTTCCAGGAAGGATGGCACATAGCTGAGAACAGATCACCATGGAGCTTCTTGGAAACTCCTGGGTGATGATTCCTTGTTTCCAGCTGCACTTGGAGCTTTGTCAGCCCGTTTCCAGGTTAGAAGCTGGGCACAGGTTAGTTCTGGGCCGTTGCAGTCTCTCAGGCCGTGCAGTCTGTTGGGTTGGGTGTTGGGCAGCACTTTGTGGCATTGATGTTGGTACACATGTCAACACACAGATAGCAGACACCGAGCCAGCTCAGCAGAACGTGCTTGCTGTAGGCACAGGCCCTGTGTTTCACAGTCACAGAATGGTTGGGTTGGAAGGGACATTAAAGATCATCTTATTCCAACCACACTGCCACGGGCAGGGACACCTTCCACTACACCAGGTCGCTCCAAGCCCTGTCCAGCCTGGCCTTGGACACTTCAGGTGTAGGCACTGTTGTCTCCCTACAGCCCCCATGCAGGATCCAGAATGAAAGGGTGGGCATTTCGAGCCATTCCAGCAGCAGACTAAGTAAAATAAAGTATAATTCAGTGTCATGGAATTTCGTTTATGAAACTTTCGTGGAAAAAGCAAGCTTTCCAAAGAGACAGCCAGTGCTAGAGGGAGAAATGGATATGTTTGCATTTCAAGCCATTGCTGGCATGCAGATAGTCAAGGATGTACTTGTTAGTGGCGGGCAAGACCAGTGAGAATGGAATGTGTTTTACTGCTGGGGAAGGAGGTCAGAAAAGCCACGGTTTTAAGGACCTGAAAGTGAGAGCAGAGACAAGTGAGGACACAGAGAATGTAGAGATGAGGCACAGAGGAAAAAAACATTTTAAAATGCTTAAATCCCATTTTCTGAACAGGCAGAACAATCGATGCTCCAGGCCACTCGGAAGGTGTAAATGTACACGCACAATTGTAACTGCAGATTTACTGTATGTCCCTGCATCTTGATCCTTCAAAAAGACAAGCTCATGACATACTGGTCTTGCTGAAATGAATGACTCCTGCTACTTTTATCCTTATTTATTCATTTATTGTAATCATATTATTGAGAAAATTGAGATGCAAAGAGCCAGAGTGACAACACATTCCACTTTTCTTGTCTTGTTGGTTTGGGCAAAAAGAGCAAAAATCAGAGTCATTTCTTCCCCCTGCTAGGGGAGGGTGAGTGACGTGCCCTCGAGCTGTGCCTTGCTTCCTCTGGTGTGTGAAAGGAAGGTGGGGACCCCCAGGGTGGGGAACCTGCCCCGGGATTTTATCATTATTGGGGTTTGGTTTCTTCTTTTGGTATAAATATTGTATCCATTTGTAGCCTTTTTTCTTTTTTTTTCTGATAATTTAACAATTCTGGGTGCTCAGATTTTTTGATTGAGCAGCTGACAAAAGCAAAAATGTCTGTTCATAAGCATGTTCAGTTGTGAGATTCTGGAGGGATCATCTTTGACTTTCTCTGCAGTTCTGTCCTGGTACCAAATTATTATTGCTTTCTGGAAGAATATGAGTGCTCTTCCCTTTTGGAATAAATAATAAATAATAAATAATGGCCAGTCTTCGCGAGCGAAGATCCGGGGAAGGTCTTTCCACCTTCCAGCCTGCGCATTGGATTTTTTAGGTGAGACACAGTGTGCGCGGAACTGAGCCCACCCTTTAATCCTAAGGTTCATCTGCCGGGGCCAAGCGAGCTTGGACGGTGGCAGCGAGGTCCTCAGGACGTAGGTGGGTTGCCTTTAAGGGCTAACGAGCCCCACCTGCCCGGGAGTGGCCCTGACCGGGAATCGAACCCGGGTCTCCGCGGTGGTAGCGCGGCGCCTTTACCCCCTAGACCACCAGGGGCTCCTTTGGAATAAATAGAATGAAAATAAACACCTTCATTTCTCAAACTAATAAATTACTTTTCTCTACATTTAACACCCAGATTTTATAAAAATTGAAGTTGCATGCTACTGAAAGCCAATATTATCAAACTGATTTTATGCAAGGTTAAAAAATAGCAACTGATGGCATCACTAATACAAGGGTAATAAAAACTGAACAGTGCTATGATTTAGTTGGATTTTTCTTTAAATTTATGATGCTTCTGAGAGCCTAGATATGTATTACATGTGTGCTGGAACCAAAATGTGCCCTTTGAAAACTATAGATTTGTTAGCCTTTATTGAAGTAGGAAGCATTTCACACACGTGGAATTCATCAGTATTTGAACAACAGTTTCAAAACCTTATGGTTGGTTCAAAATGCTTCTCAGTGTTGTTTCAGAGCTGTCAGAACCATAAAGCTCGAGTGCCTTGGCCTTGTTGAAATAAAACATCGAAACCCGCTCGTTTTACCATTTCTGATTTTTTTTTTCCCAGCAACTTTGAGGCATTTTAGAAGTGTCACCGCTTTATTTTGACACGTGCCGAGTTTCCCCCATCTCTAGACATGTTGTGCCGTGGCTGATGAGAACCTCCCAGCGTAAATGCTCTCGTGCAGGACCCAGATGGTTTCGTTCAGGCGGTGATTTCGGGGGTGGCCGTGGCTGTGGTGTGGAATGTTGGTGCAGTGACAGTGCCTGCAAAACAGGGACCAGCAATGAGAGAGGGTTTCATTCATCTGCAAATGAAAGGAGAGGTGAAATCCTTCCCAGAACAGGGTTACTTCTTATTAGTGGAATTTTATCAAGTACCAGCAGCCCTTTTTTTGTAACCGTGACCACTTAAGGCAGCAGACAGAGCCACTTCATTGTTCACAAAACCCCACTGGAACTCAAGATGTTCAATGTGCTTTGTAACAGAACGATATACGAGGGTCAAAGCTACTGTAAAATGAAACAAACAGAAATAATTAATAATTAATAATTAATGGTTCTTAAATTCTGAGGCTCTCATGAATGTGGTTATGGTGTCCTTGACTTACCGTGACTCAATTTTGCCAGTGACACCACGCTAATATTTTAATGTATGAATCCATAGTTGAACTGTCTGATCCGTGCTGGACTGTCTAGGTGGTGGTGACTGGTTTTCACTGGTGTTTCTTACTGGCTCACTCCATCCCTCCCCTTCTCCCCATTTCCTTTCAGACTCATGCCAGGTAAAACATAACCACGCTTTCAGCATTTCAAACTTTTTAAAACAGGACAGAGATGTTCAAAAAAATCCATCTCATCTTTAATCTGCTGCTTGGAGAGATCCACCCCCAGAAGCACTATATGGTGTGGAAAACAGCACCCAAATCTCTGAGATTTTTATTAGATGTTGCCTGAAATGCTGTCCAAGGGCAAGCTTTATACCCCTTGCTTGCTAGATGCAGACAGCTGCACCTACTTGAAGGAGGTTGTTTGTTTTGTAAAATATTCTTCATAATGAGAAAAGAGATTGTGGGTTGGATCTTTGAGATGTTTCATATGGTATTTTATGTATCACTGATTTCGATGTCTTTGCAAAACAACAAAAATATTTTCCCATGGAGGCTTCTGTTGTTTTCCTTCCCCGATTGCTAGCAGGTTAGGAAGAGATCAGATGTATTTTTATCTCATTGTAGAGAGGAGACTTCCATGGAAACCACGCTGGATACTCCAGGGAAGCCTGTCAAATAGTTTAAGGTCAGAAATCAAGCTGCATTTTGGGACAAGGAGCAGTGAGGCCGGGAGCAGAGTCTGGAATTCTGGCCGCCCGTCCAGCTGTGCTGCTCCATCTGTCTGGGGCAGGTGCCGCTCTCCCCTTTGCAGTGACCATTCCATAACAACCTGCCATTGCTCAAGCAATTTTTCTGCAGCCACAGTTTCACTGTTAAGTCCTGCAGAGGCAGCCCCAGAGGTGCCCACGCTGGCAGTGGGGTGAGCGTGGTTCGCAGCACGTCGGCAGCGCCGGCCGTGGCCGTGGCCACACTGCCCTCCTCCCTTCCCCTGGCCCTTGGCCCACAGAGAGCCCTGGTTTTGTGTGCAACCATAATATTTTTGTTCTGCGGCTGCAAAAAAAAAAAAACCAGGCTAATCCCAGGACAGTGGGAGTCCTGAAGTGGTTCATTTACAGGGGAAAAAATCAGAAGTGAGTGAAATACAAAAATCTGGGTTGGCTTCTACTCACTCTGTGGAAAACCAGGAGATAACGTTCATAAACAAGGAGGAGAGAGATGTAGCAATAAGCCAGAATGAAAAAACCCACCACTTTGAGGCAATTTAAAGCAGAGAGAACTATATTTCTGAGTCAGAATGATGGGAGAACAGCAAAAACTTCTGCACGGAAGTTTCACTTGGTGCACTGTGACATTTACTGTGGAACCGTGTGGACTGGAGAAAGTTGATTTTGTGTTGGTTTCACTGAGGTAACACAGTCTGCCCATGGGCTGGGGTTGCAGCAGGGCATCTGCTCAGCCCCTCAGGGCAGCTCCAGTTTACCGATTTCTAGTTAGTGATTTGCTTACTCCTCTTGTTTGTTTGTGACTTTTTCCTGGCAACAGTGGAGGGAAAATGTCATTTCTCTGTTTCTTTCCGAAGCAAATTAGATAAAGGTGACATGAACTGTTGGAAGTGCCCAGTGGATTGAGTGGTGCCTGACAATTCTCACTGCTGGATGGAAGGGTTTGGCACTGTCTGCATGAAGGAAATCCCTGTTGCTGCAGGGTCTACCTTCAGTCTTGGGGCAGGGCAGCACCTTCATGTCCAGCTGCAATGTCTGTTGGCATAAGTATGCAAATACCAGAGAGAAATGGGGGAAAATACACTTTTCCTGCCACGCTGATGCCTGAGCATCTCTGTCTCTTCAATTCATTTCCTCCCTGCCTTTTAAAGTGGGGAAAGAGATGAAAGATGGACACACAAGCCCAGGCAGCAGTGTGGTGCCCGAGGGTGGCAGCGAGGGAACAGCTGCCCCTTGGTGCCCTGTGTGGGCATGAAATGCTTCCTGACACCCAGCCATGCTGTGCCTGGAACAGCTGCTCTGCTTGCTGGCTTCTCCTTCCTGATGCTTTCCAAGCAGACTGCTGGTGGGTAGGATGGCAGGGCAGAGGGAAGCACTGAAGCCTCATTTGCTGCAGGTGCTGCTGAGACCCAAAAGACCACTGTGATCCAGCAATTCCACGCAGGCTTTTCAACCTAACACTGCAGGGCTTGCTCCAATTTTAGTCTTTGCATTTTGCAAGTGTTGCTGTGACATTCATCCCACTAAAACCCGAACCTGCTGCATCCTCCTGTGAGAAAGTGATTTTTGATCTCGTTTTTGTGGTGGGGGACTCCTAAGGTAGAACACGGTTATGGAATTTGTTCATAGTCGCCTACTAGGGCTGTGAAAGAGCCAAGAACAGGTTTGTTTCCCCATGGTGGGCCTTAATCCCAAAAAAAGAGAAACCCTTCCACTCCAGTGAAGCACGTCACGTCGGGTAGCTGCTTTTGCCTGTGTGCATTAGTCCTGCAGTTCACAGAGCTCCCTCATTAAACAGTCACATGCTGCAGACTGAGTGCCAGGCCGTGTGTTTGCAGGCTGGGAAGGCGAATGCTGGCATGGAAAAGCTCAGCTTTCATTAGGCACTGTCTGAAATCAGCTCCTCTCACTGGAGGGAACGTGGAAACGGCGAGACCTCAAACAGAGGGGTTTGGTGCTTGGGGTGTGCCCGGGGATGTGGCTGCACCACACACTGTCCTGGCTCTGCTGAAGCCACCAGCAGCCTCCCACTGGCTGGGAATCTATTTCAGCAGAGCCAAGAGAGAGCTGAAACCGCCGAGCACACAGCTACTGACAGCCAGTAAATAACAATGCCCTTTGGAAACAGTAAATGAATAAAACACGTTTGACCTTCGCTGTCCTCAGGGAGCTTTGTGGTCCCCAGGTAGCAGGAGTTCAGGTGTCACTGTCAAAGTGTTTATAATAAGTGATGGGCTGGTTTTGAAATATTTCTCCTCACATTACTGAGCTCCTTTCATTAGCAAGTGAGCAACGTGTATTTTCCCTCTCCGGTGCCCTTTGCCAGCACATCTTCCCACTGTGCCTCACTTTCTTCTGACTCCCTTTTCAAGGCCAGCTTGAGGACCTGGTTTTCCACTGCTTTGGGAATTGTGCCCACATCTGTGTCTGCATTGGTGTGTGCATTTCTCCCTCTGCCTCTCCCCTGGGTTTGTCAGCAGCGCTGGGCACAGCGGGGCTCTCTCCCTGCTCTGGAGCGAGAGGTGACAGCAACCTGTGCCTCTGCAGAGCTCTGAACTGCCCCATCAGTCCAGGAGGTCTGCACAGCCCTGGGGCTCACCTTGCACACAGGACAGAGGGCCAGAATCGTCTCAGTATCTCCTGTCTTCTGTGTGCTACAGAGCAGTGATAGCGCTGGGAGTCTGACCGTGTTCAGGGAGTGGAGGAAAATAACTCAAACGTGAAAGGAACATGTCTTAAAATGAGCATTTTCCTGGGTGGATTTGCTCCTCTGATTCATTGCTCCAGTGCAGGCTTTCAGCCTCCCCGGAGCAGCTCCTCGTCCACTCATTTTTGCTCTATTAATAAACACGCACGAGCACTTAAATGGAATAATGTACCTCGTGGAAAGGGAGAGAAAGAAAGCAACACCACTTGCCATCCCCGTGGGAGAAAAAAAACTGCACAGAGAAAACAGTGCCATTCCAGTGGGTTTTTGTTTACTGAAATATGTTTGTTTCTCGGGGCTGTGAGGGGCAAGGGCAGTTTATAAACTCCTCTTGTTAAAGGTACTCAACATCTTTTCCCCCCAGACCTTTCCTTTTCTCTCTGTCTTCATTCCTTGTTTCGTTTCACATCTGAGTCAAATCTAGTACAATTTTCTAGTGCTATTTTGTTTGAGATGGGGTTAAATCAGTGTTTTACATGGAAGCTGGGTCAGGATCAGAATCTCACAACACTCACTGTAAGCAGTGTGAGATAAAACAGCATTGGAGCAGACTGGATGTAGCTGGGAGGAAAGCACAGGGCTATGTGACATGAGGAAAAAGCTTATTTCTGAGATCTTTGTTCTTTTAGCTGGGGTTTCCTCTCCTTGAATTGCTCTAACCTGTGCAGCCACATCGCCTGTAGATGTGTTTGGGGGTCACCCTTCTCCCCAGGTTTCTCCTCGGGCATTGCAGTTTTGCTGGGATTTTCCTTCCCCACTGGAGGGAATCTCACAGCAGGTCTGAAATTCCCTTGCCCTGGGGAGTCCTTTCAGGAGGTTTTCACCTGGGCAAACAACAGGTCTCAGGGGACTGCTCCTGAGTTGGGTCGTGTTATATACTGGATTTTATACATATTTTGTATTGGATTATGGCAATGATGGCATTTTTGAGGAGTTTTCCTGTTCAAGCTGTGCTTTGTTTCCGTGTGTGTGTGTTTGTGTGCAGGATAGAGGGATAGCCCCTTCCAGGAGTGGCACTGAAGTCCCTGCTGCCTTGCCAGGCTGCTCCCAGAGGCTGTGAAGGGTGGAGGGAGTGTGTGTGTTCATCTTCTCTCCCTCCCAGAGCCCAGGCTGCCCCCCACCCTGCAGCCCCCACTGCTGGGGGTCTCTTGTGCCAACAAAGGGCACAGCCCTCCTCTTCCTCCCCTGCAGCAGCCAGGGCAGCCTGCAGCTCCTGCACTTTGCTCTGTCCTCTCCCACCACCTTCCCAGGTGGTGAGCAGGAGGTTTTGTCTGCCAGGGTGAGAGGGGCATCCTCAGCACTGCTGGGAGCAGGAGCCTGGCTGTCTCTGGGCTCCCTTTGCGAGGGGGAAAGCAAAGGATCTTGAAATGAGTCCGGTGTATTAATAAGCCAGGCTGCCCCACATAGCAGGAGTGAAAGTGGGACAGTCAGCACACTGCTAATTTTATACTGGCCCAAGGGGATTTTTTTTTTCCAGGGTGTGTGTTATCATTATTTTGTGTCCTAAAGGGCCTAAAATTAGGGCTTGTAGGAAGCAAGCCTCTGTTGGAGGCTTCATCCCAGGCAGCCCAGGTCTCAGCAGAGCTGGGTCTTGTCATGCACACGCCCTGTTCCAGGAACTCCTGAGACTGGTAAATAAAAGAGGTGGAAACAGAGGTGCAGAGAGGTTCTGGCTGCACATCCCCATCCCTGTCCTGTGCTTCTCCCAGTCTGGCAGCGAGGGAGGCCCACTGTGGTCTGGTCCCCAGGAGCAGCTGCAGCAGGGCTCTTTCTCTGCTTCCCCTGAGCCAGGCTGTGGCTGCAGAGGGGGAGTCGTGGCCAGTGTTAAATGAGGGATGTGCTTTTGAGCGTGAGGACTTCCAGCCAGTTAATTACAGCCAGCATTTGCAGCCACTCTTTCAATCCCAGCACTGCCTCTTTGCACCCCCTTCCAAGGCAGGCTTGGATGCCATCCAGGAGGGGAACAAGGGACCCACTGGTGGATCCTCAGCTCTGTCACAGCTCCTGGCTCACCCACCACGCTGCACACGCCCTCGGACAGCTCTGGGGTTTGAGTCGGGGTCCCCATCCACAGTTCTGTGCCCCTCATACCTGGTTAAAGGGTCCCATCCTGCCCGGGGCTGAGCATGCCAACCCCAGCAGCACAGTGTTCAGTCAGTGGGCTCGTTCACATGCTTAAAGTTAAACACTTCGTTAAGTGCTTGTGCTTAATTAGGCCAGACCACGCCGCCCCTCGTGGGATTGAGGGAGAAGGGAGGCACACCAGATCAGAACTCATATTTTCAAGTGTAAAGCCAGAAATGGAGCGCTCAGCCCCCAGTTCTGCAAATAATTAAGCACATGGGTAATTACTGATTTCATTCCATTCATCAGTTTTGCTGATTTCAGGAGGGCTGTGGCAGTCACTGGGGTGTGTCAGCACATGCAGGGTCAGGCCCCCGGGTTAGAAGATGGCAGAGACTGGGGAGAGAGAGATCTGTGCAGTGTTTAACACGTGGGATCTGCAAGGCCTGTCACACGTCCCTGGGCACCACCATAAGCATAATAATGCCACATTTAAGTACTAATGATTTTTAAAGATGCTGAGCACTGGCCTCACCCACGGAAATGTGTCTCGGGAGTCCGTCCTGTGTCAAGCAAGTCTTGCTGTTAATGGGGCAAACAAACCAGAGTGTGACATCTGGACTAAGAAAAGTGTAGCCTTGTGCCCACCTGGGCTATTATTTTGCCCACAGAGGTTGAGGACTGCCTACCCCTGAATGTGTTCAGGACCAGCCTGGGGGGTCTCTGAGTAACCTGCTCTAGCAGAAAGTCCTCTGCCCATGGCAGTGGGGTTGAAACCAGATGGTCTTTAAGGCCCCTTCCAACCCAAAGCATTCTGTGATGATTTTCTGAACTGTGACTGTCAAAATAACTGTCTCCATTGCTGCAGCCCTAATCCAAAAGGAACAAAGTGAGATCCAGGCTGCAGTAGGGTTTGACTCAACAGTCAGAAAGAAAGACTTTTTGCTATTCTTTTGTCTGTTTGTTTTGGGTATGTTTTGTTTTAATTCCTTATAAAAACAAACACAGCTCTTATCTGCGAGGAAAGACTAAGTTCTTGTACCTTTTTGTTCCCCCCCAGACGATTTGACAGTGAGGTTTGCAGAACTCATGATTTAGAAAAAAATGAGAAGGGAGGGAAAAATAAGAGGGAAGTGAACTCAGCTGACCCAGGAGAGCCTCCTGCCGCTCCACGAAGCAGCTGTTAATGATGCCTTTGATAAGGTGCCACGAAGGGATGATTCCTTCTCTGTATCCAGACAGCCGTGGTTTCAGGCTGATTGTTCCTGCCCTCGGGGTGGTTACAACACCGTGTTTGCAAACAGAGCCACCACGAAGCACCTCGTGTCACAAACAAGGCTCATTAGCATAGCCCAGCAATTAAACCCCGCTCGGTCTGCTGTCCTGGGATAAAGAACTCCCAATTGGTGGCCCGGCTGACTCTCGCTGCAGGTGAATCGTCTGACAGCTCGGGGTGGTGACGTGCTGTCTCATGAGTACAGCTGTTCACAGGGCTGATCTTTCAGAATGTGACTTTTCCACAGACTAGCCAAGGGTATTAGCACTAACTAATTACAGGGAGAAGCCAGGGGCAATGGTTTTCCAGGAGTGGGAACATCACAGGCCCCAAACAGCTGGGTAGTGCCCGTGCTTTTCTCTCCTGGAAATCGACAGCCCTGCTGGAGGAGAGCCCCCCATCTGGCCAGCTCTTCTAATTCGTATAATAAATGCAAATGGTATTTATCTTATTTATTTTTTACTAGGTTTTAATGAAGTTTAGAAGGGAATGGACACATGTGGCAAGACACGCAGCTTCTCAAAGAGGGTTGTAGCATTTGAGCAGCGGTGCATTGCAGGAGCTGTGTCCACATCAGTTTGCTTTCAATTTTACAAATATTGGCTTTAGAAAAAAAGTGTTTTCATGTTTATGTCTCAGCCCAGTGGTCTTTTGCTGTTTGATTTGAGCCCTTATGGGTTGAGTTTAGGTAGAAAGGCTTTTAATGGTTTTAGCTATTGGTGCTGCCGATCAAAAAACTGCTCATCTTCATATGATATTCTGCTTGCTGCTCTTAAACATAAAGAATAAAGTAGCTTGAATCCCAAAGCAGCTTTAATCCAGGGATTCTAAATGTAAATCAGGAGGTAGAGTATGCTCTCCAGGATCCAGCAGAGAGGGAAATATAAAGGACGTGTTACTGGCAAAGATTCCAGAAGCTCAGGGAGGAAAAGGGCACTTGCTCAGGGTCGGATCCTGCCTCAGATGGAATTCTGGTTGCAGAGAAGTGGTCTCCCAGGGCCCTGCTGTTTGGTCAAGTGCAGTAGCAAATTTGAGCTGTAGGCTTGTCCTCTTCTCCTTTATAACAGCTGCACATCCATGTGGAGTGCTTAGATCCAGTGCTGTCAAAAGTAAAGGAGAACTGCACCTTAGAACTCTTGGTCTGTTCTGCTGGTAATAAAGACAGCAGAATTGCCACAGGAGGGGTCTGGGTGACTGTGTAGGTCAAACAGTGCAAACATGCTTGGAAATATGTCCCTAAGCTTGTTCCAGGAGCATTGGTTGGGATTTGGGGCTTCTAAAATGTTAAATACAAGCCTTTGCCACCTAAGAGCCCTTGGAAGGGGGAGGAGTGAGGTGGGATTTTGTGTATAAGACATGTGAACATCTCTGTATGTCTATATCCATCTATCTCTATATATGTATTTATATATCTCAATAGATAGGTAGATAGAGAGATAGATAGATAGATAGATAGATAGATAGATAGATAGATAGATAGATAGATGAATCTGACTGTGGTAAAGGACAAAACAAGTGTAGGACTGAGGACTTGAAGAAGTGCTGTGCCAGCCTTCTGTGACCTCCAGGGTGACAATACCTGACCTGACGCCTCCTGTGTGCCTCTCTCCACGCCAGTCCAGTTGCATCAGAGCTCAGCTGTGTGGTCTGTAAAAGGCATTTCTGCAGCTGGGATGGTCTGTCCTGTCTCTGTTCACGTGTTCTCTGTGTAGCTGTGGGGGTTAAGGACCAGACCCCAAACTCAGCACTCTGTTTTTTGGCAAAGGTCGAGGATCCAGCAGCGAAAGGCTGTAAATGTGGTCGGTTGTCATACAGGACTCATCACCCAGGGGTACAGACTCAGTGCATTTGGGGTTGTGCTGTGTGCAGGAGAGGGGTTTAGGGCCAAGAAGGTGTCTCTAACTGAGTTCTGCCCACCTTGGAGAATGAACTCTTTGAGCAGTGAATGTCCACATAAACCTCCTTTTTTTCCTTACTTAAAAAAACTTTTCAGTGAGTGTGTGGATCCCCACAGAGCTAATTTAAGTCCATTAACAGCAGACTCGCTTTCCTTAATTACCCTTTTCAGAATCATCTTAGGATTCCCAGGTGTCCTTGGGCCACAGGTTGAAAAGTATCTATACATTGAAGGGTAAGGTGTCTGATGACAGTGCTTAGGAATATAGGGCATAGTGTCTGAATTAAGGAGGACCTACTGGTGTTTGTTATCTGGTGATCCCTCTCATTTAGCCCAGCTTGTAACCCTTTAGGATAAACACTGTGTCCTGAGTGAGAGCCAACAGTGCATCCCCACATCAGGTGGCCACAAGCTCTGGGTTTGCTGCAGCTGACACTGGGTTTGAGTCTGGGCCAAGCAGCAAACCAGCCTGAGGAACTGGATGGTGAGGAGTGAGAATGTGACATTCTGATCTGCCTGCTGTGTCTGGGGATGTGAGATCAGCTTGTGTTGACTGTTCTAGGAGCCAACAAGAGGGCTGGTTAATCTGAGTGTGGCTACTTTGAAATGTCACTGCTTTCCTGGCAGCAGTGGCTCAGAGGTTTCCTTGGATCCCTGGTGGTGGGGAGGGAATGAGCTGTGTACAGTGGTGGTTAACTACTTGGTGCGTTCCATCCCAAGCTAGTAGGATGTGCTGTCTCTTTCCACAGCTTGTGGCTCCCTGCCACAGGTGCTGGTGAGTGTCTGAGGAGCCCTTAGCTCCATATTCACGCACATATTCCGGGTGCAGCCATATGGAGCAGGGACATGGCCAGTGTGAGCTCCAAGGATCAGGACTGCCAGGCCCCCATTCAGCATCTCCCTTTGCTGCCGTGGGGAGGCAGACACTGGATGATTCTGTGATGGTGGCTTCATGATGCAGATTAGGTATTGCCTGGCAGAAATGTTTCAGGAATCAACAAAAAGCAAAATTGAGACTAGCAAAGGAAGCAGTCTCAGCAAACTGTCGAGTGTCTATTTCTCTTCATTATTTTCTCCCTGAAGCGTGCTGATGTCTGATGGAGCATTATGGATGGGGAGAAGGAAGGAAGTGTTAGCAAAGCCTGAAAACAAGCCACTGCTCTGGCTAATGAGGCAAAAAGGAAATTCTAGCTGTAGCAGCAGTGAAGTCCAACAAGAGAGAACTGGGCTTAAGCTGGAGTGAGGGAGTGGAGCTTGCATGAAGACCCTTACTGGGTCAAAAATAAAAAACCTTTCACTTTACAGCTTCTCCTTGAGTTCTTATCTAGAAAATGAACATTCAAACAGACACAGAACTCACACACCCATTCACTGCATGGGTGGCTTGCACATTCAGCTGTGGTGATGGTGGTTGCTATAATCTGTTGTGGTTTTTATCCAATGATTTTTCTAGTCTTTGGAAGTTGAGGAAAAATAGGAACTGGCTTCTTACTGTGCATCTGGTAAGAACTGGAGACAGGCTAGTGATCCCACACACCAGATAGAAACACACACCTTTTCACTCAAAGCAGTTTTGTGGAGAGATGCCTTGACCTTTTCAGTGTAATTGTGAAATCACAAAATGGCAAATGAGGGCTGAGATGCTCTGCCCCTCTGGCAGTAACATCTCAATTGCATTTTGCACACAAATGGTCAAATTTTCTTTTGAGTGGCCCAGACTTCACTGTTGGAGAGGATTGCAGCTACATGGATCTTTTGGGGTGAGCTTCCACACAGCCCAGCCCTGGTGCACTCAGCATCAGCTGCAGAAGTGCCTGAGGATGTGCACGATTCCAAAATTGCCCCAGGTCTTCTCCAGCATCTTATAAATCACATATATTTCCAGGGTGTCGGCTCTCTGGCTGGTTCAAAACAATGATTTGGAGATGCAGCTGTGCTTGGTGGGCTGGGAGGCTGCAGTGCCTGGTCAGGAGCTGGTCACAGGAGCAGTGAGATGGGATATCTTGTGCCCCATCATGGGGCACCAGAAAACAGAGAGAGACTTCTGTGTGACTGTGATCACACACAGACCAGCTGAGCATTTAATGCTGCTCATCTGTGGGCAAGAGGTAAATGGGCACTCATATCACCAACTCACCATATCAGGTAAAACACGGGAACAAATAAATAGTTTGGGTCTGGCACTGCAGAGTTGCCAGGTCTTCCCTGTTGGTTCCTGCTGGGGCACTGCAGGGAGAGGGCTGTGCTGCCAGCCTGGAATTCTTCCAGGGGACCAAATTCATTTGCTAAATAGGACAGAGTGGTTTGTTCAGGCTTGGGAACGAGCTGGACAGAGTCTTGCAGGAGCTGAGTGTGTGCAAGCGACCCCAGCCCCTCACGGCAGCTCCGTGCTCCCTGATTTTGGAATTCCACACCAGAATGTGGCTGCAGAGGTAAACACCAGCTGGGTGTCATGTGAAAGGGAGGGAGATTAGTGGAACTTGACAGCTCCTGGATACAGCCAGCAGTCTTGAATTTCATATTCCTTAGAATGAGGAGATCAAAGCCCTGTGATCTGGGAACAGCCTGTCAGGGTGCGTTAGGAGGGAACAACAACCCCCTGTCCAGGTGAAAATGGCTTTGTGTGACTGGGTATGTGGCTTTAGGATGGGGATCCCAAAATGCCCCAGGATTAGGCACGCAGTACACAAGTCCTTTGTGAGTTTGACTGAGTGCTCTGCTGCCTGGTGGAATTCTCCACCCTGGGTTGGACTCTCTGAAACAGCACGGAGAGAGAGGCACCTGTGGGGCCAGGTGGGGATGGCTGGGGGTGCTGAGCTGTGCTTGGCACCCCCGTCTCAGAGGCAGGTGCTTAGCTTGGGACCACGTGTGCTTTGAATTTACAACTGTGGGCTGTCTGGTGGGGCTGGGAAGGATGAGACTGGCCTGAGAGCATTGTGGGAAGAGGGGGAGGAAGAGGCACAGAGCCCCCAGGAACAGCAGCTGTGTTCGTGCTGTCCTCCCCTGGGCTCACGCCGCTCCATGCATGGACTGGGCTCCAGGTAAAGATGACACAACTGTTGTACCCATCTCTGTAAGAATTTCTTTCCTAAAGCATCTCCAGACTTCTCTTCCCTGTGTTTATGCAGGCTCCTTTCGAACCCTTATACACTCCTGGTGTTCACATCCACGGGATTAGTGGTGGTGAGAGTGTGTTGAAATCTCTTAGAGGGACTGGCCCTGAAAGCCAGACTTTCTGGGAGATTTCTGTGCTTGTTACCTCTTGCAGGATGCTCAAAAGTGCTTAGTACAAAGTCAGAGCTCTTCTTTTGTTAGAGCTGCAGGTGCTGATATGGCCATTTAACAGGAGTAAAAATAACTTAAGCAAAAGATGTCCTTTTATTAAGCCATCCCTATATCTTAGGTAAAGTGTTCTTATTCTATAAATAGATGTCACTTTGCCCTAGGAACAGCCTGGCATTCTATTAACATTGTCTCTTTACTAGAACCTACCCCCTATTCTGTAGTGCTAAACTGGGAAAAGCTCTTAACTTTTAGAGCCTATCTCAGTTCTTTGCTTCCAAGTGCCTGTAAGACCATTATATTTGGTTTAAGGTCCAGTTATGACTTTTTTAATGGACACTTTCTGGTTCTGTTCTGACTTTTTCCCTCCTATTGATTTGCACTGCTACAGAAAATAACAGCTGAATTACATTTGGCCTCTCCCGCTTCCTTTCTCTTTGAGATGAGGTTACAACGACCTCATCTACCTAAATCAATAATCTGCACCCAAATCTAATAAAGATTTAGCAGGGCCTGTAAAATAGCATGTAGCCCAGATGGAAAGGGAGGCCCTAATGTCCAATCCACTCATTAGCTATTTATCAACCATTAATGATGAGAACAGGAGTGGTGTGTGGGGAGAAGGACACAAAAGCAAGGCAGCAGAGAACCTTCCTGAATATGAGGTGGAGACAAAGGCTATAAAACATGTGTGCAGGCTGACAGTGGCTGGGGAGAGGGAGCTACCTAAAAAGTGGGATTTCTGTGGGAATTTACTTGCAGAACCCCAGATTTTTATACCCATAAACTGTGTGTCTTCAGGATACTGTGCAAGGGAACACAATGAACAGCTGAAATACATTTGGCTCCCATCAGCTGACCCTGCATCCCTTTACAGATGTGAAAGCGTAAAAAGCTCTATTTCCTGAAACTGAATATTATAACCCTGATTTTTTCAGTAAAAGAGGATTTGCCTGTGTGATAATGGGCCCATCTCTTACTTAGTAGAAGAGTTATGAAAAATCTGCAATTTCCCTGTTTTTTTGTTTTAATTCCAAGGCTTTTCTTTTGGCTGAAGGAAAGGAACATGTGAACTGGCCATCAAAGCTGTTTTGTGACCAAATTGCTGGAGTGCAGAATTAGGCAGGCAGCAAGTGCAAATAGAGAATGACCATTTTTCATCCTTGTTTATTGAATAGAAACTGGATTTGTGAAAAAATGGGTGTTCAATACTGTCAAGAACACGTGATTTGGTACTCAAAAACTGAAACCACTTTCTCTCTCTATTAGCTTCAAGTGTCTGTGTTTTAGTGGTTAAACATTTTTATATGGGTTTGAAGCTTTAACACTTTTTTGTGGGAAAGGTGTTGATATTTGTTGGAGAAGGGGAAAAATCTTTTCCAAAGCTGGAAGAGGAGCATAAAAATGAATTTGGCATCTCTGGAGTTTGTGGTATGCATAAATACAGTAATGTTCCATGAAACAATATTTCAGATTCCAGCAATGCAGAACAGAGTAGCAATTTCAAAGAAAACAGGAAATAGAAGTAATTAGTCAGGGGGTTAGGAAGAATCCCAAACATTAGGACACCGAATGCTTTACAAAACAGTAGCCAAACCCCTGCCTTTTAATTTTCTTTGGATATTCTTTCCACCTTGCTCTGCAGATGGAAAGTCAAAATCGGTTACAGTAAACCTGAATTTTCTTCAACTTTATCTATTGAATAATTGCAATGAATCTTTTCCTCTTCTGTAGAAGGGACTGTTCTTCACTCCAAATATCTCATCTGAACACTCTGCACTGAAGGGAGCAGAGCTGCACCAGGGTGCCCTTGGCAGGGTGGGTGTCCAAGTCCCTCTCCAGTAGCATCTCCTGCAGCTCAAGCTCTGCTGTGTGGAGGGGAAAGGTGTCAGCAGTGCTCCTTTTAGGGCTGATCCTTGCTATGAACAGAGGTAGCTGTGCAGAATTTTTCAAGATGGACTGAGGAATCCACTGCATCCCTTGCCAGTTTGCTCTTACTGTTTAAAATCTGTGCTACATTTTCTATGTGAAGTTGTTCTGGTTTCAGCTTTTAGCCATGGGTTCTTGTTAAGATTTTCTCTGCTAGATTAAAGAGCCCTTTATGGCTGGTATTTTCTCTCCAGGGAGGTACTTAATACCCTGTAATCAAGTCACCCTTGGTCTTCCCTTTGATAAGCAAAATAAATCCTGCCCATCAAATTTCTCCCTGGAAGCAGTTCCTCCTCCCCAGCCTTACAATCATTTTGGTGGCAGATTTCTTCATGCTCTGGTTTTTTTGATTTCTTAGAAGACAGTGGAGATCCCAGAGTTGTCCATGGTCTTTCTGCATTAATCCCACCGTGGTTTGTGGAGGAACAGAGCTGCAGCCCCCCAGCAGTGCCAGGGGAACACACATGCTGGGCTGTGTGGCTGCAGCTGCAGAGGAGCTGGGAGGGGCACTTTGCTCCCACGTGGAATTGAAAGGCTGTTGGCATCACCTACATTCCTCGTCCCTTGCTGTATAGCTGTAATCATTGAATTTTTATCCAGAAACCCATGATTCAACTCTGTGATGTCCTGTGTTTGTCCCAGGAAAGCCTTGGATTGTCCATGGCTATGAAGGGCCACTTTTCCAGAACTGTGGAAAGGAGAGACTTAGGAAGGGAGAGATCTCCATGAGCGTGACTGGATATGGTTTGGCAGAGAAAGCTGTTGGAAGAGGAAGGGATGGCTTGGCAGACATCCCATGACACATCAACCCTTCCCCTGTGTTAGTCAAACTGCCCTGGGGTTTTACAGCCAGAGGTTCTTCTGGAGATGCTCGGTGAGGGAGGACACCCCAGGGTGCTCTGCCGGTTCTCTTGTTTTGTCAGGGTGAAACACATCCTCTTTTTTGAGTCAGTGCACCCAGCTCTGCTGGAGCTGCTCAGCACCTAGCAGGGTTTGCATGCCTCACAGAGAGCTTTTGGGTAAAATGGATTCATTTCCTTCCGAAAATATGCTCATGAATGCATGATAGGTTTTCTTCAGCTGCCTTTCCCCACCAGGACTGAAAAGGTTTGGGTTTGGTTTTTTTCCCCCTGGAGCAGTAAATCAACAGGATGTAATTAAAGATTTTAAGAATCTCCTTCGTTTTCCAGTCCCAAGTTTAATGTACTGAAGCATCTCTAACTATCTGGCAGCTGAATCACACATTTTGTATTTCCCTTCTCCTTTATGGAGTGGGACAGAAGACCAGAGACACCACACTCAAAGGCTTTCAGTGTTGCTGAATGTATGTATGAGCCAGAGATGTCTGTGCTTGTTCCCCTTCCCTCTTTCAGAGGAAGCTCTTTTCCATAACACAGCTCTAGACCTGTATTTTTCCATTCACTGCTTGCTACCGTTGTTCTCCTTTTGTTTCCAAAAAGAAGGGAAAAAAAAAAAATAAAAGAAAAAACCCAGATGGCTTTAGTGCTGTTTACCCCAGGAAACATTTTGAGCATTCAGTAATAAAACTGGGAGGAAATCCTTCACTTCCTTTATGCCTCCTAGCAAGTAACCACATCAATATGAAGTGAGGATGTTTTTGGGTACTAACCCAGAGTCACCGATCAAAACACAGCCGTAAATACTTTCAAGATGCAGTCTTGAATCAGGCTGGTGGATGAGGAAAAGCCACTTCTGTTTTGGAAAGGAATTCTTTCCTTCTGCAACCACTTTCTAAATTGCATTGACATTTAGCAATTAACACACAAAAGCCTTTGTATCCGCAGGATCATTTTTCATGTCAATAAACACATTCCTTTGCTTTTCGGTGCAATGTTTAATAATTCCCATTTCCTATAGGGGAAGAGTGCCCTTGTACTTTATTTGTATTACACAAATTACATGGAAGAAACAAAGCCATATCTGATCATAATTATTAAATTAAGAACATTTGCATATTTTTCCCCCCCTAATCTAGTTTGCTGTTGGTAAACAGTGTGTTATCTAGGTTTAGCAAAGCATTTGGTTTCTAGCCAGATTTTTGCTTTCCCCTTGTCCTTTTTGAAGCTCTCTTGGCAGGCAAGATCTGCTTCTCCTAAGCTATCTGTCATCACACAGAGTGGATTCCAGCTTCAGACAACAAACGAGTTGCTGTTCTGGATTCAGGGGCTGAACTGTCATTGAGTCACTGCCTCCCTGCTCCAGGTTCCAGGATGTGCCTCTGTTCCAGCCCCGGGCTGTGCTCTGGGAGCTGCTCTGGGGGCTCCTCAGAGGTGGCAGCAGGTGGAGTGGGGAGCTCAGGGGTGCTCCCTGTGTGTGGGGCAGGGCAGGGGCTGTGAGGGGACAGCTTGTTGAGTGGGATGGCTGCCTGGCACTGCTGACAGTGCAAGAAGGACAGTCTGCTCTCCATGGGGGCCCCTCAGATCCCCAAGTCTGACTGACACGATGACAGTTAGGACTGAAGAGAGAAGAGAAGAAAATAGGGAGAATTAATTTATTTTTTTTTACCCACCCTGCCAGGAGGGGGTGGATGTGTTGACAGAAATGATCCTTCAAGAATGTGAAGATCTGCTCCTAGGGAACAGGAGATATCAGAAATACCTGAAATACCCATGAGGTTTGTGTGCCTGGCAAAGTGGAGTCCTGGTCCCTGGCTTGCTCTGGAGGTGCCATGAGACTTGTGCTGTGTCTCTGTCCACCACGAGCAGGGGGGGTGACACAGTGCAAGTCAAGCAGTGGATGTTGGTGTCTGCTAAACCACTCAGCTGGAACCTGCAGGGGTACAGAGAGTGTTGATGGGCATCTCCAGTCACCTTTATTTCCTTTCAGGTGATTGCTTGGGATGCTGGAGGGGTTGTGGATTTGGTGGATGAAATACAAGGGCTGGGGCCATGTCAGGTTGCTGTTGGTTGGTTTCTGGGCAGTTACTTTTAAGAGCTTTTGGTGGCTCTGTGGGAGAGGCTGGGGACTTCATTTCCATCCCCAGTGCCACCTGCTTTGGGGCAGCCTGATTTCATTCCCCAGCAACCACCTTCTCCTACTCCCCTCACCTTTGGGGAAGTCCTTCTGTCCCCTCCCCAGCTCCACTGCTGGTTATTCATGATCAGTGTTATTTCTTTCTTTACAAGGGAGGGAATTCAACAGCAATGTCTTCCAGTCTTGAGTGACAGAGGTTTTAGTAAGGAATGAAAAGACACTTGGTGCTTTTGACAGTGACATTGCTGACCACCCTATAAATAGTAGCACTTCCCTCCAGTGCTCCAGGAAGCCCTGTCAGATCCCAGCCTGGAAATCTTTTCCTTTAAAAGCTGGTTATTTAGTGGCTGGTGTACTTGTCCTAACAGGAGATGCAGCAGGGTTCAAAAGAAAGAAGGTGGCAGCCAGGTAGTTACCCTGCTGAGATGTGCCCATCCCACTGAGACGAGCTCGCTGCCAGGCTGGTGTGTGCTCAGTGCTGTGCCAGCTGCAGCGCCTGGGTGCTGATGCTGGGGTGCTAGGCTGGACTGCCTTGCTCAGCCAGGGCTGGGGTCTGTCTTGTGTCCCTTCCCTGCCCTCTGACACGGAGCTCTGCCCTGTTGCACGGGGGGGAAGGAGGAGGTGGGACGTGAGTGACCCTGGCCAGCTCATGGAGCTGCATCTCTGGAGCACAAAACCTCCAGCCTGGCAGGTGTGGCTCGAGCACTGGGGGTGTTGGGTTGTGTCTCTGTGGTGTCTGAGTCTGGGGCTGGACCAGCTGGGCAGTTTGCTTTGAGATCAGCCCTGCAGGCTGCCCCAGCACCCCCTGCCTGCCTGGCCCCTCTGGGACACACGGAGGAGCTGGCACCATGAGCTGCCTGACACATCCTGGGAAGGAAGGATTCGAGAAGTGTGTGTGAAAGGAGAGGTCCTACATTTGTGGAGTCAGGTTCCACTGCCTGTAAAGGCAGCAGGCTCACATTGATCTGAATGGAATCTGGACTTGCTGGATTGGAGCCTGACTGTTGGTGGGGTCCCAGAGACAGAGAGCCAAGCACTTAACTTGAAAATGACTTTAATGCAATAATGTCATTACGTTTTATTGACCAAGCGTTTCCACAAGTGGTGAAAGGGGATTATTGGGAGATATTAGGGTGAATGTGCATTATGTCACTTTTGAATCACATCCTGCATGTGGGGAAGATGTGAGCCCTGAGTCAGTGACCCACCAGGCAGAGGGGTTTGTCTGTAGTAGCTGTGCTACTGCCTGCAGGGGAGCCCAGGGCTGCTGGGATGAAAGATCTTAGTGGGAAACTACAAAGCCATCTTAGGGGAAATGCTTTCAATGTATGGGGTTTTATTTCTGCCTGTGTTACATATCCCTGAGCTCCCTTTGGTCAATGGACAGTCATTAGACAAAGCTGCATTGCTTTGCAATTTACTTATTACTGTGACATAACTACTAACGGAATAATATTTTTTCCTCATATGTAACTTATAATTCTTTGGATGTGTGTTCTGCTCCTGTCACGGATTAAAGTTCCAGAGAGGTGTTCCACTGTTCTCCAGGCACTTACAGCCTGTTGAGCACAGCCAGATGCAAAGTGTTAGCACAGATGTTTGCAAAAGCCTTTTCTTTTGCTTCCACACTCAGCTCAGAAATGAAACACAAGATCTCCGTGACATCAGTAAAACCTGCTCTCAGCAAGATGTGTCGGTTACCTGAAAGCTGAATTCCATTGACAGGTGGCAGTGGGGTGCACTGTCTGCATTTTTCCCCCCAGGAATCAGTTTCTGTGATTGATTGCATTTGTGTTTCATCACGATTCTGCGATTCTGTGTTACATGAGTCTTGTTTCCATTTCTGGCATTTTTATAAGGCTTATGAAAGTGAGGAATATTAAACTGGGAGGTTTAGGAGAATGGTTTTCAGGCAGAAGCAATAGGACTGTAAAAGATTTCCTGTGTTTCTTAATATTCAGCTGGGCTCGGGTGTTTAGGTCATAACACTGCACTGGAGGCTATTCTGGAACTTGTTGCTCATAGCAGCCTTTTGGTATCTGTGTCTGAATATACCAAAATGCTCCTCATCAAAACCACCTAAATGACTTTTCCCCACAATTTTGTGACTTTTATTGTGCTGAATGTGCCCAACTTGAGCGATTCTGGAACACAGGAGTTCCCGGTATGACCATGTAAGACCTGTGCCCATGTCCCCAGGCAGGGGAGGGCTCAGCCCGTGTGTCTTGCCCAGGTTTTTTGGTCTGTTGTGGCCACTGGGCTTGGGTGAGGGCACTGTTTGTGTTTGGGTCACGAGGGCACCCATTGCCAAGCAGTTGGTGCAGCCTGATCCATGTCTGTGGCACGAAGTCACACATCTCCCAGAGTGACATTTCACCTAATCCATTTCTGGCTCTAAGCAGATTATCAATTTCTGTCACCAAGCTCCTGCTTTCAGAGAAATAAAAAAAGAACTGTAGAGGAGTTTGCTGCTAAGATTTGTGTGTGTGTACTGAGGATTTATTTATTAGATTTCTAACCATAAACAGTGTAATGTTTTTGAATTACTGCTCAGTCTCATTTAGTTTGGTTGTGACCTTGAGCCATACATTTCCAGGGCTCTTGCTAATGGACCTTTTAAATGATGACAATGACACACACCAGGCTCTTTGATAGGGGAACCACTGCTACATTGCATATTATTTTAATGTTATTCTACAAAATAACCATTATAATATTGTTATTATTTTTTAACTCCGGTTTTATTTTGTCACACCAACATTAAAACAATCTACATCTAAAATATTTCCTCATTTGTGCAAAGCACATTTCTCTGCCAGGGGTAATGAAATGACCAAGCAGTGACCCTCATTTTTATGTTTCTCCTACTGTGAAGAGGAATTGAAGATGAAATGTAGAAGCTAATAGCTGTGCAGCCCCAGTGAATCCAGCAAATCTAAAGAGCCCAGCCGTGGGATACATTTAAATATTAAAGCAGTTTTTATGTGCTCTAAACAATATTTGATGCAGCTCTCAGTATGCTTTAATCTGGCTAAATGGTTATTGTGTTTTGTGTCCTGGCTGTAAAACTGTCGAGCTCTTTTGTGGTCAGGATGCTTCTCCCCACTGCAATTGAGATTGGACGTCGATAAACATGAAGGACTATTTCCAAAATGCACCCTGAACAAGCTAATCCTGCATGGAGCAGGGTGCTTACAAAACATTCACATCTATTTAATACTTTCTTCCTGGTGTGCACTGTGACAGTTGCTTGTAGGGTGGGGAAGGTGCTGGGTTTTTTTTGGGGGGAAAAAGAAACTCAACACAGTTCAGTCCTATAGGGAGAGTGGCACCTGGGAAGGTTCTTGGTGCCCCCCCTTTGGCTGGCTACAGTTGGAGCTGTGTGTCTGCAGGTTTGAAATATCCCCTGTCCTAATTGCCTGCGTCCATCCTGGCTGGACTGTTTGCTCTGGAAAGGAAAATGCCTGCTGGAAGTTGGCTGCTGCAGCTGATGGAGCTCCTCCAGGTAGGGCTGTCAGACCAGAAGAAGTTGTTTGCGTGTGTCAGGACTGAGAGCGAATTTCCTGCAGGTCTTTTGTGTCTTTTGTGGGGGTTATTCAAGGCTTCAGGAGGCATGGATGGAGTTTTTCTTGGTTTTGCAGCCTCCCTGACTGAGCTCAGGTTGTGTTATTTTCCTGAGGGACAGTAAACATTTCTTGCCTCCTTTTTACTTCATGTGTACAAATCCTTTTGCCGTTGCTTTGCCTACCAAATGTGACCTCAAAAGTAAAAAGGATGCATATAAAAACTTATTATTTCACATTTCTTTGGAAAAACAGAATAAATATGGAGAAAATGCGCATTCTGGTTTTTTTTTTCCTTCCGATGATTCTGATAGAAAACCCACCACATTTCACCTACCCTTCCTCCTACCCCTGAAGGGAAAAATCCAACCCCCAGTGCAGTGTGGCTGTGGTAGTAATAAAAGGAGCATTTAGTAACCTCTGGGAACAGGGTTCCTGAATTATCCTGAAGTCTTGAAATTACTTTAGCAATCTCCTTTAAACCCCAAGGGGGCGGTGATCCATATTGTAAACCCTTCACACATAATTTGACACAATTAGCAAATTCTGCTTCTGAGACCATCTTGTGACTTGTGCTGACAGTGTCTCCTACAGAGGAGCTGTGGGCTCTCTGGGTCTGGGAGGAGGTAAATGAATCAGCCCTGGGGGAAAGTTGATACTGTCCAGCTTACCCCGGGCCAGGATGATGTTGATTAAAGAAGTCTAGTTGATCCACTGTCAAAGGAAATGTTTCCCTGTTTATGTTCCAGAAATAAAGCAGAGCACTGCACACAACCCCAGTGCAGGTCTTTTCTGGACTCTGAGTTGCCTCTGGTCGAACCTGTTTTCCTCAAACCAAGTGATTTTCCCATTCCTGGAACTGACCTTCCCATGGCCAAGTCGAATGATCTTTGTCAGTCTGACTCTTTTATGATCTTGCTAATGAACTTTCCATTTTATGCTCCTTGTCTGATTAGCAATGCCAGAGATTTAACCAAGCAGAGATAATTCATTAGTCTGAGCCATAGCTCTGAGGGCACAGTGTCAGACCCTCCCTTCCTGCTCCCTGCACTCCTTTAGTTTCTCTCTGCTCTGAGATCTCCGTTTGTTTCTGAGGGGAAAGGCAGGAGCCTTCTCCTACTGCATATTCCTTATGTGTTGGTCATTCTTGACTCACTGACAGTGAAATTCACAAGGTTGTTTTGGAAACTCTTAAGCAGCCATTTGTTCTTAAAATCCATATTAAAGTTCATTCAGATCAGTGGAAACAGAAAAAAAAAAGTGTAGATTCTGACTTGCAGTGCATAAAAATAAGTGATTAATTGCAGTTTGTGGGTGCAGCTACGTTTATTTATGCTACAATTCCTTTTCTTTTTGATGTTTTAATTTGCTGCCCTTTAAATTCAGAAATGAAGTGTTCAGTCTGTCGGTGAGTAAGTTGAAATCAGTGTATTGTAAAGAAGGACAGAGATTTCTGTGAGAGTGACTCTTGGATGACTCAGGTGTATCGGTTTGATCTTGAGTTTCTTGTCTGCTCATCCCAGGGGGCTTGTTTCCTTTCTAGAGGTGCTTTCTGTTGGGAAGTACATGCTCCTGGAATGATGCCTGTGCATGGTGCTGCTATATCCACACTGGGTTAGTGAGCTGTCAAGAATTTGGCCATCACTCAGCCACATTTTTTAGGAGGTTGTATCAGTTCCACACTGGAAACCTGGCTCTGCCAAAGAGGGAAGGTGGTGAGTAGGAGCAGCTGGTATGGTGGGGATCCACCTCACAGGGCTCAGGTGGGTGCTCAGGGTGGAAGTGGCTCCAGCTGGGAGAGGAGCTGGGTGAAAGGAGGAGGGACTCACTGGCAGAACAGTCACAGGCAGGAGGAGTGGGAGCATTGTCAGGGACACACCTTGGAGCAGTGTGGGGAGACCTGCAGACCACTCTTACCTGAGTGGTGTGGATCGTGCCATCTGTGCATACTCACATGGATTGTGTCACCTTTCCAGGCTAAAGCCTGTTCCACTGCCCATGAGAAGTGTCTCTGTGGGAAAGAGATTCAGGGTTGGAATTTTCGGCAGTGGGGACTCTTCCTTTTGGAAACAGAAGTGGATTTTGCAGCAAATCTACCAGAAAGGCTGGAAAAGGAGCAAGGGAGACCTTCCAGGGAGTAAGGATACCTATGGTCATGGGAGTCCTCTGTGTCAGAACCTGCAACAACAGCCAGGTGAGATTTTTTTGGCAGAAAAATCTCTAAGATAGTTTGGCTGCTCTGGTACCTTTTTTTTTTGACTTCTTTGTTTGCTTTTGCTCAATTTCATAGTTGCTGAAAATTGGGTAGATTCACTAGATTCACTCCAGCAGTACTGGATTGTGCCAATGATGGTTTTTAAGTTGTTTCCTCGTAAGCAGTGGGTGAAAACCTGTATTCCTGGTGCAGCCACAACTACCAAAAATAATAGTAATCATTAATCTGTCATTGACAGATTGGACAAAGAGACTTGGGATACTCTGCACAGAGTACCATGTATTTATTGGCTCCATGAAAATCATATGTTTTGTAGCATGGACACTATAAAAATTGTCTCTTGGTGCTGGCTTTAGTTCCTGTGTACAACATGCAGGTGCTAGCAGGACGTGCCAGACAGTGCACACTGGGATCTCTGGGATTATTTCCCCACTGCCTAACACGTGCCCTTCTCACTTCTACTGCTGTTGCTACAGAGGGTAGGCAGGGTCTAATTAAAGACAAGGAGGGATGGATCTGCATATGTTGCTTGTGTTTGGGGACTGTCTGGCTCAGAGGAGTAATAATTGGCTACAGGGCCTTTCACCTCCATGGCATGGCTTTGAATGTAGATCAGCCTAGTGACTTTTAGTGCCATTACCATGTGACAGCTGCTTTACGTGTGAAATTAGCTGGCAGTTTGAGTGCTCTTTCTACAGGGAGCCAATATCAATAATTACTACATCAAATGGTGCTATTAGCACCCTTTAAAAATATATATAATTTGAAGTTTAATGAACATGCTTAAAGTATACATATTGCCACGTGTTGTAACAACACTGAAATCAGGATAAAGCCACTTATCCCCATAGTTAAGTGTATGTATGGAAATACATTCTGTAGGTAAATACCTGGGATACAGTAAGATTTAGCAGTAGCATCTAATTGGAGGACACCAACTTCTTTCTGCATTTGTGGTCCCGTTATTACTCTGGGCATGCAAGTCCAAAATGCATTTAAAGTCAGACTGTGTGTAAAAATCACAGTGAAAAAGCAGCACCAACAGAAAAGGTCAAGATAGCTCAGGGAAAAGTCCTTCTTGATGAATGACTCCCATTTCCATGGTGGGAGCTGTAAGGAGAGATATCTCTTGCTAGGCCAGCTGATACAGCTGAGTGAAGCAGATAAGCTTTTGGATACACAGCCTCTTGTTTTTATTGTGCCAGCCCCAGACTGAGGCAGCAGCCCAGCTCTTGTTAAAAACTTCTGCACTCTGCCAGCTGTAACTGTTTGTCTGGAGAGGGATGGCACATGTCCTCCTGATTTATACCATCCCTGCTGGTGGCTGTGCTCTCAGATGGAGATGTTTGCAGGATAAAGTTTTGCCACTTGTTCTGTGAGGGGGAAAAAACCAACCCCATGAGAGACACGGGGGAAACGTGCTGTGGGGTGAAGGCTGACCTCAAATTCTTTGTCCTCTGCTGCCTTTTGGAGTTCTGTTTTCCATTGCAACCCTCCCAGCAGCAGTAACACAGCTGTGAACTGTTGTCTCATTCCCCCACCTGAGTGGGAAGCTAAGGATGCAGCTGGGAACTTTGACTAAATGCCTTTGTGCTCATGAAAGTTAAAACCTTCTGTGGAAAAGGTTTTTTTTTTAAAAGAGAACTTTTTGTGGCTGTTCCTCCTGGACCACAGAGACAAACAGCTCCAGCAGAAGAATCCGTGGTTTTGCAGGTCAGTGGTGGGGTGGAAAACCTGAGTCTGTGTTACTGGTGTTCCTTGATACCACATTTGTGGGATGAACAACAGATCCAACAGAAAGGGCTTGCTTAGAAAGACACCGTCTCACCCCAGCCTGAGGGATGAAAAGGAATATCTGACAACTTGACATTTTTCAGAATAAGGAATTCTTTTCTCCCAGCAGCTCCTTTTCAGGGTGATGAAGGGAAATGTTCTCAGCATGGCTGTTCCCTGTTTATGATCTCTAGATTTTCTACTTGGCTGATTCTGTAGGTTTGCATGCAATCCCTTCCTCCTCAAAATCACATAATACCTGTATACTCATACACTCTTATGGTAACTTCTCCTCAGGGTGAAAATTATTACACCCCCCACGATTCTGCAGTCCCCCATAATACATGAAGCCCCTCCTATTAGGTAATAAAGCCATTATTCACTAACAAATTAAACATGCAAGTCTGTGAAGGTCCTTTATAAACAGATAAGGTGTTATCTGTTAGGGAAGAGAGCCTCCAGGCTATCACAAAAGAGCACAATTCACATGATGTGAAGGGTGTTCCTGAGATCCTGTGATGACATGGTAGTAGAGGATATCTTTCTTTAAATGACATGAAGGGTGGTTCTCAGGCTCAGTTCCTTGGGGGTCATCATGGGATGTTTTTAGAATAGGTTAGAGACACATCCACCGTGAGTCTCAGAGCTCATGTCCCTTCCTGGATGACCTCCTAAAGCCCTGTCCCGACTGCTCCTCTGTGACAGATTCATGCCTGGGCAAGTGCAGGAAGGGGTTTCCTATGAAAGGAAGTGGAACTGTTGCCTAACACAGGATTACACAGCGATACAAACCACTGGGACTCTTTGGTTAGCCCTGGGTACCTCCTGCTGCTCCCAGCCTGGGCTGTGGTGCACCTGAGCCTTTCATCCTTAAAGGGCTGTGGGCAGGGGCCCCAAAAAAAAGAGAGGCAGGCAGGGTGTGTAGTAGGCTGAGAAATGCTGAGCTGCAGTACCAACCTGGGCTTCAAAAAGTCTGGTTTTACAGGTGAATTATTTGATGTGAGGTCATAAATAGAGCGGTGTTGGTCATTTAGCAACAGGGAGTGGAAGCAGCGTCTTGTGCATGGGCAAATTCAGTGCCAGGCATGGGGAGAAGGGATGTGTGTGACCTGCACAGGTACACCCTGTCTCAGTGGGGTGGAGGCCCTTTTCATTACTGCATCACAGCCTGTCCTGCTGCAGATGTGTTTTGTACCTTCATCACAGCCCTCCTTCTGCATGAGAAGCAATCCCCTCACAAATGGCCCTTCATTAAAGCTGTGGGGTTGTGTCAGAAACAATCATCAGTGTACTGCTGATGTGGCCAACTTGTCTTGGGAGCCCTTTGGCCCCAGCAGTCAGCAGGGTTTCTGTATGTGAGCACTAATATGAAAGGCATTAGCATTAATAAAAGAGCTCTCGACCTGGTTGCTGTAAGGGGTCAGCAGAAGTTTACAGACACCTTTGCCCAACATTCCTGTCGTGCCTGGCAGTTTGACTCTCATCTTGTTTTTCGTAGGCTCTGATTAATAATATAATTCTCAAATTCTTCTACAATCTATCAGTATAGCAAGAATCCAGCAAAACTGGAAGCCACCCTGACTGCACAACATCACCCATTTTGGGAGTGGTCTGTCTGCTCACATTCACTTATTTATGGTGTCAAGTCATTACCCTGCTGGAAAACAAGAAATGAGCTAGAGCAGATGAGGATTTCAAGATTTTTTTTTTTTCTTTTGTTTTGAAAAACCTTACCCTCATGCTTCTCTTGACCTGGTTAAGAATCTCCTCCTTAGATGGGACAGTAGTTTCCCAACATCTCTTGATCCAATACACTCATCTCAGAGGATGCAATGATAGATGTTGGAGATCCTGAACAGTCCCCAGTCATTATAAAGACTATTTAAAGGATGCCAGCAAAAGGTGGAAGTAGAAGCTCTTGTGAAGGTTAGAAGCCCTTTTTATGAATGCCTTTTCCTTTAAAATTATAAGTAGTTTTTAAAATATATGATTGTAAACATCAACCTGATCTTTACTTAAATCTAGTTTGCAGTTGGATCAAAGAGCAAACACATGTTGCATAGAGGAGGACAGTACAGCATCCTGAATTGTATATAGAGCAGCAGTGCACATAAACTACAGAACTGGAATGGCAGGATGCTTTATTTTGGAGCCCCAGAAACATTCAGGTGCCACCTGAGTGCCACAGCTGCTCCCTGGGCTCATGGGGATTGCAAAGGGGTCTCATACCCATGGCTGGGAGCTACAGCCTTGGTGGCCCCTCAGGCTTCTCTCGGCTTACTGTGCAGGGGAGGGGACTGGAAATCTTTCTGTGTGACTGGCAAACTGGTTTCAGCTGCAGAATGAGCTACTTGTGTCTATAAAAAAACGCGGGTAAACATACTTTGGAGTCTTTCATCTGTTTGGGACTCCTGATTTTGGTCTGTACAGCAGCAACTGAGCATTTTATGTTATGTTTCTGCCACCGGGCTTATTCCAGCTCCAGCTTTGATCCACAGCCTTGTGAAGCAGCTGTGAGTGGAAGAGCTCTCTGTGACTGTTTTGTCAGCCTTACAGAAGCGGTGGGCTGAGCATAGGTGGGAACAATGACTGTGGCAGTCCCAAGACAATAGTATCTTTTTGTTTCCAGCCTGGAGTGCTCTCCTCGCTGTCTGGCGTCTCACAGAGCTGGTTGTGTTTCAGAGGGAAAAAAAAAAAAAAAAGTAGATGCTTGTCTGAGCTGTGGAGCTAAAAGTTCATTGCAAAACAAATGGTATTTTTGTAGGAGATCTTTACTTACTGCAGGAAGGTGATTGTATCAGCTGGAGCGAATTTTCAGTGCTCTTAACAACGTGCTACACTTTGATGGGAACAATTTATTTATTTGGGTGTGTTGGTTGCTTTTTCTTGCCCAATTGAGCAGCTTCATTCAGTATTTAGGGTAGCCATACCCCAGCTCTGTTGAAGGTGTGGGGCAGTAGAGGGAGATGGTGATTTCTGATCCCACGTCAGTCCATGGTGGGGTCGGCAGTGTCTGTGTCTGGCTCGGGGTCCAGACTCTCTTGTATGGTGAGTATGGGACTGGCACCTTCATCACCTCAAACTCTGCACCTCCCCCAGCCCACAGGAGCTGCAGCCCTTCCAGAGTCACACAGAGCAGGGTCTGAGGGTCCAAGGTGGGAGTGCAGAAATGGCAGGGCTCTTGGCTCCCTGTTGCCTGCAGCATCATCGGGTCTCACCTCAGAGAAAGAGGGGAGGCTGTCTGGAGAGAGGTGTGCAGTGTTTCATACTCCTTTTTTGGGTAAATATCAGCTTCTGGGGGAGTTGCTTTATTTCTGGATTTGTTATGCTTGGTTTGTCTTGCTGGTTTTAAATATTTGTACAAGGGACCAGAGCCATGCAAAGTGTGCCTGAAGGAAACGTGAAACAGAGGGTAAGAACTAACTGGAGATGCCAAAGCTGGTCACTGTCCTACCCACAAATATTAACAGGGAGTTTGAAGAAATGGGGCAGAAGAGTAAGGAAGTATTTCCATTCTTTTCACCTGTGGAAGTGAATGTCCAGGGAATGTGTGTCTGACAGAGAGGCTAGCGGTGAGGGCTCCTGTCTGAATAGGTTTACAATTTACAATGCCTTTAAAAGCAGTCATTTACTTGTGTTTAGACATACCAGCAGGCAAGGAGGCCTCCTGTAAAGTTACTCTTCGGACATGCTGGCTTCTGCTGCAAATTTGTTGTCAATATTTACCTTGGTTTTTTGTTTTTTAGCTTTATAAAACACGTGGCAACATTTGAGTAGCTGTGCAGATATGGTCAGTATGGCCTCTGTCCCATAACCCACCACGTGAGCAGCACCACGGGTGCTCTTTGCCATCACAGGAGGCAGTGAAGTTTAAAACTGCAGTGGCTGAGTTTGGGCAGTGTTGCAGGGTTTAAAAACACCTAAAGCTTGGGGCACATCAGCTTGCCAAACACACAGCTTGCTGTCTTACATGTCAAGTGACAGGATTACGTTTACAAGTGTAATAACTCCACGTGGAAACAAGTGGATGCCTTTGAAATGAATTGATTCCTTCCTGGCAGCTGCTGTAGTGGAAAACAATGATTATTAAGAAAAATGTAAAACTGCCAAATGGAAAACCCTGAAAACCAGAGATATCTTGATATGGAGAGAATAGTGGTGGTGGTGAATATCTGCATAGAATACAAGCATTACAAGCATACTGGGGGCTGCCTGTACTAAAAAAAAATCCTTTATTATTGCTGCTGCCTTAACTGCTGGTTAAAAACAACTCAGCTGACGGTATTAATGGCATAAACCCATTAGAGTGAGAGAGAAATGAGGGAATAGGTTTCCTCTAATGGCATTGCTCTGTAGACAAGCACCTGAAAATCATTTTTAGCTTGTTTGCTGAATAGGGAGGATGAAGAGACCGCTTTGATGTGATGCTAATAAGATCTAGTTGCTGAATATCATCCTCTGGAAGAAAAAGGTTTGATGGCTGAGTGCCTGTGATTCTTCAGTGTTCATGATCAGACCTGGACAATCTAAGACTTTCTATCACACAATGGGTAGCTACTTTTATTATTTTCCTCCATGCCTGTCATTCTCCAGAAAAATAGCAAATGCTACTTTAAATTTTTTTTTTAAACATAGTAAAGAAAATAACAGTATCTTGACATTACTTTTGGGCACTACAGAGGTGAAAGTATCTTTGCCTCATTCCCAATTCCTTAACCCACTAGTTCTACCATCTATAACTGTATTTTGATATTAATTAGGGGTTTGTTTGCTTGGTTGTCTCCAGACTGTTCACTGACCATGCTGAAGACAAGTGAACTGAAATCTCATGTGTAATTGGAAATGTGTCCCATTGGTTCCTGAAAGTTTAAAGGGAATAAAGTTACAAGAATTCTGCAGGGGGAAGGACAGACTTAAGAGCCTGCTGTCCCCTCAGAGCAGCATGTGAATGTGACTCTCCCAGCTCCAAAGGGAACCTCGATTCGTGCACCAAACTCCCCAAAGAACTCGCATTTTTGTGAACTGCCGCAGACATTTCTGTGAGCAGCAACAAACCGTGGCTGGCAGAGTCAAAGCCTGCCAAAACCTGCTGCATGTGAAGGCACGATGTTTTCCATTTCTGCTCCTGCAGAGCAGAACGTCTCCTGCAGCCCCTCAGTGTCTGCAGATGAGCTGGGCTTTATTCACCAGCATACATGCAAATTTTCCTCCTAGGAAAACATGCAGGTTTTGGAAGGACTCTGTTTTTTGGCTCTCCTTTCCAAACGAATTCGTAAGCATGAGAGAAAGAATTGCCTTCAGGAGGCTTAAAAATAGTTCTCATAGCTGGAATTTTTGTGTCATATTTCTACATAAGCTTATCCACTCTTGCTCCCCTGTTAAAAACTGCAATGGGAGAGATACAGCAGAAGCAGCAAGTGTTATCTGATAACTATTTAATGTGATAGCACTGCTATCTAACAGGATTTGAAAATGGTTCCTGGGAAAAATCTTAATTTTTAAAGCTTCGTGTTCTGGCAAGCAGTTTGCTGGCGATTAGCACTGTAGTTATGATTAGAGTACAATCTGCATTATTCCACAATTTTCCCTTTCATATGGCACATTATGCTAATCACACTGTATTCCATTTTTCAATAAAAGGTCAGCAGTGCACTGTTTGTGCAGAATGTGCAATTTAAACTTCATGTCTGTCATTAGAGATAATCTAGGTTTGCTGTATCAAGTGAGGTTGTCATAGAAACTAGACCTGAGATCTCTGTTTACAGCCTTTGGAGAATAAACACTTTGCATTTATTTCACTGAAAAATAGGCGAACAATTAAATAAGGTTTGAAAACAAAACCATAATGGCCCAGAGAGAGATGTCATTCATCAAAAATCAATATATGTTATGCAGCTGGTAAACTCCAAGCATTCAAGCAGTTGACTGACAGCAATAGTGAAATAGTTCCCGGGGGTGGGGTAAGGGAGTAACTGATAGTGTATCCTAATGCCTGGAGCAGAATTAATTTAAATTTGCTAATAAATTTTGTTCCAGGAATTACAGCACTGAAGAATATTTGTTTAAATTTTCGCTTTGTGTCAGGTAAGGCTCTTTTGTGTTGACTCTTTGGACATTTTTAGTAGCACTGGGAGGTATTTTAGGTTTTATTTTTCCGTAACATCCTGTGTCTTCCCGTCGTAGTTGAACTTTTCTTTGTGGATTACGACAAGGTTTGCAGACATCCTAAAAATATCTCTGGTGTCTGCAGCTTCATTAGTGAGCAGAAGGGCTACATCTTCCAGCCTAGCAGTGAGGTTCCAGCTGGCTCTTTCTGTGATGTGCTGTTGCAGAGCTCACCTCTGGCAGGCCAGGGGCAGTTAGCGAGGTTTCAGGCCAGGAGTGGAGAACTGTGTGCACCAAGGTGGCTTCAGTGCTTCCAGCACAGTGAAGTCACCCAGACCATCAACCTTTTCCTCCTCAGGGTGTGATCATATCACCAGCTGGGTGTTCATGGAGGGGTTTTGTCACTGCTCTGCTGGTGACATGAGCTGTGTCTTCTGGAGCATCTGAACCCTGCCTGATGCCCACACACACAGTGCCCCCTGAAAGCAGGAATGGACTGTTTGTCTGCCAGGTCCTTAGACACAGAGGGGCACCTGGAACAGGCTGACACAAAATTTAACCAAATCCTGAAATGGAACAGAAACCAGGGACATTCCTAGCTAAGGCAGGCTGAATGAAAAGATTTTGATACTTGGTTTCTGTGTCAAAGTAAGGATTTTGCTCCCAGCAGACAGGAGGACTGAATTCTTCCAAGCAGGAGGTATCCAAGCTCTGCTTTCCAGGGGGCAAAACAAGACAGCAAAGCTTGTTGTTCTCTGCTGGTGGAAGCTGTGCACAGCTCTGTTTGCTACAGTGCATTTCTCTTCCACTTCTTCCAGCAATGAATGTGATCTGTTAGTCCCTAAGGGTTGTCCCTGATATCTCATTTTCCTGGGAAATAATAGCTGTCCTAGGGACAGCTCTGCTAAGGGCTGTCTGCATTGTGTTGTGCCACTGGTGAACTTGGTCTTTCAGGTCTACACAGAGCCCCATTTTCAAACCCTAACAGAGCAACTGCAATACTGAGGGCTGATATCCTCATATTTGTAAGCCTTCAAGTCCTTGTTTTTTTGGTGGATGCTCAAACCAATACAAAAAAAATGCTTGGGTAGTTCTGTAAATGTGGTTTTTCTACCGTTCCAGAGCAGAAAATCTTCCCATGCCTGATGTGTTTGCTCAGCACCACGCACTTCCCTCCTAATTAACTGCTCTATTTGTAATTCTTGACCTCAGCTGCAGCAGTAACATGGCAGGTCTGTGAATCAAGTCCTGGCTTGTTGAACTGCCATTCAGACAATTTTTATGATATGATATAAAGCAATACAGTATTAGCAGGAAGACAGACCCTGAGAAGCACTTTCTGTTATGCCTGTGCTAATGTTGAGACTCCCAGCCCTGCCTTTGGCTGGCTGGCATTGCCCTGGCTGAAATACTGAGAAACCCATGAACCGTAATAAGTTGTTTATCCTGGTCTTAAGCCTCCCTCAGAACTGCTCCTGCCACCGTGCTGCATTAGCACAGGGGCCCCCAGTCCACAGCCACCTTCAAACAGAGGAGCTAAAGCAACCACCAGGGCTCACAGACAGCATCCACACTCGGCTGAGCAGCCTCAAAGGCCTGGGAAAGCCCCAGGGACATCTGCCAGTGCTTCTGGAGGCTCAGAGCTCAGGCCATGCCAGTGAGCAGCGTGCCCGGGTTTGGGAATCGTGGCATCTGCCTCCCCTTTGGGGTTCTCAGGCTCTGCTTGTAACACTTTCACTTCAGCACATCACAGAAGCTTAGGCTGGTGGGCACATCACATGTCTGAGCTGGGAAAGCTTTGCCTGAAAGGAACTGCCCGTTGTTCCAGCCTGGCTTCATCCCGCACCTCGTGTGCTCCCCTGCTCCCTCCAGGAGCAATGTCCCATCTCTGGCTGTGGCTGGGGTTTTATTGGCTGTGTTCCTCTGTGCCAGTGAGTGCAGCCACGTTGGAAGGTGGTGAGGGAGACGGTGTTGATGATGCACCCAGGCTTTCCTCGCCCATGGCCACGAGCTGGGCTCGGGAGGGAGGGCATCTCCAGAGCTCTGAGCAGCCAGTGCTGTGGAGGAGTCTGGCTGCTGTTTGCACTCCTGGGCCCCTTTGGGAACTGCAGCCCTGGGCAGTGGGGACAAACACGCAGAGAGCTGTGGCTGCATCCAGGAGGAGGGAGCTGTGCCCGTCAAAGTGGAAGAAAGGATTTTCCATGGGTGTGATCCACCATCAGCACTGATGGCACGTGCTTTGAAGCTTGACAAATGCCTGGCCACCATTTTAAATGGAGAGAGAACTGGTGTCCTGGCCAGCTCTTTGGTCTAAACATAGTGAACTGGAATGCATTTTAAAAGCCCCAGGATGAAATTTGTACTCTGTCCATGAGAAAAGTCCCGTCATTCTGTTTGTTTGGGTTTTTTTTAAGGAGAGTAGGAATTACCCCTTATATTCATTGCATGATACGTGACATCTTTCTGGCTGGAGAAACAACTGGCAAGTGAGAAGGAGCATTCTCACATAGCCCTCTGTTACTAGACTTCTTCTTTTATCTATATAGCAAAAACATGTTTAATAAAAAGTGCTTTGTTTGGCAGTTAGTTGAGAGCTGTCATTTCCAAAGGCTTCCTAGGTAGGACTCACTTTTTGGCCTAGGCTTTCTGACTAGGCAGGAACCTCTTTGCCTTTTATAAGAGATGGAGTGAATATCTGAGTGCACCCTGAACAATATTCTAGTTGGAGAGGGAATTGTGTTACTCTATTTCCCTGCAAGTATCTTTTCATTTGTTTTTTTGAGCATCTCTAGTCATGTTCTTCAGGTAAATGATTTTCCTTGTAATTCTCTGTACACATAAGAGTTCCATCATGCTCAGCATGGATTTTTCCATTTCTAGTTTCAGGCTACTTCTCAGTTTCATCCTTGAACTTCTTCTCTCTAGCCCCTGGTGTTTATAGGCTACTGACGCCTCTTTTATTCCCCACTTTGCACACTTCATACATCCTGTTCTCCATGCTCCTTTCATGGGAAATAGCTGCTGCTGCAGGGAGGAAGGGAGTGGGCAGAGCAGTGCTTGCTCAGGTTGTACTGGTTTGGTTAAGAGATGAAGCCAGTGTCTCCTCTTAGGAGCCAGTTTTTCCCACTCCTGGCTTTGCTGGACTGAGGAATGTTCACTGAAGTGTAGCCAGGGCCCCAGATTTGGTTGATGTGGCAGTTAGGAGGGCTGGGGTTGTTCTGGCCATTATCAGTGGTTTTTAAAAGCTCAAAGCAAGTTCCTTTTCACAGAATGGATGAAAAGCTGATCTGTTGTAGCTTTTCCCTTCGCACCTTTCTCCAGGTCTTTTGAGTGGGTTCTGCTGGAGGGATTTCATGGCCTCATCTATTTGGTGGGAACATTTTGGTGTGGAGGGCAGTGAGAAGAGGGACTGCAGCGTCCCAGCCCTTGCCCAGGGAGCCTGAAGGGCAGCCTGAATCTCAGCTGGTGCCCCTGTGTGAGCAGAGCCAGATGCCACGATTTGCCCTTCAGTTCACGGGCAAACAGATCGATGGAGCTCCTGAATCAATGTTTCTTGGGAGCTCCTGTTGCACTGTTTCAGTCATCCCTCCTGGTCAGCGAGGAGGAGCAGAGCTGGGCCATGGCAGGCAGGGCTGGAGGTGCAGGGCTGGGGTGATGACTCAGGGCAGGGATCCCCCGGGAGCATCCCTGAGCGCCCGTGAAAGTCGTGGCTGTCGCTGCGATGTCCCGATGACAAATCCTAATTACCCTCGGTGTTCAAATCTCCCCAAAAGGCTTGATGCCTGCGAAGATGGGATGATTATAATGGCTCCTCTGCCAGGAGTCAAGGTTAATCTGCAGGGATCAGATGCTTGCACGTGGTGATGTGTTATTTGTCACGTTTGTCATTCCCGTTTCCCCGTGACCTCCTCTCCCTTTGTTTGGCTTTGGCTCCTGCTGTGTGTGCTGGGGAGGGGCAGCTTTCTCCAAGCCTGTGTGGCACCTGCCCCTGCCTCCACTCCTGGCTGCTACAGGAACAATAATAAAAAAATCCCTCAGTGCCTGCTGCCTACTTTCCCCAATTCTTTAGCTTTGGATCCTGTTTTACAATATTTTTGGGAAGGAACCGACTGCACATGGCACATGCTGAAGCTGATTGTGAAGGGATCTAAAAGCAGAAAGTAAAATGGCAGTTGCAGGTTATGATTAGAATTTACTGGGAAAACTTAGTTCAGATTTTTTTTTTCCCCCCCAATGAGAAAAAGTGGCTCTACAAATTCTGTTTTGGAAGGGCTGGAGTATATAATGTTACAGCTTACTGCTGCCTGCCTCAGACTCAAAGGTTTTGGGTTTAGTTTCTGATTGTCTCTGGTTTTTTATATTTAGTCTCAGATAACTAAAAAAATAATCCATGGGGACAGCTTCAGTGTGTCAGTAGGGTTATTTTCTGAGATGAAATAATTCAGGACAGTCAGTGCTTGGCAAAACTGGCATCCATGAACTGAGCAGACAACAGAGAGCTCGTGTGTGACTCCAGAGCTCAGCAGTTAAATGGTTTCATCCCCAGCTTGGGCCAGCAGATTTTGTACAGCCACTGCAGGGAGAAAGCTGTGGGGGAGGAGAGGGCAGAGGCTGGTGCTAATGTTTTTAATTTCTCATTTACTATCAGGCAGCACCATATGGAGCAGAACGGAGCATATAGAGGAAAGAGGGATGGATGCCATTTTTCCCTTGAGCTTCTTGTCAGGAGACAAGGAAAGTGAATTCTCTGCAGGTAGCTTGAGCCTTGCCAGAAAAGTGGTTTTTATGATTGCTGATGGTGGTGAGGATATTTTTTTAATCAAATGTGTAGGCTTTTGGATATTTTTTTTTTGTTCTTCATAGGATGAGTAGGATTGATTTATGCCCCTCTAATATTTTCATAATGCCAGTGCATTATTTTCTTGCTGCATTCAGAAGCATGCTAGGCACTTGTCACAATCAAATATTATTTATTTGGAGACTCAGTAGGATTCCCAGGCATCTGAATGCCTCTGAAAGAAACACCGCTGCTCTGACTGATTGTGCAGTGGCACTTCTCCTCCCAGCATCTCCAGCTGCCAGCAGACCTGGGGTGAACAGAGACTTTCCCCCACCCTACTGCTTCTCCTCTGACATCTCTTCCTCCCTCAGGTTGCATCTGTTTCCACTGACTGCTGAAAGCCCAAAGCTTTGCACTTGCTCTAGAGCTTTGCACTGGCTCAAAAGCCAGGGGCTTTGCAATGGGGCTGGGGGGAGGGAGAAGAACATGCCAGAAAAGTGCTGCCCTTGGTGATCCTGTGTTGTACCCTGTGTGCAGAGAGAGCTGCTGAGGGCTCTGGGCTGCCCTGTAGCACCAAGAAGGCACTAAAGATGTGGGTGTGAGTAAAGGCTCGGGACAGGCTTTTCAACAGAGCATCTCCTGAGGGCAGCCCTGGAGCTGTGACACCCTGAGCCTGGAGCTGTGACACCCTGAGCCCGAAGCTGTGCCTGGCCCATGTGAACCAGGCTGCTCTGTGCCAGCAGCAAAGAGCCCCTCTAGTCCCTGGGTGAGCAGACCAAAACCTGTGTGTGTTTGTGTGCATGTTCAGGCACACAGTGCTCATCCAGCTCTCCGTGCCTCTGCCAGCAGGGAGCCTCTCGAGGCCCAGGGGGCAGACAAATGTGTTGGCACAGCTCCTCCAGCTCTCCTCCAGCCTCACGCACCCTCGGCTCAGCGTGCAGCAAATTTCTGTGATTTAAAAAGCATTATTTGCCAGCTTCCCCCTTTAATAGGGATTAGCCTATCTTCTATCTGTTCCTTGCGCTGAGGTCATTGCCTCGTAGCTGCAGGGCTCCAACCTCATGACTCCATCTCTTAATTGTGTTTTAGGACAGCTTTCCTTATCCATAATGGATTTGCAGTGCAGTCAGAAATGAAAAGCGATGCTCATAAAAATATTGGGTTGAGGGCAGCACAAAAAACCCCTCAACCCTCTCTGCTGTGTCTGACTTACATCTGCACTGACAAAAGATATGCATGCACATGTCAAAACTGTCCTCACTATGGTTTTTGAAATAGAAAGGCACTTGATGTCCTACTATTGATCTTCCTTTGTAAGTTTTACCTTCTATTATTTGTTCTCAAAAGCCTCACTGTATTCTTTCCAAAAAGTAAATAGACATTTAAAGCAGATAATTGTGTGCTGGGGGTCTTGGCTATCCTGGGTATTCAGGTTCTCTGAGCAGCAGCAGATATTTGGAAAAGCCTTTCAGTGGAGAGGGTGGTTAAATGCTTGGTTGGTCTCAAGCTTCTGCTGCCCCCATGCAGCCTCAAAACCCCAAAAGAAATGTTGATAATCCTCGGGGAGAGATGGTAGAGGAGTGTCTGGTGGTACTCACAGGTATGTGTTGGGGAAAATAAGTTCCAAAAAATCTAGGAAAGAAGCCTGGTGTGGGTATGGCAGCATTCTGGCTGGTCTTGCAAGACTTCAGGCAAGACAGTTCTTCTCCTCCACAGTGTGATTGGGACTCTCTCCTGTAGGGCCTGGCACCTGCCTTGGTCATGGCATTTGAGACTGTTCTGAGTCCCTGCTCTGCTTGATTCAGGTTCAGGGAGGGCACAGAGGGCCCATGTTTTGCAGCCCTGGTCATGGCTCACTGTCCTGAAGTGGGCAATAGGCTTTAGGCTTGGACCTTAAACACACAGAAAGCTTCTGCCATCTGCAGATGTGTGTACCTCCCACCTCTCCCTGGTGGCTTCTCCTCATGTTTATGCATTACATCCTGGAGTGGGTATTAAGGAACTTGTTTTCCTTGCTGAAGAGAATCATGTACAGGAAAACTGTCTCCTGATCAAAGCCAAAGACTCGCATTCAGGGCTTCTGACTTGCCCTTCCCTTTGAGCTGACTATTCAATACCTTCTTTTTCTAATGTTCTCGCTGCAAAACCGTCACAGAACCTGAGTTAAAGCAGTGTGGCAAGTTGTGGTGCTTCACAGGGCCACGCTGAGGTAACACACAGCAGGGTGTGTGATGTGCATGTTTTTGAAGGTGAGGAGTCCTGAGCTGAATCACTGAACGTTTGCCAATGCCAATTCCCTAAATCTGCCGGCAAGTGCTCGGTGTGCGTGCTCCAGCTTTCAAACTTCCAAATCTGTGCAGAAGAGAGGCTTGCTTGGGCTCATTGCTAATAAGCAAGAGGTACTTGCATCCCTTGTCCAGCTGGCAGCCTTCCCAGCTGGTGCATCCCAGTCCCCAGGCAGCAGACTCAGATCAGGTCCCCCAGGGAAAGGACCTGTGCCTGGCACAGTGCTCACTGCACCAAGGGAGGAGACTGGAATGGAGCTTCCAGAGTGAAAGGAGGAAGGTGACCTTGAACTGAAAGGGTCTTTATCCTGTTTCTTACCTGAACCTTGCTGGATCAGGACCAGCTGACAGTGATTTTCTTCTGCTGGTTGCTCAATGGCCTGTGTGAAATGGCATTGGCAGATTTGGCTGCAGCTCTGCCAAGTCTTCAGGCTCCCTGTGAGCAACACAATCCTGGCCTTGCCCTGCACAGCCTCTCCTACTATAACAACGTGAGGCACTGCTTCCTTTCCATGATGTTTTGGGGGAGGAAGGCACTTTCCTACCCCACACAGTGACTCACAGCTGACAGAAACACAAAGCCACGAGCTGATGCACTAAGTTTAGTCTGTTGTTTAGCTGGCTGTGTGTGTCTCACGAGGCCGCTTTCACACAAGCTGCATTCACATTTGTCCTTCATTAAAACAGCACTGGGGGGTTGCATAACGTAAGGGTGTGCCAGCTGGTGTTAGGAATGGGCTGCAGGGGCTGGAATCATCACACCTAAACACAGGTGCTCACATGAGGTGGGTCTCCACTTCTTGTCATCACAGGACAGAGTCATTTGTGCTTTGAATCCTGGTGTGGTGAAAGGTGCCCGTGGCCATGGCACAGGGGGTGGAACCAGGTGATCTTTAAGGTCCCTTCCAACACCGAACATCCTGTGATTCTGTGAGGTTGTGATTTGAGAAGGTCTCCTGATTTGGGCCCTGTAGAGGGACATTTGTGTCTCCATCACCACTGGGGAGAGAGAAGGGTGGTGACTGAGCTCCTGGGTGCTGATGCTGAAGTTGCACTCAGCGACCTTGAGTTGAGATCCCTAATTAAAGGGAGGCTGCTGTCTGTCATTTCAGCCATGGGGGCTCAGAGGGGACATCCCAGAGGTGGCTGTGCCTCATGTGGTATCGGGGGTTCTACTGCAGAAATGTGTGTCTCTATTGGTACTTCCAAGGGAATCTGGGCAAGGTGTTGGCTGCCCTGCTGTTTGTGGCCCAGTGTCTGGGATAGGCTCTTCAAGCTCAGCTGAAATCTCTCAGCCTTTTGCATATCTGAGGCCCAGGCTCAGTTCCTGGAGGTGATTCACATGAGCTCGTTGCTGTGTCTCAGCGGTGGTTAAACCCCAGTCTGCCTCCAGCAGCTCTGAGCAGAGGGCTGGCTGCTGACTTTGGTAGCTCAGCATTTGCTTGGGGTGACTTAGATTTCTCCAGAAGTGACTTCCTTGTAAAGAGCTGGATAACTCTGTGCTTCAGGCTTACAGGTTACTGGTGATTTGTCAGTGTATTTTACAGAGATAATATAAAGGACTGTGGCATCATTAACAGGATACACATGCAGGATCCCACCATGGCAGCACGGAATGGAAAGCCTCAGTTCAGCCACTGGATCCCACCAGAACCCAGACACAGGGAGAGTGTGGTATGGAGATAGGAATCTGGATATTGTGCCAGTGCTGTTTTACTGCAATGCTTTCCATATTTAATGGGGCTAAATGAGGCTGTTTCTTTAGGAGTGTCTCTGCAGGAAAGATGCTTCCTGTGTGCCTAGCAACTGCCCAGTTATGCTTGGGTAAGGTCTGAACAGGTAATTCTAAAAAAAAAGAAACTATTTTTTGAGGCAGCAGGTACTTCCTACAAGGTATGAAGAATCCTCTTGGAAATGGGGCTCATCTTGGGCATTGCCAGGGAGTTCTGTAGTGTTCAAGTCTGGCTCTCCCGTCTGAGCCTTGCCAGGTTCAGTTATGTCTAGAATTCCCCATTCAGTGGATGTTTAATATAAAGTGAATTTGCATCTCATTTCCAATTCTCTCTCCAGTGGTACTGCCTGTCACATTCCCCTGAGACATTTACCTGACCTCTAGACTGATCCAGCATCTTTTTTTCAGAGGTGAGCCCTTGCTGCATTCCACGAGGGATCAAGCAGGGCAGCACTCTTCCAGCATTTATTGCAGCTCAGATGTGATTTGATCAAAGGTTTTATCCCACGGTGTGAAAACACTGCTTCTCTGCTCCTGCCCCGGGAGCACTGCTTGCTCCCTGCCCTTGGGGTTTCAGAGTGACAATGTAGATAAAATACCTGCAGGTGGCAAAACCTTCCTAAAGCAGCAGAGAGGGCAGCAGGCAATGGGAGGGGAAGCACATTTGCTTTGCAGAGTCTTGAAAAACCTTGGGATGGCAGAGGGGGTGGCTGAGGTGCTGAGAGGTCCCGCAGGGCGGGCAGTGCAGTCCAGCCCCATAAAGGCTCAGTGGAACCCCTCATCTCCACTGGCTCCTTCCTCCTCCTCCTCCTCTGCCCAAGGCAGCGACACAAAGCTCGCTGAAGGGACAGCGTTTTTCCACAGATGCTGCTGTGCTGACTGCTTAATTTAGCAGCTGCTTTGGCAGTCCCTCCGTGCGGCGAGGGGAGAAAACAAACAAGTCAAAGGGTTCATTAGGGAACGAGCCCGTCAGTCGTGGCTGGGGGTGAGAGATGGAGCCCTTTGCTTTCCCGGGGCTCCGCAGCAAGTTTTCCTGTCTTGTATCCTTTGCGTTGGCCTCACCTTGGAGTTGTTGCTGGTGACCCCGGTGTGGCTGCCACACGAGCATAAATTGGATGAGAGCTAATTAACTGTCAAAACCCAGGGCAAGAGACAATAAACCCCTGCTTCACCTCCTGGTGGGTTTTAGTCTTTTCTCTTTGATGTGACAGCTTGTCCTCCATTCCTTTTGCAAACAGCTCACCATTGCAGGGGAAATGCAATACAGCGAGGCAATCACTTATCGCCGGTGACAGCAAATAAACATGAAAAATGGGCTTTGAAATACTAAAGGACAATGATCAGAAAGGTTTCTTCTTTCATCCTAAATCATGATGTTTAGCGCTCAGCTGCAGTGTTATAAGTTATTTATAAACGTCCTGGCTTGTTAGGAAATATATGTTTTTATATAAAGATAAATAACGTTTTTAATCAGATGATAAATGTACGTGTTTGTGCGTGGGGAGGGGGGAATGTGGAGAAACCGAGGCAGACTCAGTGCAATACCCTCAACTTAGTGGGGAGGCACCTAACCAAGGAAAACATTGCAAAGTGACTTTTTCTTCTAAGCATGTGCAACACAAACATGTTTGTATTGCAGGAAAGCTCACAGAAATTTCTGGCGGAACAATTTTCTGTCAGAAAAAGCAATTTCATCAAAACCAGAGTGTCTTACTGAGAGGTGTCAATCACACAGATATTTACAAGCAATGAACATTTTTGTTTTGCTTTAGTAAAGGTAAAATCCTTGTTTCTGTGTTTGTTTGGATTATTCACATAAAATGTTGATATACTTTAGCAGGATTTAATTTGTTACATTTCTTTGACAGTCTCAAAAAATTTGTTTAAATGTATCAATACAGACGGGTTCAAAACTGGATTTTTTTGGATTGTCACTTCATGAGAGATTTGATTTTTTTTTTTTTTTTTTTTTTTTTTGGTTCTGATTCAATCTAAAAACATGCCAAAATGTCAGTTTCTCACATGACACAAGTTCTGTTTTTCCCTCAACTCCAATTATAGCATTTGAATTTTGAAAGTCAAAGAAGTGGAGAGGAACAGGAGGCAGGAACAAGACGTGTTTAAATCACCTTTTTTTCCCCTCCCCTCCCACAATCACGTGAATCAGCTCTGGCAAACTCAGCATTTTCCAGTGTTGTTACTGGAATTGGAATATTGGTGTATTGTTACTTCCATGCTATTGTAGGCACATTCCTGGGGGGGATGTTCTTTGTCTGGGAGAGCTCAGTCCCTGCATCTGAACGTGGGGTGCATCCTCCTGTTCCCACCGAAGGGGAGGTGGTGCATGGCAGATCTGTGGATTCCCATTTCTGCTGCTTGTGAGGGTCTTGGATCCTTCTCCTGGTTCAGTGTTTGGAAGCACTGGGCAGCTGCAGGCTCTGGAGCATCCTGCTGGCTCGGGGGGCTGTGCTGGGGAGTTTCCAGCTCCTCTGTCCTGTTCGAGCTGCTCTCAACGCCCCCAGAGCTGGGAGAGCTGGGAGGGCAGCAGAAAGCAGCTGTACCCAAAGCGAACACCAGCCCCCCCAGCAGCAGTAATGGTGCATCTGCTGTGCCAGCAGCTTTGATTTAAAAACAATTCCCAAGTCTTCCAGAGCCGGTTTAACAGTGGGAGCATGCTGCTGTGTGATTTGTTTTCTTTGCAAAGAAGTTGTAACCCGCTTTGAAGCCAGTCTGTGAACAGCTGTAGGTGCATATATATTCAAGGTTTGGTTTATCTTGCTCTGAGGTGAATGGGTGTAATGCCTTTGGAGGAGTACCTTACCTGTTTGTAAACACACAGGCAAAAGAGAGATGCAGGAAAAAGAACAGGTTAGAAAAAAAGTTTACAGTATTGCCTCAGCACCCTCTTGCTGCTGCACACACTTTTGGGTTATTTCAATTGTTTTGATGTTAAGGCAGCTTAGATCACAAGATCTCTCAGGGGGGAATGGAAGTCATGCTAGAAATGAGTCTTTTAAAAAATAAGTTGAACACAGATTTCCTTCACAGAGGATGATTTTGGTATTTGAAAATAAATTCTGTGCAGCAAAGGCATTCTCCACTTGATTACATGATTTTGACAGGTTTTACTCCAAGAAGAAAACGTCACCACTTGTCACAAGCCAGCCTGAATAGGACCTTGTGTGGCCTTTGGGGCTCATTATAGGAAGCCTTTGGCCACCTGACATCATGCAACCCATTGCAGTGTCCTTTCCCACTTCATAAAGCTTCTGATTTGCTTTTGGTTTCGGGGTTGGTTTTGTTCGTGAGAGAGGGAGGAGGACCACAGTATGTCACTGTGGTGACAGAAGGAGGGGGAACCTGTGCCTGTGCAGGTCTGTGCAGGTGCCTTTGTGTGGCTTCTGTGTGGTTTTCAGATGGATGGGGAAAATGAGCTTGGACTGGCAGAGGTTCACAGTGTGATGAACTGCCTTGCTGGGAACAGCTGTTAAATGCAGAGTGGCTACAGAACAGAGTGAGGAGAAGGCACAGCAACAGTCTCTGAGGGCAAGGACGTGCCTGGGTAAAAGATTCCTTTAGCTGACTTGGAGTTAAGTTCTTCCCTGAGGGCAAATACTTGATTTTATTTATGACTCCTGAGTTATAAGAAAGCTTTCGTTTTAGAAAGGTTTCAGAATTATTTCTCTTCTCTCTCCCACTTGTTTTATCTAACTAGCTGTGGCACTGACTAATGTTTCACATGATAAAAACACTCTGTTGTAGAAATCAGAAAAGAAACCGATCTTGTAATAAACTAAACTAATCCTCCTGTTTCTTGGTTTCCACATCGGGTTGCTGTGCAAATGCTTGTACCTTGGGCCTTTTAAAATTCCCATCACTCCAGCATTTCCCTCCACACAGACCTTGGTTAGGCTCAAGCCTTTTAAAACACGTTTATTTTCTGAAGGTGACCATAGGCATTCTTGTGCCCCAAACCCTTATGCTCCAACACTGCTTACAACTTCAGTAATGGGATAACCAGGACAGGTAAAATTCCACAGTAGGACCACTTTTGGGAGAGTCTCTAATCTTAAAAAGGAAAGAAAAAATTCTGCTTTTCTCCAGTTGATGCTGACAAATGTTGGGCATTGCTCTCTGTTAGGTAGGAGCTGGTGTGTGGGGCTGGCTGCTGTAGGCTGTGGCACCTCATGCTTTAACAGGAGCTGGAAGCAGGCACACTCTTCATCTCCCCATGCCCACAAAATTCTCTGCTGGCACTGATGGGCTGCGTGAGGGCTTGACTTTCCTTTTATTAAAACTATTATAGAAGGTGAAGAATACCAAGCCTTACAGCCCTTCCATCCAGGTGCCTCGGGCACCAGGGGGATGTTGGGAATCACAAGGGACTGTCCAGAGTGACTCCTGCCATCCAGTTGGAAGGAAAGGGTTATTTGGTTGTTTAGATAACAGAGGCTGTATAAAACACCACAGCTTAGGCTGAGCATGAAGACCAGATGAGATATTGGTGATAAATAACGTAAATAGGAAAAACTGAAGCAACTGTGTGTTGCTGTTAAAATGGTCTGGAAAAGGGAGTGGGACTCCTTTGGGGTACTTGGATGACCTCATGGTCAAGACCATCTGGCAAAGCTGGGAATTACCCTGTTCCTCACAGCTCCTGGGGTTTGCATTGGATCTGCTCTTGCCTTGATTTCTACTGAGGGCCTGTGTGCCCCTGCCAGACAGCTCCTGGTTTTGTTCCCATGGGAAGCACTGGCACTGTTATTTCCTGTGCCACCCTGCTGCCCTGGCCCTGTGCTGTGCCAGCCACTTGGCTGCCTGTGCACTGGGCAGTGTTTGAGCTGCAGACTGACCTTAGTGGGCCAGTGGAAGTGAGTTCAGGTGTTGCCTTCAGTGTCCTAGTGCTCCGTGCCCATCAGGGTGGGTGACCCATTTACCGGTTTCCAGACCTGCTGAAATGTAAAAACCTTAAATCTACCCCTTCCTTCCCCTGCCAGCTCCCATTTCCCACTGACCCTGATGTTTCCTACTGAGTGCAAAGAAGCAGGATAACCATGTCCTTGGTTAATGATGCCTCCCCCTGCACTGTGCATGAGAGTCATGTCTGGACTCAGAAATGTGAGCACAAAGCTCCGAATGGGCATAACACAGACTAGGGCAACTCGAGAAATCTTGTTTTACATTCTTCCCTACCCTCTCACTGACATCAGTAACAGGAGGAGCCCAAGGGACTGAGCAGCCAGGCTGGCTTTGCTCTTCCTGCTCTCTCTAAAACATCTTTTAGAGTCCAGGGGGCATCCTCAGGATGCTGATTTGTGCTCAGTTTTGCAAACGGCTGCACCAACCTCAGCCTGCTTTGTTGATCTGCCATGGACACAGCCAGCATCCAGGAGGTTTGGGTCAGCCTGCCTGGGCTGTCCTTCGGAGTCTTGCCCTGCTCAGAGCTGATGGAGATGACTGCAGAGTGGGGCTGAGGGGCTGATGATCCACCACGTTGTGTGCAGGCTCAGCTGATGGGCACAGCACTGTGCTTTGGGCTCTGTGCTCTGCACACAGACCTGTCACAGAGCACCCAACCAGTGTGATGGTCTGGTGGCTTCCCTGATGGCCTCTGAGACTCCTCTCGTGGTTCTTTTTGTCCCTGTTCAAGCTTATCTCTGAACCAGCCTGTGGGGCTGTCTAAGGCTTAGCTTTCTGCACCGTTTATTTGTTGTCTGTTCTCACTTACACTGCCAGTCTTGATGCCATATGGCTCCCTTAATGGATAAATAAGCCAGTGTATGTGGTGTAAATATTTCCTTCCAAGTTAGATTGCAAATGAGGAAGTTGGTATTTCATGGGAACAAACTGAGTTTTTAAAGTGAGATTAACAAAAACAGTCTAGTTGAATGCTGCTCCAAAGGACTTCACCCCAGAGCTTTTGAATACCTGATACATCCCTCCTTTATTTTTTTAAATAATCTGACTAGATTTTTAATTACTTTTTAACCTGCCCTTTGGTAAGACTCTCTAAAATGTACTGGGATGTTATAAATGGCAGCAAAACCCCCATCTCTATTTTTCTAGCAGTGGATGTAGTATAAAAATTGTCAGGTGTAAGATTATGTGATATAAATGCTGTAATGGAAATTACCAGGCAACTGGCAGTACATTTACTGCTGTACAACCTAATGCCCTCAGTTCAAAGCCTAACAAAGCTGCAAAGGCTAAAGCACCAACAGTCCCTCTCTCCCATGAATGTGCTCTGGGAACAGCATGCAGCTTACTAAATTATTACAGGTACTATAAAAGGATGCTTCTCAAAGTTCATCTCCCAGGTGTACCCTCCTGTGTGTGTACATTGAGTCAGCTTGCTGCATGTGGGGAGGAGAGGAGGGTTCTGATATTTGCTGCCCTCAAAACACTGTGAGGATAACTCAGCCCCGCCTGTTTCTTGAGCGCTGCCTTTTCTCTGCTTTAACCTGGCCCCGTGCACAGGGCTGAGAACAAAGGGGTTCACCTGGTGCCAAGGAGTCACTGGGGCATGAAAAATCTAAGGAGGGGGTGGGTGGGTTACAAACTTGTTGTCTTTGCAGAAATCTGGAGTGAGATAAGAGCAGCTGGTCAGGATGCACGTCAGATATACGAACATATTTGAAGGTTGCCTTGAAAACAAGTGTTTAAAGCTATGCCATCTTCCAGAGCTCGGTGTTAAATGAGTCTTCTGGAGGGTTGTTTTTTTTGTCTTGTTGAGTTTGAACAGAGTTCCCAGGTATTCATGGCTAAGCATGACTCCAACATGGTCTCACAGCAGCAGCAGCGATGGTGAGTAGTGGGTACTGTGGCAGTGCCTCCAGAGGGATGCAGGAAGGAAATATTCAGACCAACCAAAGAGAAGATCAAAGTTGAGACATGATGTGGCCTTAAATGAGTTGGTAGTATCTCAGTGCATGTAGGTTGTGCTTGGAAAAGTTCTAGCTCTATTCTAAGGGACTAAATAATTCCTGGCACTGCCTGCTAATGGTGTTGAGGTGAGGGGATTACTGAAGCACACAGATATGAGGAGAATCTGTTGAGTGTCTGACTGGTGCATTCTGGAGCCCTTGGAATTTAGGCTTCTAGCTCAGCTATTGGCTTCTGAAGATAAACTATCAGGCTGAAGCAGGCAGAGAAGTGGCTGCCACAGCAGAGCTGCAAGTGATTCCATTTTATCTGCCTTTGAGAAGCCAAATTATGGCTGCCTGGGCTGCTGCAAAAACCCCTTGGAGTTGGTCCTTGAAAGCAACAGTGAGTCCGTTTGAGGGAGATGCAGCCTTGTGCTGCTGGGGAGGATACTGAGGCAGGGGGTTGTCTGGTTTGAATGGGATGTGCAGCTGTTTTGGGTTCCTTGGGATCAGCCACAGACTGTGAGCAGTGAGTGCTGTGAAAGGGGGAGCCTGGCAGGTGGCTGGGGCTGTGTTTGCAGCCAGGTTACTGCCCTGATGCTGCCTTTGCCCTGCCCGGTGTGGGACAGGCTGAAATTGGTGTCAGCCGTGTCATCCTGTGTTCCTCCCCTGGGCACACACAGCTCCCGAGCACTGCTGGTACCATAACACCAGGTTTGGGAAGCAGCTGTCCCAGAGGCTGAGCTGGCTGGCAGGGAGCAGGGTTCCCTGTGGGGCTGGTGAGCCCTGCCAGCCTGGCATGCTCTGCTGTCCCTGCACCGGCTGGGAACGTGCTCTCCTGACCCTGAATTCCTGGCCTTGCTTCAGTGTGGAATTAAAGCCCTGTGGGAGGGAGAGTCCTCTGCTCATCACACCACTGGTCAGCAGGTTCTCAGGAGGGTCCCTGTCACCTGGCAGCCAGGAGAGACAGGATGTGCCTTGACAGAAACTCCCACACTGTTTCTCGCAGACTGGCTGCCTTTTCCCTTCCCAGAGCCTGAAGATGTTTGGGTAGCACCCTGGTGTGCCACACTGGCTGCTGTATTTCCCTGTTGCTGTGGCATGCAAGGGTGGTCAAACACCTCCCCTCTAAACTTCTGCCTCTGTGAAGTTTTCTCTGTCTCTGCCAATCTGATTTATTTGTCGCCAAGGGTTTCCTCTTATCATTCTGTAATACTTTTTGACACTAAAAGCAATGTTGTCAAAATGTCAGGAGCTGTTCCACGGTGTCTCCCACAACCTGGAGTGTTGCTGGAGCTCTCACTGTGGTGTTTGCAACTTGGAGGGTCTCCAGGTTGGATAAAGAGTGTGAAGAAATGAACACTTTTGTGCTCAGTGTCATATGTGCTTGGAACGATCCGCTGGCAGAAATTTAATTTTGTTTCCAGTAATTTGAGGTTACAGATAGGATTACATCTCCCAGTCAGAGAGAGACATTAATCAAGAAATAGGCCTCTTAATCCTCCTTTCAATTTTAATGAAACACTGTAAAAATGCCTTTCACCGGGGGATGTCAAGTATCAGTTGTGCTTTGATTAACATGCTTTTGTGACAGGTTTACTCTTGTACCATGTACCAAGTTATTCAGCAACCTAATTCAAGCTGTCTGTCAAGAGAAAACAAGTACAAAGAGAGCATTATTTTCTCATTGGAGTTGCAATAACAGACCTCTGTATCTACAAACATTTTTATTTTTTTTTTTTAAATGCTGGTTATTCCACACCCATTGTGACATTTTTAACCTTCAGAATGAAATGGGGAAAGGCTGGACGTGACACACATCACACTGTCCCCTGAATGGCAATTAGGAAAGAGATAAGGAATGGGAAATGTTTTTGCAGCTGATGTAAGTTAAGCACTTGCCTTTCTCACAGCAAAGCGGACTTTGGATCAACTCTGCTGGAGTATAATGGGTGTAAATCTGGGGCGATTGAGAGGAGCACTGGGCCCTGAATCTCTAATCCTCTGCTCTTTTTTCCTTTCCCTCTTTCGAAGTCAAAACACACTTTCAATGGAGGCTTTGTGGTTTGAGTTGCATTTGGCTTCTTATCTGCTCAGTTCTTTCTAATGTGGCTTGATTATATTAGATATGAACTTCCTTGTGGCTGGAAGCCAACACTAGACAGACTATTCTCTCTCCCAGTTGCTGAAACCTGACAGGGGAATGCCAAGCCTTTTCACAGGAGTTGGTTTATTTTTAGAGAGGATTTTTTTTTTTCCAAGCCTCTTTAAAAATTGACCTCTTGAAAAAGAATGACTCCAGATCCTCCCAAAGTAGAAGGCAGGAGACTGGAGTCTTCCATGCAAATGCAGCCTCTTCCAGCTAATGCTGCGTTCACCAACCTGACACCCACCAAGTTTTAACAGCTCAGTTCACAGAGAGAAATTTTCTACGTGAGTGGGTGCACTTGCACTCTGGAGCCTCGGAATGTGCTTTAAAAGCTCCACAGTCCCCTCTCCTGTATGTCAGCTGCTTTGTGGACAGAAGAAATTAATTCCAAGAGGGTCTTTCCCTTTGCAAAGATTAGAAGTGAGCTCTCAGCCCCATCCTGATGACTGATGGTTGCCAGGAGCTCGTGGCACCACGTGCCTTGCTCAGCTCTCCGGAGGGAAGGGCTGGTGGAACTGCAGCATCTGGAAGTGAGGGGGTTGGAGGGGCTGGCAGGGGTGGCAGGCAGGCTCTGCACAGGTGGCCAGTCCTCTGTGACCAGGGCTGGGTTTGCAGGAAGGGAGGCTGTGGCACGTTCTTGCCTGGCATGTTTGTCGTGGCACTGTGACCTGCTGAGGGTCCCCAACCTCTAACTCCTTCTGCTGATCTGCCAGGGTGCTCTACACATCCTGGTGACCTGAGAGGATGCTCAGGAACCGTCTGTAACATCTTAATGACCATATTAACACCTCTAATTGTAAATGACGGGGCAATTAGTCTCAGCACAGAGGTTTGAACAATTACGTTTGCCCTGCTGAAGTGACAGAATATTCATTAATGTAATGAGAAAAAAAAATTGTCTCCTCAGGATTTGTCCCTCTGAGGAGAGTGGCCAGGCTGTTTGTCTGCTTTCAAAAAAATGAAAGTTTGTTTGCAACTCTTGCCAGAAATGCTCAGCTGTCAAACCAGTTTGTTCCATGAAACACTCTTAGGGCAAGTGTGACTCTGCTCTGCCTCTGACTTGATTCACTGGGGAAGAAGTTTAAGAGGGAGAAAGTGACTCAATCTCTCTTTTCTACCAGGCCAAAGAGCCTTGGGGCCTCTTAGCTGAGTCCCAAAATAAGGTGATGGAATGAGGGTGCAAATATTTAGGGTCAGAATCTGCAATGGAGGTTGTGCCAGGTCTGAAAGCTTCTTGCTGTTTATACTGCTTTTGCACTTGATGTCTCACCTAAAAGCAGAGTTGTTTTTCTGGAGGAGACTGTGTTTCAGCAGGGCCAGTCCCAGCTTTGAAGACCTCGCTGCCTTCAACAGGACAGCCAAAACCTGGGGGAGCAGAGGGTATGAGGGGACCCAGACTGATGGTGTGTTACATTTCTGACTCTCTCCAACAGATTTCACTGCTATTAGGCAAGTAAAAGCACATCTGGTTTGATTTTGGCCATGTGACTCTTATTCCCTGCAATGGAAGCTGCAAAATAGTGGGTCAGTCTTCAGTCACTTAAAAGAATTCTGTTTGAGACCCTGAAAATAACTTTCTTTAACACTGGTTTGGTTACCTGCCTGCTCTCTGACTCTTTCCTAGCTGACATGGAACAAGTAGTAATTTTCCAGGGGTATCTCACCTAACATTTCCATCACGGATCCAGGGGATCCCATGGGATCTTCTCAGGCTGGGGGTTTGCTCAGGATGTTGCAGTGGGACTTTGGCTGAAGGGCAGCCCTAAAGGCAGACTCCTTTTCCCAGCTCCCTTTGTGGGGTTTGGCTCTCAAACCACGGGCATGATGAAGCTGTGATCTCCTTAAACAAGCTTTGTTTGTCATGTCTTGACCAATGAACATCCTGGTACCTTGGATGAGGTAGCACTGCTTTTTTGTGGTGTTTGTTTGTTTGGTTGGTTTTTGTTTGGTTTGGTTTTTGGTTTTTTGGTTGTTTTTGTGTTTGTTTGTTTGTTTGTTTTTGATAAATCCATCTTAAATCTGACCAGTGAGGTTGTCATTGTTCCAAAAATAGCTTCAGTCCTAAGCGAAAGCTGTCGTTGCAGATGTGTCTTAGCTCAGTGGAAACATCAGGACTGAGTTTGGGGCTGCAGGATCGTGACATCTTTTTAAGCACAGTGGGGAGACAGATGGGTGAGCTGCCAGCCTGATGCACAAACAATAAGAACAAATGAGCTTTTTAAAAATAGAACAATTGCATTTGGAAAGAGGATTGGAGTGGGGGTGAAGTTAAGAGGGAAATAATTCTCCCATGATTCTATCCTGGCTTTTATATTAAACAAAACATGTTGCAACATTGTCTTCGTTAGCAATGAAGTGACAAACTGGAGCTCTTCCAGAATGGCTGGCTCCAAGCTGCTTTCATACTGACCTGAAATGTCAGCTGCTATTATGTTCTGCTGACCACTGATTGCTTCCAGAGTAGCATTTTCTTCTGTGAAATGGAAGAAGTTTCATCTCAGTGATCTCAGTGTCTCCTGGTTGCTCGTGAGGCGTGATAGCCATGGGAATTGATAATGCCTTTATTTCAAAACACTTCTCAGCTCAAGTGAAATGAATTGTTAATATTGAAGTTACTTATGCTGTGAGAGTGTGTTTTGTGCAAGAATATTGTTTTTACTCATCTAGAAGATCCTCCACTTTCTTACAGTCAGCAAACCAAGGTGCTGAGTGCCTCGAATTTATTTCCCCACCTTCAAATGCAGGTGCAGAGTTGGGCTTGGACACAGCAATGCTGATATCCTGCTCTGCAGGCAAGCTTTTAAATTCTCCCATGGAACTATCAGAAACCACAAAGATGGAGAAATGGTACTTCTGGTAGCAGTAACCGAAGTTCTGTGATCATGTCTCTGATGATATGGCAGAAAGTGTGCTTTGTTTTATTTTTTAATCCTCTTTAAAAGACAGGAGACTGTTCAGATAACTTTTATTTCACATAATGCTGGCTTAACATTGTTGAAACATTGTTGGTCTTTAATTCTCTGGGAAATGAACCACATGATCTGCAAGGTCTTTTCAATCTTTCTCATCTGAACACCTGTGCAACGTAATTTATTCACATTCCTATACTGTATTTTTCCATAGTTATCACTTTCAAAGGTGACATCTTCCAAGCAAAAGTGAAGGAAATAGGTCTGTGGGTTTTTTTGAAACGATGAGCAGGTCTGTTACCTGCTAAAGTTCAGAATGAAATACACTGGCCCAATAGCCCTGGATTTACTCTCATAAAGTAACAGCAATTGAATGATCTGTAAAATGCAGGAAAGGTGGATGCATCCATGTCAGCCTGTGTGCTCTCCCAGCATTTGGTGGTAGTGTAGATGGACTCTAAAGAGATGGCATTGGGCCACTTGCAGTATCTGTTCACGTGTCTTCTTCCTCCTTCTTGTTGAGCTCCTCCTCAACATTTGCATTTCCTTCATTTGTGAAGGAACTAGAAACAATGAGTTTCCTAAAAGGGGGAAGAGAAGCATAAAGGAACATGGTCATGTTTTTGTAAGAGGCTTTGACTGTCCTCTGTTCTGTGTGTCTTAAGAGTGTGTGATTTTGGCTACTGTTTTCCACAGTGAAGCCTCTGACAGTTTTGTCCATTCAGACCCATTCTCTCTTTCTCTGTTACCTCCCAGTTAAAACAAAACTCAATCTGTGGAAGAAACAACAGCTTTTATGAAACTAATTTTTTTTGAGGTTGGGTTTTTTTGTGTGTGTGTGGGTGGGTATTTTGGTTCTTCTTTTTAGAGACCCAGCTCCACTATATCCGATCGATTACTAAGAAGGAAATAAAATCAATAGCATTTCTGTCTGTTCCTAAAGGAAAGCTGAACTATCCCAAATAAAGATAAAACCTACTCCTTGCTGAAGCAGTAGATGAAGCGTTGAGTATTGGCAGGACGAGAAAAAAAACGTTGTTTCATAGTGATGGGCTTGATATTTCTGAATGCTGAGTGGGGCTCAGGTAATGAAAAGGAAATCCATAGCATGACACACAAAAGCAAGTTGTTATCTGCACAGAGAACACAAACAATTACTCCACCACGAGGAGGCTTTGTCAGAAGGACAGACATTCAAAGGCTCTTGTGACTGGGACTCTGGGCAGAGAGGGAGCTGGGCCCCATTTCCTACCTGGAAGATTGTGCATCCTTAGAACCCATAAAGCCTAAAGATTGGTTTTTTTATGCATAGTGCATATATTATTCTGCTAAGCAAATTCTCCCTTCTCCTTAGCTTTCTTATCCCTAGCAATTCTCTGTTCAATTTTAGACACAACTTCTGTTGATTGCATTCTTTGGACACGGGAGCCCATCTGTAACATCCCACAAGGATGTTCTTCCTCATGAAAATGAACTGTCCCTGGTACATGCCAGGCAACCTCCCTGGTCTTGGGAAGAGCCTGGGATCTTGCCCTGTGCTTGCAAAGTGGATGGTTTGGGGTAGGAATTAATGTTACCTTGTGTGGCCTTGCAGCTTAAACCTCTTTGGGATAGTCAGGGAAGAGAGAGAGTTTTCAGAAGTCTTCTTCATTTTTTCATCCAATATTTCCCTGCCAGTGGGATGAAGGTGCACTTATGTTTGTACTAATACTGTTCAGGGTCAGAGGCAGTGCTTGAGATTTTTTTTTTTCTTTTTAATTTCGAATTGCTTTACTGGAACAAAATAGGTGCAGATTTTCTTGTCACTTGCCAAGCTGGGATGGCAGCGAAGGCTCAGCTACTTTTCACCCCTCTGCTGAGAAGAAATCTGTTTCAGGCAGCTGCTGCTTTTATTATTGTCATGATCCACGGGGAGAGCAAAGAGAATGGCAGTGGGGACTGGATCCTGTGTGCTGGGTTTCAGGATTCTGAGCTCCTGAATGTGAAGGCAGCTTGGAGGAGGAGCTGCAGATGGCTGGGAGCAGTGGTGAAGTGAGACACTTCCCAGGATACAGGGGCTCCTGATGAATGAAGCCATGACTAACTGGTGGCCTTTGGAGAAGGAGAATGGTGCTTCCAATGGATCCCAGAATAGCTCTGTTTACAAAAGTTGCAAATAATTGAAATATTAGCAGTGCGATTGAGTCATAGGGAGATGAAACGGTTTTACAGCTGCTGTGATGGTTCTTGTGAATCCACAGGGGTCTGTCCACTGGGAATTTTATCCCTAACAGCAGAAATAGCAACTCTTACTATGAGTCAGGGCTCACACTTAGCAGAAGGCAATTAGGGCATTGGTAGAATTAGTAAATGTGAGTCAGTGCAGCAGCAGGAACAGACCACAGGGCTCCTTGGTTGGAGCCCACCTCCTGTTTTCCTCCAGTCTGGTCCCTTATAAATATCCTCTTTTCCTTTCAAATGGACTGAAGTCCTCCAGAGAACTCCCAAACAAACTGGCAGCCCTCCTGAAGCCCTTTCCAGGAGGAGGCCATTGCTCAGCTGCCTTTACTGATGCTCTCCTGAAATGTCTGCCCTGCAAACCAGGCGTGAAGGGCACCAGAGGAGAGATCTTTGTCTCCTGGGAACCACGGGGGTCTGTGCAGCAAAGCCAGGCTTTAGGGATGTGTTTCTCCTCCCTCTCTGGTTCAAAACACTGGCCCTTCTGTTTAAATGCAATGCAGGTGAATAGACTGACTATGGCCCATCCTGGGTTTTATCACAGCCTAAAGAGCCCTTGGGAATTTTGATGGATCTCCATGGTAAAATTTTAGCTGCACTTCACTGAAAAGTCTAATGCTTTAAATTCTGGTGTACTGGCCTCCCAACCCCTGCCACTGTAGGGGGAGAAAATTCCAGCCAAATAAAGGATCTGTGAAAAGAAACATCTCTTTTTATATGACACCCTGTTAGCCTTAATAACAGTTTTCTCTCTGTAAGTGCAGTAGAGTATGGAAATATTGCTGTGCTCCATGGTGCAATTTTCTGACTGTGATTTTCTCTGATAAAAGCCTTCAGAGAGCGCATTTTCCTTCCCACTTATCTGCCATCAAAAGACAGCAAATACATGAAAAATTCAGCTGTCACTCTAAACAAAATATACAATTACTCTGGGTTGATGTTTTAAGCAGAAATAATTTCCATAGCAAAAGCCCTGCAGCTATTTTCTGAACGCTGTGGTGTTTGCTTCCAGCTCTTTGCACTGCGCAGGTATCACCTGTTTGAGACACTAGAGCGCAAAGATGAGACACCACGAGCTGGAACTTAGCCCTTGCCAAATTAAATATTTGCTGGGCTGAGCCCCCAGCTCATTACTTGACTGCTGTTTTTGCACCAGAGAATGAAAAATCTCTTCTAACCTGCCAGAGGTCGGTTATTTTGGGAAGCTGACGAAGAGGGCAGATGTTATTCCAGCAGTTGGATAAGAAAAGGAAATAGTGCATGTTAACTCTTCTGGAATAACCAGGCAGATGAAAGAAAGTGGAAACGTTCCCGAAATATGCTGATTTGTTTGGACAAATCTAAGCAGAGAATATAAGATGGCAATTTGATACTTGGTCTTTCACAACTTGAAATATTGAATTGGGGTTGCTTGAGCCTCAGGTTGCTTGGAGTGAATTACTTTTGGGGCACCTCTGAGCTTTGAAAGCACCTAAAACCCAGAATAATGTTCCTGTGGTTTGGTTCCAGTCCCTTGGGTTTGTTTTGCATACCACTGACACTAGAGATCAAGAACCTGAATGCATTTAGGAACTGAGATGGAAATTTTTCTTACCTTGTTTCAAGGGCTGATGGTAAAAATAATGGTAAAAGGCAACTTATCTTGACAAAACAAACTAAACCTCTTCTTTTTGACTCAAACTGAAAGACCATTGCAGCAGGCTGTCCAAGGAAGTGGTAGAATCACCAACCCTGCAAGTGTTCAAAAAATGAGTGGATGTGGCACTTGGGGTATGGTTTGGTGGTGAACATGGTGGTGCTGGGTAAATAGTTGGGCTCAGTGATTTTAGAGGTAGTTTCCAATCTTAATGATTCTACTGTATTATTCTATGATCTCTTTTCTTTTGTCTTAGGCTTTAGGCTAAGTCCCTTAGGCTTTATTCCTCATTCTCTTCCCCTAACTTAAAAAAAAAAATATTATATCACATTTGTGTTATTCTGAAATGCAAACTCAAAACTAAATTTGAAGCTTCAAAAAGGTATTTTAGCACTTCTAAACTAGAATTGTTGAGTCTGGATGAGAAATCTCCCCTCCTGCTTAAGGCAGAAATACCAAAACACGTTGAAAACATGAAGAAAAACTTATTCTGGTACTTTTAGTGTCACAGAATCACAAAATCACTTAGGTTGGAAGGCACCTCTGGAGATCATCTATTCCATGCTCCCTGCTCAAGAAGGGCTGGCTAAGGCAGGCTGACCATGTCCACTGGGGTTTTGGCTGTTTCCACAAGTGGAGATGTCTTCTTATTTTTTCCTGAAACTTGAATGTTAATGCACTATTTTTTTTTTGGTCTCCTCCCAAATTCCGTCTCTGCAAATTTATCATTATTCAAATAGACTGTAAAACAACCCCTCCCACCTCACCAGGTTTTCTGGGTGACATTTCCCAGAAAATGCTGCCATTTGCTCCAGTTTGGGTTCTGTTATTGTTGGTTATGTGTGTAATGTTCTCTGGAGAGCACTGCAGCATCTTCTGGTTTCATACAGGGAGGTCTGATTCATTCTCCCTGTGGAAATTTTCATATTATAATAAAACTTGGCTTTTGTTCAGAGGGTCTTTGCAGTGAGGATTCAAATGTGCTGGGGAGGTCATGTCACCATTCAAAGCTCCTGCAATGAAACAAAGCCCAGACTGAAATTCCTGGCCTTCAGTTAAATTCTGTTAATTCAGTTGGAGAAAATGAGGATTTAGCATTTCATGCTGTGTGAAGATGTCATTTCATAGTGGCAGAAGAAGTCACTGACCTTCATAAACGAGGGGCACAGCTGGTTCTGAGCTGAGCCAGTCCTGCTCTGGGAGGGGTGATGGATCTGCTGTGCTGGGCTCTCCCTGCTGAAAGACTCGTGGATTTTGGGTCAGCTCAGGCTCAAGGCTAAGCTGTAGAACCTCATCAGTTTTTCCAGGTCAAGCCACCTCTGCCTATTCCTAGGGCTGCTCCTTCTCGGGATGCTGGAGGTAGTTCCAGCCTTAGACAAGTGCAGTGCCCAGCAGGACTCAGCCTGCAGGAGCAGGATTCTAAGCAGAGATTTAGCCAGGTCAGCTGCTCTGCTGCTCATATTTATCCAGCAGTGGTGCTCAGCTCTACAATTAAAATCATCTAACACACTTGCATAAAGGGCAGGCAGCAGATGCTGCCACTAGACCTGACAGATTCACTGACAAGCTTCACTTCCAGGCAGAGCTCATAAGAAAAAAAATAAGTATCAACATTTAATATTTCCAACATGTGTCTCAGCAGAGAGTTTATTCTTCATTTGCTGGTAGAAATACGCACTCCTAAGGCTGAAGCTCTTGCAAACCATGCCTCACACAGTAAGTAAAGTGGATGTTTTAAATGAGATATGTGACACATCTGAGGAGCAATTCTGTAACTACAGTCAAGTGTTTGTGTAGTTAACAGCAAAGGAGATGTGTTCTGAGGGATGAATGAATATTGCACTAATGCACAGAATATCTTTGCATAGTAATAATGGAAGAAAAATCAAATTATTCCAGAGTCTGACCAGGCACTGAGTGGAGTTATATGAGAATGTAAATTGGAAAGAGAAAGGGCCATATCTCTTTATTCTCACCAATCTTTTAGAGGTAATGAATTGTTTAGAAAATTTAGTGAGGGAAAAGCTTTTGAGCTGCAGTCTGACAGTCCTTCAGGGTATTCTTAGAGGTTATCTCTGCAAGGCAGGTGAAGGAGGAAAGAGACAAGCTTAACCCTATAAAAATAATTATGATATATTAATAGCAACTAATGGCAATCTAATGGAGTCTTTTCAGCCAAGACACCACTGGCTGCAATTTCTCTTTGTCATATGCATAAAAAAGCAACTCTTAATGAAACCTATATTCTGGTGATTTCTCAAACTCAGGGAAATCAGCAAGAAACTTTCTGCACTTGAAAATTCTCGTGGCTCAGCATACTGGGCAGGGTGCAGCAAGGTTCAACACTGCAATCAGCACTGGAAACCTGTTGAGAGCACATGATCAGGAGTATACCTGGGCTTTTTCCTTTCTTACATAATTTTTTTCCTTTCTGAGGTGGGTTTCTTTTTTTTTTTCCATGAAACAAACTGCCGTGGCCAGAGATTCCACATATACCCCCATAAAACCAACAAAGGGAAGGAAAAAAAATCACTGCAAGAGTGGGATCTGAAAACCTGTAACCATCCAACAAAACACCTGATACATGAAGTCTCACCCCATAGCCCGTTGCCTAAAAAGACTTAGCTAATGGTTGGAGAAGAGGCAAAGGAGGGAGAGAAGAGGGCAAGGACAGCATTAGCAAAAAACAGGGCACATTTCACAGTCAACAAGTAATTGCTGCACTTGGAGCTCATCATCTGCTTAGCACTTAATGTCTTGGCCTTTTCGGAATGAATTTTGTTAATACTGATGATGTCTGAAGGAAACTGTACAGTCATTATCTCTGCTGATTCTTGTGATATTCAAAAGTGAAGCTCTTCTCTTGCTTTTGATTGCTTGTCTCTGCTAAATTCTTCATGTTGCCAAGGGTTCTCAGACATTTCAAACCTAACCCCTGGGGTCTCTGAGGAGAAGCAGTGTCAGGACTACTCCCCTATGAACCCACACTGACTCGTCACAATCACATTCTTGTCCTTCAGATGTTTGGAAATGGAGCAAAAAAGGCTGGAGCCCATTGTCTTCGTGGGGATTGAGGTGGGACCAATAAGCCTGTAGTTTTCTGGATCTTCCTCCTTGTCCTTCTTGAAGACAAGAGTGACATTTACTGTCTTCTGGTCTGCAGGAACCTCTCCTGATCACCACAGCCTTCCAAAGACAATCGAGGCTGGCCTCACAGTGACATCAGCCATCTCCCTCAGCACCTCGTGGTGATGGATTTGTGCGTGTGCACTTGGTTTAAATGTTCCCTAACCTGCATCCAGGTGCCTCTTCCACCAGAGTAGGTGTGCCTTCCTCCAGACTTCCAGGGGTCTGCGGGACCTGGAGCTGCTGGAGGCTGGAATTACCAGTAATGACCAAGGCACTGAGTACCTTGGCTGTTCTGTGTCCCTGGGGAGGAAATCTCAGCTGTGGTTGAGTGATGGTGGCTGCTTTCTGATGAACTGCACTGTGAGGGTGACGCCCTGCTGGCACCAAAATTGCCCTGGAACACTTACCAGAGAGAATGCCCCAAACCCAGAGGCTGAAAGGCTTGTGGCTTGCAGCATCCCCAGTTCCACATGCAGGGTTTGTCCCAGGTATCAGGAGCTGCCATTGCCTCTGGTCTCAGGGCAGGTTTGCTATCACCCACCGTGTCTCCAGCAGAGCTCTTGCAGGTGATGCTGAAGTGCCTCATGGGTGAAGGATGGCTTTTATTGATACCCTTTCCTTTAGAAACCAGACTGTGAATGTCTTGTATGAATCCTGCTGATCTTTTGCTTTTAGTCCTCTTCTGTTTCTGTTTCCTTCCTTTCAGTTTCCCCAGTTAAGTGCAAATATTTGAGCTGCCCTGGACCCTTGAAGCAGAAGCATAAACATTTGCAATCCTGCAGAAAGGCGTTTTCTGTGAATTTTCTCTAAAACTACCAGTCAAAAATCATTTGTTCGCTCTAAAAGTGAGGGTAGAGCAGAGACCTTGGAATGACAGTGCTGCAAAGACCTTATCCTGTGTCTTTCTCAAACATTGATTTCTTGAGGAAGGGAGATCATCAACAAAAGAGAAAAACAAACCCTCACATGCTGGGGTGGGCCCATTAGAGGAATGCAGGCTCATTAGTCCTGCTAAATATGATACCGTGTGCAAAGTCAAAAAAGCAAAGTGAGGTCTGGAAATCTTGGCAGGAAGTCAGGCAGGATCCATTATGTTCTCTTTCACATGGCTGGTTAGTGGTGACACTAATTGAAGGCTGGGCCCTCATTTTTGCTGAATAACACAGGGCCATTTTAATTTCACCTGATTATGTTGCCCTATTGTAAGAAGGCTGACAAAAACCAAGATTTGTGGACAGTCCTACCAGTGAGTTCTTGGCTGCCCGAAAGCTCTCTTGGCAGATGGAAGGTTTCTGTCAAGAAGTGGACTGACCCCTCTTTCACTTGTAAATATCCCAGATAAATTGGGTGCGCGTGTGAAACTTCTGGAAATATTAAAAATGCTGTGTTTCCTACCCACCCCCAGAAGAAAATGGCTTGAGCAAGACTGACCACCTGAGGGTTGCCAAAGAGTGGGAGTAGATGAAAAGAATGCTGCGGTAGGAAAAGCCCGAACAACAGTGGAATTGTTTTGGGAGAGCTTTTTGTCACACACTTGGATAAGAACTGTGATTCTTTGCTGCTTTTATCAACATTATTTGTAATTTCCTCTTATAGTCCTCCTGCTCTTCCTTTTCAGTTCCCTGAGCAGACCAGTTCGGCTGTATAATAAGGAGATGAGTTTTACCTCTCTTTTATCAGTGTAAATCTAAAGTGACTGTGCAGAAGTCAATCTGATGCTGGCTAGGGGAGAAATGGTCCCACTAAAAAGCTTTTTAAAGAGAAAAATTCCCTCTCCAGTTGTGGAACAAATTAACTGTTAGAAGCAGCCCGTTGGATGCACCTCTCTGGGGCCAACAAGCAGAGAGACTTAAAAGTCCATTAAGCTAATTCCTAAATTCATTCTTTGCACTCAGTGTGCACAGAGGAGGTGTCCTCACAAGCTGGGCTGTGGCAAGGTCCCGAGTTTCCATCAGGGAAGGGATTTACATCAGCAGGGAAACATTTGGTGATTATGACTACCAACTGCGTTAATCATCAGCTCGAATTAAAAGTCACTGACAAGTTGCTTTGGGGTTTGTGTGGCCATGCAAGGGAAAAAAAGGCAGAATGAGCATTTCTGAGCAAACTGGATGTGCCAGGGAGGGATCTGCCTTTTCCTCTGCTGAGTGCTGACGCACGGCACAGAAATGGGGCTCTGTCAGAACAGGACAGGCCCTTTTATGAGGCAGAATCTGCACAGGCTGGGCTTGGAGGACCCTGTTTCTGGGGGCCAGCACCCTGCCCGGGGACCTCTGGGGATGCAGGAGCAGCCCACTAGTCCCTTGAGCCATCTAGTGGTGCCTTCCCTGACTATGGAGTGTAACATCTCACTGAACAGCATGAAGAGCATGCCATCAGTGTGAAAGGAGTGATCAGTGCCAGGAGCAGGACAGCTGTACGAGAGCATCAGTGCTTTTAGCAGGTTATCAGAGCAACAGAGGTTCTGGCCTGGAAATGGCAGACAAGATAAAGAGGTGGATGCCAGCACAGGGTGCTCGAGGCTAGGGAGGCTGGGCTGGTGTGATCTGCCTTGGTGTGTGCAGCACTTCATGGATACTCGCTCAGCAAGGCTGGGATTTTAAAAGGAAAGCTGAACTTTCTGACCTGAGACCTCAAATCCTTTTCTGATGGTTTTCGTAATTGGGAAGCGGAAATAGAGCCTTTGGTAATTCGAAAAAGATCCAGTGATCAAAGCTGCAATTAAAAGCGTGGTGAGTCATCCTGCAGTTGCCCATGTGCTAAAAAGTACAGGCTGTGAGAGATCATGTTGTCATGGCTGGTTTCACTCAAAACAAGGATATGGGAGCTGCTATTACTTCCAGCTTCAGAAGCAATCTAAGTTCTGCAGACCTGCGTTTATGGAACAGAAGAAAAGGCAACAGTCCTGACTCCTCCATTTGTGTATTTTATTCAGTAGTTCTGTTTCCAGTGCTTTCATTATGGTGCTTTATTACTTTTTGTCTTCTTTCAGAGTGTGTGCCCTCAGTAGGAATAGGACTCTTGATTTTTTTTTTCATTTACACTAACAAATTACCCACCAAAACAAATATAGAAAAACTGATCTTTAGAGTGTTATTTTCTTTTTCTTTCTGAAGCATGCACTAACAATGAAATATTTAACTGAACTTTTCACAGTGTGTGCATTTTCTCAAATTAAAATTGCAAAAGACAAGGAAGTGAAGATAAAAATATCCAACCATGCTGTTTCTCAGAAACCTTCCCGAGTAATCTAATATTTCCCTTTAAATTCTGTTGTTTTATTCTGCTCAATACAGAAAATAGTGCTAAATATAATTTGGTGTAAGTAAAGGAGAAACTCCTTCCTAAAATCGTTTTGCCTCTCACACAGAAAAGCAGCTAAAAGGAAGCAGGAGAATTTGTAACTCTCAAGTGGAAAAATGTAATAAAAATTTGGATATTCTGCTCCAAGTCTTGCTTTCCCCGTTCCTCAGTTCCCTTCCTAGTGGCAGTGAGGTATTTCATGTTTTATTTTCAAATTCTCATAACAGCTATTCAAACTATAACCCACTAGAATGTGATTGCCTACTTTACAAAAATCATTGCTATAGCTCCTCTCTTAGAGATTTATTTGTAAAACAAGCTTTTTTATCTTGCCATTTTTGACATCAAGTGCCTCCAGTCAATGACAGACAGCTATAAATAACAGCCAGCTTTTACAAGAATCCCAAAAGAAACATATAATGTAAAATATAATGCAGCCAAATCAATTGGTACTTTCTCCTCCTGCTCTATCTGAAAAGAGGGCTGCTCTTTACCCTGAGAGACAAAGCAGGTTATCTGATCTAGCAACTCTTGCAAACAAGCAAATTCAAATATCTTATCGTGGATCAAATCCATTGTGGTCACTTCATTCAGCTGACATAATGCATCTGCAGAAGATGCTCTTAAATTCTTACATTACTGTACAAATACAGCTGTTTAGCAAATGAGAAGTGAGAATTTCTATCTCTACATTTCCAGTGTATTGGAGTTGCCTTTATTTGGTGCAGTCAAAGAGTTGTCTCAGTTTAATGGGGAAATAGAAGAAAGCCCTGTTAAGAAAACATGGATCTTGAAAGGGAGGATTTTATGGACTTTTTCTGAAGGTGATCCAGGATAGGACAAACAGTTGATGTCCTTTAAACTGGGAGGGAGAAGCAGCTCCATCTGAGAATCAGACAGTGGGTCTAGCAGAGCTCAGCTTTGCCTTGCAATGGGGGGAATTAGCAGAAGTGGTGAGAACTCCAGAACTTGGACATGAATCTCCAGCAGGTTTTGAAAACATCTGTGGAAGTCCTGGTGCAGTCTGAAACGGTTTGGACCTGCCCAGGGGGTGAAAGGGCTGCGATTGCCCTGCTGGGTTTAGAGCAATATCTCGGTCCTGATAGTGCCGAGTAAAACCCTCTGGAGGGAAAGACTGGGCTGTGCAATTATGAAATTCCTCCAGGAGAGTTTTCTCCCCACCTGACAGTCACTGGTTGGCTGATGGTTGGGGCCACAAATGCTTTTACATCTTACAGATCATTTATCTTCACCAATGACATGGTGAAATTCTTATTATCTATGCCAGTAGGGGACCTTTCAAAGTGGGGTGACAGGGAATACTCCCAAATCTCATAGCAATGAGTCTCCCAAGTTCATGATATGCTTAATAAAATTGTTGCAAAAATTTGAAATTTTTTTCCTTTTGCCCTTTCTAATTTCACTTTGTACCCCCTACTTTTCTGCAACAGAGGAGAAAGCTGTAGCAATTGAGTGATGTTCAAAGAGTTGCTGAGAGTACTTGAGAATCTTCTCTGTGTGCCTTTATATTTTCATGAATCTCTGCCCTGTTCCACGCTGTTGGTCTCTTGTCTAAATTTAGCCACCTCAGACATTCCAAAATCTTGTCATATATTTCCTGTGATAACTGTGCCTCGACCACTCAACCATGCAAGTGGGGATGGCCTTGCTACCAGATATAATCATGAGTGGGTAACTTTAATCTTGATGAGAGCTAAAAGCTTGACAATGAGGAGGAGGATTTTTCAAGGCTCAGGCACTGAAAGCAGTGACAGAATTTGGCTCCATTGTACTTACTTTTTATGTGTGTTCAAAAGGGGAAAAATACTTGCATTTTAATATCAATCCAGCAATCTGAACTGAGAAGGAAGTAATTATACATGAAAGAAACACAGTCTTTTGTAATAACACTTTTAAAGTATCAGTTTCATTCTATCATAATATTTTTATGATTAGATTTACCTTCTAATATTTTAATAACTTTGGTATGAAGCGAGGAAGTCCTTTGTAGCTTATCTCAGAATCCTGTCTAGGACGTCGCACTTAATGAAGTTCATGATTCAATATACCCCCATCTGCATCTTTAATAATGCCTAACATTTAATCTTCATTGCACCACTTGAATCAAAAGACCTAAAATTAAACCTACTGCAGCTTAATCTAATAACAAACAGGCGTGACATTTTGTGCCAACCGTGTGCCTGATCGGCACGGGGCACCCTCACAGTGGTATCCGAGGGGGAAAAACAGTTTAATCAGCCAAAGGGAGATGCTGACATTTAACTCCAGCAATCACCCGCCTTGGGGAAGCTCTGAGATCCTGCCCTGGAAGGAAGGGCTGGTTGGCTCTCAGATCACGTGCAGATTTAGCTCCAAATCCCGCTAACTGGAAGAGCATTTACACCTATCTTAGTGCCACGTGGTCTGCAGACCTCAGACAGGTAATGCTGGGACCTTCAGCAGGAGCCCTGACTTCGTGTGGAGTCAGTGGCAAGGTGCTCCTGATTTCCCTTGTAATTCACTGGAAATCCTGAGGCACCTGGGTGTTGTTTGGCTTGTCACTGCTGCGAGACAAGTGTCCTTCCCACCCCAGGCCCCCCTCACCCTTGTAAGCTGTTACAGCCTGCTGGGACCGTGTCACCAAGCTCTCAGGTGGGAAGATGAATTGGTCTGGATCATAAGGGTGGACTTTCAGCCCCAGGTAGCCACAGCCATGACATCTGATGTGGTTTGGTAGCCCCAGCAGTAGGTTGTGCTCCTCCACCAAAGAATGAGGGCACTGCAGGTGAGATGTAGGCTTTGTGTGCCCGGAAGGAACTTGGTGTGAGGAGGCCCCCCTGAATTAATGGGGTTTTGCACAAACAGCCAGAGCAAAGAGGCCAATTTCTGCAGAGCTTTCTGTGCTCTCAGGGCTTTGCATGGGGTTGCTGTTGTTTTTTTTCTCAGGTAAATATTGTTCTGGAATCAGGTGTTATGCTTTGGGGGCTACAACAGTTCTGCCTTGTGACATGGACATTTATCTCTGATAAAAGTGAGACAAACAACAGGACAGACAACATAACACATTTTGGAAAGCAGTGTTAGAAGTATCTAGAATGTGTTCAGGTGAAATGATGAATTTATGAAAGCTGAGCACAAGTATTTAATGAGAAACTAAAACTTCTCATTTATCCTCAGGTCAGCTACACTCGTAATCACCATTTTAATTCCTTACAGATGCAAGAATTAGCAAAGTCAGTGAGAGACTGGAGCCTGTACTAGACCTTGATCCAAGATACGTCCCTGTATTTAAAAGCTGTGGTCCTTACTGGATTGTAGAGCACTCAAAGTCTTTTTTAAAAAGTGTATTTTGAGGCCAGAATGGTAAACAGCAGTGTAGCTCCTTCATGGGAGGTGCCTGTGTGACATTCACAGGAAGCCCCCATCACAAGGATCTGATCAGGGTGGTTTGACATCAGCTGGGTCGGGATAGGAGGCTCTGACAGGAAGAGATGAAAGACTGGTGAAAACTCTGCTGGGCCACAGAGTGCCCTGCTGAAGCTGAAACCTCACCCTTCAACTGGGCTTCGTCTGACTTTAATTAAACGAGGGATGATCAAAGCCTACAAATCTCCCTGATCTCTATCAGCGTGGCCAGCCAAAGGTAAAAATTCTCAGTATCTTTCTGTTCCCTTGAAGTGAATAGTGACCTTTGTGCAGTGCATGAGGACACGAGTGCCATGTGGGTAGCTGCAGGTTCACAGTAATTTTGATGTAATGTTTATGCAAGGAGAGGTAGAAAAGCTGCACCTTGAAATGGTGACTTCACAGCTGTGGGTCCCCTCTCCCCCCCACAGATGGATTTTATCTTTGGGATTTGCTTTGTCTTATGGTGATGCTCAAGGCACAATGTATCTGGTAAATCAGGGTTTTGTCTTGGTTTTCCTTCAGCTGTAAATCACAAACTATTCCATTTTTGTACAGTCATTTCCACTCCTGCCTTCCGTGCGTACTGGTGAGGTGAGCTGGAGACTCACTCGATAAAAACATCCTGAACCGAACCAGCTGGAAATAGACAGTGTAATAACCCCAGCCTGCTGTCAGCCCTCATCTATTTTTGTTTGATTGGTATCTGATGGTGATTGAAAGGCCGACTCCCAGAGTTAACCACCTTGAGGCCAACCTTGAGACCGCGTCACATTTGGCTACTTGATAGCATCTTAAGCACAGCGTTAGATCTGGAGCACGCACGGCGCAGAAAATAGAAAGCTGACATCCTGCTACACTGCACAGGAAAGGAAAAGCAAGGTGGAAAGGCTCTGACAGATGTACAGGGAAGTGGCAATGCCTCGAGGCAGGGAGAGGAGCCTGTACCCTGCATCAGCAGCTCCGGGCGGGACCAGCAGTGACTGCCCCAGGGGCCGGGTGGGCTTCGTGTCTCAACTGCTGTTGCAGAAGAGTGTCCCTCCTTGGCAGTGAGGATCTGTGTGAGGGCAGCTTGGCCTGTGTGTGGCTCAGGAGGGCTCGAATGGGAGCACTTGATGGAGTTAACAGGCTCTTATTTGCTGGGGGTGGGATTAGGGTCGTGGAGGGGATGGACAGTGGGTTGGTTTGGGATGCAGCTGTCTAGGATGCTGATATGGGACACATGAGTATGGAAAACAAAATAAATTTTGATTATGCTGTATGGAAGTCAGGAAAAAGTGACAGTGGCAGATCTGCTACGGAGGAGAGCACTGGTTATTTTGATTTCAGTTTCTGCTGTCTGACTGACAGCCATGAATAATAGCTGTGAGGCCAAAAGATACACATCTTCAAATCATACCTCCCTGAAAAGAAGGGAGGGGTGCTTTCAGAGGTTGTGTGACTGAGGCAGATAGCAACAAACCATGACAATGAGCTGCAGAAGAGAGAGTTAGTGAAGTCAATGCACCTGCTGAAAAGAGTGATGCTTTAGCACAGAGACCAGGAATAACAAGGGCAGAGCTGTGAGTAAACAGCTCTTGCTTTTATCTGCACTGGAAATGCAAATAGGAACTAGAATGTATTGCCAAAGGAGTAAGAGATGTCATGGGTATTACATAAAACATGGCTTGACTTTGGGTCAATGTACTGGATTTGATGCAGGTTTGCATTTGAGATACTCTCAACATAGCATGATAAAAAGCAAATAGTGTGCTGCTGCCACAACAAGATATATCAAAGAGGGCCAAGCACGGTCCTTGATAGCGATGAAGGGCTTTGTAAAACAGAAGTTGCAACAGATACTGGAATTTTTTGCTTTTTCGAAACATTTTAACATCACTCCTATACCAGGTTCTCTGGTGTGTTTCTGATGAGTTGCTGAGGCAGGTCTCCTCTGCTATGTAACCCCTATCATACCAGTGGTGCCTTCCAATGCCCTTCTGAAAGGGAAGGATTTTTCTCTTAAATGGAAAATCTGCAGAGAACCATTGCAATCATCGATCAGTACTTTCTTTATGGACAGCCCTTCTGCCTCGGCGTCTGCCTGAGCTTTTCTGCGTGGGAAGCAAGGCTGCTTTCAGACTGAAAGGTCCCCTTTGGCTGGGGGTTGGGGCTGCAAACAGCTGGGCAGGGCTCTGTGCCCGAGCGGGAGATGCACGGTCACCATCGACACGCTGGTGTGCCCACGCTGCTGTGGGAGCAGCTGGGCTGCAGGAGGGGGAGCTTGGTGAAGCAATTGGATGAGGGCAGGTTTTAGAGGGCAAGGGAGAATTGCCCTTCATCCTGTTCGTCCCTGGAGTTCAGCAGAACAGCTGGAATGGGCTGAGCCTCAAACATGACCTTCACTCCCTGGGGCTGCAGTCAGACAGGGGAGGGATGGGAAAGGTGAGTCCAGGATGAAGCTCTAATGTACTTTTATAATGACAGTAGAAGGTTAATGTCAGTACCAAGCCCTGGCAGCGAAGCAGGGCTGTCAGAGGCACTGGGTGCCTGTGTCACTGGAGGGGCAGAACGAGGCCACTCCTGATGGCTCCCCAAGCCCCACCTCTGTTCCAGGTGACTGTGACAATGCAGGGCACCCGTTCTTGGGCTAGTTATTTGTGTTCTGGGCTCAGCAGTACCTACAGCCTCTAGCAAATGGCTGCCAGCCAGTGCATGCCCATGGCAAACATCCCACCCCACAGCTCGCTGGGCTGTTTGTTCCCACCAACACCGCTTGTCACTTTTGGCTAATGGGTGCAGAAAAAGGAACAAGGAACTAAAGATTCCCAATGGCTGTCAGTGAATTTATTTTGCAGTTAACAGCCTTTGTAATGCACAGACCAACTTTATCTCATTTCACTGTGGGTGTGCTGGGATAATTGCTCCAGTACTTTGTTAAAAAGAAAAGCTCTCCACATTTCCATTAACTCCCGGCATGGTGTCCGTTTCACTTGACTGCACTAGGTACCATTTACAGTTCAATTTCACAGCCATGATGGACTGAAACACATAACCCTGCTTTCTCTGCACTCCACTAATCACATGCGTTAATAAACAGGGAGATTCATAAGGTCTGTTACTTTTATTTTTCCTCTGTAAGTCTATTTTTATGAATTAAATTATGAGCTTTTTTTTTTCCCCTGTGAAATCCAAACTGCCAGAGGAATAAATACGGTGTTATCTTATTCAGTAGGGTGTAATAAGCTACTATTTTAGGGAAGCAAGCCAGGCATACCGAAGTTGTTGCAAACTAAAAAGAAAAAAAAAAATATCCAGCAACAAAGAATAGCTTTGTATGATGTCAATCTACAGTATGCATGTGTTTATATAATCACATTGGAATTTACTTTGAACTTTAGCCTGGAAAATTTACTTAGTGGGGGGAAGGGGGAAGGATTTGAGTATCTAAGCACCAAAATAGCTAAGACAAAGTAGTAAAACTGTGTGGTTGGTTGTACAGCAGAACCACGTGAAAATGTAAAGAATCCCTTTTGTAACGGGTAGAGACAAGTAAGCCACTTGATCGTTATGGTATGAGATAAGTATACAAGCCACAGGAAATGCTGTGTTGTTCACATTCCTCTCTTATTGTTTTTTCCAAGGGTGGTTAATTCTTGCCTTTTTAAGGAACTTTTTTGTACATGACTCGTTCTTGCTCTGGTTTGATAAAACAGCTCTCTGGAGAGAAAGAGAGAACAGTCATAAGTGCCACTGCATGAGAAAAAAACATGAGTTCAGAGATCAGAACACCAAGGGTTGTCTTTCTTCCTGTGGCTTCTTTGGTGAAGCAAGGAGAAAAACCCCACACTTGACCTACCACAGCATTTATTAACCCTCACTAGCACTGGCTGAGGGCTCAGTTGACTGGTCTGAAGTTCAGCACTGCTATCCACAAACCTTCTCTCTGCAGGGACTGTCCCACAGAGCCCTTTATAAAACTGGATGTAGTAGGTGTGTGAGAGAAGCGTTCTGATCTCTTAACATCAGTTTCAAAAGTGCAACTTCTTTTGGGTTAATTTGACCAGAAAAACAGAAGATCCCAACATACTGGTTGCTGAGTCATTTTGAGAATTTTGTTGCCTTTGCTGATGTCATGGAAGCAGAGCCCTGTTCAGAACCTCCTGCAGAAATGTTTGATAAAATGGAATGCACAGTTTTGCATGTTGCCTTTATTGTTTTCTTCTGTATTATGGCACGTTCTGTGGCAGTGGCATGGCCACACCTTCGATCACACATAGCCCATCCTTCACTTGTGCTCAAGGAAAATCTTACCGTGAACAGCACTAATTCAGACTGCAAAAGGTGTTGGTAATGGTCTGCTGGGTTTCTCATCTCTTTCTGTAAAGCAATACAGACTTGAATTCTTAGGATTTAATCACTGGTGTCAAACAGCTTTGCAGTCTGTCTCTCCCCTTTAAAAGTTGCCTTCTCAGTGTATATTTGTGAGGTTGGACAACATCTGGGATTGTACCTTGTACCTAGACAGACATTAAAATTGTGGGGTTTTCTCTTAGTAAATGCCACCTGTCCTAAAAGGGTGACTTCTCTGACAAACCACCTGTGCTGTATAATGGCAACATGATTCACCTACAGACCTAGCCATTGCAATAATAAAGCTTTTTGCAGTCAGTGCTTAAGATAATTTAATTACAGTATTTGAGCTGGAAGACATAAGCACGTAGAAACTTCCTCTAAGTGACTCAGGTAGTGTTTGGAAATCCACCTTAGCAGCAAGCCTTTGCTTTAAAGTGTGCTCTCCCCCCTGTTTTATTTGGTCTTAGCAGGAGCTGTTAGGAGACCTGCAGGTGTGTGCTGAGCATTTCTGGCCTCAGGGAGGCTTTGATTCAAGTCCATGTTTTTATGACACTGCATTTTTATTTTATACACTGGAAAGCTGAAATTAGGTGTCGCTTGGCTGGTTTGCTTTCCTCTGTGCTCCACAAACCTGGAATTGAAACATGTCTGGTAACTCCATGCAACTACAGAAATGAAATAAGACATCCTACCACTTGGTGTCATTAGACCTTGTGTTTCCATGTATTTCCTTACCATTTACCTGAGACAATTTCTGCTGCCAGTGACTTTTCTTCACTTGCCTCCCTCATATTATGAGCTGCTGATTTGTTTCAGTAAAGGATTTGGTCAAAAAAATAGCCCTTAACCTCGTGGTCTTCTAATATTCCTCACTGATTTGTAGTCAGTAACAACCTGATTCTTCTCTTTCCAACATCTTTATGATTCCCATTCCCCACTTGGAACCCTCAGAGCCTGCAGGGTGAGGATAGCTGAACGTACAGCCACATGTTTTGTTGTCCTCTGATAATTCCTAGGTTGACTTTTATGGTCTTTTCATCTACCTTTTCAGCTATTCTCTGTAAGCTCCCTGTGATCCGTGGCATGTGCTCAGTTTTACCTATGGATCAACAGCCTTTCCACACAGATCAGTTGTTGCTGTTTCTTCTTTCCAGACCAAAGCTGTTGTTAGGCTAAAGCCTTGTAGCTTCAGCCACCAGCAGGGATAAATCTGGACACAGCATGCATCCTTGTCTGACTCCTGTAGTCATCCTTAACCATTCCATCATCATCTTGTCTGCTGCTGCCACACGTGATGACTTGCTGTAAATGTTTTCTGTCAGCCTGATCAATCTCCTGGGATGTCACAACTTTGAAGAATTCCCCATCTTTCTGTGTGATGCTGTCAGAGCCTGCTCAGATTTTATGAAATTATTACAGCAGGTTCAGTTGGGTCCTGAGGACTTCTCCAAGATCTGTTTTAAAATAGTATATTGGTATGTTTTTCCTGAGTCCTGCCCTAAACCCAATCTGTTTATCTGTAGGTATTTTTTTCACTTGATGCCTTTCTTTCTTTTCATTGTTTACTCTGTTTTTATTTACATTTTGAGGAGTTGGTTTGCACAGTACTTCAGCAGTAAATTCCCTACATGCCTGTAGCATGTGTTTCCAGTGACATTGTTTTTTACCTTTTCCTCTTTTGAACTTTTTTCCAAGACCTTGAGACTTTTACTCCTTTGTCTAAAATGAGACCCCAAAACAAAACCAGAAAAAAACCACAAAGCCAACAAAAAACCCTTTGCATCTTCTCACTTCTGTGTGTGCCAGGAAGCTTCTCTAGGGCTCTTTCATCTGCTGTGCTCTGGTCCTTCAAAACACTCTTTCTATTCATATTTTTCTTGCTCACCTTGAGCTGTTCTTCACAACCAGCCTTTTCACCTCAACTCTTTACTCCTCTCCTATCCATCTGCAGAAACTGATGTTGCTGGGAGTCCCCCAAATCCTGACCTAGTGACTGACCATAAACCGTGTCAGAACAAAGAAAAATAATTATTTTTAAAAAGAGCTGATAAGAGAAATGATTGGTAATGGCCACAAAGTAAATTTTACTGCACCCCCTGCTCAGAGTGCCTCTGACAGGATCCTAGGAAAATGATTCCCCCACACACAGCCTTTTTTATCAGACTGCCTGGGCTTTGCTGGCTTCTGCCTTTATGCTGATAAAGATGACTTTCAAGATGACAGGAAACAATGGGACCTGTGTGTAACAGCCCGTGTTTCTGGTCTAGATTCCATGCCAAAATAGCTGCACTTAGCACTTGCACAGCTCTTTTCATCTTCAAAGCCTTTCACAGATCCCATGTAAACAGCCGGAGTTCCACCGATTTTGGTGGCAAAGAGCTTAGTCGCCTTCAGAAAAGGATTATGCATTTGCATGGAAAGCAGGAATATCATCTGCTGCTCTGCTGGCTGAAATTTTATAAAGGTATCAAGCTTCAAGCTAGAAAGCATTATTAGCTGAATGGGATTTCGTAACTTTCCTTGTGGTCAACATGCATATTCCTGGCTACAGTTTCACTGGATGAATCCAGGACTGATTACTGAATCAGTCATTAAATGTGTTTACAAGAAATTCAATTGCTGAGACCAACAGTATTCTGGAGTGCAATTGATTTTGGTGTTTTATCCAGCCATGTGCCTGTGTGTCCTAACAGCTATGTCCAATATGTATGCAGGCATTGTTTTGGCAGGTTTTTTTTTCAATGTGTTATTGGCTTTGAGATTTACTTTATGGTGCATCACAGTATTTAATAAGTAAGACACTTCACTAGTACATTCTATGATATATGTTCCTATATTTAAGCTTGGAGTGTACTTAAGCAGTGAAGACCTAGTCCCTCCCCCTGCTCCATGGCAGAAACTAGCTATCTATCCAGCCTGGGATGATGTTTATCTAGTATTTTTTACCAATTATGTTCTGCTTTTACCTATTTAGAGGCTGCTACCCAGTTTGCTTCATAGTCAGGCAATGCCTGACACTGCTTCTATGGTGAAAATTAGCCCAGTTGTTTCACTTTCCCTGTAAACTGTGCTTATCTGTACTTCTTATGGTTCTTGTTGATCCTCTCTGAACTCTCTCTAAATTCTCTGCATTTTTCTGAGTGTGATGCATAAATCTGTTTGCAATATTCCAGCTGAGACCTCTCAGCTGTGTGTAGAGCAGAGTGTTCATCTCCCATGGCTTGCATGTAACACGTCTGCCAGTGCAGCCCAGAGCAGGACCAGCCCTGTGTGCAGTGTGGCAGTGACAATTCACATTCAGCTGGTCTGCAATAACCTCCACTTGCTGCAGTGATGCTGCTGAACCAGCGATCCCTGACTCATGCTTTTTGTGCTTGATTTCTATTTATGTCTTTAGTGAAATCAGACCATTATTTATGAACTGATGGCCATTTGTGATGTGGGATCTGAATTTATTTGCAGCAGGCACAAGCTTTCCCTATTGTAGAAATAGTGTTTCTCTTCCAAACCTATTTGGGAAGGGATGGATGAGGAGGGATAAAACTGTTTCAGTTGTGGAACTGCTTTTGCAACTGCTCTGTTGGAACTGCCCTCCCAGCTCTCTCAGGTACTCCAAAATCAAAAGCTTTGGCTTGGTCAGAAAAGTTTTTGTGGCATTGACATTGAGATGAAAAATATTAGCACTGACTGTGATGCACCCAAATAGGGCTATTCCTTTTTACATCTGTCCTTCACTTGGCTCTCTGTCAACCTGGATATCAGGTGCTCCAGCCCAACCCTCCTGTGGTGTCCAGTCTGCTCCCAGAGCCCTGCCATGTAAAAGGACAAGTGTTTTGTGCAAGATGAAGCACAGGATGAGATGAATGATGTTCAGTGCTCTGGGAACACCATGCAGCAAAGCCAGCACTCAAAACCACCATTCCAGAGTTATGAGCTGGTTCTTCAGCACAAACCTGGAGAGAAACAACCTCTGTAACCTCTGTAGTGTGAAAGACGGTGGATTAATGCAAACACTCATCTCCTCCAGTGACTCATCTGCTTTTTAGTTTCAGTTGATTGACAATTTTGTCCTTTCTCTTCGAGGAAGCAGTTTACAGTAATTCCCTTTTAATTTGCCACCAGTGCATTCTGCAGGTCCCTGACAAAAGTCTTCTCTTCAGGGCCAGGTCAGCCAATGTGGCAGTGTCCCCAGTGAAGTCACACCTCGGGGGAGCACTGTCACTGCTGCTGCTGGACCTTACCTGGGCACACCAGGGAGGGAGAACAGCGAAAATGCCTCAGCTGTCCCTATAGGCATCATTCCTGCTGCTCTGGGGAGGAGGGAACAAGACTGTATCAAAGGGAGATGTCCTGAAAAATGTCATTGTAAACACAAGCCTGTTTGTGTCTTGCTTCAGAGCCATATTTACAGTCCAGGATTTCACTGCTACTTTAAAAATGCAGATTGTAGAAGGAATCAGAACTAATCCCATCCTCTCCCCTGTAGTGCATGTTCACCTGCTCTCAGCTTTATATCTCCTTTCTGAAGTAACATCTGAGGAATTTTTCCTTTTGCATCCATCTGGATTCTTCTTCAGTCCATCAATCTCTGCTCTTAAATATTCAACAATGGCTTTCTCTGGGCTTGTTCTTGTATCCCTTAATGCTTTCTTCATAAAACCAGACTCCTGACTCCCAATCCTTTTTGATTATTTCCTGCCACCCATCCAGTGCTTTCTTTTCCCTTAATTTCTTTACTTTTTTCTGGTATCTGTTCTCTACACAGGCCAGTGGCTCTCACCTGAATCCTTAGCCTTGTGAATACAATTTTTCTCCTTTTCACTTTCATTTAAATGTATTTTGTTCCCAAATAGCTCTGAACTGCCACAACAATTATTATCTAGTGAGACTGAAGGAGATGCTTGCAAATATTCAAACCACTACATTCATCCTTCCTAGCATCCCTTATTCCTTTGCCTTCTCTGATTATCACGGGCAGCCGGTGGGATGAACATGGGCTGTGAATAACCCTGCACGTCCATGCCCATCCTCTGTGCTTGCTTTCCCTGGACTGCCACCGAATCTGTCCAAGCAACAGGGGAGGCTGGAACCGTGGAAAGGCTAATCAAGGATGGAAATATGTTAATGATATTTAAACCTGCAGTGCTTTCAGCTAAGAACTGTCTAGCTTTGCTGGTGCTGCAAAGCTCTACTTTTGTGCAGTGGGGAAACCTGGTGTGAACCAATCCTGTAATCTGCACTTAATGCTTATCTGTAAAATACAACCCTGATAAAAATAGCAGCCCTTCAGACCCTGCTTGATGGATAAAGAACTGGGCTGTGGTGTATTTAGGACTAAATCCTTTAATAGCAGTAATTCTTTCATTACAGCACAAAGCATTTTATTTGATTTTGGAGCGTGTCCAGAAAGACTGTTTAGTAGAATAGATTAACAACTAGTTTAAATATTTAGATTAACATCCAGTATCCCAGATCCAGGCTTGTAAGGGAACAAAGAACCTCTTTCCAGATCCAGAGGACCAGGATATTGAATGCAGAACTCCAGCTGCATGGAAATAATGCAATATACCAGAAATATATCAGACACTGCATCAGCTGGCTAATTTTTTATTGCTATTTTGAAAATGCATCTGTTGTGATGCAGATGTTGCTGTCCAATACAAGACCAAAATGAGTAATATCTTTGTGCCTCCTGGTAGTAATATCTAAATACTGTAGATTATTTTTTTGCCCTCTTTTGAGCATTTTATCTTTCATTCTGTCTGGAGCAGCATTATTTTGTGCATCTGTCACCAACTGTGATGTGCTGGGAGGAAGGGTGAGCATAATCATTTAGTTATGAGACACTGAATAAAACAAATGATCTTTTCATAAATTCACAGTCTTTAAGTCCAGAAGGGACTGTTGTATTTCACCTGACCTCCTCTCTATCACATCTTTATAAAGCAGGAGCTGTCTCTACTGCACTAATAATTTTTTGAGGCCCATGTTGCATACAATTATCAGTCTCCTGGATAAATACCAGCTGCTGGGATACTTCCAGCCATGCCTTCCTGAAAAGGCTTCTGTATAATAAAAGGGGACTGATGATGCTCTTTCTGAAAGAAAATTGTGCTACAGGAGCCAGGAATGAGATGAAGAGCTTCAGGTCCAGGGAGAGTGAGGGTTTCTGGCACAATGCTAAAACTGCTAAGAAAGAGTGTTGAAATGAAAGGATTCCCCAGGCTGGCAGCAAGTTTTCCACTTCACAGGGGAAGAATCGTGGGGAGATCAGACAGCAGTGCCCCAGAACAGGAGACTTCTCCCTCAGTTTGGAGCAGCTGTTGAGAGTGTCCAAGAGGAAGGATGCTGCACGTAAAGAAGCAGCAACTTTTGTCCCTGTGATAGTGAAAGCACCTTTGTTGTTGCTGTTTTTGTTGTTCTTGTGTGCGTTGTTTCAATAATGAGCAGACTGCCCATAACCACAGCAATCAGCAGTGATGTGCTGGGTTTCTAAGGGTTGTAAATGTGCTGCAGTGAAACTGGTTTTGTAGGGCTTCTACCTATCTGTGCCAAGAATGGTTAGCCATGTTGATGCATACAGTGGAGTGACTGCTGCCTGCAGTGAGGAGTTGTATTTTGGTTGTGTTGTGTTTTACTGGGGCCCCGTGTTCTTGACAGATAGATATCAGAGCCGTCCAAGTGTTCATGTCAGTGCACCTTTGACACCTGTCTGTGTAGATACATTTGTGCTTGCACATCCCTATCAGACCATCAGACACTGTCAATCAGTGCTGGCTATGGCTGCAGTTCCAGAAATGGGGTGGCAATAGGATGCCTGCAAAATGAACCTCCCTTTTCACACCGTGGAGAGCACGAACTGCAGCCACCTCTCATTTCTGCATGCGGTTTCCACAAAAAATGAGCATGAAGTGACCCTTACCTCGCATTTTTTGTGCTTGCAAGGCTGTAACAAGCTTTCTGCAGATGATTGCCCCTCTGCCTTCTTTCTGTGGGTGACCCAACCTGTGCCAGATGGGAACCCCGGGGGTGGATCCTGAGCACAGCTGCCCCACCTGCTCCCAGCACGGCAACTGGGGGTTCTGCTGGTGTCTCTCCTCCAGTCTGTTGGGGTTTTTTGTTTGTTAGTTTGGTTTTTAATTGTTTGTTTGTTTTTTCTTTATAACTAATTTGGTTGGGGCTCTCATCACTTTCAATGCTTTCAACCTAATCTCGAATCCCTCTCTGGGAAAAAGATACTCGGGAGAAAAATATCTTCCTTCTCCTTTTGACACAGCCTTCTATATAGTCTGAATGTCAGGAAAGCCATTTATAGACCATGTACAGTAATTGCATGCTTAATATTTCATCAGCTGCATTAACAGTAATGTCACTAAAACCAGGTATAGATTTGAAAGGATCTCTTTTGATTAAAAGTGACTTCAGAGCTTCTTGTGTGTAATAATAGCAGCAGTATGTATTATCATAGATGTTGCTATGGCTTTCTGAATTTAATAATTCAACACACAGAGATTTGCACTGAGATTTTGGACCAAGCATATGCTGCCTACTTGGCAGGGATCCCCTGATTACACCAAGATTAGACTGGTGTGAAGTCAATTGCTTTAGTTTTAGCCACACTCTTCTTTCCCAGCCAAGAGGCTGCAACACTTTTGGGGAGTGCTTTCATTACCATGCTGCAGTCAACAGCTGTAGGAAATAGTGGTTAGGGTTGGTTTTCTACCAGACTCACTTCAGCCTCTCGTGGTGTGATGCCATGTACTGTTTGGACATGAGGCAGAAATGTTTGCTTTGGAACTTGAATTCTACTGAACAAAGATCTGCTGCCAGCTGCCAGTGGGGCTGAAACCCTGCAAGCAGCCTTGGATGGAAAAGAAATAAAGGAATTGATTTGCTCTGTCTTAATAATAAATCTCTTCAATTTCTTTCTTGTTCCATATTCTTGAGAAATAAACTTTGCCAGAAGATCTTGTGCTAAATGGTGACGACGAATTCCTCAATAGCAAGTGTCAGTTGGTTTCTTCAGAAACACCCTTCTTGGTAATCCTTTCCTTTTATTATTGAGCTAATAATTTTGATAAATATTAGTAATGGATCCATTGGGCATTTTTTTGCCAAAGCCTTTTTCAGGCTTTGATGATAAATTTCATCCTTTTTTCCAAGTTGCCATCAGAGCAGGTTTCACAGATTGAGCATGCATGCATTTTGAGTTTGCAGCCTGAATTTCCATCAGCAACCAGAACTGAGTTCTGTAGGCACAGCTTGGGGTGTGCCAGAATGCTGGAATTTGTACATTCTAAGGGCTGCAGTACCATAAAACACAGTTATTTCATGGTTAGGAATGGCAAAAGTACTGCTCAGCGTGGCATGGAGAATATATTGCCCCAAAACGTGCACATGAAGGGTGGCAAACCAGAGTTCATTTCCTCTCTGGATCAGCCACGTTGAATGGTAACATCAGCCACGTGCAGCCACTGTGCATCTGCTCTGGTGTTTTATAGGTGAGGAGAATTCATGCATCTGAGTGAAACGAAACCCAGCTTCAGTGCTTCCTGATGATTCAAGCTGTAATCAGCTGTTTTATAAATGTCACCCTCCACATGCGGGTAGTGGAGTGAGAAATACATCACTGATATTTTTGATCCTACTAATTCTGTTGAGGTGAGAGCACACATCTTCAGTTGGCTGTGCCAGGCCTTTCTACTGGGTACTACACACACACGCTAAGGTTGGAGGTTTTTGGGGTTTGTGTCAGATTGTTGATAACTCCAGATTTTTTGAAATTAATACCTTTCCTATTATTTCAATATAATGGATATAAATGGAGATATACAGATATAATGAAGTAGAGGTTGGATCTTAAAATGTTTGTTTTGTTAGTGTTGATTGTTGGGTTTCTCATTTGAAGCTGGCAGAAGACTCTGACTGAAAGACCAGTGAAAAAGAGTCATGGCAAATTCCATCCTTGAGGAATATTTATTTAATGAAGCTCTTACAGGAATTCTAGTTTTCGGTTCAATACAAGGTGTACTTTGAAGCCAAATCAGCATCATAATATTAACTGATGTTGTTACTTAACTCAGCCTAATGCTATCTTTACATTCTAAAACATCAGCCTTGGTTCTTGGTTCTGCAGTAGAGTTTTAATGAACACAAATCAATTGCTACTACTGCTTATCTGGAGCTTGCAATTAAACAACTGGTAACTAAAAGGTCAGAAGTGCTTACTGTTGAAAAAAGCAGCCTCCATCTCATCATCTGGCTTTTAGCACTGTTTCTAATACCCATATTTAAAAGAGAAATAAATCATAAGAACCCTCAATAATTGATGGCTTTGCCTTCTTTTCTGTGTGGGATTAGTGTGGTAGCTTCATCCTAACCTTTCCTGGAATTCCAGCAAATGCTCCATTTAATGAGGGGATGAGTTTAAATGCTCCGAAGGATTTGGCTTCCAGCTCTGGGAGCTTTCCAAGCTGTAAACTCTTGATCACTCTTTCAGGCTCTGCTTGAGGTACTGGCTCCTCAAATCTAATTACATCTCTTTGTGATAGAACTGCCTGGTGTACTGATTTAAATAGTGTGCATCTCCTCTGCAGGACTAGTATATGTCTCTGTGACTAATTTGGTGAAGAAATCCTGAAAAGTGGATTTAGTGGATCTGGGATCGCTTTTGATTCTTCTTTACTTTGAATAAGTTATTTTCTGATAATCTTGGTAAACAGTGTGTCAGTACTTCCCTTTTCATAAAGGATTGTTTCAACTAATTTGCATAAAGGATTGTTTCAACTAATTTCCTTGATGCTGCTTTGTTTCTCCTTCAGCAGTGTATTCATTTCTCCTCTAACATTCCCTAGATTCCCTCTGCTTTCCTGAATGCATAAGAGGATCCTCCCATCCTTGTGTTATTGAGCAGATATCTTTTCCTTTTCCCCCTTTTTCTTTGTAGCCATACCATGCAACTTTGCAATTCCCTTACCTGTTTACATCTGCCAATCCCTGTGGGTTGATGTTGCTTGCACCTTCTGCTTTGTTTTGTTTCTGCCTTCAATCATCCCTGTGATTTTTATTTTTTTTCTCTTGAAAGCATCCTGAAGCCCTGTAAGCTGGCTCAGTAAAACTCAGCACACCTGAGTGTGGATGCTGAGTGGATGCTGCCACTGTGATGAACGCTGCGTGCTTTGCCACGCAGGATCAGGCTCAGCCACACCCACAGTGCTGATGTGAGCGTGCCAAAAAAACTGTTTCAGGGATTCTCAGGAAAAAGAACAGTTTAAATCCTGCCCACACGATGCCACAACTGGAACTGGCACTTGTGGGTTAGGAAAGAGCCCTTGCTGCTGGCTCTTTGAAATCCGGGTGCAGTGGCAAGCCGCAGAATCCGACACAGTGCTGGGTGTCCTTGGGAAGCACACTGAGAGCAAAGCATTGGGAATTGCTCTACTGCTGAGGAAGGTACGATCAAAGTTAGTAAAGTCATGAATTGGCTGAACTCAGAATTGTTTCTCACCGAATTTGCACCACTTGTGGGTGGAGGAACTCTCAGAAAGCGGTAGGAGACGAGTGTCAGTCAGGGGAAAGGCACTGCTGTTTCTCACAGCAGGCACAGAACTTCTGGGATGTGTTGTCCCAGGGGGCTGCAGAGCCTCATGGTGCCAGCAGGTTCAAAGTGGAACTAAACACATGTAATTTCAGCCAGCAGGTCCCAAGTGGATTTAAGCAGTGCTTTCTGTGTCCTGTTGCCGTTGTTGCAGGTGCTGGAGGAGCAGGGGGGCAACAGGCTGCAGAGGGTGGCCAGGCTCACACCAATCCTGGCCCAAGGCAGAGGGGTTTCTGGGCTAGACAGACCATAGCTCCAGCGCCATGGGAGTGTTTCTTATTCCTGCAGGCTGCACTGCTCCCACTGGTCCAGCTCGCTGTGTTCAAACACTGTGCTGGCTTGCTGTGCCATGTGAGCTCCCATCCCTTCACTGCTGCTGGTTGAAATTAAACCTCTGAGAAGCAGGGATCCCTCCTTTCCCCTTGGGTGCTTTTTCCCATGTCTCACACAATGCAGCCCACATTTCACCTTGGTCCTCAGGTGCCACTGTGATTTATACAGCTAAAAAGGTTTATGCACCACACAAATAAATGTATGTGCATAATGCACATTAGTGCATTGCTGTTGCACTGTCATTGGAACATCTGGACACAGGTGACTAATTTGAGGGAAGCAATGAAGTTCATGTGTTTCAATTATTAAAAGGGGAAAAAGAACCAAGCTAGCACTGTAAATGCCTTTCTGATTACTTGTGTCAGCCCACTTCCCTTTTGGCATTTCCCTGTCATGGTGTCATTAATATTTCCATCCCCCCTGCATCCTTAAAGATGTACTTGGTTGACTTGCATCATTTAAAATATTTTTTCATTATAGTGATTTTCTCATTTAGGTCCCCGGGAGATCTCGATATGTAATCAGTTTTCTCTAACAAATGACCTCCTTTAACTTCATTAGTTCAGAATTAATTTACTACCATCCAAGATATTGAATGGCTCTGATTAGTAAAATACAGTAAAAAAAATTAAAGTTCCCTTTCATTTATGGTGAAGGCAAACATTAATTAAACCCTATATTTCTTCACTAGTTTTGTTCACACTTGAACTTAATGAAGAGGGATGTTTGATGGGCTGTCACCAGACACCAGATGAGGGTGGGGATGGGATCACAGGCTTTCTGTGGGGGTAACATCTTCAAGCAGCTGCATTTTGCTAAATGCTTGCCTTCCCTTGCAGCCGTGTAGATTTGTCGCAACCCTGAGTGGATTTGTCCTGCTCATCACTCCCCGTGCTGCTACATTTTTAGTTTCTGAATGGCAATCAAATCCATTCAATCAAATGGTACAGGTAGTTTAAAATAAGCTTTTTTTCTTTTTAAGAAGAAGGCTTTTGGCCTGCTAAAGGCTTTATGGTAGTTGTTTTGAAACTGCATTGAAAGAAGCTTCGTGTTTGCTCGGAAGTTTATAGGAATAGGTACTTTTGGTAAGGCTCCAGCCAAGGCTTGGAGCCCCACGATGCTGGGGGCAGAAGAAAGCCTGACCCCCTTCCCCCTCACAAAACTCCTTGAAACAAACTTCTGCTCTCAGTAGTCTTAGCTGTGGAGGAAACTTTCTGCCTGTGCACCACTTCAGGTCAAGGCTTGACGCCTTGGAGGTCTTTTCCAACTGTAATGATTCTGGGGTTCTCTGGCAGTTTGGACCGTGGGTTGAGCTGACCTCAGGGACAAGCAGAGGCACAGGACTGTGTCCCATGTGTGGTCAGCTCTTGCAGAGGAGCACTGCAGACCTGTGGCAGCACCTCAAGGCACTGCAGACCTGTGGCAGCACCTCAGGGCACTGCAGACCTGGTCAGGTTGCTGTTCTGGAGCTGATTTGCCCCTCAGCCAGCGAGGAATTTTGAAAACCAGTCAGTTTGGTCTATACACAAGTGATTCACTAGCCCAAGAACTGCTTATCAGGCTCGTCCCAAGAGTGGCTCTGGGAATCATCCCTATCCCTTTGCTCCTCTGGGTCCAGCTGCATTTCCCACACCCCTGAGCTGAAAGGTCCACCAGTCCCCGTGCCCATCCCTGCCTCCCAGGCTGGGGCAGCACTGATGTGGAGCTGTGGGGGCTCCTGCTCTCTCTGTAATGCTGGGTGGGAGGTGTTGTACTGCTGACCTCCAAGAAAAGAGACCTGGAGCTAAAGGGGGGTTGGATGGGGCCAATGGCCTTGTAAATTATTCTCACCTCTCCACAAGAATAAAGTTTGTAGAGGGATTCAGGCAGTCAATTTACATCTCTTGAAGGGAAGGAAATTGAAAACATTAAAGCAATTTATTGCCTTTTAAATTTGGGGATGAGGGGGAATGTAAGTAGAGCTAAAATTTAACTACCTGCAAAGGCAAATAAGGAAAACTGTGATATTTCACAGAGTCATAATCCACTATACAATAAGAGCATTTTCAATTTCATTGTGGAAAATATAAGTTACTACTGCTTTCTGCCTCAGAACTTGCCCATAAAGCAGCATCCAATTGGTGGATTCAGTAGCATTTCTGTTTTTTTTTTTTTTTTTCTTCTTTCTTACAATTTGCATAAAACACTTAGAGAGGGGTTTTTTTCCCTATCTCATATTGCAGTATTCCAAGTTTTCAGCACAATAAATGTTTTGCCTGCAAGGGCTATATCTAATATTGGCTCACTTTGAATGTCTTTTCCTGTTTAAATGTTAGTCCAGGAAACCATAGTAATTGTAATCAAATGAGTATGCTCGATATACAGCTTTTATGACTACAGGGTGGCTTTCTCTAATTCAACTGACCTTAGAAAACAGGAGGGATGATTCAGGAGCTCTTCCAAGAAGAGTTCTTGCTCCTGGCAGTATTTACTCCCATGTAGATTAGAAAAAATAGGAGCTGGCATCTGAGAAAAAGATGAAAACCCAAATGGGCTAATATCTGCTCATTACATGAGGGCAAAGCCTCTGAAACCAACACAGTAGAAAGATAAATTTGCCCCCTCTGTCTGGGAGAACATTTCAGAAGAGCCCTGGAGAAGTTCATTGTATGAAGAGAGTACAGGAGATACAACCTGAGCTTCTTCCAGGCCACAAACCCCTCCTGTTCATTTTCCCTCCAGGAAAAGTCATTCTCAACCCAAACCCTTGAGCTGTCAAGCACTGGGACAGGTTGCCCTGGGAAGTGTGGAGTCACCATCTCAGGAGGGATTTATGTAACAGGTGTGCAGGTGTGGCACTTGGGGACATGGTTTGGTGGTGGCCCTGGCAGTGCTGGGTTAGCAGTTGGACTCAGTGGTCTTGGAGGTGTTTCTCAGTCTAAGGAATTCTGTGATTCTGTGATCCAAGATGACTCAAGAAGAACTGCTGATGGCTTGTTTGTGTAGGCAGACTGATTGCCTGAGCTGCTCTGGGGCAGCTACTGCTCTGCAGGTATTCTGGAGTAGTTTTTGTATTCAGATACATCCAGCTTCTTCTGAGATAAAGTGAACTTTCTCCTGGCATCTGTACTTAGAGAATGGCTTTGTTTGTATCTCAGAGCAGGTTTCCTGAGGCAGCTCTGGGGATAGTGGCCCCTTTCCTCTGCCTGGAGAGCTGAGAGCTTGTCCATGTGAAAAATTGCTACCAGCTACACCCAGGCTAGCCAACAAATCCCTGTGTGGCTCCATGATTCTCATACCAACACCAACAGCTTAATATATTATACCCCTTCCTGAGCACCTGCACTGCCTTTCCACCCTCCCAGCCTGCCCTAGGGGGGAATCTCAATGCTTGCCCTTACCCTGCATCACAACACAAAGGGCTGAACCAGCCCATGGTTTAATTACAGCTGAGCAACAAAGCTTTGTCACAGCTTCCATTTAACCATCTCCACATCTTTTTGTTCCTGCTCCACGAGCTCACAAGTTTCTCAATTTTACTAGGTATTTATAAATACCTGATTAAGTTATGCGGATGAGATTGGTTATTGTGGCTCTTGAGGCACTGCTGGTATTCTAGATGCTTTTTGCTGGACCTACTGAGTCTTAGCACGGAGGGGAATCATGTATTTTCCCTTTTAGAAATGTTCCAGCTGCTCTCTGGAGCTGTCAGTCTAAATTTGAGCAGAGGCATTGCGCTGCCCCAACCACATCTGCAGAGATTTTTGGATGCATGTTCACGACACAGTTCTGTGCATGGGGGGGTTTAGCTCCAGGGCCATACAAAGGCTAATTTGGAGAGGATGGAGTTTTCCCCTTGTATAAATTCATTCGTATTCCCTTCAAAGGCTGAGGGGAGCTTCGAGCCAAGGTGTGCTCCGTGCAGGCTGTGCTCACAGGGTGAGTGGTACCCACTGTGACAGTGTGTGCACAGCCCTGCTCAGATGATAACAGAGGATGACTGTGCAGAGGACTGGGCTTCTCCAGGGATGCACTAAATGCCTGCTGCTCCAAGGACATGTGAATCCTTTTAGCCCACTGCAGGATAAAGCCTTCAATATTTAAGGCTCACTCTGGTGCTTCAAACTCTGAAATGTAGTGCTGTGAAATGGTGAAGCTCCACTGACATCAGCCCTTTCCCTGGGGCTGACATCAGCCCCGGGGATTGGAACAGGGCTGTGCTGATTTACATGAGAATCTGGCTGTTCATGCTGAGGAGCCAGCCCTCTGCACTCCCTTACAAACATGCCTAGCCAGGGTGCAGCTCAACCCCAAATGAAAGCCGTGTTCAGAAATACTGAGGCTCTCCTCATCATCACTGTAATTAAGATTTCAGCTGCTTTGCTTGGCTGCAAGGCCTTGGGAGCATTATGGCTGCCTGGTGCTGTGAAAAGCAGATTTACTGTTATTAGCTACAAGCATTGTAGCACAGCAGAAAAGAACCAAAATATAGACCTGTGCCGTAGCGTAAAACACGCACACAACTGATGGCAATCAGCACTAACCTGTCACTCTGTGCCACACTTAATTTTAAAGTGGACAAACTATTGGACAAAATATCACCAGCACATGTACTGTGGATCTTTTGCTGCAATAGCTGTCTCCTGCTCTGAGCAGCAGCACCTCCTCCTCTCCCCAGAGCAGCCCAGGATGCTCTGCATGAGCAAACCTCGTGTCTCTGCACGAACTGGGAGAGGTCTACCTGAAGTAAAATCTTGTATTGCTACAAAACTTTTACTGTAGTTCTAGCCAGCTCCCTACCCACCCAGGGAGAGGCTTCTGAAGACCACAGCAGCATCCCTCTTGCTTGCAGAAGCTGGTCCCACAGCTGAAATGAGCATCTTCCTTTTTCTTGGCTGGAACCAGGGTAGGGAGAAAACAGGGCTGGAGTTGTTGTTTTGAGATACATCACTCGAGATGAATCTTGCTGTCATCAGACCTGTCTTGAGATAAATCACCTCAAGGGATATGGGTTTGCAGTTTTGTCTTTCTAGTCGTAAAATATCTTTTTTATAGTACTAAACCTTAATCTTATTGAAGCATTTTTCATTTCAAACACCTTCCCTCACCATTCCTTTCTCTTTCCTAACCTGAAATATCAGCGTTTTGTGAGGTGTTATTTTAAAATGTGAACTTTTTGAAAATAACTCCTTTTCTGAGCCTGTTTGTTTACTGCAAATCTATTTAGAATGAACTTCAACTGTTTCTTAGCTATGATGAGCTGGAGGAGTGTAGAGATACATTACATGGTGTGGTTGAGCACTGTCTGGAGCTTGACTGAAGATGTGATTCCTGGATTACAGATCTTGTTGCAGCCTTGAAGGAGAGTCCAGCCTGAGCAGTGGTTTCCTCTGGCTTTTGAGAACTTCATTATCTGGGCCTGGAGTCAATACAGATTTCTGGCACTGATGCAGGTCTGCACAGTTTGAAAGATTTCCTGTAAACTAGAAGACTGTCTCGCCTGTGGGCTTGGCCTGGAGGCAGCCTTACCCCAGTAGGTATTTACTGGATCTAATATTTAGGCCAGCTGAGGAAGGTCTGTTCTAGTTCAGGAATACTATTTCAGCCCAGGCAAAAGATAGAATAATTCACCCCCTTCCCCCCTTTAGTCTGAGAATTGTATTAGCATCAAGTTATCTTTGAATTTTTATTTAAACCAGCCTGGTTTCTATGGATGTGAGAATCCCAGTGAGCTTATTTTCCCTGGGTTTTTTCAATGCCCAGTGTATCTTCTCTCTCTACCTAATGCTGGTTTTGTCTTCAGCAGTGTGCTTTTGTTCCACACTCTTGTGCAAGGAATGAAGTGGGGTCTGAGGTCCAACCAGCTGCTTTACCCTGGCACCTGGAAGCTCCCAGTCATCTTCTGGGCCTGACCTACAACCCCAGAATTGGTGGATGTGAGAACACTGCATGAGTAGGTTTTAGGGCAGCTTTAAGAATATAGGGGCCTCTCTCTTGGAGAGGTGACTGGCACAGGGACAGCCCAGGACCTCTGGTGAGATCAGGTCAGGACACACAGCATTCTCTGAGCTGGAAGGGTTAACAGGAGATTACTGCTTCTCCTCCTTTGCCTTTACTTTTATCATGATTTATATATTTGAAAGGAGGGGTGATTAATAATCCACGACCCCTCAGCCTGCAAGGAGGGCTCAGGCACTTAACATACCAGAGAGCTACGATGCAAACAGAGAGAGATGATTAACAAGACTAACATTTACCCTCCTCCCTGAATAACTCAAGGGCAGCATCAATGGTTCCTTGCACTTCCTGGCTCTCAGCAGTGGAGTGAGGGGCTACCAAAGGGCTCCTGTAGCAAAAGGCTGGAGCTAAAAGTCAGCTCACTGCAGGTACCGTGGGGATGAGTCTGGCACAATCACCTGGAGAGATAAATATAGTTGTCATGCCATCCCTGGGGCTGGATATAAATATCTCCATTCCACATGCACTGTTGCTCTCAAGATAAGGAAAAACTGGCCCGTGAAGTCCTCACTGACCTAAGAAATCAAAGTACAGAAAGAGCCACTGGAATTCATCTGCTGTTTGTCAGCTTGGACCTTGATACTTTCCCTGCTCAGCACTTGGATAAGCACAGAGGGAGGACAATGTGGCCACAGAAGAGAGAAACAAGACCAGGAAAGTAAATTGGAGGGAATTTGTCTCTGGGGTAATGGCCCATTGAATGCTGAATTGCATTGGTTCCCGATATCTCCTGACTTCATCCAGACCGATCACTACCAGCTTTGTTCTGTGGTTTCTGATGAAAAAGAAAGGATCTACTTAATTCAGAAAATACTTTGGAGGTCAGAAAGTGTTTTTCTTTCTTCTGGGTTTTTCAATGCCAGCAGAGGGGGGCAGATTTGGTTTCTTAAATACAAAGAGGCAACCTAACAAGGTCCTGTGTCTGTGCTGATACAGAAGGGATGAAGGGAAGTCCTGGTAACCAAACAAAAAATGTGCAGAGGAAAAATCAAATAGAGATGTGGGCAGCTCAGCTGTCCCTTTTTCATGTGATGGAATTAAACTTGAGAAGGTAATTTGCTTTCTTATGTGAGAAAACAATAATATTAGGGGTAGCAAAGTGGGTAGACTGGTGAGGGTTGTCTGTGACCTACTTATTTCACGATGGTACAAACAACCCCTTTAAACAAGACACAGTGGCAAAGCAGGGCCTCAGAGGAGATCCTGAATCCCCTCCTGTGTGCTCCTTGCAGGGGGGGCAAAGGCAGCAGAGAGCACGAGCAGAGATGCAGCTGCTGCAGCAGCATCCACGAGCAGCCATCAGGTCACTGCACCAAATGCAAGGGGTGCCCAAAGCAACGTTCTCCTTTATCCTAATCAAATGTGCACCATACCCAGCTACAGGCAGATTTTGTTCTGGTATGTTCCTTTTTTTTTTGATCCTTAAGAGGAAGAGGGATTTCATTTTTAAAGTGGGAGTTTCCCAGAAAAAAAAAAAAAAAAAAAAAAAAAAAAAGTAGAATTCCTGTTGAGGTTATTCCAGCAGGCACCACAGTTTGGAGAACTGCTTCACTTCCTTGGCAGCAGCTCCTCCCCAGCCCCCACCTGTGCTGCACTCCCCCAGAGTGCCCTGCAGCACACTCTGCTGCGAGCCTCCAGAAACCTCTCACACTTGGCTGAAAACATCCTCTGACACCGCTTTCAGCAACAAACTGGGCTTCCAGTGAAGGTAAACTTTCTGAGGGAAGTCCCTACTTTGTCCTTTACTCCCTCCCTTAAGTCAGATAACTGGAAATCACACTTTATTTAGAGATATTGAAGGGATGTCATGGGACTTTCATTTCCCAGATGGATGCCTGTTCCCTCGACACCACCAACAGCTGTCTCCTTGCCCTGGAGAACATTCTGTAGTGTGTGATGGGGATAAAAGATGACAGGGTAAGTGGCTTCTGGAGAAGCTTGGAGTACAGGAACTTAACTCCAAGGAGGTTCCATGGCACTACTTCAGTAGCAATATTTAACTTTTCACTTTTTTTTTTTTTTCCAAAATAAGCTGAAGGTTTTTTCACTGCAAAGCAGCCTAGTGTGATGTCAAATGTGCTGTACACATATTTGCTATGGCATGCCAGCAAGGCTGAGCAGAGAAGGCAATTCTCTATCTCTGAACCTTTGACTACACCACAGTTTTGGGAGAAGAGACTCTAGAGTGTAGGTGGAGCCAGACAGGGGTTATAAACAAGGAGATGTGCACCACTCCCATTTTGTTCCTTAGGATGGTGTCACCGAGCCCCCTGCCCCTGAACAAGGTCCTTCCTGCAGTTCTTTTAGCTGTATTTTTGGTACACCAGAGAAACAACAGCCTTTCTGCAAGGTTTTGTGGGTTATACTGCAAAGATTGTTACTGAGACTGAGCACTGGGGTCATCAGGAGGACTTCCTTTGGCTCCACAGTTACATTTCACTTAGAACCACACAACGGTCTGGTTCTGCCATAGGAGAGTTAATGAAAAGGCAGGACCAAGCTATGGCCAACGCTGGAATAAATGTCCTTTAAGATGATGATTGGCAGAGGACAGAATGACCTGCTATCTCTCAATCCCCTCCTCCTGCTCTGCCTGGAAACCACAGGGTGTTGAAAGTCTTGTCAAGATAATCAGCACAGTGTAAAGAGCTGAAAACGTTCTACTGGAGAGTAACAGGGTTCAGCAACAGGACAAGGTGCTCCAAAGAGTGGCTGAAGGATTGAAGGACATGTATCTGTGTTTTCTACAAGATGCAGGACAAGGCAACGCTGACCCTCTGCTGGACAGAGGGAGCTGCACAAACAAAAGGTAAGCAGCAGCGTGTCAAGGTGTTGGGCAGCTTCATCTTCTGAGAGATTTCATCACAGACCCCACCTTGAGCACTGCATCCATCCAGCTCTGGGGCCCCCAGGACAAGAAAGACAGGGACCTGCTGGAACGAGTCCAGAGGAGGCCAGGAGGGTGCTCAGGGGGCTGGAGCAGCCCTGCTATGGGGACAGGCTGGAGAGCTGGGCTTGTTCAGCCTGGAGAAGACTCTGGGGAGACCCCAGAGCCTCTTCCAGCACTTAAAGGGGCTACAGGACAGAGAGGAACTTCTTGCAAAGGCATGGAATGATGGGACAAAGGGGAACAGCTTCAAGCTGAGGGAAGGTAGGTCTGAGGAGGAAATTCTTTACTGCAGGGTAAGATAGATGGTCTTAAGGTTACTTCCAGCCCAAACTATTCTGTGATTCTGTGACAATGATTGCTTTGAAGAGCTTGTAAAGAGAATATGACTGGTGCATGAAGCTCTGCTGTCCTGAGGTGAATGAGGAGAGACAAGAGAGTCTCCCGTGGTTCAACAGGAGAGTTGCTTGAGAGGTGCTTTTTCCTGATCCTGCTTTCTGCAGCAAGGACCAGAACATGAAACCTTCTGGTTCTTGGAATTAAATGCCATGGATGGGATTTTGTAGTTACCAGATGAGGCACTTGAGAAAATGATGTGGTTGGAGAAAAGATTGGTGTGAAGGAGGTGCTGACGAAGAAGGAGGGAGTTCTGGTTGCCTGGACACGTGCAGATTGCTGGGTGAGGTGGGTGAGGCAGGCCATCCAGAAGGCTCAGGGGTCAGTGGCTAGAAGACCAGTGGGGACTCTCTCTGCTGCACTGTGAGGTGAAGCACAATTTGAAATTAGCACCTGGGGCTGCCAGATCATACCATGGAGGGAGGAAGCAACTGTATCAACACTGAGAAAAGGTAGTGTGGGGTTCCTTCATGTGGCACAATGTACTGTGCCCTAGATTTGTACCGGGACATCAGGAAGCTTTAGGTGGCTTGTCGCATCCAGGCTCTGGAGACCCTCCTGCCTGGTGCTTCTAGCACAGCACTGCTCACAGCTGCAGGAAAGCTGCCAGTGTGCTGGGTCCTGTCAGTCTAGTGTTCTGCCCTAAAATCAAGCAGCAGAGGGTCAGTGCTGCTCTTCAGGGATCAGAAAAGCTTCCCGTGGAGGAGCTGATTGCAGGTTCTGCTGCATGATCAGAGGGCAGCTCTGGGGTGTGTCAGTGGCTGGGGTCACCAGGGTAAATCTTATCCCACCCCAGTGTTATGTGGTGCAAAGGAGACCAGCATTTGGCCAGTGGATCCATGGAAAGGAAGTGTTCCAATCAATCAGCTCTGTTTGCTTATTCCTCTTCCCTGTTTCACGTCTCTTTCTCTTGTTCCTCTTTATTCTCTGCCACCTCCTCTCAGACCTGACTGCTTTCATTACAAGGTTAAAGGGCAGTGCCAAGTGAGTACATTAATCTCATACATTTTCATGAATATCAATTAGACTTGGATACCAGAAGATTTTCCTGATGTTCAGCAGAGTTGAGACCCAATTCTTTATACAGACCCTGCCTCCAGTAAAACCTGGGGGTGTTTTTCCAAAGTCAAGCCTGCCATCTCTTCTTCCTGCTCCCTCCCACCGTGCTGATAGCCCTTTACCTTTTTCCTGTAGGACCTATATATACAGTGGTTATCAGGAAAAGCCATTCCCCTTTCTGCCCTTGAAAGGCAATATCCACCCAGGCTCTCGGGCAGAATTTGGAGAGCAGAGTCTCTGCTGTTCAATTACCAAGGAGCTTATCTCTTTCATGTGTGACTAGATATTGTGTTGTTTTTTTTTTTTTCTCTCTAGCAAGACTGAAATTTAAAAGGACAGAAAAATTTCTAGTGCTTGAGATGGAGGAAACTGTCTGGTGTTGAAATGAGTGGAGTTTATGGACTACTGGGAAATAAGACTATTTCTGAAGGCATAAATGTATCTCTTATCTTGCAGTCTCTGTTGCACTGTTGGTTAGACAATTCATATCATCATGACAACAAAAAGGTCAAAAGCATATAGCAAACTTTCCAGCTTTTCTCTCCTGCACATGAAACCACCTTTTGCCTTCACGGAGTCCATTTACCCATTGTACATCAAGGTCTGGCTGCGTGGCAGTGAAGTAGGGCCAGAGGAAGCTGGCTGTAAGTCCAAGGTATTCTTTGTTTGGGTTACAGAAATGCCAGTGAACTTTACTTAGGGGTTAGCATTCCACTTTGCTGGCTGCCCTGCAGGAATGGAGCAAAAAGGCAAATCCGCTGGAAAGGGATTTTGGTTTAAGCCAGCGGTTCCCACAGGTCCCAGGGCGGGAGGAGGACCCTGATTGCTGAGGGCAGCAGCTCTCCCTGCCCCATCCAGCACTGCAGCTGGGCCCCTTGCAGGAGAGCGAGGGCTCAGGGCTTCCCTGGTGACCAGAGAGCAGGGCTGGCACGTTCCCTGCCCTGGGAGCTTCCGTGAACCCCGGATCAGGCACTGACACCAGGGATGGTCCCAGCTGTGCAGGGACACCGAGCACACCCTGGCACAGCATCCTCCAGAGACACTCCCACGATGGCTGGGAGCTGGAGGGTGTCTGGGATATGCACATGGGCCAGGCAACAGGAGAGAGGGGAAATGTGTGATCTGAGATACATCTGTAAATTCTGGGTCAAGATACAGCAGCCCACCATGAAGTTTTACAGCTATAGATGGCAACAGGAGCAGTGACCTTTAATTATGGTGAGATAATGGGTACTGCTCTAACACAGAAACAGCTAAAAATAAAGGCCAGTATAAAAATACAAAGTGTCTCAGAATGTGATCACATTTTCCACTAATGGAACACACAGCTCAGCTTGCAGTATCACGGAAAAATGTTTTCTTTTGTAGATACTAAGGTTACATTTAGATTCTGAGTTGGTATGATTTAATTCAAAATATCTTATTAGGCTGGTAAATTGAGAGTACCCAGAAAATTGAGTGGATATTCCCACTTTGATTTAAGCTGGAGTTATTAAATTTTGGTTGAGTTTGATTCGATTTAGTTCGAGTTTAAAGTAAATTAAAACCCCCAATGTAAAATTAAATTTACCACCCGTAAATTAAAACAAAGAGAGATTTTTCAATGCATTTGCTTTAGCAAGTTATCTGGTGGAGGGTGAGATGGTGCTGAGGCCCTGATATCCATACTGTGTGTGTTTCTGGGGAGTTGTTTCAGATTAATTTGGACCGGGGGCGTTATTGCAGCTCATCTAGTGGTTGAGTTTCACCCAAGAGAAATCCAGAGCATGTGCCCCCAGATCCCTTTGTGGGCATCACCCATAGGGAAATGGGGCTGGTCAGTACTGTTGGTTTGAAAGGACATGTCTGACCTGGACTAAGGTGTGGATGCTGTTGCCTCCTGGCCACTTCAATGGCATTTGGTGAGCAGGTCTGTGTGTCAGAAGGACCTGTGAGAGCTCCTGGTCCCTCTTTGCCCCCCAGTCTGGGAAATGGCCGGTACTGGCACTCCCACATGAGCAGGTGTTGAGATCCTGGGAGCTCCCAGAGCAGCCCATTCCGTTTCTTTCCTTGAGGAGAAACTTTTCAAAGTTCCTGATATTTCTTCTGTGAATTGAGAACACATTGTTTTGCTTTCCAAACGTGCCAGTTGGCTTAATTTTTCTCTCAAAGTTAAACTGGCCTGTTGAAGTTCAACTGGGTGACCCATGATAGGAAAGGGCTGCTTACAACCCAAACCACCTCAAAATAATGCAGCCTGTAAAAGCCGTGGTTCTCAGCTTAGAAATGCACTTTTCACCATTACAGAAATGCGGGCACCTCGCTTTTTGTCATGTGTCAGAGGCAAGGAAAAATTCCCACTTCCCAGGTTTTGCTGACAAACTTTCTGCACCTATTCAGATAAAGTGATTTGAGAGCTGTCTTGAGATGCCCCAGCAATTGCAGGCTGTGAATAGCAGCTCTATTAATATGCAAGTCAGGACTGCCATTATGGCACAAATCATGGAGAGAGCTGAAAAAAAGTTTGAAGAGTTGACTTGTGAGCATTGAGGGGCAATCACTGCCCACCCCTGCCCCAGCACAGGTCCTTCCACAATAGGATCTTCCCTATATCTGTTGACAAACTTTGGCTAATGTTTCTGCCCGCTAAAAGGTTTCCTGCCAATACAGCAACATATTGCAGATAAAACCTAATGAGCTGAGTTTAACAAAAAAAATGCCATGTGGCTTCCTTGCAGTGATGCCCATCTGTCGGCTCAGTGAAGCAGCAGCGTGCTGCAGCTGCACTCCTGTGCTTTTTATCAAATCAGAATAAAGCTGTGCACCCCAGAGTCAGGTGTGATAAACAGGCCAGCAAATTGCCTTACATGGGTGTCACACAGCTCCTTATCTGCCTCACTTTTCAGAGCAGCACAACCAGATGGCTCCTAACGGTGGGTGAAATTTGCTCCGTTATGTTTCTGGCATTGAGCGAGAGGGATGCAGTCCAGAAGTCCACCACCAAAACAACAGATATTTAAATTGGACTGGGACTGAGATTACAGCCTGCAAGCAGAACTTTTGAAATTGAAGCAGATTTCATTAATAGCAAACAAAATGCCTATTTAGAGTGGGTCTGGTGGAACAAAGAGGACACAAAACAATAATAAAAAAAGAGCCTTTGGGAGCAGCCTGGCAGAACAGTGAGGGGTTTGGCCTTGCTCCAGCCTCCCTCCCGCCTGGTGCAAAGCCCAGTGCAAGGCAACTGCCCTTCCCACACCTCCCTTATTTATCACAGGGGCAATGGGAATAGGGAAGGCTCTTGGGTGGGGGCTGGAGGCACCATTTCCCACCAGTCCTCCCTGCCAAGGGTGCAGAGCACATCATTGCTGCTGCCCTCGGAAGGAGGGTCAGTAAGAGGGCTTGGGGATGTGGAGCATCTGTCTGTGATGGCAATCCCTGCTGAGAGCAGGATGTCACAGGCTCAAGGCTTCAGTTTCTCCCATCTCATCTTTTTCCCAGTACATTTGTCAGAGCAATCCGAAGTTTAAGAGTTTGCTCTTCCTTTAACTGGCTGCTAAACAAGTATTGGTGCTTTTGTCTCATCTGTGGTTTTGGCATCAGTTCCAGATTTGAGGAATAATCAGAAAGTGTCTAGATTCAGGGTAGAGGCAGTTCTTGATTGGAAAATTAGGAATTAAGACTTTGTCAGTGTGTGGTCTGTGCTTTTGTAGGTGAGTTTTAAGTTCGGTTCATTTAAGTCTCAGAGCCAATTGTGAAGCTCATTATTTGCTGCCAGCATGTATGTGAGCCCCTTCTATTGCTGGGAACACGCAGCAGATTTGCATGAGGTTTTGCTGTCACCAAGGGAAGTGTATGAAATAAAGGAGATTAAATTGTTTAAAAATGTGGCTACTGATGAAGTTCTTCAGCCACATGTTGTTTTGGTGAATTTGGGCTTATCTGAACGTTTGTTTTGTGAGCACGTGCCTGTGCTGGTGTCTGCTTCCTGAGCTGTCACCCCCACAGCTGCACTAACATTTCAAAGTCTAAACCAGGAGCTTCTCAGTTGTCTGCATGCTGGTTAAACAGAAAAAAAAAATGTCATGTGTAGAAACCCAGCTGAATAGAGACAGAATTGGCACCTTTGTCCCCAGGTTGTTAAAAATTACCTGAGCCTACCATAGTTCTGAAGATCAGATTATTTGTACTCATGGGCATTTGCATGGAGGTAGATGGTTCATTTTAGGCACAGACATCTGGAAAAGCTGGTCTCTCTTGCCCCAGTGCACTCTCTATAGGCCTCAGGAAAAGAAGCCTCTGCTGAACATGAGCTAAGCAGCATTAAATAAACTGTAGAGATGTTGAAGATTGGTACTGAGACGAAACCCAAAGATACCCAATTCTTGTGCATAAGACATTTCAGGGTTGTGCTTCTTGTGAATTGAGGCTGTTGTTTGTTTTGTGGATGAGATGGTGAAGGCTGTATCCACATCATACAGCTGAGGCAGGACAACCACTGCTCAGTGTGAGAGCCAGGCAGCCCTAACTCACCTTCTTCTTCTTCTTCACTGTGCTGTGGCTGCGTCCTGTGGATAGAACAAAATGAGAGTGTGCTTGCCTTGGAAAGGGTGCCAGAACTACCAGGGAAAACTTTCTTTCTGGTGTTTTATTCATGGCTGCAATTTCTTCCTTTTAGCCAAGCTGTGGATGAGAGGAAGAATGAACAAGGTGGTTAAATATAGCACAGGGGCTAAAGCATAACAGACTGTCCAGGGCTCCAGTCATAAAGGAAGAAAGAAATGACTTCAGAGAGGTTTAAGCACTTTCTTGCTATAGAAGTTGTACATGATGTCAAAGAGTGGAGAGTACTGAACAGCATGCTAGGAAAGGGAAAATCCCGGGATGCTGACCCAGAAAATTATCACACTGCTCAGTGGTTAGCTCAAAATGGAAGAGGAGTTTCACAGCTCTTTTTCCTGAACTGGTGACAGCTGTGACAAAGCCATAGGATGGAGTTACAACTCCAGCTCCATCCTGAGCGTGTGCATGTGTGTGTGCCTGGGGGTGAGGGAAAGGCACATCTTTGTGCAGCCCCAGGGGTGTCCTGGAGGGAGAAATCTGCAGGTGAGCACACGGGGTGGGTGGCACTAAAGCCAGAAATTGGGCCAGGTCTTGTCCCACCCTGTAAATCTCTGCTCAGACTTCCAGGGTTAATTTTCTCATGTCAGCTCTGTGCCTCCTAATATCAGGAGGCATGAGAAAATCACTCCTGGAAATGCATATGTAACCCTCAAATGGAGGGAAGGTGTCTGGATGCTGTTCCAGGGCTGTTGTGGAGGGACAGGTCTGTGGGATGTCTGGCTGTGGACAGCTTGTGTGGCTGCCTCAGGTTCTGCAGCTCCTGATCCACCTGTGCAGCTCCCAGACCTGGCCAGCAGCTCCCTAGAGATGCTGGCAGCATTAAACCTTCCAAATGCAAAAAGAAAAGCTGAGCTGCACCCAGACAAGGAGCTTCTTCCAGGGCAAAGGGAGAGGCGGGCAGAGGAGGCTGAGCTGGGTGTGAGAGCTGGCAGTGGGAGGTGCAGGGGCTGTGTCTGTTGATGCTACATCTCCCTCCCCTGAGCATCCCCTCACTTGCTGCCTTCAGGACATTGGCACAGGACTTGGGACCACTGCAGCTCTGCTAAACCCTGTTGTTGTGCAGGGGATTTATGTCCTGAGTGATCAGAAAAATCCCCAGAGCAGTGGCTGCCTGTGCTGGGAGCTGTGTGGCCAGGAGGGGGGAGCAGGAGGTGCTCGGGATTGCTGGGTTAGCTGTCCTGGAGGAGAACTTCCAGAGCAGCCAACTGTGAGAAAACAGTGGAAATAGCTTCCAAACCCTTGAAATGAAGCATGCCCTGGGTTTTGGAGAGGGGAGAGGAACTCGGTCACCTTGTTTGGTCAAACAAAGGCCGTGGGCTGAAGCAGGAGAGGAGTGACTTCTCTCTTTCCCTGTGTGCTGAAAAGCTTTACTTCATCTTTGGTGTCACTATTAAACAGTTCTGTGATGAATGCAGGAGGGTCCCTGTGGTGAAAATCAGACTGTCCCCTCCCCACTGTGCTGATTGGTGCTGTGTAAAGACCCAGACTTTTCTTATTGCAGAGACGTGGTGGGAACTGAGTGACTACAGAGGAGAAAATGCCAGAGCAGCAAGGAACCTGCTCACCCTGCTGCCTTCCTCTCTCTCTGCAGGAAAGTAAGTGTCCTCCTGTGAACAGAGGATTTCTAGAAAATTGGACATTGAGAGTGAACCCATTCATCTGCTCTCACCTGTTTATTAAACCAACCCCATAGCAGTGATGATTAGCGAAATGTTTAATTGAAATATGTCCAGTACCATTCTCTGTAAAGAAACTGCTGTGATAGAATGCTACTTTTGCTGAACACATAGCAAAGCCATCATAAGACCTACTGAACAATTTAACCCACATCCATTAACTTCTACAAAACAATTCCCCTTCAATATCCGTCCTTTATAGAGAGAAAGAAATGCTGGACACCAGTTTAATTTCAATTTGTATGTCTCCAGATCTCCACAAAAGCCATTTGTGCCCTGAGTTTTGTGCCTTTTATTAAGAATGACTTAGTGAAAAGGAATGTGTTTCACATTTAGTGACCCTGAGCATTAGAAATGGGTCAAGAATTGATTTTTTGGTTACCTGACTGAACTAGGGACGTGTGAGGAAAATGCTTGTGCATTGATACCCCCAACTTTTTCATCTTCCCACAGAAGCGTAAAATAAAAAATCTAAAAAGGATTGCATTGGCCTAAGCATTTCTTGGACATAGAACAGAGTGTGTTGTTCTGAAAATGGGAAAATGAATGGCCTAGAAGAAAAAACCCATGTCATCTCCTGCTTCTGGGAGTGAGCAAGGTCTGATCCCCTGCTCACTTAACTCCTGAGCCTCTTGGGTTGGTGAAAACCAGCAGGGCCTTGAAACAAGAGACTAATGTACAGTGCAATAAAGAGACCATTAATTGCTTGTCTCTAGTGATTCACCTGAATTTTACAAAGGAGTAGAAGTGCCAGCAACAGCAAAACATCTTTGCCAGAGCTTTCGCTGGCAAAAGCTTTGACAAAAATGGAAATTGCACTCATAATACCATTTTTGCAGATTGCTTCAGTTTTTATTTGAGAAAAAATATGGAAAAGAATGTAATTCAGCTGCTAAAACCTAAGCTTTTCTGATTTTACGTAATAATTCAAAAAATCAATTTTTGAGTTTTCCAGCACAGCTTCAAAAATGTACAAACTTTTTTAAACATAGCAAAGACATTGGCTTGATTTGTTCCCAAGAATTTCTCTAAACCAAGTCATAGCTCTGTAGGTTCTTATGTGCACTGTGGCCAGAGTGCTCCTGGGTTTGTACTCATGGAATCCACCACAAGGCTTTTAATCGTTTTCAGCTTAGAAAGAGTGATAGAACTGCACATGAAGCTTTTGTGCTTGCTCTCAGATGAGCTGGAACTTTTCATAACACTTTCTGCTCTGTTTTCCAGTCCTGCCAAATGTAAATAAACTCTTTGATGTTGCCACATGAAAGCCCAATAGTTTACATAATGATTCTTTGTTGTTGCCTCTTTGCTGGTTGCCTGTGAAGATGTTTCCCATTGCCTGAGTTCAGGATGTCCTCTGAAAGGCCGTTATGGGGTACAATTATGTGATACATTTCAGGAGATTTTCCCTAAAAGACTTTGGAAACTTTGAATCTTGGTTATTGAGAGAGGAGGTGTCACAAACAAGTGTCTTGAAAGCCAAGAGAGGTGACCTTGAGAGTGTCACAAGGATTGAACTGTCCTGTTTTAAGAGCCCTGTGTCTCCCTTTGAACTGCTCTTGTGTACTGATGGCTCTGGTAATTTTGGGAAGAGGGCTGATGTTAATTGGAGGTACATGAACAGAGAATGACTTTCTTTGCAGGAGTAAAGCACTGAAAAGGGGAAGCCTTGTTTGCTGCTCTCTTACACAGTCCAGCACATTGCTGGATGGCACCAACCTGGGCCCTGCCCAGCTTCTGAACCTTGGTCCTTCTCCCAGAGCCACACGGCCCTAAAACCAGCCCTTGTTTGCTTAGAGGCAAGTCATGAACTCTTCCAGTGCATTTTCCCTCTGCAGGGCAGAGACAGCATAACTTCCAGATCTAATTTACCAGGACTACCTGGTGGGTTCTACCATGTAATTCCAAGAACACTGAATTTGCCTATTTGTCTCTTTCCAGCAACTGAGTTTCTTTTTGCCAAGTCTTCCTTACTCCCCAAAGCCTGTTCTCCAGCTGTGTTTGTTTAGCCACACTGATACAGCTCTGACACAGAAGTGGCCATTGTATGAGATTATTAATGCTGTTCCATTTGCATGGAGAATCTTGTTTCATTTCAGCCTCACAGGTCCATTTTTCTGGTGCCTCTTTGTTTATTTATTATGTAGAAAGCTGCAGTGTTCAGCTGTGGGCTATTCCCTACCTTTTTGCCCATCCCTCCCTGATTGTTTTAAGCTGTAAGATCCTTCCTGCTGCTCTGGAATATGTTCTCCTGTGTTTGCAGTTCCTTTTGGCTGTGTTGGAGCATGAAGGAACACAGTGAAACACTAAATAATGTGAGGTCAAGGAGTCAGTCAATGGAATTGATAGGAGGTAGACAGAGAAAATCAGTATAAACCAGCTGCAAAAGGAGCAGAGGCTGGGATTGACAGAGAGCTTTTAGGCATTAGGGGAGTATGGCCTTACAACAGTTACAACAGGATTAATTAGTTTAAGCAGAGATTTTGATCAATTTATGTGCACTTTTACACGGAATACCTCTCTGGCAGGAGAGAGTCTTAGCAACCTAGAAGGTCTCTCCCAGCCCTAACAGTCAGTTATTCCTTAGGGAGGAAACATCAGATTTCCTGCCTGACCCACTCGTGCTTGCTTTCACTGCCTCAGTTGATCAGAAACACCGATCTCCACGCTGTGGGAGGAGGGGCCAGCAGGATAGGTGAACACATCTGTCTCTGTGGAAGCGACTGCTTGGTGAGATGGTCTGTGCAGTTGCTTGAGGTACCACGGGATTCCTATTCTGGTGGCATCTACTGGAAAAGACTGGCTAGTCTGGAAGGAAAGTCTGTGAGATGGGAGTCTGAGTGGGCAGGTGGAGTTACACCCTTCAGGTTTAGGATCTGTGTTGAACAATGGACCAGGCTGCTGATGAAAATAATCCATTCCCTACAGGTTATTCTTTGCAAGCAAACATCCAGCTTGGTTTGTCACCAGCACACAGTGCCTAAGGGAGGGCACAGCAGTTCAGTCCTCTGAAGGGAATGAAGAGCAGGATCGAGTGCAGGATATTCATCAGCTAGGTTAGATGTAGAACACTGTGAGTGAAAAGGGAATAAATGCCAAGGGGTTAGTTAGCAGGCAGGGTCAGCTCGGTCAGCTTGGCCTGTCTGGTTGTGCTGCTTGTGCCCTCAGCCCATTTTCAGTGCCTGCACCTCAGGACTGAGGGGAGCACGCTGGGGAGGGGCCAGATGTCCCTGGCACTGACCAGCCCTGCCTTTTGTTATGATTCCAGCTGAAGAAGAAAAGCAACTGGTGAAGCAAGACAAAGATGTAATCCTTGGTGAAAGACAAACCCACCATCTCACAGAAAAAACGTGGCATCGCATGCTCTGGTGGAGACTTCAGGTTGGCCTAATTTAATCAAATATTCATGTTGTGGTTTTCCCTGCTCCTGCTGTGATGGCAGCTGACATCGATCACCAGAAGCCTTTGACAGAGATAATTGTCCTTGTTGAGATTTGCTTCTGTTTCAGCAGCCCCCTTTTCACACCTTCACAGATCTGCACATTTACTCCCATGACTTGGTTTCAGGAGCCTTCATCTGCCCGGGTTCTGGTGCGGCACGAGAGGTCTGTGCAGGCACATGTTGATGTGGACACGGAGCACATCCCCACGGAGCCAGCCTGCAGCATCCTCTGGTGAGTTGGATGTGACAGGCATTAACATGTCACGGCATCTTTTGCACAGCTGACAAGTGTGGCACTTTTTGAGAGCTGAAAAAAGGCATTCACGAAATCCTGCATCGTATTACTGGCTCTCTGCTGCCTTGTCAGGGTTGTCCTCTCTCGTTATTCAGAATCAAACTGTGTGCCTGCAGAATGTGATAAACTGTAGCACTTCACACATCTGCAACAGACTAACTTGATTACAATAGTTTAATTCTGTTTGATATCAATCAGCTCTGTACACAGTAAGATTAATTATTGCTGTCACTTTGTCAGCTCTGTAATAAGAAAACATAGATTCTGAATGACAGATGCAAATTTGTTGGGAGGAGCGAGTTTGCCTCCCCTGCTCCCCAGGGAGGGAGAAAACCTGCAGAAGGTGAGCTGACCTGGGAAGGGATGGCAGGCTGGAGCGGGGTTATCACCTGCTCTGTGCCACAGATGGGTGCTTGTTAGCATCTAAACCAATCCCTCTCTCCTGTCAGCCCACCGGAGCATCTCACAATTACGTTTGCCCAGGCAGACTAATTTTGTTTGCAGGTTTGTGATGGTGAGGATGTAAACTAGATGCTGCCAAATGTTTGTCTAAAGGGGACTCTGCTATTATATTTGCCTCTCTATACATCCTTACAGTGGTTGCCTCTGATCTGGAGTGGGTGTAAAATGCCACCAGATCAGAACAGCAATGATTTCCACCTGCTCTGTGATGCTATAAATGACTACCCAGGAAAGCTGGACTGAAAAGCTGCCTGCTGCAGCAGAGGTGACAGACGTGGCTCTTATTTTTGCTTTGTTTTTGTGCACTGGTGCTCTACTGCAAAAGCTATGTCGAGTTATAGACTAGTATTTAATACTCCTCCTTCTCTAGTGGTACAAGGTGCTTCAGTTCTCTTACTGCAGGGAGTGAGCTGGAGCACCCACAACCTGCTCCAACCAGCACAGGGTGTGGAAGGCCCTGAGTCAGAGTAGTGGCCACCTCTTGACTGTTCCAGCTTCCTCCCTGGGGCAGGGAGGGAAGGTGCTTGTTTTGGTGGGTGGCTTTGACAAAGGCAGCCTTCAGGGAGTACAGGTGGGAAAGGATCAGGCTGTTATTTCACGACATGAAGTGTGGCTTTCTAAATGCATCTTGTCTCTCTGGCTTTGTGTCTTCTCCTAGCTTGGCCTGTTGCCCCTGCACGAAGCTGAGCTGGATGATGATTGCAGGTCCTTTCCAGTGAAATGTTCTGTTCTACTCTAGATCCATCCAGCACTAAGACTCCTGTTTTATCTTGAAGCAACAGCGTGCTGCAGTCTTCCCTGCCCAGTGACACTAGCAAGAGGAATGATGAATTGTGCATAATTCCTGTTTCATTTCCTTAATATACAGTGCATATATCACTGTGGTGGCAGGTGGGCCATTAAGGACTACCCGAGAGCTGCCTCCAATACATCACAGACATGAAAGGATGGTATTATGAGGACTTTAATGTCGTTTGATGAGCCCCTGGAATTGTTTGTCAGACTCTTGTTTTGGATTGGTTTGATGTTCAAGCCCGCTGCTGATGGTTCTATCTGCCACACCACTTAATTCACACTGTCCTTCTCCTCAGCCTTTCCTACCTGATGTCATGCATTTAGGGAAAGTGAACGATGATAAACTGCAGCAATAGATTTAACCTTAACTGTTATTAAATGATTGCTCTTCTCACTGTTTCAGCTGTCGGTGATCAAATAGATGCTTGCTAACGATATCTGCTTTTAAATTATGTGTTGAATCTCCTGAAATTCATCGGGGGCAGTGGTGCTAACATTTTTATAGCAGTAAAAAAGGACAGCTAGGTGGGAGGAGGGGAATAAGCACTTGCAAATCATATAGCAGAACAGCACCAGCTCAGTAAAAAGCCCCCATTCCTGCCAGAGAACTGAGCTATGGGCCATGAGCCCCAGGGCTCAAACAGGGCTCAGGTTTACAGGGGTTTCTTTTCTCCTGCTGTGCCTCTGAAGTCACTCAGCAGTGCACTCAGGGCATGGGGCTCAGCTCAGCAATGTCTCTTTGCTGCATCCACTTTGAACATGCACTGTCTTGTCTGGGGGACAGGCAAGACCTGGAGCTGTCAGCACCTCTGCTCTGAGATGGCATGGTGTTTGGGATGCAGACTTTTCTCGGTATTTCTCATATGTTTAACTTAATTTTGGCCTTAGATAGACTGAGAACAGGTGGCATTGATGAATCTCATACAATCCTATGTGCCTGCAAGCCCTCAAGAAAATGGTGCTTCCCTGGAGGTGGCTGGTGTAGGAAAGCAGGAGATGGCACTTCTGCTGGTAGCTGATAATCCTGCACAGTTGAGACCCTCACCACGAGGTTTTGAGGGCTCAGAGCCCTCAGACACTGCCTGGGCTTTGTGCCTCACTCTTATCCATTCACGAGCCAGCAGCTAACAAACCCAATTTGCATGTTTTTGCTGTGTTTTTATGGTTTGGTGGCAAAAATATTCTTCTGGTGTAGGTTTTTATTCAAAAAAATAGCATAATATTGTTTTTTATTACAAATAACTTGAATTAGCCAGACCTACAACCTTGCATTGTCCTTAGCTAAAATTGACAGCAGCTGTTTTTGTGATGGGGCTGTCTGTCAAACGTGAACCCAGTAGAGAGACCCTTCATCTCATTATTCCAAAGCTACAGAAGACTCATTTTCGCTTTTGATTCAGGTTGGACTTGAATAGGTGACCTGTCTGAATGGGAAGGACTTCCAATTGCTTCGGTTGCTCACTTAATAGTAATTTTGATCTTGCTTCCTTTGACGTATTTCTGCTGCTAACCTTTTGTTAATGACACTTAATTCAGTGTTTTTCTCAAAAGCCTTCCCTGCCTTTGCTGAGAAGCACCTTGATACAAATCAGCCATTGTTGTAACGGGGAGATGTTGAAAGCAATGCTTGATACTGCGGGGCAGGCTAATGGCTCAAACCCAGAATCACTACAAAGTGTGGGTGTCTTTTTTCGCAATCCTTTTCTTTTCCTCCCCGCTCAGAAAATCACACAGAGCGTATTCTCAGCAGTCAGGCGTGCAGGAGGGGGAGGAGGTATTTATCACAGCAGCCTGAAGTGCTGGAAAGGGACCATTTCAAAAGGACAGGGGATAAAGAGCCGTGAATCGATATTTTCTGCGCGCCTTCTGCCGCTGTTTGTTTGGATCCATTTGTTCTGCTGACATATTTCCCATGTGGCTGGGAATGCTATTTCCCCTGATAGCATCGGCAGTGACGTGCTGTGCTCTCTGCACAGAGAGGGGCAGCGCAGGCTGAGGGTGCTGCTTTGGCAGTGAGGGGAAGGCCTCGCTTCCATCTCCCAGCTCTGCCCCAGGGGTGATGATTTCTGCTGGGTGAGAGCCCTGGGATTGCACGTGGCTCGAGGTCTCTTCAGTGAGTGCCATCAAGGCCTGGCAGGGCTCCTGCTGACACTTTGTGCCAGACAGGGGTGGGGAGATGACACGATCACTGAAAGGAACTTCTACACGTTTTTAAAGCTGGACAGGACATCATAAGCCAGAAAGCATCACTAATTTACTGGGTGACTGTGCTTGTAACAGAGCCCACTGCTTCCTTCACTGCCCACATCTCCTGGCTACTTACTCTTACTGCAGAAAATATATTCCTTAAGCTTAATACAGCTCTCCACCTGTTGATTGCAGTGGTGTAACAAATGGTATCTATTTATTCTATCTATTCTATCTATTTATTGTAAGTATTTAATTATAATTATTTAGATATTTATTCTATTGTATTTATTTATTATATTATTTATTCTATTTTATTTATTTGTTATATTTATTGTATTTAATATAGGATTATTTAATATGATTATAATTATTTAGTATTATGCACTTAGAATGCAAAGGACTATAAAAGATTAAATGTTTCACTATGGACTGATTTGGTCACACTTGCAATAATGGAGGGTTAATTTTTTTAATGTTATATTCATATGGATATATCTACATAGATACATGTACATACCAGCTTTGGGCTGGTGCTTTAACAAACCCACAGCTCCCATGAGAACATGCAGACAGGTTTTGTTATGCTGCAAACTAGAGTTTGATGTGTTGTGTTAAACTTCTGTTTATCTGACTTCCTTTCAGTGCATGTTCTGAGAAGATGACACTTCTGCTAGAAACTTCCCACTCAGCCAGTAATTTTAATGAATGACATACCATTTTATGTCAAAAATGCATCTTGGTCTCTGTCATCATTACTGGCGTATGGAAAAAGCAATTATATTCTCTTTCAAGGCTCAACAGGAGCAGCCTTGCAATGAATCACAGAACTATTTACGTTTGTGGGGAGCACAGGAGAGAGTGGAGTGGCTATAGAAAACATTTTCTCTGTTTTGTCTGCTTTCAGTGACCTAGAAAACTATTTTTGTAGCCTCTCCATAGTTACCAGAATATCCATTTTTCTTTTTATCTTTTTTTTTTTTTTTTTTTTTTTCTCAAAGCCTGGCACCTGCAGGAGGTGATTTCTGAGCTCTCTGAGCATGGGATCAGTAAATGGAGAAGAGCACATCCTCTCTTTGTAAAAATGTGCAGTTTCCTGTAGTTTTTCCTATTCAGGGCCTGCTCAAAGGAACATGCCTTTCAATCATAATTCTTGCTATTCAGGAGGTGGTGCTGAACAAAGCTGAGGTTGGATACCGACCTCTTAAAGGGAATTCTTCCCTTTCCAACACAAAGCTGGTTGCATTCCAGTTCAGACCAGCTGCTGCTTCTACTTCTTGAAAGATGAAGGAGCAGATACCAACATAAAAGGATTCAAACTGCCACGTGCCATTTGCCATTTGCTTGAATCTTGCTGTGCACGTTCACACAGGAATTGTGGATCTGGGCCTGCAGAGCTGCGAGGGTGTGGAAACAGATAAAGAACCTGGCATGGGGAGGTTCAGCTTCAGGAGACTTCTCCCTTTGTCTGGATTGTTGTTTTTATCCTGTCCAGCATCTGCTCAGTAAACTGTGCAGAGCAGAGATTCGTTGCTAAATTACCCTCTTCTCTTGTGCTTGGTGCAGCAGAGCCCTGGGACTGGGCGTTGTTTCAGGTAAGTGTCCCAGACCGGCTGCAGTGCAGGGCGTGTGGGAAAAGAACCTGGAAGCTCTCAGCATTTACTGAGGTGGAAAGTTGTAATGTTTGGGTCCAAGGCAACTGCAGATTTTACAAATTTTAAAATTACCAGCCAGTTTTCTCTGGCACCCAGCCCATAAATTAGCAGTGTCAGTTCACTGCAATGAGCTGAAGTTCTGCAGGCTTTCCAAGGCACTTCCCAAACACGCTGAATTCCAAGCACAGGATGAGCCTCCTGTTTGTAGCATTTCTTGGCATTATCTGAAGCTTGTTCTCCTAAACCATTTTTGACAAGTGAATGCAATAGAAAAAATGTAGTTCCAGTGTGTATATCGAAAGCAGATGCAGCAAACTGAGTTCAGTGGCTCAGAAGGGGGCAGCTGTTGCAAAGCTTGACATTAGAAGATGAATTATGAGGAGCTATTTCTGGCCTCTGGCTAAAAGAAAGGTGGGTGATGGAAGATTGACTTGAAAACAATCACTTTAAATGATTTTGGAATTGTATGAGCTGGAGATGTGCTGCATTTACACTGATGGATGAGTTCAGAAGCTGACCTAATTCCCCTTATTATTGTCATGTGGGCTTTTCTTTACCTATTTCACTTACAGAAGAAACATTGAAAGAGAAACTAAAGAATTCCAGTCTGTGAAAGTAACACATATAATAGGATACCTGCTACCTATTTTATTTAAGTACCTTAGTTGTTTAAGATTACTAAGTATTTAATTTATTTTGTCTAATTCAACTCGTTCCACCGTAGCACTTTGTTTATTTTTAATTTATTTTTTTCACATAGAAGTTAACTTCTTTTATAAAGCAGCACATAAAAGTTCACTTACAACACGGTCATTCTCACTGCACTTCAGCAGAAAATGTTTGAAGAAAACCGTGTGATAGGTGGTTAGATTCAGCTGAGATTTTTTGCTGTAACAGTAAGTAGTCCCTCTGCTTTTCCTAATTATGCATTGCAGCAGTGAGTTTTGGAGTAACATTTCCACACGCCTTAAGCCACACTAATGAATACACATAAAGAGACGTGATTTGTTTATTATTGTCCCCGTGTCCTTTTATTTACAGTAAACAAAGCTTATTTCGTTGATGTTTCCTCCTGCATTGTTTTCCATTCACTGTGTTGTTTTGTAGCATCTGCGTGATGATTTTGATCCTGGGTGACATTTTCAGCTGATATATATCAAAGAAATTGCAGCAACGAATAAAGCTATTTAAAAGCTTAGTCCCTCTGTTCTAGACTTAGGCATATGTCAGACTGGTAGTGTTTGAAATTAGGAATGCTATGCTAGCTCTGCTGCCGCTATAATTCTGCCAGCAAAATTTATCCTAGTGAAGATTTATGGCTTAGGAATTGTTGTTTAACAGGAAAAGAGAATGGTTCTGACCACATAAATATAGAAGAGTATGTTCTTTGGGTTCTGCTTTCACTTCAAGAGAAACATCTCTGAAGCCAAGTGGATAGGTCTCTGATTTAGGAATAAAATCTGCCCTGCTGAATCAGTCTTGCAACAGGGAAGGAGCAGCTTGCAAGATGGAGTGGCAAGAGCAGAGGAACTAATTGACCTGAAATATAATCTGTTAATGCTACTTATTACCATGGAACTACTACAAAGCTGGACGGGATTTGATATTTTTTTTGTAATGTCAGAAGACGACATTTAAAAGGTGCTTGAGTTCTAGAATCCTTTTAAAAGCCTCCTGCTTGTGTTCTCATCTCCTGATAAGTTCTACCAGTGGTTAGATACAAATGGTTGATAGAAGCAAAGGTGTGAATTTAAAATATGCTCCATATAAAAGCCTCCTTGGAATGCTTTTGCCTGTTGTTATCACTTTTCTGCTGATGTGCTGCCAGGAACTTCCATACTTATTTTTTCTTTCATTCTGGTATGAAGTCAGGATTAGTCTTCAATAATGCCCATCAGTGTTCTTGCTAGCTCACTGCTTCCTTTTATTGTGCAACGTGATATGCGTCATCTGCATCTAAATTCCTGCCGTCCGTGGTGAGCTTGGGATGAGCACGCCGTTAGGAGAAATGTTCGAGGCGTGATTTCGATGGGAAAGGGCCGTGGATTGCTTTAGTCCCCTCCTGTTTAGGACAGCAGCTGGTGACGGAGCAGGACCCCGCTGCGGCGGGGCTGGGATGGAGAAGGGCGATGTCTGTCCCTCAGAGCCCTGGATCCCACTGCCAGACAGGACTAATGAATGGACACAGGGAGGGAGGGAGGCAGAAGGACATCCGAGCCACTCTTAGAGCGTTCAGCAAACCCACAGCCTAACACTTAGAGGATTTCATTGACGTAATGTCAGAGGTGAATTATAAGGATAACGAGGATAGCTTCACAGGTACTTACAGCTGCTCGGGAAACAGCACAAAGGTGCCTAAGTGAGTGTTTTAACGAGTGGGACTTAAGGACTTTTATCCTGAATGGATTATTGGATGGAGTTGGTTTCCTGACACTTAATGAAAGACAAGAAATGGATCATAAAGAACCTTGAAAGTGAAGCTTCTGTTTGATGCGATAGAAAAGGGGGTCCAGAAACTCAAGAGGAGTCTGAGATGTTTTTGTAGCACGGTTGATTTGATGGATGAGGGGGGACATAACCAGGTCTGTTAAGGGGAAGTGAAAAAAAGGTCACTGTAACTGAGGAAAGGGGAAAGAACCCACTCAGGAAACTCACACCTTTGGATGAGTAAGAGAGGGTGTCTGCCAAAATGTTACCTGAACCAGTTTAAGAATGGCAGGATGTGGGACACAAAGGCCAGGGCAGCACCCGGGTGGGATGATAGGACTGTGCCCAAGAGAAGAGGTAAGGGAAGGAGATAAGGCAGCAAGTCTGGAGGGAGAGTAAAAGCTGTCTTTGAAGTTGAGCTTACAGTTTTTGCTGTGTTGAGGTTGTCTTAGTGCCAGAAAGGAAGGGAGGAGAGAAGGTTAAGCCAGGGATACAAACACAACATGGGTGGGGGAAGAAGGGTTGAAGGGGGGAAATAACTGAAGAAGTAGGAAGAAAATTAGAGAGTAGTGAGCAGAGAAGCCAAGCAAGATAAGACTGTGGGTGGTGAATGATGCCAAAAATCTGGGCAGACTGAAGAGGATGAGACTGGAGCTCTGATTGTGAAGTTTGATTTAGATAAGGCCACTTGCTGTGCTGGTAAGAGCAGTAATCATGAGGGCTAGAGGCTGGTATCTCTGTGCCTTTGGCCCTCGAATAACAACACTTAAAAATCTCTTTCATTTTTTATTTCTGTGCTTAACTTTATCTCTAAAACCTCCTGCATTTGTGTAATTCCTTTCACCCTAAAATATTTTACAGAGGGGACTTTAGTTTGGCCAGCTGAGATTTTGGACTGAACCAAAGCAGGTGTCAACTTCTGGACACTTTGACAATGCAGAAGAGAAAGTGGGAAGTGGCACCAGGTCCTGCAGAACACAGGGGTGGACCTTCCTGTGAGTATTGAACTGAAAGCAGATGAAGAAACCATGTGACAGAATCTCATTAAAGCCTTCCCCACCGTGCCAGCTTATGGGGGGAAAGAAGCTTTAATGGACAGTATTTCCCCTCCTGTAGCCTTGGAAACATAATGATCCACTTTAAAACTCGAGATGTGATGAATTCATGCATTACCTTCCAACTGTGGATGCTATTTTTCCGTTTTCTGAGAAAACACAAAGAATGAGGAAGTCGATATCCAGCATCCAGCACCAAACAAAGCCTGGGCACCCACTCCTGTTGCTGCATGCTGGCAGCTCACCCCAGCCCAGATAAGTGCTGTGCAGATTATTTTCCAGAGTGTCTTAGATGTGAAAGCCAATGAAAGACGTAGTGGAGAAAGCTTTCCTACTATCTGATTAAATAGTGCTAGAAAGACCTATTTTTGAAACAGCAAGAGAGCTGCTGCTCAACACCTGAAAACACTGTGCAAGACAGGAATCGGGAGCAGGGCTCTGTAGGGTAGGGCAGCAAAGCATTACTCTGTAAGAGAGGTGCTCCTTGTTCTCTTCCCCTTTATAGCTGATTTTCTTTTGTGCAACGCTTCTTCCTTCCCAGATTTTCCCCCGAAAAATTCTCTTGTGGTTATACCACAAATGTATTCTAAACCTTCCAGTAGCCTGCTGCTCACTCCTGGTGAGGATGTGTCAGACTCACATGGCCATTATTAAAGCAAGTTCACGACTTTCACCATTCCTGTTTTTCAGTTCTCCTGCATTATTGCTCAGGAAACGCCGTTCCTCTGTGTTCAGCCCTGCAGATGACTGGCTCCACCTCTAGGCCAACTGCAGTTGGCTCTGCAGGGTGATCTGCCCGATGCTGCTTGTGAGGTTTGTCTTTTCATTTTGGAAAAATCAAACTGGAATGTTTTGTTGCAGGGATGGCTCTCGGTTACCTGCACAGTGCTGCTGTTACACTTGTGGAGAGTCTAGGGAGTGAAAGCTTTCACTCTATTCATTCTATTATGAAAAACTCCCAAATGCTTTCTAAATGTTATACCTAAATATATTGGTAATGTCCCTTTAAAAAATGTTCCTCACTACTGAGAGAATCCTTCTGGCATCAGTTAATATCAAAATACTTTTCATTTTGTTTGGTTTGGTTTGGTTTGTTGGTTTTTTTTAATGACTAAAGTTCTTGTGCTTTTGTACCCAACACAGCTTTGTATTTGCATTCTCAGCTGAAAAAGGGGAAAGGGAAACCTGGGTTTAAGATTAAAGCACAAAAGCTTTGGCAGATTCTCTGAAAATGTTACTTAATGCATGTACCCTTATTTTACTGGAACCAGCGTTCTCACATACTTTCTGAGAAACAAATTAAATACTTAATGGTTAAAAAAACACAAGATCTGCTCTGAGAAGTCTAGAGTTTCCCTTTTCCTTTTAGTCAAGAAGCACTCGTTTGACAAATGGGGCGCTCTTAGAGAGCTTTCAGGAGGCTGCACACCCGAGCGGGGGCGGAGGCTCGGCAGCAGATTACCAGGAGATAATGGAGCAAGTCAAATGAGAAAACATGATGAAACAGCAGAAAATTTACATGCTGGTTTGCTTCTTCCTTCTGCACTAACAAACCCAGGGCTTCTGTGTTTCTTTCCCAGGGCTGCCCTGTGAGCACGTGTGGCTGGTGACCTTCCAGCGTGGCATTCACTGCCAGGGTAGCTCAGGTGTGGCCAGAGCATCACGTGTATTGGAACTGCACACTTCAGGAGAGGCCATGGCTGGCTGGCTCTGTGCATCCTGCACTTTCAGATGCCCGAAGCTTTCCCTGCTGGTAGGGAATTGTCTTCAGTTTTCTTCTGATTTCATAGTGCAGAAGCACTGGTAGATCACACTGCAGATTCTTCACCTGTGTGGGAGACAGGCTGCAGGTTTTGTAAAGTACTGAGCACATTTTCAAAGACTCTTTTGCGTTGCTCACACTGGCCCAGTGCTGTCCAGATACATGAGGCTGGCTGACCAAAGGCCCAGAGAACAGCCAAAGTGAGGTCACTAATGAACTACAGGCAATACATTTTATTATTTAACACGAGCTCCTTTTGATATTGGCTTATGGGACAGAATAGTCTGGTCATGCCCATAGTTAGAAGGATTAACCCCTATCACGTGCCACAGAAATGCCTGTAGCACAAATATGCTGAAAGAACTGTGCTTTGTGCTGTTAAACCAAACCCAAGCTCGTGCGAGCGAAATACATGTCCTGTGTCCCAGGATACACACACCACCCAGCCTGCTGCCCTCAGGGCTTGGCTGGGGCACTGCTGTCTGTGCCTGCCTCATGGCACAGAGCATCCAGAGGATCTGGCCCAGGGAACGTGGCTCTGCAGGGCTGCCTCATCTGGCTGTTCCCGTGGGCCAAATTCTGAGCTATTCTCATACGCAGGGACTGAGTGACACAGATCCTGAGATAATCCTGTTCAATAATTTATGAGGGAGGAACATGTCAGGACTTGGCAGAGAAAGGTGATGGGGCATGCACAGCATAGCACAGGTATGGAGTGAACCTTCAGCTCTGAGCTCCAATAGAGCTTGTGGACAAAAGGACACAAGCTTATGGGAGCCTGGGTGAGGCTGGCCATGTTAATTATAGCAAACTACTGCACTCAGGGCTCTCACACCAGGCACAGATGATGGTGGGAATGTGACCACTAGTGGGGAAGCTGGAAAAATTTCAGTGGATAAACTACTGTAGTCATTGTGCTCTTAATGTCTCACTGGTGGTGGAGTTCAGGCAGAGAAAGGGGAGCTGGTTTGAAGATATATTTTCGTTTTAAACAGCTTCACACAGTTCTGGATCGGGTTCTGTTTAAAAGGCTGGGGAGGAGGAACACAGCCTCGGTGCAGGACAGAAGCAGGGATGCACCTGAACCTGATGTAAAACTTTCCTATTTACCCTAAATGTAAATTATTGGGTACATATGCACCTAGGGGGACCACAGAGCAGCCCGTGGTGTGACTCTTCTGTTTGTTTCAGGAGAATGTGATCTGATTTGACTATGCATTTTTGTATTTTTTGTATTTTTGACCGTGTGTTTTGTTGTGCCCTGCAGAGCAGCTGCATGTCCAGCACGGGACAGCCATCCCTGGGGTGCCTGTGCTGTGATCAGAGCTTACATTTACCCTGCTGTGCCCTGCCCGGGTGGCAGCTGTGCTGCTCTGCTGCACCAAAGGCACTGTGCTGGCACCCAGCAAGAGCACCCTCCTGCTGCCTTGGTGGGGGAGCTGGGATTTCCTTCGCTGAAGTAGAGCTTCTCCCTGTGCAGGATGGCAGGGATTGTTCCTTTTCAGGTAGCTGATTTCTGCCCGTGCTGTGACACCTTCTTCTGAACTCTCAGAAATCAATACGGCTGGTAAGATGCATTAACAGAATTTTTCCCAAGGAATTATCACAGAAGCTGTGGTACTTTTTATTTGTGGATTTTTTTTAAATATTTGTTTGTTTAGGTGTTTTTGTTTGTTTGTTTGTGGGGTTTTTGTTTTGTTTTTAAAGTATTATTTATTTTTATTTTTCCTGGGGAGAGACCAAGTGAGACACTGGAATATAATGAGAGACACTGTATACAGTCAGTGTTTGCAGAGTGTATATAGCCAAGAAACACTAAGGGCACTCTCTCCACACCACTGGCACATTTTCAAGAGAATTTTACACTAACCAGCTTGCCCTAAGTGGTAATTTCTGTTGGAAGGGGTATGCCACAAATTGCCAGACTGCAGAGGGACTGTCGGTTCTCTGTGCTCAAGCAAGTCATCAATTGTCAAACTGTGTCTCAAACATAATAAGCACCTAAGCCTCCTTTTTGGTTTATCTGCTCTCTGCCAGCACTCTGCAAGGGGCTGTCTTATTTGCCATTGAAAGAGCTGTGCTTCATGCTCCTCCTGACAGACTGCTATTTAAGTCTCTGCTTAGCATTCATATTTCTTTCTTGTTGGAATTATTTTACTTGGTATTTAGAACCAGAGCTATAAATCTGAAGAGCGTTTTACGTGCTGTGTTAGGGTTTGATTGAAATCCCACTGAAATCAATGAAAGCTTTCCCACTGGCTTCAATGGACTGGGCGCTTGGGAAATGTGGGAAAATGGTCTGTTTTGAAATAAGAATTGTGCCCATGCCATAATGTTTATTACCAATAGCAGGGAATAAACCAAAACATGTCATGTATGTCTTTTCCCAACATGCCTCATATATCATTTATCTGCTACCTACATACACCCAGCTGGGATACAGAGTGCAGAAAATAATACCTAATAATTCTGCTTTATGAACACAAATGTGTGAGGAAAACAAAATCCCTTATCTGATAGATACAAGTGTTCCTATGAAGTTGAAATGACATCCAGCAGAATCAAGTGTCACAGCCTGTTTCTTGAGAACCTGGAAGGAAAAGCTTCCTCGCAGTCTCATTTCTATAAATTTGTGTGTAGGAAATACTTCTTTAATGACTCACACTTTCCACGGACGGGTACTATTAGCAAATCTTGATCTTCCCTTTTAATTTGTGGCAAAGCTGGTGGCTGTGACCTGCTTATCAAAAGTGCTGCGCCAAAGAAAAAAATAGCAGAGATGAAGACATAACAAACTCTTCTGGTAGTTGTCTGGGTAATTACCCACAGATCCAGGAGACTGAAAGGAAAGTGTGACATCTGCATGTTACTTTGTCGGCGGAGTTGCTCCAGTCTGCTGACGAGCTGGTTACAATAAAGACGAGTCTGAAGTCTCCGGGGATGGAGTGGAGACGTGAGGATCCTCTGGTCTTGTCAGACCTGCATTTTTAAGTGGCATCCTCGGCTAATAGTGGAAATAATTATAGTTCTGCTATTGCAAAATGTAATTTTGCCAAGGCAGTATTTAAAGCCTGAGTCAAATTTTCACATGCTGACGAGGAAAAAAGGAAACAATGCTGAGAGGTCTCCACAGTGCCTGCAAAAACAAGTGCTGCTGCAGTGATGAACCGTTTGATAGTGCCTTTATCAGCGTGCACTCGTATTTTAAATAGCATGAGCCATAAATGGCTGTTGCAGCTTGTCATTTGCCTTATGGGAGGCAAGAAAGAGCTGCTTGCTTGGTTCATAAGATGAGCTGGCTTGTTGCACAAGGCAACGGAGGAGACTTTGTGCAGAAATGCCTGGTGAAGTATTTCCTAAGCTTTTTTGGATTCCTGCCACTAGGAAGTGCAGTGAGTGCAGTCACAGTGCAAGGAATGTTGTGAAAAGGGTCAGAAAGGCAACACACCTTTAAAGATCGTGGCAAAAAAAAAATCCCAAACCCAGCCCAAACCAGGGACCTCAGCAGGTCAGGAAATTACAGAGATGGTAACAAAAATAGGTGTGTGCAACAGGAGAATATGAAACAGAAGAAATTCTAGAACTGAAAAATGCTGGGTTTGTCTTCCTTTTCCACTGCTCTTAGGTGTTTTTATTTATACTTTTGAAATTAGTAAAACAAAGATAAAGCTATGCTGATATGGGTAAGTTTCTGATTCCTCCTCAGGTCACAGTGTTTTCAAATACTGGCAAACAGTCTGAGTGGGAGCAGACGAGCAGGAGGGTGCAGTGGAGTTGCTCTGAGTGTTGAGAACACAAATATATCTTTCTTGAAGTAGTGAAGTCACACAAGCTTCATTTCTTTGTGATTATGGTGTTGCTGCTTTAGCTTTCCAGGTTTAACATCCATTATAAATGACTCTACTGACACTTGCATTATATTGCCCATCCCACTCAGCAAATGCAAAGGTGCAGCAGAAGTGAACAAAAATGTCCTGTCTGTTCTTTTTCTGGCTGTGGTTATGGTGTAGATAGAAATAAATCAGCAGCCAAAGCAGGTGAGCTGAATGTGCTGAGCCCACAATCCAAGATCTGTGAGTGATGTGCCAAATCAGCTCTTGGACTCCTGAGACAAAACTGTGACTCACTGGTGTTTACCCAGATGGGAAAGGGAGAAGACTCTCAGTTGGTCTGAACACACCACTGGTGTTCACAGTGTGATCTTCACATCTGAGAAAAACTCTGTGCAGTTAAAATATGTACGAAAAGCCCCATGCAATAGGGACAAACTGTTTTAATCACTTGTCTTTATCAAAGCAACTTGAGACAGTTCCACAGTGCTGCCACTGGGAAAACAGTGGCATCTCCTGCTTATATAAACCAGGACAATTTTGTTTCATGCTAAAATACAATTTGGTGTTTCAGCTTGGAAAACAAATGACACACTTTTCACTTTTTATGAGATGTTTTGGAAAGAAGCCACCTTTGATTCTATCTACACTTTTCACTTTTTTTTTCCTTTTCTTTTTTTTTTCTGTTTGCTTGCCGAGAAAGAGCAAAAAAAACCCACACAATGGAAAATTATTTTCAGTAGAAACCCACTATTCATTTCCATTCTTCTATTGCAGCACCCAGGTGCAGAAGAAGATAATACCCAAAGTAAGTACAAATCGGAGGCAACTGGACAATATTACCATGGAATCAAGAATGTCAAAGGATTGGAAGGGGCCTTAGAGATCATTTAGTCCCAACCCTGCCACGGACAGGGACACCTTCCACTAGACCAAGTTGCTCAGAGTCCCATCCGAGCTTGAACACTTGCAGGGATGGAGCATCCACAGCCTCCTTGGGCAGCCTGTGCCAGTGTCTCACCACCCTCACAGTAAAGAATTTCTGCCCAATATCTTCATTAATACCTAACCTTCCTAATACCTAGCCCGTTTCAGTTTGTACCCATCACTCCTTGTCCTACCAGCACAGTCCCTGACGAAGAGTGTATTAAAAGATACTTTGTAAACGTTGCACTGTTTATTGCAGGACCAGGGGGTTGTACATTATCGGTGCGGGCTTTTCTGCATTGTTTATTGCAGGACCAGGGGGTTGTACATTATCGGTGCGGGCTTTTCTGCATTGTTTATTGCAGGACCAGGGGGTTGTACATTATCGGTGCGGGCTTTTCTGCATTGTTTATTGCAGGACCAGGGGGTTGTACATTATCGCTTTTCCATGGGAATGGGAACATCGCAAGGGAGCGGCGTGTGCGGGCACCTGACAGGCCACAGCGCGGCTGGGCTGGGAGGGACACTAAAGGGACCCTAAAGACCCGTTCCAACACCCAGCCGAGGCAGGGACAGCTGTGGGGGTCGCTGCCGAGAGCGGGAGGGGCGGTGTGAGATCCCAATCCCCCTTTATTCCATCCATTCGAGAGCGGGAGGGGCGGTGTGAGATCCCAATCCCCCTTTATTCCATCCATTCGAGAGCGGGAGGGGCGGTGTGAGATCCCAATCCCCCTTTATTCCATCCATTCGAGAGCGGGAGGGGCGGTGTGGGATCCCAATCCCCCTTTATTCCATCCATTCGAGAGCGGAGAGGCGGTGTGGGATCCCAATCCCCCTTTATTCCATCCATTCGAGAGCGGGAGGGGCGGTGTGGGATCCCAATCCCCCTTTATTCCATCCCTTTTCCAGCCGGGCCTTCGGCCTCCCCCGGGCGCCGCCAGGGGGCGCTGCCGGCGCGGGGCCCAGCGCTGCTCTGAGCGGGGCGCGGGCCCTGCCCCTACCGGAGCGTCCGCGCTCCGGGGAAAATCCGCTGGGAAAACTCGCTGGCGGCGAGGCACCGGGGAACGCGAGGCACCGGGGAACGCGAGGCACCGGGAGACGCGAGGCACCGGCGGGGACGGACGGCCGCTCGGCCGCACCTCCCCGCCGCCCCGCCCCGGCGGACTACATCCCCCAGCGTGCCCCGCGGCGCCGTGCGGCGCCCCCGCCGCGTTGCGCGTTGCGCGCGGCCCGAGCGGGGCTGTCCCGGCCGAGCCCGGCGGGGCTGAGGCGGCCGCGGGCACCGGGCCGGGAGCGGGCCGGGCATGGGCGGGAGCTGAGCCCGGCCCGCCATGGACGAGCACGGCGGGCGGGAGGACGGCATGAAGGAGGAGGAGGAGGAGGACGGCGGCGAGGCCATGATGGACGACCAGAACCACAACAACTGGGGCGCCTACGGGCGGTACCTGCTGGAGGAGCGGCTGCTGCCGCCGGCGGGGCCGCCGCGCCCCGCGGGGCCCGAGCACAACGGCGGGGCGGTGCGGGGCTGCGAGCCGGCGGGCTCGGCCGGCAGGGCGGGCGCGGCCGGGGCCATCGCCGCCATCAACATCAGCGCCTCCACCTCCAAGTTCCGTGAGTCACCCGCGGACCCTCTGCCACCCTGCTCTGCCCCTGCCCCTCTGCCCCTGTCCCTCTGCCACCCTGTCCCTCTGCCACCCTGTCCCCTCTGCCACCCCTGTCCCTCTGCCACCCTTGCCCCTGTCCCTCTGCCACCCTGCCCTTCCCCTCTGCCACCCTGTCCCTCTGCCACCCTGTCCCTCGGCCACCCTGTCCCTCTGCCACCCTGTCCCTCTGCCACCCTGTCCCTCTGCCACCCTGCCCTGCCCTCTGCCCTGCCCCTCTGCCCTGCCCTCTGCCCTGTCCCTCTGCCCCTGTCCCTCTTCCCCTCTGCCCCTGTCCCTCTGCCCCTGTCCCTCTGCCCCTGTCCCTCTGCCCCCTGTCCCTCTGCCCCCCTGTCCCTCTGCCCTGTCCCTGCCCTGTCCCTCTGCCACCCTGTCCCTCTGCCACCCTGTCCCTCTGCCCCCTGTCCCTCTGCCCCCTGTCCCTCTGCCCCCGTGTCCCTCTGCCCCCTGCCCCTCTGTCCCTCTCCTGCCCCTCTGTCCCTCTGCCCCCTGTCCCTCTGCTCCCTGTCCCTCTGCCCCTCTGCCCCTCTGCCCCTCTGCCCCCTGCCCCTCTGCCCCCTGCCCCTCTGCCCCTCTGCCCCTCTGCCCCCCTGCCCCCTGCCCTCTGCCACCCTGCCCTCTGCTCCCTCTGCCCCCTGCCCTCTGCCCCCTGCCCTCTGCCACCCTGTCCCTCTGCCGCCCTGTCCCTCTGCCGCCCTGCCCTTCTGCCACCCTGCCCTTCTGCCACCCTGTCCCTCTGCCACCCTGTCCCTCTGCCCCCCTGCCCCTCTGCCACCCTGCCCCGGCTCTGCCCTCCCCCTGCGCGGGTCTCGCCCCGAGAGCCTTCCCGAAGTGAAATCGGATGGCTTAGGGCGCCTTGGAAGGAGAAAACAGCGTTTCTTGCGCGCACCCCAACTTCTCCTGCCTTGCTGCCACGGTAGAGCTTGGGCAGGGTTTGGCACTGTTGCTTTTCCTGAAGCTTTTTCCTTCTGACTGAAAAAGCCCGGTGTGAATTGGAGGCCTGTTGGTGTGCAGAGCCCGTGGAAGGGCTGTTCTGCCCTGGTGAGGGACAGCTGAGCAAGGACTCGTGCCTCGTTCCGTGATGCAGAGGCTGCCTCGGACAGGTTATCCTTCATGCATCTTTCAAAGGGACCAAATCCAGTTCACCTTCCTTGAGACTTTGTTGGGACTGGGAGCTAAAATGTGTCTGTATAGGCCTGATGAGAACAACTGAGTGTTAATTTACTCCCCCAGAATAGAATCACAGGCTGGTTTGAGTTGGAAGGGGACCTTGAAGTTCGTCTGTTTCCAATCCCCTGCCGTGGACAGTGACACCTTCCACTGGACCAGGCTGCTTGGAGCTCAGTCCAGCCTGGCCTTGAACACCTCCAGGGACTGGGTTCCTAAACATCCTTTGCATGTAGCTTTTAGTAGCAATAGCAAACTTTTCCACTGTTTTGCTGAGCTAAGGTTGAGGGAAAGGAAGAATATTTTTTTTTTTTCTTTTTGCTGTACGTTTCAGTTCTACTTTTGTTTCCAGAAGTCACCCCTGTGGGCGAAACAGGCCTTGTTTTCTAATGGACTGTTGGAAAAGTTGGATTTGGGTTGTTAGCATTCCTAGCTGTGTAATTGCCACGATGAAACTGTGCTGGGAAGCACAGCTCTCTGTCCTTGCCCTGCCTGCTTTCCCCGGTGCTCGCTCACCTGTCGGGCTCCAGAGCCGATCAGGAGCTTGAAGCTCAGGCCTCTGGGTCCCTGCTCCTCTGGCAGCCTGGGTCTCGTGGCTCTGGGACGTGGCCAAGCCTGGCTCCTTTGAAGCTCTCTGAGCTCCCTGGCACTCTGTCTGCCTTGCCTGTCAGGCTCCAGGTACCTGGGCGGCTCCTGAGCACCTGAGGCCGCGGCAGTGAAATGTCGTTCAGCCTCGCTGACCCACGCTCTTGAACTCCCTCTTGGTTTGTCCTTCTCTTTCAGAGTGAGAAGGAGTTTTCAAGCTGGATCTCCACCCGAATGGGAAGGTGACTTTCCAGCTAATCCACAGTTTATGTCTGAGGGGGAGAAGAAGCTGCAGAGCACAATTTTGCTTAGGGTGTGGTTTTGGGGCTCTTGTTGTCGCTTCTCCAGCACTGGTATCCCAACACAGTATCTTTCTGATGTTAAGTATTGTTTTAAAGAAAAATACTTTCCCTGCACAATACAAAGTTGTCTAATCTTTGTTGGTTAGAATTTTGTGGTTTAGATAGTTGTGATGGGACATGTGTGTGAACAGAACAAGTCTGGTGAGGTAGCATTGACTGAGGAAGTACAGGAGCTGAGTTGGGATGCCTCCTGTTCTCATCCTGGCTCTGACAGAGCATCCCTTAATATCCTCTGTGTCATAAAAAGGAGAAGGGTCACTTTGGCTGTGATTTATGGTGTGTGTGCTGGATCCCCTCCTGCTACTCTGTCTCAGTTTTGGCAGAATGTGTAGAGAAGCTGACTGTCAGTCTTAGGTTTGATGGGAACTTTGTCTGTGTCTCTGCTGCACGAGGAAGTTCTGCAGTGGAATGAGCAAGGACTCGTGCCTTGCTTGCTTCATGAGCAGAGGCTGTCCTGGACAGGTCATCCTTCATGTCTTCCAAAGGGGCCAAATCCAGCTCCCTTTCCTTGAGATTTTGGTGAGACTGAGAGCTAAAATCAGATAGAATAATGCATAGTTCATGTAATAGCTTTCCTTCTAGTTAAAGCAACTTAAGAAAATCTTCAGTGTTGTGGTAGACTTACAACTAAATATTTACAGTTGGTCAGTTTCAGTCATATTTACATTTATTTGTATTTACATTTGTAAAGCTGTGGTGTTATGAAAAGTATTTTTCAAGGGTCGTGAGGGAGAAGAGTAAGAGCTTTAAATACTTTAAGAAAAACTCTTCCATAGCAGTAATTGCAGCATAACTCAGTTGTTGTGAGAAGTGAAGAGTTTTCTTCTTGTTTCCTTCATCCTTTTCAAGCAAGGATGGTTATAAATGTCAGTGATGCCAGTTCAGTGCCAGTCCTGTTTGGGACAGGCACATGTGACTGTGTGCATTGGCACATCCATGGAATCTGTTGCCTTCCCTGTTGTGTAACGCCGTGCAGTGAGTGTGTGTATCCCTGCCTGTGCAAATGGGCTGATGAAGAGAAAGTTCCTCTTTCTAACCAGTCTTATTTCACCTGAGAAACACATGATAAAAATAGAATAGGATTGAAAACAAGCACGGGGCAGACTCCTGAACTTACTGAAGTGTGCTGGGATGTGCCAGGCAGGGGGGAGAGCAGAATCTACTGTGTAAACGTGAGCATGAGGGCTGAGAAGAAGCAAAGCACTGAGCCACAGTCTGCAGATTTGCCTTAGGCATCTGCCTGAGGAGTTTGCACACTTTGGCAAAACATTTCAGGATTTTAGGGTGCGCTGCTAATAAAGCAGGAGAGTTTTGTATGTGCGTGCCACTTAGTGAAATGCGGTTTCTGAAAGGTGCTCAGCTGCTTATTTCATTTTTAGTGTCAGAATAAATGACAGGTAATTGTCAGACTGATGTCTGCACACTTGGCAGTGGGTCGGATTAGCCATCCTGCTCTGTGCCCTTGCTTTTTAACTATAGATAAGGGTGTTTTTTATATGTGATCATAGTAAGAATATTGAGTAGTTTTTCAGCTTGTCTCATCTAAGTCAGTTACTTTTATTTTAAAATTAATATTCTGTTCTTCACAACCTGTGCCATTACTGTTTCAGCCTGTGTTTTGAGCAGTGTGTGAAGTGTTACTATCCATTTCAAGGGGATGTATACCTGCTCTTGGGTTCTGTTTGTTTGTTTTTTAATCTTAGTGGGGTTTGGTGTTCTCATTGAAGTTGATATCGGGGAATTGGGGTAGCTTGGAGCAGGCTGTGTTTCAGTTATGGCTGTGATACTGAAATATCTGGGTTATGAGAGGAAGCTCATGCATATTCTTTTTTACTTAAATGGTTTCACTGCTGCATTTGACTTCAACGCTTTTTCTTTTGAACTTTTTTTGTATATGGAAAAGCAGCAGTTGCTGCTCGAGCTTTACTTGTGAAGTCTTTTATTCTCTGGAAAATACTGACTTCCTTTCTGTTTTATCAGGCTGATTGCTCTCCCACCCCCACCCCAAACTTGCTGCAGTTGGATAAAATAGTGCATTCTAGCATGTTTGGTTACAAAATATCAGTATCACTTCCCAGAAACCAACGAAATTTCAACAAAATGAAAGTGGGCTTTCCTTGTGATAAGGGAACAGAAGCTGCTGGGCTTTTACATCCTGAGTACCTAATGTAGGGATAAGCATTTAAGCATGGCATCCTAAAAAGATGGAAAAGTAAAAAAGGAGTCTATGAAAGGGCAGCCTGTCTTTTCTTGCTGAGGATCTGGAACTTGTTCTGGCAGACTTTGCAGTTGGAAGGTCCCATTTTTAAGCCATCCTTCACTTTTTTTGTTGTGTAAGCACTGCTAGAAAAAGGGGAGTTCACTAACTGGTGACAGTTATTAAAATTTTAAAGTAATTTGTTTTTTGGATTGGAAGAATAAAAATAGTGATTATTTGGTGTGTAGTCTTGGACTTTTAGCTATATAAATATTGTGGTTGGCTCACTTTCAGAACTCATGTGTGGAAATCGAATTACACAGTACTTGTTAGAGACTTTTGAATGAGTGAAGCTTTTCTAGGATTTATCTGAAATTCACTGTGAATTTTTCAGTATTTTCTATGCAAGTCTCCCAGGGCTGTTCATGAAAGTGTTTTGCCCTTTACCTGTGCAGTGTGTCTAATGGGCAGGCCTTCCTGTCTGCAACTTCTTTCTTTGTCCATACCGTAAAAAAAAAAATAAAATTAACATCTCAACAGCCTTAAAAATGATTTTTCAGCGTTCTCAACTCTTGCCTGACTTACTGCTCCTCTCAGCCAGCCGTGGGTGTACATTCACACAGCCCTAGCACAGACGTGGGGCTGTGACAAGCCAGGCAGTCCTGGGAGCAGTCCCTGGAGAGAAGGTGTTTAACCTGCTGGGACTGAACGTGGGCTGGAAAGACAGAGATTCAAACCCTTGTGTGGCTGTGGAGTCACCTGTGCAGGAAGGTGCAGCTGGGGAGCCAGGAGGAAGATCAGGGAGCGAGTGGGGAATGCAAATTTAAACACCTCCTGGTTTGCCCTGTGTCGATTCTTATCTGGAAAAGGAGTATTACTGTGCCTGCTAGAGGGGAACTGGAAGAGGGATTCAGAAAAGTTGCCTGGAAGCCTAACTGCTGTTCAAGGGAAAGGGAATTGCATCAGCTTTTAGACCAGGGGATCTGCTGGTCCCACCAGAGACTTGAGAAAGGAATAAACCTGCTGGGAAGGAGGATTTAAAAAACTGCCAGTCTTGGCCAAAGCTTATTCTCCTGCATGTGAGGACCCTGTGCTAATGTTTGATTGTGGGCTGCCACAGAGTTGCATAATTTATTAATTTGAGCTATTCTTTTAAAATAAATAAATAAATAAATGTAATAACGATAATAATAATTATTATGTTGTGTTGTTGTTATTATGGTAGTAATCCCAGAAATTTGCTTTTTCCTGCTACTTAGGCCCCAGAGAAATATCCAAGCACTGATTTGGCAAGTTTTCTGATTTGCCTTTATTTTCTGTAAATAAAAAGGTACAAATTCAAGCCTGGGCTTGAGTTTTAGATGAGGTTCTCTTAGTGGAAGTGAGCTGTTGCCAGTTTTTTTGGCCAGCTTATCGGTGTGATTCGAAATTGCAGAGCATTTACTTGCTTCTAATCTTTTAGATGAAGTCACTAAATGCAGTTTTGTCCCTTTTCTTGCAGTGATGAATGTTATCACAATTGAAGACTATAAGAGCACATATTGGCCAAAGTTGGACAGTGCCATAGATCAGCTTTTAACTCAGAGTCCTGGTGACTACATCCCTATTTCCTATGAACAAATATACAGGTAAGGAGATATTTTAAGTGCTGTGTTATTTTTTTTCCTTCTTTAAAGTGAAATGTCTGTTTTACCTTGCAGCCTATGCATATGTCTTGCTTTGTATCCTCGAGGAGGAAAGCGGGAAGGTTACGTGAAATAAAACATTGTTAAGTGGTTGGAATGAATGGATAATAAATACATAAGCTGGTGTCCTATATTAACAGAAATAAATGCTAAAGAATTCAAATGCATCAGTGCTTAGAGCACCAACATGACCCTTTGTCTCTGTGGTTTGAAACTTTGGATTAGGGAACCAGATAAAAGAAAGGCAAGTGTTCAGTTCCTCTTAGTTCCAGCTGAAAACTTTAGTAAACTTCCTCTTTCCAAACTTTTGGAACTGCTGTTACCAGGGCTCATGTATCATCATGTGTATAAATAATCAGAGGGTCATTTGAATTTAGAGAGACAGCTTTAGTACAAATAACCAAAATCCTTTCCCAGCTGGAAATCCCCAGTGTGCAAACTGTTTTCAGTAGGAGCTAAGCTCTTGAAAGTCATCTCTGACATAGCAAATCTGCAAAATTAGTGGTTTCATACCTTGAGTAGATCTACACCTAGTTATGGTTTGCGGATCACTGCAGTCCATCCTTGTCACCTTTTTACTCCTCAGAAGGTTTAATTATTGAATCAGTAATGGGTTTGGGGTTTCTCTTAGATAACTCCTATAAATCTGGAACACCTGATGCAGGACTGTACCAATATCCATTGCATGTATTTTACTATTACTAACACAAAAGGTTTTCTATAGTTTAGTGTTACTGGGAAAGCTGGCATGTCAATTTTCTTTTAAAAATTACATCTGACTGTAATTCTGACACAGCTTCTAGGCCAGTTCTTTAGTCTGAAAAATGGGATGTTTCTTGAAGTGGTTCAAACAGCTAGCTTTTTTTTTTTTTTTTTTAAGTAAAACTGAGGTGAAAATACAGTAGGTTTTTTGATCTTGATGTTGAGTACAGGAATCGAGGTTTGCATAATGCCAACTCAAAACACATTATTAGATACCCAGACTATTATATTTGCCATGGTCAGTGATAACTGTAGGTGTCTATTCCCCAGCAGTGAAAGGTAGGAGACAACTTCCAAGGGGTATTTCCTATGGATCAGTTTACCTGTGAGGTGTCAAAGTGTCATTAATGACTGTTTGCAGCTTTGATCCAAAGCCTGCCTGTGCACAGTCACTTCCTGTTGCAAAATGTTGGATATCCTGGCAGAGACATGTGAAGGAACCTCTGAGATGAGGAGAAAGTGGGCAGTTAGGTTGTACTTCTGGCAGCCTCCACTGGCTCCCAGGTGCAGGGCAGGCAGTTTTCTGCTCCTCAAGGCAACTTAGAGGTATCAGATATTCATCCCTCTTGTCTGGTGCTTACCTTCCAATGTCCTCTGGGGTCTCCCTTTTCCTGAGGTGTTTGGTTATGCTGGAGAACTGACAGGCTGGTGACTGCTTTTGGGTGTTAGCAGGGGGAGGATGATTCACAGGGTCAGCCCACAATCAGGAACTGAAAACGGGATCTTACAATGGGGAAGGAGCCTCTAAATAGAAGAGAACACAAAAAATAAGATGTAAACACGCCCTGCACGCCCATCCAAAGGCTGGTGTGTGGTTACAGAATGTATTATTACAGGAGCAGGTGCAGCAGTAGTGTGGGTAACACCCAGCAGAAGGGTGCTTTAGATTTCAGTTTGTTACATGCAGATGAAGCAGTCAGCTTGTGGAAGTGGCTGTATTTGGTTAGTTAGGGAGCACACAAACGTGGGGCCATTTGCTGTGCTTGCCCAGCTGGCTGATTTGTCAGAGATCACAACAGCCAGTCTGCTTTTATTGTCACTGTTTCTCTCTTTGATGCAGATGAAATTGGCTCTTACCAAAAGCATCATACCAAAATGTCTTTGGCACTTGCTTCTTCCGAAATAGGATCTGCTATCAGTAGACATTATGTGAAAGAAAAAGGACAGCTTTGACTGGTATTATTTAAATAATATCAAATTGCAGATGATAGTCAGTTATTTTTTAAATGCAGTTATAGGAGAGGTGTGGGTGTCTTTTGTTTTTTAAGAAATAGCATGGTTCACCAAATGAGCAGACTCTGCATAGGGATCAGTGCTGTATTTTGGAGTGTTTTGAAGTTGTCAGAGGGAATAAATACAAACTTCTTAAGAGTTACTGCTAATTCACTTGTAAAAGCTTCCTCCAGAAGACTTTCAGAGTTGCAATTGTTGAATGAGAGCATTGTCTTGGTCTCTGAAGGCTTGAAGTTGGTGCCCAAGCTCTCACTTGCATTAGAAAATTTCAATAGCCCACTGATGCTTTGATGCCATCATTGTAGTTTGCCTTTGTCCCCCCTTCTCAGTAGAGAATTGGAAAGTCACAGTTCCCCTGCAGGACCCAGTGTTGCTGTCTTGTAGCTTTAGGCTTTTGGTGCCATTAAAAGCCTGCACAGTTCAAGTGTTGGACTTGCCCAAGGTAACAGGTGAAGCCCTCCCGTGCCTCTTGATTTTTGGCAGCTAGATTTCAAAATGCTGACTTCAAAGAATTAAAGAAGAATAAAAGCTGCTTGGTACAGATTAGTGTTTGTGTTAGTCCTGATAATGATGATTGCCTTAATAACCTCTTGCTGAAAGTAATACATGTGTTTGTTTTACAATGGTTGTAAATATGTTTTCAATAAATAGCTTTATTTTGCAGATGTTATATTGCAGTATGAGAGCATAAAATGTTCTTAAAAAAAACCAAAAGTAACACTGAACACCGCAGTTAACACAGCCAAACCATGGAATGTAGAATTAAAATTTTATTGCTTTTTTTCTGCATCTTTCTGTATTATGGAAGTGTAGGATTTTTTAGAACTGAAGTAACTAAGAATGGAGTAATGTGCTTGAGTCTGTAATTTTAGAACTGTTACTATTTCCTTTTAAAACTTACCAGGGTTTTGATGCAACTTCTGACTGCTTTTCTAGAATAGTCATACAATCATTAAACCTGCTTATTTTAATGGGCACTTAATTTACATAGGAGAGACAAAAGCCAGAATTAGGAATGTGCTGTTGACAGAATTGTCCTGGCTGTTTGGAATTGCACTGTTAGGAGAGCTCACTGTAAGTAAAAATGAGAGTGGGGATGGGGAATGGGATGAACACCCTTGAGAATCCAGAGATGTGAGAGTCTGCTGGAGCTCATGCCAAGCTTAGGACTGTATTTAAAAGTTCAGTAATCTCTCAGTTAACTCTGTTATCCTCTAGATTGCAAGTGGTACAAACTCTTTTGAAGTCTGTTCCCCCCACTGCAGACTGTTGTGAGTTCACTGTTTGTTCTGTGTTTGTTTCTGCAGTTGTGTGTATAAGTGTGTGTGCCAGCAGCATTCGGAACAGATGTATAGTGACCTAATAAAAAAGATAACTAACCACTTAGAGAGAGTCTCAAAGGAGCTGCAGGTAAGAAGCTGCACAATCTAATTCTGTCTTTCCTGGGTTCTGGGAGTGTGTCAGAACAGCATGTAGGTGGTCTGTGGAGGAGATTGCCATTAAGGCTGATTTACAGTAGCCTACTAAATTGGGGACTACTTCATTCACTGTTGGGCTGTCAGAATATCCCCTGCTAGATCCAGTTGCATGGCACTGCATTGGCCTTGGTGACCTGAGCCATGTGGAGAGCAGTGCCTAAACTTGAATATGTAATACAGAATCAAAGCCTAGAGAATGGGAAACCTACAGCACAATCTGGGATGTAAATGCTTCGGCCAAACAGGATTTGTGCACGGGGGTGAATGTCTGTCATTGCTGTGTAAGGCTGTGGAAACTATTTATGGTTCTTGTGCACCACAGAAGGGAATATATAAAGGGAAAAAAGTAAAACTAATTAAATATGGGTTGTGAAATATAAATTAGGAATTATTGCATATGAAGTTTTGTGTTACAGTTTATTCTGCATTTTTCTTGCCTATCTCTAGATGTCAGTGGTTTACAGCAGTCCTAATACTTGTATATCCCTCTCCTTCTCTGCATCTTATTTGTGCATCCATGACTGTGTGCATGTGTGTTCCTTGTTGAACATTCCTTTCAGGCTGGAGTCTCCAGGCACGTATGTGAAGTGGTTATTGCTGCAGCAGCAACACTGTTTGATTTTTCCCTACAGCTTTTGTCACTTCCATGACAGATGTCTGAGTTCTGTACTGCCTTGCAGTGCATGAAGTGGAGATGCCAAATGCAAAGGAACCCTAAACTACAGCAGCTCCCTCAGTGGTTCTAACGCACTGATAATTAATTTCTGTCAGTCAAAAGCAGTTTTACTGCTTCAGGTACTTCTGGCTAAACGTGCATTCCCACAGCACTGTGATCTCTCTCGTGTCCTTTTGGTTTCACTCTTTTCCTCTTGTGGCTTTCCTTATAAAGAAAAATAACCCCCCAGCATTTAATTGGCATGGTGTTTGACTAAAACATCTTGAGCTAGGTTCTTTCTTCCTTCCTCTTTTCCATTCTCTTTGTTCCTCATGGAATGACAGCCTTGCTGTTCTGTAAAAATTGGTTAGAGTAGATGAGCACAGTGTTTAAAATAAAGCCTTTCCTTGGTTCTGCTGAGCTGGTGCAGCCTGTACGTTTTTCTTGTGAGAACTGTGATTCATGGCAGCTCTACAGGTTTGGCCAGTTCTTCTGATACATCCCATGGTAATATCCTGCATTTGCTGTAAATTTGGGAATACCCCAAATTCTTTACTCTATCTTAGTCCTTCACTGTTTCCTCCAGAGTTCCAAAACTGAGGCAGCTCCTTTTAAAGTTTGCTTTAGCACATGTGAGCAGTAAATGCTTGTGCCTAAAAGCAAGGCTGCCTTCTGAACATCAGCTCGTTGAAAGAATAATTGAGACAACTGTTCAGTGCAATCTGTGGCTTGCAAAAGGCTCCTTGTGTAGGTCAGACACACCTGTAGTATAACATGATACCATCTTTGAGTGTTGATATGGGAGTTTTGTCTGACATGAAGATGACTGCTTTTGGGGGGTAAAGATCTTTTTTGAACTGCTTGAAGTAAAATTCGTGTGCCTCAGAAATTGTTCTCTAAACAAACTTTTAGCTATGGGTTGGGAAATTTGCTTTTAAGAAACTACTGCAATGTATTTTATTATCCTGATACTTCTTTGATCTTAATACATTTTGGTGACATTCAGTTGAAAATGCAGTTCCAGATCTTTAGCAACAACAACAAATTACTTTGTAAATGTTGGTTGCTTGGAAGTTTCTGCTTCACGCAGGCAGACAATAAAAACCCCTATATATGTGAATTCTTTTACTGCACAATATGAGGTATTTTGCTTTCTCTGACATGAGCTCATTCTACCTGCCAACAACATTTAAGGGAGTTGCAGAGTTCTGTTTAGTTGGCAAGGTGTGTCTTGATGCAAGATAAATGTTTTTTTTTTTACATGCAGAGATGCAAATGTAGCCCAGCAGGAGTGCTGGTTTGTGTGGGAAAACGTGATTATAAACTGAACTGGCAGGCAAATGCAACGTCTTTTCCTGGACAAGCCAAGCAACTTCTTTGTGTAGAAGTGCAACAAGATAATGGCGAGTGGGTTGCAGAATATCTGCATGTGACCAGCATGCCAGAGTCAGTTTGCAGTGGTGGCAGAGGTGATGTGAACATGTGGATGGGCTGATGTGTCCCCTGCGTGTCAGACACTGGGTGAGAAGCAGTGAGTGGTGCTTGCTGAGTAACAGTGTGTTTAGATGAGGTGAATTACTCATCAGCAGGCCATCAGCTTTTTGATGTGGGGCCTCCTATATCCCGAAACATTTCTAGCTCCCTCATTACTATGTCTGAGTAAATAATCCTCTCTTCAGACTCTGTGGGGAGACTCAGAGCAAGGATTGCCTTCCTTCCCTGCAGTCAGTGTCTGAACACCTTCCCTGCATTACTTAAGACTGAGTTTTGCCATGTGGAGCTATGAGTAATTGAGAACTAAATTTCCCTAATTCTTGAGTTGATTGGAATTTGGGATTTTGTCTGCTTAAAATAGAAATGTGTGGCTGCAGAAGATACAAATTGTTTCTTGTTGTCCTCGTCTGTGAAGTATACAGGCAGTATACAGATGATTTTTCTAAGATGTTGTATTTGGAAACATTTTATTGATAATAGAAATAGTTCATTATGTTATGGTTGAAAATAATGTCAGCTATTTTTGTGGGTAAGTGCTGAGTCATTCAGATGCATGAGATAGGGTGGATACACAGGCATATGCTTTCAAATTCAATACACCTCTCTTTAAAATAACAAAACTGTGTTTGCATTAGGCACCAGTGTTTCTGGCCTATCTTTTTCTTATGTACTCTGATAAAAGGAATTTAAAATCAAGTACTCTACCCATTACATACCTCTTCAGCAAAAGACACTGGAAAGTACTCAAAGCACTGACAGTCAGAATGCACTGTGGCTTTGAGCTGGCCTGTTTCAAAAGGAGCTTTTTTTTGTGCAAGTGCAGTGGAATATTCTCATTTTAGTTAGAATAATTTCAGAACTTCCTTTATGAAATGACTGAGAGCTGAAAACCTCTTATTTGTCATGTTGCACCTTTTTTTATTTAGATAAAAGAGAAAAAGAGATCTGTTGTTTTCTGTTTGTGGTGGTGGGTTTTTTTATAATTAAGAACTATATTTTTTTACATTCTTTTTTTACAACAAACATGACTGAACTGGTGTTGGAAGATGCCAGCTGGTGTTGGTAGATAATTTGCATGTCTGCTGTTTGGCCCCAGGACCTGCAGATTTAGAGTCTTTGTTGTGCAATGCCAGCAAGTTTTCCTGCCTGATATTAATCCTTACAACTTCTCAGCCTTCTGTCTTGTCAGCTCTCAAACCAGTCGGTGCAGTGTATGAAAATATCATCTCTCCTGTTGTTTCCTTGGGACAGTATGCAGTGGAGTGTGGGGAATGAGTGTTCTAGGGTGCTCAAAGAATCACTGGAAAGGTATTGGAAAAAGCAGGTTTAATGTCGAAGTGAAAGTGTGACAGAGTTCATTCACTCTACCCTCTGCTACAGGGGTAAAGCACACAGAGAAAAATCAATCAGTCTAAGACTAAAATCAACACAAATTATCTGTGTGGAGGCTGGGGATAGGAAAAGGATAAGGGTAAAAAGGAATAAGGGAGACCCTCCCTTTAAGTCACAACATTCAGGGTGGACCTCCTTGCCAAACTTCTCCTCAGACTTGGCCAGCAGTTCAGGTCCAAGTACAGCGAAAGTGAGAGTTGGCTGGCTCTGAGAGGCCCCAGAAAGAAGGAGGTGCAGCCTGTGGTGGTCCTGGAGAGCCCAAAGGGGCATTAACCACCACATCAGGTCCTGTCAAAGCCACTCCACTACTTAGAGGACTGCCAGACCTCTGGGAACTGAGTTCCTTGTAGCATGTCACTGCCAGTTGTCATCTGTTTTCAAATTCAGGTTAGCAGTATCTGTTGTGGACAATCTGTCCCTTCCTTGCCTTTTCCTTTCTTATTTTCTGTCTCACGCTTACTTTCCTCTTGTCCCCTGTGATAATGTGGAGTTTTCCTCCAGTGGTGAGGAGCCTGTCATTCCCTGCCCCTGCTCTTTCTGAAGCACTAATCTGATGAATACAAATTCCTTATTCCAAGCTTCAGATGAGGTTCTCAGCTTCCTGACAGACAGTTGTGTAATGAAGCTGAAGTGGCCTGTCACGTTTGTGAGCTTTGTATGCAGTCAGGGGGGTAGAAAAATGCATCCAGGTAGTGCTTTGAGGGACTGGTAAAACTGAACTCCTCACTGTGGGCTGTTATGTGCTGAGTGCCATCTCATAGCAGCTCTTGATATTTACACTTTATTTTGCTCCAGATTGTTTCACAGGTGTATTTTGCTTTCCTTCCAAGACACACTGCTGATTACATGACCTTTATGTGGTGCTATATTGTAATTGAACAGTTATGCCAGCCTGTAAAATACAGCTTTTGACATCATCATTTGTGGCTGCTTTTTGTGTAAACTGAGTAAATCAGGTTGCTGATAAAGGTATGGTTAGGATTTAGTCATGTACTGATGGGAAGCTGGTTATTTGCTCCATCCAGGGGCAGAAACCCATTCTTATTATGTTGTGTGGGCTCAGTCTGCCCTGGTAGCTAAATAAGAAACACAGGGAGCCTACTTCACAGGTCATGCTCATCTCTTGGAGCACAGAAGTCACCCCGAAATTACCTCTTGTTAATTTGAAATTAGGTGATTCCCTGAAATAATTTTGAAAGTTGACGTAGTTTCTCAAAGATTTATGTAGAAAACAAATCTACCTCCTTTATGTTCTGCCTTTAGAGAAGGTCAGAAATAGAGGTGGGGATTGGAAACTGAGAACTTGCATTTCCTGGCTCTTCATTCTAATTATGTAAATCATTGATGTTTCTTAGAGTCTGTTTGGGTCATCTATTAATATCAACAGTTCATTTTTCAAAGAGGGGACTCAAACTGGGCATTTATCTGGTCCATAATATTTAAATGGGAAATAAAACACTCTTAACCATTCAGAGCTGTAGGCATTTATCCATCAGTTTTGCTGGGAGAACACTGATTAATTGTGTGTGAAAAAAGTCTTTACTGCTGTGAATCACAGTGAACTGAATCAGATCAAATTTGAACTCAGATGGCATTAGAAATGTTTGTGTCTTCCTGTGTGGCCATGAGAACGTTGGCTGCCAAACTGAAGAAGATACAGGGGTCCCCATATTGCCAGAATTGCAGGCTTGACTAAGAGGACACAGTCGGCCTTTCCATGAATTGTGCTTTAGTGTGGTGGCTGGATTTTGGGAAGGGTGTTCATAATACATGTAGAATAATGTCTGAGGAGTAGACCTGGGCATCACCTATATTGCAAGGCAAGGGAAGCAAATTTCCTTGAGAAAGAACAAGGGCTGGTTTAGAAGATTCAAAGCACCTAGTTGAACAACAGGTTAATTTGTGGAGCCAGAGCCATTCCCCCTCTCCACTTGGCAGGCGTGGGAGAGGCGCTGCAGCACGTGCTGGCATTTTGGCAGTGAGCGTGTTCCCAGCAAAAGGGGACTGCCCATTCTGTGTGGGAGTGTAAGCTTTCCTGAATGCATGGCTGATTGTGCCACACAGCTATTCATAAACAGATTACCTTGGTGTTCCTCAAGCACTGTTGTCTCTGCTCCTTTCTTGTAAGCCTTTTCTGGTTGTGTTGAGCCAGCAGCACGTCTGCTGATTTCCTTCATGTGTTCAGCTAAAGAATGATATTCACACTGTTTTTCAGGCTGAAAAAACCCACATCTTTTTCATGTATACAGTTTCTTGACCACAAGTTCATTGAAATGCCTAGATATTGGATTTCAAATAAGGGAAGGGTAATTTAGTATACTTGATTTCCAATGGCTTGTTTTGTTTGACTGTGTCTTATCTTGCATGTCATCCTTTCTCAGATGTGTTTTCTTGTTACTTCTCATTTCTCTTGGTGCTGAGATGTCCACTGTGATGTGTAAGGAGATTTAATATCAGCTTTTAGACAGCAACCATAGTATTTTATGCTGAGAAGCAGTTGACTCACAGCCAAGCTGAAGATGATAAGCAAATGCAGCTTATCAAACAAACAACCTGAAACACACCAAAACCCAACCAACAGGCAAAAAAAGGCCTCCCCAAACCCTGAATTAACATTTTGATAGAATTGAGGAGGAAGATCCTCTTCCTTCCTGGAAAACCTTAGGCTAGCAGTGTGTATTTTTTCTTTCTTTGAATAGCTTCTGTAATACATCCCTCAGGTAAGATAGGAGTAGATTTAAAGATTTAATAGTTGCTGGGGAGTTGTAAGAAGTAAATATCATGCTTAATTCTGACCCTTCCCCCTGTAATTAAAACAGTTGGGTGTATGTGTTCTCTTTTTCTGGACTAGGACAGGGAGTGAAAACTGTCAGCCTAAGCAGTTGGGGTTTTTTGGTTTTGGTTTTTTTTGTTTGTTTGGGGGTTTTTTGTTTGTTTTTGGTTTTTTGTTTCTGTTTTTTGGTTTAGTTTGGTTTTTTTTGATTTTTTTTTTGTTTTGGTTTGGTTTGGGTTTTTTTTTGTTGTAATAGCTGTATCTGAATAAAGATTTTCAATGTACTCTAATGATGGCCATTTAATAAAAAAATTGCAGCAACTTCTGTTTACTCATGAATTTGATGCCATGCACTGCTTTTTATTTTATAAAAGTCAAGTAGTTTCTATAAAGCTAATCCAGTTACTGTATTATAAATGTTAGTGCAGAGATATGGAGAAAGTTCCTGTGCTCAAACAAGTAATTGCTTTCAGGCTGGCAGTTTGGAGCAGCTGCACAGTAACATTGGGATGAACAGGAGCAGATGGTTCTGTTCCCCCCACACAGATTACGATAAATCAGAGCTGAGCTGTGAAAATACTATTGATTTCTCTTTGGCTTGGGTGTTTTGGTAGTTTACAAGTCAAGCAGTAGTTGAGGTGAGTTTGATTGTCAAGCTTGCTTTTTTTTTTCCTTCCCTGTTGGTGGTTTGACTGTCGAGGCTTGACATGAAGCACTATCAGGAGAATAAAACTGAAAGGGGCTGATAAAGCAGTTAACACCATAATTTCTGTTTTGCAGAGGTTAAAACCAAGGCCTGATATTTGCCTGACAGAATGAGTGCTTCCTCTAAAGCTGTCAGGACCTTTCTTAGGTTGTTTTTTTGTCTGTATCTAGAGCAGTTGTTTCCACGTGGCTGCAAGGCAGTGGTGATGGTAACAGCTTCCAGGTATCCTTGCATTCAGGCTTTGACTCTGGAGGTCATTCTCAGGAGGCAGCTGGGTGGGCAGTTGTTGTCCCCTCGTAAAATGTCTCTCTTAGTCTCTGTGAGGTGAGCTGGCAGAGTTTTTATCTGCAGTGGAAGAAGAAGATCCGAGTCCTTAATGTGCCCTGTAAGAAGAGTGGCAGACTGAGGGGATCCATTGCCTGCAGTCTGTTCCTGGGATTAAATCACACACTGCCCAGACAGCTTCTGTCTCTGTTTTTCCTTGTTGTTTTTTTTTTTTTGTTGTTTTGTTTTTGCTTTTGAAATGAAAAGGGCAGTGTATCAGTGAGAGAAGAGTGGTGCACTGTGTCAGGCTGCGGTCTCCTTTTGTCTGACGTGTTCTTTGAAGTAGAATTTTCCTTTTTCTTTAATCTCAGAAGCTGTATGCCGAGTCTTTACAAATCCCAGGGAATAACCATATTTAAAGTTGAGGTTGAAAAGGAGTGAAGCAGGAATACATACTGCTTAGAAATGCAGATTTCATTGCATGTTATTTGCAACAAATTATATATGTAATTATATATGAAAGGGAGTCCTTGGAGCTCATAGCTACTTTTATACATTGTTGGCGTTTTCAACTCAAATTTGTTTGGCCACCCTTGAGAACTGCATCTGCAATAAGATTAAAACCTTGTGATCAAAATGAGGAATAACCATATATAACCTTTGGCAACTGCATATGGAATAATGCTCTTTATTCCTTTGCCAGTTTTGCTTTCCTTTCTGAACTGTCTGCTCTGTATTGGTGTTTGCTGTGAAAATTACCCACGTGTTCATTAAGCATATTAAGAAGGAAGGCAAAAGAAGCTAATTTAAAGGCAAAAAACCCACTTTCATAAATTTAGAATACTTAATAGAGCAAAATATCAACATAAATTTGAACTGTTCTCTTAGGGCCCCTGGTGAATGTCCATACAAAGGCTGAAAACTCTGCTGTGTGAAGATAGCTATAAGTTCTGATAAGGTGGTTGAGGTGCAGCTAAGCCTGGAGTGTTTTTCATGCCACAGATGCTTTGGATTTAGGAAAATCTTTGGACTTGTTTTCTTGCAAGGTCCCAGTTACTGCTGTATCCTCTGTCCTCTTCGGGCTTGGTGAGTGCCCGAGGGAAGGCAGTTTTGGTTCCCAGCAGCAGCAGCACTTTGCCCGTGGGTGTGTGTAGGTGTGTGTGTGTGAACAGCAGGACCTCAGGCAGCCACCTAGCCCCTCTGAAAAGCCCAGAGCAGTGGGTGTGTGAGAGCACTTGTGAATGCTGCAGTGCAGCTCCCCTGCATGCCTCCACATAAATATTGTGGCAGAAGCACTGGTTAGTGCTTCCCATTTCTCTGCTTCCCTTCTCAATTTAATTCAGCTTGCTGCAGACCTTTTTAGCTTCCTTATCTCCTTCTTTGGGAAACAGGGTATTGTACACAGAAAATAGCCCTACAAAGCCTATCCTAAAGTTGGCACTTTGGGGTTTGTGCAGCAAAGCTTGGCTGGGGGCTCCAGGGGGATGCCGTGTGTTGGAGCACAGCAGGAACCTTCCCTAGGCCTGACCTGGGCCGCAGGGCTCTGGATGCAGAGCTCTGTCTGAAGATCTTGCTTCCTCACAGTGCCTCCAGCTCAGTCCCCTGAACACTTGCCCTGCCCTAGGTGACCCAGCAGAAATGTCAGAGTGTTTTCTCTCGGATGTGGAAGGTGTGGAGGGCAGTGCTCCCTGGAGCTGCCGGGGGTGCCCCTGGCCAGCTCAGGCAGAGCAGCAGCTTAACCTCTCCTTCCCTTCTGTGGTGTGGGGTGAGCACACACTGCAGCACCTGTTCACACCTGGTTAGGGGTTCCAGGCATGGCAGGGAGTGCTTTCTAAGTGAAGGTCTGATCTCTGCTGAGTGTTTTTATGTGCGTGTGCTCAGTGCCAGTTTGTGACAGGAATTCCGTGTTTCCTGCTGAATGGACCTTGTGCTGGGCACTGACACAGTCCTAGGCAAAATCCAGTTAGTGAGGGAAGATTGGTCCTGCTGCAGGGAGGTAGAGCAGAAACTCTGGAATGATGTGTGGCTGGCTTTGTGTGGAGCTGGTGTATCAAATGCTTTGTAGGTGTTTGAGTTTGCTGTGAAAGCGTAGCCCATGCTGTTCCAGATCTTTCTCTTGTTCAAATTACAACCTCACTTTTACGGTTTCTTGCAGGCCAGCCCTCCAGATCTCTATATTGAAAGATTTAACATAGCTCTTGGACAGTATATGGGAGCATTGCAGAGCATTGTGCCTCTTTTCATATATATGGTAAGTTTTAGAACATTCTTTTCAAATAAATATATCCATACGTAAGATGCTGGCTGGAAGTGACAAGAATAAAATGCAGCTGTAATGATTTTTGACATGTAAAACTTATGATTCATGCCTGGTGTTGCTACCTGCCTAACAGTACTGATCAAGTTGTATGGGGAGAGAGAGGAGAAGATGGCTTTCTTAAATGTAGAGTTTTGTAGTTCTTTCCTGCCCTAACAATTCTTTCCTGGGAGTGGGAAGAGTGGGTTTTATTGTGATCAGGAAAAAAACCCCATCCCAAATAATTTATTATTTATATCTTTTTGAACAGACATAATTTATTGGCTTTTTACATTTTGGCTTCTTAGTTTGGGCAGATTATGGAGATGAGGCTTTCTTGCTTTTAAATAGCACAGATTCAGATAAGACAGGAAGAAACATATATTGGAAATGTTTTTGTCATTTGATAAAGCAGTTTAGAGTGTTGAATGGATGAAGACAAACTTATGCTCATAGCACTGTCAGGCATACTTGGAAAGGTTCAGAAACCATTGGTTTTAAGAGTTTTTGTGTTGATTTTATAGTTTATGAAGTCTTTTATACCTCTGAAGATGTTTATAATTTGAGGGTTTTTTTGTCAAAGTGCCAAGATTTTTATTGATTGGGGGATTTTCTGTGGTAATGAATAACTTAAGCTTGATATTTGTCCTTGCATTGACCTCACTTAGAAATAATTTAAAAAAGACATATTTGTTGGGAAAGAAACTTTTCAAAAAAACTTTAAAGTGATTTACATTAAATAAACCTCAAACTCTTCAAAATGGCCCTCTTTGGTAGTTTCTCAGAGTTTGGGAAGCAGTATCTTTTGGAGGTTCTCCTACATTTCAGTGACTTCAGGTAGCTTGCTACAGTCTTTCAGTGTTGCCAAACAGATTTGTTGCATTAAGAGAGGAATTTGCCTTTCTGGAACTGGGTGACTCTGATCTGCTCTTTTATCTGGTTAATACAGAATGGCATCCAGTTGCTCCAGCATCAATTTTATGCTAAGGGATGTGTTCCTCTGATGATTTTTTAGTTGTTCTCTTGCTTCCTGTTGTGAAATGCTGGGGTAAAGTAGGAAGAGACTTTTTTCCCTGTTGCATCCAGATATTTTTGGATGGTACCCACTTTGTGACCTGTGTGTGCATAACTTGTTTATTGCAGGCTGATGTTTAAGTGACCTCGTAATTTAATATCCATTTTCAGATGGAGATAAGCTGTTCAGGTGTGTACTCAATTGAATGCTCATTTCTGTGATGTTCTTCCATCACAGAGGTCGAAATTTCTCCTCCACAATTAAGACTGCAGTAGCTAATAATGAAAAACTGTTCATGACAGACAGAGAAACAGGTGGGTTTTATCAGTACAGGGTTTTTCTCCCTGACCAGATGAGGTATAATTGGCAAGTAGGTTTCCATATCTTTCCTTGTACGCTGTTAGGATGAGGTGTTTGTGTCTGCAGGTGAGGAGTGCTCTGCAGCCCATTCTTTATATTAGAGTTTGAGTCTGGTACCTGAACATAGTAAATATGATTAATGAGTAATAAACAGACCTGTAGAATGAATGGTTAGGTAATAGTTTTCTTTTTGAGATCAAAGAAAAGTGAAAGTGCTCTATCTTTTGAAAGGAAAAGCTTCCTTGAAGCATGACTAGTGACCCGTTCAGGCTGTAGAACTGTTCCTGCAAATGCTTAATCATTTCAGTGGTTTAATTCAAGTTAGACCTGAGAGTTATCATAGAATAGTTTGGGTTGGAAGGGACCTTTAAAGGCCATCTGGTCCAACCCCCAGCAGTGAACAGGGACACTTTCCATTAGACCAGGTCATATCTGACCTTCAGTGTTTCCAGGGATGGGGCATTCACCACCTCTCTGAGCAACCTGTGCCTGTGTTTAACTCTCACTTAAAGCTTTCTTCTTCTATCTAGTTTAAATTTGCCCTCCTCTAGTTTAAAACCATGACCCCTTGTCCTGCACTACATGCCCTGCTAAAAAGCCTGTCCCCATCTGTCCTGCAGGCCCCCTGGAATCAGAGCTGTGACTTACCTGTTAGCTCCTGTTGCTGCCAAACACAACGCTGATTTGGCTCAGCTGTGTAACTGGTTTACAAGGCTGATGGCAAATTAACTTTCACTGAAATAAGTTATTAATCAGTGTTGTGCATGATGAGGAAAATATCTCTAAAGAAGTCAGGATGAAAAATGTTTGTCTCTCTTAGTTTTTCTGTAGGCATTTTCAAGTACTTTTATGTACAGATACTCTGGCAGTCTTACACTGTAGTGTCTAATCAAGTTTTCTCTCATACATACAGCAGCAGTTTCCTCTATTTGGACAAAAAAATGCAATTAAAAAACAGTTGCAAGAGGTGAAAGCCTAATTGCTCTACAGTGTAAATTGCAGCTTTGCAGTTACTTTAATAGATACTTTCAATGCATTTTTAAGTGAGGAGGACTAAGTTGTTGAACTCTACCTTTATATCAGAGGTGGCAGAGCTTTCCTTTCCTGTGATTGCTTTAATCAGGAGTTTCCAAGGCTGTTGAATTGCACTTCAGAACTTGGTTCTGAAAGGATAATTACGGTGCTGCTTTGGAAAGCTTTTAACATGCATTTCAGTACTTTAAAATCAGTGAAGCTGAGGAAAAAGTGAAGCTTCTCTGTGGAACTGGAACATGCCATAGTGTTTTGTGTTGGGCTGAGTCCTGTGTGTTGACAGCAGCAGCAGCAGCACTTTCCTTTCCTTTCCTCATATGGGCCAAACCGGATCTTGATGGGGGCAGGACAGGGCAGGGGATTTCTTCCCCTGGCTGTCTTTGATGACCAGGGGGTGTTTCTCAGCTGACCTTGGGGGATGGCTGAGAGGGCTGACCTTGCAAGTGAGGGAGTTTCCTTCTTCCTTCTTTTGCTGGCAGCACTTTCTCCTTTCACGTGGTAATGGGGTTTTGTTTTTTCAGTCTCATGCTGCTTGCTACAGCAGACTTTTCAGAAAGGCATGGAGACCCAAAGTACTTTGGTCCCTCTAAGATTCTGTGGGTTTAGGCTCCTTCACAAGTTCTGGAATGTAACAGAAGATAAAGCAAATTAAGCTGGAAGTAAGCTTAGTACACAGTGCTTTATTCCTAGTGAGTAACTGTTTGCTTTGTAAATGTAAATGAGGCTATTCTGCATGCTTAGAGATTGTACATATCACGTTATACTACACACATAAATGAATAAGAACCATATTTCCACTTCAATGAAAATTAAAATCAGCATTTAGATAACATATTTTTTTCTTATAGATTCTCAATTGCTCATTTTACTTAGAGATGTAAAGGAAAATCTGTTATATCTTGGTGCATTATGTGAACTTAACATTTGTGAGTGCTGTGGTTTATGGATAGTTAAGAATTTTTTCATTGCCTCTAAAACATTATTACTCTTACTGGGTGGTATTGCACTTTGTTGGTTATCAGCTAGAGGGCATTTTGTGTGTGTCTGTAAACACAAATATGTGTGAGTATGCACATGTGGATGAGATGATAAGCTCTCCCATATACTGGTTTTTCTCCTTTCAAGTATTTATTGATCTCCTCTTAATAATATTAACTCAGCTATATCTCTTAAGATTTGCCAGATTGCTCTGTGATACGGTGTGGAATTGTTTTGTAGAATAAGTGTTTGTATCATACCTGGCTTTCTCAGTTAGTGGTGTCTGCTTCCCTTTTACCTGTCTCTTGGACCTTTAGGTGACTTGAGATATTTCCCAAGAAATGCTGGTCCAGCCTAGGTAGTGGCAGGTTATACAGAAAATCTTCTTGGTTTTCCACTAACAAGAATGGGGAAGGTGACAGCTCTTCTGCCATCTCCTTTCACCAGTGTGGACTGGAAGCAGAGTACTTATGTCAGATGATTTTTCCACTGTCTATTTAAGCTCCCACAAGTGTACCATCTTTTTGGAAAGGTGTTTCAAAGTGAGCAGATGTGAAGAGTGTTTTACATCTGTTCTGTGTGTAAGTACTGTCTTGTAGCTGCTGGGTCGTTTTGTGTGTGTGTTTGTTTGTTTGTTTGTTTTTATTATTATTTTTATGTTACTTTTCCTCTACTGAAACTTAAAAATATAGGCTAAAAGGCAGCATCAGAGTTGCACCCATTGTTGCCAGCTCCTTTTAATGTCCAAAGGTGTTGAGCCTGGGAAAGGACTCGAGTGAGTTCTGTCCTTAGCTGGGAGCATCTCATGTGCCAGCTCCTCAGGGTTAGTGTTGGACACTGTGTGTGACACCGCTGTGTTGCACCTGTGGGTACTTGGGGTTATGTGGTCAGGAACCTCGAGGTGGGAATGCTTTAGGAACATGGTCTGGTGAAGGACTGGAGCAGGGTGTGTGTCTTAACACTGCCTTGGAGACACAGATCTCGAGCTGCTGTGGGTTTCTGTTGCAGTGGCAATTCACCACTGACCAAAACCACCACAGAGGAAGTCATCTGTTCCTCATGAGACAGGTTATTCTGTCTGCAGAGCATTTCCCTCAGTCTCTGTTCAAAGAACAGGCCCAGGTGAGGGGGAAACAACTGAGTTATAAAATAGCCCTTGATAAAACCTCTACAGGTAAGGATGGTGTTGGGGGAAACCACCAGCAGGAAGTTTACTAAGTTAAAAGAATATCTTTCTAAGGTTGTTGTCCATCACTGCAACAAACCTAAGCTGCAGCAGGAGCATGGACTGAGCCCTCAGATGGCCTTTGTTTCTAACAGGTTCAGGTTTTATTACACATAAGTAACTGCTGCTGAATGCTTGCCTTGAAAATTGAAGTGGTTTCTGCATGGACAGTGCTGTGGTGTGTTTATAGTTCTGCTAATGGCCAAGGGATTGGGTCTCACACAAAGATGTAAAGATTGCTCTAATGGTGTTCTGAGAGTTTGTTCCAATTTTGTTAAATGCTTCAGGAGAACAACTTGATTTAAAATCTGAAAAAAAAAACCTTTCTCCCTTAAGATATCCCTTCCTCTAGTAAATCTGTCAGATAAGGGTTCCTGCATGTTATTTTTGGGTTTGTTTTCTGTTAGATAATCTGTTGAACTCTTACACAGGTTGTCCAGTTGAATTCAGCTGTCCTACTTCAAAGTTAGCATTTTAATGAGAGGAGACTTATCTTGGAGCAATTATTTTTTTCCCACCATTTAAAACACATCTGTCAGTAAAATTCAGCAAGAAATCTTACTAATAACTGCAGGCTGGGAACTGAGGAGTAATACTAAATAGTGCATTAGGTATAGGGGCTCTGAAGGAACTCATTAATAGAATTTTCTTTGATTTTTTTTTTCTTCAAAGAGGTAAATTTATTATTAATGCTGAGTAGGTCAAGATAATGGAATCCTAAAAATTTTAATGTAGTTCAGTTTTGTCCAGATTTGTATATATCCCTTATTTCCACAGCTGATTAATTCTGAGTAGCTCTCCTTTGAGATTGTCGATGAACCACTGAAGTGGATAGTTGTACTGATGATTTATTATTGTAACCTACCTGTTTTAATGGCTTAATCACTTTTAGACACTGGAAAAAATACCCAAGTCATCATTTTACAGGTGAAATATTCTACAGCTTTAAAATTATGACCTGTTTTTGTTCAGGGAAAAAAAAAAAGTTTACTTTATTTGCTGTTGTGAGAAACAAACTTGAAAACTTCTGTCTTATTTTGCAGAATAAATTTTACATAGAAACCAAGCTTAACAGAGACTTAAAAGATGACCTTATAAAGCTGTTTACGGAACACGTTGCAGAAAAGCACATTTACAACCTAATGCGTAAGTAAACCTGCTGAGTTTTTCTTATGATGGGAGTGTGGAAAGCCACAGTGCTTTCAGAAATTGCAGAAATCCACAGCAAATAGGGGAAAATTGCAAATGAATACAAATTCCTCTAGGGCACGAGGAAATGTGGCACACTTCAACCTTTTTTTATTTTTTTTTTCCCCCAAAAAATGTGACTTTCTACAAAGTGCTGGTTGCCTTGAGATCTGAGGGAACAAATGTTTACTTTCCTGTATGGCTTGTGATTATGACATAACGAAGGCAGATCAGATCTGCTGGGGAATAGCATAGCCATGAGGAATCCCCAGCCCTGGGCCTCACATTTTAATCTGTGCTAGAGAGAGTCAACAGTGTCGTGGAACCCAGTAAGATCCTTGCTGCAATGGGATCGTGGAAAATTCAGGTGATATCACCTTAAAATTAAATAACTTTTGTGTGTGCATTTTTCAGGCAAAGAATTATTTTTTTTCCCAGTGACAGTGCAAAGGTAATGCTGGTCAAACCACTGACATAAGTGATGTCAGATGTTGTTGCTATGTAATTAACTCTCTGTGGTGATAACAGCATATTCAAATAGAAATTGCAGATGAATTGTTGAAAGGAAAAGACCTGTGGTGTTGTGTGTGTGTGAAATCAGAAATACCTCCTCCCAGCTCTGCTAATTGCAGGAGTAAAATTAAAAGAAAACACTGAAAAACAAGAAGTAAGGTGTCACTGACTGTGTTGCTGTATATGGAGTCTCTTGTTTATTGAGTGACTTCCTTGGATTCATTTCAGGCTGACTGTCAATTTATTAAAACTAAGTTATTTAGGTTTTATCTTACTCTGAAGTAAGACTATAAATACTGACAGGTATGATCTAACTGGGATCTGAATTGGTTAAATCTTGCATAAGGGGATCTTTAAATTGAGTTAAAGAATGCCTGAGTAAAGTTCTAAGCTTGCTAACAGCTTCCTGGGAAATAATTGAAGACACCCAGCACATGATATAGCACTGTAGAAGTGCTGAAAAGGTTCTAGTGTTGTATTCTTTTCTGCCATTCTCAGCTGTTCTTTGTGACTTGCTGGAATTCAGACCATAATAGATCAGAATATTACCTTCATTTTTGGAAGTGTAAGGGCTCTATGAAAACAGGATATAAGTCAGTGTTTGTTATTTACTTTACTTCCCAATGTCAGTCTGTGCTGCTGTTTCCTGATGTTTGATAGACTTGGTTGAGCAAAAAAGAGTTTCTACCTTATGAGGGAGAAAAAATACCGTCATGGATGGATATGATTAGGAAATTAAAGTCAGGGAAATTATGATCTATAGAGAGAAATGGAATCATGGGGCTGTTTTTTAAGGAGATGCTGCAACTGCCACTTCAGTGAGAGGAGAAGCATGCCTTCCCTCTGCCTGAAAAAACAAATTACAAAATTGGCTTAATCCGTTTGTGATCTAGACTGGAGGATAAGAGTAGCATCTGCTCTCACTCTTGGAATTTGTTGCTATGTTTTTCTGTCCAGAGTGGGCTTTGTTTACAGTACCTTGTCATTGTATCAGAGCCTGGAAGCTGGCATTTCCATTTAAAAATTGTGTCCAGGAAGGACTGTAAGCACATTTCAGGTTCATCTGATTTTTGAAAAAAGTTCCTGCTGCGCTTCAAAAAGGCAGAGAAACAAAAAAAGCCAGGAGGGCAGTGTGACACAGACGTGTCCCTTGGTGCTGATCTTGCCCAAAGCCCCCCAGGTGCCTGTGCTGGTGCTGCAGGCAGGGAGGTGCAGATTGAGTGCTCCTACCGTGCTCTCCCTGCTGGGAGCACTTCTCTGAGCACTTAGATGCAAAAAGTGGAGTGAGGTGTGAATTCTTTACTTACAGAGGAAATACTGCCTAAGTGAACATTACTTGAACAAGTTCTTCCTGCACAAATGCTGATTCAGTTCCACTTTGGTTTTGATAGAGGAAACTGTTTAAAAACAGCTCTCTCCTGTCTGGAGTACATCTCATCAGATAAAGTAAATACATAACCAAAATTATACCATGCACAGATCCATGAACATGGTTGTGTCTGTGAAACACTCTTGCACTCACACATTATTTATCAAGTCAATGCTCTTCGAATTAAGGAGGGTACATTTGAACTAAGTGAATATAACCTGATTATTTTTGTTACAAAGCCAGAGCTGGCTCCTGTAAATAAGACTTCTGTATTCGATGGCTTGGGAGAAGTTGCTGTGTGCAGAACTACTTAACTGAATATGACAAGCAAAGATACAGCATCTTATTTAGAAGGAGCTTCAGAAATGAGCACTGGGAGTAGGAGGATGCAGATAATAACCCCATGTCACTAGGGAAGGGGTGGTGGAGAATGTTGTTTTTGTTCCAGCTACACCTAATTCCACCTGCTGTATGGAACCACTGTCTCTTCTGGTAGTCCTGCATTGTAATTGCTGTGCCCTGGAAACATCCTGCCTGTTTGCTCTTGTCTAGAAAAATGGCAATTACTACGTGAAAGTGAATAACAGCTCCTGAAACTCTACTTCTAGTACTTGCAGTAGGTAAAAATTCAATGGCAGAGAGTATTTACAACTAGCTGCTGTTCTTCCTTTTTGGCTATTGGCAGCTTAGTGCCCCAAACAAGGTTGCTTTTGTGTCTAACAGAAGGCAAAGCTATTAAGAGCCTACTCTCGTGTCTCCTGGGTGCACGGATCACCTGGGTTCTAATTATGAGATCTTGCAATTATCCCTGCTCTCTGCCCGAAAATGGAAGAGGTGCAGGCTGGAGTCCTGCTCGGGCAGATTGCTGAGGTGCTCAGCACCTCCACCCTGAGAAACAGCAACTAAAACTGGCCCTACAGCTGAAGGCTGGTTTAGAGGGCAGCCTGAGTAGGAGTGTGCTACTGATTTGCTGACAGCGGCGTTTGTGGGGGAAGTAAGGATGGATCAGATTGATTGTGGCACTTCCCAGTAAGTGGTAGCCTTAGCACATCAGTGCAGCACTTCAGCCATTCCTGTGGCTGTGTAGGAGCTGTTTCTTACACATTAGTATTTTGGGAAGTGGTTATTATTGTGTCAGTACTTGTGTGAGTTCACAGCTAAAACACACTGTTAAGAATGTATCACGTATGTTTACCAAAGTAGAAGCTTTTCTCATGGTTTTCCAAGAAAAAGTTCTTTGAAAAAAGTCTGAAGGAGGGAGACCACTCACAGCTTACTTCATTCAGTTAGCAGTTTCTAGTTAGCTACACAGAGTCTTTTCTCTGAAGATTCTTCCATATGACAGCTTTGTTCCTTTCTAGTTAGGTCATTTGGATTCAGATGAGATGAAGAGATCCTGTTGTTCTGTTTTCTTAGTTTTTATTTTTTTAGTTGGAGGGGTATTAAAGTTCATCAGAGGACTGTTTATGTTGGAAAAGCTTTTCTTTTATAAAGATGTCAGGAAGGCTATTTCTACTGCATTGCTGCTTTCTAAAAAGTACCAGAAAAGTTAGTGTGAAAGTTGGAAAAGATTGCCAACATCTCCCTAACTATGAAGTTGCCCAACTGCCCTTTTTGGTTCAGAAGGTAGAAATCCAATGCAAAATTATAGAGGATGAAGCTGGTTAGAGGTTGATAAATGTAGCAGGGGGATGTTTCCTGAGCAGGGGTTTTCCTGGCTGTGCAGTGGCTGAGCAGGAGGGTGTTGCTCTGTGGGCACCCAGCCCTACATGTTTAGCAGATGTGTTTGCTGTGTTGACCTCCAGAAGCCTGTTGATGTCAGTGAGGGAAGGGACCCTCATCTCTTTGGCTGTGTGCTCCTATGACATAATGCCTTTTGTTAATAAATCCCATATCCAGCCTTTGTTTGTGAATACAGAATTCTCTGTTTGAGAAGAGCAGTGTAAAAGGCTGAGAGAAGGACTGTGATTGATGCCAAGTTCATGGCCTGACTGTACAGCTACAACAGAGACCACAGGGTTTATTTTGATGTGTGCTGGTTTTTTACTCACTCTCTATGCCTCAGCCTTTGGCAGAGATAGACAAGAAGAAGATGGATTGGGTTGACACCCTGCTTGAGGTGGCATTTCTTTTCCCCCCTTCAATTTTGACATCTGTCTCAAACAATCTGCGTACGAAAAGCAACCTGTTATTGTCTTGACACACAAACTGCAGAGAAAACCCCCTGAAAAGGGGAGAAAACACTCATCATTTTTAATCTCCACGCAGAAAGCATTGCCCCCACCCTTCCTGTGTGCTGCTGCCCTTCAGACTGACATTCAAGGAGTTGTTCTTTGTGCTTCTCGTTTCCATGTCAGATCTAAGGACTGTGTCTCGTAAGAAAACAGCAGTTCCTTTGAGTGAACGTGTTCTTGGATGTCTGTTTGGAGTTGGCTTTGACAAGAAGCCCTGAGCATCATGATAGGTTTGGGGCCACGGAAGATTGATGAGCACAGGCTGATCTGAAAGGTGTGGGCCCTGTAGGATTTCACTGCATGCTTTAGGCTCCATCTGCATTAGTAAGTGGAGTGGTGTAAAGGGAGCAGGTCTGCAGAGGGTGAAACACTTAGGTGGTGAGGACCCAGTATTGTCCTTTACATGCTTTTTGGAGAGTTTCATTCCACACCTGCTGCTGCCTGGTCCTTTGGAGAGAATTCCAGTTAGCAGCAGTTCAAGCACATCTGGCTCAATCTTGCCCAAAAGGAATTAAAGTGATACGCTCCAAGGCAGCTCTGTCACACCAACCAAGGAACAGTAAGTGGGGATGATCAGTGAATTTGCTTCAAAATCACATTTCTAATCTGAACTAAAGCTTTAATACAGAAACTGCCCTTAAGCATTTTAAATCCCTGTTCTTTTTTCCTTTGAGGCACAGAGTGACTACTGTGATGACAGAACCAATATGTTTAAAAAATGACCTTTTTTTACTGAGGTTTTTTACTGATTACTGACTTTTTTAGTGATTACTGAGTCCCTTCTGTAATATATTGTGTTACTCAGCCCCTGTACAACTTCACTCTGTCACCTTCACAAACTGTTTCTTCCTTTTTAAGCTTAAGAATGACAAAGGGATTAAAAAAAAGGTAGATTTCTTTAAAAAATAAACGTTTCAAAAGGCAGAATTACTGGCCTGTGGAGTGACTTGTTCTCTGTCTTTACAATTAGCCTACGTGTCAGGATAGGTAAAATGAGATGAGAAGATTCCTTCCTCAGGGCCTTAGAACTGGAGCAAGGCAGCAGAGCACTAGTAGAAAATACTGATTCATTGCAGCCTAAAGCAGGGTGATTGCTGTTAGAATTCTTTTAAAACAAAAAACTGGTGTACCCTTTTCGTCAACTATGAAGCTGTGGAAACACCAGCTTCTGACAGATTTGGGGGGCAAGAGGGTTCTGTAGTATAAAGAGTCCTTTTGTGAGATGGAGGGAAGGGATGTATTTATTCTCAGGTTCTTGATTCAAAGTAATTTTTAAAGATTTTTGTGCATCTGTAGTATAGTGAATTTGTTCAGTGTTTGATTTCTAGCTTATTTTACATAGGCAAATAGTTCAGTGTTATTACCATTTACAGGTAAATTTTGTCTCTGAGCTAAACCCTTCATCAAAGAGCTAGCTCATTTTGAAAAGTTGCAGCAATGTTTCTTGTTTTCCTTGTTTCATGTTGATTAAGTCTCAGCACCTCACGTTAAGTTGGAAAGTACAGTCTCAAGTAGTGGCCATCGTGGTTAATCTGCCTCCTTGGCAAAGAAATAGCAAAATTATAAACGTGAAAATACCACCTTATTTTCCAATTATAGAAGTCCAAAAGCATATATATTTCTACATTTATGGCATTGTTTTTCATATTTATTCTTTTTACAGCGCTGAATATTTTCCATGTGATTAAGACTCAGAATTTTTGTTTTGTAGCATTTTTATGAGATACTTAATAAGGCTTTTGGTGTAGGTAATGAATATTTTAAAAGTGATCTGTGGCTTTATTAAATGCCCAGTAGCAAACGCTTAGTAATGAATAATAAAGACAGCTTTTTTATATTATTTCTGATCTACATTTTAAGTCATTACAAACTTATAAAGAATTTAAGTTAGTAAAAATTTATTTTTAACTCTGTTTAAAGGAAAATGAAAAGGCAGGATCATGAGGAGGTGGATGAAACTGCAAATGTGCAGTGCTCTGCATGGGCTGCACTGGACTGGTGCCTGAGTTGTGGAAGCTCTTGGAGTTGCTTTTAATGGGAATATGGTTTATATTTTTTTCAAGTGCATTGTTGAATAATTACAGCTTTGAACACATCTGCTTAGGTCATACTTATGTATGATTTGTTAAAATACCTTACTTTGAAGTTACTGCAAAGGGAGCAAAAAAAACCCATTGTTTTACTGACATGCAAAAGTTTCACTGTCCTGCCAGAAAAGTTACATCTTTGCTAAGCAAAATAAATCTATTTTGAAAGGAATGATGAGGGATAGAAAAAGCCTTTTAGAACAGCTGACCCTTTTGTTTTTGCAAGTCAGTCTGGAGTTACGACCACGTGAATTTGAACTCTGGAACTACTGGTGTCCTGGATCTTGTTCCAGGTGCCCCACTGTAATAGGAAGTAGCTTGAACATTCCTTGAAGGATGAGGTTCTTCAGTGCTCCTGAGGGATAACGGGGTTACAGGGTACCTGAAGTGTTGCAGGTTTGTACCTGTTCATCCTCTGTGCCTCAAAAATCCTTGAGGCTGTTTTGGGTATTGTCTCTTACCTCAGTTCAGGAACATTTCAGAGCTTCTTGTGTCTTTCTGCAGTTAAAGCATTTCATCATGGGAATCCACATTTCTTTGATTCTGCCATGAGTTATTTTCAAGACTATTTACAGGTTAATTAACCTCTTTGCATATTAGTTACTTACTCTGTAGAATGTGATGTTAGTGCATAAACACTGTGGGGGTGTTCAGATATTATCACAGTGCCGTTACCACTGTCATTCAGCTGAGGTTTAGGTTTATTCTGCCTCACCCCCCTCTGTCTTTGTAAATGCTGCAGGTGGGAGTAGGTAGGAGTCTGTGCAACCTCTGTCTTTCAGGCTCTCATTAGTTATGCTAATGAAGCAAGAGGCAAAACCTTGGCATTTGTTAGTCTTAGTCTTTTGTGAGATTGTGAGGTGTAGGCTGGGTTAGTTTACACTGTATGGTTCTTTAATTTTCGTTATTGAGAGATGGGAAATATATGCCATTACTTTGCTATATTGTTGAATATGATACTATCATAGTTGTATTTACTGGCTGTAAATCAGGAGTGGTTTACATTTGCACTGGAGCAGGATATGAATGCACTTGCAGAGACCAAGATAAGAAACGTTAATGTCTGAAGCTGCAATATAGTGATGTAGAAGTTGTTTTTGTTTTAAATAATTTGTTTTACATAGGTTAGGAGTGGAATTTAATGTCTTAATGTACAGAGCAAATTCACAGTTCTCTGGCCACTTTGCAAATCTATTGGTGAATCTTAGGCTGAAGTAGCCACAGTCTAACTAAAGACACACATATTTTATACCACATTGTTTGGATTGTGCATTACTGTCACATTATAAAGCATTATGCCCGTTTTAATCTGTGATTTGCAACGTGGTTGGCTGCCAAGAGGCTGTGTGAAAAATCTTTAGGAAAGAGCCTGTTTGAAACATCTTTAGGGAAGGGGCTGTAAATATGTCATTACGAAACAAATCACAGGCTCTCACACCCTCAAGGCTTCAGCTGAAATGAGCAAGCACTTTTAAGATGGCTCTTTGTAAAATAAATTCATCTATAACAGTTAAATATAACAACTTTGATTACTTGAAGGCTGGAAAAAATACTTTGTTTTAATTTCCCTATGACATGAGCCACTTAAACAGCTTCAGAGAAGCAGAACATGCTACTGAAGATTTTTCTTTTTATGGTAAGTGCCATAGTTGGCAGATGCTGAAGCTGGAACTGGAGATGCTCTGAAGCCTAAAAAAGCAGAGTCTCTACAATGTGAGCCCAGGAGATGTGCCCTGATTATAAGTCTGTAATAACCACAGAAAGGTGTCTGTATTGCTCAACTCCTTTGCAGACAAATGAAAACTGAGAGGTAGCAGTTGGTTTACATCTTCCCAATTTCTTGCACTTCTGTGTGTGTGTTTCTGTAATTCAGATGTAGGAACAAAGCTCACTTAAGTATACATCAGGATAAAGGCCAGCTTATATCATAGTTCAAGTTATTAATGTGCTATTGCCAGGTTTTTCCACAAGAAGATACAATTATTGCCATATTTACTACAGAAGATACCAAGAATGAGATGAAAATGTCAATTTGTGCTTAAAAGAACAACTTTTCTTATTTGATGTTTACAGTGCATGGACTTTCAGTCCATCCTTAGTTCTATGTACAAGATTCGAAATGCTGTAAAGTTGGGATTTGTGGATCTGTGTTTAACACCCTCAGTATGAGAATGCATCTAAAAATAAATTGTTTACTTCAGTTCTCTGGCTGAATACTTAGAGCCATTGCTTGCTGAATTTTACCTAAATAGGTTATTCCACATTCTCATCATACCTGATTTGAACAGGATACTTCTCTTTAAAGGTGATGTTTCATTACTGTAGATGAATTGAGTTGTCAGGTTCAGATTCCTGATCGTTTGCTTTGTGAGGACATCAGATATCAAAACCAGCACAGCTACTGTATTTTTGCTGGAAAAATATAAGTGTGAGAGCCTGTATTTCTTGGTTAGAAAAATTGCTGATTCTCCTAATTTTGTTTCAGCTTTACTTTTGGAAGCTCAGTCAAGGCCGTTTCAGATAACTCCTTCGACCATGGCAAACATTGTGAAGGGCCTGTATACACTACGACCAGGTAACCAGGAGGAATGCTTGTGCTGCTCTCATACTGGGACATGTTTCCCTAAATATGTATTTTCCTACACTTGTACACTCTCTATTTAATGCACAGTTAACAGAAAAAAATGTGACTTGTGTTCTGTCCATCACAATGCTTAAGTTCTGCCCTGGTTCTTGTTGCCCATCCGACCTGCACAAGGTACCACGAGAATACCAGACACAACTAAAGAAACCAGCCCAACCCTCTGCTCTGCAGACAAAGGGCAGATCTGTGTAAAGAAGTACTGAAATGGTGGAAGTTACACTGCAGGTTGCATTTCAAACAGTCAGGTCTTTGGCACGAGGTGAATGACTTTCTCTTCTGTGAAGCCATTGTTTGGTTGGTATTATTTCATGGAAGAGCTCATTTAACTTGTGAACACATCATGACACCTTATGCAACAACAAGTATGTTGAAAGGAAAATGGAGTTGCAGATTTTAATCAATTCTGTACCAAAGTCTTTGGTTCTGTAAGTTTTGGAGAAGTGAGCAGAGCTTTGCTGTGTGTTTGAGACTTTTTAAAAACAGGAAGTGTTCAAAGTATCCATAAATAAATGGTACCTGCTTCCCTTCCTTTTACAGTACTGATAATTTCTTCTTACCTTGCTGTGACTGAGAGAAGGGTTGTGTCTGAGCTTCAGTCTATCTTTGCTTGGCAATCCCCATTTATGGAATAGAAATGAGGATGGGAATCCTTTACAAAAACCTTCAGTGCAATATTTAACACGTAAGCCAGGAATGTGGCGGACCCTCCATTTACAAAATGCATGGATAAAGCACTTTCAGGGAGAGCCAGGTGACTGACTGTAGGTTATCACATTTGCTCTAATTGCCTGCTTCTCACACTTCTCAGCCTTTGACAAGGAGTGTGGGAATTGGGATGTACCTTAATGAATAAATTTTAAAGCATCCCTTTTTTCCTAAGTAAAGATTAGGTTTAAGATAACTGCTACAACCTGGGGATAGTCTGGCTGCAGAAGTACTTAAGGGCCATTTGTTTTTCTCAGGCCTTGTTATACAGTTGCTATCAGGCCAGTTTTGGTCCTTTGCTCAGTCTCTTCTGTGTTTCTTACAATCAGCCTTGGAGCAGTTTTAAGGTCAACTGTCTTGCTCCTGTGAGGCAATGTTCAGTGTAGTGAAATTAAATCACGTTTCTGTCCTGAAGCTGAACTAGTGCAGGTTAGAATTGCATTTGTTCATCAAAGCTTTGGAAGGTCAGGGAGAGAAATGCATTATTTCATTTAAAATGGAGAAGCAGGGTTGTATGGTGATACTACTGTTCTTTTTAGAAGTAAGGCTCAGGTACAGTTTGTGAATGAGTTTCCTGGAGTAAAGGGGTCTACAATTACCTGATTATCAAGGTGAAATTGCTGATCCTCAGTTGCCTGTCCTTGAGAGTGTCCAGAGACTCAGAAGGTCTTGCAAGATGAAGCAAGAACTGAATTTCAATTTGATGATGAGGTTGATGATGAAAAATACTCCTTTATCTAGATGTAAACATCTGATTTTAAGTCTGATTATTTGTTATGCTTTAAGACACAATGTCTGTGGTTTTTAGGGAGGGATTTTGGTTTTTTCTTTTTTTAATTCAAGATACTGATATGTATTTAAAATAAAGTTACATTTGCCGAAGAATAAATTTTGTACAAAAAAATCTCTTCCACATGTTTTGTTGTTGCTTTCTGTCTTTTTACAGAATGGGTACAGATGGCACCAGCTTTATTTTCTAAATTCATCCCAAATGTTCTCCCCCCTGCTGTGGAATCTGAGCTTCAGGAATATGCTGCTCAAGACCAGAAACTTCAAAGAGAGCTTATTCAGAATGGATTTACAAGGTAATAGTTATTAATCTTCAGCAGTGATTGCTCTGGACAGTGCTGCAATGGTAAAAATGGATACACCTAAAAATACTGAAGAAATAATTTAAGAGTTAATAAAAAACTTCCACAACTCAGTATCCATATGAAATATCACCTTATTTTCCATGTGTTGGAGCACTAACAACCCTGCAGATGGTACCAGAAAGTAGATGATTGGAAGGCTTGAAATATTATTTTGATGAAACAGATTGCTTTCAGTTCATGCATCCCTGTGTTTTGGTTGTGCTTCTGCTGCATGGTCATGCTCTTGTTCAACTTCAACATTTACTTTGGCTGTTTGTTTTTTATAAGCTCTCCTTTTGGGGTTTTTTTGATGCTTCTGAAAATGTCAGTTGATGATTTCTCCTTATTCCACTGTCAGAGTTATTTATCCAGACAAGTTGTCTATTTTAAATGGGCATTTCTCTTCTGAGTATTGAACTGGGGGGGCAGAAGGCGGCAGAACAAACAGTAAAAGTCGCCGCAGAAAATGTTCCTCCTGTAGATTGTTCAGGGTGGGCAGTGCCTGCTGCTCTGTGCTGTTCTAAGCTGCCTGGACTGAGGCACAGCCCTTTCAGCACAGCCCTGGCTGCTTTTGCAGTGGGCTGGCAATCTGAGCCCAGGCTGGGCAGACACTGCTCTGTTCCCAAGAGGATGATTTCTTCCTGAAGACAGAACATCTTCATCTTTCCTGTTACCTGTGCAACGCTCCAAATCTGGAGCTGTAGTTTGAACCCCCTCTAGATGTGGGTGTGTTTGCTGTCAGATGTATTTCTGGATTTCAGCCCACCTAGTTTTCCTCAAAGGTAATCTCTGTCTTCAAAGCTTGGTAAATTATTGAGCTTCAAAGCTCTACTGTTGACCCAAATGCAAATAGTATGGTGTAGACTCTCCTTATAAGGCTTTCTGTTGACTAAAGGAATTTTTTAGAGAGATATGAATAAAAATAAAGCCATAAGAGCTTGAGCTAAAAAAGTAGTGCATTTGGCCCAAGAAGTAGGAGTTTGAGACTTTGAAACCAAGTAGGAATATAATGCTGACAAAAGGATACAACGCAGAGAACAAAACAAAAAAAGGAACAATTTAGTTTTGTCTAACTTTCAATCTTGCTAATTCTGTAGGTGGCTAATTATAGTTCTGCTTTTCACCAGTTTCACAGTTCTTAGGGAATTAAACATGAGGTTTCAAGTTGTAACAGTCTATATCCACAAAAAGCAATCGGTCCCAAAAGTGTTTTTCTTCAGTTCCTTGAAAATGAGAGGCTTGTTAGCTTTGGCTGGTTCTGTCAGGAGGAGACTCCAAAAGGCTGGCAGAGGCAGTAAGGGACACTGACCACTGCAAAGGCTGAATGCCTACATGGTACTGTCTTCTTACAGACTTTGTGGGATCCTCAGAATATATTTTAGCAACTCCTATTTGGTGCAGAAAATTCTCTGTCTGTGGGACTAATGCGAGTTTGTAGGAAGCAGTTTCTGCCCTGTGTGATAGACGTGGGCAAAGAGGAGCTGAGGGCTAGAGGATAGTCAGGCAAGCGAGATCTAAGTAAAGGTTTCTGTGTCACATACTGTTTGCAGAGTCTAAATTCTGACTCTTTGGCTTTCTGGAGGATGGGATCTCCTGGGTATTGGACATGTGGAGAGTTTTGGTATGCCCTGTAGGTTTAGAAAATCACCCCCCACCCGCTCATACTTCTGTGTAAGTGCTGTTTCTATGCAGCTTGCTTTCACTTCATGAAATAAAAGTGCAAACTGAAACTTTGCAGAGGAATAGCTGATGGATGGCAGTGTCTGATGAGTGTGTTTTGCACAGTCTGTTTTATAGGGTTGTGCTATCAGTGAGTCAGTGCAGGCTGGTAAACACGGGGGTTATATTTGAGTGTCATCATTAAAGGGGCACAGGCAAAAAGATGTTGCCTCTACTTCAGTTTTATTTGCTACATGGCATTTTTCAGTGGTATTTGAAATGCATTTTGCCTTGAAATGTATTTCAGGATGTAATATGCCGCTTCCTGTGATGAACATAGGTTATGCTTGTTTATGACTTGTCAGAATTTTTCTGAGGTTCTATTCCTACACAAAGAAATGTATAAAAAGGTTTTCTCTTTTATCGAGTAGCATGCCAAGCCTCTTCTGGGTTAGTATTAAATGTCATCTTTCTCCTTTAATTGTGCCAGAAAATGGTGATGTTTTTGCTGCTGCATTTGCTGCTACAATCACCATGAGGAACACAGCACAGTGAGGTGTCTTCAGCAGCATTAATTGCATGTCAGGCTCTAGTTGAAGAAATCAGTTTATCACCACTGTTAAGTACTAAAATCTGCTTAAAGAGCAAGTGTTGTCAGCTCAGACTTGCCTAGAGCCTGATTGTTGGGCTTTGCCAGGAGCATCTTACCTTTTCAGGCTGATAGATACAGAGTTTTTCACATAGTTTTACAAGTTTGATTGAGGAGTTTGAATTGAGGAATACAATTTTATCTGTGACCTAAGACCATGCTGTATATGAGCAGTTTTTCTCATCTTCATTTTCTAAAAAAATATCTTATGACATCAAACATATTATCCTATGAAATCTGTAACAGAAAGCTGAGCTAATTGAATCTACAAAATGTAGCTTATCCTTTTGTTTTAGTAAATTTGGAATCCTGCAGTAGTGTTGTTGTTACTGTGTTTGCATTTTGTTTCTAAATCTCTGCAAGCTGATTGATGGTTGTGCTGAGGTATTTTGCTGCTGTTCTGAAAATCATCAGATGGTTTGGGTTGGAAGGGACATTTAAAGGTCCAGCCTCCCTGCAGTGAGCAGGGGCATCTTTAATTCAGGTTATCATGAGAAACCCTTTGTTTCTCTTCCTTCCCAGAGGTGACCAGTCACGCAAGAGGCCTGGAGAAGAGCTTTACAGTGAGTATTCCCCTAACCCTGCCCTGCAGGTTGGGCACAGGGACAGGGGGGGACTTGTGTGTGTTCAGGGTGCTGAGGTGCCCGAGGCTCCATCCCCACAAGTATCAAGCTGCCTGCAATGTAACCTTGACCATGCCAGGTAAAAATACAAATTTCTTGGATCTAGAGCCCGGCTAGCTGTGCCAGAGCCCCCCAGCCACCATCCTGGGTACTAAGGGCAAGCTACTTCACTTGATTTAAGTGGAAGCTGAGGTCTTGAGGAAAGAGAAAGTCGTTCTCCCAGGTCCCTGCCTGCTCAGGATACACATAACAGGCAATGTTATGAGCCAGCCCACCTCTGTAAATCACCCACTGGTGATGTGTGTCTCTGACTCTTGACAGAATGGAGAGTTTGGAGGGTTGTGCTTTTCAACCTGGAAGCCTTAGAGATGTGTCTGATCCAACTCAGGATCCACCTGCGTTGGGTCACTAAAGGCAGCGTTCAAGTGTTGGGGTCATGCAGCATGGAAGTTCCCTCCTGTTGGTAGCTGAAGCCTCTTGCTGCATGATTAACTGTGAGGTTCTTCACTTTGTTCCCCAAATTTCCTCCAGTGTAGGAGAAGAGACACAGAGAGGAGTTGGTTCCTCTACTCCAGACAGCCCTAATTTGGGTGCAGTCAGCCAAAGGTCCAATCCTCTGCTCGTCTTTCCTGCTGACTAAGCATTTGGCCAGGAAAGACTAGTCCTGTACAATCTAGGTTAGGATTGAAGGACAAGGCCTTGATTGTCATTAAACAGCCTTGGGGGATTGGGGAATAGTATCTGTTGTGGTACTGTTGTTAACTTCAGCTCATTTTCTGGCATTCTTTCCACCAAGTTTCCTCTCGTGCTTTCAGCTGAGGATGTTGGCTTTATTTCCTACCATAAAATGCCAGACAGTTTTATGATGAACTGTTACTGTAAGCTGAAATGAATGAATGGACATTCATATGGTTTATCAGCTTCTCTTTATGCTGTTAATGTTTTGCAGGCAATGCTGTGTTTTTGGGGAATGGGGGCAAGGGTCATAATGTGGAAGTTTAATATGAGAGAATTTCTCGAACTTTTTGTGTAATTTCAGGTGGCTCATCAGCCTGTGCAAGCTCCAGGGGATACAGATAGTGAATATACTGGATCAGCTTCTATTCCTGGCCAGAACAGACACTGGAGGAGCACAGGTGGTATCTGGAGCCTCCTTTGGCACCTGCTGATACTCAAGCTCTGACACGAACTGCGCCTCAAAGAAGAGCTTTGGACTTTCTTCTTTGTGTAATGTCAGTTGCTGCTACAGTTGGGGTGACTTTGAAAGACGTGGTTCCTTGGCCTGGCCTGTCAGCAAGTTCATGTTCTGCGACTTCTGTGAGGAATGCACCTTGAAAAACAATCCTTTCAAAGTGGAAATGGGCAGCCGAAATCAGCAGCTTCCAAAAAGCATTAGAATGGAAGAATCCTTTTTGCACTCTTTTCTTAATATTAAGGACATTCTTAAAACTAGTTAACACGTCAGTGTATTAGTTTTTGAACTTCAAGTTATTTTCTGGAGCTTCTACTTAATAATAAGAATAAAGTTTCATTATTTTGCAGTATTTGTTTGTTAGTTTAAAAATTGTCACCTTTTAAGAGTTGGTCCCTTTGTCACCGGAAATTGGGAAATAGACTCTCCAACCAATTTGGTAGGTTAGGAAGCCAACATCACTGTATTACCAGTGCTGGATGCATGGGGATTGCTCCACAAAGCATGCATACCAGCAACCTAACAGACCAGCTTATGTTTGTGGCACTAATGCATATTCATCACATTTCTGTTGCATATTCATGACATTTCCTGAATACATCCATATATGCTAATTATTTCCATGGACTTATGGATGTGGTTCCAGATCTTCTAATGAATCTTTTCTCCTTGAGAGTATCTCAAAGATGTGGTCAGGTTATAATGTGCTTCTCTTACCATTCTTTGCTCTGACACACAATCCTTGTTCTCAAAAGTTAAGACATCTGCTAGTCCATGTTGATCACTGATACAGGTAAATAAGGAAGCAATAGCTGGCACAAGACTATTAGTCATAGATGTAGGGATCAAACACTGTTTTATTAAGGTTAAAAGAGTTTTCCATCATCTTTCCCCACTGCTGCATAGACTCCTTTTATAAAAACAAAAATATAACTTGTTCAGTAACACCATGTAAATGTATCTTCTGTCAGGGAGTTTTCAATTCCAGATTTTTGTTTTATCTCTTTGTTTTGTTACTTGGTATTTTGAAATCTGTTTTCCTATGTGTTTGTACTCTGTGCCTTCAGCTTGAGCACTTTGCGACTTTATAGACCATATTTTGTTACTGCAAAATGTGTTCTTGAGGAAAAACTTGATGTGAACAAACATGCTGCAAAGTTGCACTTTTCTCTTGCATTAAAAAGGAGGTGAATTTAAGGAGGAAGGAAGAAAAGTTGAACCTGTCACCATCACTAATAGTGACTGGGAAGTTTGTCCCCCTTTGTTTTTCATGTGTATTAGTGTTTAATGCAGGGACCAGCTCTTGTAGAACCCCTCTCACTGACTTTTCTTTGGCTTCAAGAGTTGGACTTGTGGGTCCCTTCCAACTCAGAATGTTCTGTGATTCTGTGGTTCCATAATTGCAATAGATGGAGATGGGAATTCCAGGCTGAATGAAATACTAGGATATGGTTTATGCTGTGCTTTGTAGAAACACTGTGGGCAAAATTCTGCAGTCTGGGGGCTCTGCAAAGGTCTCTGAGAGCACGAGATTTGCACTGGGTTGATCAGCAAACTGCGGTACCTGTCCAAGATCACTCTGAGGCTCCTGTGCTGCCCCTCCTGGCTGGGAGGAGCTGTGGTGGGGCTGTGAGAGTGGGTGCAGTAGAATCAGGGATTTGAGGAGTGGTGTAAGGTGTGCGTGTGTCCCCATCGGCCTCCTGCCTCCAGGCTTGTGTGAGCTGGGCTGGAGATCCAGCTGGACACAGCTCCAGGAGATCAGGCCTCTGGTGTGTGTCTAATCATTGTGATGTAGGTTTTAATCATTAGTGTGGCTAGTGCAGCTCTCTCACCAGGGGATCGACATACTTGAAAAGCAGCTTGACTACGGGGTTTGGGGTTTTTTCATTGCTATGGATTTATTTTTTTATCACCTTTAGTTATGAAGAGAAATGAGTTGGTAGTACAAGATCTTTCTGAAGTGAAATGAGAGTTCGTTCGGTTTTGTCTGGCACAGCTCTGATGCCTGTTTAAAGAAAAACAAAATACCAACACGACTCCTTTTGTACTTGCATGGGTTCATTACAAAACGCAGGAAAAAAATTAGGTGCGGCAGGGACAAAGTCTCATTTTCTTTTTTTTGTATCCAGGCTTCATGTAAGTGAATTTAATTCCATCAGTGTCACATCACCCACTTCGGCAATGCTGTTAATTTGGAGGGTGGGGGGAAAGAGGGGCGAAGATGACACTGCTGGGATTGACAGAGTCAGCTCTGGTTTACGTACGTATTTCTTTGCATATTTGCAAAGCCTGTTTGATTTTTGAGGAGGTTTTTCTTTCAAAATTAAGAGCAAATGCTTTAGTGTTTTTATTTCCATGTAGAAGAATGCCAGCAGTCTGATCTCATCCCCAGGAGTGGAAAAACAAACCACTCTGGGTAGGGATTTTCAGGTGTTGATAGTGTTTGCTTCAACTTTGCTACCAGCTACTTAAGTTGGAGCAGAATTGGGTAAAACCAGGGGGGTTGAAAATGTTGCTGAATTATGCTGTGGAGAAGGTAATGTAGGCTAATGGGGAACAAAAATGATTTGCCAGCTTCTGGGGTTTTAAAGTTTTGGCTTTAAACAAAAACAAAACCTCTGATAGTGTCCTTAGCTTTAAAAATCACTGTCTGCTGAAATGGCAATATTCTTGAGGTAAGAACAGATGCATTAACCTAATTTGGTTAAAGTTTGTTTACAACTTTGTTGCCATCCTAGTTCACATAATACAGTAACCAAGCTCTGTCATCTTTGTCAAGTGATCACAGTTTTAATCTGTTCTTAAAGTGGTTTTCCTGGTTCAGGTGTGTAAATAACGTGTTTTGCTTCACGTTTGAGGCAAGGGTTCTACATTCATTTTACAAAGTGTTGTTTTTGGGACAAACTTCTGGAACAATAATGCCATCAAAATTATCAACATAATGCTGAAATATGGTTTATCTGTTGAAGACATTATCATTGTGACTGAGCATGGAACAGAATACAGCATACTATTCTAAATTATTTTGTTTCTCTGTAAACTTGCAATTTACTTACAGTTGAACTAACTCAGCCAACTTGAGCACTGGTACTGTAAAGCCACAATTACCAACAGCATGATCCTAACTGCAGTATTTAGTTTAACCAAATAACTTGTGGTGAATCCATTGCATCTGTAGCTTACTCTGTTAAGATTAAGCAGTAAAGTTGGTTATATAGATGGGTGTCCTCTCTGTGTTGCACTGGTTCTATAGCCAAACTTGCTACATTAAAATATTTTTAGAATAATTGCATTTCTTGATTTGAGAAGTTGAAGTATTTAAATTCATCCTGCTGACTTCTGTGATGGTTGGCAATTGCCAACATGTGGCCAAGATGTCTTTGATACAAATAATAGGGTAGAGGAGCTCCCTAGAAAAGCACTCAACTCTTCTTCAGCTATATCCCTTCTGCAATGGTTGGGGAAGTGTTTACAGATGAGTAGGTTGAAGAAGAAGTTTTTAACTCCTGTCATTTGATAGAAATGTGATCAGCCAGGTTAATCCCTTTTCATTTTTTCCCACAGACAGTGATTGTTTACTTTCTACAGGATAAAAAACCAAACCAAACCCCCAGGAGCTACAAAGGCTGTGTTTTGAGTGACTGAAAATGGTTTTTGTGTACACTATGACAACCCTAGTGAACAGACTGTTTTGTAGAACTATGGAATAAAAACCAACTGCTTCAGTTTGACTCCTGTCATCAAGCCGACTCCAGCAGAGAGGAAACAAAGTTTGGGGTTTTTTGGGTTTTGATTGCTTGCTTGGTTGGGGTTTTTTTGTGATGCCTTGAGGTGCATGAGGTATCCTGAGGTAGCTCAGTTCACGCTGGGGACCTTTAGGGTCAGTTGACTGCAAAACAAAGGTACTGCTAGGGAGGAATGGCCACTGCTTGGCTTGGGGTGCTTCCCTTTCTGCTCTGCTGGGGCTGTGGTGACAGTGTCATCGTCACTGTGCTGATGCCACTCGGGCTGAAAAATCCTCTTCTGAGGGATGTCTTGTGTTCACAACTCATGTAAACTTAAATTCACAGCTGAGTGCTGTAAAGGGCTCGTTACTGACAGCGCTTTCCCCAGTGGAGTTTGCTTTGCTGCCTCCACGAGAAGCCTTTAAATGCACGCCAAAGATTGCTGTCTCTGTGGAGGTGTTTGCAGGATGTCATTCCGAGCTGCAGACTGTGCTCCCAACACGGTCACTGGGCAGGGACGATGCAGGGGGCAGGTTCTGTGTGCCCTGCAGGGACAGGTACCTGTGCCTGGCTAAGGGGAGGAGCAGGCTCTTCCCTCGGTCCGTGGAGCAGGGGCTGCAGCCCTGCAGTGGGGGTGCTTTGCTGGGCTGTGAGTGGGACCTGCCTGTGCTGTGTCACCTCCTGTCACACCGTGCCAGTGCTGTGTCCCTGCTCCTGTCACACCGTGCCCGTGCTGTGTCCCTGTTCCTGTCACACCGTACCTGTGCTGTGTCCCTGCTCCTGTCACACGGTGCCTGTGCTGTGTCACTGCTCCTGTCACACCGTGCCCCTGCTGTGTCACTGCTCCTGTCACACCATGCCTGTGCTGTGTCACTGCTCCTGTCACACTGTACCTGTGCTGTGTCACCTGTTCCTGTCACACTATGCCCGTGCTGTGTCCCTGCTCCTGTCACACCGTGCCCGTGCTGTGTCACTGCTCCTGTCACACCGTGCCCGTGCTGTGTCACCTGTTCCTGTCACACCGTACCTGTGCTGTGTCACTGCTCCTGTCACACCGTGCCCGTGCTGTGTCACCTCCTGTCACACCGTGCCTGTGCTGTGTCCCTGTTCCTGTCACACTGTACCTGTGCTGTGTCCCTGCTCCTGTCACACCGTGCCCCTGCTGTGTCACTGCTCCTGTCACACCATGCCTGTGCTGTGTCACTGCTCCTGTCACACCGTGCCTGTGCTGTGTCACTGCTCCTGTCACACCGTACCTGTGCTGTGTCACTGCTCCTGTCACATCGGGCACGTGCTGTGTCCCTGCTCCTGTCACCCCGTGCCAGTGCTGTGTCACCTCCTGTCACACCGTGCCCGTGCTGTGTCACTGCTCCTGTCACACCGTGCCCGTGCTGTGTCACTGCTCCTGTCACACCGTACCTGTGCTGTGTCACTGCTCCTGTCACACCATGCCTGTGCTGTGTCCCTGCTCCTGTCACACCGTGCCCATGCTGTGTCACTGCTCCTGTCACACCGTGCCCGTGCTGTCCCTGCTCCTGTCACACTGTACCTGTGCTGTGTCACTGCTCCTGTCACACCGTGCCCGTGCTGTGTCACTGCTCCTGTCACATCGGGCACGTGCCCGGCACAAAGGCTGGGCTCAGTCCATAACTGGTACAACTTTCGTGAAGTCGAGGTCTCAGTCCTGTTCAATCTTTTATTTCTAGGCAAGACAAGGGAGAATTTTCAGGTATAGTCAGATTTTTCCTTCTGGAGGTTTCTTGGGAAATACTCTCTGGCTGGAGGAGGAGAGGGCTCTTTCCTCCAAGGAAAAGGGCCATGGGTCTGGGTTTGTGACTGGGTTTGTGACTGGGTTTCGTCTGCTGTTCTCCAAGCACTGTGGTGCAAGACAGTCAGTCACACCACTATGCCTGTAGCACTGGGAGCCTTTCATTCTGCATTTCATCTGGGATAAACAGTGATCCTTTTGGTAGGCTTACAAACTTCAGGTACTGGTAATTGTGACAGGCATGAACCAGGGCTGGACTTCCTCTGGCAGGTGTCATTCTGGTAATTACAGGTCAGGGAAAGTTACTTTGTCCCAGAGGACAGTCCTTATTTTAGCACAGACCAGTGTGACACTGGCCCAACACGGTATTTTTACACCTGTAGTGCCTGTTGACAGGAAAAGGCCAGAAAATCTGAATTTCAGCCTTATCAGCACTGAAATAGAGTGGTTGTGGATGGGGACCAGTCACCTGCGAGGGGAATCTTCCCTTCTGTCAGGAGGGCAGAAGATGAGCATTACTGCATTACAAAACAAGACAAACTTGCTGATTTGGCCCCAGTCGAAAGCTCCTTGATAAAGTGCTTTGTACTTTGCTAGAGAGAGTGAAAGTATTAAACCAATGTATCTTGGTCTAACTGGAATGACTGGTTTAAGGGGATTCCAAAATTTCATAGGCAATGAGTAGTCAGAAATCCCTTCTGGCTGCCTCCATCTGCCTCTGGAATGCTCCAGATACACTTGGTTAATGTTCTTTCTGTTTCTGAGCTTCTGCTGGCTGACCTAATTAGCACAGAACAGGAATGCTGACTCCCCTAATGATGACAGCAGAGTGAATTTAGCAATAGCACTTATTGCCTCATTAGTATTGTTTTTCAACTAATTGTTCCTTAAGAAAAACTGTTACAGTTTCTGCAGTGACCTGGGCCATTGGTTTCAATTAGAGAGCAGCAGGTGATTGATTTGTTGTTACCCATGATTTGCACCATTTGCCATCTATCAGCAAATCGGGTGATTTTGTACAGAGAGCAGCTCATAAATTGCTGTCTTAGGATGGTCGGTGGATGCTGCCCTGTGGGGGAGGTGCATTTCCAGGATAAGAGTACAGTTCTTAAGTTTAAAGTAATATATTCCAAGAGTTCTGGTTTTGGGTCTCTCTTACCTGGCCATGGCCTGCTGGTACCTGAACCCACCTCATCGAAGCAGAATTTGGCACACAGGGCCAGTTCTACCAGTGCAGGAGCAGAAGGAAAATAGGCCTGTTTTGTTCTTTTTCTTAATGACTTTTATATGAAGTCTTTACTGAGTAGGCACCTGCTGTTCCCAGTTGCTTAGACAGCCTGAGTTGTTCAAGGCATGCAGTTTGGATATTCTAGTCTGTTGGAATGAATCTGAAGCAGAATTTCATCCAAGCTATAGAACCATTTCCCTTAAAATGCAGAGATGTGTCAGACCTGGTGATTATCTTCTTGTTTTCTAAATAATCTCATTATCCTGTTTGTTCCCTCAGTTAGAACTGCTAAATGTATATTCAAGTGATAATGTGCTTTCTAGCTATGGCTCCAGTGTTCTCCTTCAGAGATGCTGTGGTTACAGAGTACAGATTTGCAGGGGAGAGACACCTATAGAGTAGAATGAAGTTTTGCTTCCATACTTCTCTTTCAAATTTCCCTGCAGGAATGTGTCATGAAATAAGAAACTGCACACAGAGTCATTCACCTCATTTGTGTTCTGCCATAAAAATGTGATGTTCTTTCTTTTTAATAATTCCCGGCTGTGAATTTGCCTTAATAACTGCTGTATACCAAGCTAACACTTCTTAGAGCGATCTGTTACAGTGCCAAGATGTCATTTGTGGGTAGTAGCAGCTCCTCCCTGTGAAAGCAGAATTAGGGTCAGGTTTTCCTAATGCATCATTTTGTAGGTCAGTGTAATCATACATAGTCTGGCCCTCTCACCTCATTGCTTGACGAAATCAAGTCCTGTAGCTCTTTGTACTTGTACAGTGTTCTTCTTTACTTTCCTGGATGAAAACACGTGACCTTCATGTTTCCCCTCCTTTTCAGATGTCTGTGAGCACAGCCAGCAGCAGGACCCCGGTGCTGGGGGGTTCTCGTGGTGACCCCTCTCTGCTGTGGGCACGGGCAGTTCCTGCCCCGCAGCTTTCCAGGGGCAATTTCTTCAGATGGAAAAGCTGCTCCATCATCTCGTGGTGGCTTTGTGAATTTAGAGCTTTAGATGAGAGAGTTCACCAAGTCCCCTGTGGAAATCTGTGTCACAGGGTGTCGCTTGGCACACACCACTGTGACTCAGCCACGTTGTTGTCCTGTGAAGCCACCAGTTCTTGCCATAAACCACAAACAAGCCTCCCTCACTCGTGTTCCAGAGCACACAGGGATGGCTGGGCAGGCTCAGGTGTCTGAGCTCTCCCGTCCCAGGGCACAGGAGTTCAAATGGAAATCCGTGGTGTCACGCTCTGAGCCTGCTGAAGAGCTGGGCATTGGCAAGATGATTCCCTGAGGTAAAAGGAAACAAGGAAAACTGTCAGCATATTTAATTGATTCTATTCAGCTAAGACTCTCTGCAAATCTGCTGCAAGATCTCTGAACTTGGGCTGACTGGTCATCAGCCACTTCATGGTTTGCTGATAGGGGACAAGAGAGCAAGTTTATAATTTGTCAGGTCCCCTTGTCTTTTGCCAGCACAGCTACTTGTCTGAGAATCTGTTTGCATCTGAAGATCCCAACTGAGTGAAGGAGACTGAGCAGAGCAGTCCAGCCCCTCAGCTGTTCTGGCTGAGGTTTAGCATGGCAGAACAGATGCAGAGCAGCCTGTCTCATCTCTGGGACACTTTACTGCCTTGTCATCACTCCTGCCTCTTTGACTGTCACTTTAAAATGAGCCACAGCCAGTGATCTGCAAATGTCAGGAATCACCTCTGAGGCACATTGCCCAAATCCAGCATGTCCCTCCTGAACCCTGTCACCTCTGGGCTCTGCTGTGAGCGATCCAAACTGGGGCTTGCTGTTCCCAAACCCTGGGTGGGGTTGGCAGGGCTGCTCCGAGGGGCTGTGCTCAGCTGGGCACGGCTAGGGGGGCAGTGTCCCCAAACCCCTCCCTGCCTGTGCTGCAGAAAAGGGCTGTGAGCTGTAAGAGAGCAGCTGTGGATGAGATACAGGAAGAAATTCCTCCCTGGGAAGGTGGGCAGGCCCTGGCACAGGGTGCCCAGAGAAGCTGTGGCTGCCCTTGGATCCCTGGGAGTGTCCAAGGCCAGGTTGGAGGGGGCTTGGAGCAGCCTGAGATAGTGGAAGGTGTCCCTGCTCATGGCAGGGGGTGGCACTGGATGGTCCTTAAGGTCCTTTCCAACCCAACCCATTCTGGGATTCTGTGGAAAGACCACTCCCCATTGGACTTTGGGGAAGAACAGAGCAGGAAGCTGAATCGTGCTGGGCAAACTACACAAGCAGCCTCCTGCCAGAGCAGCAGGGACTCTGCTCTTGGAAAAAGGCACTTTTCCACATGCTCCAAAGTTTAGAGCTCTGTGCTGAAACAAGGGTGCTGAGGAGAGCAGGATTGCAGAGCCTGGGCTGGGAGGGATGTAATTATTTGTACCACCAAATGGTGCTTGTGTTTCTCTTTAGCTATTCCCAGGGTAGGAAAACCTCCACTCTTAAATTGATTTAGCTGCTTTGCAGCCAGTCATTCATTGTATATAAAGTATTTCAAGAGCACTATTGATTTTTAAAAGCATTCTGAAAAAATAATACATGTGAAGTTTGTTTCCAGTGGAGCTAATTTAACTTTCTGTTGGTCTGCATCCTCAGAGTGACTTAGTTCAAGATTACTTTAGTCTGATGAATTCATCTTGTGTTGAATACAAACAAATGCTTTGGCCATTATTATATTATTCTCTTTGTTTATGGGCTACATATGCACAGGAAAAAACCCAACATATCTGGTTGCTTTTAATTGAGCCATGTGACTTACTTGATTTTTATATCAGCCAAATTAAGGCTAATGAACTGAATTTAAAGCAAAAGAGAGATGTTCATACAGAAGAAATAATTCTTCTCTTGGCAAGATTAATTTCTGAAAACAACTGACTTGGCCCTCAATATTAATCTCTGAGAATTTTCAGGATCATGAAGAGCTAATAATAAAACTCCTGGGTCATACTGGACATGGCAACTCAGGAACAGAGCAGAGGGAGCACTTCAACACTTAGAAGTGTTTATCTCTGACCTCGTGCTAAGGTTGTGCAAAACTTGGGTGTGCCCCTGTGGGCCCAAATTCAGCATTTTTTAGCTTGTCCACTGTGTTGCCTCGAATTGTGTCTGGCATTTGTAATTCTTCATGTGGTTGTTGAATACTGTCTCTGTTTTGGATATCCAGTGTCTTCTGACGTGGTGATGCTGAACTCCTGCACGTCCCCATCTTCCCTCCAGCCCTCGAGCACAACCTCTGGGCTGCAGCAGATGCTGTGAGGAGAGAGGAGGGGCAGGACAGGACTGCTTTGCTGAGGAAGAACAGCGGCACAGGTAGCTGGTCCCTTTGCCCCTAAGGAGAAACAGCGTGGCCTCAGCTGGGGTTTAGTAACCCTGCCTGCTTTCACCACTCTGCAATCCATGCTTCTGGCTGTCCAGGTGTGCCCTGAAGAGCCTTTCCAGCACAGTCACAGCTGTCAGTGCCCTGTTCCCTGAGCTCCTGTCCCTGGGAGCTGCTCGTTTATCTGGGTGAGGCTGTGGCTGTCAAGGCAGCTCTGATCTCTCTCCTGTGTGGATGATGTACTGGCAATCCTTGAGCAATGTTGCATTTTAATTCCCCTTAATGGTTATTTGCAAAAAAAAAGATGAAAATATTGACAGCTTGATGTTTCAAAACAGATTGAAATCTTAGGTACTTCCAGCGTCAACATAATCGCTTTCTGGGGAACGGGGGAATTAATTTAAATATATTTAAATGTTCTACCAGCAATTCTAGTCTGTTATTCTCTAGGTGTTGCCGTGCTGTCAGTCACTTTCTCTTGATTCGTAGGTTCCTACAATGTATGATTTTCTTCTGCTGTCACTTTTCTTGTGGCCGACTCCAATATGTATGAAGTTGCAGATGTGTTCTCTCTGGTTTTATTTTCAAGTCATCCAAACCTGTCACTTTTTCTGCCTTTCACTCCGAGTCAGAGCTGTCAGAAAGGCTTATTCCCACTTGGGGGAAAGTTTCTGGAAGTCGAGGGGATAGAAACACCCAACTTTCAGCAATCTGCCTGAAAGATGCTAAGAGAGATTCCTTAGGGACATCTGTGTGCTGACACCTGGGCATGATTGCCAGAATGCCCTGACCCTGCAGGAGGGATGCTCTGACCCTGCCCTCCTCTTTGGGCTGTGCTCAGGGCTGGTTTCAGGGCCAGTAAACTCACACAAGTCACTTGTAGTCCCAGGGACTGCATCAAGATCAGAAGCTGTTTGTTCCCTGCTGTATTAGAAAATATGTACCTTTGTGGGGAACCCCCAGTGACTTTGGATAAATAATGGTATGGCTTTAGCACAAGGAGGCTTTTTGTTCCAGTCTCAAGATCTCCTTTCCTTTGCTCAAAATGAGATTTTGCTCGGTGTAACTCAGTGACCTCCACAAAGTACACAAACATCAAAATTAATGTGAATGTTGGACTAATGCAATTTATGGACAATTTTAAAAAGCATTCAGCACTTACAATTAGGACAGAATTGTAAGTTCAAAAAGAACCCAAATAACTGTATCTGCTTTTCCTCACACAGATTGCTGGTCTGGCAGCCCCTTGCACAACAATTCCACAAACCCTTCTGGAGGAAGTGAAGTAGGAGAGTCCTGGTCCTGCCATGATAGTTCACCTGCTGTGGTGGAGTCCCCATCCCTGGAGGGATTTCAGAGCTGTGTGGATGTGGCACGTGGGGACACGGGTTAGTGATGTGCTTGGCAGGCAGTGCTGTGTTAACAGCTGGACTTGGTGATCCTAAAGGTCATTTCCAGCCTCAAAGGTTCTGTGATTTATGCTTTGCAATCTCTCAACTTCTGCTTTTCCTGCTGCCCCTTCTCCATCTCTTGGGCCATTGGGGGAGCCTGGGGATGTGGGAATTCCTTGTGTCCCACTGTTGAATCTGCACAGGTTATGGGGAATGGAATATAATCTTTGGAGAGAAATTGAAGTCTGGTAAGGGGTAGGGGAGGGGGCAGGGGCAAAGAGAAGGGTAGGATGTGGGTGGGAGGATGCCAGGAATTTTGAAAACTTGTATTTCACTTCTTGCTGTGCCTCAGCCATACCCAGTCAGTTTGGTATCCACTTCAACTGGTAAAAAAAACCCCATTTGAGTGTGAAAATGCTGCTGAAATTAATGGAGCTCAGTGTCAGATACTTTTTAGCCCACTTGTGTCTCATACTCTAGATGCTTTTGCACTTAGGGAGGTACTTAACTTATTAAATTGGGCTTTCAGTCATACTAGGCCTCCGTTCCTCACCCATAAAGAGGACGTAAGTGCTTTTTCTCATCTCAGTTTTGGATATTCCACAGAACAGGATGCCTCTCTATTGCCTTCTCAGCCCTCTGTGATGTTTCCCCCTGGCTGACACTGCACAGTGCACATGGAGGCTCTTCTTGCTTCATTAAATAATTTACAAGCTTGAGCTAGTCTTTGTTGGATTTTTATGTCCTTGCCATCTATCATGTCTTCTGGTTTAGGCAGCGTGTTCTCCAAAGCACAGCAGGGTTCTGATGGTGATTGCACCCCCTGAATTGGGCAGCAGATCCAGCTGTGGCTGGTGCTGCTCAGTGTCCAGAAATGGTGCTCTTGGTCATGAGGTGTCTCTTCCCTTCAGAGGAGCAGCTGTGCAGCACAGCTGGCTGGTCCCTCCAGTGTCTTCATTTGCTGGAATTGCCTTCCTTGGGTCGTGTTTCCTCTGCCTTTCCAGCTCACAGAGAGAGGTGGGGGTGGGAACTGCAGCCAGATGAGCAGATCCCGTCCTGCCTCTGCTGTTCCTCCTGCTGCCCTCTTGATCTGGCTGCTGCCCAGAGGTTTCATGCCAATGCAGTAAAAGAGTCATCTGACAGCAGGAGGTCTTAAGCCATACCAGCTGCTCCTTCCTGGCTCTGTGCCACGAGGGGAGCTAAGAGGACTTGGTGTAATTTGTGCTGGTGAAACTTCCCAGCAGGACGTGCAGGGTGAGGACAGGGGCGCTGAGGGGCTGGTGGGCTCATTGCCCAGCTCATGGGCCAGAGCAGAGCAGCTCTGTAGCTGGAGGAAGGCTCTGTGTGCTCACTGCCCCTTTCCCACCCTGCAGGATGGACGTGGCAGGTCCCTGCAGTGCCCCCCAACACCCAGGGAAAGGATTTTTGTCAGGGGTGTCACATCACCCCTGCTGGCTTGGCAGCCTTCCCTGCCTGTGTGCCCGGTGTGAGCACCCCTGGGGGGGCAGGGGGAGTCTGAGGAGGGGTCTGTCTCTGTGGCTCTGCTTTGGGGGTAGCTGAAGGGCACAAAACTACAGGTTTGTGCTCAGTGGCTGTGGCACAGCAGCAAACAGAAAGGTGGGGTGATCCTTGCATTTCTCCTGGCTGGGTTCCTGCCTGCCTGCAGGATGAAGAGCAGGCAGTGAGGCTTCCTCAGCAACAGGGCTTTGTTCCTCTCTTTTCTCGACTCCATGTGTGAAATTCCTGTTTATGCTCTTGCACAGGTCTCCTTTACAGGGCCATCTTTAAGGGTCTCTCTGTGTGCATCAGCATCTGTAAGTGGTGCTTTGTACTCGCTGTTAATGCACAATTGATGTTCAGAGTGGTGGTGCTGGTGCCTCTTGTGTTTTTCCTATTTTCAGTCCCCAGGTGAGCTGCTTCAGGGAGCTAAACAAACAAAGAATCAAACCCAGGAGGGTGAGTGGTTTTCTGCTGCCTGCCCTCCCTGGAGCAGCTGCCTGTGGAACTGGATAGGTACCAGCACCTGTGCAGAAGAGTGGCTCTTGGAAACACGAGTGCTGAAGGAAGCTTAGTAAATAAGACCCTCTTAACTGCAAAAAAATCTCCTTTTCAGGCTCCTGAGGGATTTCTCCATTTTTCTTGGCCATGAACATTGCTACTTTACCCTAAACAGTCAGGGAACAGCTGCCCAGGGACGCTGGTGATGATCCAGGAGGGGTGTAATTGGTGACTGCTGCTCCAAGGCCTCTGAGCAGAGACATCCTGTGCCATCCTGAAATGATTCAGCAGGTTAAGAGCACGATTTTCTCTCGATGGTAGGTCATGGTGTTTTTTGACTGAAGGGCAGTTCTACATGAGGATTTGTTCTGCAGACAACTTCTCACCAAAAAAAAAAAAAGTAAATCCATTGTAACACTGCCAAGTTAAAAGAGTTTCAGTTCCCTCCTGTACAAGATTTTTTATATATTTATATATTATATATATATTTATATCTGTGCCTTGGTAACAACTCACAGAAACTTTAAAACTGTCTAGCTGGATAGCTAGAAATCAAGCTCAGAAGTGTCCTTTTTTTTTTTTAGTAGAAATTTGGTTTTGCAGAAGCCACTTTGATATTTATTTTTCATGAGTTGATTATTTTGAATTCATTTTACCAACTCACTGCTCACGTTGCTTCCTTGAGAGGAAAACATGACGTAAAATGACTTGTTGCAAAATCCTAGCCTCCATAAACTCAATGTTTTTGATGGAAAGAAGGTGAGAAAGAGAGCCTAGAGGCCTTGCCTTTTTGATCTGCATTCAGAAATTCTTGATTGACTGGCATCTAGGGGAGTGCCCAGCATGAGGTGGCATCTATACTCCAATTTTGTGCATGAAATAGTCTGGCTTTTTATCTAAACTCCTGAAATCAAAAGTGTGTGTAAAACACATTGCATTTGTGTTACTGATAAATGCAAAACTCCACCTTAGACCTGCAGCTGTGACCCTGTACAGAGAGAGGCAGGTGAGAGTCAGCAGGCAGACATTTGTTTGATCAAAGACAAGTTGGGTGCTGCAGTGAAAATGCAGTGTGATTTCCCCTGCTATTGAGCAGGTGCCCAAGTGCACACCTGAAGTGACAGCTCCAGTAAATACATGGGGTGACCGAGGGCTGTGGAGCTCGCTGTGACTCAGGAACGTGCTGGGCAGTTTGGAGATGGTGCTCTGAGCAGTCAGCTGTGATTTCCACGGGCTGTCTTTGGGGCAATCATTGCTCCAGCTCAGTGTTCCTCATTTTGTAGTGCTGACTACAGATTCTTCCCTTTTTATTTCGGGCACTTCTTTAGCGTTAACAAACTTCCTGGTCCCATGCCTCTCACTAAAGATGTTCTTAAAAAGAGTGACACAAATTACTGTTGGTTCCCCATCGGCCATGAATTCACTTTTCATTAGGAACTGCCACTAAAGCAGCTCTTGCTTTAATCAGCCCTGCCTGGTTGTTTGGAAAGGCTTGCAAGGTTGACTGGCTTTCTCGACTTGATCTGTGCTCACAGTAATGAGGCGTCAGGCTGATGAGACCACTGCCACTGCAATTACCAGCTTATTAAACCCTAATTAGGGCTCCGATTCTGCTCGGTGCTGAGTGCCCGTGGTAAGTAGCCGGATATTTTCACGTGGCCGTTTTTGATGTGCGGTACCCGGGGAGCACTGAAGCTGCCTGTTCACGTCTCAGCTCTGTTTCAGTGCTAATGGGGTAATTGCCTGTAATGATGCTGGCCGGCGTGTGATGGGCAGAGCTGCCCTTGCTCCCTCTGAGCGTCAATGCCGCTGTGAGGCGGGCTGTGATTCACACGGCAGGAGGCTGCGTGGTGCTGAAGGACAGTGTTTCCCATATAATGTTCCGTGCAGACTGTTTTCTGCACGTTCACGCACGAGTGGAAGGAGTTTGCGACTTTATTGTCCGTCAGTGCCAATTAAATGCAAACTCAACGTTAGCCAGACATGCTTCCTCCCGAACAAACAACTCAATTCCGTCCTCCCGAGGCTGGAGAATTGTAAATGTGCAGTGTCTCTTTTAGACTCTAATTTCCAGGTGACCTTCCCACTGCCTGCTTTCTGCTCTGTACTGAGTTACCGAGCTGAGCAGGGGGTGTCAGTACAAGAGCAGGGCACTTACAGAAGTGCATTGCAGAGCATTGCAGAGCATCTCCCTTGCCTCTCGTGGGCTGCTTGTTTTGCCGTTGTTTCTGTCAGAGGAAGATTGTATGAGCTCCTCTAGATTTTCCTCCTGTGCAGATGAAGTTTTGGGCTCTCCTTTGCCAGCCTGTGGAGCTCTGCTGTTGGTGGCAGGAGTGTCCTTGCAGGATGTGAAGCCTTTTGGCAGGGGCTGCTCCCAGGTTTGGGGAGGCCTGGACTGTGCTCCCCTCTCACCCCTCAACCCCAAAAGCTGAGCTTAGGGAGAGCCCTCTGTGGTGGGTCCCTTACTGGAGAGGGGCTGGTTTTGTGCCCCAGTGGCTGTGTTAACTGTGGGCACTCACACGTTCAGGAAGGAGATTCCCTCCATCCCGGAGCCTCTCCCCCATCAACTGGCTGGCCAGGACTGCTTGTGCCGCTGTGCAGATGTGACATTCTCCGTAGATGCAAGGTAAAATCAGCATTGCAACAGCTTTGTCATGCCCCAGTCTTTCTCACATCTTTTTTTTTTCTTTTGATACTGTGCCATTCCTGTTTGCCCACCAGTGCCTGCTCAAGCAGCTTTCTGCTCTGTCTGTGCTGCAGAGGGGATGCTGTTCCTGGTGATGCTGCACCAGTGTCCAGTGCCAGATGTACTGCAAACATCCACGTGAGACCAACCCTGTCCCATCTGAAATTAGGCTGGATTTCAGCATGGGTGTCTTTTAAGATACATATTCTTAACTTTCAGTGCTGTGTGTTCTCACAGTGGGGTCACCTGCATCTCTAAAATTGAGCTCAAACGGGGCTCCCACAAATCCATTACTCCAAAACACTTCCCTAATCTTTCTCAAAAGCTGGTAAAATGGAATGAGGCTTATTTTCCAGAATTAGCTGAGGTCATAATTTCTTTATGCTCCTCTTGAGATAGAGATGAAAGTTAATTTCCTGAGTTTGATCTTGATAGCTCTCCCAGCTCTCTCCATGGCTCTGATGAAGTGGTCTGGAGTACCCAAGGTGTCTGGAATGAATTCTCCATTTTAGAGGGTCGTTAACATCATGTAACAGGACGTTCAAGCTCTTAGTATTAATAACTGGTTCTTTGCTTGCCATGTTAATTGGAGGAATGATGTCTTGTCTTTGTTTTTTGAGTGGTGAATTGAGTGCTGAGTGTGGCAGCCAAATTGCATTTCTCCTTTCTCTCTCCGACTCGTCCCAGATTTAAAGTTTCATCACAACTTTTAGCAGTCCATGCCATTACTGGGATTTCATTAGCAAGGTTGCTAATGAGAAATGAAATTGAGACCTAAATGAACATTTTTTCTCACAGGGACAACAAATTGACCAACACTCACTGTAAGAAGCAGTAAAAAGCAGGACTTGGGTTCTGTGCCATCTGGACAATTTCCACATAGAATGTGTTTGGAGTCTTACCAGCCCTGGAAGAATCTGCCTGGCTTTGAAAGTAAGAGAATGTGTTGCAAAGATGCATTTGTACCTTCATGTTTCAGTTTTAAGCTACTGCCTGAACTTGGCAGTAAGGCAAAAGTGTGCAAAGCAGGTAAAACCTCCCCTGTGTTAAAGTGCAATTCCAAAAGTTCATTTCTCATCAATTCAGTAATGGAAAAGGTCTTGCCTATTTAGATTCTTCTTCTCCCACAATATGAAATTGGAGCACAGCACTTGGATGTTACTGTAATAATTGACTTTAAAGCATTTTGAAATACATGGAGTCCTAAACCACTCTGGATGTCAAAGGAGAGATTTTGAGCCATGAATATCCCTGAGAAAATCCAACTTACTTTCTGACTTGCTTTGAAAATAGAGATGTTGCTGGCCTGACACTAACCCTGCTCTCTGTTCTCATTCTAGAGCAAAGATCTATTTCCATCCAAGTGAAATGTCACTGGCCCAACTGTCAAGCTGGAGTTTGTCTGCTTTGCTCCCAAACACTCTTTTCAGAGCACCCCTGCACGAAGGGGATGGAAAGCTGAATGGATGAGTCGATTCTGGCAGGACTGAGACATGAAATGGTTACACAGCTCTGCTTGAAGATGTCCCAGCTATCAGGTTTGCAGCTGATATTACAGGTGTGATTACCTGGGCAGTGCTGGCTGGGCAAGACTCTGCTCCTCAGTAATGGGAAATTTGGCCATTTCTCACACAACTCCCCTGCCACCTCCTGTGAGCACAGACATTCCTTCCAGTGCTGTCTGTGACACTCCACAGACCCTTACACCCTCATCTATCACATCCAGCAATTTCTGGTGTCACATCCAGGGTTTTTTGACATCTTCCTCACTTTCCTTACTCTCAGGCAAGGGCCTCTTCAGCAGTTGACCCAAGAAACACAAAGATACAGGATGGAGCCTTTTGCTGCCACAAGTGAACAAACCGAGTTCGTGTCAGAGGTGGAGAGAAGTGACTCCCCTTTTCCAGAATTTTTCATGGCATACCCCTGTGTGGGTCACTGTGGGACTTTGGCATTCTGCAGGAGAAGCAAAAGTAGAGCTCTTAACAAAAAAGCCACAGGAAAGAAGATTCAGATGTCTGTGTCTGGGGTGCTGTTGTTTATCCAAGAGCTTTAAAGAAATGGCTGGAGCCTCCCAAATATAGCCCTGGGTTTAATAACTGGACTCAAAGGAAATGGTCTGCTGGATTTTGAAGCCTTCAGCCTCACAGAAACATGTATTTCTTTGCACTGTTGTGAATGCCAGGGAAGGGCTGAAGAGGGAGTGCTGGGCAGTGCCCAGAGCTCCGGAAGATGTGACTCTGGGATATCAATCTCTTAATTACAGCGGCTGGATTTCCTGAGACCTTTATTCTCCAGCAAAACTTTATTGGAAGATCTCGGCTGCAATTAACCTTTAAATGCCGAGGCACTTGCAAAGACTGCTGGCTCCCTTAGTGCATTAAGAGATTAGGGCTGCCTTTTGAGGGTAGGAGTTGAGTCTCTGGGCTGTCTGGGAACGGGTCATTCCCACTGTCTCTCCCCTATTTAGATTTTGTGCAGTGTGCAGCTCCTTTGTTCTTATTCATTTCCTCCAGGTCTGCACTGGCACACCTTCCTCCCTGCCCTTGGGCTTCCCCTTGCAGCCAAGGAAAAGCATTTAAAGTTATGCATGAGTGGCTGCTGTTCAGGACAGGCTTCAGGAAAGTCTGTGGGCTTTGTTTTTGTTGTTAGAAAGTGTTTCTCTGCAAAGACAGACTCGTGGAATCCCAAATAAGATGCTGAACCACGGACTCCTGAGCATGTTGCATCCTTTTCTCTTTGTGAACGCTGCAGACCACACTTTTACCATGGCCATAAGCTCTGAAAAGGCTCCACTTACTGCTTGAAGGAAGGCCATTTACAGACTGGCATGTTACATTAGCCTGTTCAGGGTTACAATTCACCAAAATAAATACTCCTAAACTTCTCCAGTTTTCCAGCAATTTGACTAGAGCTGTTATTCATGTACCTCATTTCTTTCTGTTCAGGAGTGGCTGTTCAAGCCATTACGTGAAGGCAGGAGTCCTTAGAGATACCTGTTGCTATGTGAATGGCATGTTCTGGCTTTCACACCTCTTTGTGCATCGATTAGAGTGGGAAACAATCGTTTTCACTGTCTTGCACATAAACGGTGAAGTTTAATTTAGCACTGGAAGTGCTCCGAGGTGATTGATTCTGGGACCAGAAAAATGTGTGGTTTTGCTGCGTGTTTGGTAAATTGGTAGCTCTGATTTCCAGGTCCTGAACAGGCTCTCTGAATAAATGAAAATTTTTTATGTTGTTGGTGGAGATGCCTCTGGCAAAGCAGAGGAGAAAGAAAAAAGGGTAATGAGAATTTGTAATGATTGATAGCTGCAGGAATTTTGATCAGATTAAGACAATTACTGATGGGATAATGATCATGAGTACTTTGTTTTTAATACAGAGATGAATTGCTAGAAAGCAGAGAAGTATGCTGGGATGAACAAGAATCTTTGATACAGTGGTTTGGTTTTTTTGTTTTTTTTGTTTGTTTGTTTTTTGTGTGTGTGTGTGTGGTTTGTTTTGTTTGGGTTTTTTGGGGTTTTTTGGTTTTTTTTGCTGATGGCTGATGCCGTTTTTTCCCCCCTGCTAATCATGATGCAAACTAGATGGCAAAACAGTCTGGCAAAGGTGGGTGACTGAGCAGGGGAGCAGTGTGTGGAAGCAGGAAGGGGTGTGGTGCCTGTGCAGGCTGCTGGTGGGAGCACTGCTGGGCAGTGTCACCATCTGGGTGCTTAAAATGAAGCAGAAAAAGTAGAGAGTGGGCAGAAAAGAGGCAGAGACAAGAAAACAGCCCGGCAGCAAGAGAGTGAAGCAGACATGCCTGTTTAGCTAATGGAAACAGTGACTTGATCAGAGCAGGCTAATGCCTTCATGGAGATGATTCCTGGTGTTAAAAGGGCTCTTTCATGTAGCTGCAGAAGTGAGAGGGACTGATTAGAAGTGAAACTGGACAAATTAGGAGCAATTTCTTTTCATGATGTCAGCTGCAGGAAGAAGCTGCTTGGAGGGTGGCAGGCTCTCCACATCCAGATGCCTCCATGTCTAGACTGCCTCGTTGTTAAGAATTTCATCTTTTGCCAAATGCATTCTGTGCTTCAGTCAGCTGCAGGTTTTCCTGTTCCCAGCACGAGCAGGCTGGAGCTCCATGCTAAGGGTGTTTCAGCAGTGACTGTGTGCTCATCACTCCTGCCTGCCCATGCTTCTGCACGAGCCTCACTTGTGGACCAGCTCTGGGGAGCAGCTTTGCTGTGTGGCAAACCCCAGTCCTTGGGCTTCAAGGCATCTGCTTAGGAAAACATCCCCTCCATCCCCCTGGGCCAGAGCCAGCAGAGATCAGCCACAGCTGAGCTTTGTCCTGCACACCAGTCCTACTGAAGAGAAACATTTCCAAGAGGAGCTGTAGATGCTTTACTCAAAAGTTCCTGCTACAGCCCTTTGGGGAGGTTTAAGGGATAAGGCAAGTTACAGCCTTCTGCAGAGGCACAGATGTGGAGTGACACCCCTGCAGTCACTCGTGGGAACTGTAATTAAGGAGCTGTGTCACACGGGTGAGGCACTGAGGCTGGTGCTGAATCAGATGTCGACCCTTTGAGGAGAACTTCCCGTTACTGACGTTGATGCTGATAATTTTGTTTCCAAGGTAGAGGAGATGAGTGAGGGATCAGCCTGTTGCAGCTGGCTGCCTCTGCTGGCAGTGCAGGTGTGTGCTGAGGGGAGGATGAGTGGCACTGGCATCACACTGGCAGTGCCCAGGCTGGCTGTGTACAAACCCAGGATGAGGTCTGGCTCTGGTACAACAAAATAACCAGCGTGAGGAATGAAGTCACTCATGGTGTGAGCCCTGTGCTGAGGTGTGAGAGCCGGTGCAGAAGTCCCTGTGCTGGGAATGGGGTAGATGTGGGGTCCTGTGTCCTGGGAAAGGGTCTGTCTCCTGCCCTGAGGAGTTTCTCCAGGCTGTGGGACTTGGAGACAAGTTTTAACATCACTGTAAGTAAGAAGCCCTCTGCAGTCTGTAAAGTCTGCACATCTTTGCTGAGATGAAGGTGATCTGGGGCTGCTCCTGCTCCCTGCCTGCAGCAGTGATGGGGTGCTTGGCAGCTGGGGGTGATGGGGGGGGCCAGGGTGGGTGTGCATGCAGATTCAGTGGATTCAACACAGGAAGCAAATGTCAGCAGTGAGTCTGTAGCCAGTGCACACCTTGGATCTGCCTGGAGGAGTGGATTTATTCACCTTCCTTTCAGAGGGGCTTCCTCAAGGGAGGGGATGGCTCTCAAGGTGGCCAAAGACCAAACAGTGGCCTATGGGCGTGGAGAAGGAAAATCATCAGCTTTGATAACTGTTTACCCTGTGGTTTTCTCCCAGGCCTCTGGTGTAAACCACGAGGGGAGAACAGCTGGGCAATGACTCTGCATCTGCCTGTTGCTCTCCCGGGGCTGGCAGAGCGCCTGGGCTGTTCCGGTGAGCTCTTGAGCAACTTCCCAAAGTGCACACAAGATGTGCTGTTTCCCAGGCCTGGGAGTGCAACCAAGCTCAAAGCACGGCCCCGAGCCAGCCCCCGGGTTTCATGAGCTCGTGCTTTGTACTGGAGGAGATCATCTGCTCACCCTTAACATGAAAACATCAGCTGGAGCCAAAGAGATGCAGTGCCTCAAAAATCAAAGAGCAGCCCGATATTGATATTGTGTTCTTTTCCCTGCAAGCCAAGAAAAACTGGAGGACCCTCTCAGTGTCAAATCCAAGTAGTGGATTTGGCTGCTGCCTTTCATGTGTGAGATGCATTTTCATGTGGGGGGACATGAGATACTGAGCTGCTCCCTGATTCTGAGGTGATGGCCCAAGTTCACAAAGCCTGGGGAAAATATCTCACATTAAAGTGTATGCCTGGATGTGCAGGCATTGAAAAAAACCCCTAGCCTTATTTAAAAACAAACAAATAGGAAAAAGCCACAGCCTTTGGCGGTGAGGAATATCTCAGAGTCTGAAAGCGAGACAAATCTTTCATTTCTGTAAATCCCACAAAGACAAGTTGCACAGGTTTATTCTTTTGCTTTGAATCTCATTTTATCCCTTCATTCCCCCTGCATTTTTCTGTGGAGTTTCCAGTTGCCTGGCTGCCCTGGGTGCTCTCTTCTCTTGCTTTTACACATCACCTGGGGTATCTGGCATGCAAAGAGCCTTTTTCCCTAATTTGGCACCAGAGCCATGACAAGTCAATGGGAACGAGGTGGTGCAACGGTGCATAAAACACCACCAATCCTTTCCCTGTGACGTGCAGGTGGATGATGTGACACTGCCCCAGCACACAGTGCTCCTTTGTTTTCCCCACGTTCCTTCTGGGAGCATCTGATGGTGGCACCCAGCTGTGGGTGGGAGGTGGGGTGGGGGTTTCTGGGTCTCCCACCCCTGCAGGGGCTCTTGCCCAATCCCTCCCCATTGCACTGCCCCTCCTGCCCAGGGGGGCTGGTGCCCAGTCCTTGCTCAAGGGTTGGGCAGCTTCCCAGCTCCTCCAGCCCAGGGAGAAGCCAGAGGGATGACTGCAGAGTGGTAAATGGCCCCCAGCCCTCACCTGCTGGCTGTGCCTGGCTCTGCTGGGAGGAAGGTGAGGCTGTGATTTGGAAATCACCAGAGTGTGAGTGTGAGCAGGCAGTGCTGGTGAATAGCCTCGCTTTCCAGAGATTGCTTTGCTTCTAATCCTGCCTGGCTCTTGGATGGCACTGATGATGAGGAATCTTGTCTGAACTGGAATTTACATGGAATCTTGCTTCTTGGAACGGGCTGAAAATCCCCGAGCCCCAAATTACGCAAATTCAGTGCAAGGTTTGCTTTCATTTTTGCACTGAATCATTACTGTTTGTAAATGACCTTCTCTGACTCTGGGCTGTCACAAGGACAGTTTGTTGTCACAAATACATTTTCAGCAGGCCAGTGGATATGGAGTCAATTTTCACAGCAGCAGGAAATTAGCCAGGGCTTGTCTAGCTGCTGGGAACTTGCTTCATCAGGAAACAGGAGAGTGAGTGTTTCTGATCTCAGGCCTGGAGTCAGCACAAACCAGTTCTTAGGATGCTGTACAGCTGCATTTGGTTTGAGATCTGCACTCCGTCTTATTTTTGGCTGATGAGATGATTGGGGATGACGAATTTTCCCGAGGGGTTGCAGCTCTGGTTCTGTCCAGTCTGGACTAGGCAGGTAATAAATTTAGGTACTAATCCATTTAGGCTGAAACTGTGATTCCAGAACAGGTTTGCTCAGTGCAGTCCCATTCCATGAGAGCAGGTGCAGTGGATATTTCCCATATTGTCTTTGTAAAATCATTTAAAATATATTCATTTATTTTTATGAGTGCTTGTCATCCTGTATTGTCAGCCAGGAGTGCACCCCTGCTAGATTATCTGTAACAACCCTACCGAGCAGCAAGCTGCTGGATATCTTTATAATCTGTTCAATGGCTGCAGGAGACCCCCCTGGCTTCTTTGGGGCTGCAAAAACCAGAGAAAAGCTTCTGGCTGAGCACTGGGGGCAGGGTAGAGCCCTGGGGTCCTCATTTCCCTCACCCCTGCTGCGGGCAATGTCCCAGGAGATGTTCCACCAACCTGTTATTATGGCTGTTTGGAATGAGGGGGGACTGCCATGAAGTGAGAAACCTGTTGCATTCTGGTTGAGATCAGTGGCCACACATCATCATGTGATCCCTTCAGTTTTTGTGATATTCAGCCAATGCTTTCAGAGAACTAGCGAGAAAAGTCTCTGAAAGGGGTTTTAACTTGATCTGGTGAAGGGTTAAACAGAGGGAACTCACCCCAAAAAATGAATGTGTGCTGTGAATTTTGGAGAAAGGTTAGTGAGTTGTTTCAGTCAAGGGCAAAAAATAATTACTTCCTTCTTTGGAAGCACTAACTTGATTTTAATCTGAAACTCCAACTTTTTATTGACCAGTTTCCCTTATTTAAACTTTGATCCCACAGCAAACGTTAGTAAATGGGTTTTAATGACCTTTCAAGTCAAACAATTTTGTAGACTGACTGCAAGCAGAATGCTATTGTTTGCTTGTCTCAGTGATGAAAACAAAAATTTCTAGTCTGATTTGTTTGGAGGTGAACTGTTTTCCAAAGTTCATCCCAAAACCCTGAAAAATTGATCATTTATGAAGCTTTAGGACTAATTGGAAAACAACATTGTTTTACTTTGGCTGAAGCAAATTTATTGGAAGTGTAATTTAAAAATAGAAGTATTTTAGAGTTTACCCTAGGTAATTTTTGCATTTCAAACTAATAAATAGGGATACCCTGGTCATGGCATGCAGTTTCCTTCAAAAATACCTTAATGTATTGAAACTGGACCTATGTAGTATTTTTTTTTTTTTAATTTAAATGTTAGTTGATGAATCTGCCAACATCTTTCAGTGACCTTTATGACCTGGAGCCTTCCAGGACAGACTTTAATTAAAGACGACATGGAATCAAAGTGAATTTTTTAAAAGTCTGTTTTATTATTCCCTATTAAAATTCTCCTGAATTACTCAGCTGTCAGAGATGGGATGGAACTTACCATTAAGCTATTCAGTTAGATAATTAAATGTACCTGCAGCTTTATTTGAGATGAAAGTGGAAAAAGGCAGCAGGGTGCTGCACGTGACGAGTCTGCTTCCTGGCAGACTTCTTGGGGTTATTGAATTGTCCACCCATACTTTGAGGAGGGTCTGTGGAGTTTCTGCTTTAGATTTTTAACTCCATAATCGAGTCTGCAAATAGAAGAACTCCCAGCAGTGCTCAGCTCAGCTCTCCTCTGTGTGCTGAGCCTGAAGGGTGTTACAAATAGGGGTTTCCAGACCTACCCCCAGTGCTTCAGTTACTCCAAATGCACCCTAAAACGCTGTGTCCTGCCCTCTCCAGCACTCTGAAAATCAGCTGGGGAGAAACTAAAGAACATCTGGACATAGCAATGCTGGGTGATACAGTCTGATATGTGGGTGCCTGCCTGGCTGGGCACCAAGGGCGTTTTTGAGAAGAATGCTGAGTTTCTGTTGCTGTGGCTCCCAACAGCTGTGCTGGAAGAAGCTTTCCTGTAGAGTGGGTACAATCAGCTTCACAGAGCCAAACTGGTGGAATGAAGCCATATGCTGTTCATAATTATTTTCACACCACCTGCTGGAGTCATTTAAAAATAAATATCCTGAAATGTGAGGTAAGCCTAACTATAACAAATCCTGACTGCTGGGAGAAGTAGAAGCTTGCAGTGCTAAGGCTGGACCTAGGAATGGGTTTTGTCCATTAGTGATTTAGGAAATTCTGTAAGAAAGACGATGAAGAGAGTGAAAAGGTGGCTGTTGGTGGGGCAGTGATGGTGAAAGCATTTGTTCAAACAAACAGGGTGATGTTGGAACCTGCAGGTAAGCCTCAGCTGGCTGTTTTCCCCTTTTCCACAGGGAGAACGTTGCCTCGTGCTGGGCTGCTCTGGGCTTTGAGTGCTGCCCTCGTGCAGGGGCTCAGCTCTGCTGGGTGCTGTTGCTGGCAGAGGGCAGGGCTGTCCACCCTTACCCCTGGTCCCAGAGGTGCAGCCCTTGCAGAGGTTGCTGTTCCCCTTGAACTGTGGCAGGCTGCAATGCTTTTCTGCCCAGAATCAGAGAGCATGCAGCTCTTCAGAGCTGTTTTCAGAGTGGCAGCTGCCTGGGGCCGGGCACCCATTCCTGCTCCTGTAAATGTGGCCAGTTTTCCGAGGAAGTTTTGTGTGATCTGCACTCTGCAGCCCCTGGAAGCAGCCTGATCAGGGCAGATGTGATGGTGCTGTGCAGTGACACGGGGAAACTTGCTGGATGAGGTAAGAAAGGTCAAATCCTCAACCTGTGCACAGTGTAGACACACAGCTGAAATCACCTGCTGTTTGAAGGGTTAAATTTACCTTCTGGCTGGAGGTGAGGGTGCTGGGGGCAGAGGAGAGGAGGGTCTGTGGGCCCAGTACACTTTGCCATGCAGGGTGTGACTACAGAGAGAACTCATCCCCTTTGGTCCCTCTTCAACCTCCCATGTTCTGGCATTCATAGATGGCTGCAAATTAGATACCATGTAATAAATCCTCATCTATTTATCATTGAGCTGCTTCCAACCATGTAACCTTCATTTTCATTAACAGGTCTCTTGAAAGCAGAAACTTATGAATTCAGTGCTCTCTTGGGGCTCAAGTGATTGAGTGCAGTACTAATTTCAAACTTCAGTAGCTTTCCTATTGCACCTGCAACTCTCAGATATTGCTGTTCCTGGCTGGCTGTGTTATTATTCTGCCAGTGAGTACTGGCTGTACCAACAGTGCATGCAGAGGATATACAATGCAAAAAAAAGTGCTGTATCACTGGCTGCCACAGCCACCTGAGAGGAATCTGTAGCCAGCTGGTGGTTGGTCTCTTCTCCCAAGTTACAAGCGAGAGGAAAAGAGGAAATGGCCTCAAGTTGTGCCAAGGGAGGTTTAGATTGGATAGCAGGAAAAATTTCTTTGCCAGAAGAGTTGTCAAGCACTGGGACAGGCTGCCCAGAACATTAGTGGAGTCACCATCCCTGGTGGTATTTTAAAAACATCTAAATTTGGCTGGGACCACTCTGAAAGGCTTAATAGTGTTGCTGAAATATTTCCTAGCTACTTCTCCAAGTCTGTTTTTTCCAAGCCCAAAAAGTAGTCTCTGGATTTCCCCAAGGATTTCTGTTCTCTCATCCCACAAAAACGTCGTAGTTCTTAATGCTGTCAAGGTAAAAACAGATATTCTCTTACACAGTGTTGGCAGTCACAGGCCTCATTTCTGGGAGTCTCCATAACTGCTGGGTCAAGCAAGACTGATGGAATATCAGAAGGCAAAGTGTACTCCTACCCCCTGTGGTCTCTTCTCTGGAGAGAACAGTCACTCGAGGTGTGGAAGTGCGTGGATTCCTTGCAGTTGTGTGTCAGATTTTGTGCATTCCTAAACAAGAGGCAACACAGCTTTATGGGACTTGTCTTGTTTTTCCTTGAAGACATGAGCAGAAGTAAAATGCAAAGATTGAAATACCTTGTTCTAGTGGTGACTTCCACACTTGTGCTCCTCGACTATGAGCAAGCCTGGCAATTGGTTCCCTGGCTCCTGGACACCAGGACTGCTGCCTGCTCACAGATTCATCACAGCCCCTCATCAGTGTGCCAGGGAGCCCTCTGGCAGTCACCCCTCAGGACCTGCTCACTGAGGGAGGGCAGCTTTGCATTTCGGATAGCGATGGAGGGTGGAGAGGGTTGAGAGAGGAAAATAGGTCTGTAAGCTCATAAGCATAATTTGGTTTGTATTTCATTTAGGCTTAAGTTCTATTACAAGAAACAGAGTGTTTACTGAAAAAACATCTGATGGAGAAGCTGATCTATCCACTTTAAACCCCTCAGGGAAAGCTGAGCAAAGGCAGGCAGGAGAGCTGCATCCCTACGGAATCCTGGCCTGTATGCTGAACTCATTTAGTAACTATGCACATGATTATTTACATATATGATTATTTATGCTATCTTAATTAATTTTCCATTATTTTTATTATTATTATGGGTTTTTTTCCCTTAACTATTTTATTCAAGAGTTTTACTGTGGACCAAGGAAAGTAACAATCTGTGGGAAGAGGTTTGGGGCAGTTAATGTCTGAAATTGGCGTAGAATAAAAAAGTTTGTAACAACAAAGGAAAAGAATTAATAAAGAGCATGATTATTTATGGAGAAACATAATGGGAAACAGCTCAGGGGACAAGGGGAAGATGCTGGTGGATCTTTTCCTGCAGCTTGCACTAGGAAAGAGAGGTGTGTCTGTATCTGTTAATTTTTCTTTCCTACTTCTAAATTTGAGTTGTTATTGAAATGATGTTTAAAAATAAGTAGTTTTAAGTGACAACAAAGCACTCATTTGAGTTAATTTCAGACTCTCTTAGTGTGTTTGCAAACACTGGGGACTTTGTTTAACAAACTTAACAAGCTGGGTTAAACAAATGAAACCCCTAAATGTGTTTTGTGAGTGTCATGCACATCTCTAAGTGTTCCTGAAAAATTGCTGCTTCCCTCTCGGCAGTGAAGATGTAATTTTTAAACGCTGATGCAGAGTTTTAATACTTTCTCTATTTTTAATGTTTTAAATAATATTTTTAATGGTTTTAATCTTTTAAACCAGCTTTGCTGCGGAGGTGAGGACTGCCTTTCCTCCTTGCTTCTCCTCTGCAAGGTTTTGGGAAGGAACTGGTCTCTTGAAGGCTGGACTTGATGATCTCAGAGGTCTTTTCCAAGCTAATTGATTCTGTGATTCTTCACCACAGCATCAGCAGTGTGTGCACGTCCTTATTTTCAAAGGAGCAAAAATATTATGAGGTGTTAGTTGTCCTCTGTCCTCTGCAGATAGAGAAGTTTGTTACAAAACTATTATGGTTATCACCTCTCTCAGCAAGGGTTGCTGCTGATCTCTGCTGTTGTCATCTGAGAAGCTCTCTGAGCATTGATGACCTCCCTGGAGAGTGTTTTTGCCCCACTGGTGCATGACAATGAGGGTGTGTTACACCTGGGACCTGTTAGGTCCACCTGAGCACCCAGAAGACAATCGAACTGCTCAGTTGGATAAGAAGGCGGCACCTGAAGAGACTCCAATCCTCGAATTTTAATTTTTTAAATAGGTGCAAACTGGATTTTGTGACTATTAGGGGAGTTCTGCAGGTCTGCCAAGGAGTGGAGTGTGTTGTAGAAGGCTGTGATCCAGCTGGTGGGGATGAGTGTGGTCACAGTGTGATCTGCCGTGCCTGGTGATCTGCAGGTTTGGACCTGCTTAAAATATGTAGGAAAACTCAAACTCAAAATATGTAGGACTCAAACCTCTATACCCTGCACAGTCATGTAGATTAACAGACCAGGGTGGAAGCTGGATTTTCTCTTTAATGGGCAACTCACACTTTTGATAAAACAGGACAGTTTCTAGCAGAATGAAATTCTGAAAACAAATTTCGAACGAATGGAAACATTTTTATAAGTTTGGCGGGTACAGTAGATTTTTAATGCTGGAAACCTTGCAAATCTATGGATGAAAAATCTTTTAGGGGGAAAAATAAGAGCTCTCTGAGGGGTGGCAAAGGATTCATGGCTGTTTTTTTCATGTTAAGAAAGTGAATCAGCCACTAAATTCTATTTTTGAGGATGAACTATGGATGTTTACAAATGGGACATTGGCCAGACCAATCCCTAAGCTATGACAGCAGTTTGCCATTTCATAGAGGAAAGTATTCATATTCTTTCATGAGGTTGTAGTGGAATCCCCACTGCATTTTCTTTGATTTGCTCCTGTCAGGAGGAAGAGAGTTTTTAATTAAAATGACAATGTTAGACTAGTCAGACTTCTATTATCATATGTGAGGAGGGCTTTGGGGAGCTATAAACATGACAGGGTTTGTATTACTGGTGTGATTTAACAGAAAGGTGCCTAACTTCCTGAGCAGTTCCTTTAGGTGTTTCAACATGCCTCTTGGGGAGTTTATTTAATATCTCATTTACTGCAGCGCTGAAGGATGTCTTTTGTTCTGATATTTGTACAGCCCTTTGTGTCCTGAGTTTTTCAAAATCACTCCTGAAATAAATAGTTACAAGTCCAAAATGACTGTTTTAGTTCACAGTATAACTGAGAGCAGAATGTCTGCACATTTATTACAGAGGAGCTGCAATTACCCCAAAAAGCTGGCAGAGCAGCTAAAGTACTTTTCCAATGCATTGTCAGAGTCATGATAATTTTTTTTTTCATTATTAAAACCAACTTTCAGATGACCTTGCAAATGTGAGTCCAGTGTGCTGATATAATTATCACCATGGCTTAGAACTGGTGCAATATATTCTAAATAAACAGACACTGATATCTATTTAGAGAGACCTATTTTAATTCTCCTTTGGTGACCTTACATGGGCACTCAAGGAAGGTATAATGAAGCCACTAATGTATTTTAACTCCAAGTGGAGCAAAGTTTTGGGATAACTTTACTTTTAGCGTTTTAATTTTACTGGTGTTGAAGGATACTGAAAGCTAAAGGGTTTTTAGGAAGAAATAGCAGCAAGACAAGTTTTTTAGAGTCCTGCAGTGAGGATTATGGCTGTTGTGGTTACCAGACCAGCTACATTGCTGCCACATCTGAATTCATCCAGAGCCTCATCCCCACTGGAGGATGTGGAGCTCCATCCTACAAGATGCACCTTGGCAAACCAGGTTGGATTTCTCTACCTACGTTTATGTTTTCTTCTTATCTGGGGTATTTTATCTTCAGAATATTGTTTTCCTTTCTAGTGATTGCTTTGCCTGAGGTGATTTAACTCTGCCTCCTGACCCAGCATTTCAGTGGTTTCACTGCTGCACAAGGACTGAACTCTCTAGAGGTGACTGCACCACCTTGAACCCCTGGACCTCAATCTCGGCCTTGCTGGGTATGTGAGCCTCTCCAGTGCCTGCCTGGAGGTGGTAAATGAAGTCTTTGCTTATTCAGTATAAAAAGAGGAATGGTACAGCACCTGTGATACCTGATTTGGTTCTGCCTCAGCCTCCCTTTTGTGTTGCTGGGGGTACCCACCCCCCGTGCTAGAAGCTGTTGGTAGGAATCAGAGGATGACAGCAATAGCTGAGGGACAGCTGGGGCTACAACATTTTAGGTATAACAAGTAGCCTGAGGGATTAACTGCTTCTGTCAAAATAATCTGTTGCAAATCAGGTAGCACTCAAACCTCCTAACTTGGTCATCTGCCTTGGCTTTCAGAGGACTGTTCTTCTCTTCCAGACTGACAAGGATGTTTATTATAAAGCTGATTGCAGAAGGAGTGCTGTGAGAGGCCCAGTCCAAAGGCATGTGCATGGTGGAGTATTCACCTAAAAAGAGAAAACTGGGATATTACTCTGCAGGCTGGGAAGATCCACACTGGGAGGGAATCTCAAAAACAAAAACGTTCAGCTAAACCAACCAGCAAAGTGAACCAGGAGTCCCTGAGCAGAAGCACAACTGAACTGTGAGTCACAGACTGGTTTGGGTTGGGAGGGACCTTAAAGACCACCCAGTGCCACCCCCTGCCATGGGCAGGGACACCTTCCACTATCCCAGGTCACTCCAAGCGTGTCCAACCTGGCCTTGGACACTTCCAGGGATGGGGCAGCCCCAGCTTCCCTGGGTGAGATGAGCAGTGTTTGAGCTCTTGGTTTAAAAAGCATCACCTTCAGAAGCACAGGCACTCTCTGGCCATGAAATCATTGGAAAACAGTGGCTTGTACCTGGAGAGGTGCTGCCCCTGTGACAACAGGCTCTGCTGCTGCAGAACTCGGATGGAGGTATTGACTGCTAATTCATTTTTTGTGATTTCCTTTGGGCAGTGGGATTAGGAAGTTACAGAAAGAACAAAGTAGAGAAAGGGGCATTGGAGATGACACAGAGTTTGCTTTTTCACCTTCTTATTCTGTTTTCATTTCTTGCCCTTCTCATCTGGCAGTGGCTCCACTGCCAAATGGAAGGTGAGGGAGGAAAACACAAATAAGGAGACTGAGAGTGAACCTTGCAAGGAGTGAAGCATCCCTGGGAACCACAGGGAAGCCTGTGGGCGTTCAGCAACTTGCAAGGCAGGCTCCAGAGTGTCCCAAACAAACATGCAGTCCCACAGAGCCTGCTTGTGTTCCAAGAGGGGTGTAAAGTGAAGGAACGACACTGCAGATATTAACCAGGCAGCCTGGTTACATCATTCTGTTACAAATAATGCTCAGTGTCACTGGGATGTTGTTGTTGCAGAACCATTAGAGTCATTATGAGTCTGTAACCACTGTAAGTCATTAAAGGTGTTTATCTGGGTTTCTTACACTGTGTGAAACACTCAAGATAGATATGTTTCAGTGCTTTTTAATGTTTTTGCAATACAGAAGATTCGAATTGTGCATAAGAGTTCACGTCTGGGACATTTGTTTATGTACTGGATTAACTTTAACAATCTGCTAAAGTCTTAGTGACTTCTCTTGTTGATTTAATTTCTGAGCTCCTGACAGCCTGGATTATATAATAGATCCGCATGATGCCTTTAAATCATCTTTTTAGAGTTCCTTGGCTGTACCCAGTCCTGTGGGAACTTGATTACCTGAGTTTCTGAGATTAACTTGAACAGCAGAAAAGCTCCAGTCGCTGCATCAGACAAGTGAAGACTTGCATGATTTAAAAGCAGAAATAGGTAAATTGCATACTTCAAATAAAATTAAAAAAAATTACTATTGAATATTGGCTGATTTTCAGAATAGCTCCACCCCCAAAACTGTAATTTACACTACCAGCTATGTTCTGTGAACAGAGCAATTAATTACAAAATAAAAATTGCTAAAAACTGGTGTCGTTGGGGATAGGACTTTATGCAACTCAAGGTTGATTGAGGAAGCCTGAGATACACTTTTAATTGTTTGACCTCAGCAGGGAATCCCTGGGGCTGGAAAATGCAATATGATGCACTTTCCATGAAAGCACATTACGTAAAGGGTTTGAGAGTCCATTGTACAACAGCTGTGAAGTCACACTCTCCACACGGGTATTAGAAGAGGTTTTCATTGAGTAAGTCCATTCCCTCCACCCAGAATCTGCAATGATGTGTTGGGAAGAGTTGCTTTCTGTATCAAGGTTCTCCTCCCAGCCTGGATGGTTTATAGCAGTCCTTTTTAATGGCTGTGCTTGTGCTGGCTTTGTTAATGGCCATCCATGTTTCCATTCCAAAGCTGCAATAACCTATCCATGAGATATTGCTGCAGGTGTCAGCTTGGAAATGTGTTCCCATGTGCAGGGGGGGAATTCTGCCTGTGTGAGTTATGAATGCACACAAAACCTGAAGGGCAAACCTGCTTTCTTGTTTTATTTGGTTCCTGGGCCTCTGGGCTGTGACAGGAGTTACTGCCTTGGCTGAATATCAATAGAGTTGGTTCTCAACTTCCACGTGGCTGGTGCTGCACCAAGCACAGAATTTACTGGACCTGTGCTGTCTTCTTCCAGGCAGGCAAACTCCTGGCATGAGAAAAGGTTCATCCCTTCCCTTCTCGACTGCTGGAGAAAATGTTTGACTCAAATATGTAGATTATCACTGATTTTGGGAAGAGTTATTTATGGTTTTGGTGTTCTGAGGCTGCATGTATGTAGTAAGCTGTTAGATGGTGTGAGAGGCTGGGCCTAGTTCAGGCAAACCTGAAGCTGATAAACTCTAACCTCAAGGAGGATTATTTTACAGATTTGTGGCACTTGATTGGCAGCTTTGATTGTTTAGATTGACTGAGCCACCTGACCCACAAGGGCAGTTTTAACATCTCAGGCAGCAGACACAGAGTTTATCATCTCAGTGTGTCCTACCAATTCCAAGGTGTGAGACAACTTTTAAAAACAAGTGTATCTTCTCTATAATGTGAAATGGTACCATTTTTTGGTTTTCTGCTTGCTAAGATGCTGTGATGTTTGATCAATCCAAGAGGCACAATCAATTGCAATTCCTGCTCTCAAAGTCATGGTCATGGCCAAGGTCAGCTCTGTTCCATCACTGAGTTTGGCTCTGGTGTGTTTTATCATAAAGCCACAGGTGAGGTTAGTACCAAGGAAAGTTCTCGTCTAGAAGCTCAATACAACACTGTAACTGTTGAATTCTGCCTGCTCAGCCACGTCCAGGCTAGCAGAGCTTAAAGGATTTCAGCAGCACCTCTCTGGCATCTCCACCTCCTTACAGGGGTCACTTCTCCCACTTCTTCAAGGAGGTGGGGTCTTCTGGTCCAGCAACCCCTCACCCTCCAAACAAATCCTATCCCTGCTCTGTGGAAGACCCCTCTAACTCCCACACCCATCTCAGGGCTTGAATCACCTGCATTAGTCATGGATCTGTGCCAGAAAAGGCCACAGACCCCTGGGCTTTTTGAAAAGTGTTTCAAATCCAGCCATTCATGTCTTAATCAAAACAATAAAATTAGGTTTTTCTCTCTTGCTCATTCTGAAGGAATTTTGGCAGCAAATTTCAGTGATCCAAGAAGTCAAAAATCACCCATAATTTCTGTGCTTTCTCCTCAGCTTCCAGGAATCCTTTCTGATTCTGTTTTTCTCTGGAACCCCTCCCCAGTGCCAATGCTTCTGCACTTTTTAGCAGCTGTTTCCACTCTGTCCAGGAGGGGAGGGTTTACTCCCATAGAAGAGAAGACAGAGCAAACAAAATTGGACGTGAGCTGCCCATAGCTGTTGTCCCAGGCAGGATTCACTGAGCTGCTTGCAGCCCCTCATGCTCAGCCAGGCACAGGCACAGAGACCCAAGAGGCGTGTGCAGGCTCCCCAGGCTCACAGCAGCACACGCTGATTGCAATTTAGAGCTCCTGCAGCCTGGACCAGTTTGCTCAGCTATCTGGGTATCTGTTAGTGCCTATCCAAGTCCCACATTTAAAGCCAACACTTCAATTAAAAGTGACTTAGCATGGCTTTTATACGGGGTTGCTCATTTGATGAAGGGTGTGGTCTCCTTTTAAAGTACAGAGCAGTTGCTTCCCAGGCCAGGGTATCTCCCAGAATATCTGAGTGAGGCAGCAGAGAGAGCCCCGAGGTTCTTGCCTCACTTGTATATGATGAAAAACTGGTGGAAGGGGGAATAGAGCACAGAGGCAGCTCCTGCTGGAGCTCCCAGCAGTCCAGGCTCCAGAGACAAGAGTCCCCTGCAGTTACAAGGGCTATTGGGTTTTGTTTCTTTCGCTCAAAAGTGCTCCTCTGGTGCTGTTTAATTTCAGATTTTTAAATGGTTAGTGGTTATATAGATGAGATTAGGGATTATATAATTTTTCTGGGATTCTTTTACAGATTTTCCTGGTTCTCCAGGTGTGGTTATAGCAGCAGGATCAAATTCTTTTGACTGTGGATTATTCCATGTCTAGCTGCTGCTTTTCCTGACAGGAGACTGGAAGCATGAAGAAGCCAAGGTTCGATTCCCATAAAGCATCTTATATAGGTTTTTTAATTAAAATATATCAGTTCTCTCCTGAAATCATTGTTCAGAAGAACTCTACCATCTGCAGAACATCTTGATGAGATATAATTTTACTTTAGGTTTCAGGGAAAAGAGAAGGCATTTCCAGTTCTACAGTTGCAGTGGGCTTTGGACAGCAAAGCTAATAGAAAATCCTCAGACTGTTCAGAGCCCCAGACATGATTTTTCTTATATCTTCTCTCTTTGCAGTAGTAACTTAATTTGTTCTTCATTGGATACTGATACTTTAATGAATTACGTACTCCAGAGATCCCATTTCTATTCCTCTGCAATTAAGACTTTGTCCCTTTTTTTTTCTCTCTTTTTGCCAGCAATCCCCTGACACTGAGGATCTGATTTAAGACCACTTGAAGTCAATAGAGAGATATTGATCAATTTTAATGGGCTTTGAGGCAGAGCCAAAGAAACTAGCTGAAACAACTGCTAGCATTTCAGGAAAACCACAGGTTATGCAGCTGAATTTGGCAGCATGTAATTAATTACTGAAATTTAATATTGTGTTGCACAATACTTGGCTCTTCACAGAAGCAAGCAGGCACTTTTTTAATATTTCTGTGCTCCAGCATAAGACACATTTTACAAGTCATTGCCACGAACCAGAAGAATGTCTTTCATTATGTTCAGAATTGACTGTGCTTGGTTTCTGTCCCCATCAGAGGATAATGAAAACAGCTGGAGTTAAATTATTATAATTCAGAAATATCCACTGGCATATTCCTCTCTCAGTATGCTCTGTCTTGTGGAAATGAGTTGCATGGTGCTGAGAAGATCAAGGGCAGTTGTGTAGCAATCTCCTGACTTTTGAGCAGAAAATCCCCAGCCTCCTCTGGTCACAGAGCCCACCTCCAAACCAGCAGCTGGTCCCCTATTTCAGATGGTAGTTGGACTCATCGAGCCCCAAATACTTCCATAAAGGGTTCCCCATTTGCTGTGAGCCCCAAACTCTGAGCAGTCCGTGGACTGGCAGGGTGTGTGTTTGATAATAACTTTAATAAGCAAAAGCCACAGTGACTTCGAGTCCCTGATAAATTGTTATCCAGGGGATTTAGCAACAGGCTTGGCTGCAGGGCAGCACATGGGAAGAACAGCAAATCTGGTTTATGGTTCACAAAATTCAAAGCCATGAAATGCTTTGGAGACCGGCCTTCTGACCTGCTAAAGCTCATTTCAGTGACTCGGGCAGCGATGTTTTGAGGCTTATGGAGAATATAACAATCTTCTCACAAAAGTTTTCTTTGTTTCCCTTTTGTATGCTTAACTTGTCTGAATTTCATTAAAAATATGGCATTACTCTTCACTGCCATGATACTCGTCTGATGAACACGGGATAATAAAACCATTTGTAATTTCTGTTTTAATGAGACAGAAAAGGACGAAAGGGAGGAAAACTGTTGTGGTTTTATATCTTCCTAGACATCTACTTTTATCTTTTAATTTTGTTCTTTAGGGCAGACTCAGAATGATGCTTTTAATCTAATCTGTCTTCAATTATTGAATGAATCATAGTTGCCCCTTATTGATCTGTTGTTTAATCATACAAAATGAATAGTAGTCATTCCTCCTCAGACTGAAATATTATTTAGCATGAGAGAAGAAGGCAGGATTTAGCCAGAAATCTTATTGCTAGAGCAGTATTCTGCCGGTCCTGTGGCCTTGCACATCTCAGTCTGTCCCTTGAGATCCAGCTCTAACACCTGTATTTTCCTTTGGGCTTGTCTGCTTTGTGGCAAACTGCACTGGATTTGAGAGATATGCTTTGGCACGATCCCAAACACATTAAAGAGCATTTTCTCCAAATAATAGATGACCTCTGCCTGGGGTCAAGAGTCTGGCTGTGCCCAGTGTGGGGAAAGGCAAGGACAGTATCCTGAGCTCCTCTGAGCCAAGTTACGCGTTTGTATTTCTGTGTCAGGTTCTCTCTGCATCAGAACAACTTCTGCCACGGCTGCAGACAACACAACTTCCTTCTCAGCATGTGTCTGACAACCCACGGTAAGCAAGGCACCTCATTAAAATCCTCTTTGAACTTTGCTCTCCTGCTCTTGCTCTCTTACCAGCAATGAATGGCTGAAAGGGTGTTTTTACCGGTACTTTGCAATATAATTAATGTTTTCCTGACCTGTTTTTCATGTCTAGCAGTACCACCTCTCACCTTCAGTCAGCAGAGAATGACTGTCTGTCCTAAGAATGCAGAAATCTGGATTGGTCCATTGTTTCACTGAATAAATCACAAAGGATGCCTTGACATTCGTTCTTAATGCGGTGCAATCTTTATTTGGTCGGCCCTTTTCCTTGTTATCTTGTACCTTCCTCAACCTGTTTACCAGCTTTGCAACCTCCTCATTAAATGTGAAGAGTTATGCAACCCCTGAGAGAAGGCTCTGCATATTGACAAACGCTGGAAACAACACATCTCTTTCAAAGAGGGACTGGAACTGGTTTTCAGGTTCTGAGAATAGTGTGGGTTGGAGGATACAGCCTATTCCCACTTTAGGCTATCCTGTCAAATTCCCAGCTAGTGAAATCTCGTCACAAGGTGGTGGCTTGGGAAGCATGGCACAAGTTCTTCTCTCACCCAAGAGCAGCTGTTTTGTTTGCTTTGTGTTCTTTCCCCTGACAGCTGCAAGCCAATATACTGTTAGACTGCACATGGAAGGTGATCTGTGAGCCAGCTTCAAAGGATCCCTGGCAGAAAACAGGAACCAGAAGGGCTCAGGAAAGAACAGGGGGAACCAGAGGGGAGCAAATGAAACAAACCCAGAGTGTAAGTGCAAGAGTCTTCCTTTCTACTCACATTCCTGGTTAAGGAACTTAGTGGGAAGAGACCAGGAATGGGGTAAAGCAACCCAGGAGAAACACCTCCCACTCAGATAGGCAGATGCTGTGATGCTGGGGCATCAGAGCACGTTACAGCTCCTGCAACAAGAAGGTGCAATAACACACTGTGTTACAGGTGCAATAAGGTGTGCCTGTCTGCTAATGAATAGCCAAAATTCATAGAGAACATGAGGGTTAATACAAGATGGAGAAATATAAATAGGAAAGCAGCACGGAAGAGAGAATAAAAGTCTTGGTTCTACGCTGGCTGAGCTAAGTCAGGAGCTGCCCTAGACATGCTGAACTGGGAGCTGAGGAATCTGAACAGGACACACAAAGATTTAGATCTATTTAAAAATTAAATCAGGCATGAGGAATGTGAGCTGGATATGCTCTGTGGTGCTGTTTCCAGTCACTTCAAGATTTCAAGGAAAAACTGTCCCACTGTGCATTCATGCACCAGAAATAAAAGGACAGAGAGCTCAGCAAAAGTACCACTTGACAGCAGTGACATGGTGAACAGTTTAAAAGCCTCTGAATGGTTCTTTGAACCAGGAGACATAAGCAACAAAGACATAGAAATTCCGTAAATAATTTATTCCAGAACAAAATGTTCTCCTACTGACAGTAATAAATATATGGAAAATACACTTATTAAAGGTTAGGTGGAAAACTATTCTGAGAAGACATTCTTTGCAAATGTCATCCAGCCTCCTTGCATTTCCAATTTGGGTATAAGGATTTTATGTCATTTTGGCAACGGTGTAAAAATACAGATGGTTCATGTGTAAAGATTTATTTTAGAGAAATGCAAGTGGCATTTTAGACAGAGAAAATGATTTTGTTTATTTGCAAATCTGGGGCAAATGAAGTTAAAATGGGCCCAATCTGAAATCAGCATCCAAACAAAAGGATTTGAGTCTGCATCTAAGTTTTGAGGCTTTTCTTGGAAATAATCTCTCATCTGATGGAATTGTGAAAAGCTCACAGTCCTTGACAAAGTTAAAGTATGAAACAGTCAATTCATGGCAGTTAATGAGTTTCATTACAGTTTATTGCTTGACTTTTCTCTCCCTCTTTTTGTCTCTTGAATCGTTTAAAGAAAACTTACTTGAAAACGGCCCATTGAAATCAATTGATTAAATCTGATTGTCCTTTTTTCCCCATTGGTTGCCACTGGAAACGAGCACATTTAAAAAGAGCCTCCACTCACTCTTTGCAGTCTGTTCTGACAAAGGCCAGAGGGGCTGGCATTCTGCTGATGAACAGTTTCTCTATTACACTTCTTTCTGTCATAATCTTGGAAAACACCAGGTTATTCTAGCCAGCTTTTACCTTGCCTGGGGCATTGATTTGGTAACTGTCACGCAGATTAGAAAGCCAGGTGAGGGGATGGACCCAGGTGCCTCTTTGCAAATGATTTATGGAACTGAGTTGCAACTGAAACAATGAAGGATTTGCACAACTTTTCCTCTGGAATCTTGTCATAGTAGCCAAATACTGACAAAGTAGCTCTTTCCAAATTCAGCATATTCTTTATCTACCTTGATATAAAACGATTAGAATCATTCCCTAGACCACGAGCTGTTTGCCATGGTGAATGGGGTTCTGTGTGACCCTGTGGTCAGCTCTCAGAGTAGCAAATTAACAGGTCTGAGGACTGGAAGAGGAACAGGAGCACAATTAGTATGCCAGTCTGCTCTCACCCACCATGGTACTCCCCTAATGCCACTGTGCCTTCCCTTTTTTGCCTCGTGTAAGGCCCAGACACACAGACCCTACCAAAGTGCTGCCATTATTTCAGGTCCCCGAGCTGAGCCTTCCCCACTGCTGGAGGGCAGGACCACGTTAGCACTGAGTTATCACCAAGCTGGCACCAGGCTTCGTTCCAGGACAGGCTGATGAGGCTCCTGTTGCAGCAGCTGAGTTTGAACCAGGCTCAGGAAGAGGTAAGTGGAGAGAAAACATAGGTGTGCTTCATGTCCATTTATTGGAGGGGTTGTATTATACAGGGTGGAGCTGTCTGCTGGTGGCAGTGCCTTAGATTTCCCTTCAAGTCCCATTTCCCAAGTTTAAATTAACAGGGAGCAGCACAACGGGACAGCCTGGTAGAATGTTTCAGATTTGTGTGGCTTTCATCTTTTGGCCAGAAGAGAAATTTTTATGGATTACCAATACTTTGTAGTACAATTTCTGTTCAGGTGAGAGCCCAGATTTTTTGGTAAAATTTTGGCTGAAAAAGTTCAACAAGCACTTTTTCCTTCCCTAGCAGTCTAACCCCTTCCCCAAGATCACTCAATTCCTTGCCAAGTCAGCTGGGTAGACTTGGAGGAGAATTTGATTTAGTCTTTTGATTAGAGGACAGCTGGGCTTTGCTCCTTGCCTGTGCCACTGGCAGTGCCCACAGGGAGCCCCAGGGTAGCCCAGCTGCTGTCCTAGTCCTGCAGTGAGCTCTGGGCGGCATTCCCACCTTGCTTCTGACAATGGCAGCAGCCTGGACACTCTGAATTTAATTTCAGGACTTAACTGTGCTTGTTGATTGAAAATACCAGTGTTTATGAGGGGGTTTATATTGTATTTATTGTTCTTACTTGGCACTGTTTGTGTCATTTGCTTGTTCCCCTCAAAGACGTGCAGTGACCTCTTTGAGCTGAGGGTCCCCAGGGGAGGGATCTGCTCCCCATGGAGCCAGCTGAGGGTGCAGCCTGTGCAGGCACAGAGGCTGCCACCAAGAGAGGAGACCCTCCCCCAGCTCTGCTGGCATCTGCAAGGCTGGGTCAGGTTGCACTGTGCAGTGCCTGGCCCAGAGCTTTGGTTCTAAGGAGGACAGAGGGGTTGCTGCCCAGAGGAACAGGGTCGGTATCCAAATGACACTTTGGGTCTGTGGGCATGACAAGCCCAGAGAGATTTACAGTTACCTGAGGAGCAGGAACTGCTGTATTAGTATGATTTACTCCTTGGGTACAGTAGGTTTGTGTCTATGGATGGACAGAGTGCACCTTACAAATGATGCCATCATTTCAAGAGGAGGTTGCCAGGCACAGGGTGGGCAGGTGTAGCTTGTGAGGCAAACAGCTTGTTACACCCAAAGGTGATGTGAGCAAGGATGCCCCACTCAACATGTCCAAGTTCTGGGCTGAAGGAGCCACTTTCCTCCATCAGCCTTTCTCTGACAGGTGAGCTTGCTCTAGTAACACCGAAAAAATTGTGGGGAGGAAGAGAATAGGGACAGGAAAGGATGCAGCACCTAATCCTTTGTTCCATGAGACCATTTAACAAAACACTGCTGGGAACCCCTGGCTGAGGGCTCAAATCCCATCAGGAGAGCACTTGGGCTTTTAGCTGGACTTTACTGCACTGATGAGATCCTGGTCACCACAGAATCCCAGAATGGTTTGGGTTGGAAGGGACATTAAAGATCATCTCATTCCAACCCCCTGCCATGGGCAGGGACACCTTCCACAAGACCAGGCAGCTTAAAACCCCATCCAGCCTGGCAGGGATGAGGCATCCACAGCTTCCCTGGGCAACCTGTCCCAGTGCCTCACCACCCTCTGGTCAAAGGATTTTCTCCTAACATTTGATCTCAATCTCTCCTCTTTTAGTTAAAAACTGTTGCCCTTGTCCCATCATTATCAGGCCATGTAAAAAGCCCTTCTCCTTCTTTTTTTCAGGTTCTTCCTGTTTGCACTGTTTCAGCTTTGAACAGTAGCAACTGCTATGAATTTGAAGTCTTTTCAAGTCTGTTTGGTGAGTACAAATTCACAAGACTGGAGGGTTTCTTGAGAGCATGGGAAGGAGAGAAATTACTTGTGAATTTCAGTTCAACTTTGGAAACAGATTCTGCTAGAGGGGAAAAGAAAAAGCGATATTAAAAACATGTATCTCCTCAGCATTTTGAAAAAGATTGGCTCCAAAGTTGTCTAGATATTTAATTTTCATGTTGCTGTTTTCTCTCTTAAAAAGCAGCCTTGGCTTTTCACACTGGCATGTTATATTTTCAGTAGAAAAGCCGAAGTAACCCCAGATGGGCAAAGCTCAGCCCTGAATTAAATTTTTGTTGTTTCCTTTTTTGCTTTACTCCAGTCAACTCCCTCTTTTTTGTAATGTTTATCTTAAGCCAAGATACTACTTTTGTAATGATAATAGAGACATTGCACAGGTTTTATGTTACAGAGCTATTTTTTGGCTAACTATGGATCCATTTAAAGGCTTCATTCAGTTCCAGCTCTGCTCTGGGATGGTATTCAATAAATAAATGTAAGGGGCAGGAAAAATCATGCTTTTTTTACTGACTGGTGCCAAAACAAAACAAAAAACAAACCCGAACTTTAAACCCAACCAACAGAGTTTTCACAGCATTTTCAGGTATGCTGAATTGTTAAGAAAAAAAAAAATTGTCCAGGAATACGGGCCAGAAACACGGTGTGGTGTCAGCAGTGAGAGCATTACTGATTATCCACGGCAGCAGGTCCCTTGCTCAGCTCATAAGGAGCTAGAATTCATGCCTTCCCTCACCTTAAAATAAAACCTGCACGATCCCTCGGCAGTGTGGGGATCTTTATGCTGAGAAGAGTTACAGGAGGAGCAGAAGCAGAGGCATGCAGAGGAGAGACAGCTGATTGAGAGCAGTGCCTTAATTCTGTGCATTGCTGCCTGGTTAAAACAGCATGAGGAGAGAGGCATGCTTTTATCAAGCACAATGAACACACACAGTGCTCTTGAATTGTTTCTCCCTGGCTTTTAAATGTGTCAATATTTGTTCCAGTGCCATTCTTTTGTTTGGGAAATGCTCAGCTGCCGTTCCCTGTAGCTTCAGTTAATTTTGCTCCCCAGCCTTTGTCATCACAGATCCATTTATTCCAGGCTCAGTCTGAAATTTGTGTGCTGGTAACCCAGGGATGTAGCAGGTGGGTCAGGAACACCTTTACTGATGGCTTTAAATAGAAGGAAAAATTCTTAGCCAGATGCACAATCAAATCCCAGGCGAGGAAGAGGGACATGCACATCAGACAGTGATGCAGGGTTTAACTCTTAATGCTTGCACTCCACTCCCTTCCTGAGGAGTATGTTGTCCTCAGGAGAAGGGAAAAAGAAAAGGAAAGGGAAAAGTGAGCTTTCTCTGGCTGTTTGGATGCTGTGTACAGCAGAAGCAACCTCAATCATTAGTTGAAGCTTGTAAATCCCATGTGAGCAGTAGAAAACCTTCTAGAAAGACAATCAGCTCAGATCTTATAATGTTTAGAAGGATTTTAAGCAACAGAAAATCTGTATTCTCAGAGTAGAGCTCTAATGTCCAATTAACTTCATAGCTGATGTCCTGTGCCTTTTTGCTAGCAATAATTTATCCAGCTCCAGCTCTGGCCTCCAGCTCTCATTATGCCTTTTGTAGATTAATAGTCCCTCCATTATCGGATGTTCTCATCACGTCTGTATGAATTGGAACATCTTCACCTTTTAACCTCCCCTTGGATGAACTCATACTGGGGTCCTTTGAGTGTTTCCTGATAACAGTGAGTTCTAGGAAAGGCAGCTGAGAGAGACCAAGTAGCAAGGCAAACACCCAGCCCCCAACCATGGTGCCATCAGTGGCAGGAGAGGGGCAGGCACAACCAACAACAGGTCCAACAACAGGGTTTTCCTGACTGTTGGAGGGAGATGGGGTGTCTGGGAAGGGCAGGCTACCTGTGCACTTCAGGACATGGGATGGTTTAGGTCTGAGCAGTGGGGCCAGAAGGTGAGGACAGGTCTGGAAAAATGTCTCTGTAAGGGACTGCAGCTGATCCATCAACAAGATGTGAGAGCTGCCACTAAACTGGGCTTTGGCCTTGCTGTTAATGAGGCTGGATCATTTACCATCTAACATTCCTCTCCTTTGGGGTGTATTCCTCTGTTTTGATATCCCAGGGTCCTGCCCAGCCTCTGTCAGCTAGAAGCCACCAAAGCCTTCTTTAGCATGCAGCCTTAGGTGGTGGTGGCTGTGGGACCACTCTCTCTCTCTCAGCTTCCTCCAAGCACTACTCACTTATATCACAAGGCTAAAGCTGCTCCACGAGACAGTTTTGCATTTGACAAGTGGTGATTTGGGATCTGTGGCCATTTGTGCTCAGCCAAGGCTGCAGGAAGGCTGGCTGCCTTGTGAGCAGGGGTATCTGCTCTTCTTTCCTCTGCAGTACAGGTCATCACTTCATCCTCTGGCTGCAGCTCTGCTGCTGCTCTGTGGGCTCTGACCTAGCCCTTGTGACATCTGCAAATCTTATAAAGCAACCGAGCAAACCTTTCCCCTGAGCTGGTGTGGTAACCTTTCCCTCTCTCAGGTACGTGTCACCTACATCTGAGCTTGCTTTCTGCAGGGTATTGCTTTTGTGTATACTGTTTTCTTTAAACCAAATGCCATGTGGCAGTGCAGTAAATGCTTTACAAAAGCTTATATATAGATCAGTGCAAGTTTCTTGATCAACCACATTTGCAACTCATGAAAAATTAAGATGTGTTTGTGTGTGAATGTTCATAACTGTAAATATTTCTATTCGAGACAAAGTACCTGGGGCTGATTAGAAAAGCCTGAGTGCAAGACTGTTGGAAGGGTACAGATATAATGTGCTAGAAAGGAGGAACATGCCTTCTTAGAAAATACTCCCAGGCCTTGTGTGTGCGTTGGATTTGTGTTTGTAAACCAATCACCTTTTCTAACTACTTTCCAATAATTTGTGTAGATGAAAAGGTAATTTTCATTTCAATGTTCTCCATTGGACTTAATTTCTATGGAAGTCAATAGGATTATATTTTTGTGCAAATGATTTTCAGAGTAATTCACTCCCTCTTTTGATTTATTTCTGTATTAGTTTATGTTAGTTTTACTCAAGAACATTTTAAATACTTAGTCATCTTTTTGCAAAAAGGAACATCCTTTTTATACCTGATTACACCCATTAAACCTAATTGTTATACAGGGCAGCCAGGGCTTTAAAAAAAGGTGATGAGATGCTGATGTGGATAGTATACAAAAATCATGCAGTGTAATCATGCTAATCAAATCAAACCCTACCAGATTCCTATTGATTGTCCAGGGCAGGATATTGGTAAATCTGATTCCCAGCTTACAGGATGGGGCTTTCTCAGTGGGACACTGCTGTGTGGCCTTTGATATCTGCTCTGGACCGAGTCTCTGCAAGCTGGGGATCTGTCCCATCAGCCTCTGTGAAGGCACCTTTGCCTGAATAAAGGTGGGTGCAGAGTTTAGTTGGTGCTGGGCACAGCATGGTACCAGTGGGAGGACAGTAATTCCACATGGCTAGTTATCCACACTGCAATTATGACTGGTACTCGCTGTCCTGAACAGCCTTGCTCTAGCTAATACCTTGGAGAAACAAGAAATATTTGTTACCTGACAACAAAGGTCTGCAAAACCTTTCTCGAGGTTCCACTTCTTTCTGGATGCAGTTGAGGTGAAGAGAGAGGGAGAAAGAAGAATTAGAAACTGTTGAGTGTCACACACACACACAAAGGTATTTTCTGTTCCTTAGTTGTCTCATATAAAGGCAGAACTTTACTCCCTGGAGATGCAGTAGTTCTGTATTGCCTGTATGATGCTGACTGCTTTCTTTGGGGACCTTATGAGATCACATTTGTTTACCCACACTGTGATTTAGTCACATGGAACCAGCTTTCCAGGTAGGGAATATTGCCATGACCTCACTGAATCTCTGCTGAAAGGCAGAGGTTGCACTGAGGCTGTGCTGGATTTTGAGCACAGACCTCATCTTCTGCTGCCTTCCCCTGTGTGCAGTGCTAAACGAGCAGTGTGTCAGTGAGCTCAGCCCAGAGCCAGAACCGCTGTGCCCACAGCTGGGAATTGGGCATTAAATGCTCTTTCTCTGTCATTTCTGATTGCCACAAGTATGACTGAAGCAACCAGCAATGCCCCTCACCAGGGGACCCAACAAAGGAGCTGCTTGTTAGGAGATGGCTGGAATTTTGTACCCGTTGGAGCTCTGTGGAAAAAGATAATGTCTGAGGATGAGTCATGTGGAGCTGGCTGCCACTTACTGAAAAATATGTGTGCATGTGGGATGTAGCAAAAATTAGCTGGGTCTCTTGAGCAGCAATAGAATATGTACAGGGAGAGGATTAAAAATATGTGAATGTCTCTCTCTAGTGACACTCTGAAATGAGGGCAATAGGGGCAAATAATCTGGTTAAATTAACTTTTCCTGGCAATCAGTGAGCTTTTAATAGAATCTTCTGGATTTCAGTTCTGTAGATCTTTACCAGACTGTAGGCATTTTTTTTTTGTTGATTTTCCAGCACCCACATATTTTCTGCCATTATCAGAAAGGCACAAGGGACTGTGTCAGAGTCACAGTCCCTCCACCTCCAGCCCCTGGGACCCTGTGGTGAGTCAGAGATACAGTGCTTTGGGAACAGCCTGTGAAGCAGCCCTGCTTATTAATTATTTTGTTTTTCACAGTGTTATTTTTAAACGAGATCGGTTCCCTGACCAAGGTCACCATGCAGCTGCCAGGTACTTCCAGTGGCAGACCTGAGGGGCAGGAGCAAACTGGCAGCAGGAGGCAGGGAGAGAATGGCAGCTCCATCAGCTGGCTCTGCTATCTCAAGGAGTCCTGCATTCAAAGGAAATCAGCCTCTGAACTCCAGCAGTAGCTTTGACACTGCAGCTGGTTGGTTGGTTAGCTTAGCACAGGCTTTTGGAAATTTGGACCTGGGCATGGTCATGATACCAAAAGAAGAAAAGTCTTCAGCTTGCACAGAGCAGAGCACAGGAGCAGAGCTGGGAGGCTCTGCAGGAGGGAAGGATGTGATGCCAAGCTGGATGGGCCCTGAGCAACCTGATGGAGTGGGTGGCATCCCTGCCCATGGCAGGGGCTTGAACTGGAAGATGTTCAAGGTTCCTTCCAGCCCAAACAGTTCCATGACTCTGTGAAGTTGCACACTTGTCGTGGAATGACCAGCACTCCTTGGCTGTCCTTGCCATGAGCTGGCAAGGGGATTGAAACTGGAAAGGAAAGTGATTCTTAAAAGATCTGGAACTCAAGTGCTGAATCACTGAAATTCCTCTGCACTGGCAGGCCTGGGAAGATCAGGGTGTGTAACCTTTAGCAAAGCACACATTTCTAAAATTACTGTTCTAAAACATTGCTGTTTTGGTGGGTTTATCAGAGGATCTGAAGTGCAGCTTCACAAGCAAAGTCTTCACTCCTCTACATCCTCAGAGTAAAGTACTAGTAAATCCTTATTCTTGTAGTACTTCAGCACAGAATATTCTGTGACTAGTAGCTACAAGGGTAAGTGCCTGAAGCACTTTGAAATATCCCTTATTCCTTTGAGGTTCAAGCAAAGGTAGAACAAGGACAATTTAGGAATTTCTGACTCCTAGTGCTGCTCTCCTCAATTGGCCTCAATGTGATGATTTTTTAATGGGCTAAAATCACAGATTCTCCCTAACAGGGATGTTGGAGAATATGCTTCAGTCTCGGGCTGTGAATTTCTCTGACACGTATTTTAAGGCAGTTGTATTCAGGCTTGTGCAGTGTGATTGTTATTCTGGAAACGGTTGGAGCTGAGAAATTCATTGTTGTGTTATTAACTTTCCAGTCATCCAGTAAATAAAATAATCCTAATGCTGTTAGGAATAGTTTAAAATTACAAATTAGTTTGAATTTCAGTAAATTGCTTAATTTGAAATCAGTGGTTCTGCTGGGAAATGTGTGAATCTCCTGTAGATAGCACTTGAACAAAAAGGTCAATGATGCGGTTTATTACTTGGAAAAGGAAGACACTTTTTTAAAACTTACTTTGTATTTCCCTCCAGTAGTTTTTATAGCTATTATCACTAACCATGCAAATGAAATCAATACTGTTTCCAGTTCATCTGCGTGGAGTTTTCAAAAATATTAAGCTTCTTTTCATCTGAGATTTAGCTGCTGATCTTATTAAGATGAATAATAGATGCAAGATACTCTTAATTATTAAATGATGACTTAATAAAGTTACCAGAGGACAGATGAGAAGTGATCGCTGTATGATGAAGAAAACACTGTAATTGATTTTGGATGAGATTTATGGTAACTTATTGCAGAGCTAACACTGGTGAATAACTGTCCAGCTCAACACCATGTTTTGGGGTGTTTTTTGGAGGGAGTGAAACTACAAGTCAAAAATGCTGAATTTATTCACGTCTTTGGTATCTGGTTAGAGATGTTTAATGATTTGGAGAAGCTCTGACTGACTGATTAATGTGTTTATTCCATGGCATTGAACTCCCCTGGAGAGCTCTCTACAGCAATATGAGATTGAAGGGGCTTACAAGAAGTTCACCTGAAAGGACCCCAGCAACAGTGCTTGACTCTCCTGTGGGAATCTGTAGCAGGAGTTTTCCAAGGGAAGAAAAGGGAAGGTTTGTAGCTTAAAATGAGCGAACAAACGATCAAAGCTTCTGAGGGTCTCTCAATTTACTGATTTTTATCTTTTCTTAAGTGTCACAAGCTCAGTGCTTCAGGCAGAACAAATAAACTAATGAAGGCAGGAAAATTGCTGAGGAGGGGATGGAGAACAAAAACTTGTTAAAATGTAAAAATTAGATCTGTTTCATTTAATATCTGCTATGTTGATCACTTTTTGTGACAACATCCCAACAGTATTTTTTTCTAATTATGCAGAAGTGCAGGTACTGTAGGCTCTATACTCTCCTGTTTTAAAGTTCTGTGTCTTTAACACTACTCCAGAATAGTAATTTTTTTTGGCTGGTTCTGTATTTTAAAGAAGTCAGATATCTAGACAGGATGCCTGCTAAAGAAGTTCCATATTTTAATTGCATGGCTTTGGGTTTCAGTTCTGTTGCCTGATTGATAACTGTATGGGTTGAGTGTAGCAAGCAAAAGATGTGGTAGAATCTGAGGAAGCAGAAACTGGGAAACAACCCATAAAGTTATCAAACAGGCAGTAGGATTAACATCCACAGCTGCATAGTTAAAATGCAGCACGTTTTTGGTGGTCTGGTTTGGATATGGGTGAATGGAAATCAGAAAACAGACGAATCTATGGAACAAGTCTGTCTGGATTAAAGCATTGGCTTCAAGGAACCTGAAGTGTTTATTTCTGGAAGGCTGTCACAGGAAGGCATCAGTATAGACTGTTTCTCTTTTCCCTTCTTCTCCCCTGAGGCACCACCCCAGACAGCCTGCTGGAGTAGACACATTAACCTACTGCTGTAATTCTTCTGTTACACAATTTAAATTAATTGAATCACTAACTTAGCTCGTGACTCAAAAAGTCACAGCTACCTATTCAAAGGGAAACAGCAGGAAGATGTGGTCAGTGTTAGCTTGTCATTGCTGCACCTCATATGATAATCCCAATTTGCCCCTTCATCCTCCTGACATGGGACTATTGCTGTCCTTCCATATTAAAATCTTTCAAGTCTCATTTATATACCTGAATCATACCCCTTGTGAGGCTTGAGCTCAAACTGTGAAAGTACTGAGAACATGAATGATTCATGCTTTATATATAGCACATAAATAATAGTTTATATATTCCACTAACATGATTCTTCCTGCTCCTTCTCATGCACCTTTTTTCACTCGTCACTGTGCCTCATGGCTGCCCAAAATTTCCCATGTCACTTATTTTTTTAGTTACTCGTATTTTTTTCCCCTTTTCAAGATATGTGGGTATTTTGTAGATAATTGGGTACACGTATATAACATCTGTATAAAATAATTAGGCATCATAATTTTAGGCAGAAAGACCAAACTTTCAACACCAAACCTTTATTGACTTGTAAAATTTAACAGCTGTGATAGCACAGTACATGTGTGGGAGTGGGAGGAGGCTCCTGTGACAGATTACGTTATTTTGGGATTAGAAAACCCAGGAAACATCTGGTTAACAAATGAGTCACACAACAGAGCTGGTTCTTCATCTTCTTTTTTTGAGCTCTATCCCTAATGTCAGCTTTCCTCTGAGGTATCCCCAGAGCCAGCAAGTCCTTCCCAGTTGGTGATTTTATGGGGTTTTTAGCTGCCCCTCTGAGCCTCCCAGAGCTGTGTCTTCTCTTTATGGACAGGGTGTTTGACACTCGATAACCTGATGGACACAAACTGCTCCAACAGCTTGGATGTGCCTTTTGCCATGACAAGGATGTGCAGACACCCCAGTCCTTGCATTCCAGGCTCCCAGGGCTTTGTTTCTGTTTCACCCTTAACAAATGAGCAAAGGTGTGTGAACATCTCCTCTGGGCCCCATCAACGTGAATTGTGGTTTTCAGCTGGTCACAGCTCCTGTGGTCTCTTTGCTGTCTTGCTCCTTCCTCCCAGCTCTTGCAGCACTTTGGTACCTTCTAGCAGTGTGTCATTTCAGTGAGATGAAATAGCTTTGTGTAGCAACTGAGCTGCTGGACTGCAGAGAGGCAGCTCCTGCTGTACACGGCAGGGAAAAAAAAAGAGAGTAACTCCAAGTGCAAAAAGCATTTCAAGGGGCTTAAAAATTGCTTTATTATGAATTATAGACTACTTTTGCTGTTCTGATAATGGGACACTGTCTGCTGTGATTCATTGCAGTCAAGCAGCATTAACTTCAGAGAGAAATGGGGCAGAAGGGAAGCTGCTCCCCTGGTAATGGGGTATTTTGTGTGGGCAAGCACTGTGGCCATACTAAATTATTTTACTCTGCTCATTCAGATCTGACCTTCTAGGCCCTTTTGATGTTGAAGGTATATGCTATATATTAAAAAGTGAGTTAAAGGGTGTCTGAGTAATCTAATCAAGGGTGTTAATCAGAGAATGTAATCCTGAGACATATTAACAGCTCTTAAATCAATTAGGTTTAACAGAACTGCAAAAAATGAGTAGTGACAAAAAACTCTCAGCTTCTCACAGATGGGCATGCAGGCTCTGAAAGTGTGAAACCAAGGACAGACTACTTGGTGCCATTTGATAAGGGACTGATAAATTTAGTTTCCAAACCACTCAACAGATGAATTTAGCTTACCTTCCATCAGTCTCATGTTTGACAGACCCCAGGGAGGTGCATCTCAGGGGACTAAATTCAGTCCTTGTGAACACCCACCTCTGGCACAGGATATCCTACTGTATTAATTGAGATCTATTTTAGCAGGAAACTCTCTCATTATAAATCGTGAATGCTGAGAGACCATTACAGACCATCATTTCTTTTTGGATATGTGTGTGTGTTCAAATTCAATCAGGCTGAGATGCCCCAGCATGCCATTTAATTTAAATTGAATTAATCAATAGAGTTCATTAGCCACATCATTTTAATATTGTCTTGCTCAAGAACAAGACTCCTGGACGTGGTGGTGAGATGACACTATGACATTAGCTCTTTTGTAAAATTAATTCAGAATAATAAATTACTTCTTTCCTCCCTCATCATTCTTCGTTTTTTTAACTGCTGCCATTTGGACAAGCATCCTCTTTGTTCTGTTTTCATTTATGAAACAAAGTTATTGCAGAGGTTGGTAATGGGAGTTTAAGAGTTCTCTCTTCAGTATTATTTCTTTCTGCTGTTGAGAAAGTTCTTAGATACTTCATGTTTTAGTTCCTCATTTGCAGATTGAGTGGCAATTTTCCCCCTTAGGCTGTGTTTTGAAGATTAAACCCGCACACTGGAGGAGCTCAGGTTCACTACAAAGCTTGTCCAGGGCTGGTGAAAAAGGACAAATTCATAAATCAGATTCAAATTTTTTTTTGACCTCTGTTTTGTACCTTTGCTCTTGGTATATTTTTGTTTTGCTTTTCCAATTCCCTGAGCAAAACAATGTCATTCAAGTGTCCTGGAAACTGGACCAGGGAGAATCCCATTCCAGATTCCAATGGTTCTGGCTCTGCTGAGCAGAGGGGTCTGTAAGAAGTGAGAGCTGTCAGTGGTTTGCCATGCCCAGCTCTTGTGTGTTGTGGTTTTCCTTGGAAATTTCATGTTGTTTCAAGGGAAAAGATGCTGATTTCATCATATGGCTGAGAAATTCGAAGCTGTGGCCATTTCTCAAAGCTCTTTTTCCAGAGAAATGAATTTTTTATTTCGAGTTATAAGTGATTAGTTATAGCAGTGGGTGATGAGGACAGCCTTGGATTCACAGAGGGCCGTTCTGGCCTTGCTGGAGCTGGAGTTTATCATTTATTGGTAAATAAATGAACAGAACTTTGTGTAATGACCTGAACAAGTACATTCAGTCACAAAGGATCTCGGGAAATTGGATTCAGCTTCACTTATCCATATGAGTTAGTTTCAATCATGGAGAGAGGGCTGTATTGAATGATCTAGTCTTTTATCTATGAGGTCTGTAGAGTCTATTATATTATCTTATAATTTCCATTCTGCCTCAGGTCAAATGCAGATTTCCATAGTACCCAGAGAACTCACAGTGGGAAAAATTTGTTTCCAGATTAACCAGAGGTGGTCCCACACTGGAGATTGCTGTTTTATGTGTGTCAAACTAAGGCTGTAGAACTTTTTCATTTTCACTTTTCAGTGTGCTTTGGTTTTTATGACTCTGTGCCTGAAATTTTGTTACACCCTTGTAAATCACAGGAGAAATATTTGAGAGGTTATTTTCCCCACAGAGTAAAAGCAGTCGTAACTAAAAGGTTTATTTATATCTGGATATTTCATCAGCCTTTTGTACAATTTTGATTTCATTATGGCAGTGTGTGCTGCATAGTCCAGCAGGGTTATAGCTGGGCATTATGTAAACACTGTATTTATTTTAATGGGAACATATTATTTTATAAATATTCTCTTAGAGATAGAAGGAAAGTTCTCCAAATGTAAATTTGGCTCTGCTGAATAGTCATTTACCAAGAGTGACTGGAAAGCGACATGTGTACCCTTTTTAACTTTTATAACATTGAGAGCCTTAGAAATTTTAGCATCATTCACATGAACACATCAAAGTATCGCTGGTTGAACTCAAACCTCTCTGAAATGCTAATCCACACCCTTAACTGTGGGGAAATGAACATGCAGATGGTTCTTCTAATTACTTGGAGAAAGAAAAGGGGATGATTTCCTTTAATGATTTCCCCTTATTTCCTGACTGAAAGCAGTTCCAGCTCTTCCCTCCAGCTAATTTGACGATTAAAAGATGCCTTTGTCTTGCTTTCAGCTATTGAGGCTTCATCACAACCTGTTAAAACTTTCCATCATGAAGAGAGGTGTGAACCCAGGGCTGTCTAGGTTTGGTTCAGAGGTCATGTGAAGGGGAATTATAGCCTTGAAGTATTTAAAACCAGGGTGCAGGGGGGGGATTTTCATCATCCCATGTCATTGCACTGATGGCAGAGATGGAGTTTTCGGATTAAAACAGGAGCTTGACTCTGAGATGCAGTAGGTCACTGATCCAGGGAGAGACCCCAGGTATTCAGACTCCAGACTCAGGGTAGCTCCATTTTCCCAAGGACACAAATGAAGAGAAGCTGTTGACTTCCCCACTGCTCTGTGGGGTAACATGTGCAGCAGAGGAACTGCAGGAAAAATGGTCTGTGGATAATGCCAGGGCTTTTACTTTCCATTATAGAGCAGAACAAAGGTTGAGACTTCATAAATTCCGCCCTGAAAGATGAGGTCTGCACCCTAAAAACAGCGGGCATGACTGTCCCACTCCCTCTGTGCTCCTGTGGGTCACAGTGGTAGGGGAGCAACAGGGAATGGCAGAGTAGCCCTTTAGCCCTGCTTTGAAGGCTGTCACCCACAGCCTTGCAGAGAGAGCTAGATGGCAACGGCACTGTCATCCCACAACCTGTAGAAGTATTTCACTTCATGCAACATGGCCCAAGCTGCTACTGTCACTTCAGGATTCAGTAGAATTTAAAAAATACCATTTGATGGCATATTTTTTGAACATTCTAGAAGCTCTCATGTGTATTTTTCAATTAAAATGCTCAGTGGAAACAACAACAACAAAGAAAAGCTTAAATAAATACAGCTACTCCAGTCCTTCTGAACTTCTAAACATACATCTTGTATAGTTACCTACAACCAACAATGCTTTCTTTTCTGTTTTTCAGATAAACCACTTCTCTTCAAGCTATTCAAAACAATGAGATGTGGTTCATGACAGTAAATACACTATTTCAGTGCTCAGAGAGAGTAATTGAGAGGTAAGGATTCAGTGGGGGTTTTTTTGTATTTCATTTTTTATTAGAAAGAATGTTGCATAATGTTTTTACTAAGTAAAAATCTAACCAGGCTTAAAAGCTCTTATTCCTACTAGAACAAAAATAGGAACCATTACTGACATAGAATAGAGTTCTGGCCTTTTTGAAAGTACAATATTGTGGGCATCTTCACAAAAGGCTTTGGAGGACTTTGTTGCCTGGGCTCTGTATATTGATTTAAATCTAGGCTTTAAAATGTTGAAAAAAAGAAATAAGGGAAGGGGAGAATGGTTAATTAGAAATTACTGTTCTTCTGGAGTGATGACACCTCAGGTAGTAGTAGGGAAAGGTGGTTTGCCTACATAGGATATCAGGAGATCCAGAGTCCCTTGTCAATTCTACCAGTAATATCTGTCCTGCTGCAGGGTAAAAGTCATCCAGCCTCAGTTTTGTCCTCCCTAGAGTGGAGATGACACCGATCTTTGCTTGGTGTCAGAAAGGGTTGCTCATTATTGTGCATAAAATGCTGTGAGCTCGTGGGCTTGTTACATTTGCAGTGATTAAGTTGTCTTCTGTTTGGGCAGGTCTTGCCTTGCTCGACTGCAAGTCTGTCTGAACACCTGGAGAGCTGCTACAGCAACAGGGTAAGACAATAAATGAGTCTTGTGTAGCATAGATCTGCTCACTTCCATGGGGCTTTTTTATTTTGCCCTAATTAGGATGTGGTTCTCATGATTCACTACCACTATCAATGAAACATCTGAAACACCACTTCTGTTTCTTGGCAGGAAAGACTTATTTTGTTGCAATGATGGAACAAAACACATGTAAAGTGATGTAAGAATGACATCAGCTGTAAACATCTGGGGCATACTGGACCATGCAGATTTCAGCCAATTCTGTTTTATGCGGAATCAGAAAGTCCTGCACTGGGGCCATGAGTTATTTTGACATTGCAGTGCTTTACTGAAAAGTTTTATTTAAAAAAAAACCTTCCAGGTTAAGGCTCCCACATGCTTTATTTGTTGAGTTAAACTGTGACTCTTCCTGCTGCTCACCTGCCTGACAGAGCCCATGCACAAGGACAGTCCTCCCATCACTAATGCAGTCACAAAATGCACAAAACACTTCTTAGAAAGGAATGTTGGGGGAAAGCTACCAGGAGACTAAACTCTTAACCTAATAGCACTCAGGTAATGGGGTGGTATCCATGGGGAATAATCGGAGTTAATAACACGAGCCTGGGGCTGGGTTCCTGCCTGGTGAGAAATGTTAAACAGAGGCAGAGCATCCAAAGGAAGGGCTGAAAGGGGTGAGCCAGAAGGGATCAGAGTAGAGGGAATCCGATGGTCTTTGTGGTTTCAGACTTCTTGTATTAGATAAAAGGTTGGGGGAAAGACAACAGAGCTGGAGAGAAGCTCTTTCTAAAGGAAATATGTTAAGGAAAAGGGCAGGGGAGAAACTGGGCAGTGTTGAAATCTGTAGCAAAATTCACACTGATTCTCACAGTAACAGAGTCTTAAGTCAGGAGTATTGGCATTCATAACCAGTGCTGCAAGATATCAAAATACCATGAAAGAGCAAACAGCAGAAGTGGGGTGTGTGGGTAGGTCATGGCAGTAGGAGTCATCATGAAATGTTCATTCACCTTCTGTGTTCCTCTAATTTCCTTCACCTCTAGCATTTTTGGCTCTATGTTTTGCTCATCCAGCAGCAGATGCCTTTAATGGCTATTGTGAATAATACTGTGAAGCAGAAAAAGTAAGCAGCCAAATTCTGCTATGGAAGAGGAATTAAGACAGTGAGAGAGAATAAAGCCAGATGTTGAAGCATAGTTACAAGGGATGGAGTGAGGCAGTAGTCCTGAGAGCAAATATAGATCTGTACAGTTGAGAGGAGAGGAGATCATAAGTAAACCTGCTTGTGAATATGCTATCAGATGTTTTATTTTCTTCTTTAAAATGTCACTTCCTTATTCTTAGCACAGATGTGCTGAAGACATACAGAAGGCTTCATTAGAAGTTCTGTTAAGTTAGGTTTTATTCTGATTATGTAGGTTATTAAAGTACAATATCTCTTACTCTTTTTTTTTTCAAACATGAATTTGCATGAGAGAGCAGAACAACTCAATTCCAAATAGCGTTCTTATCTCTACATAATGTTATTATGCAAACTATAATCAACCTAGATGACAGTCCTCCAGAAAAAAACCTTTAGTATTAAGAGCTTTCAAAGCTCCAGGGCAGATTGTTGTTAGTGGGATAGTTAATTAAATGGAAGTTGGATTTTATTACTTTATATAAACAACTAAGAGCAGCTGGGATGATGTTGGTCCTCTGTTTTGTTTTGGGGTTTTTCTTTTTTGTTTGTTTGTTTGTTTGTGGTTTTTAGGGGTTTTTTATTTTTTTTTTTCCTTTTTGTTTGACAAGTATTAATTGAACTCACTGTTCCATGAAAGCAGCAAGTTTTCTTGTGGCAATGTGGTGGCTACAGAACATTGGGTGGCTTTCTCTCTCTTCTGCCCTTTTCCCATCACCAGGGTAGGTGGGCACTTTGGGATAATGCAAAGTGCTGGGTTTGGCTGGGGTAGAGCTCCTTTTCTTCACAGTAGCTGGTGTGGGGCTGTGCTTTGGGTTTGAGCTGGAAAGGTGTTGATAACACAGGGAGGGATGTTTCAGTTGCTGTGAGCAGGGCTCACACACAGTCAAGGCCTTTTCTGCTCCTCACCCCACCATTCAGGAGGCTGGGGGTGCACAAGGAGTTTGGGGGAGGCACAGCTGGGACAGCTGAACCCAAGTGACCACAGGGGTATTTTTGAGGTGATGGTGTTTGCCTTCCCAGGTCGCTGTTGCACATGATGGATCCCTGTTTTCTTGGACGTGGCTGAACACCCACCTACCACGGGAAGGGGTGAGTGAATTCCTTGCTCTGCCTTGTTTGTGTGTGCTTTAGTTATTAAACTCTCTGTATCTCAACCCACGAGTCTTCTCACTCTTCTGCTTCTCTCCCCCACACCACTGGAGGGAAGTGAGCCAGTGGCTGTGCGGGGCTTGGCTGCCGACTGTGGTTCACCCACGGCATGGAGGAAGCAGGAAAGGCTTTTCCCTTCTTTAGTTCTTGGGGAGAGGCCCCCAGTGGGTGCGGGGTTCAGTGTAACTGCTGCTCTGATGGTTTCTCATGGGTTGCCTGTGGAAGGTTTCAGTGGGCACAGAATATTGTGCGGGTGCCGGGGGAGCCCCCAGGAGCAGGGGGGGGTTCTGAGGGCCCTGCCCTTGCCTTTGGGGTTTCTGAGGGCTCTGCCCTTGCCTTTGGGGTTTCTGGCTGCCCCGGCACCCCGAGGGGCTCAGCAGCCCGTCCAGGGTCGCGGCGCTGTCCTCGGTGCTGAAGGAGCCGCTCCCGCCTGGAGAGCGCTGGAACGCGGCCCTTCCCGGCACGGCGGGCAGGGACAGGGACACTGCTGGTGCTGCTCCCGGTGTTCCTCCCTGGTGCTCTGAGAAGTGCCACGGGGCAGGCAGCACTTTCCCCTGCTGCTGCTCAGACTGGCCCCTCCGCAGGTGGGTGTTCCCGGCATCCTGCCCTGCCCCGCAGCCGCCGGTCTGCGGTGCCCGGAGCGCCGGAGTTCCCTGATCCCGCTGCAGGGATCACTTCCAGTGCCCAGAGCGCTGGGGTTCCCTGATCCCGCTGCAGGGATCGCTTCCAGTGCCCAGAGCACCGGAGTTCCCTGATCCCGCTGCAGGGATTGCTTCCAGTGCCCAGAGCACCGGAGTTTCCTGATCCCGCTGCAGGGATCGCTTCCAGCACTCAGCTCCTCCAGGGCTCAGCGTTCCATCTGCAGAGCTCCCTGGCAGGCAGTTCCCACAGTCTGTGCTGGCCCGGGGCATGTGCCGGCGTTGTGCTCTGCATCCCTTCGGGGCTTGGGAGCGCAGGAGAAACGCCAGTTTTTCTGGAGCAGTAGGAAATGTTGGATCTGGTGGGTATGGAAATCTCCCTTTATACTTTTCCGTGTTTGTCTTTCCTTGTAACAGCCTTTAAATCAGGGACATTCAGATACCTTTTCCCAGGTTAGTCTTGACTGAGTTATAAAAAAAAAAGTAAGCACACTTTACCAGGGTGTGTCAGCAGTATTGCCTGAATTCAGTTACAAATGAAGAAGGAAACCTCTAGCTTAGATATGACTAAATATTTTGCCCCATGGGTTTGTTTGTTTGATTGGTTGGTTTGTTTTCCTAGTGTTACAGATCCAGTCTACAGGAACTCTAAATTCAGCAACTTTCTCTTACTGTAACATGGAAAGGGCCCATTTCAGAGCTGTGTTTACAGAAGGATTTGTAATTAAAATCTGAAATTCTATTGATGTCTGTCCAGACAACTCAGAGATGGTCAGACTTGTTAGCCAGACTATTCTTCAGCAGAATTCTTCTTTAGCACAAGAACAAAAAAAAGCAGGTCATCTCCTTTCTTGGTCATTATTTCCTATGTGGATTTACCTGGCAAAGAAAATCTTAAAGGGATGGTGACGTAGGGCAATCAAGCCTGGTTTTACCAAGTCTCCAGGCAGTATTTTTTTTAGGAAGGCAGGTCAGAGAAAAAAGAGTCAGTGATTGTACTGACTGAAATGCCTTGTGGCTGAACTGTTTTTACAGTGACTGTGCCCCCCCCTGCCTTTCTCCCTGCCTTGTGAATCAGCTGCTCTGAGCAGGTACCAAGATCAGCAACAGGGAAAGTTCATCGGGCAAATATTCAGGTGCTGTTCTAGTTGATCTTCACAGACACCAGTGCAAAAATCTTCCCATCAAAGAACAACAAAGAGCACTAGAAATGTCTTAGGATTTGGTCTGAGCTGTACCCATGTGTGTGGGTGTGCATGTAAATACATTTTAATTCTATGTTTTGAACATTATCGATGGGAATACTGTTGAAAAATGTGGTAGTGGAGTTATTTTCAAGTAGGGGTGAGTGCAGTCCGAAGTCTGTGTTGATGAAGGATAGAAAGGGGCCTCCTGAAGCTCCAGCCCCGTGCAAGAAATCAGGCCACATGCATGTGATAAATGGATCAAGATTTCTTTAAAAAAGCAGGGGGTTTATCCCCCCTAATACATTGATTGTTCCAAAAGCAAGCACTTCTAAGGGGCAATTTTTTGCCCTCCTGCTTAGAAGTGTTCTACTTTCTGCTCTAAATTTGCCCATGGTGAATTTGCTCTTTCATTAATATTGTTCCTTTGCTTAAGTACATCTTTACCTGCCCTGGAGTTTACCACTCTCCCTAGTGTTTTTAAAGAATACAGAGCAATTCTGCTCTGGTGAATAGACACTTATAGCAAGAAAATTGTCCAGAGATTGTAACAAAGTAGAGACAAATTCACCCTGGAATCTCTCACAAAGTAGTAGATTTTCTTTTCCTTCCACTTTCCAATGCACTGCCTGCTTCATTGTACAGACCTGCAACAAAATTTACTTCATCCTAGGCCACACTAAAAATTCTTATTATTAGGTGACCTTGATCCTGTCTTTTATGACAAGTTTTTCCTCCCATTCTCCCTCAAACTTTCAAAGTTTCACTGTTTAATTGTGACCTGGCACCCTCATTCCCAGGGAATCACTTATATTTTTCCCCAGTTTTTATGTTGTTATCTTTATTTCAGCACATGATCTTTGCCATCTGAGGAACCAACTCACTTTTCTCATGTCACTTTCCCCAGTAGGCAAAGAATTCCATGCATATGTAGAGCCCCTGTTCTATATTTAGTGTGCAACCTTAAGCAAGTTTTGACTTAAATTCAAACATCCCCTTCCTTCAAGTTGTTAAGCTCCTCTTCAGCTAAAAAGTGAATTATTTTAAACTGAACCCTGTCTTTATCAAAGTTTGGTCCCTTGAATTTGAGAAAAGCAGCAGCAGGAACAATGGAAGAACTCCCAACCAACCAGAACACCCAAACCTTATTTGTAAACGTGGTTCTTGGAGTTTAGAAACTGTGCTGTTTCAGTCCACAGCAGGGGCAGATAGGCTGCATTTATATGATTAAATGAGGGAGGGACAGGATGACCTGACATGAAATTATTGTGGGAAATAAAATCTTGTTCCCTGGCTGGTCAAAAGAGTAATTTACTAAAGGAACCCTCATATTTACATCATTCAAAATAGGCAAAGCATCTATTTTTGTTGCAGGCTCTTACAAGAGCTGCCTGATCTGTTCTGCACAGAACATTCGTGGAAGGATGTGAAAGAACTTTTAAAGGAGCTCTGTGATGCAAAAGAAGTCCTGTTTATGCAAAAAAAAAAAAAAAAAAAAAGACAAATAGAAAGGAACATAGAAAACTAAGACCTGAAACTGTGAGACTAATGAGACAAGAAAATGTTTTGTCTGTAAAGCCTGAAAGCATCTGACAGTGTTTGTACTCAGAGTGTCTGTGCAGGGTTGGACAGGAACATGAGGGATTATGAAAGCTCAGCTGGGAAACATTTGTGGGGAGTGTTGGTCTGGCTCTAGAGACAACGTTCTCCATGGACTCAGGGAAGAGCAGGGTTTCAGGAACACTGATCATCGTTCCTACGTGTGACACCCTTACACCCTTGGACTGCAAAAACAGTTCTAACACGACAGGAATGCAGTTCCCATGACCTTTTCTCTTTTACTGAGAAAATTCTCTGTGTGAAGTAGACTTACAGTCAGTCCAGGAGGGACTCTGTCAGATAGCCCAGGAAATTCTAAGCCAGACTATTATTTGCAGTTTTAAAAGGAGGAAAGAGGATTTCTTTGGGCTAAATTGCTGGACTACCTTTTCTATTCAATTCTATTAAATATTGTCTTTCCAGATCTTGGCTGTAGGATACAGCTGAACTGAAGAAATTTTCTGCCTGAAGCCAAAACGAACAGAAAATCACTGACAGAAATAGGTGGGAGCCTTCAAACAGACGGTGTGCTGGTTGCTGGTTTCAGAGGTGAAAAAAGGGCATTTAAAGGTAAGAGAAAATGCAGAAAGATTTACCAATACAGCTTAAAATAAAAGGTTAGTTACAGGTTTTTTGTGACCTGAGCATTAAGATGACCTTGAAGGCTTCATTAGAAGATGCTGTGTTTCATTTTTATTCTCACATAGTGAAGCATAAACCTTTTTTTCTTGGGAATACCATGTGGATATTTATTGGATCTACTCTGCAGCTCTCAGGAATGAAGCAGAAAAATCGCTTAGTTAAAAATGAAATTTTCAATTACTACATGTGCAATGATATTATTGTGAGGCTTCTTTCCTGGCATGAGCCTTGCAATTCCAACAGGATGTGGCAGCCTGAAGGCCATTTGCATTTACCCCCCCCTCATTTTTCTCTGTCTTTTGGCTTATACTGGAGACCATGCCCAAAGCCTACTGTGATCCTACGTTAAATCAGACCATGTTTTTCTCTGACATTAAGTGAAACAATTGCATTTATGGGTTTGGGGAATTACTTCTGCATCATGCTGCTTATCACCAAGTGCCATGGTTGCACTGGGTGGTGAGAGCAATAGGAATCCCCTTTTTCCTTGCCTCTTTGCAGCCTCCCCCCTCAGGTCTCTCTCCTGTTCTGGATTTGGGAATGCAGAGGTGGATAGGTGCCATGTTCCCCTGGGTCCCAGCCAGCTCAGGTGGGGGAGATTGGACTCTGAAATGGGCTGTAACATCCCAGGTTCAGTCTGGGTCGTGGGTAGGCATGGAATGAAGGATGGCACTCCTGAGCACTGTGGCCACACGCCTGTTCTCCCCTCAGGCTGGAGTTACAGCACTGTTCCAGTCCAGAGCACAATCTAACCCTGGATGAAGCAGCACAGAGTCAGTTCTTCCGTGTTTGAAATGCCCATCCATCACAAGCAGAATGGCTCCAGTCTGAGCAAGGGCTGCACCAGATTGCTTCTGGTTTAGGATTAGGGAAAGCAGTAGGACAGAAATTAAATCCATGGTAAATTTTGATGTATGTCAAATTACATCAAATCCAAAGAAGGATATGGTTCTGCCCAGAGTCTCATAGAAAATAGTGGGTTAATATTTCTTTAGTCTAACAGATTAGGACATAAAATGGCATTTAAAATTGTGTCTAAATGCCCTGAGTACCTTGCAAAATCTAGCAATGTTACCTGCTCTGAAGTATTCACAAGTTAGGCTGCTCCATTTATTTTTTTAGTTTCCCCAGCTGGTACAAATGGATGTTGTGGATTTTCATTGTTTTTTCAACAGCTGAGGTATTGATGCCAGATTGGGATGGAGAAGAGTTAAGGGAGAATTAGAGCAACAGGCAAGAGTTGAATGGGTGATTTTTCACTTTGTAATGTCTGAACCAAGCAAAAGAAGTATAGATGGATTTACAGACTGGTTAGTGCTTGTTGTCAGGTACAGAAAAGGTTAACAAATCTGCTGCAGAAATGAAGAAACACCCCAATATTTTTGGGTAGCTGCAATATTAGAAACAGTATTCTGTAGTTCATGGCAGGTAAACAGCTAATCTGTCTGGATACCAGTATTTCCTTTCAGATGCTCACATATGGGTTTTTTTTTACTTTTAAAGGTGTGTAAATCCTACTGAAAATAGTCACAGTGGGTGAGCAAACATTGTACCACCACTGGAAAACAAATGTAAATAAAATAAGTTCCTTTGTGCTACATGCTAAATGCACATTTCTAAGCCTAACTGCATTCACCAGGTATATAGCTGAGACCCTCTAGTGGCATAAGCATTTATTTGCCTTCAGCATATTATTAAAATTCTCTTTCACAGTCACACTATAGCAGCAAATTCACAGGTAGATTTTTGGGCACTCTGGCAGCTGTGGCAAAGTGAATCTGGGATTAGATACTGTGCAGGCTCACGTTAATGAATATAAATTGATTTTTAGCTGTGAGGGGCAATTACAGATGCACTGGAGGGAGAAGGGAATTTTTGAAAGGATATTCTAGAACTAATTACTATCAGCAAGAACCACGCAGAGAGCAACGCAATACCCAGGGCAGCCAATAGGGATCAAAGCTTCTGCACAAATCTGTCCTGACCTGGTAGTAAGACTGTTTAAAAACACTGCTCTGCACTTAGCTTGTAAATGCGCATCTCCCTCTTTCTCACTCGTGTATTCTCTCTCTCACACACACACACACGCTCCTGGATTTGCAGCACACAGACATCTAGGGCACTTCTTGGCATCCACAGGAAAACCATATGGGATTAAAACTCCACAGCAGTAAGTACTCATGCATTAAATGTTTATTAAGTGGCATGCTGTCAAACCCTGGATTTAATGGTAAATACGGGAGGACTTTAATGGAAATCGGTTGTATTTGATTTTTCCTAGGAATTGCTGAAAGCTGCCTCTCGAGGATTACAACTTCACCTTTTGCTTTCACGGATGCTTGTTTACTATCCATGTGGTAACCTCTGGACAGCCAGTAATCCATTCATTATCCCCTGACTGAGAGAGGGAGCAGTGCAGCGGTAACTACTTCACTCAGCTGACGGCAGACAACAAAAGGAGGAAAACGATGAATTCGGACAATTTAACCTCCCAAAGCTTCCTCTCTGCGATTCACAGCAACGCCAGCAATTTATTCTCAGGTCTCCAGTTTGTTCAGTCCTTCAAGCCGCTAATCATCCCCTGCTACTCCCTGGTGGTTTTTATCGGTGTCATCGGGAATTACCTTCTCATTTACGTTATCTGCAAGACAAAAAAAATGCACAACGTCACCAACTTCCTCGTGGGCAACCTGGCTTTCTCAGACATGCTGATGTGTGCCACCTGCGTGCCCCTGACCCTGGCGTACGCCTTCGAGCCGCGGGGGTGGGTGTACGGGCGCTTCATGTGCTACTTTGTGTTCCTGATGCAGCCCGTGACGGTGTTCGTGTCGGTGTTCACCCTGACCGTCATAGCTGTGGACAGGTACTGTGCCACGGTGTACCCCTTCCGCAGGAGGCTCACCATCCCCCTCTGTGCTTACATCCTGGCTGCCATCTGGCTGCTGAGCTGCACCTTGGCTGCCCCGGCCCTGGTCCACACTTACCACGCGGAGTTCCCGGAGCTGGACTTCTCCATCTGCGAGGAGTTTTGGTTCCACATGAAAAGAGACCGCTTGGCTTACGCCTACAGCACTCTCATCATCACCTACGTCTTGCCCCTGGCTGTCATCTCCCTGTCCTACCTGAGGATCTCGGTCAAGCTGAAGAACCGAGTGGTGCCAGGCAACGTCACCCAGGGCCAGGCTGAGTGGGACCGCGCACGGAGGAGAAAGACTTTTCGCTTGCTGGTCTTGGTGGTGGCAGCCTTTGGAGTCTGCTGGCTGCCTCTGCACATCTTCAACGTGATCAAGGACATAGACATCAGCTTGATTGACAAGCAGTACTTCAACTTTATCCAGTTGCTGTGCCACTGGTTTGCGATGATGTCTGCTTGTACCAACGCCTTCCTCTATGCCTGGCTCCACGACAGCTTCAGGGGAGAGCTGAAGAAAATGTTTGCCTGGAGAAAGAAGAAAATTGGACCCACTACAAACTGCATTATGGCCAGTGTGGTGCTGTAAACGAGACCTGGTGGGAGTGCATTTCCTTTGTACAGTAACGTTGTAAGTCTTTTCCACTTCTAATTAGTCTTCATTCCTGACATTTGTCTTCAGGGCTCAATTATAACAACACAATTCCCATGCTTTCCTTCCCCAGCACCTCCACTTCTAATGGAGAGTGACAGCCAGACATCATGTCTAAAAAATGTCTTTACTCTTCAACTGGAGTTGGAGGCAATGAGATATTCCCACAATAAGATACAGGGATCCTTCCTATCTAGTTTGGATATTATTCTGTACAGACATGGGTTTTGGGGACGGAGAGAAGCAAGGATGAGTGTGAAACCTGAATACCTCAGTGAGGGAGTGCTCTGAATTGGGTAGAAATTAAATTTGCATATCTACCCAGAGTCCCATTTCACAAATTCCCTAAAACTTCAAGTTGTTTTGCTGCCAGTAATGAGGATATTGAAGCTGTAGTGAAAGGACAAGAAATTAGAATTTGTAGGGATAGGACAAGGAGTAATGGGTACAAATTGAAAGGGGGGAAATTTAGGTTAGCTATTAGGAAGAAATTCTTTACTGTGAGGGTGGTGAAACACTAGAAACACTGAATGAAGGAGGTCCTCTTAAACTGGGCATTATGTGCATTCCCTCTAAGTGTATCTGCCTTGCTTACCTTGATTTAAAGATTTGAATGACCTGTTAAAGAATGTTTTGCTTTGCTGAATTTCAGGAAATTGTTTTTCCTTCAAGCTCAATATAGCAAGCTACTGGAATAATTGGTGATTTTGAAAAGACAAAAAAACCCCAACCACTTCCAAACAAACCAACCAAATTTCATAAACTTTTCAGCTTTTTTTTTCTTCAGGACTCTTTTGAAGACCATAGAGGGTAGGACACCAAGAGAGCACTGGAACAACACTGCAAAAAGCAGCTTCAAATAACAAATAAATCCTGACTTTCAGAGGGTTTTCTTTTGTGGAATTATGTTAATCTGGCAGTTTGTAAAGCTTAATTAATACTCGAGGTGGCCCATAATGTGCACAACCTCCTGCACTAAATACAGACAGTGCTGTAATCCAGAGTGATCCAAAGGCCAGTGGAGCAACTGGGAAGACTTTCTTAACCACAGCAGGCCTGGGATCATTTCCTTCTTGCACATCTTACACATTGTTTTTACTCTCATTTGCCAGCACTGCAGTTTGAGTTATTAATGTTCTCTTGAATGTTAATGGCTGAAGATGGTGACTGCAGAGAGCTGCCTGAAGCAAACAAGGGATTTGTGTCTCTGTTTTGTTTCCTTGAGACAGAAATGGAGGACTCTCCAGTGCACACATTGTTCCCACAGTGACAGATGCATTGGGAACATCTCTTTTCCAGCAGCCTCTGGAGCTGCTGTTAGAGCAGAGCCAGGGTCTGCCATCTCACAGAGGTCCTCAGGAGTGCCCAGCACAGCAGGCACCCTCCTCTGAGTGCTGGTTTAACCTGTCCATGCCTTCAGTCTGTCAGGATGTGCTCTTGCAGCAGAGGGCTCAGAGCCTGCCCCTCGCTTCAGGCAGCTCTCACGAGTAGGTTTTGCAGGTGCACCCTGGAATGATCTGCATCCTCCAGCCACAGACTCCTGCAGCTCCTTCTCTGTCTCTGCAGCCCCCTTGCTCCACCTCTGCTCCTGCACTGCCATTTTTCCAGGCTTTCCCTGCATGGTGCACAGAGGAATTCCAGCCACGGGCTGGGGGTTCTGTAGGCACAGCCACCTTCGCTCAGTCCCTCCTCTGAATCGAGCCCCAGGACTCCCTGCTCAATTTAATTACTGTTTCCTCTGGTATACAGAGTAATAAACAATAATAAGATTGAGAGGCACGTTGATGCACTTCTTTAATCCAGTTATGCAAATAATTCTATTAAAAGCTGTCATGAGAAACTTGTTTGCTAATCTCCACCCCTCTCCAGGGAGCTGCTGTGGTTCTCTGAGGGACCAGGGCTCATCACTAAGGTATTTTTGGTGGTGTATTTTTTAATTACAATTTAAGAAGTTATTGCATGCTTTGATTTTATAAAGTAGCCTGGTTCAGAACTTGATGAATATTAAGTTTCCCTGGAAGGATTTTCATTGTTTCTTGCTTACACTGCAGCCCAGGTGTAAGCTGGGACTTGCACAGGGCAGGGCAGCTGCACTAATGCTTTGTCAAACACAAGCTATTCCTTATGGTAAAACATGGGACTTGTATTAAAAGGCAGTGCCCTTAAGAAACACAGAAAAAAGTCAGCCAGTATTTGATCAGGAACTAAAAACAGACTAGACAGTGACCAAAGGTCACTAAAGCTGAAATCAGGCAGCCAAAGAAAAACACTTAATTAAACCTCACTAAGGGTCAGGCAGAGTTGGTCTCTCCCCCACTTTGAGAATATCTGCTCAGAGCAGTCACTAAGGACTAACTTGATGGTGCAATGCATGGCTTTAAATAAATTTCCCTTGTGCTTGGACGAAGGAAATTCAAGGCTATATTTGTACCACGTTTGGGGAATGGCAATTTACCTGGGGTGGGCAAAAGCAGATCCTGCCATAAGGCCATTGCTCACCTGAGCATGGTGAGTGTTTCCCAGCTGATGGATGGGCTGGTACTTTTCATACCAGCTGAACACCAGATGCTCTGCACAGTTCCAGCTGAGCAAACCTTGCTTGCTGAGGGGCCGATGGTGAGCTATAATTAGATGTCTAAGATGATGCAGGGTACAGATAAAAGCTGAAAATGGCACACCTGCAGCTGGGGAAAAAAAATGCAAAATTGAACAGAACTGGACAATGCATCAATCAATCTGCCCACCAGATGAGAAGAGGGTAGGGAGAAAAACAGTGTGCTGGTGGTAAAGCCACAGCTGCCTCTGCCATTTCTGCATGAAGAAATGTTACACAAACTTTTACCTTCAGTTAAGGTAAGGGTAGAAAGCTCAAATATATCTCATTGGGAGTTATGTCCCTTTGGGATCTATAAGTTTATTCTCCTTGACAAGAAGCAGATAAGACTGACTCTCTTGCCTGCTGTTGCTTACTTTCCCTTTCTACAGCCTGCTTTGTCAAACTAAGTTAATGAAGCTAGTAATTTATATAAACGAGAAAACACACACTCAAGAACTCAAGAGCTGCCTGCTTTGTGTCTCTGAGCCATTGGAAATCAATTTGGGATCACTGCTATCTGTTTGCAGCCGATAAAGAGCTCTCCACCCTTTAGTTAACATGTTGTAATTTCCCCATGTTTCTTTTTTTTTTTTCTCTGCAGGGAACAACAAGGGGATAATGTCTTTTTTATCCCTACATCTACATTTCCTACAACTCCTACCTTTCCATGAGGCACTGGAGACCTTCCAGCAGCAGCAAGCAGGACTGCAAAGAGAAGCTCTCTGCTTTCCAGCGCGGTGATGGGACCTGCCTGTCCTGCTGAGCACAGTCCTTGGCTGCAGTTTGTCAGCCCCAGGGGGTTGTGGCAGCAGACTGTGCTGTAAACCAAGCCCATCCTGGGCTCCTGGAGGCAGGGCAAGAAAGAAAGAAAGAAAAAATTAATGTTTTTTGGACTTGAGGCAAAGGATAAGCACCCAAAGGCTAAATCTGCAGTCACCCAGAAGTGGTCCTGTGTGAATGTAGGAGTCACTCAAGCCTTCTTGTGGTCCCTCCCTTGTGGTGTGGCACTTCAGTGCACTTTTGATTGTGCTTTTGCTCCCTCCCCTCTGCCCTGCAGTGCCACAGGGGCAAGCCAAGCATGTTGATGAACCTCTGGTGTGAGGCCCACAGGAGCAGAGCAGTTGTGTACAGTCTGGAGGCAGGAGAGTTTGAGGGCAGATGCACCTGTGAAAGGGTCTGTTTATAAAAATAATCGAAAGATTGGGAATGCAATTCCAGGGCAAGTGTTCAATCAACACACTCCTCAGCACCTGGAGGCAGCTCTTGAGGAAGTAAGATGAAAATAGTTCAAATATTATGTGCAAGAGTTAGCTCTGAGCTGTATCACCAATATACACTATATACAAAGTATTTAAAATCATTAACAAGACAAAATCTTCAATGCTAAGCTTTGGAATTATTTTCCCTCAGTTATTGGATCCTTTTAAATTCAACATCTGCTGTTAATATGCAAAAATTAAAAAAATAAAAATAAATTTGAAACCATCTAAAGCACTAGGCAGCATATGGCAGACCTGCTTAATCTTAACAAGTCAATAATGTTATCATTGTGAATCACTTCTTCATTAAAACATGTATTTATGTCTGTTGTATAAATGATGTTTATTTCTAAAAGGCTTTTGTGCCACCCATGCAATTGTCACTTGTCACAGGTAATTCTAGATTGTTTTGATAGCACTGCCTCTTGGAACATTGCCACAGACTGAGGACAGACAGAAATGCAGATCATCACCAGTCAAAGTTCTGATAACATCACACACAGGGTGCAGGGAATATTTCAAACACCTGTGTTTTGCTGTAGTTATAAAAGACGAGTTTCTTTATTTTTAAGGCATTGTGGAAAGCACTGTTCCAAACACTTTCCACCCCCAAAAAAGTTGTACACAGGGTCTGACAAGATCTACATCTTTCCTAGTTCCTAACATTCTTCCTTCATTGCTAAGGAACAGATTTCCTTCATTGAAGGAACAGATTTTCCCATAAAAGAGTTTACCATGGCACTACTCACCTGGAGATGCTGCTGCCCAGGGACAGGGTGAGGACACAAAGGCAGTGGGGATTAAAAGCCAGGCTTCTCACACCCTGAAATCATTAAATTATTGGTTAAGGGCAACAGAACTTTGAAAAGTTCTCTTTCAGTCATTGGCTGAGAAGATTTATCTCCTTCCCCCACGGATGTTAAGGAAAGGCTCTGGAATTCCAGGTTACAGTTTTTCACACAGACATCTCCTTTCAGCTCAGTGTGAGGCAGTCACACCCCAGGGAGGCAGTGTGGAGAGTCACACCTTCACTTTGCACCCTCAGCAGTGGCTGTCAGCAGCTTCAGCCCAGGCAGCAGCTTATCCTGCACATCAGCATTCAGCATTTTGGGTAAACCCTCTGCAGTGCATTGTACAATCAGCTTGGGATGCTTTCTGTGCTCCTGTGTATCCACTCAGTCTTGCAAAGCTGAGATCTGATTTGTGGGTTTGTTCCTTTCCAAGGACTTCAGTGGTGCAGTAACAGCAGCCTCAGGCTGAATATCTTCTGTGAACACATGGACTTCATTGTCAAGCAAAAACCAACCAAACAACCCCCAACACATCAAAGGAATGAATTCACATAAAAATTAAATAATTCTTCAAATGCCTTGATTCCTGGGGATCAGGTGGCTTTTAAGAGGAGTAGAAGATGTGTCCACGTTTGCCCACCACTGAAGAAGCTATGCCCAAGTGGAATATTTGGTGGCTTTCTAAACCATTATGGGTTTTCTGAGCAACCAGAAAATGACAAAAAATTGAGGGCGAGAAGAAAATGCACAGGACTTTTAGTGCTAAAATGAATCAGCTGGACAAACTAAATCTGCAATATGATGTTCAACAAACATCCTAATTTGCAGCGCTGAAAATAGAGATAATTAGGCAAGCACTTTCACTTCCAGATCCAGCATGAGGTATTTGAAAACAGGGGTGGAAGGTGGGTTGGGAGAAGGCCAGACTGGCACAAGAATAGTGTTAAACTTTTTGTCAGCAGTGAATAAAACTAAATGAGGAGTGTTGGTACAGCTTTCTGAATCTGGAGCTATTTACATTCAAATATTGAGGCTCGAGGAGATGGATAAAGGTAACGTAGAGCTACACTGAGTTTCACAATTCACCTATTCAATAACAGCTGCAAAAACAGCAAGCCCTAGAGGTTATTCTAAATTGCAGATGTTTGGAACATGGATCTGCAGTTTGATTTCACCTTTTATTGCAGAAAGTCTAAGCTCTTTGAGACAGAGTTTAGAGCAGAGACAACTGTGTCCCTGTTGTGTCCTCTTAAATGGAGACCAGTGATTTAACCAAGCCACTGTGATATTCTGCTGCAGATAACAGTTAAAAAATGAGCTTTGAGGCTTCCCTCTCTGCAAGATTTGAATTTAATATTCACACCATAACCAGAGGACAGAAAACAGCGAATCACATAGGTAGAAACTCTTGCTAATGTCCCATTTACAGTAACTAAACAAGTTTAAACCCAAAAGAAATGAAAGAGAGAGCTTTGAAGTGCTCTGTTTAACCTCTGTTAGCTAGAGGTGTTTTCTATGAAATTCAAGATATGTTTTCAGGGAGAGCAGTGCCCTTTTAGGAAATATTCCAGCCTTGTGGGGTGGATATTGCCGCTTTGAACCACCAGGACATGTTTTAGTAACTGCAGAAACACAACAAGAAAGATCTTACAACAAGATATGGCAGAGTTTAGCTATCCAGAAGTATGCTAATTTCTCTTATTAGTGGCTAGGAATCCAGCAGACACCTCTTATCCTCTGAATATCAACCCTGCACATGTCTTTCCCAACAGGCACTAATTACACATTTGAGAAGCCACCAAACAGTTCAATTTCCTTTGGAATAGGCAGCAGTGTGGGTAAGCTGTCACTGCAAGCTGTGTCACATCTGGAAAACAGAGAGAAGCCTAAGAGGAACCTGTGGGATCTCCATGACTCAGAGCATTTAAGACCTGCGTTAGGCCTGGTTCCAAATATCTCCTTCTACATTAGAGGTAGTCTTGATTTCAAAGCAGGATAACAGGAATTTCACAAGGGGACCCTCCTTTTCCTTTCTCCTTCTCAACACCAGTAGAAGGAAAACAGAATAATGTGAACTTCCAACCTGTTAGTTTCCTGTTCAATATTCCCCAGAACAGTTTCTAACAAGTGGAAGAACCCAAGATCCGAGACATCTCCTCCTGACAGCTCTGGCAGTCTGGACTCCATGAAGCAAAAACCACGAAGCACAAGTATATATAATTATCAACCTAATAAGAAGCTAAAACAAAACCATGAATCAGAGCTCGTAGGAATATCAAGTACCATCTTTTCTCAAGAAATTAATATCAGCTCTCTTCAACACTCAGCATTAATGCATTTGATAAAATGGCTGGGTCTTTATTTACCAAAGTATTCTCTGCAGTCATTCTTTGTTTCTCTGGAACCTGCTAGTCAGCTGTTTTTCTCACTGATTCTTTCTCCCTCAGAGAAACTAAACCTGTTTTCCCCAACCCCTAACAGAACTCACCTTCTGATGTCCTCCCACCACCATCAGCTGGCCCCCCAGCCCAGCAGGCAGAGCCTTCAAACAGGAGCCCCCACCAGACACCCCCAGCACTGCTGCAGGCTGTGTTATTAGGAGATACTATTACATGAAGTCAGCTAGAGCCCACATAGGCAAGACAGTGATTAGAATAACTATCTGATATTAATAAAGCAGCCTATTAACACAGAATGAAAAGGCCTTTCCTAATCTGTTAGGAAAATAAATACTGAAAAGAATTAATCAAAATGAATTAAAACTATTGGGGGGGGATAAAGGAATTGATATTCCACCTCATCTTAGACATCCCGTTTCTCCAGAGTACTAAAAAGCTGCCCCCAGGTCATTATATCCTTTCCAAGAAACTTTCAGATTTCATTCTCAGGGGTTTATTAACCCCTTTTTGTTCCAAATGGGTCTCTTGCTCCTACTTATTTCCTCTTGCACTCACCTGTTCAAGAGGCGCTGTGGATCCCACCTCTGTGTCACACGCCTTCAGTTTGCAGAGCTGCTCCCCCCGTGTGCGAGGCTGCAGGACAACATCTCCTGCTGCTGCCCGGGCTGCCACACAGCCCCCAGCCCTGGCACTGTCTGGGCAAGAGGAGAAATCAGTGCTAATTAAAGGTCCCCTGGTAAGTAAATGACTGCCTGCTGTGTGCAGGCTGGCAGGGAATCCTGGTGCCTGTTTGTGCCTCTGGTTTATCACGGCACACGAGCGAGGGTTTGTACCTGGAACCGGGAATCTATCGCTGCTAAAAATCACAGCTCCTGCTGGGATAAAAGGAGCTACAAACCCGGGAGAAGAGTTGGTTTTTCGGTTCCACAGATGCAGCAGGTAAGAATGACAATTTCAGGTGTCTGGCTGCTGATTTCCAGCAGCTCCTGAGCATTGGAATATACACAGAAATATTCAAGAGCTCGAGCATTTTGTGGAGTACCTGGAGTGACGTCCCATCCCCTGCAGGGAGGATGCTTTCTGCAATCTAGCCTTCCTCTCTAGCAGACAAGAGCTAGAACAAGATCAATAGAATCGGAGAAAATCAAGTTAAAAGTCAGAAATGCTGCCCAGTGAAGGTTGCCTCTGCCAAGCTATGGCAGAAAATTCTGTTCCCCTGTGCTAAAAGGTTTGTGAAAGTGCTCAGTCAATATTGCTCTGGCTTCATGTGCAGCTCAGAGGGAAGGTTCAACAGTGGCCAGTTGGAGACAGAGGATGTTTAAAATGTGTCAGGCCTCTTAATTACAGATGGTCACTCAGTGGTTTCAGCTTTTAGGAGATGAGTCAGTGCCATTAGTGGAGGCAGATCCTTCCTTTGTCACAGTCCCTTCCAGCAGGGTTTGCTCTCACAGAACATGAGCCACTTGGATGAATGGCTCTGTGAGAGTCCAGGGCATCAGGAGATGGAACATCCCAACACTGTAGGCATCTTTTCTGTGCTTAATGTGATTGAAGAACTCATGACTTTTCCTCCTTTTTTTTTTTTTTTAATTCCTTTCAAAGGGATTTTTCAGAAAGAAACTTCCATTTGAGCAATACTGTAAAGAAAAGTAGATAAAGATGCCCTCCAAAAATATGAACTGGGAGGATTTTTGGTGTTGATTTTGTGTGTGACCTGATCCCGGCAGTAAATGCTTCCTAGACTGGTAATTTACTTTTTCAAGCAAGATCTTTTAAAACTCATCTTCTAAAGAAAGAAGAACTAAAACACACACACACACAAAACCCCAAATCAAACGCAAAAACCCCCAAACAAAACAACAACAACAAAAACACCCCCCCCAAAAAAACCCAAAACAAAACAAAAAAGCAAACAAACAAACAAACAAACAAAACCAGACCAGTTTAAAATTAAGGGCTCTAGCAAGTCCCTCCACATGCAGCAACTTTCTGGACTGTAATATTAGCCATGACAATATATTTAAAATTTAAATTAAAATAACATTGACCAAACCCTCTACCTGCACTCCCACTGGAGGGTTTTTCTGGGTTATTCCAACACTGAGGGCAGTTAAAAAGGGGGCCACAGAATAATTAACAAATATGGACTTAAAATGTGATGCTGGGACCATTTTGTTTAGTTGGCTTAACCGTGAGGATCCTTTATGTTTTTCAGGCAGTAGCACTGGATTTGATATGCAGATGTTTTACTCATTTGAGGAATTAAAGTGATTAAAACTCTCTTGAAATCCAGTGCTTTGCAATTACACTCTCAGAAGAGCTTTTCTCCTCCTAGTTCCAAGTGAACAAGTGGGTTTCCTTACACATATCGAGGTTATTAAGGATGGGGACACAGATTTTGGCACTTGGGGTGTCACAGATGAGGGATCTCTCCTGAAATACCTCGAAGTGCAGCCGTTTGCTGCGATGCACACCTTGATTGTGCCCTGGATGTGAACCGTGGGCTCCCGGAGCAGCCCCGTGGTTGTGGAGCGATGGATGCTCTTCCACTGCCACCTCCCGGCCACGGCCAGGGGCACTTGAGCGAGAAGGTAATGAGAGTGTTAAATGAACCTGAGATAATAAAAGACAAAAGTCTGCCTTCCGAGCCTGACCTTTGACGTTTAAAGTCTGTCCCTTGAGTCCGACCTCAAAACAAGGCAGTGGGGGTCTCACAGCTCTGAGGAACCCACTGCACACACACCACACAAGCCACTGCCAGCATTCAGAAATGTCACTGCTATTGCTTTGAACTGTTTCATCTGCTGGCCCTCTAGGAGGCCATAATTTTTTACCTTTATTTTTTCCCAGCTCCCTCTCCCTGTACAGCTGGGAGCACTCCTTCCCACAGAAATCTGTGCTTCTCCACCAGAGCCCTGCCTCAGTGCATCCTCCTAACACACACAAAACAGAGCTGTGCAAACACAGCCATAAGCAGCCATAAGGTTCCTTTTCACCCCTCCTATCTACCCACCAGGGAAGACAATGTGAGATCCTGAAAATCCAAGGATCATTTAAAAAACTACCAAACAAGCAAACAAAAGAACTCCCCATCAAACCCCACCCTACCTGTGGTCTGCATCCATAAACAGGACAGAGGAGTTTTGGATTCCACAGCTCATTTCGTTTCCCAGGTGAGGACAGACCTCTGCAGGACCCTGGGATCCAGCTGCTCCACCCCAAAAAGCCTCACCAATGGGCAAACAGCAGTGATTCCCACCATCCCTTCCTCCTAACTGTTTTCAGCTGCTTTCAGTGAAAATCCCCTTGCATATCTCCAGCAAAGCCAATTAACCCAGTATTAAGAGGAATGGAGGAAGAAGCTCCATCAAGTCATTGCTTTGCATGGATAGGACACACGAGAATTCAGGGTGGTCTCTCTTGGCCCTTCACACTGAATTGATTCATGTTTACAACCCTTTACTTCATTTGAAGGGAGCTTTTTGTGATTTATTTCTAATATATTTTCAGAAATGTAGCCCTGGCCTGCCAGCACAGACAGAAACTGCAACAAAATAGGCTGTGGTTTGGTCCCTAGAGTTTATTTACTATTATTGTTGTAAATAACAGGTTACAATGTTTGTGATGTTTAAAAACATCTCCTTTTTGTTAAGCCTGTGTTCGTGTGTAGGTGGAGCCTCCCCCCTTCCTGTGTGTGTGCAGGGTTGTAAAGCAGTGTTCTTCTCTCACAGTATGAGTTTTTCATCTAATTCTTACCTTTCTCATTTTACCCATCTTTCTATTCCTGTCTCTGAATTTTCCATTTTTCCCTTGGCTGCAAATAACTGGAGGGTGTTGAGATTCCCAATGTGTGCCCTCAGAAATACCTCTAAGTTCTTCCTTCAAGTTGAGAAATAGCAAGAAAGAAAAGGAATCTTATTGAAAAAACATTTCCTTTGGGTAACAGCTTCACAGATTCCAATATATTTTGAGGAATATGTTTTTTCTGCTCTTTCCTATCCTTGGCTGAGACTGTGGGCATGATCCTAAACATTGCTTTTTGGACTACCTTGTCCAAGACACCTTTTGACTGAAGTCTGGATCTCTTCAAAACTGAGATTCATAGCATGGAAAAAAAAAAAAAAGAAATCATGACATTAAAAAAATAAAAATCTGTTCCAAGGAAAGAATAAAACGCCATGTCAGGTTATGATTGACTCATCACAAACACCCTCCACTGCTCACACAGAACTACACAAATAAACACAGTGTATGTGTAAGGAAACACAGTGAATAAAGTATATAAATAAACATAGAAAATGAGGTCAATCTTTGCAATAAATAAGCTGAGAAACATACTTGTTCAAAATGTTCCTAGGTCAACACATTAACTTAAATAGGAAATATTTTTAAAATAATCTCATGTTTACAAGCTTGTTTCACAAACTTCTTTCAGGAGTTTGAATCTCAGAGTTTTAGCAATCTAGGATAATATTGTGATATTCAAAATGGCCAGTGTTCTGCATCCAGGAATTTTAAGGCAATGAAAAGTAGAAATACAGCTGCAGGGAGAGGAAAGAGGCAGGTTTCAGAAGCAGAGATTAAAAGAGCTTTTTCCCTCCATATTTTTCCCCTACCATTGCACAGGAAGAGTAGAGAAGGGAGACTTTTTGATAAGTTCTTTTTTTAAAAAACACCAAGGAGGCCACTGACAAACAGCAGTACCTTCCTGGTCCCATATACACAGTGACAGTAATCCTGCAGGTAAAGGACCTAAATTATTTGTGATGCGAGTTCAGCTGCAGAACCGTATAAGTGCAAGAGTTAATGGATTTTGTGCCTTCCAAGACTTTCCTGGCATTTGAGGGTAAGCTGACTGACAGACAAATCCCCCATGAGTCTTTTCCTTCCTTTCTTAGACAGGAATATATTTGCTCCTTTCCAGTCTTCTGGTGCTCATTTACACCCCACGACTTCCCAAGATAACCCCGAGGGGCTTTGATGTTTATTCTGCCCTATTCCTCTGCAAAAAAGTAACCTTCTTTAAAAAAAGGTTAAAAAAAAAAAAATTCCTTTTAAAAAAATGTAACTTTTCAATCCAAGGAGTTTGTAAGATTTTCACAAATTATTTCCTGTGTTTTTTTTTGTTTGTTTTTGTTTTTTTTTTCCTTAACTTTTCAAGGGAATTTTTATAAAGAAACTTCCATTTGAGCACTACTGTGTAGAGGATGAAAGCAACCCAAATACCCCACAAAAATATGAGATAGGAGGGGTTTGTAGTGTTTCTTTTGTGTGTGACCTGATCCTGCTGGTTTTAGTGGCAGATAAAACACACTCAGAAGGGGACACACCAGAACAGCTCCGTTGTGTTTCTCTCTCTGGTACTGATTTCTACCCTGAGTCTGGCTGAGGGGAGAGTTCAGGCATGGTTTGATCCATCTGGCCGTGATGTGGCCAAACAGTGTGGACAGCGGTGCTGCCCCAGGGCTGACTCCCTGCCGAGAGCGAGCCCCGGGCAGTTTGTGGAGCGATGGATACGATGGATGCGATGGGTGCGATGGATGAGATGGGTGTGATGGGTGCGATGGGTGCGATGGATACGATGGGTGTGATGGATGTGATGGATGCAATGGATGCTCTTCCACTGCCACCTTCTGGCCGTGGCCAGGGAGACTTGAGTGAGATGGCAATGAAAGCATTAAATGAACTTTAAAAGATAACGAACCAAAGATTGAACTACCCTTTCATTTCTGCCAGCAAACCCCACCTCACCTTGGATGTGCCCTCTTGGCCACAGCTCAAAAGATAAGAATGTTTTTACAGAGCTCTAAGTTTTGGTGGTCTGACACTTTAGCCAAAATTCTGATACTGTGAGCTAACTCTGGAAAAGGCTTTTCTGTTTCACAAAGCCCAATCTATCTGCGTGTTTACAAAAGCACAGACTGGGATGTCAGTCTGGAAATGAAGGAAATGCTCAGGCCCATCAGACTGGCCCAGTTCCCTGGCTGAGCAGAGCAGGAACACTTTACACCAATATAAAAGACCTATTTCAAAACTTGGATAAATTTCCTAGTTTTCAAAATTCTAGGACTGCGCCTATATTTTAGGGTGGGTTTGTTTTTGTTTGGTTTTTTTTGCTTTGTTTTGGTGTTTTTTAAAATTTTGTTTTGTTTATTTATGTTTGTTGGGGAGTTTTTTGTATTACTGTAATTTCCTATAGTGCCTCAGATGCTCATCAGGAACCTGCTCTAAGTTATTAAAGATCCTCGAGGCCCACCCCCTGCCATGGGCAGGGACACCTTCCACCAGCCCAGGTTGCTCCAAGCCCCACCCAACCTGTCCTGGGACACTCCCAAGGATGGGGCAGCCACAGCTTCTCTGGGCACCCTGAGAAGCCCTGAGGCTTCTCTGGGCACTCCTCTCACAGGGAGGAATTTCTTTGTAATCTAAATTACTGTCTAATCTAAACCCACCCTCTGTCAGTTTAACACCATTCTCCCTTGTCCTGTCCCTCCAGGCCTTGTCCCAAGCCCCTCTCCAGCTCTCCTGGAGCCCCTTTGGGCAGTGGAAGGGGCTCTAAGGACTCCTTGGAGCCTTCTCCAGGCTGAACAACCCCAACTGTCCCAGCCTGTCTCCAGAGCAGAGGTGCCCCGGCCCTCTGAGCACCTCTGTGACCTCCTCTGGACTCACCCCAGCACCTCCAGGTCCTGTTCATGTCCGTGGTCCCCCAGAGCCGGGCTCGGCTGTGCCCAGCCCCCTGGCAGCTTGGATGCAGAATCTGAAATGCTCAAGGAAGAAACTCCTGTCTCCAGCAGGTGTCAGTGGAAGCTGCAGAATGGAGAAACTCCACCAAGGCAGGGCTTTATTGGCTTGAGTCACCTTTTACTCCTACAGGCTGCTCCCTGGCCAGGGGAGAGAGTGAGGAATGTCATTGTAAGCCAGGTTACTTAATTATTTGTTTCCTTTGAAGTACAGGTCAAAAATTTGCAAAGTGGGGTGCTGTGACTTCAGAGGGGGACAGTGATGAAGCAGTGTTAAATCATTTATTGAAGGGGCACGTTTGAAACACTTGAATGAGGGACTCGATTCACTCATGTTAACAGGGAGTTACAGATCTCTGCTCCCTGGAGTAGTGCTTTACCCTGTGGGACACAAACACACTAAAGGGCAGAGATAAGGTTCTCTCAGCAGCTTAAATCCTGACATTTCCTAGCATTTGAGTGCTTTAGATGTGACTGATGGAAGCTCTAGAGACATGCCAGTATGACATCTACCTGCCTGATGCCGTGCATCTCAAAGGCAGGGGGTTATCTGTCCCCCCAGACTCCACCTGTGCTCCCACAAATCGCCAGCTGCTCTTCCCACAGGCCCATGAGCACCAGTGCTACTTGCTGCTCACACCACACCTTCCTCCTGTCAGCTTCTGCATTCCTGCTGGCTGCCTGCAGCGTTGGGTGGTCCCAGAGACACTTTCCCTGAGCCAGAAAGGAGCTGCCACTGAAGTACATAAGGTGGTGGCTGTGCAAGCTGATGGCACTGCCTGGCTGGTGCCAAAAACCGGCTTGGACCCAGGAGTGCACGTCTGAGTGCTCCCTGGCAAGCTGCTCTGAATACAACTGCACAAATACACGCTTCAGAACAGGACTGGACTGAGCCTGAATGAAGGTGGATGAGGGTCAGAGTGATCTTCCCTGCTTTAGCATCACTAGAGCACTAATGAGGACCTGATAAAACCAGGACTGCCGAGATGTGCTGCCAAACCCTGAGAGCCTGTGGGGGGACTGGGAAAAAGGAGGTGTATTTGTATCTGTATATTTGATCCCAGCTGCACAGAGATGATGTGGTTTATATTTGTTTAGTGTCTCTCCAAGCAAGCAATGATAGGTTTTCAGTAAGGCTGTTAGCAATTCCCCTGGTCTGCCCCTCAATCACCCCCCACCCTGAACAGTGTTCACCGACTTCCATTGTCTTCAATCACCCCACACAATTTCAGGCAGAGTGATGCCAGAAGCAGGGCCAGCTTTAACCTTACAAATGGCATGGTCCATTCCTGTCCAAGCATCATGAACCTCTCTAAAGCCTTTCTTTGTTATTCTGTTTTTCTGGTGACATTGAGTGGCCACACAACGTAACAGAGGTTTAAGAAAATGCTGTTGTACAGTGTAACTTCATCATCATGACAGTGTTCACAAGACAAGAACACATACTTGTCATAAAGGTGAAAATAGGAAAAAATTTACCTCTACCTAATAAAGTACCTTGTGGCTGATCTGGGATTCTTGTGTTTGGCCTGAGTTGCCATATGTGGACCCCACACACCACCAAAAGCCCTGCTGAGGGCAGCTGCACAGGCACAGGTATGTGTAAAAACTCAAAGGGTTTTAATTTTCAGTAAAAAATAATATATAAGTCACCTCATTGCTATTTGTAAACAAGTGTGCTTAGATATTTATTTCCACTGATAAGCACGTGGTGTGGCTCTGGGGAATGGTTCTGTGCAGGGCCAAAAGTTGGACTCGATGATCCTTGTGGTTCCCCTCCAACTCAGCATGCTCTGTGATTCCATGGAATACATTCCAGAGCTCTCAATCCTCATGGCCCTGCAGAGTATCTTCAGCAGGGCTTTTGCTGGCAGTGCCCAAGCTCTCAGAGACAGGCTTTGCCTGTCTCTGAGAGCTTGGGCACTGCCAGCAAAAGCCCTTGGGTGGGCTTGGGTGGGCCCAATAAACCTGCAGACTGAGAACCTTCCTCTGTGTTTTTACAGCATTTATTAAGAGATGCCTCACTTGTGAAGAGCTGCTCTCACTTGGGGAGAAACCTTTCAAACAGCAGCAGCATTTCAGTGAGACAATTCAAATAACATGCAGCACACAACACAAACACGTGGCAATCCTGAACCACTGATGTGGTGCATTCCCCCAGAAGGTTTTATTAAAAGAAGTTCCTGCCCCATGTCACTTGGAGATCATGACGCCTCAGTGCCACTTCACAGGAATATTTTGCCTTTGTTGAATATTAACAAGGGGTGAACTTACCTATCTTGTGCGAATAAAACGTTTCGTGTGATGTTTTATTAACAAGTTCATCAACACACATTTGCAAAGCTTTTCATGATCCTCCCTCAATTAATCCATTTACCTATTCAGAAATGCAAATTTTTTAAAACATGCATCCATCATTGAATAATGACTCTAAAAGTCTTTAAAGACACTTAGACTAATACACAGCATAAGTTTCTATTAACATCAAGTATTGCAAAATAAATTAAAAAAAAGACTTAATCTCAATATCCATTAACTTAATTTACAATTCTCTAGCAAGAGAATCTCATGCTCATTTACTCCTGGATCTATAATTAAAAATTCTGTCATAAACTCCCAGCATCTTCATTTCTGTTGTATCTTATTCAATATGTTGCATCAGAATTCAGAGGAAGAAGTTATAGATGATTCCTGATTTATTAAGTCATTTTTTTTAAAGTACATTTGGTGAGGGTTACAAAACCTATTTTTAAGAAAGATTCAATAGAGTATATGAAAGTATAAGAAAGTGAAAGCTTGACAACATTTTACATCCCAGAGCATTGCAAACACCCCCAAAGAGGGAAGCGATTCTTTAACAGTAGTCATGTGAGTCACTCACTAAAGAGAATGTAATGAATCTGAGGAAAGCATTTCCCAACACCATACTCACAATATCCCTCAGCCCCAGGGGGTGGGGACGGTGTGTCTCACCCAGGCAGGATTTTCAGGGGTGTTGTGCACCCAGCCAAGAAGGACACCATGGCAGCCAACGAGGATGCTACACAAGATACCAGAGATGCCTTCCCTGTGGAGCTGTTTCCCAAAACTTGCAGTGTCCAGCGGCCATAGAGCACGTGCTGCAGGGGCAGAAGGCAATAGGATGCTCTGCAGACGCTTTACAGGTGGGAGGGAGAGGAACACCCCAGAGCTGCCTGGGCTGGGGTGTGACTGGGGCAGGGGGCAGCTGGCTCTGAGGTGTGTGATGGGGTTTGCTCCAGCAGTTCCCCTCTGTGAGCCCAGACAGGTGTGTGGGTTCACTGGCAACCACAGTGCTGGCCATTGACACCGCCCTGACTCGGGGAGCAGCGTCAGAACTGCTCACAACCAGCTCTGCCAGCCGGCATCCCAGCAGCACTGGGGAAATGACACACAGGAGAAGTCCCAGATGCTGAAAACTGTTGATGACGAGGTTGTACCACTTGGGTTGTGAATGCCACGTCACAAAGTGATCTGCTGCTCTCATTTTCCAGCGTTCAGCTGTGCTTTCATCCACCTTGGTGAGGTGACCAAACCATGCTGTGAGAACAAAATCTAGCAAGGCACTGTGTGTGTGCATCCACATGTTTAGGGAAAACTATTTTTTTTTTTTAAAACCTCATATGACGCTGATTATCTGCAGATACTTGATGTGCTTATGATTTCAATCAGCATTTTATTCATTCATTGCCTCTCGGTTTATTGATTTATAAGCCCTTTAGAATGGTATGATTAGTGCTAGCATTTTATTCTCAGTGGGGGTAAAATGGTATTTCATTATTAACGTGTTAGAAGCTATTTCAAACTGACAGTTTGTTTTGAATCTGGGCAAGAGAAGTGACATTTATATTTGGAAGCAGAAGATTGACACAGAAATTATTCCGAAACATAATTACAGTAAAGGCAAATGCAGAAGGAGATAGAAATTCCAGCTAGAGTTTCTGGGGGCTCCTCTGCCATCAGTAACTAACTGCTGCTCTTTTCTCAGCTCAGTGTAATGAGACACAGCAGTGGTCCCTGTAGGCACTCAGAGTAGATGCAGTATCAAGATTTTTATGCATTTAGGAAACCCAGCACAGGGCTGTGAGTGAGGACAGAAGGCAAATGCTTGTTCTGCAGCCCGTTCTGGCTATCCCTGAAAGCTGCAGTGCTGTGACAACACCCTGGGCTGGAAGAAAAAAACCAGGAGAGGGTTAATGCCAGTAAGCAGACAAGGAACTAATGGAGACGATCCAGTGCAGGGCTTGGAGGATGATGAGGGGACCAGAGCATCTCTCTTACAAGGAAAGGGTGAGAGAGCTGGGGCTGCTTAGCCTGGAGAGGAGACGACTGTGTGGGCACAAACTGAAGCACAGGAAGTTCCATCTGAATATCAGAAAAAACTTCTTTACCCTGAGAGTGACAGAGCACTGGAACAGGCTGCCCAGAGAGGCTGTGGAGTCTCCTCCTCTGGAGATATTCACAGCCCACCTGGATGCAATCCAGTGCAACCCTGCTGTAGGTGACCCTGCCTGAGCAGGGGGCTTGGACCAGATGATCTCCAGAGGTCCCTTCCACCCCCAACCATCCTGTCATTCTGCAATTTACGTTCCTTTGCAGTTGGGCTGATTTAGTTCAGTGTTTGCCAGGGTACCTGGTGCCTGTCAGCTCCAGTGGTGTGAGGGATCCGTATCAGTGTCCATTCTCACACGTTCCAGAAGACTCAGGAAAATTTTGGACTTTAAAGATAGCATTAGAGTAGGGTTTTCCTCCAAAGGATTTTGATTTTAGTGACTGATCCTCCATTACTGAGGTCTAAAGGAACTTTTCCATTGATGTGAGCAGGAGCAGAGGCCAGGGCTGTGTTGAAGTGCTGGGAGTTTCCCTCTTGGCACTACAGCTCATGAAATGGGGACACACAAGCTTCATACAGAAGTTATGTACAACCTATTAGTCATGGAATAAAGAATACATAGATCCAGAGAGCAGCAATGAGTCAACATATTACATGAAACCAGTTGCCAAACATGACCTGATTTGTGGCTCTCTTCTCTGGAGCAGAATGAGTAAGAATACAAATTGGCCACTATCGCATTTTTTGTGTGTTGGGCGATTTTTACGGTTATTTCTCAGAGGAACCCAGAATCTATTACAATGTGGTTTTTAATATTTAATATGTTGTAAGCAGATTAAATAAATAAAACCGAGGGACTCAAAATTCTTTTACTTAAATGCCTAGGCTTTTGTTTGTGTAGGACTGAGAGCCTTATGCTACACCAGTGAGCACTCGTTTCTGTATGAGCTTACTTGGAACTGCAGGATTATTAAATTCTTAGGATGGAATCCGAGAATCCTCACTGAAGTCAACCAGAGCACAGCCTCTCACTGCAGCAGGACTGAGACTTCAGATTTCTGCCTGGTGCAGTCTCACTTCACCTCTCCTGAGCTGCTGTCTTCTGGTGGCTGATCTCATTACATTGCACTGTTTCATATTCCTTCCTAATGAAAGAAGTCAGATGTGTATCCATTATCCAGGCATACTCCCTTCATAATAAAGACAACAAAAAACAATCATTACAAATAAATGTCCAGTTTTATCTGGATAACACAGAGAAAGTGGCTTAATGACTACACATACAGAAAAACATGAGTATACTCGGGACTAGAATTATTCAACTCCTGATGAAAGAGAGTTGAAGGAAGCAGTATGCAATTAGATACAATTATGAAACATATATAGGAAATCAGAGCTGATTACAGTTTTTCCAACTAATATTTGCCTTTCACTGGAGGAAAACTTTTAACTGAAATTAACGAACAGAATTATGCCATGTCAAGCAAAATGCTGATTTCCTCTTTATTGGAGAGAAAACAGCAAAAAAAACCCAAAACAAAACAACCCATCCTAAAGTGTTTTGGGGGGCAAAGAGATTGAAAGACTGAAAACTGTTTCTTATTTCAATGAAAAAAATCAGAATTTCCATGAATAAGTTCCTGGATGAAAGAGCAGAACTTGTCTTTACCCTAACAATGACATCTGTTTGCAATAACACTCCATGCCAGTAAACGATGTTATTTTAACTAAACTATTGGCGTGGCGATGAAAGTGACAGTAAAATGTTGATATGGAAGCTAATTTCTGTGTTTGGCCTTGAGATCCATCTTCACAGACACAGAGCGAGTGCAGAAACTATTTTTGGCAACATCATTGGAATCCAGATTTAATTCTGACATTTCTCTGCCTTCCTGAAATCCACGGAAGACATCTGGCTGCGTTCTCTGCCTATGTTTGTGAAGTGCCATTGAAATCGTTTGCATCAGCAGTGAATTTGGAGATAGAATGTGACGAGGAGGTGCATGAGAGCAGGAGGGGACCAAAACCTTGGGTTGTACAGAAAAAAAAGAATGGCAACTCTTCAGTGTATAACGTGCTTACTGAAAGCTGGGAATAAGATGTCATTCTGAATGTGTTTCTGTGAACTTTTAACTTTGTTTGGTGCTCCTATGCTGCTTAGGCCCATGATTTATATGCAATTATGCACATGCATGGCATGTGAGGAGCTGGAGGATGGCCCTGCCTGATTCCCAGGGGAGCTCCTGCCATGGACATTTGCAGCCCCTGCTACGGGTGTGCTTTCAGCAGCCCTTTAGAAGAATAACTGACTTAAATGTTTGTGAGTTATCAGTTAATTTAATACTATTTAGGGTGGCCACAGACTCCCCATCCTACTTCCTGAAGCTAGCAATGTTTGTTTAGGCACAGGGTGGCTCTGCAGCCTTTGTTTGCGGTGGTTCGGCACAACACCCCACCGTCCTGCTGCCTGCCGCCAGGAGCCGAGCTCTTGAGTTACTGGCTCAAGGTGCAGACTTCCTAAAAAGAGGAATTAAAAAAAAACCAGTGGTGCTGCTCATCTGCCGGGGTACCATGGCCGTAGCTGTGGCCGTGGCCATGCTGTGGTCATGGTCATGCCGTGGTTGTGCCATGGCGCGGGGCTGGTGGCACCAGTGGGATGGGTGTCTGTGGCCCTGCCAGAGGGCCGGGGCAGTGGCAGCCCCTGCGTGCTGAGGCACAGCTGGCGTGGGGGCTCCTGGCCGGGGCTCTGCAGCCTCCCCACGTGGCAGCCATGTGGGCGGAAGGCAGCAGAGAACTGGCTTGTGGCTGTTTCGTTCCGGAGACCGCTTTTTCCAAGCGTCCTAAACACGGGCCTTAATCATCAGCACTTCTGAAGCACTCATCGTTCTTGTATCCAGGCAAGGAGCCTTGTTATTACCCTTTGAGAGATACCACATTCTTTCATTTCCTAGGGAAGGGGGCCTGCCAGCAGTATCAATACCGGCACTGCTCGGTTTGTTTCAGATTAAAAATGTCCCCAGGGATCCGAGTTCATCGTCAGCAGGGTCTCAAGCAGGTCACAGGAATAAACCCTGCCACTGACCCAGGGAATGGTCACTTCACTGAATACACTTCTCTGCTTTCACCAAGAGGAGAAAATTCTCTGGGCCTGAGTTGGGAAAGCCTCTCTCTCCAGCTTTGTGATGCCGAAATTTTGCCCCAAAAGGCACGGAGAAACTGCTTTAGAGACAAAGTTTGTTTCTTTAAAGCAGGAGGTATTTTATTGCAACGCGTTGGGGAACTCTCCAGGTCGCCCTGGGCAAAGAGCTCCGTCGTGTATAATCAGCATAGCTCTTTTATACAGTTTTCGAATATAGGATTACAACATAATCATGCATATTCATTAAATTGCAACATCTAGTTGTAATATTCATATGAAGGTGGAGTCTGGGCGGAGTCTTCAATTTGGGGAGATTTCACGGTGGGAGTTCCTGTTGCCTTCCTCTGGGCGGGGGTCGTGTGTGAGTCTTCCTCACTGTAAACTTCTGAACTTTCTTTCGATCTTCTCCTTTTAAGGCAGTTTTGGCAAACACAATAAGGTCAGGCTGACTTTTGGCTCATCCTACGATTTGCTGAGTTGCTATCTCTGTGAGGAATGCAGCTATCTCTCTAGGACTGCTCTAGGATTCGCTGAGTTGCTATCTCAAGGACTGCCTAGTTTCCTAATGTTAAGGTTTTGAAATTTCTCTTACAATTTTGTGTTAACCTTTTATGTTTCAAAGTTTTAAGTGAGTGGCTTCATTCCCCCCTTTTCTTATAACTTACGAATTCTTTCGTCAAGTTTTAATCTCTAAGGGACGTTGGTAAGATTGGATCATTGCCTAAAGTGTTTGGGTTTTTGTCATTAAGGATTTCAGTCTGCTCCATAGGTATATGTTTGTGAGTGTTAGTAAAGCATAGCTATGGTTATGATTAGTATTGGGTGCACAAGGTAGTGGAATACTTGAGTTGCTGTTGGGGAATGCCCTGTAAAAATATCCCACTAATGGTAGTGCCGTGTCCATATTCACACAGGACTTTTACTCAGGGGCTTGGTACCCAAACAATTATCTGCAGATGCTGGTGTTTCGCTTGTTTCTTCCTCTTGCTTATTCTCCGGAGCTTTCTTGACTCGTGAGTAATGAATCCATGTAGGTCGCTCTTTGATCCGGACCGCGGTGAAGGTGGTCAGCAGAATTTGGAAAGGTCCTTCCCACTTTTCTTGTAGGGGTTTTCCTAAGAGATTCTTAACATATACCCAGTCACCGGGGTTGAACAGGTGTAATTTACAATCAGGCTGTTTGGGTTGATGTTCTATCACCACAGCTGTACTTTTATCAAAATGTTTCCCTATAGTGATTACATAATCATAAATGTACTGATTACCTATTTGGTCTATAGCATCTCCATTTACAATCATAGCGTAAGGTCTTCCATACAGAATTTCAAATGGACTCAATTTTTCTTTTGATCTTGGTTTGACTCTCAGTCTAAGTAGAGCAATAGGCAAAGCTTGATACCACTGTAAATTGGTTTCCTGGCATATCTTAGCAATTTGTTGTTTAATCAGGTGATTCATCTTTTCGACTTGCCCACTAGCCTGAGGCCGGTAGGGCGTATGTAACTGCCACTTAATTTGTAATGCCTTGCTTATTGCTCTTACTACTTTTGCACAAAAATGCGTACCTCTGTCTGAAGATATACTTCTCGGTACCCCAAATCGGGGTATTATTTCGTTTAGTAAAACCTTGGTTACTTCTCTTTCTTTATTTGTCCTACAAGGGAATGCTTCAGGCCACCCAGAAAATGTGTCAGTTAATACTAATAAATATCGAAACCCCCCTTTTCTTGGGAGTTCTGAAAAATCAATTTGCCACACTTCACCTGGGAATTTACCTCGATTTATGGCTCCCTGATGTACCTTCGTCCCAGTATTTGGATTATTCTTTAGGCATCGCTCACATTGAGATGTGACGTATTTTACTGTAGTAAAGAGTTTTGGTCCTGCTATTCGGGTTTGTAAATATTGATAGAGTGGGTCTAAGGCCCAATGGGCTTTTTCATGTTCTGTCTTTACAAACTGCCACATTAATTTTTCAGGTATTATTAGTTGACCTGTTTCTAACTGTCCCCACCCGTTGTCTAACAATTTACCCTTGTTCTTTTTAATCCATCTTTGATCTGATTCTTGATAATTTGGTTGAAAATCTGTATCTAATTCTCCCGGTATTAAAGCTGTTATAGTTATTTCTTCAGTTTTTGCAGCAGCTAATTTGGCTTCTGCATCTGCCTTCCTATTCCCTATTTCTGGAACTGTGTTACCTTTCAGGTGTCCCTTACAATGCATTATGGCCACCTGCTCTGGGAGTTGGACCGCTTCTAACAACCTTAGAATTTCTTCTGCATGTTTAATTGTTTTCCCCTGGGCAGTTAATAGTCCCCTTTCTTTCCAAATCGCTCCGTGAGCATGTACGACAGAGAAAGCATATTTAGAATCAGTCCAAATGTTAATTCGCATACCTTCTGCTAATTCCAGGGCTCGGGTAAGAGCAATCAGTTCTGCCTTCTGGGCCGAAGTCCCTGCAGGTAGGGGATTTGATTCAATTACCTTTTCTGTTGTGGTCACTGCATAGCCTGCCATTCTTACTCCTTGCTTCACGAAGCTGCTGCCATCCGAGAACCAGTTGTCTGCATCTTCAAATGGTTCCTCCTTAAGGTCTGGACGACTGGAATAGACCGCTTCGATCGTTTCCAGGCAATCATGTTCGAGAGGTTCTGCCGGAATTCTCCCTTCTAGAAATGAAGCTGGGTTGACAATGTTAGTTACTTGAATGGTTATATCATCTGATTCAGCTAGGATGGCTTGATACTTTAGGAATCTCGAAGGCGATAACCAATGGTTACCCTTTTGTTCCAGCACTGCTGAGACAGTATGAGAGACTAATACAGTCATTTTCTGGCCTAGCGTAAGCTTTCTGGCCTCTTCTATGTTGATAATCACTGCGGCCACTGCTTTTAGGCACCCAGGCCAGCCTTTGCTTACTTCGTCCAATTGTTTGGAGAAATAAGCTACAGCTCTCTTATGTGGTCCCAACTGCTGTGCTAGAACTCCCAGAGCCATCCCCTGCCACTCATGGGAGAATAACCAAAACGGCTTAGTTACATCTGGAAGACCCAAGGCTGGGGCTTTCATGAGTTCTTGTTTCAGTCTTTTAAAAGCTCCTTCTGCCTCGGGAGTCCAAGTTAAGGTACTCGTAGTCCCTTTTAGTAAGTCATATAGTGGTTTGGCAAGTATTCCATATTGATGAATCCATAATCGGCACCAACCTGTCATTCCCAGAAAGGCCCGTAGATCTCTTACCGTTTCTGGTCTGGGCATCTGACAGATGGCTTCTTTTCTTGCTGTGCCTAGAGATCGTTGTCCCCTGGAGATTTCATACCCCAGGTATATCACCTTTTCTTGTACCAGTTGTGCCTTTTGTAAAGAAACTCGATATCCACTTAAGCCCAAAAAGTTTAGCAGGGAAATAGTCCATTCAAGGCACTCCTCTTCTGTTTCAGTTGCTACTAATAAATCATCTACATATTGTAGAAGGGTACCATTTCCCAGTGGCCTTTCCCATTGTTCTAATTCTTTGGCCAATTGGTTTCCAAAAATTGTGGGACTGTTTTTATATTCCTGCGGTAACACAGTCCAAGCTAGTTGAGTCTTTCTCCCTGTTTTAGCAGATTCCCATTCAAAAGCAAAAATTTTCTGGCTTGTCAGAGCTAAGGCTAGGTAAAAGAATGCATCTTTTAGGTCTAATACTGTGAACCATTTTAAATTTTCCCTCAATTTGGTTAAAAGAGTATAGGGATTTGCTACAACCGGGTGTAAAGTTTTTGTAATTTCGTTCACTGCCCTTAAATCTTGGACTAGTCTATATGTCCCATTCGGTTTCTTAACAGGTAGGATTGGTGTATTAAAATCTGATTCACACTCTACCAATAATCCTAGTTCTAGAAATTTCTCTATTATTGGTTCAATTCCCTTTCTATCTTCCAACCTCAGCGGGTATTGTTTTCTTACTACCGGTTTTGTTCCTGGTATTAACTCAATATTAATAGGAGCTGCTCGTTTTGACCTTCCAGGTACATCAGTGGCCCATACTAATGGGTATACTTCACTCATAATGCGTTCAATGCTATGATTTTCAGGTTTTGGTTCTATATAACTGATTGTTAAACTTAAAGCTGTTATTAGTTGTTCATCATTCACTTGAAATTCAAGTTTATCTTTATTGAATTTTATTACAGCCCCTGAATTCTCTAATAGGTCTCTACCTAGTAGAGGCTTTGGAGAATTTGGTAAATACAAAAATTGATGAATTCCCATTTGTTTTCCAATTCTGTATTTAATAGGTTTTAGAAAGTAGGCTTTTTCTGGTTGGCCTGTCGCTCCCACGACCTGTACAAATTCATCACTTTTGGGTACCAATTCTTGATTCAGAACCGAAAACGTTGCTCCTGTATCTATTAAAAGTTTAATTTCTTTTCACCTTCCCCTAGCTCCATTTTAACCAGTGGGTCTGCTAGGGAACGACTCACCGGTCCCCCTCATTCACTGTTTTGATGTGCAATGGTAGCGATTGCAGGTTTCTCTCCTAGCAGAGGACAATCTCGTCTCCAATGTCCTATCTGCCAGCAATTAGCACACTGATTTGGTTTTATCCCAGGCAGATGGGGTTGAGATTCTCTTTTCCCACTCCCTTTTGCTGGGTAACCTCTACCTCTGGTATTGGATTCTGGAGGCTTTACACTGGGGGCTGCTACTGCTGCTGCCACTATTCGAGCAAACCTTTTATCTTCCTTTTTCTTCTCTTCTTTATCTCTGTTGTTATACACTTTCCAGGCCTCGTTCATCAATGTTTCTAGGTTTCTATTTTCTGGGTGCTCAAGCTTTTGCAATTTCTTTCCGATATCTGGGGTGCATTGTCCCATTACTAACCCCAATAACTGTTGCTTCCCTTCCTCCGATGCTGGGTCGAGGGGTGTATACTGTCTCATAGCTGTCCTAAGTCTGTCCAAAAATTCTGAGGGGGTTTCATCTTTCCCCTGTCTGACATCATATAGCATTGCCCAGTTGATGGCTTTAGGTATTGCATTTCGCAGACCAATTGCTATCAGCTTTCTATATTGCACCAGCCGCCCATACTAGACTGGATTATTCAGATCCCACTCTGGGTTTCGATTGGGGAAAACTACATCTATTCTTTCTGGTAGTAACGCAGCATGCTCTCTTCCTGTTCTTAACACGAGTTCCTTTTCTGTTTCTGTTAATTCTGACAGCATTACCTCTATGTCTTCCCAATCAATATCCTGATTCTTTGCCAGTAATTCAAACCTCCTGGCTACTCCCTCTGGATTCTTTCTGAAATTTCTTACCTCTTCTCTCCAGCTATTTAGATCGCTTGTTGTAAATGGTACTTTTATTCGTGCCTGTTCTCCTGCAATAGGCATTATCCTTCTGAGGGGAGCTATCATATAACCTTCGTCTCTCTCTTTCGCTTCCTTCCGTGCTGCCGATCTAGTATAGTATGAATTGCTAGTCCCTTCCCCAGGATCTTTTTCCTGGGTTTCGAGATCTATTTTATTCTTTCTCTTCCCTGTTCTCTTTTTCTGTTTTTGTTCCTCATTCTCAGTTTCCGATCCTTCCGCCAAATCATCCTCTATTAACCCTCTGGCATGGTTTACACAGTCCAGCCGTCTCTCCTTCTGTGTTTGGATGAGACGCTGTCTACGCTCAACCCGCTCTGAGACGCTGTCTTCTTTGTCCTCCTCTGTCCCTTGTATCTCTCTTTTATCCTCTATCTGAATGACTATACTCAATTTCTGTGAGTTGTCTGCCTTTTTGTTCTGGCTAACTATATCATCATCATCACTGCATCTTAGTTCAGGGAAGCTACCCCCCTTTCTGGTGCTCCCTGATCCTGGCAGGCAGCCTGGTCCTGGCGGGCCGCCTGGACTTGGCGGGCTGCCTGGACTTGGCGGGCTGCCTGATCTTCGTGAGGTGTTTTCATCTCTTGGTGTACTGCAATCTCCTCTCAGTTTAGGTGGGCTATTCTTTCTTTCCCGATTTTCTAGCCCCAAGCCCACCTAGTCTCCAAACTGAGAGGACTACTCTCTTCCCGGTAAGTTTCTGAGCCTTGTGGACTATTCAGCTTCTGTGATCCGCTTTCTCTCCCGTAACTCTCCGATCTTGCTGGGCTACTATCTTCCCAGCTGTTTTCTAATCTTTGGGGGCTGTAACCGTTCTTGGATCTGTCTTGTTCTAGTGAGATATCCCCCAACAGACTAGTGTCTCTTTCGCCCTCCCTTCGTTTGGGCGGAGGAACCCCATATCCTGGTGCGAACGGCTGATACTCCCATAAGCTTATCTCGCTCTCTTTTTCGCTATCCCTCCTCGTTAATTTAAGGCATTGCTGTCCAATACTACAGGCATCACAGCAACGCTCCTTAGGTTTTAAGTTTTTCTTATCTTTCTCTAAGGCCAGTACCAGGGGATCTTGGGGTGCTACATTCACCCCACACTCCTTCTGCCACTCTGGTTTATTTCTCAAGGTGAAGAACATATCGCAGTACATTACTTCGTCCCATTTGCCTAGCCGACGGAGGAACAACATGAGTTGCAAAATTGTGTTATAATTAATTGTTCCCTCCGGAGGCCATTTTTCATCATCATCCAACTTATATAGAGGCCACCACTGTGTACAGTATTTTAAAAGTGTCTTTTTACTTATGTTTCCCCCTGGAATCCCCCCTAAATCTTTCCAATGCTTCAAGACACACCCTAAGGGGGTCTTCATGTTTATATCTTTACTCTGCTGGCCTCCCATTGCTGTTTTTCTAAATCTATCTCTTTGCTTTAACCAGATTTTTTTTTTTTTTTTTTTTTTTTTGTCAATACTTCATACACACAGTTTCCAATCGCTTCGTCCGTCTCTGGCCTGGCTTCTCGCGAAGAACAGGAACCGCAGATTAGGACTCCGCACTCACTTCGTGCTTATTTGCACGTCTCACTCACACGCATTCACACCTGTACACTTTTAGATGAAACGTTCTTACCTTTTAGCTTTTTCTCTTTTTCTGTTTTCTTTTTTCTTTTTTTTTCTTTTTTTCTTTTTTTTTTTTCTTTTTTTTTTTTTCTTTCACATTCCAAAGCCCTTTCTCGAGAGCAGCTATTGGAACCGCTCCCAGAGATTGGCACCACTCCCAGAATTTATCAAAACCTTCCCAGACGTTTGGAAATAATCCCAGATTAGTTAAAACACTACAACAGACAAGCGATACGACAGACAAGCGATACAACAGACAAGTTTTGCCGGCAAACTTATCCGCTCCGGTGGGACTCTAACCCACGATTACCTGGAAGCCCACCCCGAGGCCGGGACTCTAACCCGATTTTTTTTGGGACTCTAACCCAAAATACCTGGGGGTGGCCAAATCCAGGCCGGGACTCTAACCCGTAGGGGATTATATGCTGGGGCGTCCCCTCAGCGTTCCCCTGGGGGTAACGTCTTACCCCCGTCTCAATAGAGCGCTTTCTATTCCGAAAACATATAAAGCAAAACACAATAACATATAAAGCAAAACACAATAACATATAAAGCAAAACACAATAACATATAAAGCAAAATACCTCTTAATTTAAAGCAGGAGTTCTTGTCCGCCGTCGCACGCAGGTCCGAGGGGTCTGAGGAGTTTCTACCGACAAAAATCCGCCGGCAGGGCCCAGAGAGTCCCTAGACCCCCAGGCCCCGGCTCAGGAGGACTAAAACCTCCTGCCTGGCTCGCCAAAAATGATGCCGAAATTTTGCCCCAAAAGGCACGGAGAAACTGCTTTAGAGACAAAGTTTGTTTCTTTAAAGCAGGAGGTATTTTATTGCAACGCGTTGGGGAACTCTCCAGGTCGCCCTGGGCAAAGAGCTCCGTCGTGTATAATCAGCATAGCTCTTTTATACAGTTTTCGAATATAGGATTACAACACAATCATACATATTCATTAAATTGCAACATCTAATTGTAATATTCATATGAAGGCGGAGTCTGGGCGGAGTCTTCAATTTGGGGAGATTTCACGGTGGGAGTTCCTGTTGCCTTCCTCTGGGCGGGGGTCGTGTGTGAGTCTTCCTCACTGTAAACTTCTGAACTTTCTTTCGATCTTCTCCTTTTAAGGCAGTTTTGGCAAACATAATAAGGTCAGGCTGACTTTTTGGCTCATCCTAGGATTTGCTGAGTTGCTATCTCTGTGAGGAATGCAGCTATCTCTCTAGGACTGCTCTAGGATTCGCTGAGTTGCTATGTCAAGGACTGCCTAGTTTCCTAATGTTAAGGTTTTGAAATTTCTCTTACAATTTTGTGTTAACCTTTTATGTTTCAAAGTTTTAAGTGAGTGGCTTCATTTGTGATGATGAAATGTTGGCAGAAGATGTCACTGACCATCCTTCACTGACTGTTCCAAACCTTCCTCTGCATGGGGGTGGGATGTGGTGACTCCAGTCCATGGGGTGGTGCTGCCTCTGGGTTGGACAAGCCTTCCTAATGGTGGAAGAAATGCTGGGAACAAAGGGAACTGCAAAATACTGTCTGCAAGGCCTTCAGTGCACAGCTGCCCCCAGCCCGAGCTGCTCCGAGATACAGCTCCCAGCCACGGAGAGAGCAGGAGGAGCTGACAGGGAAAGCTGCATTTCCAGCAGTACTAAATGTGCCTCCTGTATTTCAGAGATTGGAGATGCTCATGCTGTAACCACGCACACTCCGAGGGATCCATAAAAACCACGCACCGTGGCTGGCTGCACCAGCAAACCACGGGATGCTGCAGTCCAGCTCGTGGTTGGAAAGGCCAGGAACCCAGGGTGAAGAAAATACTGTAGAGATGTGATATCACAAGTTATATAATATCACGGCCAAATCTCTGCAGCTGGAGATCATCAGATCAAAATTAGAAACTCATTGGAAGCAAAGGACAGTCTTTGCACAGATTGCCTATAAATCTGCAATAACTAGTTCTCCCTGGGCGTAACATCAAAAACATTTTTTAGTGTCTCATTAGTAAGAAAATTTATTGCTCAACTATTGAACTATGTCGATTTTTGAAAACATTGTGTGAATAATTCCAGAAAGCATGTGTTTGATTTGTATTCGGTTTGTGCCGCTGGATAGAAAAAGTGGCTTTTCCCCCCCGATGAAATGACACTAATCATGAAATTAAAAGGTGAAGCGTGTCTACAGTTTCAGAACAAGGTGAATTTTTATCAATATGCTAATGCCCTCCCTTTCCCATAAGTCAAATTAAGACTAAGGGGTTCGTACCCCAACTGAACTCGAAAAAAAAAAAAAAAGAAAAAAAAAAAAAGAGAGACCCAATTACAGTTCTGTAGAGGGGAAAAGAACTCCTCCCAACCCTTATTATTTTTTCTTTGTGCTGCAGTGTGTTTCCCAGCTGTGTCTGTTGGCCAGTTTTGTGGCTCAAATAGCCCGGAAATGATGATGACAGTCTCCAACACCCTTTTGGGAAGGTCTCAGCTTGCCCCCTCAGTCCTAAGGACTGAGGGGGCAAGCTGAGACCTTCCCAAAAAGGGTGTTGGAGACTGGCAGTGCACCTGCCCTGGTTCTGCTGCCAGCCCTTGGCATCCTGGATGTGTCTGGGACGTCTCCTGAACACTCCTGGAAAAATGAGAAAATACAGGCACAGCCCTGGCCTTCCCTGGAATGACAGTGAGCCCCTCTGTGACCCCGCTCCCCCACACCAGGCCCCTCCAGCCCCGTTTTTTTACGGGTGGGAAAGGATCAAAGGGCTCCAACTGCTCCCATATGGCAAATGGCCCTATATGCTGTGTATAATCACACACAAGCATCCCCACACCCATGTTTGGTCTCTATTAGGAAGGTCTCTGGGTGACAGCCAGCGTCTCTCTCTCTCTTTCCCAAGGCCAGAACATCTCCAGACGTCACGGCAGTGGCGTCACAGCCCTCGCACGCATGCGGGGGGCAGGACACCCACCTGCATCCCCTCTGCTGCTCCCCACCCTGTCCTGCACAGCTGGGACCTGCCAGTGCCAGGGCCAGAGCACACCTTCCTTTGGACAGATGGGAAAGGTGTTTTTCAGCCACAGGGTGGCATCTGGTGGAAGCGTTTGTGGGAAGTTGGAGCTTCCCTGGATGAATTCGAAGCCGGCCTGCCTTTAAAATTAAATTTGCTTCATGAATATAACTTCCCAAAGGGGATGTTTGCTTTTTATTAAGACTGGGCAGAATCAGGAAGAAAATCAGACCTTCAGTCCCTTATTTTAGGCTGTTATGATCCTTTTCGAAAGCAGGAGCCTGTGTGGTGGATGGACTGGTGCACAGGGCTCTCACCCCTCTCAGGTACTAGAACAGCACTGGTTGCAACAAAAACATCCTCTACATTTCGAGACCCTGGGAATAGGAGTGCCAGGCCATAAGAAACAGAAGATTTGTTCTGCTTTTAAAGACTGAACTCTCTGCAATGCCACTCAGCCTTCCTTATCTATCCACGTAGAAGAGGTAGGTCTCTCCTGGCACCAACATGGAGAGAAACTGAGGGAGAAATGGATGAAAGAGGTATGAATGAGGTCTGAGACACATTGTATTTCTTTTCCTTTGTGTTCAGTCAGCACAAACAATTTGGGAGATCCACAGGGAAGCACCTCTTGGTGCCATAAATTATGTTGGACTAAGCTGAGAGGGGAATGAAACCCCAGTTTTCATTTTCAACCTCATGGTGAAGCTTTGTGATGACCCCCAGAGGTGTGTGATAGTGTAGGGTCTGCATTCAGCCTGACTACCCACCACCTCCAGATTGCTCCTCACCCTTTCCCAGACCAGCACATACCAGACATAAGAAGAAAGCTTATTTTAGCAGAACCATCTCACCTGGGCAAATCTGTCCCGAGGCAGAAGGACACTGCATGCTGTCACTGCAAACTGTAAGTGCCAAGCTGCCATCCTTGGTCATCTTTCTGGGCTGGAAACAGAGAAGTCACATCAGCCAGTGTGAGTGCTCAGCTCAGCCTGGCTTCACTGCAGGCAGGGCTCTGTGGCCCTGTCCCTGGGGATGTGTTTCTGGTCAGCGTGCACCATTGCAAAAGTGGCACTGGAGAGTACTGGGTAAACCAGTTTCTGAGATGAAGCTCAGAGGCTGACACAGAGATCCACATGAACACCCTGATAGGGCAGCCTCCTTTTCATAAACACAACCACTGTGAGGCTTGGGTGGTGTTTGACTTTTGAGTTTTTAACAGAAGAAATTCCTCCCTCCTGCCCCTTCCTACCCCTACCGTTACCTCAGGTCACCTTCTGCAGGAGCTGGTAGCAGATCTTGTTAGGGATTTTTCTTCAGTGGAAATGTTTTCAGACAGGAAATACACTGCCAAAGCCAAGCCTGTGTTTTGCAGTGGTTTGCCCAGCTGAGAAGAAAAAGCAACCAGGCTTTTCAGCAGGAAGATTCCCCTGGTTCTTGAAGGGGCACCCTGGGCCATGAGCTCCTGAGGACTGGGTTGCTTTCCCATTCCTGTGAAGGGTTTTCTGAGGGTCACCTCGATTCTCTGCAGGCTGGCAGTAATGAACACTTCCCTTCTTTCTCCCTACTCTCCCCTATTGTCTGTTTGAGGGTCGCAGGGGTTGGAGTGACAATGCTGAGTGCAATGTTGATACCTGGTCTGCGTCCAAGCAATGTTTCATTCAAGTAATTAGTTTGGGGAGTAAAAGGCCAGTGTTGCTGTGCTTTTGCAGGGGCTGGTGGGTTAGGTTACCTGCTGAGTTAGAGAAGTTACCTGTTCGGGGGGTTTTTTGCCCCAATCCTAGACTTGTGATAGCCTGAGAAAAAAAAAAATTGCTTTTGTAGAGGAACCCTTCAGAAACAGCCCCGGGCACTCCCACCTTTCTCTGCTCAGTAGCCCAAGGGCAGACTTAATTAAAAGTTACTTCAAAATACACTCCCTACCACTCGGAGCTACTGTGTTTCAAAGGCTCTGGTGCTGTGCCAAAGTGGGAGCAGGCAACATTAAAGTGACAGGTACAAAAGAGGTTGTTACATTCCTTATGCTCCCTTCTTCTCTGATCCCTCCGTGCTGAAGTCCCACAACCTAAACGTTGTTGAAAATAAAGAATAACAGTCTCCCTTCTCCCCTGCCCATCTAACAAACAGATTATGGCTTAGTGTTTGCCTTTTGCACACAGCCTCCCTCAGACACAGGCTCCCACTCCCTGTGGAGATTCAGCCCTGAAGGCTTGGGAATGTTTTCCTAGAAATCACAGCTTGGTCACACTGTGTCTCTGCTGGCAGCACGTCCAGTGGAAGGCTGGCACCCTTCCTGCCCCAAGACAATCAGGGCAGAGCACCCTAATATCTACCAGCTTCTTGTCAGCTGAGATAATCAAAGCCACCTTGTTGCTGGGATACTTTGAATTTTCCAGGAGCATCCATACACATCGTCCTTACTTCTAACAGCACATCCCAGGTGCCAGTGACTGCCACTGGGGACAGACAACACTGGGTTAAGAGAGAATGATTTCAGAAAAAAATGTGGGCTCTTCACTTCTCCAGCCTATGATGGAAACGTAATGACAGCCATCACTAGGCAGCAGGAAGACACAAACATCCTTCCACGAAGACTGAAGAGAGAAGGAGCATGAATTGGAGCACATTAAGTTACTCTAACAGCTTGGCATGGACTAGCTTCCCATTTTCACAGTGAAAGTGGGAGCCTTATTCTGTCAATGTGCTGAGGATTTTATTTCTAGAGGTTTATAGCCACAGGTTCTGGAGTGCTCTGTAATTACATGAGTTTACACTTGCAGGGACAAAGGCTGAGTAAATATTTTATTAGGCAATTTTTTATCTTATTGAAACTAAATACACATGTGATAATTTGCCTGGTGAATGGGGGAAGGATAGTGAAATAAATAAGATAGTTTACACAGAGCCTTGTTTGTGGGCTGCATGCAGAATCATCACCTACACTGCATTATCCCAGCACAGGTCCAGCGAGTGGCACCCACAGCCACACCCAGCACCCTGGGAGAGCCCGTGGGGATGGGGTCACTGCTGGGGGTGAGCTGGGACATCCCACGGGATGAAAGGGACACTGAAAGTTTCCATATACAGAGACATTGTCTTGGGACAGACTTTCCTGGGCTGGTGGGTACCTGACACCCACACCAACATAGGCTGAAAGCACCAGCTGTGGACTGGTTGGTCTTCAGCTGCTTTCTGAAATTCCTCCCTGTGAGGGTGGGCAGGCCCTGGCACAGGGTGCCCAGAGAAGCTGTGGCTGCCCCTGGATCCATGGAAGTGTCCAAGGACGGGCTGGACAGGGTTTGGAGCAACCTGGGCTGGTGGGAGGTGTCCCTGCCCGTGGCAGGGGCAGGGACTGGATGGGCTTTAAGGTCCCTTCCAATCCAAATCATTCTATGATTGTGATCTTAGCTTCACATGTTTTGCTCAAGTGACTCCTTTGTTGTAGCAGTAAGGAGTCTCCAGGGCCACTCTCAGGACACGAAGCAGTGAGGGTCCCTAAGGGGTGCTGACACTGCTGATGTGCAGCTCTCCATCACATTCTGCTGTTCATTGTGGTAGAAATAACAAATAATATAATATAACCTCAGCTTTTACACAGGAACTCTTGTTGCAGCAAAGTTTTCCAGGTTTCTCTGCTGTGGGATCCTCCAGCTAGTGGAGCTGATGTGACCTGAACTCACCTGGGATGTGCTGTACAGTCATCCAGCTGACTTGCCAACCTCCCCTTGTGGCCACGAGATCAGGTCCCATGCAGTGCTGTAGATGTGTTCCAGGTCCCACTGCAGAGAGCAGCCAGCTGCTGTTTGCATTTACTGCCAGCTGACCTTTGCCTGGGCAGAACGGGGCCTGCTCGGGAAGGAGCCCGTTGGTTTTAAGATCACTGACGATGAGGAACAGCGTCCAGCCAACAGCTTCCTGATGTGCAGACAACAAACTCTTGGGTAGGGCAGTTCTGTGTGAAATCATAACTGAAACTGGGATCTGGGGAAAGAAGCATCAGGATAACATTTTTTGGCAGCAAGACATTTACTAACATCTTTCCAGGCAAACTTAGAATTGATAAAAGCAAAGCTTCCTGTAGAATTTCTGAGTTTCATATTATCATTCTATTCACAAGCAATTGCAGCCTGTTATAAGTCCCATGGCACAAAATTTTCTAAGAATAGTCAAGGAACCTTAGAATTAATTTATAAAATTTGGTAACCATTTGCAACTTCAATTAATACTCAGATGCCTAATAATACATTATTCTTATCTTGATTTTAAATTTTAATTGCATGAAGTTTGGTCCCTCAATAATTAACACATTGTATATCCCACCTAATTCACGAACTAATTGTAATTTCCTAGTTCTTAATGTTACTCACTAATTCTGCCAATGATAAAGAATTTTATGTCAAAACTCCAGCGTAAGTGACATTCTACATGCACAATAATGACAAAACAAGTTAATTTACTGCAAAGTTGCTGAAAGACAGAGCTTTTTTAATTGCATATTTGTTACCTTCATTAAAAGGTAAGTGGCTCTTCAGTTATGTATTTGCCCATTTCTTACACATTAAAAAAGTGCTAATGAACCTGATTAAAATTAATTGAAAAGGTCCAAGATCTGCAAAGAGATCCTAACATCAACAGACTTCTAATTACTGCTGAAAGATGGACTTAAATGGGGTTTAGCGGCAGATAGAAAATCATTTTCTGGCTCCGTCGTGAGGAACGATACGGGGAGTGCAAAAGCCGTGCAGAACCCAAACACCTGGCCGTGGACACAGAGAATGCCGAGTGTCTGGACACTATTTCCTCTGCCTGCTGTGTGCTGAGAGCTGCTCTTCCTGCCCTCGGTCCTGCGCTGGGCAGGCTGTGCCGCAGCTGCTCGGGAGGAGCAGGCGCTCGCACGGAGGGGAGCGGGGGAACCGCAGCCCCCAGCCCGGGCTTTGCTCTCGGACACGGCTGAGAGGGGCAGGACGAGGAATGCACTTTGGGCAGCTCGGGGAAATGCCCACAGAAGTGGGGCTGCAGGAGCCGCAAGGGGAACCCCAGACTGAGATGCTGGGAAGAGAAGAGGGGAGAGATGCAGGGCTGGGCTGGCTGCTCAGCTCGGGGGGAAGGATGGGGAGCAGCAGGAACGGGCAGTCCTGAACCCTGCAGAAAATGCACCGTGGTGGAAATCCTGTTCTATCCCACCCTGAGCTTTCCTGGAAGCAGTTATCCAGGGTGGTGGGAGAGAACTTTCCCTGCCACATAGTCCTTGTTTACGCTGCCAAGGTGAAAGCTGCAGTTGACACTCAGAGTCGAGGCCCTGCTCAGACACCTGTCTGACTATTGGGCACATTTCCTCCTGCATTTGTATGTTTTCAGCTGGCACAAACCCCAGGAAACCGAGCTCATTCCTTGCTGTGCTCATCACCTCTGTCTGAGGTGTAGAGAGGGTATGTTTATGTATTTGTAGCAAGAACAACAGTCAGTCTCAAACCTAACAGATCACTTTCTTACTTTAACTGCACCCTTCATATTTGTCCCTTTTCTTCTGTGCTCCCCCACTATCCACTGCCTTTATTCCAGGATATTCTAATCTTATAAGAACTATTTTCTTCCTCTCTGTTAATAGCATACATCACTTATCTTGCTACCACTATATAACTGTAAAAGAAGAGAAACATATGAGCTATTTTAATTTTTTTTTGTTTTGATTGAATTTAAATTGCTGAATGAAAAAATAGCTTCTTCTAGTAATTCTGCTGTAACTAACTCAGTTTGATATTGGTTCTATTAGCCTTCTAATAGCATGAAAGCTAAAAAATTAAATCGTTCCACTTGCACATTCATAATTATGTGCAATTAAAATCTTTACATACCCAAAAGTCTTATATGAAGCCCTGAACCCTTCAACTGTCACTCTTCATTATCTCCAAGCCTAACAATTTTACAGTGACACACTGTACACAATGAGATGTGCTAAAGAGGAAATATTATATTTTACTGATGTATGTGTTCTTTTAATTTCTCTGAATTAGCTTTTTGATATGGATGCTAATTGTTTTCTTTGAAAGGAGTCGCCACAGATATGTGATTTCTCTATGCCTGTTGCGCTTCAAAAAAAATACAGTTAATTGCAGGAAACAGGAATTTCTCTCTTTTTTATATATAAAAAAATAATCAGCTGCATATCAAAGGAGTGAATCTTAATCCAACTTTCTGATTGTACATTAAAAAGAAACCTTCAGTGTTTGCGACCAACACAGAGTATTTGGCGACTTTTGATGTTTCCCCTCTTCATTTATTCATGAGGAGAGATGAATAATTAAAACAGGACGTTTGGCAAAACCAGCGCGCACACAAAAAAATATTTCCATATGAACTTGCAGCTCCAGCCCACGACAGTCTACAAGACACGTCACTGCAGGGCTGTCCATATGGCGAGGGTGCGTGGGACTCTGCAAGCACAGCCCTGGCGGGGCCGGCGCTGGCCGTCAGTGGCTGACAGCTGGCACTGCTCTGCAAACGCAAACGCTCGGGGGGTGAGATGAGTGTGGCACCTACAGATGGGGAATTTAGGCCCATGGCTGGGAGGGATGAAGACACTGATAATGTGTGCTCACAGGGAGAGTGACAGATCCACTCTGGACATCCAGGGGAAGGGCAGTGAGTCTCCACACACCCCCACAGTTGTGCAGGAGAAACCTGAGTTACAGCACAGAAACATCCTGGCTGGAAAAGCAGGCTGCTCCACATGCACTGCAAAGAAGGTCCTTCTGATGGAGAGGGAGGTTTGGTATCTGGTTTCCCAAAGGCTGCTCACCAGCTAATTTTAACATTTAACCTTAGCTTCAATGTTGCAGGAAGCACCACTTTTCACCCTAAACGTCAGAGAAGACTGATTTGACTTACCTCTCATTCGTTGTGAGGAACCATCACAGAGAAGTGACGATACACCATGCATATCAAAAGGTCTCCACTGGTCTGAGCTGGTCTCCTCTGTCTCCCAGATCTTCAGAGGAACTTGTGTGTTTTAATCGTCACACCCTGCTCTATTTCCCCACTCGGAGGACCCTGCTGTTGAAAGGCCTCTCTCCATATCTAGCTCAGAAATTGCCCACTGCTTCTAATGAAGGTCTACATTCCTGTTTGCAACATTACTCAATTTATTCTTTGAAATCTTTCACACAGCTCCTGACCTCCTGTGAACTTGTGCACTGGTGTTGGATTGACAAGTAGAAAGGGCTCTGTTCATGCTCAGAGGAATATTCCACCACTGTATGTATCTGTCTCTTTAACATTTCCTACAAATTCTTCTCAACAGTCCAAATTATACATACCGTATTTATTTTTTTTTTTTTTTATCCGCAGTGGTGATTTAGCTTCTTACAAAGACATAAAAGACAAAGCTTCCAGAGTGTGGCTGTTTTGTGCTTGTCTGTGCACACCTTCAGGATGCCTCTGGAAAATAAACTCTAGTTTTGCTCTGTTTTCTCTTGGAGCTACACCTTTGCCTCTGCATTTCCTGAAGTGGAGTCTGTGGCTTATGAATTGTTTTGCTATGACTTTGTCTTGTTTTCCCTTCAGAGCTGTGGTCTTTGCTTACATTCTCTGAATGGCAAAGCCCATTTGTTTCTTTTTATACTTCTGTCAGCTTAAACTTCCATCAGCCCTCTTCTCTGCTTGGGGTCTCTGATCCCCACTCAGACCTTATCTCAAATTAGGGATTCCACAAGCTTCTGTAAAATGAGGATCAACTTAAATTCTCAGATTAAGTAAGATGAATAATTAAAATAAAAATTCTGCCTCTATTTTGCAATTCCTCACCCGATGTGAGGATAATCTCCTACTTCTGATATGAAAATATAATTTTAAAAGCTAGCTTTTGTTCACTGACATTTTTGGTAGCTCCACCTGCACAGATTTTCCATATGGTCTCAGGACCTATTTAACAGTGTGGTAGAAGGACAGGGGACACACAGCATTTCCCAGCATTTCTTTTTCCCTTCCTCATCCTCCCACAAAATTACAATCAGTATCTATGAACAGATGAATTTTCTCAAACCAGTAGGACAGATTCAGCAGGGCCCAACCAAGTCTCAGCACGAGGTGAGGGCTGGGGAGTGCCAGAGCTCATGGACCAGGGATGTCAGACCCTTAAAAGGAGCTGCTGGCACCAACAAGGGTCAAGGGACCAAACTGGGCCACCGAGGGTGGCTGCAAAAGGAGTGATCTTGTGGTGTTTTCTTTTCCACAGAGGTTTCCTGAGGGCTTCTGTGTAGAAGACTTACTCACTCTGCTTATATTGTTATCTAATATAAATAAGTTGATTAAGTGGCTTGTTTAAATTGCATTTATCACATTCCATCCTTGTTGAAAAACCTTCTTCAAAAATCTAAGTGGCTGGAGCATTTGCAGAGAAGTGTTATACTCACAGGAGTGATAATGAGCCAGGTGCAGCTGGGAATCAGGTATATGAGAATCACTGAGCACTTGGCAAAGACTGTTATTCCCTTTCTACCCCTCTTTTCCTTCTAATGATTAAAAATAAATCAGGACAGATATTTGTACAACAATAACAGAAGCTTGTTTGTTTTGTTTTACAGAGTTCTTTCAGGTTGTAGGTTCTTATTGATTTATTTTTTTGCTTCTTTAGATCAGGGAGGAGTATTTGCTAATCCTTCTGCATGCCATTCCCTTTTGGGGGAGCTGATGGTGTCTTTGAGCCTGTGTTCCCACACAGACACCTCAGGCTTTCCTCAGATGTCAGCTGCATTTTTTCTATATTTTGGTCTACTCACATATATATGTTTTCCACTTTCTGACTAGGGCAGTGGCCTTAAGCAAGTGGAAAACAGCTCAGCCTCCCTGTGGGAATGTCCCAGGACGAGCTGGTTTCCTGGGTTCCAGCTCTCCTCCCTCCCAGCCCCAGATGGGTGGGGGCAGAAGGCGTCAAGGGCATTGAGCACTCAGACTCCTCTGTGCTGAAGGGACATCTCTGCGTGGTTCTCCCACTTGGAAGATAAATGAGAGCAGATTCTGGTAGTCTTCTGAAATGCTTTTGCCCAGAGAGGGGATGGATTTGTTTTGAGCGGCGCCAGAATCCGTGGAATAACGTAAATGAGAATCACGACTCCTCACGCAGATCCACTGATCCGCTTGTGTGGCGAGAAAGATCAAGGAGGAGTTTCTGGTAGATCCATCCTTGATGAGTTTTAACCACCTGGTGCAGGAATAGCTGTTTGATGAGTCATGTCCAACAGGCACGAATCCTCACGAATGCTCAGAGCAACTGCAGCCGGGGATTGCACAAGCACCGCTCAGCACCACCCTCTTCCCGTGGGTTCTGTCCTGCCTTTTGGCATTTCCCGTGGATTCTGTCCTGCCTTTTGGCAAGTTCATTTTGAAAAGATTAATACAATGGCAAAAGTGCAAGAAAGGCAAACAGCAGCACAAAAATCTGCCTTATGCTTCCTATTTCTTGTTACTGCCAGTCACTCCACCACTACATCATCAGCTCAGGGAAGCCCAACTGAACAGCAGATCAGCTGGGATGGCAGCTCAGCTGCTGTGCTACCAACCAACAGGTAGAGCTTTTCCTTCTAGCAAGGTGCTGTATCAGAAGGGTAACAAGACATCATACAGATGTCAAAAGATTACCCATTAGTGAAAAATATCCCAGACAGGGAAAGCAATATGTTGAGACAGCATTTCTTGAGCAACAAAGAAATGCTGTTGCAGGCATAAGAAATCAGCTCAAGAGTTCCTAGGAATGTGTTGGGGTTCTTTTTCCCCCAGCCTAAAATGTGTGGAGCATGTTTGCTCACACAGCTGCATCACTGCCACAGCACTGCTGAAGCACAGGAGACCTGGGGGGACAGTCAGCCAGGACTCAGCACAGGAAACAACTGAACCATTGGAGGGACCTGGTCAAATCACCCACTCACTGACAACTGTCAGCAGGAACAAAGGTCCTGAGCAAAGCTCCAGTTCTCCCCAGAAGCTTCAAATCTGTGCATCTCAAAATGCACTCCCAGTGTTATACTCTGGTCATCCCTCTAAAGTGAGATATGGACTTGGAGCAAGCACCTGAATGGCCCCAAGACACATCAAAGTGTTGAGTCTGTCAGAAGCACCTGATGGGGGGTCACAGGGAGGGGACAGCTGTGGTCAACTCTGCATCATGGAGCAAACTTCAAAAACTTGTCTCACCAGCTCTGCTTGCAAAAGTCAGGCCCTGAAAGACAAGCCCTAACCCCAGTGCTGCAGGATCTAGGGCTGCTATGGGTGGCCAACCAACCAAACACACCCCCCCCAAAAAAAAATAACCCCAAAACAAAACAAAAACAAAAACCCCCTCTGCATTTCGTGGTTGAGCTGCAATATTTCTGTTAGACCCAACAGAAAATATTCATTTCAATCCTTGGCTTTGAAGCACTGAGATTCTCATTTTGAAATAAATTTTTTTAAAAACAAATCTAAAACAATTTTTTAATAATTTAACAAACACAGCTTCTTTTTCTTTTCCCTTTTTTTTTTTCTCTGATGTATCACTTAATCTAATGAAAAATCACCACTTTTTGGTGTTTTCTCTGAACTTACAGTTTATTCTCCATTAAAAAATCCTGAAGGGCCCTGCTAGTATTTGCAATGGACAGTTTCTGTTGTTTCTATGTACAAAAAGAGTGAGTAAATCAGATGGAAACTCCTGGCAGGAGGAAGAGATGGTTCCTGCCCTGGGAAGACAACGAGCCTGTACAAAGAATTTTCCAAAACAGAGGTGAAGCAGGCAAGGGAATGAATGGAGAGTCTGCAAATAGGAGGTGTCATGTAGGAGACAGTGTGACGGCAGACAGGTGAGGTAGGACCTCAGATACATTTCAAGATTGATTTTATTCTTCCCCTAATATTACAAGTCAGAGGAGAGCTCTGGGTAGCTGCAGCAAGGCTCCAGACCTTTAGATTTTGAAATGAAGTGTTTGTAGATTGCTGAAGATCCAAATTATGCCAAAATTATGTTATTAAAGTGTAATCATCTTGTTAGCTGCTTAGAACATTTTCTTCATTATCACTTCATTCATACTTATGATGATGAACAGATGGTACCAGTGTCACAGCACAGCATAAATCACTCCCAAATGTTGTTTGAAAACACAGTCAGAAGGTGGTAGGGACATCCTCCTGCTGATGAGCCTGGCTCACTCTGCCTGCTGGAAGAGGAATTACAGAAACCTGCTTTGCCACTTAACCTGCGTGCTGCTGGCTCCAAAACACGGCCAGTCCTCTGCCAGCACAGGTTGTATTTACACTAAGGACAAAGTATACTTCTTTTTGTTTGTTTGTTTGCTGTGTTTTTTTGTTGGTTTTTTTTTTCTAGCAAAGACTGTTGAACTTTACTCTTAAATAGCCAAGGAAATGGTGCAATTGGAAGTTGCCTGTTGCAGCTTTAGCTGGCACCAGCCCTGGAGCTGGACCTGAGAGTGGGGCACTGGGAGAGTGTCCCAGATGGTCCCTGTACCCCAGCCCAGCTCACGGTTCATGGGGCAATTTCAAAGTCCAGGTTTAATCCAGAGGTCAGTGCCCTTTCAAAAACATCACTGATTCCTGAATTATCCCAGAGATACCCCCAGCTGCACACCAGCCCTCTCTCCAGCAAGCAGGGGACAGCCACACAGCTCAGTCTGTCTGTGACTCCTTGCCCTGGCTTGGGCAGGGGCACCATCACTGTCAGCAGGTGGGATGGAAGAGCTCAGAGCAAACACTTGTGATTTGACTCAGAATCAGAAAACATCCACACTCCAGACCCCAGTCCCCAAATCCAGGAGGCACAGATGGAATTCAAACCCAGAGCACCTGAGCAAGCAAGGATGCACACACACAAACCCCCCATGAGAGCCAAACAACAGCTACCATAAGGCTACTCATCCCTGGCTTTTTTTAAAAAAAAAAGAAGAAAAAAAAGCAGGACAAGTAAGAATGGAAAAAAAATTGTTAACATTTTTCAAATTTATACAAAACAGACTCTTCATGACTTCTTCTCAGCCCTAACTCTGTCCCCCACCATAAGCTGCACCAAACATGGAGCAGAGCCTTTGATTTCCAGGTGCAATCAGCATTACTCAGGCCAAAAGAGCAATTTGATCTCTACCTGCAGCACAACAGGCATGAGTTTTGTCACTGCAGGAGGCAAGAACCCCCTGTTTAGGTTGTTAAAAGTATTTACGTCTCTAATTTCCCTTGATTCCCCTTCGCAAGTTTGGCTGTAGCTCTCGGTAGACTTTCCTCCCATAAATCTTTTATCAGCCACTAGAGGGGAATGTATAACACGATGAGAAGGGAGACAGTGACACTGCATTAAAGTTGCAGCCAGTTTGCTCACTCAGATGAAGTATTTAGTGTCATGTTGGGTCTTTACAGTTTTTAGGAGCTAATTTCACCTTTTTCTGGTGCCTTGTTCTTTTCCTTTTTCCTGTCAAATTGATTTCTCTCACCTTCTGCCAGTCTAGGCTAGTTTATGGTACAGCCATGAACTCTTCAGGTGAAAAAAATGATCCTTACAGCCACTGAATTTGATGCTTAATACCCTCGTAAATCCATAAATCATGCATTTGAGAATGTGATCTCCACTGAAACAGTGTCCTATTCAAAATTGTTTACAGAGCACAGCAAGTACAGCATTTCTATCCCAGGAGAAATGCTGACATTTCAGCCTTTTTCTCCATTTAAAACACGATTAAAAAGTAAGATTCAGATTTTGTGTGTGTGTGTGTGGGATGGAAATTCCACATTAATTCCAGTTAGGAAATGACAAACAGATTCATTTGGGTGTTCCTCCAACAGAATCAAACTTTCAGCACTTTTGAAACCGATGTTTTTTTTTTTTACTTCAGTCCCTGATAAAACAACCCTAAGTGTCCTGCATCAAGAATGAGTTCCTCTGAAGCATATGGGAAGCAGGCAGTGCTGTGCTGGAACCAGGCTCTGCTCCTCCCTGCAGCCCAGACTTGCCAGGCAGGACACAGCCTGTGCCACAGCCCAAAGTCCCCTGGCCAGGAGAAAGATCAGCCTGTCTGCTTACAGTGCCCTTGGGAATCAGGACAGAGGGTGCTGTGGGGGTTTCTGCAGTGTATGATGAGTCTGCCACTCCCCTCCCTAAGCACTGCCTGGAAACCTGGCTGGTGTGGTGGGTGAGCAGCCCTGAGCACCACGGCTGGGGAGGGAAGCAGGCTGGGGTGCTGGGAGCTCAGCTCCCATACCAGGTGCCAAAGGATCACAGGGACACTCACCCCAGGAAGAAAAGAGTAAAAATAGTTAAGTTGACAAAGACAAGGAACCACTGGAAAGGATTCAGTGCAGGGCTTAAAAAGTGATGAGGGGACTGGAGCATCTCTCTTACAAGGAGTGGCTGAGGGGGTGGGACTGTTGAGCCTGGACAAGAGACAACTGAGAGGGGATCTCATCAATATATACAAATATCTTCAGGGTGGGTGCCAAGAGGATGAGACCACACTTTCTTCAGTGGTGCCCAGAAACAGGAAAAGGGGCTCCAGGCACAAACAGAAACAGGATGTTCCATCTGAACATGAATAAAAGCTTCTTTACTGTGACACTGGAATAGGCTGCCCAGAGAGGTCGTGGAGCCTCATTCTGCAGAGATATCCACAGCCCACCCGCACAGGATCCTGTGCAACCTGCTGTAGGTGACCCTGATTCAGCAGGGCCTTGGACCAGATGACCTGCAGAGACCCCTCCAAATTCTGTGATTCTGTGAATCTGTGATTTACAATGTGTTTCGAGTCAGATGAAACAGTTAATTCCATTTTCTGCGGAAATCACAAATATTCAGTGAAACAAAAGCTTTCCAAGAGAAAATTTGGATCTGGTAGTAACTGCATTTGTATTGGGAAAAAATATTCTTTTAAAAATTTTTATTTATCATCCTGATAAAAGATTCCCAATCATCTCTGCTTATTTGCATCAGAGATTTACATTTCAAATATGTCTTGTTCGTGAGCCAAATTTTTGACAGATAGGAATTAGCAGATTCAAGTCAATAGAGCCAGAGAGACTGACCAAAAAAAACCACAACCCAACAAAATGCATCTCTATGTTTTCAAATGCTGTCTCCTGATAGCATATAGATGGGTATTATTAAACTATCTGTTCTACAAAGAGGCTTTCATCAGAACACTAGAAGGTCATCTATCCCTTCAGTCTTCTCTCTCAAATCCCTGAAAACCCTCATGCATGTTCTCCAGAAGGTGTGGAGCTCTCAGACATTGCTGAATTTGACCTCTGCCTGCAGCCTCCTGAGACACCATCCCAGAGTTCCCCAGGACTGCAGCCCAGTCACCGTGGGTGTGATGCTGAGAAGAACTGATTTGTTTTCACCAGTGGGACTTATGGCCCAACAGAAACTTTGCCATGCAGAAAAAGGCAGATGTTTGACTTCAGACTCTCAGCTTTTCTATTCAGAGCAGAGTTTGTGAGGAGATTGAGGCAGAATTTTCAGATATTTCCCTCAATAAGGACAGGTGAAAACTGTACATTGCATTTGCCATATTTTAGGTGCATCCTCTGCCCAGGGCCTGGTGAGACCATTCCTGCGTGGGGTGAGGAGCCTCAAAGTCAGACCAGAGCTGCTCATTCATATTCTGCTGATGCCAAGGAAGCACAATTAGAAGTTGATGCAACAGCAAACACACACTTTGCTAAAATGATCACATTTAGTGTGATTCCCATAATAAAAGCATGAACCAGCACGGGGAGGTTCTCTCAGTTTACACAGAGAGACTTGGGGTCTCCAGACAGCCAGAACAGAGCCAATGCTTCTGAGTAAACTTTGTTAGGAAAACAGATTAAAAACTCTAGAGGTTTAGTTAAATCTTATACAGGAAAACACCTTGTTACCCTCCTGAATTAGAATCATAATTTAGTGCCAGTGAATAATACATAGTAAGTAGTGGTAAATATGTCTTTGTAACAAAGTTTATGGGATTAATTTTTTTCTTTTATCTGAAACATGCAACATGTAGCTATTGCCTCCTCATTATTATTATTTTATTGCTAGTTCTTGTGCAGTAGTTGCTATAATCAAGTCGTGGTGGGTCATTAATGAGTCATTTACTGAAAAGAGTCAAGTCTCCATGCAAATTCTTCTGGCTGGACACATTAGCCTTGCCATACTGATGTACCTCTGACTGGAATAGTGTCACATCTAGAACTATGATTTAGGTTTAAAAATAGTAGAAATAAGCCCTCCTGTGTTCAATTGCTTTCTAAGAAAGCAGGAAGATACTTCCCTAAAATCAACTTTTCCTTTAGAATCTGCTCTAAAACTTAGTCATTCTGTTGGTGATCATTTATATAGGGTAAATATAAAAGGAGAAAAAAAAACCCTCCTGTCTGAGATGGATTTGCAACCTCACACTCCCATTCTTTTCTAGCATTGCCCAGGTATTTAATCCACTTTTATTTGTGAGTAGCAATGTTGCAGTGAGCCCCCTCATGCTGACATTCTGGAGCAGAGCCAGGAGCAGATGGACACACAGACAAAGACTGTCCTGAGAGATGGTTACCCCTTGAGTTCAGGCTCATGGCTGCTCTCCCTTCATGGGTCAGCTGGAGCAGGGAAGGACCGTGCTGGGTGCAGCAGTCCAGGCTGGATAATCCCCTGGCAATGGGAGTGCTGCAGCCAGATGGGATGTGGGGTTGGTAGGATGGACATCAACCACCCCACTGTCCATTTGCTGTAGCCAAAAGAGACAGACATTTTCCTGGCACGTGATCACCCCCATCTTTATATTAATGGAGATGGAATTGGGATGCTCATAGCAACTCCAGCTGGTGGGTGATACCCCTGCCCGTGGCAGGGGGTTGGAATTAGATGTCCCTCGGGATCCCTTCCAACCCTAACCATTCTGTGAGTCTGTACTTGCTGCTGAGCTCTCTGCCTTGCTGTACCTCCCCCTCAGCCTGGGGTGCATCCATCCAGACAGCCTGTGCTGTATCTCACCTGAACTGAATTACTGTGTGTGAATTCTGTGTGGGCTCAAAGTGAAAATCTAAGCCACATTCCCTTTCTCCTCGCTCTAGGGAAAAAAAAACCAACCCAAACCAACAAAAAACAAACCACCCAGATTCTTATAAATTGTTCTGCAGGGATTATTTTACCTTTTTATAACTTAATTTGATTTTACCCCTGACACAATGTTACTGTTTTTGACAGTTAAACTTTCCAGTCTGCTTGTTCCATATATTTTAATATCCTGTTACCTCTGGCAGGGAAGAGCTAAAATTTCATGCCAGATACTGATGGTGATGAGGGAAGAGATTTTTTTTTTAAAATTTGCTTAAAAAATAGAATTACTTTCCTCTATCTGAGGCAACACAGCTTCCTAAGCAACTACTGGTAATAGTTAGCTAAGCAAAAAATTGGACAATCAGAGTGAACACCCCACTTCCATACACTCCCTGCCCCTTCTCTACACAGAAAAATGCTGATTACTTAAGAGGAGCTCTGTTGTCCTTCCACTCCGAGGCAATGTGTCAGTGATGGGTGACAGAACCTGATTACTTGCCCCCCCCCTTTGTCCCACACAGTATTCCATGTTGTTATGCTGTGAGCTGCCTCCAAGGTTCTCACCCTCCAAAAGACAGGGCTAAATGCAGGTGTTGAGGCTGGCACATCAAGAGGGCTGGGGAAGGAATAGATCTTAATGTACAGATTATGACAATCATGGCTCATTCTTTGGAGGAAATGTGATCTGGGCAGGCTGAGGTCACGGTTGTACAGGCAGGTAGTGAGCAATTGGCCACACTTTTTTTTTTTGAGTCAAATTCATAATGCTCAATATCTCATATGCAGCAACAGAAAAAAAAATCCACATGGTTTCCTGAATAAGTTGTTCGGATGTTTCACAGATGGTGCGAGGAAGGAGACATTGAAATCATTTGCCTAATGCAATTTCATTACTAGAAATTTTAAGAACATCCCATCTCAATTTACTCCTGCCTCTCAGATACAACTCCTCATTTAGTTATTTGAAACTAGTTTATTCAAGTATGCAGAGACTCTGGGACATTTGCACAGCAATGTCAGATGCTATCTGGGAAATAAGTAGTACATTTGCAGGCTCTGGAAGTAATTTTTGATGACACCCTTAAATCAACTTCATGGTCAGTTTTCTCATTTTGAGCAAGAACTGGGATTCCATTGTGATAACTGAAAGCTGCATGTTACTTGATCTACAGTAATGTAGAATAATTACCAGTCCATTGCACTTCATTACACTACTGTAATAGGCAGCAGGTCAGTGTTTGAGCTACAGCTGCTCTGAAAATTGAGCTGACACTGATACTATGGTAGAAGTGATAGCAAAAGGCTCTCATGCAAATTGCTAAATTAGCTTCCACTCAATGGGGTTTGAAATGCAATACATGGCTCTGATCTGGACACCTGCTTTGGACCAGCTTTTTTTTTTTTTTTTTTTGTGGATACAATGGAATGGTCATGAAATAAATTAATTGTTCAATGCAATCTGCTTTATAAAAGGTCACTGAAATGCCAGAGGATTCTAAATACCACACAACTGGTGGACTCTGCCTAATAACATCCCCTAACACATCACTGAAGACTCTCTGTTGGTGGTTTTATTTTATTCAGATGATGCTCACAACCATTTGCAAGCATTCTGCTCCTAATATTCACAAGACATTTCACTGCATAAGACACTGCTACTTTTAATCAACACACTTTATCTGTCAAGCCTTCAGGAGAGGGCAGTAGGCAGAGGCTGAATAAGGAGGTGCTTTCCTTTAACAGCTGGAATCTGTGAATTCAGCTGGCTGCTGCACTGAGGGGTCCCCCATGCAGTCAGTCCTTTGCCAGCTACAGGATGATTCTTGCTTCAAGCCAAACCTCTCTCCGAGGTCTCCAAAGAGCACTCAGGCTAACACACCCCTGAAACACTTCTTACTGCTATTCAAAAATAGATGTGGGTGTTTCTAAGGAAAGTGAAATATTTCTCCTCTGAAACATTCATTTAATCAAAGAAATGTTGTCACACCTCTAGAGGAAAGTGAAGTGTTTCATAGAAAGACCATACACATACATTGCCCTTGCTGTTCCTCTGTAGGTGTTTTCCTCATTGCAGCCTGCCCAGCCACACACTGTGTGTCTCAACAGAAACTGTTCAGCAGCTCCACCTACCCTGTGGCAGTGACCTGGTGAGTTCCCCTCAGGCCCTCAAGAGCCCTCAGTCAAGTTGGGGGATCCCCAGCAGGCACCTTCCTTTTGTCTGAGCTAAGACACTGCAGTAACTGTTCTCTTTCTGCCCCTGGCATTTGTTGCTCAGTGTGATTTACACAGGTCTCTTTTTTTTTCTCAAAAGATGCCCAAAATCAAAAAGAAATCCCTTGACATCTGCCAGCACATCTTTAATGACTAACTATGCTGCTTTTGGTACGAGGGGGGATAATTTAAAATGATGCATTTGCTGAAAATATTCTCTTGCCATTTGTAGTTACCAGCTTCAGGAGGAACTCAAAGAGATATTGTGAATGTATACACAGACATTTGAAGTCTTACCCCATTAATGGCCTGTGAACTGCCTATAGATCGAGCAGTCGTCTGTATCTTTCCTAACCTCTTGGGGGATTATTGCTAGAATTGACTACCACTGTTTGTTTGAACTCTTTATAAATTAATAAAAAAATCAATACCTGGTTGTAAATGCCAGCTAATCACAAATAGCTTTGTACAAATTAGAGCAGGGATATAAGAAGAAAGTAAATGGACAATGCCTGTGAGGGTGAAAAAGTCAACACTCAAAGTTCATCTGCTACCTGAATGATTCCAGATACATTCAGCCTGTTCCTGTGGTTTTGTTATTCATGAGAGATGGAAGTGGAGGAGCAGAGCTAAGCAAACACAGCCCATGCTGTGTGGGCAATGAATACAAAGAGCCACTAAGCCATGAGAGTAGGAACTCTATCAGAACTGGGATGCTGGAAAATCCATCAGCTGGATTTTAAAATGAAAAAAAAAAAAAAAAAAGAGTCCTTTTAAAAAACTGATTTCTGGATAAATATCTGGGAAGGAATTATCTGTCAGATCCAGACTCATTGTTTTTCTACCTCAGGAAACGCTCCTCTGGTTTATCTATGGCACCCATGACACAGCTATGCTGTATCCACGAGGTGGGATTCACAGTTACTAGAGTTAGTAGAAGATTGATGTATTGCCTCCAAAAGTTACATAGGTATCTGTGACACAGCAAAACATTTCTTTTCCTACGTATAAAGCAATTCTTTGTAAAGGGGTATTTCCTGCTTTTATCATGTTCAAAGAATGGTAACCGGAGAGAAAATGGAAATGTAACACATCATCAGCTTTGCTTCATCTAATTCAGAGTGACCCCCTGGATCTGTCAGTGCATTTGCTGCAGTGTCAGTCCCTTCTTGTAAGAAAGGTTAAGTGTATGCAGCCAAATCACCAGAGCTGTGGGTGAGAGAGCAGCCTGGGACCTGTGCATCACACGGACTGACCTTCATGCAGGTGGGACCCTCCTGGAATATCAGATCAGCTGTCGTTTCCCAGACAAGACTTGCATTGTTTTATTAATTTTTCTGATTGATGCAGATTTATACTCTAAAAATCCTTCAAAGAGGGGTTTGTTTGTTTGTTTGGGTTTTGTTTTGTTTGCCTGAGGGTTTTGTTTGGTTGTTTTTTGTGCGTGTGATTTGTTTTCCGGTGTTTCCACAATGGTAAAATACTGTCAGAACAGCTCTGGGAGCTGTTGTGCAAGACTTGCATGCAACTCCAGTTCACCTGCTCTAAGCTGTGAAAAGCAGTTGCAAAAGCAGTTTCCAGCATGCACAGAAGACCTTGTAAGCACTTCCAGAAAACTTGCTGTTTCGGATAAATCGCTGTGTTCATGTACACCTTTTTCTCACAGTAGCCATCCTTTCGGTGTGTTTGTTCTCATTTCAAATTGCCAGTTGAGCCTTTCATCTGAAATACGAGGGACATTACCGAGGCATTAGTAGTTAAGCTGCTTTGTTAATTACAGCCAGGCTCCTCTTTTTCCTGCCTCTCAGTTCAGCAGCAACAACGGTGCCAAACGGCTCCACACCTGCTCAGCATCAGCAGCTCCTGCTCTCACACAGATCCCTGCTCCCTGAGATCTGCAGGTGCTCTTCTAACTACTGGACAGGTGGAGGACCTGCCAAGGTCACCAGCGTTTGGCCACACGAGGTCACACAACAGAACAGTTGTCTGGGCTGAACTCAGAGTCAGTTCAAATGGAAATCCTGAAAAGCTGTGACTGTCTGTGCCACCCTTCTCATGCCCTCTCCAGGTACATCCTGAATCCACAAAGGGGCCTGATTAAATTCCCTGAGTTCTTCTCTATTTCTTTCCTCATAATATCCAGCCTTTGTGTGGACCATGGTCTGGCATTTCTGCAAAACTGGTATTTCTGCAGAAGTACTCGTTGTAACCCTGACACTGTCCCTCTCTCTTGCAGACAACCAGCACTTCATTTAAGTTATGCAAAATTAAGTGGTTTTCCATTTTCATCACAATGCATTCACCTACACCAAATTTCAACACAATTTTTTTTGCCCTATCACTCCACTACTGATAAGGCCCTTGGTCAGTTTGTCACAATCGATCTGCATGTTTACTACCCTGGGTAATTGGAGTACCCTCAGGAGATTTCACTAGAACAGAATTGCATATTGGTGACTGCAGGGTCACCCCCAGACACTCTGGGAACCAGGGAGGTCCCTGAGCTGGGATCCAGCAGCCCTGAAGGCAGGCACCTCTTGCTGCTCCATCCACCCTGAGCTTTGTTCAGGTGAGAAATCTGCCAAAGCTCAGGATAGCACATTCACTAGAGTATCCATCTTTAAGAGAAGGGGAATTTTGTACAGTACTGCCATCTCCAGTATTTGGAAGACTCAGACAAGTCAAGATAAAGCCTTCACCTGTGTAATGAGTATTTGGGGTTATTGCTTTTGCAAACTTCAAATATTTCTTATGCAAGTAACAAAGCAATTGTCTGCAGATCACATCTGGTCTTTCGAGAGAGACTCACTTAGTGATATCAGCATCATTACATACAGTTGTGTTTCCTTATTTTTGTTTATACTTTTAAAGAAAGCTCACACAAAGTGGAAAAAAAAAACCGAACAAACACTAATCTTTCAGGGCCAAACGATAGCTAAGGAAAAAAACAAAGCCATTTTATTTTTCCCTTCTGTAATTCTGTTTGTGAATAGAATGTAAATCAAGTTAGCTGGATAATTTGCTAAAACCCATGGATGCAATAATTCTTATGTTGTTCTAACAGAGAAAGAAAGTAGAAAATGTTACAGGGAGAGACAATATGCAATTATGTATGAATACTAACACCCTAAGGGACAAATTACCAACAATGACAGTAAAATACTGCAGATTTCTTTTTGTGCTACAGTATAATTGACTTATACTCTGACAAGAAGAAACAGCTTAGCTTTGGAGAAAAATTTAAAAATACAAGCTATGTATTTGCTGGAAAGTATATAGACTCTTTGTTTTTCCACTTTGCTCTACCTATGATGCTGACTGCATTATTTTATTTCTAACTTACACATGGAACTTTATTTCAGAAGACATCCTTTTTTTTTTATCTGTTCAAGAAATCATTAATCTTTCTTAAGGGTATTAATTATGTAACTTCAATTACTTAATCAAAGTTAGTCAATACATTCAATGCAAACACTTTTAAAATCACACTTGGGAAACCTCTTTGTTGTTTAAGTGAAGGAGAAATAAATCTTTCTGTAATGACTCACATGAGCTGAGCCTCAAGAGGCTGTTCCTATCCATCAGCACTACACCTTGTAGAATCTGCTGCATGGCCTGGGACAGCAGTAGTTGATGTAACCCAATAAGCAGCAATCTGCAAACACCAACCTTGGGGTAGAATAGGGACCTTAATTTGAATTTTATTGTTAACCTCAAGGAAGATTAAAGAAACACAGTCAAGGTTGGCTGCTCAGCATCCAGGGTACTTTTTTGAGTCATATTTGCAAGGTCCACGTGATCAGTCTTCAGATTCCCCCCCCACACTTCCTGCATAAATGCTCTGATCCTGGGGTTTTGTAGGGTGGTTAAGGCCTTGAGGCAGATGTTCACAAACAACTTTATATTCTGTGTTTAGAGGTGTGATGCTTTTAGAGATGCTGAGTACCTGGATGTGACCACAAGGAAGGTCTCCAAAGATTACTTAATAAAATGGGCAACACTGGCAAAGACACAGTGGTTTTGCTTGCAAATCAACTACACAGTGTCTTGGAATACCTTGAGTTGGTAAAGGACCCATAAGGAGCATCAATGCCCTGCTCCTGAATCATACACTCAGAGCATCGTGCAGACACTCCATGAGCTCTGACAGGTTTGTGCCACAACCATTTCCCTGCAGAGCCTGCTCCAGTGACTGACCAGCCTCTAAGAAAGGAACCTCTTCCTAATGTCCAATCTGACTTCCCCTGACACAGCTTCAGTCCATTTCCTTGTGTCCTGTCGCTGTCAGCAGACACAGGAGATCAGCACCTCCCTCTCCACGGCCTCCCTGGACAGAGGTGCAGGGTCACCAAAGACGGGGTCAGCCCTCAGCCTTCCCTTCTCAACTGCACAAGCTGAGGGACCTCAGCCACCCCTCCTGAGTCCCTCCCTCCTCGGCTGAGATGTATTCCCTGGATTACTCCATCCCAGCTGGAGAACACAGCACTAGATCTTATTAAATTTCCCGTGGCTGGTGATTGCCCAGCTCTCTGGTCCACCCAGATGTCTCTGTAAGACCTCCCTACACTCAAGAGAGTCCACAGCTCCTCCTGCTTTAGCATCATTGGCAAACTTACTGAATGTACATTTGAGTCCTGCATCCAGATCATTTATAAAAACATTTAAGAACTCAGCCACAAAATTGAGCCCCTGGGAGACCCCACCATTTCATGGCCATCAGCCTGAAGTAACTCCATTTACTGTAAACCTCTGAGCCCAATCCAGCAGCCAGTAGTTCACTCATCATATAATGGACTTGTCCAGCTGCGAGCTGGACATTTGGTCCAGAAGGATCCTGTGACAGTCAGTATCAAAAGCTTTACTAAAATAAAAAAACTCTTCACATCCACTAGTTTGAAAGAATCAAACCACACTGGAGAATTACAGGTGTGCTCTTGGAGAACAGAGCAGCAGATTCATACCAGAACAGAGCCAGATTTGCCTTTTCTGTCTCCTTTTCAAGGACAGTATCTTTCCACAGGATGGAAGAAGAAAGGCAAACATATTTTACACTGTTAAAGACAATTAAGCTCAAATTAACTAGAGAGGTTTTGAACTGCAAAGTTAGGAACTATATTATGTAATATCCAAAGGAAAATGGGAATTAGTCTAACCTAGGGAGGCACAGATCATTGAATGTAGCACTGTCCTGTACAGGGAGGCACCCTGCCTCAGAGGAGTCCTTATGTCAATTAATGCTGCCTCCTGACTAATCATCCTGGCCACTCCTGATCATGATGGTGGAGAAAAATGACAGTTTGCACAAAATATCCCTCTGAACCATTCTGTCAGCAAAATTTGCACAGGAGTTATTGATGATAACTCAGGCACCATGTGAAGCTAAGTCATACTGCTCAATTCAGCTGCTGTAAAACTATTCAAGTCAGAACTGAAAAACACACAAACATCTGAGAGAAAATGAATGGATAAGCAAAGACTTCTCTTAATACTCCCCAGCAGTGAGGTGTAACTATAACTGAGTAGTCTCACTGCCTTTTTTAAATGATCTGACAGCCTTACCACTTTTAAAAAGTACTAATGGACTAGTGCAGACATCACATCTTCTCAAGCCTGCTACCACCACCACCAGTGGTGTCTCTATTGTTTACCCACTGGTGCTTCTGTTAGCACCTTGCACAAACAGCAGGTACTTTGTCCTGCTCCCAGTCAGGTCATTACTGTGTAATGCACCCCCAAGTGTGGCTGGGAAGTAACAAAGCTTTGAAATCATATCAGCAATTTGGTTGCACATCTCTATCTGTGAGTGGTCTGAACACTGAAACAGCTTCCCTGCTCTCTGAAGAACACAAGAGTTTGGCCAGTCAAATTCACCTCTTCTCTTTCTTCAACCAGTGATTGGACTTTTAATGGGTTAAAGGAGCTAGGAGAGGTTTTACAGGCAAGAAGTAAGCAAAGTTATAGGTGCTCTTGCCTAGGAAGACTCTAAGCCTTTTCTCCCATGGCTTGGGTCCCCAGTTTTTGTCAATATGCTCTCTTCCTCAGGCACAGAGAGAGATTTGAGCCTGATAGAAGCTGACACAGCATCAGAGAGCAGATTAGAGGCAAGAAGAAAGTGATAGAGGTGACTTCTTCAGAACGTAAGTAGCTCTCCTGTAACACTTAAGCCCTTATCAGGTTCAGGAGCCTCCTCTCTGCCTTTGACCTTAAGCCCCAGTGAGATAAGATTTACTGACTGTCCCCATGGCTAAGCAAGATGTTTACCTGTTATATTACATATGCACTGCATATGCATTCTCCTGAGCTCAAAATGATTATACAAATGCTAATAATCAATTAAAGTCTCACAGGTCCTGAGATTAGGGAGGGTTATTATCTTCATTTTACAGATAGGGAAAAAAAGCTTTGAAAGGTTGCATGATTTTTTCCAGAGGTCACCTGGGTTGTGATATCCAAAGGGCTCCTGGGTATCAAGGCTGTTCATAAGGATTCCTGCACTTCAGTGCTAAGGCCTGGGACAAACTCAGATCAAGAGTTGAACTGATCTTTTAATGTGCTGCGCTCCAAGCTCTAAGTCAGAAGATTAATGCTGATTTAGTTATATCCAACATGTTTAGTATCATTTCATAGTCTAACACTGATGAGTGTCTGAAACTTCTGTTTTTCCATCCTCTTACTTTTGTGAGACATTAAAATCTCCTTACCACCTGGTTAAACTGGCAAATATCAGCTTAAACACCTGTGTTCCTGATATATCTATTAATATCACAGCATGCAGCACATGCCAGGTGCGTTACTTTGAGAGGCTTGGGATAGGGATTCAGTCTGAAATGATGCTGGTCTCATTAAGAACCATGTTTTCCTCTTTCTCCCTGTGTTCCTCTAATCTTCTTACAAGGCAAACAAGCCAGGTGTTTTCTGAGTACTTGTGAAAATACTGTATTAAGCTGCAGATATTTATAGACTGAGTTTTGTGCAATTTGTTTGTTTGTGTGATGCAGAGTTGAAGTGGGCCAGCTGAGAACAAGATACTGCCCTTCCCCTCTGTCACATAACCCAAAGAGTCATAAAGATTTTGTGAGGGCTCACAACTCATTTCCAACACCCTCTGAGAGCACCAGTGCAGCCATTTGGTAACTCTCAGTTACATCTTAAGGAATACTTTTCAGTATAAACAGGCTGTACTTTCATATTTATTTAACTTTAAGGGAAATATGCAAAGACTCTGAGGTGGGAAGGAGTTACATGGAAAACAAAGCTTAAGTGAGCAACCTGTCACTCCAGAATGAAGTTAAAGGCTGTCCAAAAGTTGTGTGAATACTGTGCTAAGTCTCTCATTTTAGAAACATTGTTGGATAAGAGGAGCAGATTCCAGACTAATACAGCTGCATACCCCTCTATCACACAGCTGCCAATTCCTAGCGAATTCTGCAATATAGTGACAGTAATGGAAAGCAAAATGATCTCTAAATAATGGTTTAAGATGGTTACTTGATAAAGGGCACTGCAATAATTATGATCAATGGAGCATGGATTCAATATATATTGCCCATTTAGATGCACCAGATTAGCTTAACAGCTTTCTTTAATGTTCTGAGTATTTTGTGTGTGTCTGTGTGTGTGTGTGTGGTTGTGCATGTGTATATGAGAGGGACAGCACTGCACATTTTGGTGTATTCCTCATTATTCCATATTTATCAATGCAGATGAGCACTTTGCTGCATGGAAGAGTGAAATGTGGAAGTTAGACTATCAGTTGCAAAGTATAAGGAGTTGTGGGGCTTTTTCTAGATACAATAATTTTGTGCTCTTAGTGCCAATAATTGCAGAAATAATATTTATATGTTTAAAAAATAACACACACAGAAGGAGATAGAAAAAATGTGCAGCTGAACTGAGTGCTTCTTGGTTCCTGCAGACATACTGAAACAAGGTGAAGGTTCGAGAAGAAGCAGAGCCAGTGCTGGGTTTTGACTCACATGAGGAGGGTTTAGGGATGCCCTGCACATTCCCAGGTTTCTGGGAATTGCATTTCTTCCCAAAATACAAGTTTCCGAAATAAAACTCACTGCTAATTTTCAAAGCCCAAAAGAAGTGATTAAATCGTAATCTCTAGGACAGTTTCACTGCCCAAATATTTTGCCCCCTGAACTTCCAGGGCTGGTCATCCATCAGCTCCAGCTGTACGTGGAGCTGATAGCAGGGTTGTATTGTGAGGTATAATATGCTTTGGTCAAACATGGCACCTTATTGACACAAATCTACTGCAAGAGCCCTTTCTGCTCCTCACTGGCCGTGTTAGTGAAGCATGAGTGTCTCTCGTGTTTTCAAAACGTGCAGAACATTGCTATTGATAATTCTGCCTGAGAAACCGAGGCACAAGTGGGATGAAATTCTCCCAGAAACATGCAGGTATGGGTTTTGCTGGAAACAAATAGCTGAGTTCCCACCTTCAGACTCAGCCCTAACCACTGGCATGTGCTGCCTCTTACCATGCACTGAAATAACTGTCAGATGAGGTTTGCTTTCAAACTGGAGAACGACATAATTTCTGTCTCAAAGCTTTGACAAATTTAGCACTGTATTTTGACAGGGCATACAAGTGCAATGGCAGATGTCACAGACAGTATTAGACCTCAGCAACTAAAGAAACAAGGCTAGTTTTGAATTGTAGAGTGAATGGAAAGTCTATCCATGAATGCTCCTAAATGAATTTATATGAAATAAACCCCAAACAAACAAAAAACCCAACCCAAAACCAATCCAGACCCCCACCCTAAGGTTTTGGAGATTTCATTTGATTTTGTGGGGTTTTTTCTGTCCAGGTTTTTGTTTGATCAGGCTATATTAAAAACTGCTGCATCAAACTTTGATTGTCTCCTTAAGGTGTCCTGCTTGGCAAGAACTCTTCCAGGGTGTATTTTTCCACACATTGTGGTGTGTACAAAGGAAAGCCCTGTCAGCTGGTGCCTGGGCAGCCATTCCCCGTGCAGGGGTGCCTTGTGGGGCTGAGCACCACCACCAAACTCATCTGCCTGATCCTCTGCCCAGGGTGAAAAACAATTCTGCAGGGGTGGCAAAATGCAGCGAGGGCTGTCCTAAAGGGGATGGAATTCCTCGTGTGGATCAGCTCAAGGATCATGACAGAGGGCCAGCAAAATGATCTGATTTCAAAGGTGCTACAGGATGGGGTCTGGATGAACCCTGATGCTGCATTTGGAGAATCCAGTTAGGCACAAGCCTCTCATGGCACTCACTCCAAAGTAACGGGCAAAGTAAATGAATGTTGGATGCAGAGTTTTAAGTGTAGCACCACACGCTGGCTCTGCTTTGTCAAAAACCATGGCAATTGGTGAAATGATAGTAATGTGTGATACACAAATATTTTGGGTGAAATATATAATCAGTTAATTGGTTTATTAAATTATAAAACTTTTGTTTGCTTGAAAGAGCAATAAAACTAACTGACTAAATGAATATTCGTCCCTTTGAAGACTTCTTACATTAATTATGTTTATGCATCACTTGCAGCAGTAATGTTAGACAAAGGAAGCTTTATCTTTATATGCCATAGCTACATTGTATTGTGGTACAAATGATGGCACCGACTTTGTGTCTACATAATTACTGAAATCTTATCCCTTTTGTGTTTGCACATCATTTTCAGTTTTTTGGAATAGTTAAACTCCATTTTACTTTTTAATAACATTTTAGAAATCATTCTGATTCAGGTAAACAGAATTTGATTGCTTTGATGGATTGAAAATGGTTAGCTCAGCCAGAGCTTATTTGATTTGTTTCTTCAGGGATTACAAAGAATAGGATTTTATCTATGAACTGACAAAAGAGGCAATCTCTGCATTTTTGCCTATGAAATAGCAGATCCACTAAGCCATTGCTCCTTCACATAGTGAATGTATTAGTCACGGGGTTGCTTTTTATTCATTTTCAAAGTTTTTATTCCACATTGTATGGGGTGTCAAGCTCCTTTGTTCTTAAAAAAATTAATCTGGAAAAATAATACTGTCAAATGGAGGTTGGGGAGAGTCAGTAGCCCATTAGATTTAAAGCAGATTTTCCAAACAAACAAACTCCCTCTCAGCAGTAAGGGACATCTTAGACAAACGCTCTCCAACTAATGCCGTGGCTTTAAAAGCCTGAAGTACCTGAATGCTGATTACCTGACAAAGTTCAGGCACAGAGCTCTCCCGAGAGCCCAGTCCCTGACCCAGTCAGATTACGTGGTTTTCCTGGCACTGCTCTTCATTTTGTCCTGTGTGACATGACATTTGCAAAGCAGACAGCATCAGGAAAATGTCAATATACAGTATGGAGATGACACAAGACACCCTGAATGGTGTGTTTGCAATTGCTCTGTCGCTGGCCCGAGCACTCGCTGAGCTCCCTCCAGAGGTGCTGCCGATGCCTGGGGCCCTGAGCCTGCTGGGCTTGGCCCATGGCTGAAGGGTTTGTTGATATGCAGAAAAGAATGGAACAATTTTTCTGGGAATTTTTAATTCACAAGCTTGGTGTTTGTCTCACACTGTCTCAGAGGGGGCAAAAGAAATGTAAAGTAGGTTGGTTCTTACTCTGAGACTCTGCAGCCAAGTATTGCAAGATGCACAATAAATACATTTCTATCCAAGAACCCTCCATTTTTCTTGGAGTCTTTTTCCCCTTATTTCTCTTTAGACTAGTGAATAGAGATGTTCAGTCAGTCAGTGAGTAAAATGTTTAAGTACATATTCAATCATCTTCAATAATTACTTGTTTTAAAGAGAAGTTTTCACAGGCTGAGACCTTGTCTCCTGACTGTTTCCAGATTTCATCCTCATGCTCTGACTATTGGAACACCACAGGATTTCCTGTGTGTACTTTAAAAGCTCAATTAAGTTCTGCACCCTATACAGCCTACTCTCAAAAAAGTCCCTCAACAGTAACAACAGGATGTTCTTTCTCAAAATGTCCATTTATGGCCAGGCATGATGGCAAATGTACAGCACGTTACTTCTGTATTATCCCTGTTAAATGTGGGGGTTTAGATTTAGAATTTAATGGGCAGTTTTTTCAAGTGTGTATTAGAAGGCCAGGTAGAGGAAATCAGGCTTGATCCATTTGCTCTTTTGGTTTACACTCTCTGAAGATCTGGCCCAGTATCAGGTAGTTTCTTTTCCCTTTAGTACACAGATATAGAAAAAACTACTGATTCAGGTAAGTTAGGATCTGGAAGCCAGCTTTGGGGAAGATGAATACAAGCTGCTCTAGGAAAGGTCAGCTGTGCCAACATGTGTGCCCCCTGCACCCACAGCTCGAACCTTAATAACTCCTTGTATCCTAATACCACCAGAGATGACACAGGATGGTGTGTGGGTCAGAAATGAATGCAAGGAGTCCCAGCACACCCAGAGCTGTTACGCTGCTGCTTTGGCTTTTATTTTAAACAGGAATGCTGTCTTTTCCAAGGTTAAACATAAATTACTTATTTTAAATTTTTTTTGAGAAAAATACTCATTTTTGTAGTTATGGGAGAGGGAATTGTTTTATATACCTCATTTTTATAATTAGGTGCCTTCTTATGCTGATTTATAACTTATTTTAGCTTTAACTGGTCTGTGTTTCTGACAGCAAAAATGATAATCCCTACTCCCATGTAAGCTTCAAAGAAATGCTGATAATCTACTGTGCCTGACCCCGAGACCTGGCAGCAGGAAGCTGGAGGAGGAAAACAACGTGCTGAGCATCTCAGCACCACTGAGAACCTCCCCGCATTAGTGGGCAGCACTCAGACCCCAAACAGCACCTCTGACACTGAACTTCTCTCAGAGCTGCTGATGAGACTTTGGCTTCCCCACTGTTGGCAGGGCTCAGCAGAGGCTGCTGCCTGTGCCAGGGGGAGGAGAGAAGCCTTCTGTGCCCGTCAGCACTTCTCCCACACAGCTCCCTTCTCAGGGAGAGAAGGGTTCACCACAGAAGGGTCAAAGCCAGTGGCCCTTTCAAAGCAACAGGCTTGATCCCACACCTTCTGCTGTTTTACAAGGCCAGGTGAGCTCATTCATGAACATCAGACAGTTCACTGCCAGCTCTGAACTCCCTCAGCTTTAACCTGAGATCTGGGTTACAAACGTCTTGGGCTTAATCCCGTATTTAATTAAGTGCAGGTCAGGAGGAGGGTCAACTAGACTAGTGAACTTAATCCAAGACCCACAGGTTATACAAGAGCTGCTTTGGGGAGGTATAATTGTAGATAGGAATTGAGAGAAGAAAAGACAATATAATTGAACAAGTTATACGATAAAGGAGGAAGGGGAAATTCTTGGTCAGGATTAATTTTTTTTTCAGACTGCGTGGCACTGGATGTATTTTACAGGAATAGCCACTAGATAGCAGAACAGGCATGATGCTCTGAGAGTTTACCCTGGGCCAAATGCAGCACAAACAATGCCTTGGTCCCAGCAAATACAGCATGTGTGACTGTGGTGCAGCTGGTACCACTGACTCACAGGAGAGAAGCATTTTTAAGAGGCTGGTCCATCATGCTGCTTCCTGCTCCTCTGATCTGAGCATTCTTCCCCCAGCACGCTGAAAGAGGAGCTTATTTCCTGAACAAGCAATCAACCCTGACTTTTGCTCTAGGGAAGACTTTCTGAATGAGTGAGCTGATGACTTGCCCAGGTGAGAGGAGCTCCATCCCACTGAAAGCCAGCCCTGCCTGCCTGGTACCCGAGCAGAGTCCCCAGGAGCTGGCCATGGCAGCCTGGAGACAGGGACAGGACGTTCTTGCTGCCCCCTGGCACTCACCCAGGGCTTTAACTGGAAACTGCTCATGTCCCAGGCACTGAACTAAGAAAACTGCCCCACACTGCAGCTGATGCCCTTTAGAGGCTGCAGGGAGGAGGTCTGTGCCTTTCAGGGACTGGTCCAAGGACCCCTGGCAGCAACAGCATCCCGTCATGTGCCCCCAGAACTGAGCAGTTAACACCCAATACTGGTCTGAGCAGATCTCTGCTGCTGGCCTTGGCTCTAGGTGACAACTGAACAAGCCTCAAAGAGTCCTGGCTTTAAGGTGGCTCTTGAGGGGAAAGGGTTCACCACAATCAAACTTCATGTGGTTCTTTTATTGCTGGCCCAGGGAGCTGCTCTTGAAGCAATTCTTCTCTGTCCATCCAGCAGCACAGATCCTGCCACGGGCAGCTGCTATAGCACAAATTACCTATTATTGATTGATCAAAAATTTTCAGTAAAAACCCTTTACCTGATGGTCTACAGAGTTTATGCTTCAGCTTAATTAGACAATGACAATGTTTTTAAACAACTAATATGTTTGCCCATAGGATATGCTCTGAACCAAACCCCAAAACGTAATGGTCTTCTTGTATTCAAAATTAGAGAGAAAGCTTCTTCAAACAATTGGTTCCCACCCACGTGCATCTGATGAAGCAATGAAAAGCTGCAGTTGCACTGCACGAGTACAGACACCTCACAGTCTTGCTATGAAAGTTTCCTGCGTGCTGAGTTTGAAGTTGTGCAGCCATACTCTTGACACACCTAAATCACAAAAGTCTCTTTTACAGATCAAAGCATTTTTGAGCATTATTTGGTGGACTCATGCAGTTCCCAGGACAAGGGTCTAGAGGAGAGGGTTGGAGCACATCTGTAAGTCAGAGGGATAAAAGCACTCAGAGCATTTCCAGCGCTCCATGTTTTGCACCACACTGTGGCAGCCTCATGTGATGACTCAAACCCTCCTCCCTAATTCCTATGCAGTCAGACCTGCTTGGGAAAGTTTAGAACTTAATTATGTAAAAACATTCCAAGATACCAATAGTAATTGATCCTCATTACAGATTCAATTTGTCTGCAATTGTTTTAACTAAATAAGAGAGCTGTTTTTCAGTTATAGCAGATGAGGGAAGGAGGGCGTGGAGACTTAAACAAGGATACACTTCCTAACTCACTGCCTCAAGGGGAAAACAAGATTTTTCCAGAAAAAAAAAATGTTTTAAAGTAATTAGCTCCTGGGCTGAGATATTTTCAGCCTGCTGTGAATTTTTATGACAGTGCTGTTAGACTGCTGAAAATACGGTTTCCTAGTTTATCTTCCAGAATTTTAACTATAATGTGGAAGTAATATTGCAGGAGTACTAATTATGTATCTGTAGCCATAAGTGCACCTGCATATACGTGTCCAGATATTTAAACCTGTCTCTTGCAAGAACTGAACCTCTTGTGCTCAGTGAAACAATGAACTACATTGCACTGCCCAGTTCTTTACCATTTTATCTGTTTAAGACTTAAAATTAAGAAAAATAAAGAAGATGTTCTTGTTTCAAGTGTGTTCAGTGAATACAGAAACTGGTGGATGTCAGAGAATCAGCTTTCAATGGCATCTCATTGTCTGACCTGGACTGGGTGTATTTGCTGTCTCAGCCTCAGCCTCCTGGTTTGCAAATTAGGGATAATGATGCTGAACTCATTTTCAAAATGCTTGGAAGTAGAGCTGGAATAAGACCAACTGCTCTTATTTGATATGAATCATGTAATCCTATCTAACAAGAAAAATATGTTGTGTTGGATGCTCTCAGGTACCCAGTCCAGTCAGTGCTGAGCTGCACACATTTTGCCCAGAAGTGCCTGTCACCAGCACGGCACTGCTCTGATTCCCTCTGCCAGAAGCTCCCCTTGGTCTCTGCAGGGCTCAGGATAATGCTCAGACATCCTCAGCCCCTGTCCCTGCCATGGTTTGAATCCCAAGCACTCACTGTGCACACAGAGCAGGGATGCCTGTGTCCCATCAGCACGGGATCCGGGTTGGGAGCTGCCACACCCAGCTCTGCCTGGATGGAGATGTGCTATGGCTGGGATGGAGATGTGCTGATGGCTGGGATGGAGATGTGCTGATGGCTGGGATGGAGATGTGCTGATGGCTGGGATGGAGATGTGCTGATGGCTGGGATGGAGATGTGCTAATGGCTGGGATGGAGATGTGCTGATGGCTGGGATGGAGATGTGCTGATGGCTGGGATGGAGATGTGCTATGGCTGGGGGAGCTGAGTGGGCAAACACACCCCCACTTTGCAGGTATTTCACATTAGGCTGAAATCTTCAAGGAACAGGAAGAGTAAATGCAAGAACTCTATATTTTTCTACGATAAGCCAACAGGCAGAGTCCAGTTAACTAAAGAGGTGGCTGAGTCAGAACAGAGCCATTCTCCTGGAACAGCTTTCACACGGTCCATACTCCCCCATTCATATGAAATATAAACCTGCAGGTGACATCAAGCAGCTCGAGCCTAAACAACAGCACAGTAAGGAGGAAATAATACTGTCCTGCCTGTGTAATTAGAGAAGCTGATGCGTGAATCATTGTTATAACGAGTTTAATTATAAACATGATTAAATAGGCAATTAATGCATATTCTGCCCCGGATAAACAAAATTAAATTCCTGCAATATTAACATCTTCCACAAGGTTTGTTATTAGATTGCTGTAAGTCCTGTGGCACAGGAACATTTTCATGTCCTGTATTTGTGAACAAACACCATTTTTTATTTCCACTTAACCAGTAGTAAAGGACAAAATTTGCTGCTCCTCTGCACTGCCAGGATCTCTGGAAAAAACAGCATCCTGTGCATTTTAAACAATGTTTCGTGAAATAAGCCACAGACAGTGCAGGCTTTCCAAGCTTACCTAACAACAACTCAGCACAGCTATGACCAGCTATCAACAGGAGCACCAGTCCTAGGCAGGCAGCTCTCCCTCTGCTCTCCATTGCCAGACAAAGCTGCTGGGACAGATCCCAGAGGATCAGAACAAGGACATGCCAGGGTCAAAGCTCTGGGCAAGAAGTGCTTTGGATCTGGGGATGGAATACCTCAGTTACAAGTCAAATGCATAGGATTTCCACTGGAAAATCAGAAGGCTTTTTAGTGGGTGTATTTTGTTTCCTGTGAATCTCCAGTGACAGCCTATTAAGAAAAGTAGTGATACCTTCAACATACGGGCAGCCTTTTATCTGAGTAGCTTCAGAAAATCATATAAATATTAAATACATATAAACAGCCTTTGGTGTTTAGTGACTACTGATTTGAGGGTGCTGAGGAGACAGAAAATGCTGAATGCCCATCCATCTCTCTGAAAATAAGGTCCTGAGAGAAGCCTCCAGTTGGCAGAATCTTGAACTAGTTTTAGGAAATGCTGAAGTTCTGTTTTTCAGATTATAAACTGGCAAAAAGAAAGTGTTTGAAACTGGTTACCAACTCCAAAAGTATTTAAGGTTGTGGGGTTTTTTGCAACACAGTCCCTGTCCATTTTTGCTTTGGTTGTCCTTGAGGATACAATTTATATTTTCCCAAGCCTTTAAAGTATTTAAAATTTCATACATTGTGCCATGGTTACTAACCAACTGGGATGGGATTTCTCACCAGTCACTGATTTAAAGGTCACCAATAAATATGTAAGGGGGCTACACATATTCTTGATTTGCCCTCTCCAAAGCCCACACCCTCCTCACGCATGAAGCCTTGGGGGCAGTTGATAAAAAAGAGGAAGATGCTACAGTTACATATCACATGCAGTGTTATTATTCCTGACTGCTGAGATAACCTAGATTCCTTCTCTGTACCTCTTATAATTGCCCTTTGAATCCAGAAAGGATCCAAAATAAATTGATATACCAGCCATATGCATAAATCTGCCTCAGCAGAAATGGATTCAGCAGATTTTCTGCAGCAGTGAAGGTGCCTCACCACTGCTGGACGTTGTTCATTGTGTACTCAGCTTTTGGGAAATAAGCAGCATTTCTATAAGGCTGTTATGCTGTGCAGTTAACATCTTCAACAGTGATGGAATAAGCACGGCACTGGGTTATGGAGTCTGGGGAAAATCTCAATTTGGATAAGAAATTGCCACAAGTAATTTTAGCTCTACACTGTCACAGTCCCTTACTCCTTCATGAACGAGGCAATCTTCGTCTAATATAGCATGGCATTCACATCTCCTATGACACATAATGATGTCCATACTATAAGAAAATTTGTGTCTCTATCTACAGCTGTTAGTGATGGTGCAGTGTGTAAATTCCCAGGCGGATGACACAGGCAAATTCCAGCTTTCTCCCAAATAAAAATGAGGGCCAGGTACAGCTTTGCTGGTCAATGGACTCTGTGGGTTGCTGGAGAGCCAGAGAACAGCGCTGGGTTTGACTGGAGTGTCCATGCCAGCCAGTTTTGTGCTGGGCACTGGCAATGAAGGTGGGTGATACCCTGAGCCCTGCTGATCAGTGCAGGGTGTCAGGATCTGGATGCAGAGAGGGCCCAGCGTCAGGCACAGCGTTCTCGAGCTGAGTGACTCTGGCTGCAGAGTGATGCAGGTGTTTGTCAGCCCTGGGCCCAGTGCTCACCTGCTGCACAGGGGTGACCTTCAGGATGCAGCAGTGATGGAGAGGGGCCTTGCTGGGCACTGCTGGGATCAGGCAAAGAGCAGTTACTGATGAATGCCTGCATTGGGCATGTGTGCAGATTGTACCAGTAAGGGCTGCCCCATCAGGCTCCTGTTATTTCCCGAGAAGCAGGGGGGACACACTGAGCTGTGCCCCCCAGATGGAGGGGACAGAGGAGCACAGCCCCAGCCAGAGGAGGCCTGGCTGCTGCATGCACCACTTACACTTGGCCAGCCCTTTATCACATTGTCCAAATCAGCAGCACTTCAGCTCGCTGATGCCAATAGAACATTACCTGGTCTTGGGTCAGCACTGCCTGTTAAAGAGCAGAGAGGAATTTCAGAATTCCCCAAGACATGAGCACACTGAAAAGCCAACTGAATCCCCAAATATGCTTTCCCTCAAAACTAACAGGTGTACTTCTCTTTCTCTTATTTCTAATTGAACTTCTTGGCATTCTAGTCAATGCTCCACAGTGTATTTTGAAAACAATAAATCCTGGTAACGTGAGACCTTGCTGCAGTATTTCACTGTTAAATCTTTGCTGAGATTTGGGAAGAGTGCACGGGGGTTTGTGTGCTGAATTATGGGGTGTGCAGATGAATGATTTTCCACCTTTCACTTTTTCTGTCACAGAATCAGCACACAGGGAAAATCTCCAACCAGTCAGATTCCTACTGTGGCCACATTTGGATGTGTACTTCAAATATATTTACATCTTCCTTTGAAAGTAAATTATTATTTGCAAGTAGAGAACGGTGATGGTTTATTTTACAGGGTGAATCAATATTTGATTTTCTTCAAAACGTGATTTTGATAGTGTGTTTTCTCCCTAAAAGAAAGTGTGTTCATAGAAAAAGATTTTTAGTTCAATTCTCAAAGAAAACCTGGAGTTTTTCTTATTAAAAATTTCTATTTATAATTTTACAATATTTTTGTAATTTCAAACACAATTGCTGATTAGCAAAAATCTTCTCTGAAGCATTTTTTCTTTGAAAAAATCCCATCCATTTTGCCTGGAAATATTTGGGAAAAAGAACCTACTTTTGAAAATTTCATTAAAACCCTTGTGTCTAACATTACTTTTTTATTTTGCACCCAAGTACTTTTCTGATTAACTGTTATACCATTGCTATGTGACTAACTGAAAAGCAGTGTGGCTGTTTCTGATATAGTCAATAATTTGGTATTCATGAACTTCCTGAAATTGTCTGAAATGACAGGTTATTGAGAAACATTAAAAAAAAAACAACCAAAAGTAAAGTTGTGGAGTTTCAAAATCTTGTGTGTATTCTTAAAGACTTATTGAGGCATTTTAATATGATAGTGGGTGAAACATCACTGAGGTTTTCATCTCACAAAGGCTTAATGAGACAGCAAAGCTATCCAAGACTCTGCATTAACAATGATTAAAAACTGTGAAATTGTGTTTAATAGTTTATAGTCTATATTTTAACTACAATACCATGAAAAAGAATTCTTTTTACTATTTTTCCTATTTAACATCACTGTTCTTCAAGCACCAGAGAAGCATAACCCTAATAATTTCCGTGTTTCTGAGAAGTTTTTATGCTGCTTTAACAGACTGTCCTAAATGAACGTAACTCTTTCTGTCTCAAGCTCCAAACGCTGCCCAGTCTTTTAACCCCAAGCTGACCTGCAAGATCAACTGTAAGCTTTCATTCCTCTAAAAGGCTTTCTGATGTCAAGAACAGCACTTATAATGGTATGTTGGGTTTGTTTTACCCCAAGTATTTTTGGCCATTTACAGGGTCCTTCAAGTTCAGTCATTAATGCTGGAGCTTGATCACAGCATGGCTATTAAAATGGAACATTACTGGGAAAACAGCACACATTCTTTCCAAATCCATACCCTGTAACTTGTAGTGTCACATATGCACTGACATTTGATGTAAAAATTAGGATATATGTATAAAAGCTTCAATTTTGCCATTATTCTTGAAAGTTATGGGAAAAAGTGCAGAGCCCAGAAGAGCAGTTGCCAGCTGTAATACAGAGAAGGATACTACAGAAACTGAGAACTGGCTATGGCAGATCCCCTGTCAGAGGAATGACTTATGATCTGGAAACACAAGCAGTAAGGGAGGCCCACCAGCTAGACCTGTATCATCTGCAGCAATCAAATCCTGCAAATATAAAGCAATTTAGTATTACCAGTTCCAAGTGCTCCCCACAATAAGGACTCTTGTATGCCAAAGTTTAATATTCAGAGCAGAAACCACAAACTCCAACAGCCACTTCTGGTCAGGACAGCTCATAACAGTTCCCAGGCAATGGCACAGTTGTAATAGCACTGCACAAAGCAGCTGGGGATTTACTCGTGTGTCAGCTCCTACCTCTGACAACCAGAAAACCGTGGTGGGTCACACATCCATTTGCTTTATATATTGATATAATTTCATCAGAATTTATGATGTGGGAATTATTGCACTGGCAAGAAATGTAATCTAACCTTCATCTTGCACAATGTAGTGCCGATATTATGTTTTTGAAAGAAATATACTGACTTGTTGAATCAGATTACTCCGAGTGCATTCCTAATGGATTTCAATATTCCCTTGGATAAACCAGTGCTATTTGCTTTGTATTTATTACATTAAAAAAAATATACAGAAGATAAAACCTCTTCTAACACCATATATTCTTTCATTTTGCAAACTACAAACATACATTTTTTCATTAATTTTAATGCCTAAATTTCTCCCTGGGTAACAGTCCCGGCATTTACTCAACTGCCTGTGTTTCAGCTACACACTCGAAATGTATAAAGAATTTCAAGTCTAAGTATTGACAACTGTATCTTTTCTCCTTCCTCTCCTGGATTAGACAGCTTGTCCTTGCATATCTGTGAGGATCACACGGTACAATTATTAGTGCTGGGATATTCCCAAATGCCAGAGCATGCCACTGGTAATAAGTGATATATGTGGGATATTCTTTATTATGACACTTCTAATGTAACAGAAGATTTTACCAAGAGATAAAAGTTGGATCAGTCCTGAGGCTGCTTTATATCATGAGTCAAGAATGAGGAAAATAATAATAGCAACAAAGATTTATATAATGAGAGAGGGAAGGATCTTGAGAGTGAGTCCCCCAAACAGCTTTGAAAAGACAAAAAAAACCCCTCTGGACTCCAGTTCCTAAGATATAGTCAGATTATTCCCAAGAAGAGCAATTGTTTTCAAACCCATCCCCATCATGAACATGCCCACTGCTAAGTTACCTTCTCCAAGTTCTCATTTGCCAATTAAAAAAACCTGTCAAGTGCCCTAAAGGAGATTTGTCTATGGTGGTGCAACATCCAGCTTGGTGAACATCATGTGCTGGAGCTCTTGAGAGCCCTGAAACACCCCAGAGCAACTCAGGCCAGCTGGAGATGGATGAGCAAGAACAGAGCTCACTGTACCTGCCTGCTCACCTCAGCACCACACTCATCCCTGTGCACGTCTCAGAGAGGCAGGAAAGGGTGAGGCACTGGGTTGCAAACCTGGAAACAGAGCTTCAAAGAAATAAAGGCAGAAAACCATCTTTATTTGGGGATGGAGGGAATGGAGCATTGTCCTCAGCTGTTACTCCATAATTCCTATGCTCTTAGTGTGGGAACACTGAACAGGGAATGAACACTGAAGGTGTGGGGCAGCAAATGTTCAGAATTACCTTTTGCCTCCCTCACATCACTCACACTCCATCTTAATCAATAGCTACTGAGTGGAAATGGCTCATCTCCCACCCCATTTAGAGAGATGCTCAGTTTCCTGACTATTCAGCTACCAGATTGTTTTATATTCCTGCTTCATTTTATTGTCCTTCCCTCCTGCTGTGGTGATCAGACAAGGCAGAATAGGTTAGTATATCAATAGAACTGCAAACCGCTGTGCATAGTATGTAAATATTGATATTAGGAACGGGGACACTGAATTAATCCCTCCACACACTCTTAGTGCCAGGCTACTCGGTCATGTCCGGGCAGTTTTATAAACAAATACAAAAAGAAGAAACAAGACATTCAGACAAAGATCCTGTTCCTTACTGTTATTTATGTTTGAGCACAATTGGAATCAGAAGGCAAAAAATAGACCATCCACCAACACTTGCTGGTGCACAGTGCTGGAAAGTAAATTTTAGTAGGAAATTCCCCTCTTTGTAAAGAGATTCATACTTTGTATGGTCTAGTCAAACCAAAGTTGGTTTAGCATTGACACTTGGGTTACATTTTGAGTGCCAGATGATATATAAGACATTGTAACGTGAGAATATTCATTAGAGCATTTGCAAAAAATGCACCTTTGGAGCTCAGAAGCCTCCAGCCCATCTTGTTACTCTCCAGTTCCACTGCACTCACTGTGCTGAGGATCTCCACACTGAGGAGCTCTAGTGCTCCTCAGAGTGCAGGACTGAAACAGAAATCAGATGAGGGAGATGATTGCCTTGCTTGGATATTTTCTTGAGGAAAAACAAACAAACAAATCAACTTCCCAAAACTACAACAAAAACAAACCCAACCTTTGATAATGAAGATTCAACAACCTCCTCAAGCAGCCCAATGTACTGTCACTGCAGTTTTCCTGATGGATACAGCTGCACAGGACATGCAGCTACACATAACTATTGCTTCTGCAGCAACCCAGCACAAGCACAGAGAGCATGTGTTCCCTCTTCCTGTAATTCCTACAGTCTGTACAGATTGTACTTGATAGCAAGTAGATATGCAAAAAGCAAGAGTGAGTTGGTGTCACTTGTTATTGAGAATGCTGAGTGGCCCAGCAATGATTGCTGTTTAGAAATAGCTGTCTGAAAGAAACGTTTTTCCACTGTAATGTTCAGCAAAGACATATACAAGCAATTTCTTCTGGAAGAATAAGACTCTGGAAGTCTCTTACTACATGACTACAGCCACTGCAGAACAACCACCCCAACACCAGCTCTGGCTCTGTGCAGAGCAGCCCCTTTTCCAAACTCCTACAGAGCATACAGGGGACAGGTGTGAGCACCCCAATTTGATCGTTTCTATTGAACAGACGTGCTATGCCAAAGGGTGAGACGAGCATATTCAGTCAGTGCTTTACCATTATTAAGTGGTAAAGCCATAATCACAGAAGCAGAAGCTGTGAATGAGATGGGAGATGCTTATAAGTACAGCACTCCCTGGACACAGGTGGCAGTGCTTCAGAATATGGGTTTGGTGTCTCATGGTCATCACTGTTTCACCCACCTATTCTTTATAGTCCTTTGATATTCACTGCAAAGTGGCATTATTTAATGATGCAGAAGCAATTTTAACAGACCAAACTCTCCTGATGTTTGGTTTGGTCATTTCCTGCTTGCTTCACTACACACCATCTACTCCTCCTTGCACCTGAGACACTTCCACAGCAAATATTACCAGCCAGGACTAAGATACATGTGGGTAAGATTTTTCCCTGGGAGGAAAAGCTCTGTGTTATGAATCCTGTTTAACTAAATCGTGGCTAGTATCAAATACTGCACTTGGAAAAGGTTTCAGCCCAAAATTAGGGGAAAAAATACTGGTAGAGTTTGAGCTTGCAGTCACATGAGTGCATCTGTCTGTGTTTTACAGAGGCAAGGTTGAGGTATTACCTAAAAGCATTCATTTCAAAGCAGTGTAGTGAAGCCTGAAGGAGCACTATTTTAGAACAAATCAGTCAGCATTTTATTGGTGTCGGCCCAGCTTTGTACTAAACACTCAGATTAATGTTAAATCACAGCTCAGGAATTATTCATGAGATCTCATACAATGTAATTGCTGATTTTGGCATCAATAGTCTGTATCCCTTTATTTCCTAGATTAGCTTTCCTTCCTGAACTACTGTGTGTCATGCCAGAGACAATGATTTTATATGACATATTTAGGAAAGAGAGACCCACCTATTTTACATAAAACAACGCCTGAGAAATGTACCCTTATTGCCGAGGTGCCAGTCTGTGCTGACACATTCCTGTGAGAGGCAGACCCTGCTGGGAGAGCAGAGAGCACAGAGCTAAATGTCTCCTTTCAAACTGTTAACTGAATGGTTAGTTTTATTCCAAACCTCTATAAAAACTAATGAAATTACCCTTCACCTATCTTTAAGGATTAGCATTAATGCTCAGAACAAACTGCATGACTACTAATCTCTTAATGTCCCTAAAGATATGTACAAAATGAAATTTATAAATAATAAATGAAACCCAACTTTTCCTGGAAATACTAAGTCATCCTGCTCTTTCCCTCTCCCTGTCTCTCTGAGAGTTCTGTGCTCTTGTGTAAGATTAGGATGATTTGGGAAGTTGGAGAAAGGTGCCTTTGACCATGGAAGTCAATGAGCTCCATGCTTTGGGCCTCCATCACTTTTTTTCCCCTCTAAAAATACTGCCTTTTCTTTGTACAGCAGAATGTTTAGATCTAAATATCTTCAGCCTCTCCCCCCTTTCATTCCTTCATGCTCCAAATACCTGTATCACATGGGTGAGCAATGAGAGCAGGAATCCCTGAAGACACAGAGTATTTCATGCTCAGGTTGCCACATCCTGTAGCTGCCAGAAAACGAACACTACCACGCATGCCATTTCCTCACATCCCAATTTTCATCCAAACAGCAACCAAACAAAAAACAAGACTGAAATTCTCAAGAGTTGATGAGAAGAAATTGTTAAAATATATGAGAATTCGTTGCATGTACTCCCCAAAAAAAGAGTTTCCCAAGTGAGCAACCCAACTGTTGTTCTCTTAGTTGGAATGCAAACCCAGTATTTTTCTGAAAGATGATACTGGAGGGATTAGTCACTCTGATTTTCCAGTGCCTTCAAGTCCACCAACTGGACTTTCACCCCTGCTTGCATACTTGAAGATTTTCATATCTACTTCTAAAGACTTGTTTTTTAGGCTGCAGAAAATGATAGATTTAGAATTTAAAGATTTCCCAGAAAAGCTGGTTTCTGACCTCCATCCCTGGGGTGTTTGTTTGCTCAACAAGATCATCCGAGGTGTATTTATCACACTTGCACATATTTTAGAGTATACCAGGCATAGAAAATATGTAAGTAATTATTTCTGAAAGACTGTGAAAACATCATTTTGATACCCTTTTGACTGAAATTTGCTTATATTTTCATGTCCCTGTCATTGCATGCCTGACACAGTTTGCCCAAGGGTTCTTCCCAGGTCATTATTTGATCTACATATCCTCAATTTCTAAGAATATTCACTCAAGGAAATGTTTCAGGCCAAAGATTTTGTCCTCTTCAAGGACTAACTGACAGAGGACTAAGATTCAAGCCCAAATTGATCCTTGGTTACCCCAGTTGTCTGACACTCATGCACTTACTTTTTCATCACTGAGCCCTCACAGCAAAATTTGGAACTCTGAAGTGGGCATTTAGGCTTCACATCCCAAGCAGAAGTAGGATTACATGCCTTGTGCAGGGGATACTCAAAACCAGTGAGATAAGTAGTGAGCCTCTAGAGATGGCAAAAGAGGCCTGAGTTTATCCTAAGTCCTTCCCTGTGCCAAGAGGAAAGGGCACTTGGGCACGACTGTGAAAGAAAGTGATCCCACCATCACCTTATTTAGGGAGGCTGATCTAAGCAGGTGAAAGTAGGGTGTCATCATCATCATCATCTTGCTCCTTCTGAAGTCAACAGCCCCCACTACATTTCTCAGATGGAACCTGTGGAGAAGCACCAAACCCACAGATCTCAGCTGAGCCTGGACATGCCCTGAGGACTGGCAAAAATCAGCCTCTGTGCACATTGTAAGGCAGAATTTTTGGAACACTCACAGCTGATATCACATAGACATCCACAGGAGTCGGTGTGGGTTGAAGGTGAGGCAAAGGTGGGTGTTGGTAAGATGATACAAGATTGTTTCACTCCTCAGCCAGATTCGGTTCCTTTCATTCTGTAAACATAACCACGGGATGACAAAGCACTAGCGATGGTTCAGACCTAGGTTTGGAATGGAGCCTCCCTCCAACCCTCACTTGCTTTGAGCTGTATTTGGACAGTTATGGCCACAGAAGTCTAAAACCCTCTTGAGTAGAGTTTGTAGGAATTGTTATAAGAAAATCGTGTTTATCCATGATAGAAAAGCATACTGTGTAGATAACATTGTCTGCTCATACAAAGTACATACATCAAAAAGTCATGGAATGTTCTTTAAAAATACTTCCCAAGTGATCATTACTGCTTGCAAGCCAAAGAGTGATTTTGTTAAAATAAAGTAGATCTGTTTCTGAAAGTTATAAGACTCCCATAGGTGTTGATTGGAGCTTTAAGGACCCAGAACCCAGAAAAGCAAGAGCACTTATTTTTATGCTCATAATTTTGCAGTGGCCAAATGTACAGCTTTCTAACTTTACAAAAATTGCATAAATTAATAATACAAAATATAAATAGTATGATCCAAATTACCTCAAGGCTCAGATACCTTGTGCCTAATTTCAGCCCAATTTTCATGGCTATGTTATCTGAGCCTGCATATTTATAATGGAATTATTGACAACTCTTTTTTCATAAGGAGTTCCTCCTGCTTTAAGACCAATATAAATATAGTTGGACAAATTTAGTATGCAGGAAAACAAAAATCAATGAAGATTTTGATACGTGGAATAAAATAGAAATGACAACTTATTTTTGGCTCTGTACAAAACCAGGCATTCATCTGTAAATGATTACACTTCTATCTGTGCTGGAATGGTAGTGTGGGGCATATGAATCTCACCTTCAAAAGATATTCTTTCGTTCTACACAAAAACGCCGGCGAGCGCAGGAAACTTCAATCAATGTCTTATATTGGAAAACTATGACACTGTCAAACTGGTGTCATTAAAGCTAACTAACCATATTAAACGAATATTAAAATATAGGTTTCTTTGCATAACATAATGAGTAAAACTGCTTTTAAGTTTTTCCCTATGCTTTGAGGTGTAGGTGGCATTTTCATTCCAAAACTTTGAAGTCAGAACAAAATGTACAGGTAGAGGGTACTAGATCAAATAATAATCAACTTCAAAAAGCATTTTGGCTGTTAGATGTCCCAAGGCTAATTTCCTCTAGACATTTTAAATGTAAATGTCTAAACTCATTTAAAAATTGTAAATTGGTCTAGGTTCAATCAAAAACCATCCTGACACAGAACAGGGAGACTGGGCTAATTGTCATTTGTTTGTCAAATGAATTCCATTTGGAAAGCAATGAAACCTCCAAGCTAATTCTTTTAAGGTGAGCTGGTAGTTGTATTATCAGTTAAATGCAGTAAAATGGATAATCACATGATGATAATGAAAACTGAACCTATGTTAGCACTCAGGCTTACTCTGCCACAGGGCATATAGTGATGGAACTTAAGTACTGTAATGTTCCATTGGGCACAATGGCACCAAGTCTGCTCTTTAGCCTTACAGACACTTTCTTTGCATTTTAAAAAACTTTATCAAAGCACCGTGGCAATGTAGAAAATGTCAAAGTGAAATGCACTGTAGGCAAATTGAGATTTCATTAAGTTTAAATTTATTGCTTTTGACTGATGTATTACCATGCTTGTTAAGAACCAGTAATTTGGAATATCTGCCTGCCTGGTAAAATAGCTTTGTCTCCTTGCGTAATACTTTATACGGACTTTGAAAGACCACAGTAATTCAAAAAGAGACTAACTTATTTTATTTTTCTAAAGAACAATTTCAAATATTTTTAGGTTCCTGACCTAGTGGATCAATAGACGTATGTGTGTGTCCCAAGTGTGTTGTTGGTGCACATGGTAGAAAATTACAGCACTAATGTGTTATTTTTTGCCTTGGTATAGCATTGCACTCGCTGACAACAGAACCTTGGGAAGCACTTAACAATTCTGCTTGTTCTGTCACTTTCTGATATATTGGAACTAAATTAAAATGTTTTGAGAGATGAGGAATCCAACATACTGGTGGGAGACCATGTGCAGATGCATTTTTTTTATATAAATATATAGAGAGAGATGTAAATTGTGCATCTGCATGAGATTGTGCACAGGTTTGTTAGCAGACAAAGCAGAGACGCAGCTGTATCTGCATCATGGCAGAGCACTTCAGGTATTCTTTGCACTGCATGGTGTAGATGTTGTTTGGTTTGCCTCAGCTATAGAAAAAGCTACATTTGAGATATTGACATAAAACCTCTTCATGCACTCTGGTATTTTTCTCAGGAAAGGACTGAATCAACAGTGTAGGACCAGCAGAATTCCTAAGTGATGAGGAAGGTTAGGCCTTCGGGAACACATTACTGCCTTTGGAGAGAGACCTGGACTGAATTTAGTATATTCCAGGTATATTTATTTACACTATTTGCAGTGGTTTTATGGCAGAAGTGACAAAGTTTGTGAAACCCAGGAATGCATTATCATGTTATCTGGTATCTTAGATGGACAGTCAATATGAACAGACTGTAGACACACCTGTCCCAGTATCCAGTTCACCAAGTAATGAAATGGAAACAATAAAAGTCTTTGAACAAACAACAGACATTTGAGTCTTTAGGTTTAGACAAGAGGATTGTAGAATTCAAATGGGTTTCCTCTAGTGCTGCCAAGGCAGCCATATCTGTATTGGTGCCAACTGAGAGTCACACAACAAAGCTCGACTTGTGTCAGTCCATGTGCTTTCAGCCCTCAGAGTGGGGGTATATGCACTTCTTGGGGCAGGGGATGAGGGAAAGAAAAGAGTTTTAAATTATACTTATTTTATCTACACTTTCAATGAAACTTCCAGCTGAAACCTGAGGAGAGAGAGATGTGTGGATTTCTATGAATTGAAACTGCTTCCCCCCATTTAAAAATAACATTCTGAAGGCAGGTTGTGTGAATTAATTGAATTAAGAACACAATCATTTGTCACTGGAAAAACCTATTTCTCTGCTCACATGGAAACATCTTGCATCCCTCCTGTGCAGCACTCAGATTGTCCCCAGCACTCCCTGCCCGTGACTGCAGTTCCCGAAGCAGGACACGGCTGCATCTGCAGATCCACAACCCCAGTGCACCCAGGGGACATTTTCAGCAGGGTCACTCACTCCTCTATGCAGTGGAACCTCCAAAAGCTTCCCTTCTGCTCCTCCAGGGGACAGAGTGACCAGGGGGTCTTCTGTCACCTGAGGTGTCCAGACCGACCAAGGGGCTTCCAGAGCCACGAGAGGTCCCTGTGCACTATAAAGTCCTGAGAGAAGAGGAATCCCCCTGAAGGGGGACACAAATCTCAAACCCTGCTTAAAAATAAAGGCTTTCTAGTTTTGTTTTTGCACGTTGTACAAGGGTTACACCAACTCTCAACAAGAAGGGTGCAATGTAGGAGCTAAGGTAAAGCTTTTTATTTGATAAAACATCTCTTTTTTTGCTTTAAGACACATATGTGCAGCTCTCTTTGAAGTCCAGAAGAGCTATGCAAGTATACACTTGAGGGCAGAATTTGGCCCAATGTGATAACACAGGAGCCTGTAATCTGAAAAAGGAGTGTATTTATTACATTTTCAACATTTTGTCGGTTAATTCACATTAGCCAGGAAGAACTAACGCCTCTGAATAATTCTCCTTCTCAATACACACTTCAGAACACTGTAAGAATTACAACTAAACTCCACCTTTCTGCTTTCTTCTAAGGCACTGGACAAAATTTGCATTTTGGAGTAAGCCACTAGCTGGAGCTAAAGACCTGTAGAGCAAATTCAAAGGAAAAAAAAAAAAAGAGAAAAGAAGGGGGAAATCCACAAACCTGAAGAGAAATCCAAACTTTTTAAGGCAGGCCTCTAACAGGTTTTTGATTGAATTGTGGATACTGGCTTTCATCTGTTAGAAAGACAGAATGATCAGCCTAAAAAAATGAAAACGTCCATATGCTTGAGTCGAAGGCTAGCTGAACTAAACTGGAGCAAAGTCTGCTGTTTAACAGCAGAAAGAATCAAAACAAACATCTTGAAAAGAGCTTTTTAAAAGCACCCAAAGGAGCAGTGAAGCAACGAAAGAAAAGAAAATCTGAGATATTAAAGAAGTAATTAAAGGCAGAAATTAATTGTTAGTGTTTGGAACTGAGAAGGAATTGCCTAGAAACAGAGAAAGCACCTAACAAACCCTGTGACCCATTTGCTTTTAATTATTGATATTGCAAAGGCTCTTCAATATGTAATTGTTTAAACATCACCCAGAAAGATGCTTTCATGAGAGCAGAAGAAAAGGTCTCCTTTTGTAGATAGAGATCAATTTATCTTTGGCAATCAGATACAATATATCAGGTGGGAACTGAGCACTCCCTGGATCTGAAGGGTCAAAGTGAAACAGAGAAACACAAAGAATATTCTGCACATTCTCCTGGTTCAGTGACACATATGCAGGGCCTGATCTTCCCAGGTAGTGTGTGGCACTGAGACGGCTTCAGTGAACATGAGAACTGCTCTGAGTCATACAGCTGCAAGCAAAATGTATTTCAATCTTTCAAAACTTTTCAAACATCACCAAATAAATGCCTAATCTGCCAAATGGGATTAAAAGGGCCAGCTTTCCCTGCAGCTTTCCACAGAGGAAAACCAGGAGTGAAATGCCACTAGGGAGACAGTAAACACGCATTAAGTTCCTGTTTGTGCCTTCTGCACACTCAGGTGCAGCAGATACCGAGGCAGGCAGGGCCCACCCCTGGGGTGAGGATGTATATGGAATAGCTGAACGTTCCCACAAGGGTTACACATGTCACGCTCACATCATGCTGCCCTTGCCACGATTCAACAAAACCCTCAAATATGAATGCAGATTTAAACACTTGCTTAAGAGCTCTCCTGCAGCTGGCTGATAACCACTTGTTAGTCTCAAGCCAGGTATTGAATATATGGCTTAGCTGGTATATGGAGGCATTTGTTTTCCACAGCACAACGGAGCTTCCCGAGGGTCACGTGTGTGTCACAGGAACTGGCTGTGTTAAACCAAGGAACATGCACAGTGACTGCATTTCCCTGTGCCACCCTATGCACCCTCGCGTGAGTCCACGGGCAGTTGTGGTGCACCTGATCCCAACTCTCTTGCACATCATCACATATCATTTCCTAGAAAGGAAGGGCACAACTCTTTTAAGCTCTCCCCGTGTGAATCTTGTCAAACCAACGCCACAGTTGTGACTTTTTGGAGGTGATACAGAAGAAGAGAGTTGTGCTGCACAGAAAAGCACATATTGTGCAAGAAAAGCAGGTCAGGAGCAAAGCCACCAGCCCCATGTTTGTTTTGGAGTGAAGCAGCAGAGGATTCAGAGGCAGCAGGCACAGCATGTAAAGGAACACTGAGGGCTGGCTGGCCAGGGAGTGCCCCTCAGTAATTCGGGATCGTGTTCCCGTAAGAAATCGCACCTATCGCACAAAGACATGTGAGTCATTTACATACCCTCATCAGCAGTGCGAAATGGCTCCTTGTGGAGTCAGACATTTGGAAACAGATAAAGCCCGAAAGAATGCTTCTTTTCTCCCTAAGAGATTGATGTAGATGTGAACACATTAGCGCTGTTTAAGGGAGAGTATTCTCTTTGACAGATAACTGGGATTGGGAATATTAGATTACCAAATAATGGACCTTTTAAATTCTGTCATCATTACTTATCAGGTACATTAGTTTAAAACCTGCAATTTTGAACTTCGCATTATTGAGCTTTTGAAAGATTAAATTACTGAGCTTTTGTTTGTGAATGGCTCTGTGAAATTTCCTGAAAAGGATAGTCCTCGTCCTTCATTGTGTAAATGTGAATGCCAAATAACATACTTTATTGATATTTACAGACATACAAATGATAGGACTAATGCACCTTAACGTCTGTCTCCCTGAGTGAAAAGGCAGAGCACTGTTAGATAATATGGTTCACTGTTCTCTTTTGTAAACCCATTTGGAAGAGTCAGTTTTTATCCCTCCCTTCTCCTCCTGAAAACCTTACTCGCATAAGTAACTCCTCATAGGCAGGTTTGCAGCACAGGCCTCCTTCTAAGGGTCACTTTTTTTTACTCATTAGGTAGATCAAAAAATATTGACTTAAGTTACAGAGGTGGCTTGCATGTGTGGGTTGGCAAGAGAGCCATGTCCAATACATTAAAAAATGAGATATTTCTAAGCACATCCACAGCTGCATTAACAGGGAGGATAAAATCCCACATCCATTGGTGATCAGCCTCAGTCAAGGGTTCAGGAACAGGGTGATCCTGCAAGATCTGCTCCAACAGCCATGCCAAGGTACTTGACTGCTCTGATGATAGAGGTACCATCTGTGTCCTGGACATGGCAATCTGTGACCCTCCTCTTCTTCACACCTAGTTCTGAGATTGAGTCTTCAAGGCAGGATTTTCAAAGCTGAATAAGGAAATTAATCTCACAAATCCCTTAGACATATAATGCAAACTGGGTGTTTTCCTTATACCAACAACTTTGAAAACTCCCACTGAGTTTCTCTGAGTTGTTTGGTGAGAGCAAGACTTTTTATTTTCCAAACTTTTCCGACTTTCTAAGAAGTCAATAGAGTAGTGAGCCAACAAATATGAAGAGTGATAAGAGTGACAGCCATGAAATGCAAAAAGAATGTTTGTGGGAATATATGTTTGTTTAATGAGGTAGGAGGTAGGTTCAAATTATGCTCATATAACAAAATCACAGAAAAAGAGATGTACTGTAAATATCCCTGACTCTGCACTAGACCCTAAATGTAGGTACCGCCTATGCCTAAACAACTCAAAACACTTGGAAACAGTTTAAAATATATTTTGTTTTGCTTGTTCAGCTTTTATGGTTTTTTTCCTGTGATTTTTTTTTTAAGTTACCATGTTTTTTCATGCCTCTGAGATAAAACCTGTTATATTCACGAGCCAGACTTCAAACAGATGAGTGTTCTGTATATGTTAAAAGAAAGAAAATGATTTCAAAAACAAAGTCTCTTCTTCTGAATGATGCTTTCTTCCTTTTCCCCCCACAAATTAAATATACTTTCAATTCAGATGCAAAGAACTGGACATCTATTCAACACATCAATTCAGCTAACACTGAGAAGTGTAATCTAGCTACAGTATTCATGAATTGCTTATCAGGTCAAGTTTAAAAGCCTCCAAACTCTTGTATGTTCTTAGGTGTGTTTGTTATACTTGGATACTTGTAAGACTTGCAAAATATGACACAATCATCAAAAAAAGCAATGGAGTTACTCATCAGAAATGAGTTTCATTCTCTCCTCAAAATGGTATTACTCCTGTTAGCACTCACTGAGAGGGGGGAAGATCGAAACAATACACTTGTACTTACTTTTAATTTAGAGCAATTATGTTGAATATCACCTAAATTGCTCCAGGTACAATTTGTGTCACATCACAAAGACATTGTTTTCTACAGATTTAAACTGCTTTAGCTGTTTATTTGACTCCTAAACCATTGACTGTACATCACTCTCTACTGGTGAATTATGTACCATCCACCTTCTGGTGGAAGATGTCCCTGCCCATTACAGGGGGTTGGAACTAGATGATCTTTAAGATCTCCCCCAACCAAAACCATTCTATGCATCCATGGAAAGATAATAAGAATGTGCAAACAAAGGAAAAGATAATCAAGCCAAAATGAGTATACTGATTCATCAGCCCCAAATGAACAAAGCTATGGATAAGAACACTACAATATGAGGTTGGAGACATGAGAGCATCATCTTTCTGTGTGACATGAGGGTTATGGGCACTTTACCATTTTCATGCAACATGAAACAAGTCAATATGGCTCATTCCAGCCAAGGCTAATATCTGCTTTTGTATTTGGGAGTCATGTGACTTGGAGACCCACAAATGCTTTTTCTTGCCTGTACAAACACTTTTCATTATGCTAAAATCTCATTACCATTTCAGTTTTTAAATCACAATTCTCATTAGTTGCTACCACAAAAAAAGGCTTCAGGTTTGAGCTGTGTGTAGTGTCAGAGAGCTTGCATGAGCATCCAAACTTCTTCCCAGAGTGTATGGGAAAGTACTCAATGGCTCAGCAGGTGATTATACTGGACTATCCAGGACCTCAAGACAAGGGTGATAAAACTACTCCCTCCTTGAGCAACTGTTCATGAGGATCTTTTCATCTTCCTTTAAAGACATGGATGGAAGTGGATCCTAAGATCCATGGCAAGATTGTAAGATTTTGAGGGATATGGTTTAGGGGTGATTACGGTGGTGCTATATACAGTTGGACTACATGATCTTGAAAGTCTCCTCCAGCCTCAGTGATTCTGGGATCAATTAATTGAAACCAGTTATCTCTGATGTTCTAAAAGGGATAATGTCTTGGTCCCACTGGTGGAAAATGTCTTCAACTCACAAGCAAGCCAAACTGTTGGAAATGAAACCTTTTCTCTTCAAGATGAACGTGAAAATACACAAAGTCCTTGACACGATCTGATCTGGATTTACAGAACCTGTCTAAAGAGCACACGCTCCTTCTTCCATCCCAAAAAGTTAGCCACAAACACCCACTGCTATTTGTACAGGGTAAGAGGCAAGACCATCTCCTACCCAGTGAAAATAATAGGAAAGTCAGGAAAGCCAGCTTTTCCTTGCTGTCCCTCCTTCCACATCCTCCCTTCTGCTCCCCTAAAGCTTTACATCCAGAACCAATGACACCGAGTCGTTAACCTGAGGTCAGCAGCACACTGGTTGTGCAATGCCCAGCAGCAAAAGCCTTTGGCTGCAGACAGAACGTGTTCTGTTGCATGCTGGGCACCTCATATGAACCACACTGCTGCTGCAGTTATGTGCAAGGCACTAGCAATGTTATTTATGCCTATTAACTGAGAGTCTTTCAGATAATGACCGACAAATGTGCTTTAGTTGGGACACAGAACAGAAAGATTACACACTAATGGCAACAGCCAGGAAAGAAACATGATAGGCAGGGACAAAGAAGAGTAAACAAGGGAGACAGAATTTGAAAATGGCAAAGATGCAAGCAAATATTTGTGCAGGCTAGCTAATGTCAACCTACCCTGCAGTGCCTGGGCCGTGTGGCCCTCAAGAAGGACCCTCAGCTCCATCCTGTCTGTCTCTCAAGGGGAACAGGCTTATCCAGCTCGAAAATGCCCCAGCGCTTTGGGGAAGAGGAGATATTTCTCATACATTGTTTAGAGTGGAGTTCTCAAAGAGATACTTGAGACACTTGAGATTGTTGAGCACAAAAACTTAAGAAAAGCCAATAGGATGCTGGGCCTGACAGAAACCTCTGTGGGGAATTTTTAGGGAGCAGCAATGTTGATACACAGTCTCTGAAGTGTTTGTATTTTGTTAGATGTAGAACTAAAGTCCAGAACTAAACAGAAATATTCCACCTGGAAAAATAAAGTTTAAGTAAGTTAAGACCTCAAAATGCCTGTGTTTAAAGCTCAGGTAAATGTGAAGGCAAAATAGAGCAAATGTTATTGGAAGACAAGATGCAAATTTGGGAGTCTAATCTCTCTGCAGTGATCAGCACACTCACTGGTTTATCTGGTTTCCATCTGTCATCTGAGCTGCAGGTTTACAGGCAATGTACTGTCTGTCCTAAAATCTACATCACTGATACAGCATTCAGTTTTCTGTAGTGGAGACTCTCCTCCATTGAGATAACCAGTCTTTTGATTTGGGGAAAAAGGTAAGGGAATTCACAAACACGCTGGAAAACTGAAAGCTTTTCTGTTTTCACTTTCAAAAAACCTACACATTTGCAAAGTTTTCTCCTGGAATGGGAATAAGACTTCCAAGTTCAGAAAATATGTTTAGACTAAAGAGAAAGTGATAGTGAAGGGTGCTATGAAAGAGCTAAATGGAACTAAAAAGACCATTGGATAGAGAGACTTTTCTAAACAGTTTTCCTCTAATTAATTTTCCTAATAGCTCACAAAACTCACTTTTAAGGAGTTGACTCTATTATTAAATTAAATAATTAAAAGCATAGATGAGGGTGCTGTGCTGGACAGAAGCCCCTGTGGTGAGTGTTGAGGAAGCAGAAATGTTGGCATTTCTGAGTACTGTTGTATAGCGAATTCCAAAGGCTTTCCCTCATTTTACATCAGATCTAATTTCAACACAAAAATTGTTCTATGCTTGCAAGAAAGCACCAGGAGCAGCAAATCTGGAACCAGTCTGTACATGACATGAGACACAAGGACATGAATTCCTGCTGCCTACACTGTGGATAACTCGCTTTTCACCCAACTGCTCCTACTGGGTCACCCCACAGGCTGGGAAAGGCAGATACAAAACTGTGTAACCCCTAAACTCTGCATGGAATCCATGTGGCTTTGTGACTGCCAGGTAAGACTGGCCATAGGCAACTTGGGTATTAGCTTATTCAAAAAGCTGAATTTATACATCTGTAAAATATATAAATATTTTTCTTTATGTCTATATAATTCTGTAAAAAGAAATAAACACTTCCGAAACACAGGCCCTTTGTGAGCAGGTCCCTGAAGACAAATTTGAACCACCTCTAAGTAAATCTGCTGCTGCTTTTTGTCCACTTATTAAACTGGTTTAAAACAAAACAAAACAAAACAAAAAAAAAACAAACAAAAAAAGTAGAAAACCAGAGTGCCAAAAACTTGCATAAAACTGATCAAAACTTGTAAGCCCTATGTGCACCAGGTGTTAAATCTAGCAGTAATGTGCCTTACGCTACCACCTGTGCTCATCTTATTCTGGCCAACAAAATATCCTCTGCAGGTGTGCAGGAGCAGGAGGAATGCAAAGGTGCTTTAGAGTGAGGGAGAAAGTGGCAGCTTTGGCTGAGGCTTTCACAGCAAGTCTGCAGTCAAAGAGCATTTGGCTGCCTAGCAGAGGGTGACCAGTCTGTATGCACAAATCTCTGGAGCCACGTGCAGATGTGGACACCAAGGAAATACTTTTTGGCAGCTCAGTTTCTCTGTGTCCTGCTGCTGATCCATCTGCAAATGGTGGCACATGCCAGTTGCAGTGTTTCCTGTGATTAATAAAAGGGTTGTTCAACAGAATATTTCATATTTATCATAATCACTACATTTATGAGCTGATCCTGACATTTCTTTTTCATTCCACTATTCTCCTTTCTGCTGCAGAAGTAGCTGAAGAATTCTGATGAGCTAGGGATGACAGTAATTCAACCCTTACCTGCCCCCAGTGGGTAAAGTTCAAACCCAAATGAGAGGGGTTTGGAGGGAGAAGGAATTCATTTCATTGGTGACCCTGGATTCTGGGTTTCTATGGAGCACCAGATCCACCAGGGATGTGCTTTTTGCTCCATGAATACGTGATGTATCTTCTGCATCAGCCCAAAATTCATTAAAACCATGGATGAGACCCTGGAAGACTTTTCTTAGACCTACTACATTATTTCTTGTACAGGAAACGTGCCATTTACATCCCTCTCATTCAGCTGAGAGAGGTTTTCAGCAACACTTCCCCACAGTGACCTGCACCACTCCTCTACTGCTATTTTGAAGGTAGGGCATCCAAGTCAGGGGGGGAGATACACTTTGAGCATTTGCAAGACTTTGTTATTCAAAACACAGTTTGAAAATGGCTGTAGGAATTTAATTAGAAACTTCCATTAGGAGATTAGATGACTAGAACAAAGAAAACCAGTGAAAGGGCTTCTTATTAAAACCAGTAGCACTGCAGAATATTGATAATATAACAAAGGAATGAGTGGATATGCATAGCAAATTATTAAAGGTTACAGATAAATGTCCAAAAGTTGCTTAGTTTCTGGTTATCCCAGTATATACAGAAGCCACTGAGACAAGATGACACATGGTCCCTGCCCCTGCAGAACTCAGGGGCTGAGGAAAGCCAGAGGTATTTGAGCACAAAGCTCAGCAGTGCTGTGTGTTACTTGTTTGCACCTTTTCAGCTCTAGTGCATAAATGAAGCATTAACAAACACACACAAGTCCACAGGTTGCAGCATGGATTTTAGCCCCAGACATCAGTAAATGTAAACTCCTCTGATAAATAGTCATGCCTGGAAAAAGGTGAGTTTATGCCTGGAAAAAGACTGGAGCAAGAAGAGAGTGCTGTGACCCTACTGAATCCCTAAATAGCATTATTGGGCAATGTCAGATTAGATGAGCCTCAGTCCTAGAAATTTCAGCCAAGAAAACTACCTGGGAAGAATCCTTGGGTTGGGAATTATAAAACAAAAAAATCAATAAAATACTTAAGGTCAAACTTGGACATAGTTTGAACAAGTTCACCTTCCTAGGACTCAGAGGAGCTGCTGCCATTTGTGGTAAGTCCTTATAATCTACTTACAACAGTTCTACTGTTTCCATCCGAGACAGGTTCCTATTCACAGTAACCATTCAACCACAAGTTCTGGTGGTTCTGCCCTCTACCACCATCTGATCTGTGCCTAGTTTTATAGTTTATGCAACTCAGAGCCCAGTCTTAATTAAATCATTCTTTATGATACAGTCTGGCGCACTTTTGCATCCACACTTGAGATTTTCAAGACTCAGCCAAGAGCAGTCAATGGGTTTGTATGGAACAAATGTCTGGGGCACAAAGCATCCTCCTTTTCCAATCCTGAGTGCTACATTTTGCCAGCCATGCAGTGTGAGACTGTTGGTTGTGTGTGCACAGCGATGCCATAGCTTGCCCAGGGCCACTCACGGTGCTGATGGAGGGATGTTGCTATCAGAGTCCCAGTTAGGTCATGCAGAGTTTGATCAGATATCCTCAGAAAATACAGAGTGATGAACTGTAATTTTCAAAAACGCCTTGCCTACCAACCATATCCAGAGTCCATTTCTATGAACACTGATCAATATGCACTCTGTTACTCCTTGAGAAAAAAACTCTTTAAGCAATCAAGACAAAACCAGAACATGATTAGCCACACACTGCCTACCTCAGCATTCCCAGAACCGAAGATCCCACCATCTTTTCCACATTCCAGGAGACTCCAGCAATCCAGCACCAACTGCCTGGTGCCCCATTGTACTGCTGTGAGAGACCTTTAAGGAGACTAATGTGCCTTCAGACAAAGAACCAGCTGTGCTGCAAACAGGGAACACCTGCCAGCCTGCCCAGGGGGGTCAGATCAGCACAGGAACTGCCAATGGCAGCAAGTGGCCAACTTTTGTCTGCAGAAAAGGGAGTAAACTGATAAATCAGCACACAAAGGTTTACAGAGACAAGTTGTCCTCTTTGTTAATACAAGACAGAATTTTAATGGTTAGCAGTTACTAAAAGGTTAATAAATTTGAATATTTCCAAGAAAAAGTAAGGGTATTACAAGATGAACAGATAGCTAGATGGATGACTGTAAAATACTAGAAAATTGCTGATTGCTTTGCTAAAGGGCAGAGGCAAATTACAATCATTGTCTTTTGTTCTTGTGAACCCAAGGCTTTTTTTTTTTTTTTGTAGTCAAGTTATTTTAAAATGAACCATACAAGAAACTGTGGTGTCCTAGGAAAAAGTGACTATTACCCAGGACATTGAAATGGGTCACGAAGCCAACCTGAAGCAATCCTGAAACACCCCAATATGTTGGTGCATTTCAGAGGCTTCACAGAGTTTGGAAAAAGCTAGAAGGCATGTCTTTTTAGCAGCATTACAGTATCTTAAGGTCAATGATATGGTGAACACAAGCTTCCTCCCTTCGAACACAGAAAGGAAATTGTACAGCTACTGCAAGACAAAGCCTCGTCTAGGTCAGCAGTGCAAAGATTAAAAAATCAACTCTTGTACAGTACTTGCTGGTAAAACCTGAAGGGGTTACCTGCTTAGAAAAGCAAGGAATGAGGAGGAGAAGCGTGTAATGGTGGCACAACAGCTCCAAAACAGATCTGGTTTGGTACCTGTAATGTTTCCATAATAATTATTACAATCCTGCTGAAGCAAACCAACCCCTCTAATCCGAACATCACAAGTCCTTCACCTTTTCAAAAGCCTGTGATGGTTCCCAAAAACAAATCTTTTGGTTATACTGTGACTACTCCTTTCAGAAGCTTGGACAGAGAAACAAACTTTATGTCTGAAGAAAAAATGAAGCCACCCCCAGACTACAAGGCTGTCACACAGGAAGAGGACAGATGGCTTAGCAGCAACCTGGCAGCAGCAGTGGGGACAGCCAGGGCAGCAGCCCAGGAAGGCTCTCCAGGCACACTGCCAGTGATGACAGCCAAGTTGAGGAGCCCAGCAGCCTGCTCCAGAATCAAGGGCTCACCCTGGACACAACTGGAAGTCAGCAGCTTTGGGGATCTCTTGGGCCCCTTTCTCCCTTAGGCAAGAGTTCCCTGAAATTTCACTCAAAATAACTCCAGTATTCCCCCAACCACACAATATCTGCTTTAAACTTATGTTTATATGGTAATATTTAAATTATGAAGCTCTAGCCTTTCACCCTTAGGTTCCTGACTGGATTCAAACCCTTCTCCTATGGGAAATGAGTTTGGTGGTCTAAGCTGAGTCTCAAGTAGACAAAAGTCCTTATCTCTAAACTCCAAACATAATTCAGCACAACATGGCATGATTGGAAGTCCCTGCTCAGGAAAAGACAAGGAATGAGCTTGTGTCAAAAGTAAATTACCTACGTAATCAAATCAATACTGAATTCAAAGTGAAAATATCAAAATTATCAGGTGGTGCTGCAGAGGCTACAAAATTGCTGTTTAGCACAATGTTTTCCAGCTATATTCGAAATGAGAAATGTCATTTAGAGCAGATAAACTACAAAAAATGAGGTCAAAGCTGCAAAGAAGCATAAGCTGAGAACCTTAATAAATTAAAAAATTTCCTTGAATAGCACCTTATCTCCCTAGGAAGAACACATACAGTCTGGAACTGGTATCTTCCCTACTCCCAACTATGACAACCATGATCCTCATCTCAGATACTTTCGAAGATGGCTGAGCATGGGGGATAAATATCATCTAGAGTTGAGTCCTTAGCAAATTTGATGAGTTTAAAATTGAACATGGCACATCCAAAATACCTACAGATGAACTACTGTATCTTTATGTTAAAAGAAATTCAAGAAAATACAGAAAAGTACAGTTCTGCTCTCGGGTTGGAGGGGATGAAAAGATGTAACAGGCTATGAACCTCCTCACCTGCTGATGAAAAAAGCAAACCAAAGTAGATCTTAGCCATGCTGCGATACTCAAACCACCTCCTGGTCAAGCTAACACGGCATTAGGTATTCACTCCATCCCTGGGTGCTTGCTTTCCAGTCTCTACCCTTTCCTCACCACAAAATGGATGACACTTTCGTCACAGAATGGCATCACTTGTCAAACTTTGAATTATCCATCATAAAAATATCAGTTATTCTTTGAAGGATTGTTTGAGGACTCTTTTTTTTTTTCATTTTTTTTTTTTTTATCTGCATTACTGTGTAGTGCAACGTACACAAGGGGTTGAGTGGGGGAGTGCTGGTGGAAAGAAATCAAACCTGGCTGAAGAGCTCAGAGTTTGCAATACCCTACCCATACAAACAAGCTTCTATCGCAGTTATAGACAGCAGAAATAAAAGGGAGCTTTTTGGCTCACAGCTATAAAAAAAAAATTATCATAGTGATGAAGTTCCTCAGCCATCAACAGAGCTGTGATAACGCTGTTTGATGATGATTTTCCCATGAATGTTAAACAGCCGCCACTGCGGAGGAAAAGGAGCTTATCTGCACCTAATACTGATCTCTAATTCCTGCCCTTCTTGAACCATCCATTTTCTAACAGCATTAACTGGCAAATTTACATCCCATCTTAATGCTGCTAAAGAGGACAGGAGATGAAGAGTAAATGACAGCAGTGTAATGAGGATGGCTTTTTTCTCCTTTCTCTTTAATGGCTGAAGATTTACACAATTGTCTGTAAGCTTATATAGAGAGCTTACCTGAACCTTTTGCCAGCATGGATTCAACTTACAGGAGCTTTTGTTAACTAAATACACATAAATATTTTTAAGGAGGTTTAATATTGTGACTTCAAAGAAAGCTAAAAGACAGGATGAGAAAAAATATTTTTTAGCATTTTGATTATGGGTAAAAATTGCTCATATTTCTTTCTTAAGCAGATGCAGTTGTATTTCCAAAATACAAAAATCAGATTTTAATGAAAATTCTTTTTCCACTAAAAAACCCTCGTCTTTTTTCTATTATGTGGAAAAAAAGAATTTTTTTTCCAGTTACAGAATTTTAGTGAAGAATTATCTCCTAAAGTCAGAAATCAATGGTTATCCACATACATTATGTAGAGCTGTGTTTCATATGTCACCCACAATATGGATTGCTTTCTGATCATGTTGCCTCCATCGGAATAGAAGGCACTCCACTGCATGGCAGAGAGAGAGTGAGAATGGAATGTTCTAATGTAGGGAACCCAGCAACAGTGCTGGGCCACATTCAGTCAAAGGATTTTTATAGATCCAGATGATAATTTCAGTGGAAATTAGAACCAGTTCAAGATGTGTTGTTGATATTCAAAAGGCTCTTGGTCTGACTCAGGCTTTTGCTCAGATACAAAAGACTAAATTTAATTAGCAAGAAATTGTTTTAAGATAGCCTCTTTTTTTTTCCTATTCTTAATTTACTCCATATATATTATTTCTCCAGGGTGTGTAAGAAAGACTAAAGTTAAAAGGGAAAACACAAAATATTGTTTAGAAATGCAAGGATGGAGGCTTCAAATCCCATTCCATGAGTGTAACGCAGGGCAGCAAAGGTGTCCGAAAGAAATGCAAGACAGGGGCACTGCTGTTTTCCAAAGGCTTTTGTTATAATCTGTTAATTCTAATCTTCAGAATTCTCAGTGTTTATTTAATACACATTGTCACTGTTTCCATGACAGGCACGCCTCAAGTACTTAATACACACAAGATAAATAAACATCTATGCATGCATGCATATCTACACACACATACACATATGGAAGTTTAACATTGCATCAAAGGTCTGGGACAAACATGTACATCTGGCAAAATAACACAGAAAAAATTAATTTTTATTCTTTCAGAACCGTTGGTATACACCTCCTCTCCCTTTCTCAGTAGCCATAACTGAAAATTTGGGTATCTCTTCTGTTCCTCTACATTAATGTCTTGGTCCTAAGAGGGTGACAAAGTACATTCACTTCTGATCTGTCACTGCTGTCCAAAAAATGTAAACAATCTGAGCTCTAAGTTAATCTAATCAGCTCTCAACTCCAGCCAATTGACCATAACTTTCTTCTAACCCTTTAAAGACACTTTAATTACCTGCTATAAGTAGATCTCAGTGAGTGAAATAACAGCAATACATACACAAAGTAAGTAAGAGGTTCATCTGAGTGCTTCTGTTTATTGATCAATTCTGATTACAAACCAGATTTGTTTTCAAATAATTAATAGTTTGCTATGGCCCAACACTACTTAAATTCCAGAGTCACTAAGGAAGTTGTCACATGGAATTCTCCACAGAAGAAGCAGAGATGCCTGCATTTTGTGATGTATAGATCAAACCAATTTCAGGGGCTGGGAAGGTCTGTATAATCCTGTTTGGGTTTTGGTATTCCTTTGAGCATCATCCAAGCCTTCACTACAGTTGGCTTTTTGACAGATAGAAGTGTCCTGTCCCAGACTTGTTTGCCTCTTCCAAATGGGTCCCAAACTGAACCATTTTTCCCACCTTTCAAATATGAAATAACCCCATGCCTATTAATCCAGCTGTCTGCATGACATATTAGTACTCTCCAATCTAACCTTCCTGGCAGTCCATCCTTCCACATTGCATAAAACTTCCTGAAATAACAAGGGCACAAAGGAAGAGGCCTAAGTTCAGCAGAAAATGAGAATCTTAATAGATGGTAGGATATAAATGTAGAGGGCACTGCAAAAGAGTCCAGGAAAACCAACTGCCATTCATGTCTCACTATCTCTTCAAGGCTGGAATCACAAAAGTATCTCACTACAGCTAGGTGAGAATTTATTACAAAATGCTATTTCCAGGAAAATTAGCTTGTTTCATAAGAATGAAAACATTATGATTTTCCTATAAAAACAGGCAGAAACTCCCTTTGAATCATTGGAGGAGGTTTTGAGTTTTTGTTTGTTTGTTTTTTTTTAAATAAACAGATTCATTTAAAACATCTGAATTACACTTCCCACAAATCACTGCAGCATATTATGCAAAAAAACTCAGTTCAGTGCTAAACTGCACCATGGAAAACATTTGTTTGGTCTACTAAACTAAAATGGAACATTTTAACATTTTTAAATTGTTTATATTATTTCTGTCACACTGAAATATCAGTGTGACATATCTGCATAGTAGATATTTGAGCCACTTCCTCTGCCCACACACATAAACTTAGATCCAATATAAAATTGGTTTAAAGTTGGCTGAATGGCAAGAAGGCCAAAACTGAGGTCAACATGGCAGTGTTACCAATGACCAATTCTCAGTTTGCTTCCCACCATAAATAAATTGAGTGAAAGAAAGAAAACTCGTGAAGCAGCTGTACGTGTCCACCTACACTGCACATTTGAAATGAGATTAAAAGATGAAATTCAATCAAAATGTCACAAAATTTCACTGTCTCCTCATGTTGCAGCATGTACCATCAGAATGGAATGCTGGAAATGCAGAATGCCAAGTGTAGCAAAACTCTACCTTGCTATAAACTGCAGATGTTTTTGTGTGCATATAACAAACATTTTACCATAACAGGATATGGTACAGATGGACCTTCAACTGTACTTCACAAAATATTCGCTCCCAGGCTGCATATTTGAGAAGAGAGGGGACAAGTTAAAAATGGAGAAAAAAAAACCAATCAGAAATTAGGGGCTTACAGAGATAAAGTAGACACGCCCTTACAACAACTAAAACCCCAAAAAAAGCCTTAAATGCCATTCAAATTGCTTGAATACATCCTGAAGCTCCATATTCTGTTAACACTAAGCCTTACAAAGAGATATGGGAAATATGATGTAGCATAACTCTGCACTTAATCAAGGTGAATCCCTCTCTGATGATTATCAAGTGAGGATGGATTTCTTGCTCCACTCCCTATCCTCATAGGTGGAGAAAGATACTGTGACTGATAACATCTAAAACCACAATAAGAGAAAGAGATTATGTAAACTCTTGCTTAAGAAGTTTCTTTGTACTAGAGAAACAAACAAATTGAAGGCTTTAAAAATCAAAGGGCAATTTAATGTTGCAGTTCTACACAAAAAAAAAAAAAAAAGACTAATAAAGAACTGCCTCCCCTTGTTGCAGGTGGATCACAGAACTTTCACTGTTTCCAACAGTGACTTCCTACTACTACCACCTTATTCCAGCCCTGGGAATATATGACTGACCAGCCTTATCTTCAGAACTGGATTATAGACTGTGTTAGCTTTATTATAGCACCTGATGGAAGAAAAATGCAATGTGGCTATTATTCTGGGAAGAATTTATTTGTGATGTTTGTGCCCTACCACCTATCTGGATCAGCAAGCCAGAGATCCCTCCCAGACTGCAGTGGTACCAGATTGTATAACAGAAATGGATTTTATTTGGCAGAAAAAAAAAAAAAAAGTTAAATATAGAATGAACAGTCTGCATCAAAGAGCCCTAAATCAGGAACCAGAACCATAAAAATGCCAATATGCTTGACTGAACTGAAAATTACTTCTCACATAAAGGCTGTTCTGGGGAATGTCTGAAGCTGTAATATTGAGAAAGCCATGAACAACTGGATCCTGCTGTAGTAAGAAATGTTTCTGACTACAATGCAGCCAGGAAGGGATTTGCAGGTGAGAGATAACAGTGACTGTCCTGCAGTCCCCAACACTGCATGGACATTGCAAGATCACCCTGCACAAAGCGTGCAGTTCATCCCAGGGATCACCCTGATCTCTGTCTCTCTTTCCTTCCCACTCCCTGGCTCACAGATGAGGATGTGGATCTCCAGAAAGTTCAGTACCATCAGCTTTACTGTTTGTCATTTGATACAGCCCTAGAAATCTTCATGATCCTCGTGTGGCCACCCTCACTTGTACAGTGTGTTAAGATATATGCTCAGCCTTATCTTGCAAACTGATGTATTCATTTCAGTCAATGTGACTGGGAAATAGAAAACAAAGAAGAAAGAGGGAGTCATGCTAAAGAGTGACTTCATATCTAACCACTCAATCCTGGGCATCCAGGCATGGTCAAACAGATGGAAGCTGCAAGCAGGAAGCACAGCAAAAGACTGGAGCAAATATTAACCAGTCTCAATAATTTTTTACACACAAAACCCACGGTGTTTTGCTTGTAGCTGCAAACCTACATTCATTTTTGTGAATCTGTCAAATTATGATGCTTATAATGAAGTATTGTGAATTTAGCTTCTCCAAAATATCACCAATGGCGTTTTTAGTGGTCCAGTTTGAAAATGTGACCCTTAGAGACTTGATGAATAAAATTAGTCAACTCTGTAACTTTAAAATAGCTCTTTTCTAATTAAAGTGTGATGAAGCTTTCAGCCTATCTAGCTAGGGATGCAGAGTGCACGAGCAAACCAATTAGAGATAGTGGCAAAAACAAAATGGTGTCACAAAAAGATTTACCACATCAGTCCCTCCAGTAGCTGTACCATTTCTGCTGATAAAGGTGAAACAACAGCTACTGCTGCAGCTAAGGCTGAAGCTAATGTTAAGCTGACAAATCAACTTTTAGAGTCTTGGGAGATTCAGCAGAGCTATCAAGAGGCACAAAGGCTACTAATGCTTATGTCATACTTCTCAACTCTCACATTTTACCCAGGAGACGCCAGATTTTTTTGGCTTAAAAATTTTTTGATTTTTGTATTCTCTTGGGCAAAAAATCAAAGAGGCCCATTAATTCAATGAGAATTTCACATATCTCAGTGTTTGATTTTTTTTTCCACAAGACTCACACTGTTTGAGGTTGAGAAGTATGCTCTGCTCTGATAATGACACCCTGAAGGACAGCACTGGGAGAAGGATGAGCACACAACAAAATCCCAGCTGGTGCCATTCAGTGCAAACATTCAGGACATGTCAGTGCTTGAATTCAGGTGGTGAGACTACCACGTGTCATTGTCCTGCCCTTCTGGGAAGTGTGCACAGCTCAGCTGGTATTTGAACCCACGCAGCCCAGGGAAGAGAACAGATTGGTGTGACTCCTGCGAGCCAGGACGCAGCAAGTACTAATCTGTCAAACATTTGCACGCCTCGTGGTAATCTGGTTCACCACTTCTTAGAGGACGTGATTACATGCTTACTTGAACAAATCTCCCTGGCTGTCTAGTGGTGAGCATTAGTAGCAATGGGAAGAAACAAACAGATATGATGCCACAAAAAGAAAAAGCAGTGATTTTTATGTGCTTCCAATATCTCATATCTCAAAATACTGGGGGGTGAAAATAACTTCTTGGAAAAATTGAAGTTCTAGACAAAAGCCAAAAGCAAAGAAAGTGTTAGGAGATGGAACAAGGTCTTGTGAGTAAAGTAATTCTCATGCCAGGTTCAAATTATGTTCCAAACCCCCCAAGAATACAGCTCTGTTGTGGCCCAAAGTACATGTGTTTGGGCAACTGAGGGCAGAACTACTAGATGTTCTGCAAACTGTGTGTTACCAAAACAACCCAGTGTACTCTGTATTTACTATCAGTGATATTCCACGTGGCAGAATCTCAGTAGTGTAAGATGAGTGGTAAACATCTAGGAAAAGTACATGGCTCACACTGTAAAGGTCTATATCCACCTTCAAACAAATCCCTTCTCCTTTGCTTCACTTACAGATAATTTGTAAAGAAACAGTAAGTGCCTAAAAATATATATGTTATTCAGAATTTAAGGTGAACTATCAATGGAAATGCAGATGCTAATTTTCAGGACTCAGTATGCCAGTGTAGTTCTGGGATGATTCTGCAAAGTTCAGATTTGAAATCTAATTCAAATCGTACGTGTGTGGCTCTTCAAAGCCATAGATTTATTTCAAGCTTAAGTGAAACATTATTATTATGAAGCAATAGTAATTAAAAGACTAAGTGAGCCAGAGGAATAGGGACAAAATGTAAGACAAAGCCTAATTTTAAGATGTAGGTAAATATGGTAGAATGATGTCTAGTTAATTACATGCAGGAGAACAGAAATAATATGAGTTAGGTGCATGACATTATTGAAGGTAATAACATCCAGTAATACATCATAGATTATGTGAGATAAGTCAAAGAAGAGTAGACTCTTTTCAGGCACAATCAGAAAAGGCTACAAATGAGTAACCACCGTATGTTTTACCATCTATGGATGTGACATGAAAACTGGCCTTGCTTTAGAGAATAATACAGGGGTGGTGGTTGAAATCATGTATAATTGCCACCTGCATTTGACTCAAGATGATGTAATCAAAGTGGGAGAGACCTTTGGAAACAGGGAACTGTATTATGGACCTGGTGTTGGAAACAGAAACTAGAGGGGGAGAGTTCCTAAACTCTCACAGACTCAGAAAAAATTGAAACATTCTCCACACTAATATTTGATGTCTGCAAAAAACAGAGGAAAGATGTCAGAAAAAAATACTACTAAATGTCCACCAGAAATGTATTTCTAATTGACTGAGACCATTCTACCTTTATAATGCTGATCTCTGTGTTTCTGATTTTGTCTTACCTAAAACGTCTTCTAAAACTGTCATTTCAAGCAGCACGTGCAAAACACAATCTGTTTTTTCCTGGGGCCAGCGTTTTTTTCTGGGCTCTGAAAGCACAGCTCTGATACCAATCTACATCTCTGTGTGCCTGCTGCATTAGTGATCATAGGCAATGGCCTGTCTGCTGGGCGAGATTATGGGGATACTGCAGGCAGGGGGCAAGGGATCAGCCAGGATGTGTACAAACTTCAAATTGCTGCCCACACCCCTGACTGAAGTCTACATAAATTATGTCCACCACGTTCCCATCATTTATCTCTTTTGTCATTCCTTCAAAGAACTCGGTCATATTCTGTCTGACAGGATTTATTCTTGGTAAAACCATTGCTGATCTTCTCTTAATAACCCTTTCTCCGATAAATACCCTGTGCTTTCATCCCTAATGATTGATTCTCGTATCTTAACTTTCAGCAATATATCTGAGCATAGCTATTGAAAAGCAAGTTTCATCTGCCAAGGCAAGTATAAAGATGAACTCAGGTGGCTCTATGCTTAAATGTCTGTGTATCTATTTATCATCTGTTAAGGTACAAACAGCTCATCATTACAACAACAACCACTGAAGATGAAAACGGGATCCTTCACTCAGTCAGCTCTAAAGCAGGAGTCAAGTGTCTGGAAATAACAGTTTAACTTTTTTTGAACATGAAAAGGAAAAAGCAACCCTTTTTCACAGACATTTTTTCTGTCAGAAAACCATTTCCCACCCTGTCCCTCAAGACATCTCTACTGCAGCTAACACACACATACTGAAAAAAGGGACTGGTTTGTTCTTATACAGAATCCCAACTTTTATAGGTTGAAGGTCCAGAAGACACTGGTTTAACTTATTTGACTGGTGAGATTTTATGATAAAACAGCAGGCAATAATTGAGGGTGCCTTATATTCTAGTATTCATATGCCGTTAGTTACTGACAGGTTTATCTCCTCCTGTTTTAAAACACAGAGAGACAATCCCTGGTGAGTGCCCTTGCTTGTGCCACTGTGCATGCCGTGCCCGCTCTAGAACTGGCTGATGCAGTTCTGTGCCGGCGTTTTGTGGCTCTCTCTATTGCTCTGATGAGGAAACTTCAGTTACTCTGGAACTCGGCTGCTGAAATTTTGACTGACACCATGCATGAAAATCACATTACCCTGGTTGTGAAAAACCTTCTCTGGCTACCTGTAAAGTACAGGATTATGTGTAAAGTCCTAGTTATTAACTTACAAGTCCTTAAATTGACTTGGGTTTGAATACCTCAGAGACATTCTGGAACCATACATCCCCAGTCGTTTTCTTTGGTCTCAGTCAATTGGATTAGTTCTTTTTGGCTGAAGACATTGAGCTACAGGGCATTTTTAGTGTTTGCTCGCTCCTCATGGAATTCATTAACCATGGAGGTCAGACTGGCTGACTCTTTAACATGCTCTAAATCTGAACTTAAGGTACACATTTTCAGATTGCTTATTAGGATGTGTAAAAGTTATATGATTCTCTCTATTAGGTTGCTGTAGTCTTTTCATGTATGAACACAAGCTTGCATGTCAGTATTTCAGAGCCAGAATTAGTCTTGTCTCAGGGTTATTTTTGCTCTAAGCACTGCAAGAAAAAATCAATTTGTAGTATTGCAACTCTTCCCAATAGCTTTGTAAGGATCTGCAGAAAAGAGACTTGGCAGATGGAAATCCAATGCTTAGACATTCCTACTGTTACAGCACAGCTGACAATATGATCTAGATCAATATTTCCAGGAAGCACAGCAGACAAAATAGAGAGCAACTGTCTTTTTAAGTTTTGGTTGGTTTTTTTTTTTTTTCAAAGTATCTCGTTCAAATATTATGAGCATTTGCTTTTAAGATATTTATAACTTTTCCTTGTTCTTTTTCTCATCAGCACACACCCAGAGAAGCTTCCTTGGTTTTAGCTGGTCTGCACCACAGTAAATGAGCACTGAACTCAGCCTTTAGATCAAATTAAGCTCTGATCTAAATAATTAATAAGACCAGATCAGATAATATTTTTACTGTAATAACAGGCATTGTTATGAATGCCTGTGTGGTGTGATGATACTTTCATTCCACAGTGGTACTACACGTGGACACATTCTGAATTATAAAAGCATAACAAACTTAAAAGGTTGACTAACAAGAGTCTAACGGGATTTGGTTTGACCCTTCCCCTGTGTCCTAGGGATAAGTCAGCTACTATAGAGAGGATGATGCAATCAAAAGAGGGAGGCATGGCTGCAGTTAATCCATGAACGTGCTCCCTATGTTGGTATAGCACATATAAAGAACAATTCCCTATCAGCAGTGTATGAATAACTGTGTCTTGAGCTTGCATGCCAACAGTTACGGGGAGATGTCATCACTTTAAAAAATTAAAAGCTGTTTCTATGGACATGCAAGACAGATCGGTGAATTTGCCTGGTTTAAATTAGGCTGAGTGGTTCATGATGGTGTAAGGAGAGGAAAGATATTTTAATAAAACCAGCTGAATCAAACCTTCCCTGCCCAATCGACTTTTCACAGAACAGGTTGACAGGGTATTAAAAGCTGTTCCATTGCATTCTGCATGTGAAAAGGGTGCCTAGCATCTAGATTTAATAGAGCCCTAAATAGCTGTAGATAATTTATTCTAGTTATAGCTCTAAGTTCTGTTTTCCAGAGAATATGAGTCTTACAAAAATGGTTTCCATGCAAATCAAAACCAGCTGAAAGCTTGCCAAGGCCAAGATGTAATTTAAGATGGCATTTAAGCTGCTCTGTCTTTTCTGTCTCTAGAGATATCATCATAAAATAAAAGAATTCATCAGGTAATGTTTTCTTCATTATTCAACCGCACAATTCTGAAGTGAAAAAGATAATTAGACATACAGTGCTGTCGACACATAGTTTATTAGGAGATTCTGATTAATTAGCTATGGTAAAAGGTTTTTATATAGTCATAATTAATTTATATTTCAAGAAAAAAGGCAAACAGACAGTACACAGATTTTAATATTTCTTTCCTCTGACAAATTTATCAAAGTAATTCTGAAGTTCTGTTGAACCTACTGCACTTCATTGTTGCTTTATAAAGTGGGAAACAGACATCCAACAGCACAACTAATGCTGACTTCCCTGGGAGTCATCTTAACACCCTCACACCAGTTTGGAAAATTCATTTTTTCTCTGCTGAACCAGCAAGTGAAACAACTGTGAACTGCTCACCAAGACACATCCTGGTCTGAAACACATTGAATAAGCAATGCCAAATTTGGAAGTAACACACAAGTTGCCTTCTAAATTCTTGTATTTTCTTCTACCCAACTGAGCTGATCTCCAGCAGGACTGAGGTCAAAAGCTGGTTATTCTGTGCTTCCTTTACTTTTGCATATTGTGTATTGTCTAAAAGAGCTGGACATTTTCTCTCCATGCATTGCCATGTCAGCTCCAGGTTTGTGCTCACACTCAAAGCCACTCTCCCCTCACAGGACACACATGGATTTGTGTTTGGCCAGCACAGGAATGAGCCAACTGATGCAGCAGGCACAGAGGAGGGAGAGACAAACTCCAGCAAATTCAAGTGCATAGAAGAAATGCAACTTGTTCAAACCCTTTGGTACAGAAAAAACCCTCACTGATCTTTGAGATGATTTTTAAACTGCATCATTGTGTATCCAGGTTTATTAGCCACAGCACCTGTGTTTTAGGATATAAATTTTCATTTTTTGTGAAACAATCACATCATGAATTCCTGTTTGGATATGAGGGTGGATGTAAAGGCACACATTCAACCACCAGGTACTGATCAGGGTTTGCAGGTCACTTATTCTGGGAGAGACTTAGAGGCAAAGTCTTCTCTTGGGGCCTTCATCAACAACCACTGGAGACAGCAGGAGTCTCTCCAGTATAATTTGGCTCAATCTTTTGAAAATGCTCAGATGGCACTTCAGCTATGGGCAGAAATGGAAAGGCTGACAAAAATCTTTTTCTTCTCTTGTTTCAGTAAAAACCTTAGTGATAAAAAGTAGTTGAAAACTAAACTGCAAGATTCCAAGTAATGTCCATTTAATTTCTGGTTAAGCTTATTTAATGCACTACATTACTCAGAATGATTTGGAGCTATAAAAAATGTTACAATAGTGAAGATTCCTGAATAAATAATTCTCAATTAAGTGTTAGCACCTAATTATATTAACTTATAGTAATTACTGATTCAATTATGAAATTGAAGATTAACCTGAAAATGCAGACTGGCTAATTTATTTTTATGATAGCTATACACCAATAGCACATGTAGTGGGGCTTCTCTAGGCACAAGCAGGCTAAGGGTTATTTTAACACTCTGTTAGATTGTCCTGCCACACCTGAAGAACATCTGACTGGAATACATATTGAATTGTGTCTGACACAATGTTCTATTTATTATTCTATAGTCTTATGTATCTTGCACAGAAATAAGGGAAGAAATAGGCCTTGCTGTTTATCATCTCTGTTTATGGTTGGGTTTTTTTCAGTCAGAATTTGCATGGGACATTTCATGTCAGAAAGGTACTTACTTTTATAGTATGTGTAAGCAGCAAACATATTTCCTAACACACTTGTGTTTGAGTTTTGTCTTGGGAATGGGAAAGTTTGAGAATGCTTTATGGCTCAAATTTGGATAGAGGGGACAATGGGGTCAATTGTCAGTCTAAATGACATCAGTTAAGTATTTAAGGAAAGCTTTTGATATTCAGAACAGTGAGGTAGAGTAAGATGAAGATGACAGAGTAAAGCTTCATTTGGGTTGGAGAAGATGGACAAGATGAACTCCTTAAGCTCCTTCCAGATCGTAGATTTTATGGAAGTGTGTAAAATAAGACTTTTGCTGTTTTGACCGCTCATGTAATCTCATTATTACATTTTTTCTTTCCATATTGTGTGTGACTAAGCAAAGAGTTTTGCCACGTATTTGTACTTTAAAATCACATGACTAGAAAAAAATAGCAGCATGTCTTGGAATCTTACACAGGTGATTTCTCCCAGTCCCAATTTTCAGTGATGATTTACTTATTGTGCTACTTACAACAAACATCACGATTCTCAACCACATAGATCACAAGCTGTATTTGTGAGTGGTGCATGTTGGATGTCTAAGAGGCAACAAAGCAGTAAAGATTACTTCACGTGCACAGATTATGTATTATTTGTTAGTGTGTCACTTCCAGTACTCTTTCTTTTCCAAGTGGAAGTATAAAAAACATGTGATTAGCTGTGACGCTTTATGTGTTAGCTTTTACCCAGATAAATGTCAGATTTAGATAATCCTATAGGATCTCTGCCTCAAACGCTTAGAAACATGACTCTGGAAGTTTAAGAAAATACATACATACATATTATTGAGATTAGTACACCAAGCAGCACAGTCCTGCAATAATAATGTGTGGGGCAGATTGAGTTTATCAACCATCTCCAAACATTTCCTATGTGAATTAGTGGAAACCAAGCATATGGGAAAGGGGAGTGGATTATTCAGTAAAGATGACTAATAAATGTATCATTTCTCCCTAATCCATCTCTGTCCTGGCATGTTTTTTAAAATTTCAATCTCAAGTACATTTGTAACTTTCAGAAGATAAAATACAGTATATGTGGCTTCCAAAAGTGGCTGCTGTGGATAATTCTTCTTATACCAATTCTTGGGCTTTTGCACAGGTAATTGTTTTTTCCTCTACCGTTCCTTTGTGTTTATATTTTTTCCATTTGAAATACCAAATATCTATAGAGTGCTCAAACAAATAAACATCATTACAAACACCAAAGCTGTAAAGTCAAAACATTTGTCTACTGCAAGAGGAGTTTCTACAACTGATCAAGTTTTTGGTCAGTCACAGGCTAAGTATCTGTTAATTGTCTGCCAGTCCTACCAAGTATGATATTTATTAGGAATGCCATTCTTGGGAACTGAACACTGTAGGAAAATGTTGTAATTAATCCTCAGGCACTCAAATCCTTTTCCAAAATTAATTTTGCTTTTGAATTTTGTCTTTTAAAACACAAAGTCAAGTGCACTATGACACTACCTCAAAGAAAGAATTTCTGTCTCGCAGAGCAAGCAGAGACACAAATAGTTTTAAGTGCATATACTGAGAGGACTGTTGTATAACTAGATCTTACTTTGTCACTCACCATGTTGCTGTACAGGAAAGTGGAAAGTTTCAGACCCCAGAAATTGGTGCTTTCAATTTGTTTTCCTCATCACGTTGTCAAACTGCAAAAACATAAAGAATGTAAAGTCAGTTTTAAAAAAGTAAGTAAAATTGTTTGTAAAAGGCCATTTGTGTTTTGAAGAAAGTCCAATTGTTTCACCTTTATACATAAACCTGTCACTACCCAACACAATGTAGGTAAGGGATACAGGAGCTCACTGTCTCTTTTCACTTCATGACTCAGGTACTGCATGTTTCAATTATTTCCAGTACATACTATATTGTCTACATTCTCATAAACACTAATATTTTAAGAGTCCTTTACTGTTATGAAGTAGGCAAATTGAAGGCGTGAAAGGATCAAAGGAGAGGCAATCAAGATTTCCAGTACAGAACAGAATTTGTCACTGGATGTGTAGAAGTGTGAATAGCAATGTTAACCCTGTACTCAAGTCCTCCCTTTCCCATCAGTGTTAAAATCTATTTCTTGCTGATGGTGAACTCACAAATGCAAAATTTACACATCTGTCTGCCCACTACACACAGCTGAGATCTTGCTGCTGATCCAGCCATCTGCAAAATGCAGCAGCCAGTTAATGAAGAAATTCAAATCACTCTTAGAAAACGATGTTTAATTTGCCAAGTGTTGCCTCCAACTCAAAAGAGGCATCCATTCTTTGGGATTCTGGATTAACAGCATTGGATTCAATTTGGGAACCTAAATGGGCAGGCTGGTCAGCTCTAGTGTTTCTGAGTTCCATCAAGGGTCTGATACAAACCAGCCTGGGTTTGATTCCTACACCAAAACAGACAGACTAGAAAAATCTACCTCACTGGTATCTACACAGCTGGCAAACATAGCTACAGAAGATGTGCTAAATTATGATGATCTGCGTGACACTCTCATGTAGAAGAAGAGATATTTTCCAAAATGAGTGTTGATTTACCCTCATTAATTCCTTTTTTTAAGACAAATAATTCATCCTGAAGTGTTTGTTTCTAATCTAAAGGCCATTTAAGATATCAAAAGATTGCAGTCACGTAACAATGTGTGTTCAGTAGACTCTTTCATTCCCCAAACATACACACACCAATTACCTTACCTTTTGCACTGACTCTGCTATTCCAAAGCATCCCAATGTACTTTACAAATATAATTAACAATATGGCATGGCAGTGTCCACTGTTGATATGCAACTGCTGTGCCTGAAACCATCAGCACTTGGCAATACTGTGTAAATGTTTAAACCAAAAGTGAAGAATTGCTTATCAGTCTAGGGGGCAAATATAACCACTGAACTTGGAATTTGACTGGGATTCAGCCCTGGGGTTTACAACCCTGCTCTTGTTGTTGCACTCCCATGGAACCTTGATGGTTAGCATCCTTTAGTTGCCTAATGGATAATAATCAGAAGGAAGGGTGCTAAACAAGCAATAAGCCTGGTTTTGGTTTGGTTTTGTTGGGCTTTTTTTAATGAGAGAGTTCAAACATATTTTTCCGAAGTACCTATTTGGTATAGCTGGAGGGAAAGCAGTTTTGGGGTAGAGGTAGGTAGGTAGGTTGGTTGCAGCAACTGCAGCATCTGGAAGCTGCTCACACTCTGTCCTTTGTGGATGTCCCCCCTTTCAAGGGATTAGCAGGCAGCCAGCTCCAGGCACTCCTCTGGGTATCAGCTGGCATAGTCCTGACACCCTGCCTGCAGTCAGATGAGTTGGTTGTTGTAGCTGAGAGACCTGACACACTGGAAGAATGTCAAGCTGGTCACTCAGGCTGTCCATACGGCCTGATACCCTGGTAGCCCAAAAAGGGCTGTCCCAGGATAAATTCAAACCCAGCACAGGGCATTACAGCCAGAATACATAACGATTTCATGGTCCGGGAATTGTGCGTTATGAAACAATAAATTGTGTTTACTTCCCCCGCTTATAAAAGAGGATACGAGAATTCCTAGGTTGTTCCAAAAATGTAAAACAGGATCAGCAGTAAAAGATGTTGAAGCAGCAGCGTTTCTCTGAGAAGCAGCCAACTTAGAAGTGGAATATGGATTAGTGTCATCAGGAGCAGCAGCAAGAGCTGCACAGGCAGTCTGATGGGGCACTTTCTTTGCACATCATTCGGAGGCTCTACAGCTGAGCCACTCAGAAAATCACAGCTGAAAAATTTTGTCCAGAACTATCAAGCAGATTTTCACCTTCTCTACTCTCTGAATTTTACAGGTTACTGAATAAAGATGAACGAATATCTTATGTAGCAGGTGTAATTTCGATATTCAGAAGAGGAAAAATAGCTCCACTACCATAAACAGTAAAGGCATGAACTAGAGTTTGATGTACCATACAGGGTCTTTGCAGAAGTCTGTAATCTCTTGTCAGATGAGGAAAATAAAAGCTCTTTTTAAACAATTCAGTCAATCTCTTCTTCAATTTTTTTCTTTTTTATTTTTAAAAATGGCAGCTGGGAAGTCTCTAACATGCTCTGATATAACAAGGAAAAACTCAATGAATTTTCTTCTTTCACATGTCATTTTGAGATTATTTAAATACTCTCATTAATTATAAATTAACACAAAATATGCTAGAAGTCAGTCTTCCCCACTGATTCAGAGGTAGCATTCATTTCAGCCTCCATCTTTTCCTGCCTATAGTCAACAAACCTTCAGGGAGCTTGGGAATCTACTTGTCTTAGTTGAAACTGGCTGTCAGGTTCCAAAATTCTGAAGGCATAGACTGATAATCTGACTGCAAGCATCATTTTTCTTTGAAAATACAGAAGACCAACCAATATTTATACTCGGAGTTTTTCAAGCGGCAAAAATATTTACGCTCCAAAAGCTCAATAGTATATTTTGTCAATTTTAGAAAATTCTGAGTTACTGTAAGCCAAATTTAGACCACCTGACTGGGTTCATTTTTTTGAAAAAAATATTTTACAAGTCTGGGTTTACTTTCTTAGATGTCTCAAGGCAGACATCTGAAATTACAAGCACCAGAAGTGACAGCACACTTTTGAAAACATAAGCTTCTATTTCCAAAGCCCAAGTTATTTTTCTTGTTGACTTTTGGACACAAAAAGCCTTATTTATTCACCCCACATACTCAGAACCACGTGACCAATTTCTTTGCTCTTGTCTGGATTGAGCTGGGTTTTGACAGTGTCTTTATTTTGGTCACTTGAGTTTCCTCCTATGTATATTTCGTGTTCTTATTAACATTCTAAAGAAGCTGAGGAATTTAAAGTAATAAGTAACTTTTCCAATATAAATATCTATAGTATTTACCATTATAACATTAGCTTCAAAAGACCTCCATGCTACCTAAAGAACTGAGAATTCTTTGTTTTGCAAAGACTCCTTGTCCTGACATTGAAAACTTTCTTGCATTCTCCTGCTTAAGGTGAAACAGCTCTGAGCACAACGAACACAGCTCTGCAAGATCTGAGGTGATGATACAAACACCTCCCTGTTCATGGACTGTCCATTCCATGGCATAACATATCCCATGGCTTTTACTGCCTAGCACATCCCAGGAGCACGTGAAAAATAAGACAATGCCAGATTTTAATACTAAACTACTCTAACCAGATATTCTTTTACCCCAGTGGGTTATTCCTTTATGCCATCAGGAAACATCCCCATCCATTATCCCCATCCTACAGATGGGAACGAACACTGAGGGAGCAAGAGCTAGTGACCCATCAAATCTATGGGTGATGTCAACATCACAAGCAGGAGCTCGTAACTTCCAAATCAGTTCTTAGACTACTGGCCAGTGGCCCCAAATTGTGATCATGCAAACTAGCCAAATTGACCATACAGTCATAATAACTATGCATCTAAATTAGTCAATTTGTGATTACAATTACAGGTTTAATTTGTATTCTGTGTGCACAGTAAAATTTAGACCAACCCAAAATATGTGTCTCATGGTAGACTGCAATGTTTAGTTTCCTGATGCTCTGCAGATGTCAGGGAAGGGTTACTGTGATCCCTATGTCTTTTAATATGCCCTAAAGACAAGTGAACTGAGATGAAAACATCCAAGAACCATAGGCAACCTCATAATCCATACCCTTTGTGCTGTTCATTTCCTAAGGAGTATTCTATATGGGGGAAATTATCCCTGTTCTGTGTATACTATAGCAGGATACATCTATTTTCCAGCTGCTACATTTTCCCCTCTCCAAACTGTACTCCCTCTGTTGGCATAATCAAAAGATGGTCATTTGTCCTTAAAGAGAAGAGTATAGTAAACATTTAAATTCGTATATTTCATCCTGTATTTTTTAGCAAAATACACAAAAAATCAAAATAATTATTACAGACTCTTAAAAATGAATTAGGCCTTGACAGTTAGCTACCTCATTTTGTTCTAAAATTCAACAAACTCTGCGAAAATCTCTTTTTTTATACAATCTTTTGGATGTGTCATTTGCCATTTATATTTGATGGCCTTAAGGAAAAAAAAAGTTACAAAAAGGTATTAATGCAAGTAGATAATAAAGCTGCATTCTATAAATCTATAGCAGCTTACAGTAATCATTAAAGCATGCAAAACTCTTTCATCTATTCAAAAATATGCAGTGCACAGAATGCCTGCTAAGGTGCATGACAAGTCAGAGTTAAATATATATTAATAAATGAATTAGCTTCATAAATAATAGCCATAATGACATTTTAGGAGACAATAAGTCTGAGGATTGTCAGAAAATGGTTGATGTATGAGCTTCACGTCTCAGTGATTCTTCAAAATGAATAGGCTTTGCGAGATAGTTCAGACCCACGACCAGCCTATTTCCTTGAATAATTTACTTGTTGTCAATTTGTACAGCCACATTACACATGCAAATTGTGCTGCCTGTGCAAACACCACTTGGAGATGATAAAAACAAATTTACGAAGGCTATAGAGGAAGGATTTATTTCACTTTCTCGCCCAGGTCAAGCAATACATGTATCTGACGATTGTGTGTACCCAATTTTGTTGTAATTATATCAGCAAATTATTCTTTATAATCTTATTATTTTTAGCAGTCTCCTTGTGCTTGGGATAATTAGCTTTCTTCACTCAGTGTAAAAACAATTCAACTTGCCAGCTAGGCAGGGCACAGCTCCATTATCTGTTTTGGGTTTAAATTTATTCCCTATATTCTTGGACACTTTGTGTAAATTAAAAATTTCATAGTCCCTAATACTGTACACGCTGTTCATTCAGTGATGAATTAAGGTCCCTAAACCTCTACGTTTGCTATTAGATATCTCACCCACTTTATATGTTAATCTGTGCTAATGAATTCCACAACCCCTAGCCACAGCGAGATGACTAAAATTATTACCACTTACAGAGATATGCCTTTTTCATTTAAAGTTCAATTCAAATTGCTCCCATAAACAGTCTGCCACACAAAGATACCTCCTTTAAAGAAGAGTTACTTACCTGTAAGTAGAGTTCTCTGAAGGTAGCACTATCTTTGGATACACATTCCTCAGCCACGTGACCTCTGGTTTGTGGCAGGGGGGAGTGGATCTACCCCTTGATAGTTAAGACTTTTTCCTCAAGGCACTTCATTACCTCTGCAGCTCCTGTGCCTCCAGGGTTATTTGTACCCCAGCCTGTCAACACAAGCACCCCTGGCTTTTGGGAGGCCCTGGCCAGGCAGAGGAGCAGAGAGGCTGCGTGGAGAGGTGGCCGCTGTGTTGGTGGAACATCTGCACAGCAGCTTTGTGCTGAGAGATCTCAGGTAATGCCTTCCTCCCTCGCAGGAGTGCTACCTGTGAGCCCGTCATCCATGGCAAGGACAGCAACGCCAGTGGAACACACACACAGAAGGTGACACAGAACACCTGGCACAGTGCTGTGTGTGTGGCATGGCAAGAGTCACCCGGGTGTCGGCTTGCCCGTGGTGCAGCTCCTTGCACTTCACAGAGAGCCCGGCTGCACAACCAAAATTCTACTGCTCCCCAAGGAAAATCATCTAAATATTACGGTGTCCTCAGCAAGGGAGAACGGCAATACCCTCTGCTGAGCGATTGTGTTTCAAACCAGTAGAGGGCATTGGCAGACACAGAGACTAAACAGGTTCGTTACAGGAGCTTGAAAGTCAGCTGTTATTTACAGAGATCAAACAATAGCACACTTCAAATACAGTACAAAGTATCAAAACTAACCCTTCAAAGTTAATCAACACAAAATATGACTAAAATCATTGAGATTCTTATAAGACTTTCCAATTTTACAGACCTTTATTGCAATACAAATACTTAATTAATTTTATCTAATATCCTTGAAAAGTAGTTAAAATAGTTTGTTTGTTTCACTAACTAAAGCAAGGAGAGGTTAAGTGCCTTGCCCTAGCTCCAGATCTGAGTGCCACGTGATGGGACTCCTAGCTTAAGAGTCACTGTTGTGCTTCTAAATAACACCAATTGATACACGAAGAAAAACTCTCTGAGATGTTAAGAAAACTGCTTCCTAACCCTTTTTGTGAAAAACAGTCTGATGATATTCCATTTACTGATATGCAGAAGGGTGTTTCTCTTCTATTGCCAGAGGAATGTATCCAAGATCCCAATCCAGCATATGAACCTAGTGTCCTTAACCACAAAACAGGGACCTGATGTGTTTGGATCCCTGAAATCTGTCCCGTTCCAGGAGAAGACCTGACACTGGGCTGATGTGTGCATTGTGGGGAATCACGGCTGCAGGTCCCATGAAACAGATCCTGTACTCAAAGTAACAAATGTAGTTGTAGCAACACAGGAGTCAGGTCAGAAAACACAACAGTCCCCAGTCCCAAGAGGGTGAATGAATGCTATGGAATAACAAGAAGTGAATTCATCCCCTCATTGGCCTGCCATTGCTGGGATCCTGTTGAAATAGGGTAAGGGTGCCTGGGTACATCTGCAACAGCTCAGTTAGCCCTTTGTCTTCTGCAAAAAACTTCTTCCAAGAACCCAGAGAACCTACAGAGTTTACACTTGGAATGGATATAGGTGATGAAAACTCTTTTCTACCTGTGAGTCACTAAAATTGAAAATATCTTCTTCATTCCTCACAGGAAGCCTGTGGCAAGAACAATAACTGAGCACAAGACTTCCAAGTTTCACTCTGGATTTTTGGACAAAAGGTTCTACTTCCTCCCTGAATACTGTGTCCTAGTGCTTTAGAGATGCCCTTTTCTAAAGAGTCAGGGCTTGATACTGATTTATTCAGTTATGTACTTCTCTCAAACAAGAAAATTTAGGAACATCTGAGCAGACCTGCTTAGATCTTATATGGCAGAGTATGTGGAAAAAAATGCCCTCTGTAAACCTTTTAATTGAGTTTAAATGTTCATTTGACTATAATTATTTTAAAGGATTGATAAAAAGTATATTTTAAGTTTGCAACAAATTAAAAGTTTAGGAAGGAAAACCCAGAGGCTATTTTATTGTCTTTACATCTCTCTTTAAAATCATATTAATTTTCCTCTCCAACACTATTTTAGTGTATTAAAATATAACCGTGCTAGAAAAATTTCTCATTATGTTAGCAAAAATGAAGACAAGGTAGATAGTATACCAACACAATGACTGTAATCTGCTAATACAATAAGGTCTTCCTACTACGTTTAAATAAGAATCCAGTTCTTGATCATTTTGACATAGTTTGAAAACACTGCCTCAAAAGGATAAAATGGAGCATTTCTCTGTGCTTAAGAAAAAGTTTCCTACGTCCTCATTTACTGCTAAAAAGAAACAAGTAATAATGCAAAATGTATGCTGTAGGAGATTTCATTTCTGCTCCAGGAAATTGTATATTTTGCAGAAATAAGATGTACAAGGTTAGCACTTACACACTAATACTTGGCTACCGTACAGTGACAATTGACAGACCAGCACCAAAAGCTGCTGTTTCCAGTTCCTGAGCACACCATCTGCTTTGCTCTGCAGAGATTCCTGTAGCAGGAACCTCATATTCCTGTTGCCACAAGAAAATATACCTGACAAAGTACGCTATAACAACTGGGACTCACAGTAGTATCTGTAAACATCCAACTGCAGGCAAAGGAAGGTAACACAGATACAGAGAAGGTTGCCTAGAACCTGAAAAATCAGAGAGATCATGGAAGATTCAAATTCAACTTTGTGTTACATCTAATTGCAATGGTCCTTCCTTCTGAAGTTCAAGTGGCTTTTAATAATAGTGTCCAAAATATCCAAGCTGTAATTACTGTGTTGTGCTAGTTTGATGTTCCACAGGAATCTCAGAGGCATGACTCGTTTCATTCATAAGAGTCACTGTTTGGCAGGTCTCCAGGACAGGAATTCAAGTGAGAAAGGAAGTTAGATCAGTTGACCAAAAGGAAATAAATCAGGTTATTTGAATATTTGCTCAATGGGGAACAGAAAATTGCCATGAGAAGAATTTGACACTGAACCAAGTGCTGGACACAATAGCAGCTCTCATGATTTTGATGTAGGAACGTGAGTGTTGGTCACAAGGTTGTGCTGCCTTTTATTTTCTTCTTGAAATAAAAAAACCTCTACACATTGTTTCAACAACAAACTCTCTCACAAATAAACAAACAAAAAACCCCAAACAAAACACAAACCACAGTAAATAATAAATTCTGCTAAGTAGCCAACAATCCCTTTTGTGCTTTCATCAAGCACTGACTTTGTGAGCACAAATGCTTCTGGATTGATGAAAGTCAGGCAGCAGCTCTTGCCACCATTTTTCTTTCATGGAACAACCTGTGAGAACTCAGAATTTATTGTGGGAGGACTGGAGATTATCCTGAAAATTTGGCCTTTAAAATTACAAACACAACTACTGTAGCAATTACAAAATGAAATTAATGTGAATATTTGAGTACTTCATTTGTGTGCACTGCCAGTGCCATTGGCTTATGGATACTAAATAAGGAACACAATGTTTGGATACAAATTGTGTCACATGAAATTAAATTTGCCTTTTGAAAATGTATCCCTATCAAACACATAAATCTACAGGTCATAGAGGTGTCACACATTTTTCAGTTTTTTGAGTGTGTTGAAATTAAGAAGACATCAGGCAGCCCAATGGTCTAACAACCTCCGAGGACAAAAGGCAGTGAATATCCAGTATCAATACAGTTATTAATTACCAGTTATCTGTATACCAAATATAACCAGTTATTAAATGTAAATAAAATAACTCTCTTAAAAATTGATTTCCCAGATGAGAGGAAAATCTAGTTAGCAAGCTGAGTGTGAAATTTACATGTAGTTCATGAAAAAGTGATTACTTACGGAATTAATTGATTTTAGAAATGAATCTAAGGATGTAAAATTATGGCATAAAACTGAAAACAATCTGAAGATCTGCTTTATGTCCATGAGAGAGGCACTTAGTTTTCCCTTCCATGCACAGCCAATCCCAGAAGCTGTGATCCACCAAGAAATCTCTACTCAAAGCCATATTCCCTATTATCCATCTCCATAGCACTTGCCCTCTTCCCATTCCCCTCATGTATGTCCACAACTGGGTTGTGTCCTGATGTGGGATCAGCAGTTCTTTCCCCAGAAGTCTCAGTATCATACTGAGATATAGTTTTAATCTGTCAAATTGTCACTCAAAAATGCATCTTCTCACCAACTATCTGAAGAAAGGGAAACCTCCCCTCTTTCAGACACATTTCAGCGCTAGTGACGTCAGCCTTACCCCTTCAGCATTTCCTTGCAGTTCTCTGTGCCTCCCTTCCTGTTGCTCCTTCTGTGCAAGGTGCTTTTGCTGAATCATACTCAGGCTGCTCCTAAATATTCCGTGCTGTGTGTCTCACCTGTGAAAGCAGAAAGGACAAGGAGTTAACAGAATCCTCCACACGTCCTTTGCCGAATGCTCTGCATGGACTGACAGTTCCCTTTGAAGCACCCAGCACACTGCTGCGAGACTCAAAATTCCCAACGAGGTTCTAAGAGCTTTTCCACATTCCTGGAGCAGCTTAAGGAAAACATGAGCTCTGATGCTGAAGGAGAATCCACAAGGAACAACCTCGTAAGATTTGTGACTTCGCGTTTTTGTGGTTTTCTCTTTCCCACATTAATCCAGGGCACTAGTGGGAACCTTGAAAGGACTTTTCAGTTCTTGAAAAATATCTCTTTTTAGATCTTCTGCTCTCTTCAGAGAATTACAGAATCAACTGGGTTGGAAAAGACCTCTGGTATGATCAAGTCCAGCCTATGACCTAACAGCATCTTGTCAACCAGACCATGGCACTGAGTGCCACGTCCAGTCTTCCCTTAAATGCCTCCAGAGACAGTAACTCCACCACCTCCCTGGGCAGCCCATTCCAATGTCTGATCTCCCTTTCTGTGTAGAGCTTCTTCCTAATGACCAACCTAAACCTCCCTCTGTGTCCTGAAGAGTATGACCATAGTCATTCTGTGCCAGCATAAACGCTTTGGTATGACGTGATTATAGGGTTTACTCTTGGAACAGATGCCATATTTCTTTTCGGCAGCCAGGACTTTTGTACAACCTGCTGCCTGTCTTTCTTCTGAAAGAAGCACGAGCCTCATGAGGAGCAGCTGAGGGAGCTGGGGTTGTTGAGCCTGGAGAAAAGGAGGCTCAGTGGGGACCTTATCACTCTCTGCAACCCTCTGACAGGAGCGGGGAGCCATGTGGGGGTCGGGCTCTGCTCCCAGGGAACGAGGGACAGGGTGAGAGGAAACCACCTCAAGATGTGCCAGGGGAGGGTCAGGTTGGACATGAGGGGGAATTTCTCCACAAAAAGGGTGATTAGACATTGGAATGGGCTGTCCAGGGAGGTGGTGGAGTCACCGTCCCTGGAGGTACTCAAGGGAAGCCTGGACGTGGCATCAATGCCATGGGCTGGGTGACGTGGTGGTGTTCGGCCACAGGCTGGACTCGATGGCCTCAGAGGTCTCGTCCAGCCTCACTGGTTCTGTGATTCTGACAACAACCTCAGTGGCACTTGTTGGGCCAGCTGCCCCTTCGGGAACTCTTCCGGAAGCCTGTGGGAATCTGTTCCCCTCACAGGGAACACCCCACACCTTCCCAGGGAACACCCCACACCTTCCCAGGGAACAGCCCACACCTTCCCAGGGAACACCCCACACCTTCCCAAAGAACACCCCACCCCTTCCCAAAGAACATCCCACATCTTCCCAAAGAACAACCCACCCCTTCCCAGGGCACATCCCACCCTTTCCCAGGGCACGCCCCATTCCCAGGACACGCCCCCATTCCCAGGACACGCCCCCATTCCCAGGACACGCCCCCATTCCCAGGACCCGCCCCCCCTCCCACGGCCACACCTCCCGGGGGCCGCCCCGCCGCGTTGCCATGGAGACCGGCGGGGCCGCTGATTGGCTGGACGGCACTGCCCAATGGGCGGGCGGGGTGTTCCGGCGGTGCCAAGATGGCGGCCAGGTAAACAGGGCCGGGCGGGGCCGGGGCCGGGACAGCGGAGGAGCTCTGCGGGCTCTTTGCGGGACCCTGCGGGCTGTTGGCAGCGCCGCCCGGCCTGGGGGGGCTGGGGGAGTGCCGTTTGCCGTTCCCCGCCCTGCGGTGCAGCCGCTTTTCCCCCGGAGCGGGTGCCCCGGGCGGGCTGTGCCGTGCCGGCTCTGCCGTGCCGCCCAGGGCAGGGCTTGTGCTCCCCTGGAAGCTGCTCCGATGGAGGCACGGGAGGCGTTTGCTGCCCCTAAACCGAAAGCAGCCGTAAACAAATGCGAAGGGGCATAACTTTAAAGAACGGGAAGGCGGGGGGCGGAATGAACCAAAGCGTCAACCTGTGCGCTCAAATCGTCTGCTCCTCTCCAAACAGTAAGTAGCAGAAGCTTTACAATGTGCTTGTCTAAGGCGCGTACCGATAGTTGCCTGTGAGAAGCTGAAGTGTTTCCGATGGCGTGTTTGGTGTGTCTGTTCTCTCCCCTGCAGGTGTTTTTCCCCTCGGGATGGGTGACCTGGCGAGTCTGCAGTGCCTGGACGTGGTTTGCTCTTGCTGAACCTGGAGGATGTGGAGCGGGCTGCTACCCCCAGGAGTGAACGAAAGTGATGTCGATTCGAGTTCTGATGGTGCAGACGATTCACCTGCCTCCTCTTGGAAGAAAGGGGCACCGGAGGACACTGAGGGAGCTCAGCTGTCTGAACTCTTGGACAGGAGTGGGCAGGGCAGCAGTGCCAGCAGCGAACCTGTTGTGGCGCCGCTGGCAGATGAGGAAAGCGAGTGTCAGACGTGCCCTCCTGGAGTCTCTGTACACATCTGGAACGTGCGTGTCTCTGCAGGTCTCCAAACCAGCAGGGCAACAGGCTCAAAGTCAGATGGCTGATTTTTAGATCAAAATAACTCAATGTTATTTTTCAGCTGCAATGAAATGTAACATGATTGAAGGATATACCTGAGGTTGTTTCAAGCAGGGAGAACAGGGATTTAGGTAGGAAGTGACTGGGTAGTTTGGTGGTGGCACAAGGAGTTGTTATAACTAGGCAGCAGCAGAAATGTATTCTGCAGCACATTCCATGAGAAAATTGTCAGTTTTGAGTAGTCCTGGGATGCTGGGAGGGCAGAAAGTCAGGGAGAGGTGGTGAAGGATTAGAACCAATTCTGTTTTAACACCATTAGAGTTGGATGTTCTTGATTTATAAATCTGAGTATAGTAGTTAACATCAGGTACTGTGGATAATAAGATACTGTGACAGCATTTCTCAGCACAGTATGTAGTTTCTTAAAAATGGGGGGGGGGGAAATTAAAAATACTGATTTGCTTTTTCTTAATCTTGCAGAAATTTGTGGAGCTTCAGAAGAAGCACCGTGAAATGAAAATGGAAGCACAGCAGGAAAACAGATGCCGAAAGAGAAAGCGCCACCGAAAAGGTGTTTTTTGTAATTATGGAATTTGCTTTCTCAAAATTGAATTGTTATCAGCACATGCTGGGTTTGGGGTGGGGAGTTGGTTTTGTTTGGCGCTTTTTTTTTTTTCTTTTTAATGAAGAACTGAATGCCTGAGTAGATGTATTCTGTCTGTTATGTAGGGTTGTATTTTTCCAGTTGTGTACAACACTTGCAGGTGAAGGTTGCAAATCGCAACTTCAAAATGCAAGTAATATATTTGTCCTCTTCTTTAAAAGAAGGTAGAACTTTCTCAGTTAATATTGATCTATAATGGTTAAGTGTATCTCAGTAATTTTATAAATCATACTTTGGTGTGTTGTAGTTACAACTTCTTCGCAGATACTGTAGGAGTTTAACTCAGTTTAGCTGAGTGGTTTGAATCATTGGGTAAAAATCCCAGTGTGGCAGCCCTTCAAAGGAAATGTGGCCAATTAGAGCTCTGGGACTTCCCTGGGTGCTGTGGGGTATTGCTGTGTAATGCTGCATCTCTCTTTTCTTTTTTCCCCTCAGCAAAACAGACGAAGGCCGATGAGGTGACTAAGAGGTATAACCAGGTCAATGTGATTGATTGTAACCAGGTCAATGTGATTGTAACCAGGTCAATGTGATTGTAACCAGGTCAATGTGACTGTAACCAGGTCAATGTGATTGTAACCAGGTCAATGTGACTGTAACCAGGTCAATGTGATTTCCTGAGGTCCATTTTTAGTATCAGGCAAAACTTGTAAAAAGAAGCTTGATGGCAGGCATGACCAAAGCCTGATTTTGAACACCATGTTAAATATCTGCTGAATTTGTTCAGTGTCTCTCTTGGGCAGGCTGAGTTTGTACCAGTGATTGCTTAAAGGACTTACTGCTTGATTTTAAAAATCAACACTAATTTATTATTCAATCTGACTTAAAATAGACTTAATGTTATTCCTGATAGTGTTTTGCAAGTAACTGCATGCAACCTTCTGTTCAGCCTGCTCATTCTCTTCTTTCTTCCTTCTTGTATTGTATTTCCTTCTGTGTTACATTTACAGTTGGATTTGATGATCTTAAAGGTCTTTTTCAGCCTGAATGATTCTATGATTCTATCAGCTTGCTTTCAGCATTCTGGAATTATACTTACAGAGGGGGAGGAATAATTAATCTCACTTGAATTAAGAACTGAATGGGTGAAGAGAGCATGCCTGCCAAGTGGGAGAGTTTATTTTAGCATTGAATCCTATTTAGCACAGAATATTACAAGTTGTGGAAAGGGGACTGGTTACACTGATGTCTTGTTTGTTTATTTTTAGTAGCCAACAGTTGGAAAATGAAGAGAAATGGAAAGAACTTACACAGTACTTTGGAATCAATGATAGATTCGAATCACCTGTGCATAGCAGGGCCCCACAAAAGGTGAATGTTGATACAAAGGCAGTGTCAGCTTATACTTGGCAGTAAAAGAAGTTGACATTACTGAGATGGGAATAAAACTGAGGCTTATTTGAGAGTAAATGATGAAGTCACTCTCAGGAAGGGCAGATTTGTGTACATTATTAATAAATAAATGTTTTGAATGGTTGCTGTGCTTGCTGTTGAGACAGCATCCAGGCTTGGTTCCTGTCTGGTTATGTTTTCTCAGAATGCTTCATATGTGGTGTTTGACTTTTTATTTTCTTCTGTTTAGTCGTGTTTTAACTTTAAAATGTGTCACAGAAATCCTTCAGTTGACACCAGTGGCTATAGGAATTAAAGGGGCAAACCTATCATGCATTTTTGATGGGATTCTAACACTTTCTGCTCATAAATACTGTGTAACTAGTCATGTTTGAACTAACTGGTGCACATAATGGACAATTAAGAAACTTTGTGCATGGTGAGTTCCTGGTAGCACTGTTTGTTCTGTAGTGTTCCTGTAAGTGCTATGACATCAAATGTTCATTTAGCCACCTTTAGGATACATTTTGGTTTTTCCATTTGCCTGCAGTAGGTTTCTGCATGAAAGTCATGAGATGTTGTTCGCTTCTTAATTTTGGTGGCTGTTTGGTTGTCGTTAAACCGGTCAGGAGAGATCTGGAATGAGGCCCAAAGTGTTAAAATGCAGGTGGTTTCCACAGAAGTTCAGGGACTTTAGTGGAAAGTGTGTCTCATTATTTTCAGAAAACACATCTCACAGAACTGGCTATCACTGCAATTTCCAATTGTGCCTTTTTTATGTTCAGCTACCACCTGACATAATTCAAGTGCAGAGTTTGCACATCCCTGTTTTTCCAGAATTCTGTTAGCTTTTTTGGTTTTGTCTCTTAGAAAAGAGTTTGTTATGAAACTGTCAAATGTGTTTTCTTTAGCATCACTAATATTTAAAACCCATGAGGCTGTAAATTGTCTTTTGTTATGAGAGTAAGTTTTTCTGTGAAATTCTGAAGTCAGTGCCCTCTGTTATGTTACCCTTCTGTATTCCATCAGAAGTTTCCAACTATAATTTCCAGGAAATATTTACTTTTTATGGTGGTGTTATTTGTAAAATATTGCTGTTGAACGAGTTATGTTACATTGATCATAACCTCTGAAAATAAGAAAATAACCTTTAAATTCTGAAGCTTTTTCACTGTTTTCCGAAGGGCTGCTAGAATTTTTAATTTATTAGTACAGGGAGTGGCATCGTGCCAGAACTCGGTTTTTGGAGAGAGATAAGATCTTGGAACTGTAACGATACAGTGGTAATTGCCATTCTTCATGTTACCTGACACATATATTTCACATTTTGTTTAGAAGGCTCCGGGGATGGAAGAGATAAGACAGATCTTCAGATGAAATTTCATTGTGACAGGCATAAACTAGTCCGTGTAATTTTTTTAACCTATAGTATTATCCTGCACATAAGGTGGAACTAATGCAATGATTTGTGCTCGGGCAGCCTTTCAGGGAATTCTTAATTACACTGTCCATGACAGTCCATAGACAGAGTGGTCTGTGTCACATAGAAAGTGCAGGTTTGTGCAGTGTCCTGAAGAATCTTATGAAAGAAATACTTTTAGAAAGGAGGTGCTCTGTTTAAATGTGTTCTTGTTGTCTTAAAGATTTTTTTTCTTTTTCCTAGTCTGGCCTTGAACTGAGCATAGAGAGGTGTGTGGCTGAAGGTGACATTGCCAAGGCTGAGGAGCTGAGTGACAGGCTGGCCATGCGTGAGGTGAGTGGGCTGTTCACAAACACTCCGAGGGGATGTTGAGTTCTGGTGCGTCTGTACAAGAAGTGTCCTGGCTAAAACAGGGTTGATTGTTTGCTCCATCTTTCCTGTTCCTTGAGCAGGGTCCTGGCAGTGACTGAAGGACTTTGCTGCTGACCTAGTAAGGCTTGGACAGCTGGAGCTGTGTTTAAGACTTGAAAATTCAGCCACAAACAGTGCCAAGTAACTTTGCTTCAAAGCCTTGCTGCTGACTCCTCGGTTCACAGGGGTTGGTAACTAGTCATCCACAGGGAGGTTCTGATCTCTCTGCGTGTTGCAAGCCAAGAGAACAGGAGTAGGATGTTCCATTCCTCCCAGTTCCCTGGGCCTCGTATTTTATTTGACATTACCACCTCAATCAGCTTGGGAAGGCTGAAGACAGGTAGAGATTTACCAAGCTTAGAGTGAGATGTGTCCAAATAAGGACATACATACCCCAACTTGTGTTCCAAGACTCTTTCTTCCTGTGTGTTCATGCTTTCAGGAGTTGATGGCTAGAAGAATTCAGGAGAAGAATGGGAGTAGGTGGTTGTCAGATACATTGCTGTAGCCTTAGAATTGTTTTGGATTTTTTTTTTTCTCCTTGTCATAACTTTTTAGTGTGTAAATGCATATCTAAAAACAAATCCAGGTGAGAAAAACACAAGTTTTTTCAAGATGTTGTCTTGTCTGTTGGTGCATGTGAGAAATTTCATGAAGAGCTGTGCTGCTCTTTGCTATAAAAATTGGACCCTGTTAAATCTGTGTGTAGTGCTCAGGAAATACTTAAACTGGTGAGGATTCTATCAGGTAGCTCTGATCATTTCATGTCAGAAGTACTTAAATAGGTGCACATAAGGTAGGTGGTAGCAGCTGTATATGTAATGTATCTGTAAATATGTAATTTAAATCCACGGGGTCTGTTTTGCCCACTGCTAGTTGTGCACGGGGGAGAAAATGCAGAGGAAGAAAACCAGGATAAAAATATGGCTGGAATAGCTTTGAAGCCAGTTCAGGAAAAAGCTAAATAATCTGGTTTGTATAATTTAGAGATTCTAGATTTATATTTAAAATAATTATGTAATTTTTGCTTTCATTCCTGCATTTTGCATCTTCTTCCATCTTCACACAGGTAGTGAGAGTTTTCTGTCCACTGTATATGCTTTCAAAATTTAAAGGTATTGAAAAGACAAATTTTAATGAGTAGTCACTCAGATATTGTAAATGTTTCTTAAATACTGGGGGGTTTAAAGTAAGCTTTAATGTAAAACTGCAGATTTAAATCTGTTTGTTGCGATGTATTACAGTGTTGTGGTGGCTTTAAAAAGAGATGGCTTTTGAAATAGAAATAAAGTTGTTTAAGTTCTGTAAGGTTAGGTAAAACTAACTGTTCCTCAGGGAGTGTTCTTACACAGTCATTGAACTCCTCCAGTTAGTCACTCAGGGCAGTTTCTAATGACTAGACTCTTATCTGCCTTGTCACCCGTGATCACAGGACTTCAATCTGCAAAGATTACAGCTATTGACAGTGATAGGAACGTGTCCTGATGTTCCCTTCAGGTCTGACCAGCTTCTGGCTGTGACATTACCTTTCATGTGTGCAACATGAAAAACACTTGCCGTTCTCCTTCACAAATGTCGTTATCCCATCTGCTCTAAAGTGGTTAGAGTATCATAATCAATAAAACATACTGAGGTTCTAGTGCAAATTGTTTGACTATAAAAACAAATTAATGTAAGAAGTTTTAAGGTTTTGTAATATTTATGATAAACTGTTATCTGATTTTGGTAGCCATGGGATTATACAACGTCTAGCACATCCCAGGTGCTGCAGCAATGTATTATTATTTGTGGAACATTAGCTCCAAATTGTTGACTTTCAAATATTAGCATGTTGTAATTCTGAAAACAAAATGCTTGAAACATTATTAGTATTCACAGCCTTGACTTGGTTTTGGTTAAGTGGGTTTATCTGAATAAATAGTGTGTTGAAAGAAGGAAAACTCAAATGACTGGCTTGATCTCTCATGAGGAGTCCTGTAGAGGCAGATTCCATGTGAATTCACTGGGGTTCTCTGCTGTTGTAAGGATGTGTTCCATTATTCACTGCAAGGTTCATTTTCCTTTGTGATTTTCAGAAGCTGTATTTTTTTAAATGGATCTTTTAAAATGCCTTTTTTCCTAAGGAAATTGTTCTAAGAGTGACTGATTCAGTGAAGAGCTATAGAGAAGGATTTGCTTATGCAAGAGGTTGATTCAACACTCCTTGCTTTGTGTACAAGTACAGTTAATGTTGCTTTCATGTTGTGCAGAGTTGATTCACTCGCTGCCTTCCTTCTCCTGGCAGTTTAAGGAAATGTCCCTTTTGAAACTCTTTTTACATAATGCTTCTGAGAAGTGAGTTAATTTTTAAAGTGTGGGCTCTTTGTGTCCCTCTGACTTCCAAATGCAGCACAGCACTGTGAGCGAGCCGGGCGTGCACTATGGCTGTGTTGAAGGGCACCACTTCTGAAGTCTGGAGCAATGCTTGGATGAAATTATTGTTCTTTTATCTCCCCTCCATCTCTTTCTGGGTAGTTTTCATTTTTCTGGGGCAGTGTTCCGGGGCTGGGGACAGGGGCTGTGTGAGAAGCAGCTGTGTGCTGTTTGGGGTGCAGCCCCCCTGGCAGCCGTGTGCAGACTGTTCAGTGGGTAGGTGTTCCTTTTGAAATCAGGTGTTTGGGGGTTTAATCGGCACCATTTTCTTTTGCAAGAAGCAGTGACTGGAACCTGCTGATAAAGCTTTTGCTTTGAGGCACAGATCCCAGAGTTCTTAAAGCCGTTTCCTGCCTTAATAAGTGAAACTAATTTTTGATGTATAACATTTATAAGCCTGTGAAACTGATAGGGCAGCTCCAGTATTTAGAAAAATGAAGCCAAAAATAAACAGATGATGAGTATAGACAGTAAAAACACGTCCTAAAAAGCAAAGGAATGTCAAAATGATGCTGTCAATATGCTATCATTATGACACAGTGAGAAAAGGTTTTTTAAAACCAAATTCATTCAAAATCAGTGATGACTTAGGCAATATGCGTAATCTAGCAGCTGTGAATGCATTACAGAATTTTACATCCTAAAAACCTAAATGTGATACTGCTTCGAGGTTTTGGGTCTTTTGCTTTCCCAGTGGTACTTGTTGCAGGTTCCGTGAGGAAAACGTTACTGTACTGCAGTAAATGAGGCATTGGGCAATATGTTATTTGTTGTTTGCTTCTGCTTTGGCAAATATGCACAAATGGTGATTTTTGAAACAAAACTTCTCAGTCTGGTAGTGTTCCAGGTTTGAGACTGAGAGTTAGAGCTTGGATACCTTATACATCATGCTGTATTTCCTAGTGAGGATTCCTGTGCAGCTTTTGAGATTACCTGATGTGTGTTACCCCTGTCTTATTGGCAGTTGGTTCTGTTATAAAAATGAATTGTACTTACATAATGATGCTGATACTCTGTGTGACCTCTTGACAAACCTCACTACAAAGTGTTGGCCCTTGTCTCCTGTTGTCAGTTATCAGGGTAGCAGATCCTTAAATGTGGTATCCTCAGCCATCTCCAGAGCATGTTCTCATGTGGGATATCCTGCTTCACTGAGAGGTCTAGTGATCCTGCAATTCTTGATTTCATTCTTTTTTTGACAAGTGAAATTCTTCCTGCAGAAATGCTGACATCACTGTACTATGTTGTACAGAATAATTTGGGCCATCAGTTCTCTGCTCCTTTAGCTTCTGCTGGAGCACCTCAGCCTGTGATGCAGTTGGAGTGTACAAGATCAGCACTGCTTGGATAAATGTGTTGAGGAACAACATAATGCACATGGCTCATACTGCTTAGCTCACTGTAGATCTTCAAGCACAGGCAGACTGCTGAATTATTTCTTTGATAGCTGCAGTACAGTGCTATTAGCATTAAATAACTAGCAATTCATTGCAGTGTGCATGGTATAATGTGCACAGTCATTGTTCATTGTTGTAATCCAGTTGCTGTCTCTGTTATCACATTCCAGGGCTTCCAGCATTGGCAGAGTTCTTCGTGTTTCAGAGTTCTGCTTCTCAAATGTAGGCTGGAACACCTAAAGCTATTGTTGGAACACTGCATTTAAGGATGACTTGTTTAACTTGAGGGGTGCCAATAGAGCTGCTGTTAATAATGTAGGAGTTATTAAAGAAATTCTAAACCTTTTAGAATGAAAGTTATTGAGAGAATAAAGTTTATGGGGACATCTATCTGGGCTGAAGTAAAATGTTTTCTTTTGGTGATGCCCTAGGGTGGGGTAGCTGAGATCTAACCATAGCAGGAACTTGGATATGTGGCTGGGAACAGACACTTGGAATTATGTCAGCTTTTTAATGCTTGGTAAAAATCTTCTTGGAGTAGTATCTTGAGCTGTAATTAAGTTGTTCCTGCTGTGTTTGTGGGAATCTGCCTAGATTTTTTTTAAAGAATAAATGTTGATGAATTAGAGCACTGTGACTGGGCATAGTTGGATGTGTTCATCCCATTGAGTAAGGGTGGTGTGTGGAGATACCTGGTAATTTCACTTTGCTGTAAATCGGTTTCTGGTTGGAGTGATACTTGTAAAAATTGTTTTCCTAATTAAACCAAATAATCTGAAAAGATTCCCCACCTCCAGTCCTAATATATATTTTCCAAGCTTTATTCCCCTAGGCAGAGAGGTTTTTTCATAGTGCTTCTGTGCTCAAGCCATGCTGTGGTGTCTCAAAAAGCAGAACACAGATTTCTTATGGCTCAGATATTCTGAGGACTAATCTGACTAAAGCTCAAACTTTGCCTTTTCTTGTGGTTTCTGTGTTAACTGCCTGGTAGGAAGGTGCCACATTGTCTAAGAGCACATTAGCCTGAGGACTGTAACATGAACATGATAAAATGGTCTTGACCATATTAGACTTACCTGTCAAAAGGGACTTCTAAAATATTTTGTAATTTAGTGTGCTAAATTGCTGGAGTAGTTGTCAGTCTCTGAATAGCACAGACTTTTTGACAGCACTGTTCTGAGTGCTCAGCTTAGTGGCTTTTGACGTTTTGGTGAAAGATTTTTGAAAGCTGCAATTTATAGGGACATTCTGGTACTTAATCAAACTTAAATGAAAGATCTACATCATAATTGATAAAATTAATTAGCCATTCACTGGGATATCGTTCTCATGCTATGGCAAGATCAGTCCTGCTGTTGTCTCCCAAATTTGATGCTTCAGTTTGCCCATTTCCTCATGATCAAATTAGGACCTGCTGTCTGTCCATGACTTCTGGTCCCATCACTTGGAAAGGGAAGAACACAACCAGGGTTGTAGGTCATGACTGCTGAGAACCCTTCTGGAAACTGGTTTGCATTTGAGAATCTGGGTTGGATATGATGGATTGTGGTGACACTGCTGTTAGAGATGGGCAGGTGTTCGATATTCTGTTGAAGATATTCTGTTGGTAAAATAAAATTTCTAAATTCTGTGCAGCATTTACCATTTCTCATAGAGTTTTTAGGAACCTGAAGTGAGTGATGCAATTTGATATGGAATGTCACCAAGTACCAGTTAGCTTGGAGGTCTTGCCTGTTGAAGAGCCCCCAAAAAGGAAAAAAAAAAAGAGCTTCTGTTTTTATCTCTGAAGGTTTTCCTTTCTTACTCTTAGTAGAGGTGCTTCCAAATACCTCTCTTCATTGAGGTGGTTTTCTTTTAACCTTTAGAACATGGCAGGGTTATCACCTAGAATTACATTCTTATGCTCCCTTAATTATGTATATCTTTTCCTTAACAAACCTTAAAAAAAGATTTCAGATGTTACAAGTCTAATTAAAGAGACAGACAAAGCACAGTTTATACTGTAGATTTTTTCTGCAGTTCAATTAATCAGCATGTTTTCTCTTTTAATTAAAACCATTTTAGTAAATTAAAGCCCACAGCAAAACACATATATAATTTGTTTGTAATTAGCTCTTAATTGGTGGTAGTTGAAGCTTAGCACCCTTGGTTTCTTTCTTCATGATTGCCATTTTATTAGCAGCCAGTCATTAATTAATCTTTTTTTCTAATTAGCTTATAAAACTGTTGATGGCACATTATTGTAAATGTGATTTTAAGTTCAAAGCTTGTTAATAAGCTTTCTTACTTAGAAGAACAGAGATAAAGAAATTGCTGAAAACAGTACTACAGTTCTTTTTTTAAAACTGCCTTTGTTATAAGGGGGCTCTGTAAAGCATCTAACAGCTTATGGTTAATTTTTTAATGCTGTGTTTTCTCATGAATGGAAGAAGTTACTTGCATTTAAATGTTTAAGTCTAGCAAAGAGCTTAATATTAGAACAGTTTTTCTGTCCTTGCTCCATTACTGTGTCATCCAAATATAATTTGATGTTGTAATACACAGCATAAAAATACAACAAAGGTATTACAAAGTATTTTACAGTGGAAGTTGAACACATCATTGAAAGGGGACAATTTTCACTGCAAAATCCACTCGGTATCCTTGTTTGCTTTATATATTTTATATACGTCAGCAATGGATAACATTCCATAACATAAAAGGAGAAAATCATTGCTACAGGCAAGCCTGAAATAACCAGATTCATATTTGATGAGAAACTGTAACACTGTATTAAAGGGCTGTTTGGCTTCTCTGGTATGGTCGTAGGATATTTCAGGACCTGTTTGAATATCAGTGTGTTGTTGGAGCTTCTGTGGGTTTGACATTTTTTATTTCACACCCAGATATTTCTGGAGCGGTTCTTGAATCAGTTGTGTCAGTACTTGTATCATTCAGCATTTCCAGTCTGAATGAGGAGTCTTTGCTTAGTGATGTTTAATGTTTAATGTCTTGATTTGCAGGGAAGTTTTCTGGAAGTTACAGTAGATTCTGTTGCAACTTAATAAAAATGTTTACTCTTCTGCCTGAACTCTACATTCCATTTCAACTTCAGCCATTTCTTTGCTTGTTTTAAAAGTGTTTTATGATGCTGTGCGAGAAACACTAGAAAGGGATAGCTGACAAGGAAAAAATTAAAAATTGGATAAAAAGTAAATGAATAATGTCATATTACTAAAAAGATGAGAGGCTAATTTGTGCCGACTTTTTGCTAATTTTGTTCAAGCCTCAAAATGAGGAGCTGTCACCCGTTCTGTGTAGCACTGATGACAGTGCCAATGATCCATGAAATAAGCTGCCGCTGGCTTTGTTCTGATAAGAATGAACAAATCTGCACAATGTACGGCTCCCAGAATCTCATTTTCATACTTGCATGCAGGCTAAAAGAAATAAGCTGTTTGCAGGCTTGATTAATCAGACATTTGAGGGTTTTTTGTCTCTTTGATCTCTTTCGTCTCCTAGGTAACTTGCTTGACATTAATGTTGAGCTTGAGTAAAGACAATCAGGAATTGTAGACCAAACTGATATAAAAATTAAAGACCTTAACACTTTAAGTACTCCAGTAATGGTTCCGCTTTACTTCAGAAAACATCTGTTTTCATTTAATTAAAGAACAAAAGAGAACGGCATAAATATTTTTCATAGAGACCTGTTATTCCATAAAAAGTTAAAGTATGATAATTGGTGTTTTTAAATAAACGCCTTGAAAGTGTTCAAAAAGAGGCGAAGCTTCAGATATTTGTTACAAGGTAACAATTTCAGACTGGTAGAAAATTTTCATTTATGCTGCATTAAACATCTAGAGTAAGATATTTGACGTGATTTTTGGTCAGCTTCAAAATAGAAAGGTCTTTGCCCTGTAGAAACTTCAGTTTGTGGGGTTTTTTTATGTTTGTCTTAAAATACACACATATATAGCGTTACAAGGATGAACCATTATATCAGCTTTACTACCCAGTATGATTTACACACTTTAAACCTGTAAAATTGAAAGGAATTTAAAAAAAAAAAAAAATGTCGCAGTGCGTTTGCTTGAGGTTATGCAGACGCTTTTACAAATCTTCCAAGTGGCTGTAAAGATGAATGCCTCAAGGGTCTAGCCAGGGCCCTGCTTTTCCAACCAGCTAAAGCCCTTATCTTAAATCCAAGCAAAGTACCATTAATCTTTTTGAAAGACCTTTTATGGCTTTTAATATATCCCAAATTAGAACATTTTACACCCTTGGTTCCTGAAATATGGTGATAAAAAGCCTTTAGAGCTTAATTTTCCTTACTGCGTGCTCTGACCAATTTGCAGTTCTTTGTGATAATGTTTAGACACCTTAATTAAAATGCAGCAAAATATTGGATGTTCTATATGGAAAATGCTGATACTTTGACTACACAAGAAATTGTTGTATATATTTTTATTCATGCTTTCTTACTTCTTTTAAGATTGTATTTTATTGAGTTATCTGATGACCTGAAATGTTAGCAGTTTCTTTTTTTTTTTTTTTTTTTTTTAATGTAAAATCCATTGACCAAGCTTTTATGGATTTCTCTTTGGGGGGGCAGGGAGTGAAGATGTATGTCTGGGCGTGGGTGGGAGCAGAAGACATTTAATCTGACTAAAATGTTTGTGTCTGTTTATATGCAACGTTTGTTTTCATGTCTTGAAAATTTGACTCTATGTGGCCTAGAAACGATAACCAGGCTGCAAAATGTTTCTCCTTTTACTTCCCCATATGCTGCAGAGGATCTTATTATCCTGTTTTTTCTGTGCTTTTTTAGAAATGGGAGAACTCATTCTGTCTTCCAAGAAGTACAGATAAAAAGATTTTTCTGCAGCACTTGTGTAGACCTCACTTGTGTATATTTGTATGTATGTAAGTGCTCAATAGGCCACTGGAATAGAAGGAGGTGCTGTTATTCATCTCCTGGTAAAAGTTAATTTTCAAGTGTGTTAGGAGGTAAAATACAGTTAATAAAGGAATGGCTCTGCTGATTGACTTCAGCCATCAGAGTGCTCTATTCTTTAAGCTAATAATTAGTCCTGTTTCAATTTAAAAGTAAACATTTTTTGGATATTTTAGTTGAGTTTTCTTAGGCATTTTTATACTGCAAGTATATTAAAGTTAATAGCTGCCCTTAAATATTAAGTGACAATGCAAATAAAAGAATGTTATGTTTTAGTCATTGACCTGAGATGTGGCAGTTCAGATGTTGGCATTGAATTACTGATTATATAAAATGTTAATGCTCAGGGGGGAAATTATGTAGATAACATAAAAGTTTTGAAATAGCTGGTCACATTAATTATTTTGTGCATTGAGATGATTCCATAGGTACATAAATATGACCTTATAGCATGTACAAAAAGTGGATGAGAAACTTGTTCAGCATTCAGTTTTCCTTTTCAAACACTGTGTTTATGAAATATTGCTGTGCTGTGCTTACTGCCCTTTCTTAAAGGCTGCTGCAGAAGGGCTGCTTGCTTGACTCTTGAACCCTGAGAGGACCAGAAGGTAGAATACCTTCTAGTGACGCTGGCTTGGTGGGTTTTTTTGCTTTGGTAACAAAATGATCACCTACCTATTAAGTGTTTGGTGGGATGGTCGTAGAAAACGTGTCATCTGCACCTGGAGATGTGTTCTGGAGTCCTCTCTGACCTTATCTGGATAAAGCATTTCTCAGAGCAAATCAGTGTCTGTGCAGATGCTGCAGATGGTTCAAGTGTATTACCATTCATCGTGGACCTTGAACCAAAGTGTTAAAGGCTGTTCTTACACCTGGCTCTCCCATGCCTCTGTTCTTTGATGCTCCCCTGACATCTGGGGAGAATTTAGAAAGTCCAGTCAGAAACATGTTTCCTAATTTCAGTAGGTTTTGGGGTGGATTGAAAGAAAACCTGTTTGGCCACATCAGTTTGTAGCAATTTTGGCTCAATGAATTGCTCACTTGTCTTGGTGTTACTAGTAGTAACTCTGGAGAACAAATTCCTCTATAATTCATAATGTCAGGTCGTGACAGCAACCACAAAATGTAACTACAATAAACAAGTTGACATTCATTATAGTGATCTGCATTCTCACAGTTTCAGTAGGTTCATGGAAGGAAAGTGGTATTCACCTTCAGCCTTTACAACCTTACTTGAAAAGCATGCGTATCATCACACTTAAAACCTAAAAGCTAGGAATGTGAAGACTAAATGGCACAGACAGTAAGGACAATGTTTTTTTTATCTTTGGACAGACTGATTATAAATAGTTAGTGGCTCTACTGGAAAATGCATGGTAGTAGCAGCTCTTCCTGTATAAAATCATATTTTTGGGTGGTTTTGATACTGGTAAGACCTCTCGTGATATCACAGCTGAGGTCAGGGGCTGATCTTAATAAAGGAGACTGTGTCTTTGTGTATTCCTGTCTGTTTAAAACAAGCAAACAAAAGGATCTAGTGAGCTGTTGCCCTTTGCTTTTATTTTTGAAACTCAGGGGTTTGGTGGAAAGGATTTCTTGCCCCAGGATCCTGCACCTTTGTGTTTCTCTCAAGACATTGCTGTCTGTCCCATCTAGCAGTACATCATTGGCCTAATATTTGAAAGATATTTTGGTATCTATTGACTGTTGAGAAACAATATCAGACCAAGTAATTTGTGAGGCTTACATTTCATGTGAGCCATTTGCATCTAATGAGTTTTCCTTTGTTCCTTTTCATGTCTTAGCTCGGTGTGAAAATTGCCAAAGCAGCTGCTTGCCGCAACTTCGTGAAAGCCAAGCAAGAGGCAGAGGCTGCCCAAGAAGCTCAAAAGAAAAAGAAGCTTGCTTGGGGGTAAGTCATTTGAGTATGGAATTAAACATTTGTGGTTTCATTGGCACTAAGTGTATACAACACAATCTCAGTTAAATGTTTTCTTAGTTGAAATAGGCTTGTGCTAATCTTATTTGTTTAGTTTAACCTTGTTGGGTTTCGGTGGGGTTTTGTAGCAGTGTATCAGGCTTCAGTGCAGAGGCTTTATCAGAAATAATGTACTGGTTATATGGCTGTATTTGTCTTCATGTCTTTATTACAGTATTAAAAATAAGGTTTTATTTTTGTTGTTGTTGAGAATAACATGGTTAAATACCTGCAACGCACGAGCTTGTGATTGCTAATGTGGTTTTTGTGTCCTGTTTCAGATTTGAAGCCAAGAAAAGATGGGAAACAAAAAGCAACATGGGATACATGTAATCTGTCGTGCTTTCCTCAGAAGTCACATACCTGTTGTTACTTGAAGAATCTTTGTAGGCATCTTGTTAAATCTAAACATAAAAACAAAACCCAGCACATCCAGTGCCTTGTATTTATCTTCCTGCTGTTAGACTGCACTGGCTTGTTTTGGTGCTGTCTTATAAAATAGTAAAAAGTACTATTTAAACATCAATCCTATGTTAAATGTAGCACTTTTCTCATAAATATGAAAAACTTAGCTAATGCATTTCAGAATGCATTTGGAGTCTGGTAGAGAACTGCCTGAACTTGGAATAAAACACTTGGTCCAAACATGTTTTGTGCTGTACTGCAGTTATGAGGGGTGGGTGTAAGGGGAAGGGTAAGTTTTCCTGCTGGGGTTACACAGACTTAATGCAGGCAGTACTGCTTTCCTGCTTGAAAGCTGGAGGGGAACTCTAAATAAAGAAAAGCAAAACAATCCTACCTGTTTTAAACCAAAATTATTTATGCATTTATAGCCTTAGTAAATAGAAACACAAAACATTTGTGTCCCTCTCCTGGAAGGATCTGGTACTTTTTGTCATGTCCTGGTGCCACACTCTTCAGAACATTTCAAATTCCGATTTTTCTCTCCTTCCCAAGAACACATGTTTTAAAAGTACCAATTTCTTTGAGCAGATAAAATATAGAATTGTGTATCTTGGAAAAATATCTGAACCGTGTTAACGTTGTACAGTCAAGTGCACCCGAGATACAAATGCAGATCTTCCTAGGAGTCATGTGTTTTACAGATCAATTAGGATTTGAATGTTTATGTTATAAGATTATAACAAGAACTGGTGATAATGTTTCTTCGAAATTGTTCTCAGTGAAAAGCAGGTACACATTCAGAACTAATAACTTTCCTCCCTGAAGCTCTTGCGTGTATGTGTAGCCACCACAAGGCCCGAATTGAATCAGTAACGTAAATGTCAGTTATTGTTAACCAAGATTAATATGTTTCAGGCCAGAGGTGTGGTATTAGCGTAATGGTGATTTACTGTGGAAGTTCTTGAGGCTAAAACACCTTGCCAACAAACAGCAATTGGAAGTTTTACGGCAGCAATTCGGGGAGTTCAGCTTTGCAGCCCGAGCTGGAATGGTGCATTTTTGTTCATTAGCCCTCGGGATATTTGATTCTCTGTCTTTTTTTAGCAGAACATCGTATTTCTTTCACACAGATGAGAGTTTGCAGCATGGTAATCTGCAGTTAGCTGTAATTAGCTGTGATGACAGAGTTGAACACAATTGCCAGGATTGTAAATCAGGGGCTAAACAGGTTTCTGCAGTATAACACCATAAATCTCACTCTAGGCTTACAAACTACATTGCTTTAGGAACTTGTGTGTGGAAGGAAGCAAGTGTTATCTCTAGTAAAGTGATTATAAAGGAAAATTGCATGTTTACGTGTGCAAACACACAGGTTACACCGTGAACCTTCATCGAGATTTTTCTCAGTTCCAAGTGCTCCTGTCCAAAAGTTCAGGCACTCTCTCCATAATTTCTGTTATTTTTTAAGCAGCTGGCAGATGGGTGTTAGATACAGTTGACCTTTCTGCTTGTTGTATACTGAAAAGCAGAGTGATGCTGATTATTTAGTGCCAAACACATCAGCAGTGTTCCATTAAACATTTTAAATTACTAATATAATGTATTAAGTATGCTGTATATATTTTTGCAGTAAAGACTCTTAATAGTAACAGTATTTATGTGTCAAATCAAGATCTTGATCTAGTTACAGGGAGCAGTGTTTTTTGTTATGAAAATGTGCTATAAAAGAAATCCAAACCCTCAAAAACCAGCTATTGCCCTAACACCTCTAATACTTCTCACTTTACCAATCAGTTTTATGTTAGGCCATTAATCATGTAACTGTTTAGGAAGTATGCAGAATATTTGCATTGGGTTACTTGTATCATGAATTTAGAATGGTCACATTTCAAGCATTTTTATCTACCTAAAGTATTTGCTTATTATAGTTGATTTCCAGAATCTCTGGTTAACAGGGAAGATTCAAAAGCCTAATCCAGCTTTATAGAGATCCTATAAATACATAATAAATGAATGCACGATGGTGCCTTTAATAAGCATCCTCCTAAATTGGTGATCTGTTTTGAAATGTTTTGCATTCCTCACACTTTTTTTTGGTAATGTTTGTTTCTGTGTTGTAAATTTTGGCCAAACAAGTAAAACTGCATTCTGAGACCTAACCTTTTCTGTTCAATGTTGTTAAAACAAGTGCTTGGTTTAATTAACTCGTTAAGCTTTTTAATCAGCTTTAATGTCTTAGACTGAACTAAATTTGAGATGTAATAATAATTCTTTTAGCAAATGAAAAGTTTGCATTAGCTTCTAGTCTGACTGAAATCTAGAGGAATGTGCTTAAATTATAAATTTGGGTATGAATCTGTTGTGAAGCCAGGTATTTATTAGGAGCTCATTTGATGCTATCTTGAGCTGGGCAACAGTTAAAAGGCAGCCTTGCCTGAGCACCTTCCTCCCTTCAGAAGGCTTGGAGATCAGAACTGCCTGCACTAGTTTTGCCCCAGTTTTTTCTCCACCACAATGTCATATTTTGTCCAACACTGGTCATGGTGCTCTCTTGGATATCCTGAGTAGCCTTAAGTCTTCTGAGGAAAAAGTTGCATTTCTGCTCCCACCTCCTGTTCTTGCCGTTCTGTTGCATTTGAAGGCCTGCACAATCAAGAAATTCTTTTATCAGCTCCTATGATAAAATACAGCCAGTTTGAAGTTTGACAACAGCATACTAATACAATTACTAGTATTTCTTAATACCACATTCCTGAGCTCCTTAACCAAAGTGTGGCTGCAGGGACAGTTTGACAGATAAAAACATATATATAGTTGTTCGAGTTTTAATAGTTTTTTGCCTGCAACCATAATCTGTATCATTATTTTTTTTTAGTTTAATTCTGTTGGACAAGTTTCAAAGATAAATATGGTGTGTAATAAGTCTTTGCAGCCTCTAATTTGTGAAGGAGTGTCTGTCCAGTTAATACTTGCTCATTGAAGCAAGGGGTTTTGAAATAGCTGAAGTACGAACTGTAATTACTGATGTCTGTTTCCTATTCACCTATGGCTTCTGGCATTTGATCAAAAACTGTAATGTATTGCCTAATCTCAAAGCATTCCCCACTTTCAAAAATATTTACCTCATGAGAATTGCACAGCACTAAATGACCTTAGCAAAACCATAGTAGATTTTTATTTGGCATTGATCATATGTAGCTAATCCACCAATGAGTATTTTTCCTGTTATTTTTGAACGTTGGTAATTTAGATGTGGGTGTATTTATAGTGTACCTCTAGTGCAAGCTCAAAGCATCTTAAAAAGTATTAAATATATTAGTAAAGGGTGGGGTTTTAGTTCACAAATGGGGTGGCTAAAAAGAGGAAAATGCAAAGGGTGAGCAGTTTGTGTGAGGGCAAACCTGGCAGCAGAGTGGCACATGGAATCTCCTGGTTTGTACTTTGTCAAAGCTGAGAATAACAGAGAGAAATCAGTCTTGAAAAATTATGAGGCAGGTGCCTAAATCTCACTGAAGGGCATTGGGAATTGGGCACCTCATTACCATCTGTCCCACCAAGAGAGTGAAAAAACTGGGATGTTGAACGCAGATGTTCCGAGCATCACAAGAGTAAGTAGAAACCCTAATTTCATTTGAGGAAAGTTGTCATCTTTCTTGTTGAAAAATGCCTGCACTGCTTTGATCTGCCTCCAGCTGTGTTTATTATACCATCAGATCTTGTCTTCCTGGTTTCTGAGGAACTGTTTGTAACAGAGTTGAGAGTTCTTCTGTTTCTTTCCTTGGAACCAGACCTGCAATATAATGTTTTGTCCTCAAAAAGTGTAAGAGTTACAAAGGTTCTAAGAAATGCAAACAGCCAGCTTTAGAAAAGGAGCTCTGCAGATTTTGCATGTGATTGCTCTTGTCATGCTCTTTCCTTCTGCTCAGAAATGCGATGGGCACCGTGTGAGGAAGGAGAGAGCTGTTTGCAGTGAAAAGACGGTGTCATGACAAGATGATGGTTGAGTTCCAAGTTGGAGAAGCATGTCAGTTACTGAATCATCATCCTGACTTGCAGAGTGTGTTCATGTCTCTGGGAGTTTCCCAGGTGTGCTGACTGCTTGAGTCACCCCGATGGAAGTGACTTCAGGCCAGCCTAAAGAGAGCACAGGTGGAAATGAGCGGCTGTGTTTCCGTGTTCCCTGTCCTGGTGAATCAGCCTTTGGCAATGTTTGCTGTAGCTGGTTGCAATACTTACAGTGTAGTAGAAAAAACAGGTGTGGAAATAAGGGTTCTTAGCCAAGTGAGAACTGCCTGCTTTCTGGTAGCCCAAGAGGGAGTTTTGTTCATCATTTTGTTCAGAGCCTGTCTGAAATGAGCAACATTCATCCAGCCCAAACAGCACATTCAGACACAGGGTGAAGTGTAATGCTGCCTGTGGACTCCTAGCTAGAGAGTGTTTAGGGTATTTTAAAGCTTCCTATGTAGAGAACTTCTCAGATCTTCTTTAAGACCGAAATACTACTTGGCCTCTACTGGTAGAGACCATTAATTCCAAACTGCTAGCACTGTGAATTTACCAGTGCTGCTCAAAGGGATAAAGAAAAACAGTCTGCATCTTCTCTGATAATGTTGATTCTGTTGAATCATCTGTATCTGCGATGAAAAATCATCCAATTTTGTGAATTGAAAAGATTCCCAGCAGAGCCAGGGAGCACTGAGATTTTTTTCAACACTTGATTCCACTTGTGTGGAATTTATAAAAACGCCTTTCTCCACAATTATATTCCAAGTATGTCACCAGCTCCTCCAACTACACTCCCTGTAATAACAGAGGTTTCTAAGAAAGCCCTAAATAAAACGAGGTGTAATGTGCCAGAATAAACTGTAAACACCCAAGGAACGTCGTCAGGTTGACACATTTCCTGATTCAGCTTCTAATTACCATCAAACAATGTCGAAGGGAGCTTTTATTTCTCCCAGAGTTAATGAAGAGAATGTGGAGAGCAGCCTGCTAGCAAGAGCTGTCCTCTGTTATCTGCTGGAGGAGTACACAAGCTGCAAAGGGGGAGAGTCAGCCAGACGGGCTTTTCCAATTTGAATGCTTTTCTGTTTCTAGAAATGCATTTACAAAATGTCCTCTACTTTCACCACAGCAATGCCAAGGGCCTTTCTCGCAGAAATACATCACACAATACTCTTGGTTAAGAATTATTTCCTTTACTTCTCTTGCTGTGTTTTTTGTTTGTTTGTTTAACAAACAACACTTTAAAATACGCTCAGCTTTAGGTCACTTTAATTTTTAAAGAACAGCTCAGGGAAGGGATTTGGGTGCACTTTGTCAAGCAACAGCGTGTTTTTCCAGGCTCTGTGGGGCTGCCATTTCATGTCATGCCTTTAGCAGGCTTTTTAAAGATCTGTGTCCCATCTCCCAGCCAGGTGGGGACTGCCTGCCTTTGGGGTCGGGCCTCAAGGTTACCTGCCTGGTGTGTTGGAACAGTTTCTCCTTGCTTTCCAGTGGCTTCTTCCTAAAGGAAAAAGGGTGTATTTTTAAAGCAGTTCCTTTCAGTGATTTAGTTTAGAGTGCCTGTCCACAAATAGTTGCGTAAAGCTAATTGGGGAGTGGAGGTGAGAAAAAGGCAGGATGAGCTTCCTTTAGAAGAGGAAAGAGGGAGGGTGTAAACCTCTCACATTATCCCAGGTCCTACTGTACTCAAGGGCTCATTTTAGTCTCACAGTACTCCCATTGGAATCACCTTCATTGATTTGGGTAGCTGATGATAATGCTGGACGTTGTTGTTAAATATGAATTTGAAGCATAGAATTATCTGATGTAATTAATTTTCTTTTTCTTTTCTGATTCAATCAAAAAACCCATGCTCTAGGAATATATTGCCAGACTCTTTCATCATGAAAGTGGCACAATTTAGCCACAGACTACAGCCTGGGGATCATATTCTGCTGCCCTCAATCAAGAAGATCCTTTACTCCAAAACTGGTCAGAGTGGAACAAATAAGGGTGACAAAATTTGTGTGAAAACAAAGGATTGGAGACATGGACCTGCATTTGCTAAGGGGCATGGAAATTAGCTCCTGTTTCAATGCTGAGTGCACAAGGGTGTATAAATCTTTAAACTCTGAAGGCAACTGTTAGGTGGAGAAAATTAAGCAGGGACTGCTGTGCTTGGTGCTGCTGAACATAATGTAGCACTTAAAGCTGACACAGCCTGTGTAGAAGGAGCTCTCCTAAGTGTTCACTGCTTTGCTGGTGCCTGAGCTCAGTTCTTCTGCATTAATATTCATTGGTCCCAGCACTGCATGCTGCCAGAGTTCTAGCAGGTATTTACAGATCCTCAAAATGGGATTCTCACTGGATTTAATGGGCTCCATCAAAAAATCTGGGTCTTACCTCTGGGGTTTCTGGATTGTTTGCTTTCTCACAGCCTTGAGTAAGCTGAAGTGGAATGAGTTGTGGAGAAGGGAGTGTTGTGATTCCAGGCTTCAGATCCTATTTCTTTGATGCAAGGAAAAGGGTAAACTGAACTGTGGGAAAGAGGAAGGGAGGAACTGAAAGCAAGAAAAGGCTGCAAGACCAGAGATAAAGGAAGGCAAATATGTGGTGGAAACTCTTCCAGCTCCTCTGCTGTCAATGGTGAGAAAGATTGTCTGTTGAAAAACATGCTTGGTTTCCACAAGCTGAGGGTGCATCCCTTGCTGTTGTTTAGGTACAGGGAGGTGTTAAACAGCTTACTCAAGGCTGCCTCGTTGTTGTTTGTATTTCAGCATGTGAGCTCTGTGGAATTCCACACAACTCCTGCTGTAATAACAAAGAAGACCTTCCCAGGAAGGTTGTTGTGTGGTTCAGTGGGAGCTTATCACAGCCCAGGGGTCCCTTTCATTGCTGTCACATGACATAACCAGATGCTGCTTCCAGAGGTGTACCAGTCACTGCTGCCAGCTCTGGACAGGGGCTGGGGAGAGCTGCAAAACTACCAAATAGGCCATGTAGAGTGCACAGACCTTCATCAACACAGCTCCTTGCTTTGGAAGCAGGGAGTTCCTGGATTATACAAACCACTCAGGTCAGCAGTGTGATCTGGTGAGGCTGCTCTGGAATCCTGGCTGTCTTCTGAACGTGCCTCCCTGTGCTCATGCAAGGTGGAAAATCAAGCTGTAGCACAACCTCTGCCTGGCGTGTCTGAGCTCCCTCTGGGGTGGGCAGAACGTGTCCTGCCTGCACAGATGTGAACAAAGTGCTCCTGGAGATGTATTGACCCTTGGTCCAACACTGTTCATCGCTGTCCCGCTGGCCATGCACACAGCTCAGAGTCAGGACTGCTCACTGAGGGGTGCCTGAGGGTAAATACACCTTTCCTCCCCCAAATAAGAGCACAGACAGGTTAGGAAAGCTGGCCAAGGCTGTGGAGAATGTGAGTCACAGAATACAGGGAGTTGATCTCATGCTAATCATAACCAAGCACAGGCAGCCTGACATTTGACTTTTATACAGGGAAAGCCTGGCTGCAACCCTTGTGATTCACACCTAATCTGCTCTAAGCATCTACTTTCCACTGCTCATAACCCACTGGTCTTACACGTTTTGCCTTTGTCTTGTATCGAATATTTCAATTGACTAAATTATTGTCTTAAGTAGAAATTTATGAACCACAATGACATCTAGGATGCAAATTTTTGTGAAAACAGGTTTTGGGGAATAACTGTTGGAAATTCACAGTTCTTCCTGTGTTATTTAGTTGTTGTGGAATTCCTGCTTTTTGGTGACATTTGGAGAGCAGTCTAACCCCTGGTGCACTAATTTGCTCGTGCAATATTCCTCAGACAAAAGATTTGCTTTACCAAGACTGAGCAGATGCTTTGTTTGAAATTTCCTGTATAGCCCAGCATTTCAGACCTGGCATAATGGCACTGCAAATGTTAATGTACCTCAACTGATCCTTACAGCTCTGCTCAGCAATGCAATTCATCCTCTAAGCAGGGAATTTTACTTCTAGGAAAAAAAAAAAAATCAGTGAAAGTGCTTAGATCACATAGACTCCATTAGAAATAGGATGTCCATCTAATAATAGAAAAAAATGTGTGAATTCATCCTGAGGATAAATGGGGACAGATCTATTGAAGCAAGCAGTCTTTTTATAGAAGTGGAGTTGCACATGTTTTCTCCAGGGATCGGTTCAGTCCACTTTGCCTTTGTAGTTTATGCTGAAATTCTTCAAGATAGGGAAAACTTGCAGAGTATTTGCATGTACTAAGTGCCAGGCATAGATCAGAGTCTTTACTTTCCACTTCTGCTAGCAGTACAATCATTTACAATTAAAGAAAAAAAAATAAAACAAGTAATTAATCCTGTATGAATGTTCAAACGTTCAGTTACTGAGAGTTATTTTCTCCCTCTAGACCTTGGACTTCCTCTGTGTGTGATCCAAGAAGGCAAGTAGAAGTGTTTTTCAGGAAAATACAATTTTCAAGCCCCCTGATTGTGCTATGATACTTGCTCTACCTGAATCTTTTTAGATAACAGGCATCATGCTGCCTTTCGTTCATTTATCTCTGATCGAAGAGCAGGGAACACAGAAGTGGCATTCAAGGAACATGTTAGAGGTGCACACACAGTTTGTGATAGTAAGATCAAGCAGAACTTGTGACTGGGAGAATTTTCTTCATCTAACAAGTCAGCTGTGCTCAGAATAAGATCCTCCCTCACAAAGGGAAAAAGAACAATCTGGAAGAAACTGTCTCCCCCACCCCCTTGCAAGGGCAATCTCATCTTGTTTTTAAGGTGCAGATTGGGACTCTGGATATTCTTCCATGGTCCTCTGCAGGCCAGACTAAGATCATCCTGTCCTCAGTACAGCCTGGGTTGCACCAGCCAGCTGCAGTCCCAGATCTGTGCAGCTCTGTTCGTGCTCTGCCCACTCCATCAAACCTTCTGAGCATCCCTAAGCCCTGTTTGAAAAAATCAGGGTAGACTTTCCTCAACAGAGCAGAGCTCAGCATCCAGCACTGGCACCATTTCACTGTGAGACCCTGGAAAAAGTGCTCCAAGCCAGATTTTCAAACATGCAGAGCCATCCCAGCTCCCTCTGTTAAAATGCTGCTGATCTTTGCTCAGTGGCAGTCTCTGGTTTTGCCAGGGTGTGCATGGGAATCCACTCAAACTTTGCCACTGCCTCACAGGGAGGCTGTGAATGAACTTGTGCATTAACCCCGAAGCACAGGCAGTGTTTTGATCCAGTGGGAATTTAATTATTTGTACACACTGACTTGGCGCTTTTAGGGAGGATCAGTCAACCCTGGGGTTCCTGGTGCTTCAGTGGCTGGGATATTTCCATAGATGTGGGAAGAGTGCCCTTCAGTCTCGATGGGATGCTCAAAATTGAGCTGCTACCTATAGGGAGAACCCTCCATAAAGGGTTAGGAGGGCAATAGGGATAAGGAATATCATGAATTCTGCCATCTGTGAAAGAAGGAAGGACTGAGTCTGCTTTACATAGGCAGGTAAGTAATGGTACATGGAAATTCCAACTTCCAAATCCTTTTAGAATGACACCTAAGAAGACTGTTTCAAAAATATGACCTCTTTTAACCAAACTTTTTAATTATCATGAATTGAATTTTGGCTTTCCTCATGTGGGAAGAAGGAATGTAAAGGCAGTTCAGTTAGCTTCTTGCATGTCATCATGCCATAAGTGCCTCTGAAGAGGGCTGCAGTCAGTTCAAAAAGGGTCGTGCACATGCAAGTTCATAGACCACCTCCAAACTGCATTACAAGCTGGGGTTTAATTTTCCCCTAGTTCTAAGACAGCAAGATCTACAAGACAGAGTTATTTACAGGAGATATTGGACACAGAGTCTCATCTAGGAATATTTACCTGATCTCTTTATGCTCCTTTAACAACAGATACTCGTGGGGCTTAAGGGGTTGGAGGAATGACCTGTGTTGGTGGGAGAAAGGAAATGCTACCAGGTGGCTTTTCCTCCCCAGGGAGGAGCCCAGCACTGCACAGTGAACAGCAAGGAGGTGTATCCATCAGAGGGAGGGTGGGTGGGATGCAGGAGCACCCAAATGTTTGCTTGGAAAGCAGCTGAGATGAGAAGCACAGGCTGTGTCTGGGAACGCTGAGGGAGGATGGCAGCACCCACACAGAGCGGGCTGAGCTGCAGCTCTGCCTCCTCCCTGCCCCTGCACCACCTCCCTGGCTTCCCCCAGCCCTCTGCAGCTCTGCCATTGGAATTCTGCTGCAGTCCTGCATGCCATCTGAATTCATCTGCCATATGCTACCAACCAGAACCCATCAAAGCGCGTTCTCTGGCCTTTTAATTACTGTTAGATTAGCATTTTAAGATATGGGTAAATTCCCAAGTCTAACTTTGTTTAAAGGTGCATATTCAATACAGTAGCCAGGAAATCGTGTATTCTCATGTACTGATTACCTTGGTAATGTAATGCTGTGAGGGGAAGAGGCAGATAATACTTCCGACAAATATTAAATGTTATTTGTAAAGCTACTGTCTGTGAATTTAAACAGAAAATCAGTCCTCATGCCTTGCCATGAAACACACTCAAATTTCTTTCGTGGCTTTCATGTTTCATTAAAGCTTTGTATGTGGAGGAGAAGAAAATCTAAATTGCTACTTAATTAAAGGGATACTGTCAGATTAAATATATTTTGAAGAAATGAACTTTGCTTTCTACCTGGGTTGTCAGTAACACCCAGGATTATTAAAAATGAAATATTTTTTAACATCTAATATACTTCTCACCATTTATCAAGCTGGGTGTTTTCTTCTCCTTGGCTGGTGAAACTAAAACAGTCTCTTGCTTTTCCCTGTAGTCAGCTTCATTGTCTGGATCCTATTAGCCAACCCAATATTGGAGAGCTTCAGGTTGTAAATACCAGGAGGTGAAGCTTACAGCTAAACCAAAGAAAAAAAAAAAAAAAGAAAATGTATGGCTCTGTCTTTGTTCCATTAAAATACTTCTCTAAAGCTGGACATAATGTAATATACGCTCCTTTAATCACGTTTTCATCACCACACAGCATGTGCAGAGTGGGATAAATCCTGGGAAGTGCTGAGCAGTGCTGTGTGTGTACCTTTCCCTCTTCCTGAAGGCCAGAGGTTCTAAATTTGCTCAGTTGCGTGGGAAGGGGTCAGACATCACATCTCTGTCACAGTGCGTGGAAAGCAGAGCCCATCCCACAGGGTGAGCTCCTTGCTGCTGTACTAAAGGTTTAAAGTAGGACCAGGAGGTGAAAGTACCTGGGCCCATCTGGCAAGTGAAAGTGAGCAGTGGTGTGGAGCCCCTCCAGCACCTTTGTTTTCCTGCAACATCTTCGTGGTCCTTACCAGAAGGGCAGACAAAACCCTCCTGAGGCAGGTGCAGGTGCAGCTGCAGGGGAGATGATTCTGCAGGGATGCTTTTGGGGGGATTTTACTGGAGCTGCAGAAGGAGGATGGAGAAGGTGTGTGTTACAGGTTAATATTATTATATTTGGGAATAATAATATGTGCAGCAATCCCAGAACTCTGCAATATCAGAAAGGGCATTATTTACAAAATGGCCCTATCTACATATAGCAGTAGAAAGCTGGTTCTGGAGTTTCATATTAATGCACATTAACATCCTCATGAACCAATCTGATAATACTCATACATGGAGACTTAAGCTCCTTAAGCAATGTTCACACCTCCATGAAAAATAATACAGTTAAGTTCTTCCTTTAAATAAACTTTCTAAGCAAGTCTATTAACAGTTATCTGCTATCTGCCACAAGGGGAAACATGTAGACAGTTCTGTAGTGCCTTATAAATCTTGGGCTGCTGAGTATTAGGTAGTAAATTAAATGAGAAATGAGAGCTCCTTTCACTGGGTCCTCCTACTTCATTTTACCACGTGAGAATGTTTAAGTTGAGTCCTGAGGAAACAAACTGCATCCCCAAGGGATGTGTTCCTGAAAAATAAGCCATGTAAAAAGCATGTTAGAATGCTTTTATAGCAGAGATTTACCATGGCCTGGGAGTATAAAAGCCTGCCCTGGTGTTGTGCAGTGCTGGATCATTCTAAGATGAGTATGTTCATAGTGAGTCCACTCATGAAATCTGACTTCAAATATCTGGAGATGTCCACAGGCTTCAAAAGCAAACAATAGCCTGTGGTTTGGCTGCTGCTGGGGAGTTGAGCAACTGGAACTCAATTCCCAGGTCGACTATTTCCTCTGACTGTGAGCAATTCACTTCATCATTCCCTGCTTCTCAGTCCCTCCCATAAGGGGTGGTGAGGGGAGTGAAGGAATCCATTCCCAGCCTTGCCATGCCTGGGATGGATCTCCACACGAGCCACTCTGTGGGCAGAGATTCTGGACAGGGCCAATGATCAGGACCTGATGGGAAACTCTGTGTGCTATCACATCAATAAAAAACAAACTCTAAAGAAGGGCTGTCACTGTAAATCAAATTCCATAGACCTTTTGTTCCGTGCTCGATAGGTTGGTATGAAATCTTAGTGTTTTCATCCCACTTGTTGCCACATGAATTTTCCAGGATGGAATTCACAGTGGAATTTCATTTGAGTAAAGAAACACCCTCAGAAATGGGAGGATTTGGATTCTAACCATAGAAGTAAAGCTAGCTGGATTTACAATACGCTATAATAGAGTAAAAATACACAAACAGGGAGTCAGTCATGTACAGACAACACGGAATGTAGATGATTCCTGTCAGGATTAAGCATATGGCCAGCAGCTGGCAGATCTCTGCACATCTCTGTGAAACTAAAGGATAACGTGGACATCCTTTGCTACACCTTCCTGGGTGACAGTAACTGGTAGGAAGGGAAAGACTGGCCATTCATAATCTTTATTTTATTCAGTGAGACTTTTATTCCTCTTTTGAAAAGGAGGAGGAAGGCAAGTAAAGGCAGGAGCTTCCTGGAAAGCATAAGCCTGTATAAATGGCAGCAGTGGGAAAAACAGGCTTTTATTTTCTTTCAAAGACATAAAATTAAACAGAACTTTCCAGCATGTGTTAATATTCATAACTCTTGCAGACCATGCATCAGAACAGACGACTTGTGATGATTATTAGCTCTTTGTGTTGCGGGAGGTCCTCGAGATCAGGGTGCTATTATGCTGGTTGTTCATAATTAGAGATTGTGTACTCCCTGGAGTAGTGACTATCTCAATAAACAAGACAAAGGCTGAGAAAAAGGAAGTGCTATTGTTCTCATTGCACAAACAGTGCACTGAGAAACTGGCAAATTAAGTGCTTTGCCCAAGTTCATGCAAGAAATCTTCAGCAGAATTTGGTGGACAAAGCTCATTGTGATGCTTGCCATGTGGGTATTTAGTGGATTGACCCCCTTCTGCAAAAGAAAGGAAATACTGTTTTAAATGCCAAAATATTTTTGGATTTGCAAAATAAATTCATTGTTGCCTTCCAAAACTGCTATAGTCACATGAATGTCAGGAGGTTTTTTTCAAAAATTTTGGTTTTCTTTTCAATTTCCCCAATTTCTTTCCATCCATCTTTCTGTTTAAAAAGATCTTAGTAGGAAAACTAGGAAAGGAAAGAGTTGAGACATCTCATGAGGAAAAAACAATAAACCAAAATTCTGATAAAAACAACACAATCTCCCCATAGTTACCAGCTTTACTTCAAAATTCTGAAAATCTGTCAATATGAAAAAAGACACAATTCATTCATGGCGTTTTGGGGTTTTAAGCCCTCAGTTCTGTCTCTTCCCTGGAGGATCTAAATAGGCTTCCCACAACAACTTCCTGCCTTGTCTGCACCAGCCCAAACCTGCCCCTTGGCTCAGAGCAATCAGGGGATTGTTTCGCTCTGCCAGCTCTTCATGGGATGTCAGGAGTCCAGAACACCCATGGGGAATGTGTTGTTTAAGCTTTTTCAACATGAACACATGAGAGAGAGATGCTGGGTGCCTCTTTCTACCCCTTCATGCACCCTGTCTCTCCTTTAGTGCAGTGGAGGTAAATAATGTAGTTTGTTTCTTTTTCTCGTCGTTTGTGCTGGGATCACTCTGGAATGACTCCTGTGCTCATACTGAGCTCAAGGGCTTCGCCCTCTAGGCAGGGTTGGGGGTCCTTGGACATCATCCTGGAATGTCCTGCAACATGAACAGGTTTTAAATATGTTCTGAGACCTCCCATCATTCGAATGATAATGATGTGACATTTTTATAACACTTAACAACTTCAAAACCTGAAGGAAAAGCAACCAAATTAACAAAACAAAACCCTTTGCTAAAACTTAATACTTTTTAGAGCACTAAGTTGCCATAACAACTCGATGCAAAAGTCTTTGGTGGCAACTTTGTACTTGGTCCTATTGAGGCTAAAACAACCTTACTCTTGTCTTAATACTTAGCCAGCATAGTAAATACTATTGGTTACAGAAAATTAAAACTTTTAAATAGTGAAACTACTTTTACTGAAGTAAAAGAAACCTCTTAAATCTAAGTGTTTTTCTTCTTTTAAAAAAGCATAATTTGTCAGACATTAAAATAACAAAAGGTCTTTGAAAAAGGATTATGGTTTCTGATGTTTCACTACGAGAATGGATTTACTTTATATCCTACTGATGTTGTAATCTTGAATTCTGAGGTAATGTTTTAGCCCTTTCTTTTCACATAAATAAAGATTTCAATGATAGCACTTCATTTCTTCTGTAGAACTTTCCTTTATTTTTCAAACTACTCATTTTCTCTCGCTTAAACCATTTCATCAGAATAACATACAAATTGGATGCAATGCTTATTAGGAGGAGGGGAACAGTTAGAAAGGCAGGGCATTTCAAATCAACACACTGCTGACTGTGAGGCAGATTTTAAATGAAGGATTTCCATATTGCTTATATGTTTTCCTCCACAATTTACTTAAAAAAAAAAAATCCTTAATTTTAAGGTTTTCCGGTAAAATATGAAGATGCATTTTTTATTATACTGTGAGATATTTTTGTAGTTTAAAGTCACTTGAATTTTCTTTGCTCCATGGAGTACAAACAATTGTTTTCCACCAGTACTAAGCACTGACTTTTAAGAATCAAAAAGCATATTTTAACATGTTAAAAAACACTTGAAAATCAGACTGACTTCATCCCCTCTTGGAAAACAGTGCTATATATTTCTTTGGCTTGCAGAGGTTTTAATCAGCACTAAACGTCTTTAAAGAGTTACAAATTCCCACCCTCTGAAACAAAATCCATTCTTTGCACCCAACTGGGCTGCTTTTTGGGGGTGTTTAATATCTTATGGGAGGGTGAGTGGTGAGGACAGCAGAGTATCTTTACAAGATAATTGTTTACTACCGAGGGAACAAAGAGTTCTCAGGGAGACTCAACAAGAGATTTCCCTGCAGCAACTTCATCGTTATTATCTTGCTTGCCAAGTAGGGACCATTCTCCTGACTCTCACCCTACAACCTGCCTTTGAAAGTATAGAAGAAGTGGTGTTTTTAAACCAGATTTTTTTTCTTTATTATGTGTGGTGAAGTGAAGGCCAAAGCCTTTTCCGCCCCAGCAGAAGCAGCAGGGAGGAAACACACGTAGTAATGACCTTAAACAAGCAGGATGAAAGGCCAGGGGGGCTGAGGACAGGCTGGGAGGTGGAGGTGTCAGCACTGCCAGCACATCTGGCACCCCCGAGGTTCCCCAGCCCTCTCTGGGCAGCATTCCCAGCTGACCTGGCTGGGATGCTGGGGGACATCACTCCCCAGAGCCACTGGATGGCTGTGTCAGCTGAGCCATCCCACTGATGGGAAGGGGGTCCCCAAGTGAGAGAAGTGCTTGCAAGAGGGACTCAAGAGAGCAACAAAGCCCCTCGAAAACCCGCTGTGGAGAAGGCAGAGTTTGGTTCAATCCTGCCAGAATGATTCTCTGGAGTTTTCAGTCACCTCATCTTTTGGTGTGTTTGTGGTTTGTTTTGGGTTTGTTTGTTTGTTTGTTTTTTCCTGAATAAGGATCAAATTGACTTTTATTTTATACTTCAGTACAAAATATTCTTCTCTCTTTTTTCCCCCTGTGTTCTAGAGGCAGCTCCTCTGCTATGGGGAACTTGCCGACAATGGCAAAGCCACCACAAAGGACCTGGGCACGAGGAGCAGGCTGGGGGTTGCTTGTGGGTTCTCTGCAGGAAAGAACATGTGCCTTAAAAGTGGTGAAGAGCCCAGCCAGGCCTTGGTGCCTCCTGCAGCCCCACCATGGGCCCCTCTGGACAGTCCCCTCCTGGTGTCTCACAAGCTTGGCAGGCTGTGGAGGGGCAGCTCTGGGGATGGGGTGGGGGGCTTGGACAGACTGTCCCACTAACAGGATACATTTTGGAGGCTCCCACCCGGAACAGCCAGATCTTCCCGTCCCTCTTGAGATGTCTGGCAGATTTATTTCTACCAATTTTTTAAGTACTGAGTGCATCTACTGTACTTATTGCTCCTAATTAATGTGAGAATAAAGAATCAAAGAGGGCATTCCTCCAATGAGTTGTTTTTGAAGAGTGACAAATTAATCCCTTTGGATATGGCTGAAGCCAGGGAAGATCTTTGTGTTGCTCTAAAAAACTGCAGCAATCGGACGTTCAAAACTCTGCTGGCAATAAATAGATTTTCATACCTATTTATTCTCTTATTGCACGCCCAAATCCTGGGCCTTGCACCCTTCCATCCTCCACAGGTTCTCTCAGGTAACTGGAGATGTCAGAGTGTGTTTGCAGTTGTGGACACCTGTGTGCACACACGTGTGTGAGACAGGGGTGTCAGGGGCTGCACGGAGCTGTCTGAATGCAAATTTTGTTAGACATTTTCTTAGGTTCTTGTGAGCTTTGGACCAAACCCTCAGTGCTTGCACAGTTACCTACCTCTGCTTGCCCTGAATGTACATTTTGATAAGGAGAAATCTGATGGCTGAGGTTTTTTTTGTACGGCTCCCTCTGTAAATGCATGGTGACGTTTCGAGGGGATACTTGTAATCTGCTTTAACAAGGGTCAGGTGGCATTTACCACAACTCATTCAGACCTCACGGGGACAACTTTCCATCTTCACCTGCTGAGGGAGGCAGAGGGGTGGGAGGGCACTGGGGGATGATGAGGCAGGGCTGGGATTCTGAGCGAGGCGGATCCCCAAGCAGGGTGGGAGGGAGGGTTTTCCCCATGCCCTGAGCACAGAGCAAGTGGAACTTTCCATGTGTCAAGGTCTTTTCCAGGGTACTACAGGTGACCCCTGGGTTACCCTTCAACGTGCAGCAGGCTGAATACAGTGGCCCATAAAGTGCATCATCCTTGCACACTCAAGGGGAGGAAGATAACTCTCATGCTTTGCTGGAGCCATTCAGGACAAAATACCGTGTAGTAAAATCTCTCTGCAGTGTTCAACTTCAGAAAAGTGCTGTTTTAGCAGGCTTTTTTTCCCTTGGATATCAGACCTTTTTCAAATGGAAGCAGCCTGTAAATAGCTGTGAAAACCACTGAGAAGGGAAATTTTTATGAAGCAGAATTTATGCCACAGGATGTTCACATGAATGCAAAGATATAAGTCTGACAATTTTTATCTCCTATAACACATTTTAAACATCTTTTTTTTTTTGTACCCTCAATTAATGAAAAGTTTTAAAAATTCTGTAGTGAAATTCTAGAGCTAGAAGAGTCATGATAGCTTAAATTGAGGCTGTATTATACTCAATGCTGTTTGAAAGTTTTTGGGCCAAATCTGAGCTATTCAGCCCAGGAAACCAAGGCAAATGTTGAGGTTAGGTTGGTGTGGTCGTGGTCCTTTCGTGTGATGTGGTGCACAAACAGGAGCTTGAGCAGCCAGAAGGGAGGGGGACTGGTTTCCCAACCCAGAGAACCAGTGAGGCACAGATGGAAGGTCTGGTGGTGTTGGTTACTGGGGGAGGAGTGAGAGAGACAGTGGGGACAGCCAGATGGTGACAGACACTGCAGAGACACACATAAACCCTTGGTCTTTTTCCATATTTAAGGAAATAATTTGCAAGACTTCTGGAAGCAGATCTTAAGTAAAACACCACACAGCCTTGGAAATAGAGAGTGCTGTGGTCCCCGGATCCAAGGCCAACCTCTCAGCTCCTCTTTGATTTCTCACTCGCACTACCCCAAGCCCACATCGATTTTCACCCAGATATTGTATAGAGAGGGTTGCACAAATCAAGATATTTCTTTGCTTCTTCCTACTGCTCCCCACCTGTGGCTGCTGCAGTTGACACTGGCCTTGCCTCCCCCTCAGCACAAAGCGGTGCTGCTGAAGAGCGGGGCTGCACTGCAGCGCACACACTTAGCACTTTATTTTCTCCTGCCAGCACCGAGTGGCAATGGCTCATCTGGAGTGCTGAACTCAGATCCAAGTGCTAAAATGTTTGCTGCTTTCAATCCACCCAGCAGGATACTCTGAGGGGAAGTGAGGGCTGTCAGCCTGCTGCTGATGGTCCCATCCGCCTCTCAGGGCTTGCGGGAAACCCGCGCGGGCTCTCAAACATCAGGCTTTTCATTGTTCGGGGGACTTGCTCCACCAGTACTTCAGATGGTTTTCTATTCACATTTGACAGCATCTCAGCAATTGAAATATATTTAGTGAGATTACAGCGTTTAGATTGTGGTCTGTGAACTTCTGATCAAACTCTGCTTTCCCTAATTAATGCATTCCGGCACGTCCTGAACGGCGTTCGTATCAACAAATACTGTCTGTTCTCCTCTAGTGATGTGCTCCTTACTTGGTACTAAAATATGGATAAATACATATATGTTTTTGTTATTCTAGAAGGAAAATCCATATGCTCCGGATAATGAAGGTTAAGTGACAATTTTTCTTTACAACCACTTATGTCTTACAGTCTGTGAACTGAAAACTGGATTAACCTTTAATTACCCCCCACGATCTCTCAACCCTGAAACAACATTACCACTCCTCCTAGCGTTATTTGCATACAGCATTTAATGAGAGAAACATCTGTTTGCATATTTCATATCATTAATATTATGCAGATGAGCCCAGTTTTCATGTTGCAATCGGCAATTGTGCAGAAATCTCCTTTTCTCTCATTTTTGGTCTATTTCCCTCCTCCAAATAATTTGCTCTGACATGTATTAATTAGAAAAAGAGCTGACTGGTGCCACTAGCCTTGCATATATAATGCATAAGTTCTCTGTGATCTGAATGGCAGCACAGCAATATCCTCATGAATTTACAAAATACAGAATACCTGGCTCGATGCTGTTGGGCAAACCTGTTGATATTGTCTGAGGCAAATGTACTCTTTTAATAAAATGTACTACTATGGCTGAAAAATTAAATGAACACAAGCAAGATTGCTGACAGGGTTTTTTTCTCGTGACTATTTCTAAAAATTATTTCTGTCTAATAAGGCAAAACATATTCATTAGGTACTTGATCTGACAGCCATTTGGTTGACTGGAATTTCGGTTAGATTTCTATCTGTATCTGTTCTCTCCAGAAACCTGAAATGTTTCTTAGGGCCCTACCATGAAATTTTTACTCTGTACTAAGCCATGGTCATTGAAAACTGAACTGCTGCTTGTAGTGAGTGCATAAACCCAAGCTCTGGGACAAGCTTCTTGTTTTTCTTGAGAAATAAGGAGAATTTTCCATTTTGTTTTGTTTGAACCCTGTTCTCTTGAAAGAAGAGTTTAAGTAATTGCTGACATAAAATAAAGGGGGAGGAGGGATTGAACTACGAGGAATAACTGTAGGGGGAAAGAGGATACTGATGGCTAGTTTGCTGCTTAAACTTCTCCAAGTCCTGGGTGTCACGATCTGATGAATATTTAGTCACTTCAAGATGTTTATGTCCTAGATGTATTCCCAGTAAAGAAGCTACATTGTCTTTAAGTCAGACTTTTAGAAGTGAAGCTGAAGATTTGGCTGGACATTGTTCCTTTGCTGCTTTTGCCATTTTCTGAGGGAATTCCCAGTGATTCAGCAGTAGAAATTATTTCCTACAGGGAGATCTGCAGCGTGCTTTCCATAGGTCCCAAATTTCTCCAACTCATCACCAACTGCTTCAGTTTGCCCTTTCGTGCTGCTGAGCCCATGCCAGCCAGTGACTACTGAAAGTTCACAGAACTTCAAATAGTTCTTTTCCTAGACTACCATGTGGGTAAAGGTGAGCCTGGAGCAGCCTGGAATTCGCTTCACTGCCTAAAATGACCTGACCTATATTTATCTCCCAAACCATTTTGTTGTGGAAGAGAATTGAGTCAGTTTTGCAAGACGTGCAAAAAAGTCTGCTTGGACTAAAGGGCAGAAGCAAAACAGTTTGTGATACAGTAAGGTTTTCTGACAAGAATATTATTTACATTTTCTTCTTCAGCCTGTTTCTTCCCAGCTGGATTTCAGCTAAGGATGACTTCTTCACATAAAATTGGTGGTGAAGTAGCCCAGGATTAGCTGTGCCCACAAATTCTTAAAATAAAAGAGACACCATAAGTAATACATACCCAGTGACTAAGAGAAGATTAAATATGATTGATAGTGTCTTTTTTTCCTGATTGTGCTGCAAAGTAAGAATATGCCTCACTTCCAATTCATGACATCTATTTTACAGGAGAAGTTTGTGGGGTGTTCTCTTTTGTTGTGGGAATCGTTGTCAAGATCAGTCACACGTTTCGTGAGAACATACACTCCTTTAAAGCAGATTTTCATAATTTAGGAGTTGTTTTATATAAGCGAAGCTTGTTTATCTAAAGGTCTGACTTGCAGGTAGGATTACTCTGGTTTTGTACACAAGCCATTTCTTTGGCATCTACCGGGCCTTTTATGCAAAAAAAAAAAAATCCTTAATGTATGCAGACTGTTGTGCATGCAAATTCCAGCCCTGTGTGTGGAATCTCAGCATGCAAAGGAGCACAAGGCTTCCCACATGGAATTGCTGCTGCTTTGCAAACCGTCTAACTCCCGGGCACTGCAGTGCATTGACCGGCTTAGGGAGCCAAGTCATTGCTCTGGAATTCAGATTTGTTTGGGTAAACACTGTGATGTTTGTAATCAAGACTTACCTTGGCATAAAAGTTTATTTGGTCACTCCTTTCACTTCAGGAACTACTGTGGGCAAGGAAGGGGTAACTTCAGTGGTCAGACAGAGACCTGGGGTGGGGTAAATGAAATCCGGGGCAAGGCCACAAGAAATCTTGACAGGGTTTGAGAACAAGAGTATTGCTATTCCAAAGCTGTGTTTGGTATTTCAGCTACACAAACAAATTCCACATTGCCAAAAAAATTTGGATAAAAAAAGATTTTAGCCTATCGTGGCAAGCTTTGTTTACGTGATATTTAGATTTTTCAGATATAAAGCAGATGGTCTTATTTCACAACAGTGCACATTTAATGGGTGAGGACTATCTTTGGGACCCTGGGGAGGACTTAGGAAAGCAAAGGGACCTTTTCTTTTATTTGCAGCACACTCCCTGTGCATCAGGAGACACTGACATTTCCAAGGCAGGGCTCCTTGCTACTGACTGCAATCGGTGGCTTCTTGAGTGAAGTCAGAAGTTGTTGATTGAGCTAGTTAAGAAATAATCCCCTTGATTGTTCAAGGGCATTTGTCAACACAGGGTCAAATAAATTTTTGTTGGCGTGGCTCTATTTTCACACACTGTGACCAAGAGAAACAAAACCTGTAAGTGGTGGCTCAGCGCTGGCAAAACTCTTCTTGCTAAAATCAGCAGCTTCTGTGCCAGAATTTAACTCAGTACTGGGTGCCTTCAGTGGGTTTTTGTTGGCATTTGGTACAGGGATGCACTCTCATGCCAATTTGTGGATGCATTTTCCTCAGACCAGTGATATCATACTGATGTCTGTGCTTTAATGTGAATGAGATTGTTTTGGAATCCGTGAAACACTTCACCTGTGGAACACTTCAGCAGTTAAACATTTTTTTCACTTTGCTGTTCAGCTGTCTGGAAACCTCACCTCCATGAAGCAGCTCTGCCTGCTCTGTTTGCCTGGGCCTTGAGAAAATCACTAAACAAGAAAAACAAGAATAATATCTGTGTCGTAACTGAGTTTAAAGGCAGCGCAATTTGTGTTAATGGTGGCTTTTATAGGCCCTATTATACAGTAAATTAAATTATATCTTTATTCTTGTATCTAAGATAAACAGTAAGTATGCAATATATCAGTAATAGAGAACTCTTGGCATTTAAGAAAGAATTGAGCTTTAATGTAAGGACGTTTTTATACCTCAGTAATAAATTAACATTTCAAAAGTACTTTAGCCTGCTGAGATGGATCATTCTATGAGTATGGGTAACACCATGGACTCCAATAATTAGTGTAAATTGCCTTTGAATAATACAGAGCTGGGAACAACTTTCAGTGCTTAATGCCCCTTGCAGTACATGATGAAGAGTCCTTAATGGAGCTTGGAAAAACAAGTAATACCTATAAATCAAAGAAGAAAAGCCGTTTTTGATGCATTTGTCTGAGAGTGTGAGTTTTAAACCAAATTGTTAACACTCCTCCCTGCTGAGGGTCATGGATTAGCTAGGGTGGGAGTTTCTTATAGGATCTTTCACACTAACCAGCAGAGGTAGGGGGTTTCAAATACAAGTGTTTTCTTAACCCTAATCCCTGCCTCCCTGACCAGTAGAGCTCTGAATTTCTCTCTAATTAGGCAGAGAATTAGTAGGTGGATAAATGTGTTAGTGGATGAGGATGAAGTGATTAACTTGCCCCAGACTATGATAGTGAGTTCAAGGCGCTGCTGAATTCATTTTGTTTCTAATAACTTTCTCCCCATATTCCAGCAGCACCACGGCAGAGTACTTGAATTTATAATCTCTGTAATCTTACAGGACTATATTCTGTTGCCTTATTTGCATGGCTTTATCTGCTATTTTTAAACAGCAGTGCAGTATATTTCCCAGTGTGCCAGTTCACATTTATGTGTGCTATTTAATTATCTGAACAGTTGTGTAATCTAATTTAGATATATTTATGCTACAGTAAGATGGTGTGCATGAGGAAATATGAATTTTATTACAAGATAATGAGACTGGAATACTTTCTCTGAGTATTTGCTAACTGTGCTTTATAAACAGATATGTGCTGCCTGGCTCTTGCTGCCTGTTTGCTGCTCTTTGTTCAGTGTGTGGGGCTCTGCTGCCTTGGAGGAAACACAGCTTCCCAGCCCTGTAGCCAGATGTGACTGTGCTGAACTGGAGTGGTGACATTCTCTGTCTCTTTGAAGATATTCCCCCACTGACCAAGCAGGGAAGGATTTGTCCTGGTGGATCTGCTCCCTGTCCCCTCTCCCTCAGCAGCCTCCGGCAGGTGACAGGCTCTGGCTTCACCTCCAGCCTTTCACAGGGATGCTGGATCGTCCTCAGTCACTTCCAGCACACTTTTTATTCTTACTCCTGGCCACAGCAGTGCCTCAGCCACCCCAGCACACTCCTGTCCCTTGGTGTGCTCAGACCTATGAATTCACTTGGCCCCAGAGAATGAAATGTGCCACTCGAAAAACAAGCAGACCCAGCAGTGAAGGGACAGGTTTCCCAAGCTGGCTCAGTGCTGTCACTTGGAAAAGCTGGGATCTGAGAAAACCTTTCCTGGAATAAAAGTCAATGAGTTTTTCAGGTGTATTCAGAACAAAGGAGGTGCTAGAAGATGCCACAAATATGAGTAGATCATAAATGTGAATTTTCTGAGATAACAGACTAACATCTACAGCTCATGACACTGGATACTGACTTGAACTAGTTACTAAAATTGTTTAGTATGTTTTAGAAAAAGATCTGGTGTTTCTCAGCACACACATTGAAGGGAAGTAAAAGTGCCTTGTGGAAATACCAGCCATGGTTTTTGGTTGACTGATCAAAAATAGAGGCTGTAGGGCATACGAAATAATCCTTCAGCTCTGCCCAGGGGGAATAAAACCTCATCTGAAGGAGCATGTTCAGAGACACCACACTTCAAAAAGAGGTGAGGAGGGAGAAAAGGAGCGTGGGTGACCAGAAGTCCAGAAAAAATGGACTAAGGAAGTAACACTGAGGAAAAGGGAAGGGTTCTGGTTAGCCTGTGTTAGAAGGCAGGTGTGACAATTTAGGTGAGCAAGCCTGTGAAATGCAGAGGTGTGTGTGTAAGGATAACTCCAGGTTACCCTGCAGGGCCACAGTGCAGATGGCAGGGATGTTTCAGCTGAAATGTGGCAGGTTTAGTTTAGAGAGGAGCCAAAACTTACTAAGAAAAAACATAAAATGGAGCACTGGACTAACATGCCTGGCTGGGGTGGAAAGACACAAAGTCAGAGCATTTCAAACTCTGAGGGGTTTAGAATCTCGTGTGGTGCTGGAGGATGGTTCCTCCTGGAGAAGGCAGGTCCTACTGCAGTGAGAGGCTCTGGGGGTCAGCCTGGGTAGCTCTGCTTGCATGACTGAGTCATTAGAGCAGGCACTGTGTGTGCATCCAAGCACTTAGGCAGGCAGGAAATTTAGAGGGAAGTGGATTTTCTATGCAGCACAATCAAAGTTGATTTTATCCTTATCTCAGTTGTTTGCTCCAGTGAGCATCAAATGCCTGAGGAGAGCAGGGTTGCTGAGAAATCTGAGGTCTAAAGGGTACGTGGGGGTGGTGCCAGGGTGAGCAGGAACCAGCCCTGCTGACTGCCAGGCACAGCCCTGTCCCTGTGGCTGCTGGGGGCTTGTTCCTCACCGAGACAAAGCATCTGGGCATTGTACAGGCACTTCAAGGTTAACCTTTAGAGTGAGAACCCAGTTACCTCAATCCCAGGTGTCTGCACAATCCCTGGACCACATAATATCCAAGATATGTCAAAAGCAGAATAAGTTTCTGAGAGCCTTAGCAACAAATCTTGCCTTGACTGGGCTGCTCTTCTTCCATGCTCCCCTTTCCTCCTGTCCTCTCTGCCTGAGTGTGTCACTAAGAAAACTCAGACACAGATGGGAATTAGAATATTTGCGTTTTTTCATGTGTTTATGCCAACGGTTTGCGAATGGTGCTGTGGGATTTTTGAGTAGCAGATAGTGATGGGAGCTGGGAGATGCCAATACACAGCTCCTGGGACAGGGTAAAATGCCTTTCTTTGGGCACTGACTGGAAGGCTCAACATGCTCTGCAGGTGAAACCTGTGCACTGGTGTAGGTGCAGGGTTAAGAGCCCCTCCCCTGCCCAGTCCTCCCCAGGTGGAAGGATTGTCTTTCTAATGTTCCATACAGGGCACAGAAAGTCACTCTGCATTAGCCAGGATTGTGTTGTTTCTTGATCTCAGGTTTTCCTCTGCAAACTGTAGAAGAATGTAGCCTGGTGTAAGCAGCAAGCCAGGAATCTCCACTGGAAGGAAGCGTTTCACTGGCTAAAATCTCTGAAGTGCCTGGCTACAGAGCTTCTCTCCAGTTTTTAACGGAGGCACAGCTTCACTGAAGCACTGGGAGCCAGAATTTTGCTGGAAAGAGAGGTCTTTCTTCATTAAAAAACAGAAGTCAGTGGGTGATCTTGTTTTCGTTTCTAACTGGCTACCCTACCCCTTGAAATAGTTTTATACATTTGAATGGACGAGGATGTAAATTGTACTTCCCAACTATTAAAGCCAACAGCACACATTACAATGTGCTGTGAAGAGAAGATAGCTTCGGCCAGTAACTCTTAAGCCTAAATGAGTTTCTCCTAAGAGGAGAACAGCTGCTTAAAGTACATATATTTAAAATTAAATTTCTTTATTACAAGTTGCTTAGCGTATTTTGGACTTAAATGTTCTCTAGCTTAAATCTTCTTTTCTTTCTCTTTTTTTTTCTTTTTTTTTTTTTTTAATTGCACAAAGCTGTGGAAAATAATCGGAAACTCAGTTAGCATTACAAATTGAAAATCAGAAATTACAGGAATGTTTTTCCAGGTTCTCAAGCTACACAGGTGTATTAACCCTCATTAGCCATTTTGTGGCAGTGAGAGATTTGAAAACAGAATTCCATTACGGTATTTATGGTCAAAATCTGATATGATCAAATAATAGGCTTCCCAATAGAAATGTCTATGTGCCATGGAGTAAACTTGATAATTGTAAGAATACATTTAATGCAGTAGAACTGAATACCGAACCAGGAGATTAACATTTCTGTTATATAATTACAAGTTCAAGGAGTTCAGCTTCTTATCATACTACAGTAAGTATAGAAAGTAGAAGTGATCCTCTTTAATTTGTAATTATTTAACTGAAATAGAATGTCTCCCAGTCTTACTCTTACTCTTCTACACTGAAGACATTGGTATGCAGAAACCATGCACCAAGGAATAGTACACTATCAGAGTAGGACATGTTTGAGTATTCTTTAAAACCAACTAAGAGAAGTTAATCTCATTGAACTTCTTTTTATTCAACAAAAGAGTTAGATGTTTCCAAGTCTAATGTGACTATAATGTTCATTAAATGGACTTCTTTACACCTTTAAATGGATTAACTGTACATCTTCACAGTCTAATTATTGTACATGTCACTCACAAATCACAGATCTAATTCAAAGCTCTGTAAAAGCTCTGTTTATGAGCATTAGGAAAGGAGCTACAGTGAGAATTGAGTGTGATTTTTATCCGGGTCATAGAAAAGGACCAGTGTCGTCCACATTAAAGTGCAGAAATGTGTGTACCTTCACTTGCTGAGTTTTCCTTCAGCTTCGCCCTGGTCATAGCCTTCTTGGAAAAGTTAAGCCACAGACTACTTTGGCATCTCTGCTCCCTCATTTGCCCACAACCCAAGATGATGCCTGACTAAGAGGCCCTCCCTGCAGCTGCTTTGTTTGTAATTCCCAAACAATGGTTGTCAGTCAGGTAAAGGATGATATACAACTTTACTAGTATGCTTCTGGGAGTAACTGTGACTTAGTTTGTCACCTTAAGTTAGGTTTGCTAATGGGAAGATATTAAGAGTGGTTCTAGTGATCAGACTCTTAAAGGTACTCCAGGTGCTCGACTGCCTGGTGCAATCACATCTGAGCCCTTCAGAAAGAGCCTTGCCCTACGTTGCTGCCCCATGAGAATCGTTGTCAGTCCATGGAGTTCTGTGGAGCTGCACCAGGTTACGTGAGCTTGGATGTCAGGGTGGATAGTTTGCTGTAAAACAAGCTCCATTCTCCCTCTGGGCACTTATCAAAGAGTTTGGGAACATGGTATGACAATGTGGTCCTCAGTGAAGATACGACATCTGTGGTGAGAGCTACTCTCCAGTGTTTGCCCAAAAGTTCTCATGCTTTCATCTGTAGAAGAAAAAGGACCTCAAGATAATACTGAAGAAGTTTGCAGGATGACCTTAGTGCTTTACAATGAGGGGTTACAATAACAAAAGCTGATATATTACACAAATGTGTTATGTATGAGATACATTTCCACTGAATCCTGTCAGGGAAAAAAATATCCTCGCTGCTCACAGACACGTGTACTGGCAGCAGCTGCAAGTCACTTTGTGTTTATAAAGTAACACCAGAAACACTCCCTGTTTTCTCTCGATTACAGAACTTTAGATATTCCTGGCACACTTCTCTTGTGAGAGTGTGCAGGTTCCTTGAATGGACGACAGTTTGGGTAATTACAGTTCTCAACCTGAAACCCATCAGTCGCCTGGGAATGCTCACAGACCCTTTCAGCCAGCAGTGGCTGGAGCAGCCAGGCCCTCTGACCAGCAGTGGGTGCTGAACAACAAGTACAAGGTGGGTTTCTTTTGTGAGGAAGGGCATTGCTGCACAAAAGTCTGTATGACAAGATGGGAAGTGCTGAGCCTCTGTGGGTCTGACTGCTCTGCTGTGCTTGGACAGCACAGATCTGATGTCGCTGGATCAGCTGGAAGCTGCTGTGAGACAATTTCCAGGCGTGTGAAATGCAGCCTCAGCAGCACAGTGAGCATCCCTGACCCACACCAACCACAGCCACACACCACAGGTTTGGCATTCGGGCTCAGAGGAGCGAAGGCTTTGAGAGGGGGGATTCTGGCTGTAAGGGACAGAGGTTTATCCCTCGTGCAGGTACCCAGGGTATCTGCAGCCAGCTGACTGAAATGGATCATTAGATTTCACTCTGACACCAGTGACTGCAAACAGGCGTTTGGATCCTTGCCCTGCCAGGCTGCCTGCTTCTGTTCCGTTCTCTCCTGTGCAAAAGCATTTTAGCTCATGAAGTAAATGACTACCTGCAGGTCTCTCTGCACCACGGGCTCCCCTGGCCCCAGACATTTTCTGTAGTGATTTTGAATGGATGTTTGCTCTGCTTTCCACATGTGCCTCTGTGTCCTGAGTGCCGGTGGCAGGTATGTTTGGCAGTATGAAAACCAGGTGTTCCCCCCCAATCATCTACTTACTGGCAGACACAATGGCTGCAACATCCTCTGCAGCAGTTTGACAGTGATTTATTTACCTGCTGCTGCCAGCTGCTCCCTGCTTGTGGGGGCTGAGCTCCTCAGGCTCCTGGGAGGCAGCACTGGAGTATCTTGATTTGACACCAGACCTCCTGGAGTCCCTGCTCTGTAATTTTGGTGAGAACCAGACAGCTCTAGGCTTCTCTCAGCAAACACCGTGTTCTAAATGTACTGCAGTGACTTAGCTGAGGAGCTTTCCAAGAGGTTTTCTTGCCTGTGGTCTGAAGATGCAACTTCAGAATGTTCATAATTCCAGAGGTTACGCTGTCAGGGTTCATCTCAGTCTGAGACACTTGTTTCACCAAGGTACAGCAAATTGTGGCGTGGAGGTTTCTGACTTCACTAAAAGGTGCTCCCGTAGATGAATTTGTGTAGCAACTTACTATCTTTTTGCAAGTGTTAGTTTTTTATATATATTTATTTATTTATTCATTTATTTATTTACTTATTTATTGACTATACCCAAGTGGATTTTAATTCAGTTTTGTTCTTTTTTTTTTTTTAATAAAGGATTTCCTAAAAAAACACCCCAAAACCAAAAAACCCTAACAAAAAAACCCCAACAACAAAACCTCAAAACAACAACAGAAGCAAACAAACACCAAATCCAAACACACACACAAAAAAACCAAACACAGAAAAAACAAACAACTCCTCCCCAAAAACCCCAAAAACCCCCACTGCTATATACACCAAATTTTCCTATTAATATGAACCAATTAAGGTTAAAGTGACCTATCTTTCTAAGCCTGCAGTCTGATTTTCCTAAATTTTTTTTCACATGGTACATTTTTACTTGTAGAGCAATCAGATTCTCGAGTGAAGAGGTTGTCCTTGTCTCTGTGAGCAAGGATGGGGGTCCTGAGAAGTCCAGGAAGGCTGAACCTCAGCTGAACAGTGGGAGCGTTTTCCAGAGACCAAGATGTAGGGACTGAAACGCAGGACAGATTTAGTTAGAAGTAAAATCTAAAGGAAGGTATAGGGTGGGGAATTTTTTCACTACTGAAACTGAAATTTCCTTGAGAAATGTGTAGGGCTGGTTTTTATGTTTGTACAAGATTGTGGAAAGGTTGTTCAGCTTTCAGACAAGAATGTTCCATTCTGATCTTGTGCATGTGGCAAAACCTGGAAATCTTTGAAGCCATTTCAGACAGAATCAGGATCCCTTTTGCAGTGGAGTCTCATGGTTCAAGCTCTCTTGTGCTATCAGGTAACTTAAACTGTTGTCCTCATCATTTTCCCCATCCCAAGCCCTCGGCCTGCCCAATTTTGCCCGGTGTCCAGGTCTCTTTCCTCAGGGAGGGCACAATTAGTTCAGCTGGTAGAAGGTACTCAGAGGTGATGCTTTGCTGTTCACACTCCCTGTTCTTTTAATGAATCAGATGAGGGTTGACTGGGTAACATGCTCATCACCTGAATATCCACTCTGGAACAATGTGCAGGAACAGTCTCTTCCCTACACAAATCATGCCTTAAAAATATGAGTCCCAGGTCACTTCTGCTCTACCTGATTCTGGCTCTGCCTCTGGCCCTGTTAACCCAGCATGTGTCTTTATGACCAAAATTCAAATACAGTTGCACAAACTGTTAAATAATTTGAATCCTACATGTATAACTGATCTCAACAGAGATGTCAATTCAATTAATTATACATTAGGCTACCCACAAGACTATGCTAGTACAGAGCTGATGCTCCAAGTCAAGCCTGGGCTTGTTGTCTGCTACCTGTCAAAGCTGAAAAAAAAGATGAATACAAAATGAAAGGTAGCTTCATTAACTGCTTCTTTCCCTGAAGACTTATTCAAATAGTTTGGATGCTGGGAGCCCTGCTAGCAATCTCAGTGAATATTTCATTCTGACTCACCACTGGATGTGTTAGAACTGTTTGTGGAGCAGTTAGAGGCATCTGAAATCACTAACCACTCTGGGAAATTTTGATCTTAACTTGTGTTGAGTTTTTCTATATTTCACCTGAAGTTTCCTACTCTGTTGGAAGTGAGAGAGAAAAGGAAAGCACTTTTCTGCTGGGAACTTTAATACCAAGTAATAAAAATAAAGATTCTTAGAACAGTGCAGCTGGTGAACAGACAGAGTGTCAAGGACAACTGGAGGGAGAAGAGGGTTTCTTCCTCTGTGGCAGTTAAAGCAGGTCTCAAAATATTTGGCATTCCTGAGCCACCTGCTCCTGGCAGGGTTTCACTCCAGGAAGTTGTTTCATCCACCGTACTGATTGTACAGAACAACCTCATGGAAGCAACTGAATACAGAACATTTTCTTCTGTTGTCTGACAAGCAAAAGAACAACCAGTTCTCCCTTTGTAAATAACAAACTGTGGATCTCAAATACATTTTTCTTTCTTGCTGACAAAACCTGGGGTTTCTGGGTTTCTCTTACAGCTGGTTATCTCAGAGATATCTGACTATGTGACATCAGTTCTGCCACTGCCCTGGGAGAAGCTGGAAATGGGTCTGAATATTTCTGGTTTAGAAGACAGGCAACAAACAAGGAAATCTTGATCACTCTTTCCTTGATTACTGGGCAGAAACTGAGAACTGTTATTGTGGCTCAATTCCAAGGTAATCTGGTTCCTATCCCTTTTATTGTTGTTTTGCAGCTCTGCCTAGGGAGTGTCCAGAACCCTGTGGACCTTGGCCTCTGTGGTCTCTCTCCAACACATGGGCTGCTTGGATGCAAATTGCAGGGTTTTGGTTTTCCTTCCATTTTCTGTATCATGATGAGCAGCCTTCTAATTGTTTTGTCAACAGGGCACTTTTCAATAGGGATCTGCATGTTGATAGGCTAATTGCATTGATGCAACACTTTATCATTTGGATTCTACTCCAAAATGGCAGAAAGGGTATCTCTCGTCCTGCCAGAGGAACTTCCCATGCAAGACAGAAAATTCAGGTGAGAAGAGTTGATAAAGTTCCAGGATGACTCATTATAATTTCTTTTGGCTCCTGAATTTTTGCAATAAGTCAGTACTGGACCAAAGTCATAATGAATGGAATGGCAGATGGACAAGGGATCTGGGAATCAGTTACTTAAGTTTTGTGTGTTTCTCTAAAGAGCCTCATACAACTGACAGGTACAGGTACAATGGACTCCAATTTTAAAGTGACTTAAAATGTATGGGTGAAAACTTTAACTTACTTGTTTATTACTTTCCTGTTTTTTGTTGAGCATGAAACAGTCAGTGTAAGTCTAGTGACTCATGGATGCCTTCAAAAAGCTTCAGGCTTAGTTCCAGTGTTTTATAGCAGCTTCCCTGAGTGTCTGCTTGTTGATCTGTTGGGGTTCCATGAGGCTTTGGAAGTGACTCAGAAAATTTCAGATTCCCCCAGGGTGCAGTATATTCTTCTGCTGGATGTATTATCTATGCCCTGAAGTCGCTAATCTATTTGAAAAAAAGGAAGTTTTATCTCCAGTCTTGTAACTGAGGCACAAAGAGGTGGAGTAACGTGGCCAAGATCTGCAGCAGAGCTGCTGCTCCTCAAGTCAGTAACATCAACCAAAGGAGCATCTTTCTTCCTGTGGACTAGCATTGCCTTGAGACCTGTATGAGCTGGAAAGCTCACTCAGATATCTGGTGTCCACGTTCAGAGTAAACACAAAGTGGTAAGGTATAAAGGGATGCACAATAACACTCCTCAGTGTTAAAAACCAAACCTGCAGCCTTTGCTAAATGGCACCCAGAAAATTATGGAGCACGTTCATTCACAGCCAGGAAATTGGTCTTGCTGGGGGCTCCGGGTTGGATTTATTGTGCCCCTGAGTCAGGATTCCCAGTTGTCATTGGAACAGGCTCCTGGGATGGACTGGGGGTGGGGAACAGTGCTCAGGTGCAAGAGGCACAGCAGAAGGGTGGTGGGCACTCTCGAGGAGCCCCTGGCTGTGCAGGCAGCCCCAGAGCATCCCCTCCCTCCCCTGGATCCACTGGGCAAGCACGCTGAGCTCTGCTGAGCCCCGGGGAGGAACGGCATGGAAAGGACACAGAGCTGGAAGGACTGAAAGGAAAGTTTTTGCCTCTCAAGTTTTGGTCCATTAAGGTAATCCTACACTCTGCAACTGAAGCTGTGGGTCAATGAAAACAAATTACAGCTCATTCCCCAAACAGCAAGATTAAGACACAGGAAGCTGCCGAATGCTGTGGGCACCGGCCTTGACTTCACAGCCCAGCCAGCTTGTGCTGCCCGTGGGGCTGTGCAGCTGTCAGGGAGGAAACAAACCTTCTCACACAGAAACTCCTCTTTTATATCATATCCTTTTCTTCTTTTTTCTTTTTTTTTTCCCCCAGACTCCAGCCTTTGTTTCTGGAGGAAAGCCGAAAAGTATTTTACAAATCCAAAACTCAGAGGCAATGCTTGTGCTTGAAACTGTTTCAGTTAGGAACAATCACAAACAAACAAATGAATTTGTGAATGCCGAAGAAAATCCAGGGTAAACCCCTCTGAAACGGGGAGGTTAGAAAAATACTGAATATTTCTGATGGTAGGAGGTAAAACCAAATGAGCTCCCCACAGACTAGACCACCTAATGTCTGCCTTCCCTCTTGGGCACAGGAAGACCCTCACTTCACTGCTGAGTGACACCAGCAGGCTGAGAGGTGCGGGGTTTTCAAAGAGAGCCTAATTTGTAAACAATCAACATCTTAGCAAGCTGTAAGCGGCTGTCTGGACTTCTGGCAGATTTGCTGATACTTGAAAGGCTAAAAAATCACAGTGTTTTCCTAAAACCTCCTTCATTAATTTGTGGCCTGGTATTCATTAGGACAACAAGCCTCGGGGGGCTACTTACAACTCAGCTCACCCTTTCCCATCAAGTTCCGAGCCCCCATTCTGCAGGAAATTCACTTTTAGATGCGTTCCCATCGCATGGGGCACGAGGACCTGAAAGGAAAACAAACAGAAATAAGAGCACCACAAAAATCTGTGTTTGGTTCCTCCTACCCCAAACAACAGGTCATTTATCACTGGTGCTTCTAGGAGCTCTCCTCATTAAGTAGATTCCACAGTGATGCTTCTGCCCCATCCACGTGGGAAATCAAGGAAGACAAGACAGGACTTGTCCTAAGCTAGAGAGAATTTATGGAATTGCCGACCTGGTCCCAGTAAGTGAGAGCAATAACTGCACCCAGCTCAGGAAATAATCTGTGACTCTGATTAGCACAAGCCCATTTCAGGCAGGATTTTAGGAGCTGTAGTTCTACCTTGTGGTAGTACAAGGTTGGTTGTAAAGCACTGTGAGAGAGGTCTGGCTTGCTTTAAACCTCTCCCAAAAGGTTGATTTAGTAAATTATACAGGAAGAGGAGGTGATTCTCTGTGTGCATGCTGAGAGGAAGAAGAAAGCCAGACTGAAGAGAAATCTGGGATGGTTTGTTTTTCCAGCGTGCCTTGGGTAAACAGAAGTTTTAGCAATTAGATTTCTTCTTCCCAATCCATTAGGGTTAATGCAGTTTTAATTAGCACTTGATTTGCAGGTATGAGGTATGGTTTAATGTGCCTTTTAGAGATTCCAGACAGAAGCACTGCAAGGAATTGAACACAAATGAGCAAATTAATTTTTTTTTCATAGCCCTTTTTGTTTGTCGCTGATTTTTCCCACCAGTTTTACTTCGCAGGAAGGTGATCCTAAAATAGAGATCTTTGTTTCTTTGTGGGAGAGGCGTTCAATAAGACATGCTCCACAAAATCCCTGGGTTTGTGGCTGCTCTCCCTGCCCTCAGCTCCCGTCAGCAGGTGCACTGTCTGCTCTGATTGCCACAGCCACTCATCTCACCCCATCAGTGCTGCAGATAGGCAGGTCTGCAGTGGTGACCTTGCACTTGTGTTGAATAGTTCCTTTCCCTAACTATGCTGTAATTGTCAACTTTGCAGCTGAGTACCAGATTACAGCCCCACAGTTCCTCCTGGAAGCAGAACACGAGGAATTTGGCGTTTGCCACGAGCGAGTCTGAAGCAATCACAGGTGGTTCTTGTATTGCACCTGTCATCGTGGTATCCCAGCCCCTGCAAAGGGCTGTGGCTGCCTCAGTGCTTCCAGCTCACACAAACAGACTGTCTCCCGCATTCCTTTTGTACTTCTGCAATGCATGGGAGTAGCGATGTCCAGGGGGAGCACTTAAAATAAAGCCAAAACAAAAGCAGCTAAAGAGCAAGGACGCTCCACCCTGAGTGGTTTGGTCTAATTCGCTTTGAACAGAAGTGGTTTCTCAGACCAAAATTATCACAGTAAAAATAATATCTGTCCCCAACACAGAAACCCACTGCCCTCGGAGGGCAAAGGCAAGCTGAATGCTGAATGTTAGAGAGTCAGCATTAAGTCTGAAGCCCTGAAGTCTCTGCCACTTCATGGGATTTGTAGGTGGCAGAGATCCTTGGAACCTCAGCACACGCCACAAGGGCTGCTCCCTGATCACCTGTACCCCGAGTTCACATCCAGGGGTTGCATCTCCTGCTCGAAGGACACTCTCCTGCCCAGTATGCTCCTGGCACAGGAGCACGTCCTGCAGGTGGACTGGACACTTTGCTCTGGCCAGGTGGCTGCTCAGCTTTAATGTTGATCAGCCTTTACTATGGATGACTGATGTAATCTGCCACCAGCCCTGCACTGCAAGACCTCGTTAGTGTCAGTGGAGCTCTGCTCAGGCCCCAGGGTCTGAACACAGGGGTCCAGCTGGCTGCAGGATCCAGGCCTGTGTTTGTAAATGGTGGGATAGGATGAATGAGGGTAAGAGTGATGAGGGATAACTTCAGGCAAGTAGTTCAGCTGAGTGCTTGGCTGGCTGTGAGTTGGTATAACAGCAAAACTATGTGTCAGTTTAGGGGAGAGTTCTGGTGGGTTGAAAAACACTTTGAGTAACCCTGAAAATGAAACATACTCATGTTCCCAGCATGAGTTTGAATCTTGAGCTCCATGTGAGCAGAGTGGCTGGTCCAAGCCAGCCCTGTGTGTTACAGCTGAGTTGCCATCAGTCACCAGACCAGAGCTGCTCATGAGCTCCTCTGAACATCCCTTTGGCACAGGACATATGGGTGCACCCTGACTCTGGGTTTGGGCTCTAGGGAGGTTGATTCTCATGCAGAACAAGGCAGAATTTGTGAGCCTCCTTGTCAAATTACTGCAACAGCAGTTCAGCTGACAGGCTCACATGGAGTCTCCTGTCACTCCCTCCTTTCCCAACACAAAAAGATTTGCAGGGGCAATAAAAGAAGAGTGTTGGCTTAACAGATCTTCAGGCTTTCTGCCTAAAAGACTATCACCGAGACGCCGAGCATCCTACAGCCCCCCTCGGGAGCGAGCCCCTCCTGGCCGTGCCAGGACGGGATCTGTGCCCTCCGCCCTCGCTGCTCGTACCGGTGTTTGCCCGGGGGGCTCGGGGGGCGTTCTGGCGTAGCGGGGTGAGAGGACAGCCCACCCTCGGCGCTGCCAGGCTCTGCATCCCGGGGGATGCGATCCCCCCGAGCGGGGCAGGAGCGGCGCGCCTGCAGTACCGCCCGCCACCACGGGATGGCGTTTGGCACCCGCGTCTGCCGCGGGCCCGAAAATGCCTTTTCCTGCCTCAAAACGAGCCCGACGGGTCCCCCGCGCTGCTGGAGAACCGCTCCGGAGCGCGGCTTTTACTCGGTGTATCGGGCAGGAGGTGCCGAGCCAGCCGAAGCAGAGCAAGGGGTTTGGCGGGGGGGATGCTGCGGGTCCCGACCCTGCGAGCCCGCACCCCGTCAGTGCCGGGACCGCGCCCTGTTCCCCACCGGGGCGAGTCTGGAGCGTCATTTCCAGGATGGCAATCCCAGTCAGACCATCTTTCGCTGGTGTAAGGGCTTCAGCCGCTTCCGAATATTCCACGCCTTGATTTTTTGACGAGCTGCCGTGGGTGTAGCTCAGAGCTGGGAGCACATGTAGGGGGACACACAGTCCTGCCCCACCGAGGGGAGGTCGGTACCCCAAATGGGACAGAGAAAGGATGAACCATTCCAGTCGGGCCGCCTCTGGGAACACGTCTAGAGGTTGCAAAAAGGGTCTAGCTCCCCGTATTTAGTGCTTCAGTTTCAAATAAGCATTTTGTGTTTGTTTTTTTTTTCTTTTGGTTGTTGTCACTGTAAAAGATGGACAGGACTCTGCCTGGAGCAGTCAGACTCTGATCTCTCCCACTTTAATTGGGTAGTTAGTTCTATCTTTTCTTTCCCGGATTATTTGCAAGAAATTGCGATTTAATCCATTCTGCACTTAAGAAATTTAATCAATCATTAGAAATAACTGCCAATGATAGGAAAATATGCTAATTCGTGTTATTTTTGCAGACAAAGCACTGATATAAACAAAACATAATTAAACATGCCCTTTTTATACACTTCATAAAAAGCCACAGTCCTTGGGTATTATAAATCTAAACTTATTTCTCTGATCTCAGGGCATAAAATGTGTTCTGTGAATTGTCTTACTTCTTGTAGGAAAACACTGATAATATTTGCCTTGCAGGCAGCATAAAACACAAAATGTAAAATAAAAATAAGTTATTAATCAGACTAACGGGCAACTTAAATGGAAAGCTGTCTTCTATGTCACATTAAAAATGATAATGAGCAACATTTCACAAGGCAATATTATTAAAAAAAAAAAAAAAAATCCTTGTTACACACAGACTTCTCAATCCATATCTGTGCTGTAGTCTCCAGGAAGCAAACAAGAAGGACAAGTTTTGCAGTTGGTTACCATGGGTATGTTGCCTGAGGAACACCTGTATTTCAACATGGCCATACCTGAAACAGGTGTTGCTTTTTTATCTCCAGCTAACCGAGCCCGAGGCAACAGTGATCTTGTTTTTTCCGAATTTGCATCTTAGCAGAAACAAAGTTTTAGCTCAATTAAATACCTGTCACAGAAGGTAGGAAAGAGTAGGAATATGTTGTGACGCATAAGAATATGTTGTGGTTTTGAAAATGGTCTTGTAAGAGCTTTGTTTTTAATGATCTGTGACAAAAACAATGCAAAAAGAAAAAAAACCCTGCCCTGAGGGCCAGTATGTTGCTCTTTGTTTCTCACTTGGAAACTAAGAAACTGAATTTTGAATGAAGTTCACTGTATAAAAGTATAGGCTGTTCACTGGCTCATCTCCTAGGTGCTTGCAGGCTGCTTTTGCTATTTTCTTAAAGACATGGGCCAAATTCTACCTCTCTCTCCAGGATAATTTGGGTTGAAGGTTGTTTTATGGGCAACATTCCTAGTCTAGAAAGGTTATTAAGGCTCATGCTTTTCTCACTCAGTGAAAAATAGGCCTACTGAGAGTGACCCTCTGTGCCTGTGAGCATGGTGGGAGCAGCCCCAGGCCTGAGGGCTGCTTTTGGCACACGTTGTTTGCTGCCAGCAACAACCTCCTTGGCTCTGCAATCAGGATTTGCCAGGGGTGGTCAGTCTGTGTGCCTTCATGCAGGACAGAGCAGCCCCAGCATCCTCCATCTACCCCAGCAACCTTTGCCTCATCTGCCCTGGTCGTGACATCCAAAGGATGTGCTGGGCAGACAAAACTGCCACCCAAAGAGCCCAGAATCACCTGTGCAGGGGGGCAGGAGGGATTTGTGGAGCAGCCTGACCTGGAATCAGGATTCCAAGGTGGCACTGATACCACTCCTGACTCTCAGCTGTCCCTGCTGGGTGACCAGCTCGGGGCTGCCCTGTGGACAGGTAGCTGGTGTACAGTGGAGATTGGCAGTTTATTTTCTTGAGTGTTTGTAGCCTTTTAAGACCTCTGTCACAGATCTAGTGAGCAGCCACTCTGAGGCTGCACTGGGGCCGCACTCAGGAGTCTTCCTGACATGGCAGTACTTGGCAATAATTCCCTGACTGCCACAGCACTACTTAGACACCGTCCTCTTCTCTGGGCAGACAAAAATCCTCTCTTTCCAGCTCACCCTGGAGACCTCGGTAAAATCCTAAAGCTGATACTTCCTGGTGTTCTCTAAATCTTTCTGTGTGACAGTCCAACTGTTCAGGTGCTTTTTCAGCTGGAGTTGTACTTGTGTTCAAAGCCAGTGAAGATCACAGGACTCGTTTCTTCAGACTGAATGCTCATGCTGAGTGCCAGATCTTCTCTTCAGCAGGGACTGGAACTCACTTTCCTGATGTGCCTCACTCTCCCCATTTATCCCTGAGTTTGGTTTTTGTTTATTTACCTTCCCATCCCATTTCTTTCCAAGCTCATCTCATCACATATAACACCTTATTATGAGTCCCCACCAGAGGGAACGAGCAGCACCTCCAGCAGTGGAATTCCAGGGGCATGTCTGCTGCACACTGGCACAGAGCTGAGATGCAATGCCAGAAATTCAAGCTGAGTGCCAGGTATGGTGTCATTATCAATGTACCAGCCTGTGGAAAAGGAGGCAGCTTTCCACACATGAAAATCAGGAGCATTTCTGTGCTACAGAACAAATGCCCAGGCAAGTGTCAGGAGAATGCTTTTGCAGGGATGTGCAAGGATCCTGAATTGCCTCTCACCACCCCTGTGCTAACTCTGAAGTCCCCTGCTGTCTTTGTTTTGGGAGACCAGGTCCATCCCTGACTCCAGTCATCAAACAAACTGCCTGCCTCCACCAGCACACTGCAGTGATGTTCCATGTCACAGAAGCCACTGGAAGGGCCAGTTATCTTCTGGAGGAGAGCATGTGTAGAGCCTGGGAGCAGCTGTTTGGGTGCTAAGTCTGTAAGTGAATGTTATGGCAGGTATAAATTAAGGGTCTCAGGGTTATTGTTGACTTACACAGTCCTTGAAGGGAAGTTCTCTGGACCCCCTTGTAGGAGACCTGCCACAAATCTGCATGCTGTTTGTGTTTCAGAGAGAAGGAGAATTTAATGTTTATTCTCTGGTTGAACAGCCAGGTGGGACTAGGACTGACAAGAGGCATCCACTGAAATGTTATTTTTAACTAGAATATAGCTTAATGATCCTAATTGTTTTATTTGATGAAAATTATGCATATTTTAATGAAAAAAACAGGGTTTCCAAGTTCTCCTCCCCCTTTTAAAATGTGGTTTTAGTTGGAAGATTTCAAACTTGGGCTTTCTATATATGCATGGCACAGAACATTGTGAACTAAAAATATTTTGAGAGATGAGGTGCTGAAATCGTTCAGTTTGCTTTTTTGATGATCCCTCCCCAAACATCTTGGGGGAATCTTTTTCCTCAATTTTCTCTAAGATCAACTTGTTTTCTAAGCAAATGTAGTACAAACTGGTTCTGATACTGGCTTCTATCTTGAGCAACTCTGAAATCAGCTGAGTGCTTTGGTATAAGAGAAGAAACTGTCCCACAATATGAGTTTTCAAGGATGAAAAAATTCAAATGCTTCTTTCCATTTTGGGGGGTAGTCCCTTGGTATGTACATACCTTGTTGTCAAGTGAAATAAAGCAGAGAGGATGTGATGGATCCTGGTCCCATTAAAACTAAGTCAGCAGGAGCTAGACTGACAAAATATTTGTGTTTTGCTTAAAACAGGTAAAATTTGCAGCATGGTCTGCATTAGAAGGCCAATATATAGGACTGTAAATTCAAAGTATTTTCAGTCTTGTATTGCTTTATCTTTTTTCCTCACTCAGCAAGTGAAGAAAGTATTCCTTACCAGAGGTCCTAAGTGCTCCTTGGATCATGTCATCTTTTGTTCTTATTTGTTTGTTTTTTCTTCTCAGTGGTGATGTTACAGCAATGTCTCTGGGTTTCACGTTTTAATGCTTTCTGTTCCAAGTCGTAAAAAGCAAATTAAAAATAGTTACAGAGAAATGAGTAAGGATAGTCTGACTTTAAAAGGGAAAGGGAAAAGAAGAATGAGAGCTATAAATGAAATGTAGACTCCACAAGTGATGTATTTAATAAAATGCTCAGGCCTGACTGATCCACAGCTACAGAAATGTGCTTCTTGAGGATGAAAGAACTGACAAAATGGGAAGGACTTAAGTCCTCAATTAGTTTAGTGATTAAGATGTTCAAGTAAGTCAAAAGAACTCTGTGGCAATGTAACATCAATAATTTCAAATCAGTATTTAGAATTAATGTAGTTCATGTTTTAGTGCATCTCCTTCCAGGCACTGAATATATGGGGGCCCTCTTCTTTATTACTTATGCATGAAAATAGCTTGTACTTCTAAGAATAATTTTTTGCATTTAATAAAAAGCAAAACTAGATCATCTAAACCCAGGAAAAGCAGGAAATCTGAACAATGTGCTTCCTATTCATCAGGCTGTTTATGGAAAACTGCATTTGTATGACAAAAGGCATAATTTTTTACTATATCAAACTTTTCACATCAAATGCTACTAATGCATTTCAGTTCCTCCTCCTGTTCTGTGTAACGAGTACCAGCTCATTTACCACTTGCTCAAGTGGGGGACAGGCCAAAGCTTTTATCTATGGTTTCCTTTTTTCATTGCATTGACGTGGAGTGGAAGTGATCACAGTGAGAGCTCCATCCTGTGGGGTATCCCTGATACCCCACCCTGCCTGCTCAGGTGCTTGTCCCATCAATTTGTCAATTTATTGGCTAGGTAAATTGGCTTTATTCCTTCCAGAGCATTGGTAAGCCTTTTACTGCCACACCAGGTATCTGCTTTCCAGTTAGGGACTTACAGATACATTTTGTCCCTCAGATTAAAGAATCCTAAAGGGTTTTTCCTGGGGGAAAAAGTTTCCTCTAGACAGGTATCAGCTGTCTTGAGTGCTGCTGCATCTCAGCTGTGATTTGTAGCTCATCTGTACCATAAGGAGGTTTTTGGTGGAGATGCCAGGCTAACTGGTCTGTCATGAGGCATAAGAGTAAAGATTAGATCTTGGGAATCAACGAAGGGAAAAAAGGAATGAGGAAATGAAATTTATTTCCAGAAAGGAAACTACCCACATGGAGTCAGAACCTGGTGAAACACAGCAGGCATTGTCGTGTCTCCTGGTGTAAAACACTGCAGGGTCCCTGCAGTGCCATCGGTGCCTACAGCACAGCAACACATGGCTTTTCATCCCAGGGCAGAGGGGAGTGGGACTGGAGGCTGGGTGAAAGAAGAAATTAGGTAAATTAGATGTAATCCTTCAGGATAGAATCACTGGAATCACTGCTCCCTGTAGTACTTGACCTCACAAAAAGTAGAAGAGTGTCTCAGAAACTTAGAGCAGAAAAATATTATTACCATCCATATTGCAATTCCACGGCCTTTTTTAGAGAGGGTGTTTTGTAAGGTCTGTACATCTACAGCTGAAAAAGAACAGGACATTTCAAACTGATGTGTTGTGTTTGATGAAAATAGCTGGAGCTTTTGAAAACTTGAATTCTCTACCTTGGGAATCCCATTCAGCTAAGAAGAAAGTAGGTGTATGACAGCAGAGGTGTAATAGTTCTGAACTTTAGAGCACAAGTTTTCTTGCAAGTTGTTTCTGAGCAATGGAGAAAGCTGTGGTGATCCTTCACAAGCAGTTTGGAGGATAACCCCCAAATTTGCAAAGGTTCCTGTCTTACAGCTCATCCAGCTCCAAAAGCTCTTTCTGAGAGAAGAAATTGTCCGAGTTGCTGCAATTAGAGAAATCCCCAGTGCTGGTTCTGTTCTAAGGAAATGCTCCTGCAATGGGCATGCTTGCTCAGGGTTTACTGGTGTAATCCCCATTTTCCCTCTGGGAAACCAGAAGGATTTCTGAAAACACAGAAGAAATCTTTCAAGCAAAGCTACTTCACATCACATTGGAATAAAAAGCTCTCTTATCCTACAAAAGGTAACATTGTTGTATTGTGCTTTGGAGAGTCAAATAGCTTAAGGATATAGGGCTTCTTTCTTCTTCCCTGGCTGGTGTAATTCTATTGACATGTATAATTTCTTCTGCTTTCCACCAGATTTATTTGCACTGAGTGCTTTTGGTCTCTCCTGTTTGTCAGTTGGGGGCTGAGGAGCAGACCTTCCTTGGCTGTTTAAGAGTTTCAGGCAGGAGATTTCTGCAGCTCTGCACAGATCCCCTGGGGGTGCGCCCAAAGTTTAGGGGACCCTTCCCCTGCACCCTGCTCTGGTCCCCACTGGCACTTCTGTCCTGGGCCTCTCCTGGGCAAGGGCTGCAGCAGCCACAGTTTTTTTGGGACATGCTGGATGTAAGTCCACACCAGTGCACAACCACCACCTCCCTTTTCCTCCCAGATCAGACCTAGAGACAGGAGTGGTGTCACAGCCAGCAGCTCCCACAGAGGCATGCCATTGAACAATAAAGGGCTGCATACTCTAATGATGATTAATTACATTTTCTCCTATCTTTCTATCAATTAACTGGAAATGTTTATTTGTTTTAATAATTGTCTTTTGGTAAATAAATGTGTAAACACTACTTAAAGCATTTTGGGGTCTAATTATACTTATCTGAAAGTTAACAGATTCAAGATGTAATTTGTGTTTTAATTGTTTTAAATTATGGTAAAACACGGTGTTGGGTACTGATGTTCTGAACAGCTGATCCCTGTTGTGAGTGAGAAGCTACAGATGATTCTCTCTCAGACTGAGCTGCTTGTGAAGCAAAGTTCTGTCCTGAGCCCGCACTCATATTGAGGTTTGTCAGCTGTGGGAATGTCACCACAGCCCTGGTGCCCCCACACTGTGCTCAGGGGCTGAGGGAGCAGTGCTGGCCATGGCTCCCTGACTGGCTCAGTCCCATCTGCAGTGACAGAGCTCAGGGATAACTCACGTGCCACACCTGACCCCAGGGCGAGGGAGATCACGGCTAAATCCCCCTGATCGAAACGTATCAGGCTTTTGGACTCTCTTGCCTTCGACTCTTTCATCTCCCTGCCCTCTCTAATAGCAGAGGAGCCCCGTGTCACTGTGGTTTGTTATTCTCATTAGCTCCCATTAGCTGCAACACTGGGGGCCTCTGGCCAGCTCAGGGATACGGCACAGCCCGAGGCTGGGGAGGTGGGTAGCACAACCTGCAGAGGGAAAGGAGGAATCCAGGGCAGAAACAGTGCCAGCAGCAGAGCCTGCAGCACCCCAGCAGCTCCCTGGGTGGCTGGGAGAGCTGTGGCCAGGGGGGATCTGGTGGAGCAGCAGTGCCCTTGCTGGGATGCTCTGGCAGAGGGTGTGGATCCCTGCAGGAGGAGCGATGGAGCCTGAGTGCTCCTGCAGCTGAGAGCATCCCTTCTGGGACACAGCACAGTGAAGAGCAGAAATGACCAAACACACAGTGTGTCCATGGACCTCTCGGGCTGTTGGCCCTCTGCCCCCATTTCCCTTTCTCTGAAACAAGGGTAACATTTCCGCAGTTCAGGATGATGTTAGAAGGTTAAAATCACACATCTCGAGAGGGGATCAGGCAACACAGGGTAAGGACAGCAACACAAATAAAGAAAACAGTTCTGTGATATTTTTTTATTGCTCAAAACTTATTTGTGAGTGCTTTTTTCAGTTAGACTATTTTTAAAGGCAAAGGGGAAAAAAAGGAAAGGATGAAAAATCCTCCCACACGTGCAAACAGAATTTGCATTTGACTGCATTGAAATTTTTCTTAAATTGCAATTAAGCAATAAATCTTCACCAGTTGCAAAAATAAAGAGAGTGGGATGGGGGAAATTTATTAGATAATGTAATCTTTCAGGCATTTTTTAATTTCCTTCTAAGATCTAGAATATCAGTTCGGGTCCCAGGTAAAATAGGATTCGAGTTTTCAGCCACAAGTTGTGACTCAAAGTGCTTAGCTAAATTAAACAGAGCAGATGTGGAAAATAAGATGAGAGCTATGCATATAGCTCTCAAACAGCTGTCCCACCCTCCCCTCCACGGAAGAGCCTGGCCTAATTCCCCTTTGTTGACCAAAGTCTGCAATTCGATCCTAAAAGCTTGTCAGAATTAAGTACAATGCTCAATACGAGTTTACATTTTAACTGTTTTTCTTTGATATTTGACAAGGACATGGGAAGTAGCTCCAGAACTTTCTCCTGGGCCAATTTGCTCAAGGTTGCTGTGAATCACGCTTCCCCTTGGGCTGCTTGCCCCAGGGACCACAGTGGAGACCCGGCACCTGTCAGCCACCAGAGCAATTAGTAATTAATTAAACAAATAACCCCTTCACGTGTCACTGTGAAATCAAAGCTTCAGCATAAAAAGAGAATTTTACTTTTCAGGTTTCCAGAAGTAACCCCTGCCTCAGCACTTGTGCAGCACGTGGAGGAGCAGATATCTGCCTGTTCCTCAGAGCAGTGACTTTCTGCAACAGAGGGGAAAAAAAAAAAACGGAAAAAAAAAAAGAATAGAAAAAGCAAAAGAAGGAAAGGTCAGCCTTGTTAAATCCTTTTTAGTAAACACCACTCCACTGCAACGATGTCAGCCAGTATCTGAACACTGAACAGCTAAAGAGAAAAAGAAATCTTAGACACTCTTCTGGAAAGGGGGTCAGTGGAACCTTTCAGCTTACATTTCTCTGGGCACTTTTAAGGATGGAGTACAGTTTGTCTTACCTCTAGTATTTTTTACCAATTTTTTCCCTGTTTTTTTTTTCCCTTTCTTTTTTACTTTTTCTGTGTTTTTTGGGGGTTTTTTAACTTTTTTTTCCCCAAAAGGTAGCTGCACATTAAGGAGATAAGTGAACTTCAAAGGGCTAAATAGCAATCAGGAGATGGAAGATGGCCACACATAAAGCTCTGCTGCTTCTGCAAACCCCTTTAGTAGCCAGACAAGGTCACTGATCAGGGTAATTTGCAGGAAAAGTCAATTTCTCAAGTACCCAAGGCAGGTGTTGTGCCATTCTGTGACAATTTACTGAAACTAAATTGAGGAAGTTGAAAAAAGCAAAGGTCATGAACCATGGGAGAAAGGAGGGAAGCAAAGCCTCTTTGACTGTATTTTTAACTCCTTTTCAACCAAAGCATATTTACAAATTACTGAGCCTGTTTCCACTTAAAAAAAAATCCCACTTGTGTAACTCAGACGTGTTTATGGAAAACTGGGCTAAGACCTGGTTGCACAATGAGGAACTTTGAAGGGTGGTTAAAGAAAACACAGAGTGACTCATGGGGAACTCTTAGCAGAGTAAAGGGGGAAAGCAGAAGCTATTTTTTGTTCTGAGAAGGTTTTTGAGTCTTTGTGACAACAAGAAGCTGAATGAAAGTAGACAGGATGGAAGTGAAAAGATGAAATCAGCTTTGGTTGGGGTGCATGGGGGCATGTCTGCCCTGGGAGGAGGACACCGTTCCTGGGACATCATCCATCCTTATTCACATCCATACAGGGGCCCTTCCAGCCCTGTGACCCCCTTTGCTCTGCCTTCCAGTGGAAAGGTCCTTCAGGAGAGGACCTGGGATGGTCTCAGTGCCAGGGCTGTGGAACAGGAGGCAGAAACAGCAGTGAGGGAAGTGAAGGTCCTGCCTCAGCAAACTGCCAAGCCAGAGCAGAGGCTGTAAGTGTTGTTAACTTGGCATGCAGAGGAGAGGAATCCGAGAACTGGTAGGCTGAGTGAGGTTTAGATGAAAGATGGATAGATTCCAATCTCATTTCCTTCTCCTGCCACCACAGCCCACCCCTTGGAGTGCAGGAGATGCTCAGGTGCAAGCAGCAGTGCAGTGGTGGTGCTGGCTGGCAGTGGTGTGGAACTCCCAGCCAGCCCAAAAACGCTGTGCCCACCAAGAAGAGGGAAAACCAGAGCACACCAGTGCTTTATCCCCTTTGCTCCCATGCTCCAAAATGAACAAATAGTTGTGCTGGTGATGCTAACACACTTGTAGCTCTCCTTCCTATTCCCTATTGGAAGATTTTTTTATTTTATGATGCATTTTCACATTCTGGTGTTTAGCTATGCCTCTGGCTGGGAAGCCTGGGAAGATAATGGGGCAGCAAAAGACCATTATCTCTACTTGCTTTTTGTGGGCTTTCATCCAAATCTAATCAGAACAAACTTCCCCAAATACTTCCTTGGAGGGAATATTTCAAAAGAGAATACCTCATTATTATCAGGCCCTGCTTTGAATAAGTAGACAAGGAGGAAACAGGGAAATAATTGCTGATGTATTCCTGTTACAGGTTGAAAGGAGTGAGATAGCTTGACAGAGTTTGTAAGTGCACATTCCACGGAAGAGATGGACTTCCACGTGAATGAGGATGATCAGAAAATGGTTTTGACTGTGACTCCTGAAAGGGAACTTGTTTGTTTCAATTTTGGGGGTTTTGAGTGGCTTTTTCCCCTTTTCCACCAAGCTCCAGCTGCACTGTCGCTCTGTGCATGCAATGAAGTCCAGTAAAGAGCCATCTTCTCTTTGCAGGTCCTCTCAGAAAGGCCTGTGGGGTGGGATGTCTTGAGCTGGGAGGGACTGGGCCATTTCTGGACTTTGTTTCTCTCCCACAGTACAGAAGGCTCGGCAGAAAGATTCATTTAAATACAAAGAGGATATAATTAGCCTCCCAAATTACTTCAGCCCCCCTGCTACCTCACTTCAGCTGACTAAAGATCTCTTTATGACACCAGGAGGTAACTGTTTTATGTGTTTGGGCTATCCCCCAGTGCTGCTGGCTGTATCAGCTTCTAGGTCAGATCTTCTCGAAATACAATCTGTGAGTTCCTTGTAAGTACAGGGCTATTTTTATTTAGCTGTTTCAGGGCCCCATTGCCTGAAAACCAATCCAGTTGTTTAACTTTGAGGAAAAGAGCCCTAATCTCTCTTACTTCTATCCCATGTCCTCTACATCCTGAGACTGGAAGCAATCTATATCCTAAACACTCAGAGTTTCAGGAATGTTAAATAAGAAGGCTCTATCTGCAGTGGGCAGGAGGACATGAGTTAGTTAGTCAGGCAAATAAACAAACACAGTAAAGCACACAAATAAAGCCACCACACCTGCAGGAATGTTAGATATGTTAAAAGGGGTTGCATCCCCAGGCGAGCTGCACTGGTTCACTTTTCACCAGCAGTGACCATGTCACACACGCAGCTGGTGACATTACTTGGCCTCCAGCAAGGTCAGAGCACGCCGTGGAGGGAACAGAGAAAGAACTGTTCCCCTGTTTGTAGCAAAAACATGGTCAGAAGTGATTTGAACTCCAGCTGCAGCTCAGCCTGCCCGATGATACCGAGGCAGTGCTGCCTCGAAGGGCTGGCTTCCCCTCCTGGTGGAAGCATCTCCTTCCCACAAGGCCACCTTTAAAACAGAGACAGGTTTAAAATATCTTTTTATCTCATGAAGCTTGTTTTTACAGGTCTCCCTAAAGTGAATTATAGGGAAATGAATCTTTGGTAATGGATCACAATAGAGGGGTGTGCTGTGCTTTATAGGCATTGAAATGGAGTTATCTGGTTGTGTTGCAAACTGGATTTAGGGGGCCAGGTTTTGAAGATGCTTGGCAGCATGGGGTTCACTCAGGTACTTCCTGGGGCTGTCAGAAGTGCCCATACAGCTCCATCCAGCCTATGTGAAGGGCATGAGCCTGTCTGTTAACACACCTGAGCACATTTAAAATTTGGAAGAAGATGTTTAAGAGTGCTGTGATAAGAATCAAAGCAATTTCCCAACAACAAGAGAAGTAAAGGAGGAACTACAAGGAAGACTGATGTGTCACAACTGTTTATGTGAAATGAAATACACTACACACTGCATATTTTTAATGCAGAGCTTATTATTTATTTGATTTCCATTAATGGGGATGTGTAGGAATTCTTAAGCGAGTTAGTCATATTGCCTGGTTGGTGGATTTAATCAAAGGCACTACCTGAAAACCATGGCTCATTCTGAAAAACTTCAAGACTTACCAATTGCTAAAGGGGTTAACAGAGGCTGTGCATGAGGAAGATAACCTAGGTTTAAAAAAACTATAGTCATCATTGTTCATTTATTCTCTTTATTGAGGTAATTTAATTATCATATAGACACAAACATTTGCTCCCATGCTGGGCTCTTCACATCTGTTAGTAGAGATTTGATTAGGTCTACACAAATGTGCTAGATTATACCATCTAGTTGGTGAAATTCAAGCCACCTGGATATTTTAGCAACATCAATAAGAATAATTCTCTTTTTCCAAATCAGTAAATCCAAGATATATTAAAAAGAATTAATTAATGAGTACCAGATAGGCAAAACAAACATTTGACAATGAATCATATTATCAAAGGTTTTGTGGGAGATCCCTCTCAGCTTATGTTTAGATGTCAAATTATATTACCAAAACTAAACAATCTGTTAAACCGATCTCTTAATGCAATAAGTCTCAGCACCATACTCTCTTTTTTCCCAAAGTCCTCCACGAATGCAGTGCAGCATTTAAGGACAGCAGTGCTTAAAGCACCGGCAATAATGCTACATTAACAGGTCATTAGTACGAGATAGCTGACTCCTAATATTTTTATTGCCATTAAGGTTTTCCTTTTTTTTTTTTTTTTTTTTTTTTTAAGTCTTGTAGGAGCTGCTGATGAAAACTGCTGATCACCTAAGGAGCCATCATGAGTGTGAGTCACGCCAGGGTGACTGCAGTTCTGGGTTATGCTGCTGGAACGTGAATGACCCAAAAGCCTCCCAGGGAATTTGTAGTGAATACAGCTGTTAAGATGACATACAGTGATATTAAATGTAAAGAGAGGGGAGAGAAAGCAGCTGTTGTCCTCTGGAGGACTTATCTCAAAGTTAGTTTAGTAACTTACACAGATGTGACATTCTTTTGTTGGGTTTTTCCCCCCCTCTCTCCAAAAGGAAGCTGCAGAAATTAATTTAAGTAGAGGTAGAGTTCTTTTTTAAGAAAAGAACTTTTAGCTGAAGTCAGAGAGAATAAGCCTTCAGTATGGAAGTATTTATGAAAATACTTTATTTTAGTCACAGAAATATTTGTGCAGTCATAGAGCTATTTGAATTAACTTTCAGCAAGTGCTCCAGGCTGTGAGAGGAGAAATAGGGAGTGGTCAAAGTGGCAAGAGAGGGCAGCTCCTGGATCCCAAGAAATGGGATCAGTGGGAGTGCCCGTGCAAGCCCACCTTAACTCAGCTTCCTGTGTGGCTGACACCAGGCATCTAAAACAGGGAATGTGGTACTGATTTGCTTTGTTCTTTGCTTTATGAAGCAAAGCTGAGCAGGTTTCAGCTTTCTGAATGAAGAGATTCCTCTCTGGGTGGAAGACTGGTGACCACGATCAGCCTGGGGGGAGCAATCCGGTCCCGTGTCCGACTGGGTGAGGACTCCTCTTTTTTGACCTTGTTCTTTCAGACACAGGACTGGAAAGGCAGAGAGGAGGTGATGTTTCTGAGACATCCCTGCTCTTTGCTCATGTGCCCCATGACAGTTCAGATGTTGTGGTGGCACCACAGGTAAAGACCCAAAGGATTATGGTAACCTAAGAAAAGTGTTTGTCCAGGTACAGTCTTGTCAGAAGTGGTGTTAAGGCTGATATTATAACATGCCACTGCAAGAGCAAGTTGGACTAAAAGCTTTCTAAATCCATATAATTGTACTTAATTGTTTACATAATAAAATTGGTTTTAATAGAGAACAATTGAATGATGATGATTCAGTCGCAAGAATTTGCTTCTAAATCTCCAAACTAGCCTCCTCTGGGAAGACTCATTATCAGAGGGATCTGTCTTCTCTGTAAGGGAGTTGGATGTCTATGGAATATACCCAGTACATGAACATGACTGGTGCAGAAGCAAACCCATCCCTCCACAGCCTCAAGAATCCTGCAGAAATTACCAGGCTCATTTTGGCCTATTTACTCCACTGAATAGAAAAGGAATGGGGGTTGCTGTTGTGAATCCACAGGTTATGGAGAGATGCTGGAGAGGCATTAGAGATGCCCGTGGGGCTGAAACTGAGGTTGAAGCTATATTTTTTTTATTGATGAGGTTCAGCTCAGGAAGAGGGGCAGACATGTGGACACTGATTTATGTTCTTGGTGTTCTGCTGAGAGCAGGTTGGGGCAGAGAACAATCACCTTTCTGCTGGTTTTCTGTGAACTTCTTAGAAAGTGATTCCTGTTTTGAAAAGTAGCAGGGTGGCTTTTTTATATTTTCAGTAATATAAGAAGAGATATATATTTGGTGGGTATTTCATATATTCTATTTTAAGTCAACTGAAATTTTAATTATTTCAGTGCTTGTGACTTGTGTTTAATTCTTGTATCAAAACTAGTCTGAAGAATTATCTTTTTAATTCATTCATTTTATTCTGAGTTGTGTTCCACAACAAAACTAGCTGACAGGGCTTAAGGTCCTCCAAACCACTGGAGCTTTGTGGCCCTTCTTCTTTTCCCACTTTTGTTATAGCCTGGCTATGACTTGAAATGGTATTTATTAGCCTGAGTGAGAATTCCACGAGGCACAGTGTTATAACAGGACTGATCAATGAAAAGGCAGCTCCTCCAGGGCACTTAGAGCATCTTGTTTTACAACATGTGACAGCAGAGCCTTTCTGTGTTGTGAGCAGGTTGTTTTTGCCATCCTGCAGCCCTCAGGTGCTGTGTATGGTCACATGTGCTGCCGTCCCCAGGCATGTCCAGAGCTGGAATTCCAGTGGTGCTAGTAATAACAATAATAGTAGTCATGGAGAAGTCCACAGTTCAAGGCTTTTTTTTTTTTTTCCTCAAGTAAGACTTCTGTAAAAGTTTTCTGCAGACACCTCTATCTGTGGGATTTTCTTCTGTGTTCTGATGATAAATCCCTATTTCTTCTCTCCCTGCTTGAGCACATCCCAGGACAGGCAAGGTGCATCTTCCAAAGTGAAATGCTGATTCAGACGGAGCTGCTTTTGTGGGCATGTTGCATTTGAACAACTCATGACAATCTTTTGTAGTGGCTGGAGGTTACTTTATTTGTAATTTAATAAAGTAAAATAAGAGGCAATGAGAACTATGATATTGAGAGTAAAATACTGAGAAGCTGAAAAGGCACCATTTAACAACAAGGAATGAATTTGGAAAGACACTGCTTTAAAGGATTGGATTCATTGCTAAACTAACCCACAAAAAATATAACAAAAAAACCCACAATAATTGGGATTTCTCCGGTGCTTGAACCCAGAAATGTGAGGATGAGATCTGCAGACGGATCAGATCTCTGTTATGCTCCAGCAGGCCAAAATTAAAGTGTGGATGTGCATTACAGCGTGGCCAGGCCTGCAGCAGGCAGTTTGGTGTTCCTGGAGCTGGGCAGAAGTGGTGCATGTGCTCAGGGACACAGCAGCAGCAGGGGTGGGACCCACAGGTGACACACACACCTTGCCCAGGGAAGGCTCAGCACCTGTGCTTTATCCAAGTGCTGCTAATCAGAGCTGCTGCAGGAATATTAACATGCAAATGGCCCAATTACAGTGCTTACTTTTCCAGCTCTGTCTCAGGGAAGCAGCGCCGTGACTTTGACTTGTGTGCTGATAAAGCACCCTGCTAATAAAAGGTTTGCTGACTGTCTAAAGCAAATAGGTGGGTCATGGGAGCATCAGAACGTCTAGAATATCTTTAAATGGGCTACATGTTGAATTCTGTAAATGTTTGGCTCCCTGATTTACTGAGGATCAAAGGCAAAAAGAACTGATTGATACTGAGCCCTTAAAAATCAATTCTTTAGGAAGATGCCTGCCCTTATTTAGTGTTCTGGAGCAATAAAGGATGAAGTGATTTCAGCTGTGAGAGACACATTGTGGGCAGCTGCTGGTCATGAGTTCAGGCTTATGTTATTGTTAAGAGGTAACAACAGCACAGACCTTAATTGGGAAATAACTGGTTAAGATAAAACAGAAGTTAAACATTTTTATGAAAAACTATAGTCAGGGTTAGACCATTTACCAAACAGACCACTCCTAACCAGCATCTTGGATTCATTCTCCATTCCAAACAGCTTGGATGGCTCACACAACGTGTTTATCCAGAGAATGGATTAATCCTAAATATCTTTTATATTTTCAACTGCTTTTAAAAGTAAGCTTGAGAAGGGCTTAGCTATCTTGATAGAAATCTACAAAGACAGAAAATAGGCCTTATTGGCAGTTTGTGGTTAATTATGGTAAACTCCTACATGCAATTTACTCCCACCCATAATGGAAAAGAGAGTTTTATTTGAATGTGCATTGCATTAGATGGGGTTACATCCCGTGCAGTGACATGGCATTGTGGAATTTCATACAGCCAGATCAAATGGGACACGTTTTTCCAATGCATCTGAAAAGAATGCAGGGATATGTTCTGGTAGAAAATGCACTTGCAGAGGACCCAGTTCAACAGGAGGGGCTCATGCCAAACCCAGCCTCCAGTGGGAAAGCTAATCACCATGTTTTTCTGCAACTCTTGCAGAAGCAAATCCAGAGTATCTTTTAATTGGGAGTCTTTCTTTATGGTCTTCAGATGTTTATAAATATGCACAACCTAATCTGATTAGGGCCAGACTCTACATGCTGCCTGCTCTGACAAAAAGGGAGAAAGTTCTTGCCTGCAGCCTGTGAATTCTGTTCCATCCTCATCTCTTCTGGTATTAGAGTGGCTGAGCATTTTTAATAAAGTATTAAACAACAGCCAATTCTTTGTTCCTCCATTTTCTCTTGGAGAAATTAGTGTGTGCAGTAGTAAGTGGGTAAAGCTAATAGGAAAACCTTTGAGGAAACAATTTTTTTTTCCTCTTCAGTTGAAATAAAAATATTTGATGCAATGATATCAACTTTAAGGAGAATATGGAGCAGAAGGAAAGTGTAAGAAGGGATTCTTACAAAGCTAGCAATGCATAAGCTCTCATTTTTGAAGTGGAGACCTTTTAAATTTATGCTGCTTTCAGTATTGCAATAACCAAACCAAAATTTTTCAATGTAGGTGAATATAATATTTCAGTTGGTTAAAGGAAAGTCACGAGGAGCTTCTAATTTTTCTGTGTTTCATCCCACATCTGAATTTAATCATATTTTAAAGTAGCATATTCCTTCATGAAACAGAGTGTCTCTCCTCCACACAGGCTGTGCCTGGGGAATTTCAGTTACTGCTGAGCAGCTCTGGGCGATATTAAAATTACCTGACTAACTTCCACACAGGGCTCAGATCTGCTGCCTGGCTCCCTGCCTGCTGAACTGGCCAGCCAGTAGGAAACAGTAGACTTCGAGTACAAGTTTAAATTCGGGCTGTCTGGATCCATCCCTCCATCCCCTTTGTAAGGTTCGCTCTGTGCTCACTTGCACTGGGTGTTATTAAGTCCTGGAACAGCTTCCAAATGAAACTTGGGCTTGTCTGGTTCAATGGCATCTTGTGGAACAAAAAGGACACGGCTCGAGGTGTCCATGTGCAGTTTGGGATCTCTTTCCACCTCCTCACTTCTCCTCCCCAAGAGGTACATAATATGACCAAGGGTTGGTGTTGAAATCATAAAAATTCATCACTTGTTCACAGCGTGGAAGTCAAGAAAGAATGAATGGTCAGGAAGACAATTTTTTAGTGTAAGGTAATGTTGACCTTTGCAGGAATAATTTGTGCCCTTCAGCATCTGCAGCTGTGTAATAGTCACCGGGGAGCTGTCTGACTCTGAATATATATATATATTTTACAAAGTGTCAGCCAAGTCAGAGCTCCAAATGCAAAATGTATTGCTCAGGAACACTGGGAGGATTTGTCTCTCCCTCTGAAAAGCAGTGGTGCAGAGAGCAGTTACAGCTACAGACACAATTGGAACATTTTCCTAGCCTGATGAGGACAGGCTCTTTGCAATGCTGCTCAAGTTAGGGAAGAGAAAATTGCTCCCTTTTCCTCAGACCTGCATCTGCAATTTCACAGGAAGGAAAGTGTCTCTGAGCAGAAATATTCTGAGCAACTTCTAGAGGAAATACTTCAGTTTTCACCCAAGATAAACCAATTCTGCAAAAATAAATGGTGATACTGCATGATATAAATAGATAATGGTATTGCCTTGTAAAGCTTTATTAGGTTGGATAAAACAGCCTTTAGAGCATTACAAATGAACAGAAATACTTGTCTATAAAATTCAGTAGGGTTTCTACAGACTGAGGCATGTCCAGGGGTGTTATTTTGCTCCTCTGGGGCTTTCAGCTTCCTCACCCCAGAGTTTCTGTGCTGCAGCCCAAATTGGGATTTGATGTGGCACCCCTTGGTGTCCATTGCTGGGTTTGGCACCTGGATACAGAGGAACCACTGGAACTCCAGAACATTCTGCAGTCAGCTGGAGGGACATGGGATGCACCCCCTTTCAAACAGCTTTCTCTCCTGAAACTCACCTGCCTGTGGAAGGCTGACAAAGTCCATGTGTGATCTAAATGCACAATAATCACACAGGCCTGTCTGTACAAAGCTGCCTCTGTCTCAGGAATCACAGTGCAGGTTCAGAGAGAAGAAAGGGGGGAGGATCAGGGCAGAAGTGGCTGGTGCTCATCAAGGGTAAAGCTATGACTCTTGTCCTCTACCCAGAAAAAACAGCGAGACATTGAAGAGTCATTTCTGTCTCACCTGTGCCATCCAGGTTTGTCAGACTTTCTCTTGACTCAGTACTAACAACTTTAGGAGAATTCCAGTTCCAACACCCTGTGTGTAATATCACTCCTTTCTGAAATTCAGTGGCTTTCTTATGGTCTGCCTTTCTGCTTACTCACACTCGTGATCCCTTTCTGATTATTTTTGGCCTGTCCAAGGAAAATTGGTGTGCTACATTAGCACAATCATGAGTTTGTTAAAAGCTGTAGTGTTTCCTGCTTACAAATGTATTCCCTGGCAAAGTTATCCAGGCAGATAATTCTGTACATCCTTACAAAGGCACCACGGTTATTCAAAATCACGGCAGGTCCCAGTCAAGGCTTTTGAAAGAGTGTCAGCCATACATTTAGAGCAGGTCCATAGCTGCTGTATGACTGCCCTGAAACGAAGGAAGAATCATCTCCTGCTTCATTTTGTGGGCATAAAAATATTAATTTCCTTGGGCAAGGCAAAAAGGATCCCTGCATCAAGGGCACAACACCTTCACGAGAAACCCACTCTCCTGGGCTCGCAGGAGGAGCTGTGCACCATGGTAAGGACAGAATTCCTCACAAATTCAGTATAAATACTAAAGCATTGCTTTCCCTTCCCTTGATTGTTCTGGTGAGACCAAAAAATCATCAGAAGGTGTATCACTCTTGCAGCTGATACTTGCCAAGACATGAAAAAATGGGGATGGCCTGTGAAATAAGAGGCAGGGGGAATAAGAGTGAAAACAAAGGAATTGTTCAAAAATACTAGATGCTATTGCATGATAATGGAAAATACCAAAACCTATGAATGTTGCATCTGGATTGCTGTCTGCCCTTGTTTGGAAATTCTTATGTGTGTTTAAAGTGGAAATTAATGAAGATAACATTAAAACACTTGTAATGTAAAATATTACATGCTTTCTCATAGGATTGAGACATAGCACTCAAGAGGATTAGCTTATAAAAAGTCAGATAATCCTCACTGGTGGGATAAATATAACTTATAGAAATTCCTGAAGCATGCTCTCCAGAAGCATTTCACTAAAATTAATTTAGCAAGAATATTATAATTCCTTTAGACATATTTTTCAGAAGTTGTTAAAGATCCATCCAAGTCATACAAAGCATTATTTTCTAATGTACCTAAATGTCTTTACTCACTCAACAGCACCAGGTGCCTGCTTGCAGTTCTGCTCATCCCAGCAGAATTGTGATGGGAGGAGTAAGCAAAAGATTTCATGCCAGAAATCTTCTTGTGACCTATTCAACTGATAGAGCAGAGAGGTAAATATACACATTTCTTGTTTGCTGTGGAGGAAAGAGAGTGCAGCAGGTGGGAAATGGGGTTTGGCTGCAGCTTTCAGTGTGCTCTGCCCCTGGGATGTCTCAGTGGGGAATGGGACAGAGATTCTGAGCTGGAGAAAGAGTGAGGATTCCTGCCTGGGGCTGACAGCTTCTGTCCTGTTACCCATTAAGGATGAGGGAGTGGACAGGCTGATTAGTTTAAAACTGAAGAAGCCCCCAAAGCTGAGTAACTAAGCAGGAAAACATCTGGGGAAACTCATGAGGAACAGAGGGAAATCTTTTTGCCTCCCTTAAAAGCAGTCCTGGGATGTGGATGTGGATGTCGAGCACACACAGCAGCAGAACTGGGTTTGGACAGCAAGAAATAACTTTAATGTTGGCTTAGTGGTACCAGGAATGAACAAAATGAATGCACTTGTTGCAGAACATTCCTGTTTGTGATTCAGCCCAATTGCTCCCTCCTCACAGGCTCAGTGGAAACAAAAAAGTGATTCAGTTTTACAGATGCTTTTGGTAGGTTGAGAGGACTTTGAACAGACTGTGAGAGGGTCAGGAAATAAATGGCAATTCAGTTATTGTGAGTTTATATCACATCTTCATTCAATTGCAGGGTAAAACCTAATGCCAACTTCAGCATTTCTGCTTAATGAAGAGAACATATTTGTAGAGCTGGGATGACTTGAATCCAGTGAAATCTTAATTTTGTGTAAATAAAAGTTAACAAGTGGCTGGAATGTGTGTTTTTAAGTCAAGGGGGAAAATGTCACAGGGAATTGCTCTGGATTTACTTGGTTGGATGATGCATTGTCTGGAAAATATGACTTATATCAGCCAATTTAAAAATATCACACTGCTTAATTTACCCAAAGAAAAATTAAAAGGTGATTTATGAAATGCCTGCATGGGGAAAAAAAGCCCTGCTCTTGAAATCCAGTATTTTAGCAAGTTTCAGAGATATCTCATGTTTAGAAGATGATGCTGAAAAAATCCACGTGAGAATGAATGTGAAACCTCTTAAGCAAGGAAGAAAATAGTTTGAACAAGTGTACTCACACATGAAATTCATGTTTAGAAGCATTATCAACCAAATCATTACTTTTCCATTAAGCAAGGGTCACAGCCATTCCTGGCTTATTATTTGCAAACTTTCTGATTTTCAAATATACTTTATAAAACAATTTGAAATTATAGCATGCAGAAAATGATCTTTTTCTTTTTTAAACATGCTCACAAATTTTTTTCTTTTACATATCCTGAGAAATGGACTCTGTATGGGTGAGATAGGAATGCTTTAGGCAGTCTCAGGACAGAGCAACAGGGTAGGTGTGAGGCTGAGAGTGCAGAAAACCTGGGTGTTAAGGTTGTTGCTTTATATGGCACCAATCTTTGCAGCATATTTATCACTGAAATTCATATTTGTTTAATTCTATCCCATGGCCCAGATTCCTCAGCTGCCAAGTTAATACAGGTATTCCAAACAATGGCAAAATAAAAGTGTTTATAATAACTCCCAGCAGTCCTATACAATTATTTTATTATTTGTCTGTTCACTTACAACATGACAACATTGCCTTTGTGGGGAGTCAGTGGGCTGAAGGAAATCTCTTCCAGAATGTAGAATAATTTCGTGTAGGCAAAGGATTCACATTATTTCCCCAAGCTGTAATGGCACTCTTCTAGGTCTGTAAAAAGCTTTGTCTCTTCTCAGGCAAACCTCTTCCTGAAGCCAAGGAGTGAATCCCACAACTGAGTCAATATTTTATTTTCATATATCACCACTAGCCCTGTAATACAAACTTTTCAAGGTAAATAGCTGCAGAAATTGCAATTGTGATACCTGAATGTGTTGGAGCCAGATTTTGCAGTGCACAATCGAAAGTAAACAGAGAATCCCGAAGTGCTCTGGGTTTTTCCAGCTGCTGTAATTTTGGTCTGACAGCTCTGGGTAAGCAGAAGCCAGAGGTGCCAAGAGGCAGCCTTCCCATGGCACAGAGCTGTGTTCCACAGCCCTCTCAGAGATGCTGAGCCTTGCAAGTGTAGTAGCACTTATTTTCCATGAATTGTTAGGCTTTGAGACTTGTCTGGAGGAGCAGGATAGAGATTCAACCAGCAGCCATATGAGATGGAAGACTTTCTGACTAAAGCCAGGACAAAAGGTGATCCTGTGTTTAGCCTAAAACAACAGCAGATTCCTCCTTTTGCAGTCGGAAGGAGTAAAATCTCAGATATGGTGTTTAAGCACCTTACCCTCATGCAGAGTACTGTGGTATTAGTACAAATCCATCTCTGGCACTTGGATAAATGACTTGATTTTCAGAGAGGTTGGAACACCTCATTTTCCCCCCCTGTGTGTCCAGCACAGGTCAGCGGGTGAAGCAACGGGAGGTGGCTGAGGAGACCTTGCAGGGGGTTCTTTTTGGGAAAGCCCTGCTTGGTGCACAAGCAATCCACACTGCAGCAGGCACAGGGCAGTCAGAGGGGACAGTGCTCCGTGTGCAGGGTGAAGGGGGGTTGAAGGAGGTGGGTTCCCAAGAGAGAAGGGAGGTACAGTGAGTGGTGCCCTGCTGGCTCAGGGGAAGGTACGTGGCATTGTGATGCTGTAAGAGCAGCATCAGCCTGGTTCTCAGAGCCCCACTGCAGCTAATGAAACAGAGAAACACCCCAGTATGCAATGACTAAACCTTTAATTACCTCCCTGAATGACGGAGAGAGGCTAAAATCTGATAAATACGTTTAATTGCTGGCAATTACAAAAAAGAAAGAAAGAAAAAAATCTTTTTGAAACACACCGGGTATTTTGCAATATTGTTTCAACACCGTAATGACAACTACACTCCTCTTAGGAAGTGGTTGACAGGACATTTCTTCCATTCCTTTTAGTGGAGCAGGATGAGCCCAGTGTTGCAAGGAATGGACACCTTCAGCAAGAACACGGCGTGGGATTGGTGAGAGTCCCACGCTCGGGAGCGTTTCTTTCATCTGCCTCTTTGGGTGAGGAGATCCCTGTTTGTCAGACCTGGCTTTTCTCTGGAAACCACTGTGAGCTCTGCACGGAACCATGGCTTGTATTTACAGATAAAAGCAGTCCCCTGAGCTTCAGCAGGGTTTCTTGCAGGTGACTGAATAGCTGGGGTTGTCATGTTGCTCCCCAAACTCTGCAGTCCTCTGCTTCTCTTCACTTAATTTCTTATGAGAAAATTTACGAAAGCTTTTAACAAAGTTGTCTTTGTCAATTATTGGCAAAATTTAGAAAAGGAATAAGGTTGTCACCGATTTCTGTGTTCAGTGAAAGTAATAGCAATAAAAAGGTGGTGTTTCCTATGAAATTGGTGAAAGCAGAAAAAAAAAATCCCCCCAGCTGATTTAATATGTGCTGCTGAGCCATTGGTTCAATGTTCCTAAAGTTTGATTGGTAATCCAACCTACCAAAATCTCATAGTATGCCATCTAAACGTGCATCTAATCTTACTGAAACCAGAAACAATGGTTTAGGACATGGCTGAGAAGTTCAGGGATTACCCAGGAGAGGGAATGAAGCATCAGCTGGTGCCATGACTTTGGGCTGTGCTCGAAAGGAGAGGTTTGTTAGGGACTCAAATCATTCCATGCCTGATTACATGAAAAATAAATTTTGTACTAGACATTACCAGCCTGTCTTAGGTGTTTGCTATATCACCACTCTCCAGCATCATCTGAGAACCTCATCATCTTCTACATATTTAGTATTTCAATGAAGTGAGAAAGAACTGTTATCTCCAGATGAGGCTGGAGGAAAAGGTTCTGAAATGATGAATTTACAGATGGGGAGGAAAGGGATCAAGAGACTAAGTAATATACTGAAATCTGGGGCAGAGGAAAGAAGTGAATCCAGGTGTCCCTGCTCTCTCACCTGTCCTTCCTCTCCCAGCTGCCATTCTGCTGGGAGGGGAAATTCATCCTGCTGCAGCAACAGCACCAAGTATCTGAAACCCCTCAGCTCCTTGGGAATTCAGTCTGCTGGCTCTGCCACTGCCTCCTTCCTCGAGATCAACCCCATCTTCAGTAAAAATGTGACATGCAGCCACAGCAAGGGAAGATTTTTGCAGATACCTTGTCAGATGAGGGCTGGCATTTACAAAGGCACGAGACCCTGCTCCAAAATGCAGTGAGTTGAAGCATCCTGGCTAAGCTGGGTGGGTCACCTGGCCTCTAAAGCCCTTCACCTGGCTGCCAGGTCTTTAAAGAGCAGCAGGACCCTGGTGGCAGGGTACAATTACAGGGAGAGTGGTACTGAAAGCTTGAGTAGGAGAGAACTCAGCTTGTCAGGTGTTACAGTGGAGGGTCTGCAAAGCCCTGGGCAAACAGAGGAAAGGGGATGTGGCTGATAAAGTGAATGTGTGTATTTTGTTCTAGGAAGAAATAAAGCTGGAAGCCTGAAGAGAAAGGGGCTGAGGAGAGCTAGAGCTGGTCCTGAGTGTGTGCCTGCACTGTCTGTGGGGCTGCACCTGTTTGGAGGGAGCTCCCACTGATCCACAGGTGGGGGGAAAAGCACGCTGTGGCTATGGGAAAAATGGCTGGGGCTGCAGTGGGACATTTAGCATGAGGCTGTTACATTTTACTGTGATATATAAACTATTCAGTATGTTATACATTTGGATGTGGTGCTGATAAAATGTCTGTGTTTGCTTGTGCTTTTGTAAGCGAGAAAAAGACTTTGTTAAATTTTACACAATGGATTCCAAGCTCAGTGTCTCCATCTTCCACTGATGAGACGACAATCTGCGTGTGCCACCTCACTTTTAATTAAAAAATCACTCATTAGGAAGCCAAAAGCTTGTCTAGTGAGAGGAGTCTAGTGCAGTATCTTGAGCTGTATTTGCATCTGTTCCCTGGCATGCCATGTACAGAAAGCTTTTAAGTGGTGTGAAGAAGGAGTGCTGGGTAAAACAGTGGGGCTCAGGTTTGATGTGATATCCTGGGCCTTGGCAAAAACATAATTGTTCATCCATACTGAAATATACCAATCTGTGCAATGGGGGGATGAAAACCAAGTCCTCACCTGAGCACCCCCTTAAAACTGGCACACAGGGTGCTAAAACTGCTCAAAGTCTTGAAAACTTCCTGCTTCATTTCTTACTCTGGGTGGCCACTCTGTGAGTGTCTCTTATCTCCAGCCAGTGAAGACAAATGATTTTGTGCCCTGCACGTCTGGATTTGTCTCCTGTTGCAGCAGGAGCAGCTGAGAGCTTGGACTTTTCCTCCCCACTTCTGTTTCCATCTGGGAAGCCAGTGTGCCCCCCAAAGCAAACCTGTGCTCCTTCCCACACTGAAATTACCACTGGGGCTCTCATCCTCCCTGTTTAAGAGGGTGTTTGGTTGGCTGTTTTTCACAGAACTAATATTATGGGGTAGCTGCCTGTGCCTCTCTAAAGTCTTGCTGGAACCATCAGCTCACAGTGCCCCAGGCAGTGCCCTTCCTTTGACAAAGGTGCTGTTCCACGTGTTCTGGGTTGCTCTCTCGTGCCTGCTCAGTCCAGAGGGTGTTTGCCATTGGCTTTTGAGAGAGAGCCACCACTGTTCATTCTCTGCATCATGTACCTGCATGTGGAGCTGTGTATCATTCAGCTGTCTCAGCCATAAGCTCATAAGAGAAGTGATGAAAAGTAACTTCAAAGAGAAGGATGATTTAAAACCAAACAAACCAAACAACAAAAGAAAACATATTTGATTCTGTTTTGATTTAACTGGTTGCTACTGTTTATTTCTAGAGTCTTTCTTACCGTGATAAATATTTACCTGACACCATTGTAGCCCACTCTACACTAGAACCTGTTCAGGATAAACACCAAGTGTCTGGGGTTCAGCCACAGTAAACTCTGCAGCCATGAGACTTTTTTATTTCCTTACATGTTGTGGAAGGTCTTGTATTTCTTTTGGAGCCCTAATGGAAAGAACAGATTCACAGCTTTGGAATCCATTCTTTCTTGTACTGAAACTGCCTGAATTTCATGACATTCAGAAAGTTCACCTTTTCTCCCTCAGGCACTTGAGAATGATGAATAACTGTGGTGGTGGTGGGGAAATCACTCTTTACTGTTATTATTATTACCTGTCTTACCAGTAATGGTTTATATTAAATTCTGCTGCTTTTCTTAAGTTATTACTTGAGATTATGGCTGTGAGAGGAAAAAAATGTCTGAAAATATGGTTTAGATAGAACCAAAAGCATTTAAATGAAAGCCAAGTATTACCAATGCTGGTCAAAGAAAACTTTTTCCTAAGCTGGTAAAAAATTGGTTTCCTTGCATGGCAGGCACATGCAGTGAAAGCAAATCAATGCAAACAGAAGGGCCACAGTCCAGTGCCTTTCCCAGCAGGATGTGACAATGTCTCTCTCCCTGGGACAGCCCAGCTCACCAAGGACATGTCCAGGCATAGGTGGCTTCAACCTGCAGCCTCAGGTCACATTATGTGGATGGTAGGGTGGCTGGAAGTCTCTATGGCCCTCTTTATGGTCCTAATTTGTCCTCTAAAATTTTTTTGGAAAAGATTATGACTTATTTCAGACTGATTGGTATTCTCTAGTAAATATCCTATTTTGTAGGAGAAAAAGTAAAATTTTTAAGGTGGTTCATTTTGAGACTGTGAAAGGACTGGGTCCATATAGTGAGATGTTACCACTGGGTTTTATATCACCCAAATAAAAATTTACAGCTCTGTTGAGAAGTTACCATTAATTATGCAGTAATGGTTAAGAAGTCCCACTTACAGACAGAAATCCGTTGTTCTCAGGACTCTGTAAATATAAACCAAGGACTAAATTCCTGCCCTTAGTCATCTCTAGTCTAAGACAAGAAATAGTAGTAGCAGATATGGTACCACAATAGTGTTAATTGTACCAGACAGACAGGGAAGCACAAGGAAATAATTAGGTAAGAGGAGCCAGAGTAATAAAAAAAAAGTCATTGTGTTCACTATCAAGTGTTTTCTTATGGTGATTCCAGGGAAGGAGACATTTCTAGAGGCATTTGAGGAGAACAATGAGGGTTTGATGCTATTTATGAGAGATTCTCCCATGCATGAAGGCTGGCATGGGAGCAGGGGCAGAAGAGCTCCCTGTGGGCACAGCAAACAGGGGGTGACAGCAGGCATCGCTGCCTGGCCCAGGGAGGGACCTGGCATGCTGATAGCGTGGAAATAAATGGTAGGTGGAGTGTGGATGGGTCAGGAAGGGCCTGTAGAGTGAAGATGGATGGTGTATGCTTGATGCAGTGCCAAGTTCACAGATGATTCACTGTTTTCTTTTTCTGAAAGTCTAAATTTCCACATTATTTTTACTTGATTAATGCTATTGAGTGCTTTTGACTTATTTTCTCATAATAACAAGCATTCCATTCATTTTACAAGGAATCTATTCAAAATAATTGATGGATTCCCTGAGCTTGATGAAGCTGATGTCATGACATGTTGGTACATTTCTATACTATCAGTTACAATGGCTCAGTGCACAGAAAAGGTCACTTCAATTACTTCATATAAATTGCTTGATTGTTCCTGGGTAAAGGGCATCAAGCAGGTTGTGGTAGGCTTGAGATGGGTCACATTAATTGCCTGGAGAAAGACTTTTTAAAAGTATAGTTAAAAACTGAATAATAACCAAAGGGAGCATCTGGTAGCTGGGTTTGTTCAGATGTGTCTGCCTTTTTAACCTGTGATATGACATGAAGATTTCTTTTTATGCCTTTCCAAGAACTGAATTTTGGTGTGCAGACACTGATCTCAAGGTACATTTTCAGTGATGAATGTCCTGAAGAAAACATTGGGCAAGCTTTTTTAGCCTCATGTTAGCTGTTCACCTCCCTTCTCCAAAGGGGAGAACATCCCCATGGTAATGGAGTTATCTTTATTTACCCAACTTTCAGCTAGTGCCTCAGTGTTCAGACTAGCTACTCACATTATGTGGGCACAACTCTACAAGAAAACTGCTTTTCCATCCTTGTTTGGAAGCCAGGGTTGTCTGTGGGTTATCTGTACCTGCAGTCCCTCAGGTAACACACCTTTGGTAAAAGCATCTCCTTGGTACCTGAGAACAAAACCTAAAGCACCCAGGAATCTCAGCTTGACCAAAGGCATCTCCACTTGTATGAGCTGCAAGCAGTGCTCATGAGATAATATCCTCTCTGTTTCAGGAGTGTGTGTGAACGTGAAGAATCAAACCAAGTGTTCCCACAACATTCCTAGAATTGGTGGTTTTGTCTTCAGCTGCTTAGGTTGCTGAAATGACACTAATTTATACAGATGTAAGAAACAGCCCTTTGAAAAGGTGAATTTGTGACCTTTTCTTGAACACTAAATACAGGTTTAAATACTAGAGTGAAAGCATCCTATTTTAACCTACTTCTCTCTGGACTTCCATACCACCCCAAAAGCACAGAAGCTCCTTCAATGAAAGTTTTTGAAATATTGCAAGACTAAGAATCTTTTCTTTTTGATATTTGCTTTTAGAGGGGCTTATATATAATCCCTTTTAAATTACTGTGCCTATGGAAGTTTGCATGATAAGGCACCTTATAAATTAGACTGTATTATGTTGTATTGAAAGTCGGAATATGAAGCTATATTGGCTAGACGATATCTCATAATTAGAGTTTGGTTTCACCACCTAAGTGTAAGTGTTGACTGCTCCTCAGCCTGGAAGTACTGTTCTACTGTTCTCTGCTTAACATACAGCCCTGAACAAACCCCTGTATTTTACAACTCCACATATGTATGGGTAAGGTTTCTAGTATGTAGTACTTGAATTTTTCTCTCTCTCTCTCTGGGTTTTTAGGCAAGTGAAGGCTGAATGTTAAATTAAATGAAAGAGGTTCAGAAACAGAAGCCTAAAGTTAGGAGTTTTTTCAAATATTTGTGCAGGGCCCTCTACAGAAGAGCTGGACACCATATGATGGTGCCTTTAGATACTGTCAAGAGCTACTGACCTCTCAACACTGGGAACCAGGCCGACCTGGTTGCCAAAATATGTAGAAAGCTGACCAATGCTGGTGACCAAATGGTTTATCTGCATCAAAGCGAGGGTTTCTGGTTCAAGTTCAGTCCATGTGCAGGACATTTTGGCACCTTTCTTTCTATAAGATTTCAGTATCATTATATATTTTGCACATAATGGGCCAGGACCAGTTTTAGTATCTGTCCACTTTCAGCTGAGTTTTTATAAGACACAGCTAGAGATCAGCAGCAGTATAAAGGAAGGAAGAATACTTCACAAAGAATGAAAAATAGTAGAGGATTTTGAAGGCCACAGATGTCCATTCTCATGCAAAGTGGAACCAGTTTTGAAATTGGGTTAACTTAATAGGCTGTGAATTATACAAGCTCTTTAAGTTAATCTGATTTCATAGCCACCTTAGCGTATCCACACTTAACTGTCTGAGGACCAGAGCACCAGTCCTTTGAAGTGTCAGATGAGGTGGATATTGCTGCAAAATGTCCGTGCCATCCCAGGGTGTTGCTGGTGGGATCTGCTACTGAAAGGTATTTGAACCTCAGACTATGACACGAATAGGTTGGTTCAGAAAACGTCATTGCCAGCACTCGTTTGCTTGGAGTGATGACAAATGATTATGCTGTTTCTTTCCATTGTGTGCACAGCTCTCTGATGTTATTCCATCCTCTCTGCTCTATCACAAAGATCATTCAGGTTCTGATTGAAGTCCCTGGCATCTCACTTCCAATGCCCCACGGCATTAACACATTGCATGATTCTGTTTCAACATCCTTTGCTTCTTGGCAGAGATTTCCTTCTATATTCCAAGCCTAGACAGTGCATGAAAGGAATTCTGAGCTTTTATACAACAGTCTTGGCTGCCTTTTTTTCCTTTTTTTTTTTTTAAATAGGTAGTGACTAACTAGTCTATCTCCCCTTAGCTGTAATGAAGACATGAATTACACAGAGGTTACCTGAAGGTAAATGTCCCTGTAGGATCCAACAAAAACGTTGCCAAAAAATGAAGCATTTTGGTAACAGATTTTTTTGATAAATGAAAAACCTCTCTCTGATTTCTTTTATCCCAGTTCAACTGAAAGACAATACATACGTGTGTGTGCATATACATATGTGTATCTACATTTGTATTTGCAACCCTCCCTACACTTCTGTGAATCAACTTTTCTGCAAAGCCAAAGCGACTTCTTGAAACAAATATTTTTGTGAAATGGACTTTTCTTTGGGAAAACTCATTCTTAAAATCTTTTTGTACCTATTCCAAGCAGAACAACAGATTGGCTTGAAACTGCCTGGAAGGCATTTTATACCAGCCCATCCAAGAAGTCTGTGTTATAGAGAAGCAGTGTGTTCAATTCCTGTCTAAGGAAAGAGTAATAAATTTACAAGTACTCAAAAATATCTGAAATAACCACTTCTGCCTTCCCCAGCCTAATACAGAGCACATTAGATAATGAAAGTAAACAGAAAATGCACACAGCAATATTTCCTGTAGCACATAACTGCATCCTCACCTAAATGCTAACTCACAAGCTGATACTTGCCTGCATAAATCTAATCAGTTTTTTTCAGAATTGCAGGAGGAGTGATTCCTTTCATCTGCATGGGAAAACATCCAAATGGAGTACCACGTTTGTGTCCTTTAATAGCCCTGTTTTCTCTGAAATACTCAGTAACAGGCTCTCTACCTCTCACAAGTGTCCTGAGAGCAATACACTCGCGCTCGTTTTAATTTCCTCAGCATCCAGCTCTGAAGGCAGAAGGGCTTTTAAGTACCTAGACATATATCCTGCCAGATATTGAGCAATTCAGCTCAAAGGAGGTGTTTTGTCACTGTATGCAGCTGGACTGTGTGTTGGTACGAGGTGTGATGAGATACAGAAGCTGGGCCCTGGGCTGATGTAAACTAGTGTAGCTCCTCTCAGAAGGGATAATTCTGGTCTGCTGAACATCAGCACTGTATTACACTTGTGTTGAATGCTCAGAGATCGCTTTTAATGCAGAAAAGGTAGAGAAAACCTGAGGTCTGAGTTTGATCAGTTGTTTTGTTAAACTTCTGCCCTACTCACACTGCAGCCCCCCGAGGTGAGGGGATGGGGGATATCCCACCCTCTGCTCAGCACAGGCTCGGCTCTGCTTAGCTGCAGCCTTCCCTGCAGCTTCAGATGCCTATTTTCCACGTAGTTCTGTGTGGCAGAGGGCATGGGGAGATGCTCCAGTGACGTTGCCCCCCAGCAGAAGCGCGAGCACCGCGTGGAAAAGGAGCACTTGCAGCCCACGGGCTGTGGAACTGAGCAGAGCCCAGCACTGGGAGCACCCAGCCGTGGGCACGTGGGGATCTGGGGGCTGAACAGCAAACTGTCCGTAGATGTCAGGAAGAGCAACTCTGTTTGTGAACTCCTTTGATCTCAACTGGAGTTCAAGTTCAAAAACTGGACTGCAGAGCCCCTGCTCTGGCCGAGCCCGGCACGCTCTGTCCCCTTCGCGCATCTGGCTCTCAGCGCACCCCTTTCCAAACTGGGAGAACAGCACAGCCCCAGAGGGGGAGTCACTGAGGAAAAATGCTGATTTACTCAGTATCATGGCAGTGGAAGCCATAAAGGGACTACAGAAAACAATGAGGAATATTTTGTTGGGGGGTTTATTTTATATCAACTATTTTTAAACATTCACCTCCTTCAGGCAGACAAAAATAAAACAAGAGTTCAACATTAGGCCCAGGATGAAATTTAGTAGAGAATTAAACCTAAAACAGAAATGAGAAGTGTTCTGTGCATCTTTTGTTTCACAGTTTTTAAAGTTGCATGAATTGGCTGCTGCACGTTTTTTTCCTTGTCAAGCTCCCAAAAAAGCAATTATGTAAGTCCTCATGAGTCACCAACATTGTTTTGTTTTATAAAATGAAAATGTTTTAGCGATGAATTGCCTCTGAGAGTGCAAAAGAGCATATATAAAACTCAGCCTCCTTCTGCTTTACCCCTTCATAACTCAAAAGTGATTAGGTAAATTGTAGCTACTGAGCAGTGGTTTATGTTATTGAAGAAAAGTAAGGTTAAGGCTTATTCACATGTATCTAAAATGGTGCTGCTGAGCAAGCTCTAATAAACCTCTGAAGGCAAGATAAACCTCAACAGAAAACCTGCATTACTTAATATTTACCAGATAATGTTACTCCCAATATCTTTAAAGCTAAAGTGTCTTAAATCTAAACTCCAACTTTCTGCTCTAAGAGAACTTGGAAGAGGTCATGTTTTGAGCATATGTGTAAAACAGTATTCCATAATTGATTTATTAACATATGAGGTCATATTTATGATTTTCTTTTTGAAATATATGAAAGCAAGCTATAACTGTATAATCCTGTATGATCTATTCAACAAAAATCTGCTTCAAAAGTCCAAGAAAAGAGTAAAAGAGGGGGGAGGGAAGCAAGAAAGCCAGTAGAGAGTATTTTGTGATGGTTAAAGGTTATTCTGCAAAGGACAAATTAATGTAATTTGTATTTGGTAAGGATCAGATTGGATGTTTTATTTACATTCTTGTACATCTCAGGAGAGGTGTTGCTAAGTAAGTCCAAATGGGATAAAAAGGATAATTTTTACTTAAATGCAAGCATTGCAGTTTCCAGACTGCAGTGCCCTAGCATGTTTGGGGCTCAAGAGCAATACCTTAAGGAGAGCCTTGATGCCCAGCACTTTTATGTGCTGCTTCCTCCCCCCCCACCCTTTCCTTTCTTTTTTTTTTCATCTGCGGAGTCTTTTTCTGCATACGATTTCTGAAATGTGAAGCACATGCTGGGTTGTTCTGCAGCACAGGTCCCTCCTCAGCAGCCCCTGCTCAGTCTCTATCAAAGTCAGAGCTCCTTTGAAGTGCTGTGTTGGGGCTGAGCCCCGAGAGCTGCAGGGCCGGTGCCTCTCCCAGGGCATCCCAAGGCTGGGGCTGCCTTGGCGTGTGCTGGGATGGGGCCTGGCCACGCTGGGCACTCACCCCTGGGCTGCTCCTGTCGAGGGAGTGTTTAATCACCACAGAAACACACAGCCTGACCCAACAGGTGGTCCTGCTGACTCCCCCGTGTCTGGCTACAATTTAGTTGCCATTCCAGGCTGGGGTCTGAGAGGCACACTTGGGTCCTCCCGAGCCGTGACCCCTCGGATCACCCGGACTCCCACCAGTCCTTTCCATGTGCTTTCCCAGGGCTCCTCAGGGGCTGTGCATCATCTGCTCTTCTGCTTTATTCTGGGATGATGTTACAGGAAAACAATGAACTTAGCATGAGATTTATTTTTTTTTTTAAGCAATGAGCTTTGCACATGACTCGTACCCAGGAGATTCCTCGAAGCTGTTCAAGTGTTAGATGGGGTATCCATCGAATTAGAGATCATGGGAAGTAGACACTGCCACCTAATCAGGGCAGGCCCTACACTAATCTGAGCATCCAAAATTAGCCTGAGTATACCCCTTCACCCTCTGGAAAGGGCATGTGTCCCTTGATCACAGCTCATCCCATCTCCTTGCCACATGCTTCAATACAGCCTGTTCCCCTGCTCAGCATTTTGAGCTCTCACACCTGGGGACTGTTTTCCTCCAGAGGCAGTTCAGCAGCTCAGGGTGGCACAGGGTCACAGACCTGATGGTCTCCACTGGCAGTCCTTCCAGGAAGTGACAAGTGTCTCCCTTGGGCAGAGCTGCTGTCTGGAATGCTGTTTAATAGGCTTATCTTGGGCAAGCTGGGACATGAGTCAAACCTACAATATGAACCAGAGATCGTAATTTCATACAAACAACGCTCTCTCGGTTGTGATCTACTCTCAAAGGCTGGTGGGGGATTGCACGCCACAAAACAAAAGACAGGGGGAAGGACAGCATTAGGGAGAAATCTGATTTTATCAAAAAATGTAACAAAAAAACTATGGAGATCTGATGGAAGCTGTTCCACCAGTTGTACAGTTGGTTAAGAATAAACTGTGGAACTTTCATGGTTTATTTAATTTTTTGAAGAATTAAAAAGAATTATTAGGTATGATTTATTTGCTAGTCAAAGTAAAGATTGTCCCTCAGAAAACTCATTTTAAGTATGAGAAATCTTCTGTTTGACAGCTAATTTTTTTGTGTGTTCTGTTGATTGTGGAATCTTCCGTTGTGGAAACAATCAATTAAATTAATAAAAATCATAACTTTCATTTCTATAGAGATATTCAGTGGCTTAACTTCAAGACTTAGCTGGGTCCTAAAGATGCTCTTTATACTTAATTATCTTATCATTTCTGGAAAATACTCTGCTGGTGCTCTAAGCCCAGCTTGTGTGTTGGCTCCTAAAGAGAATGTTGTAATATTTTAAGATGCTTGTGTGCACTTTGGTTCTTACCTTCCTATCCTCCTACATGCTTTCCTACCTTTTCCTATCTTCTAAGGTGCTGTGATTCGCTGTTTAAATTAATCCCAGCTCTAGACAGAGTAAAGTAAACCTTACATAGTTACAGGTGATGTGTTGATTGCTATAAAATAGGTTCCTAAAACGTGAGCAGCTGGGACCTGACACCCCAGCAGGGGCTGAACCCCTGGGGGGGACCCATGGACCAGACTGGGGATGCTGCAGCCCAAAAACCCACCCTGGCAGCAGCTCCCACCCAAAAATCTGCACCCATTTAAGGAGCTGGGTTTGGAATGGGTGGTGAGTGCTGGGGATCCAGGCGAGGCCTGGGGTGCCCTCAAACTGCAGCACTGTGCACTCACAGCCAGTGACAAAGCTGAACCTCACCCAGAGCGTCTGCAGTTGTTCTTGGGATCACACAGTAATCGTGGGCATCCTCTTGGAAGAAAAAGTGCTGGGTTTTTTAAAGCCGTTTGTTGGCCTGTGGCAAAAAAAGATTGCTATGGGAAAAAGATCCTGACAGACACATGAGAAACATTTCAAGTTGTGTTATACTGTAATTATCCTTCTGGAGTTAGGCATTCATATAATTTTGGTATGACGGCGTGCTAGAAATTTCTTCTTTCCCTGTGATTTTCATAGGGTTCTTACTTTAAAAAGAACCAGCATATATTTATCCCCTGTCCCCAGTCTGTTATTTTTAATCACTGATGCAATGAGTCATTGATGCACTAGAATGGAAATAAGTTTCTTTTGTGGGACCTTGTGCTTTTGAAAATCCTTTAAATGTCTAGAAATTCGTAGGATCATAGAAGGGTTTTGGCTGGAAGGGAACTGAAAGATCATTTTGTGCTGAAGAAGGGCAAATATTGACTGATCTCCATCCACAGTGGTGAAGTCCCTGATTCATTCACACCAGGTAGTGTCTCCTACCTAAGGTGCCTGTTTCATGAGGAAATTTTTTTCTCCTTCTCTTTATTCTTGAATTCCTTCCTAAGTTTTATTTTCATTCTGAACTGAAAACACATCTAATTCTGAAATTTTGAATTTCTCCTTAAATTCAAATGCTGCTTTCCAGTCTTTCCTAACAGGCTTCTGCTCGTGTTACTTTACGGTGTTTGTTACCAGCCACTGTTAAACAAATTCCTAGAGAATATGACTCCACATCTAATGTAGTGTGACACTTCTTGTATGTCTTACTGTGTTTAAGAGACCTTCAGCAAATTAGCAAATACAGAATAGACTTTTTTTTTCCCCCTAGTCTAATGATATAATAATTGGTACTAAAATAATTGAGAGTTTGTATATTACATGGTAATGCCAAGGACAGTTCATGTAATTTTCTATTTTGCAAGGCTGTGCCCTGATAAACTGTTCAGAGCAGCCCCAACAGCATTGTATTTTCAGACAGATCATTTTCAGAAACAAATTTCTGAAAATTTCAGAAATATTTTCCCAGTCACTGGCAGTGCAGGTGATGTCAAACTGGAAAGAAGGAAGAAGGCTGAATCCAGTGCTGTCCTCCTGGGCTGCCTGGAATTTCAGGCAATTCTCTGGAAATAGTTCAGATATTTGTTTGTCTGCTTGTGCATTCTCCTTATCTCCTGAAGTTACAGAATGCTAATGAGTTGTCTTTCTATTTATAGAAAATAAAACATATGGGAAAAGGATTATGTCTGTCACACACTGCCAAGCTGATTTCAGAGACTGACAGCTCTGCAGGGAAAGTTTCACTTCCAGTACTCCCGGGAAGTCGAACTGAGACTACAAGCCAGAAATCCTGGGTTCCCGTCCCTCCATCTGCAAGGCACTTAACCCCCAGTTCCTCCCCTTCATCGGCAGCTTAATTGGTTTAACTGCACTTCCCTGTCCCACTCTGGGTGCTGCTGGGTTAATTAATGTGCAGAAAGTCCTTCAGATTCTTGGGTGTAACTTTTGTTTCTCATAGGTTTTTTCAGAGTAGCTTTAGGAAGGATCTTTACTAAAGTAAAGCCTTGGAGTTTTCTAAGTGGAAGGTCCCCTCTGCTATAATATCTTCTGCTAGATAGGGCTGCAGTGTGCAGCACCAGGTTGGTTCTGAGCAACCATTCAGTCCCAAAAGGCTTTTCATCAGTTGTGTGTCACTCAGGCCCTCCTCAGTGACATCTCAGTCTGATGCAGAGCTGGAGCTGGTGAGAAGGGGCTGTCAGGCCCTTGGTGTGCACAGCCACGTGGAAACTGAGGTGGCCCTCTAGGATACCATGAGAAAATGGAGGAGTGATGAGTGTCCTTGATCTTCTATCAGTGCTTGACAGATAGGTGAATCAGATCCTCAGGTAAGGTGTCAAGATCATGAACAGGGAACTTGGACTTGAATGGCACTGTCAGCCCAAGCAGAGACAAATCATCTGCACGAATGCTGATCATCAGCTGCTAAACTGGGAATGATGCTATTGATTCCTAGAAGATCCAAGCTTAAGTATCTCAATGTTTGTGTTTCTTTCATGCCCATCTTCTCCTTCCCCTTCCTCTCCCTCCACCACCCTCAAGTTGTCAACAAATTAGAAAGAAGCTGGGGCTGAACTCCCATGGATGAGCTCAGTGGGCATGTGGACAGTGTGTGCATGGACGGTGAGATTCTTGTGCCTTGAGTTTGAAATTTGCACTGTTAGTGGATTTGAGCTTGGTGTATAATGAAATAAGTAGCATTTTTCAGAAAGAAATTCACTCCAAGAAGAGCTTTCCTATCAAAGAGCTTTCCTATCATGTGTAATTGCCACTTAATTTGAACTTTTACTCTCTCCTGTGTCGGGCAGCCAAGTCCCAGTCCCTGAGCACAACTGGAACAAACCTATTTTTTCCCAGGAGATCTCTGCAGACTCCAACACAGTTCTGGCTACAACTCACAAGGAGTAGCAAGGATTGCTCCTCCTTCACTCTCCACAGCAGGAGGGTTTTGTCCAGTGGATCTGCCGTGCCCCCACCTGCCTTTTCCCGGGGCTTGCTCATTGTCAGCGCAGGCAGCGGTGCCGGGTGCTGAGTGCTCCTTCCACTGTCTGCAGAGATTTCCTTGCCATACAGACAGCCTGCTCTCGAGTCCCCCCCCTTCCTCTGCCCAATCATTAACATAAATCATAACCTAGCAGATGAAAAGAAATTTCCAGTCTTTGTGATCTGCTGCCAGAGTTCTCCCAGTTTTTCTCGGTTTGGGAAGACAAATGTGCGTTGCAGCATGTCCCGAGGGCTGACAAAACAGGGCTGTTACAGGCTCAGAGGAGGAATTCTGAACAGGGGGTCCCACTGTGGCCCTCAGGTGGAGCTGTGGGGCCTCCAGGCAGAGCTGTGGGGCAGGAAAACCCCTGCCCACCCGGGACACTGCTGGGCTGGCACAGACACGGGAGGGGAGGATGGAGTGGAGTCCCTGGCACAGCTCTCCATGGGCTCCCAACATCACAGCCAGGACCAGAGCCTGCAGGGAGGGCAGAGCATGTCCCCAGCCTCTGGCACCCCCTGGGACAGGGTGAGGAAAGGTGCAATGAGCTTGGTGCACTGAGCTTGTCACCCTGTGGCAGAGCTGGCTCCAGGACAAGGGGCTGCTGTGCTGCCACCTGAGAGTCACTTCACACAAGCTGAATGGGGCTTTTAGGCTCATTTTATTTCAAACAGGGGTTTTGTCCAGATTTTTGGTAATCCTGCCACTGTGTCCATAGGGACACAGCCTGGGCTGTTGCTGTTTTTGTGTTGTGACCGAAACAAGACGTGATTCCAAGTGCAGTAATTTCTTGGAGAGGAGGGTGGCTTTCTAAGAGGGCTTCAAACAAAGAACATATTTCCACTAACCCCCTGAGAAGTGAAATCACTTCTGAAACGCTGTCAGAAGTCAATAAAAAGTTCAGTTACCCTGATAAAAATGAGCAGCTCAAACCAGACTTGCAGGAAACTTCACCTTTCCTCATCACACTCTGTGCCTTGCGTGTGCTGGAAATGCAGTGTCGGACTTTGTTTGCCACAGCCTTTGCCATCGCAGGACTGGGTAAAAACTCACTGTTTGTGAGTTTATATTCTGGAAAATTTGACTTTGGTGCAATGAAATGTTCACACCTCAAATGTCCAAAGGCAGATAACAGCTGAAAAACTGTCCTCATCCCTTCAGCACAGCACACTTTTAATGCATTGATCCAAGGCCATATGGTCTTATTTTATTGTTCCTAGCTGCCTACTATATTGAATTTTGAGGTGGATTTTTGAAATAGATATGGCTTCCAAATTCAATCTCCTCAGGACTTCAGCTTTGCTGTTTGAAATTTCATCTTTATTTGAATTTTTTTTTTTAATGAGCAAAATACATGTCACGTGACACAATTTTTTTGTTTTGCTTTGTTTGCCGAGCAGCCCTCTTTGCAGGACAGGCACTACAGACAGGAGTGACCCTGTGGGGTTCTGAGTTAGAGTTACCCTCTTTTTTTTTTTTTCCCCCAATATATTACTGAGTAGAACCTGACTTAACAAAATGATGCCAGGTTCTGTTCATCTAATGCATGCCTTGAATTGTACAAGTTTCATTAAATTCCTTGGCTCTCCGCTCCCTGTGCTTTCTTTTTGTGCATGGCATAATCCACCAGCAGCAGAGTTTCTCCTTTCCCTCACCTACATGAAGACCTCGACATTTCAAGTCATGGGGTTACTCACAGAAGGCCATTTTACCTGACTTATTTATTATTTATTTATTTATTTATTTATTACTTCATGATGTGAGATTTGAAAGCTAAAGGAAGATTTATGTTGTGCACTGTTTTCTCACTCACAATCTTTGTTGTCTTGTGTCCCCTTCAGCCCAGAGCTGGGAGTGTCACAGAGGCAGCTGATGTCTGCCTGCATGGGGAAGAGCCACACACAGTCCACAGTATCACACACAGGATCAGGGTCCTGGTACAGTTATTGTCATGATGACTTGATCTGCCTTAACAGGGCTCATAACTGGATTGGCAGCTCTGAAGACATCTGTAACATCAATAATGATGATGAAAACACAGACAAAAATTAGTATCCCAGCGTGTTCGCTACAGAAGTGTTCTGTCAGAGCCTCTCAATGAATTTCCAGGAATTCCTTGAGAAAGTAAACACCAAAGGCATTGTGAGCACGGTGGTAAAAAATTCATTTAAGGATTCAGATGACTGTTTGTAGGAAGCACATTGTAGTTTCTCTCAGCTTCACAAACAGGATTACATGAGTAATCTTCAAGTAAAATAAGGATAAATCATTTTTGGAAAAAGCCCCCAGTGGCTGAGGTAGCAGCAGGCTCCCACTTGCTAGCAGGCATGCATGTGCTTCTGGCCCACCTCTCTCACAGCACAAAACACAAGGAAAATCCCCCTCTTTCTTTAGGCCCCAATTTGCTCTAATCCTGATGAATATGCATTTTCCCATGTAATTGCAGAATGTGCTGAGATGCAGGTTTAGATTCCTACCTTTCTAAGCTGAAGCACTGACACTCAGATGTTGTCTCCTGCCTGTATGTGTGTACATGGTTTGTGCTCTCTGAATCCTCCCTTTCCAAGGTGTCTCCAGGACTGAGCTGCTCCTCAAACCTCAGTTCCCCGGGGCTGGCCATGCAATTGTGGACATCCAAGGGATGGATGTTGTACTTGCTGAGTCCTTCAGCTTCTCGTTTGGGGTTCTCAGCATCTCTCATCAGAGCCTGGTACAGTTCCTCCCGTGATTCCTGCTGAAGGCAGTGGGAGGGAATCTCTTCCCAAATTCTTTTGAGGATTTTGAGGTGTGTGAATAGAAATGGATGTGTCCCAAATAGCTCACATCCCGTAAGTGCTGAGGAGGTGGTGACTACCAGGACTGCTGTGGCTGCTTGGCTGTGATTGCCACCACTGCTCCTGTCTGTTCTCAACAGCTTTACTTCAAAATAACCATTCTGGCTGCTGGGCTATTCAATTAACATAAAAATGAAAAACATAACTCAGAGTCAGGGAGGTAAAGTTTCACAGAACTATCATAGTGGTATCACAGCAATGATAATAAATTCTCTTCTTAGGTGCACAGTTAATGAATTGGACAGTTGGAAAGATGTGGGGCCTTGAAACTGCAAGAATCAGGGCTGTCCTAAGATGTAATTAAATATATTCATATATCTGTATCTTAGTCCTGAGTATCATGCCATAATTTGATCAACGATACGATTTTTTAAATTATTTTAAAATTGATTTTTTTAACCAGTTCTTTCAGAAGCTGTCAGATTGATTGAAATTATGTTCCTTGAAAATCAGGGTGCGTTGCTGAGTGCTCCACTTTTATGGAAGTGCATCTAAGACTTTGGTTCAATAAGACATTGAGTCTTTGAGGCACTTACTCAGGTTTGCAAAATAACATTTAAAGAAAAAGTGAGGTAAAAGATAGTCCAGTTCTAGAATAGCTTTTAGCATATGCACCTGCTCTCTACACAAAAAAAATTCTAAATTTTAATTAGTGATTTGGCATGGTCTGCTCTTCTTAACTAGCAGTGTCTTTTATTTCTTCATCTGACAGCCTCCTCACCCCCAGGGTATGGTGGAAAATGACTCATTTTCATATAAGGTAGAGGAGTTTAGTGAATATATGACCTGCAGTTTTTCCTAATTTTTTTTTTATAATATAATGTACTTTGATGCATTTCAAAGATAATCTGCCTGATGCTTTGCATATTCCTACTTAATTACAGTGTATCTCCAGATGATTTACTGCACCCAGATAATTCTGCACTAGTCTTTCTGTGGAGGGCATGCATACCACAGGCAGCTGTACAATTAGCCAGAGTTCATAGGGGAAATTACACGTGTATGTGGAAGTGGGGAGGGTTGGCACAGGAAGAGTTACAAATCAGAAGAGATATATGGCCTCAGCTAATGCTCACTGATGAGGACTTTCTGGGAGTCTCAGAGCATTTTGGCTGAACCCCAAATATTATTTAAGCACGGTCCCACTTCCAGCCTCTCAAAGTAAAGGGTGCTGAGCAGCAGAACATTGATAAAGTGTTCTGAAAAAACTTCCATGCTTACTTATTTCCTCTTCCAGGATTATATCATAATACTCCAGTAAAAAAAAAACAAAAAACACACATCTATTTTGAGGCCAAAGAAGTCTGGAATAGCACTTTGGCTCTTTATCTGACCATATGTGTTAAAGTTCCAGTGATTCCCCCCACACAAAATTAGCCTGGAATGAAGTGATCAGTGCTCGAGAGCATTTCAAAGCCATAGTAACAGATCCAGACTTTTAAGGCCAGATGAGGACTGTGGGATCATCCAGGCTGACCTCCCCTACGACACATGCTGGAGACAACTGGAAATAAATATGCACCTCTTCACCCTTTCAATAAATGCTGCAGCACATCAGCCCAGAGCAGGTGGAGGGTTCCCATGTGCTCGATGGGCTGCCCCTGAGCCACCACACAATCCCAGGGTCTCCGTGCCAAGCCATGCAGGTGTTTCCATCCACAAACATTTGAAGAAAACACCAAGAAATTAAGTAATTTTGGGGGTAGGGAAGCTTTTCGGGAATTTAGGATTCCCTTGGCTGAGATAATGGTCGTATTTACTTATGATTTATTTTTATTTTAGCTAGTACAGTGGTGAAGACTCGATTACCATGACCTATTTATTTTTGGAATGTTTTATTCTCTCTAGGAATTCACTTATTTGCACCTCTCCAATCATGTGTTAGCCTGGCAAAAGAGTCATCTGTAAAACTTGCTGCACATCTGCAAATATCAAATGTCCACGAACAGGCGAGAGACTCCCTCCACTTACTTTTTTTGTCAGATGGTTTCATTTAGAACCCAAAGGGTCAGGAGTCACAGCATGACCTCATCAAATTAGACTCAACTGAGAGAGGTGTTTAGCACAACAAAAAGGAAGTAATCTGAAGGACATTAAATGCAAATGAGACTGCCATGTGCAAACTTCAAAAACACCTGATCCAAATGAACAGTGTTGACGGGGGTCGGAGGGGTGAGAAAGAAGGTTTCATATTTTGGTTAGTTTTTTTTTCAAGGGCTATCAGCAACATTACATCCTGGAGAGCTGGCTGAAAATCTCATAGGTATGTGAATATTTAAGTTAAAAATACCCCCTGTTATTTTTGCCAGGTGAGAATATGTCACTACGTACCGGCAGGAGTTTGGCTGACTTGTAGATCAAACCCGGTAGCAACCCTTTCTTTGGGAGTAACCCTTTCTCTTCTAGTGGATTTATTACTAAACAAGCATTTTTAGAGTGGGTTCATTATTGCTTGAGTCTCGTTTTTGGGAGGCAACAAAAATTAATCTTGAACACTTAATTGAAGAATTACAAGGAAGCTTTGGTTGCTGATCGTTCTTTATACAGAGAAGAAAAGACTTGTTAGAAGGTCTGCACATTTTCCCTTCAGGACATTAATCCATGCCCCCATTGGCTGAGATGTCTTTCAGCCATGAAGGCAGTGGGGCAGTGAAGGTCTTGTTATAATGGAACCAGGCTATTTCCAGATAATGTGAGTCAGATTGACTTCAGGGATAGATCTGCTCTCCAGATGTTGGATGTAGTCAAGTGGAGCAGGGAGACAGAGATGGCAGCTAAGTACAAGGAGAACCTCAGAATGAATACAAAGCCAAAAGTGCTGTGTTTGCAATGATTTTCAACACTGAGCCAGAGAAAAACAAAAAATATTTGTTGTTGACAGACACAGGGACGTCTTAAGTATATTGAGAAATGAGCCAAAAGAAGATCAAAATGGGATCAAAATAGGACTGAAAGCAGTACTTTGTTAGAGCTCATGATCTGAGTACATCCACAGAACTGCAAAGACTGGAAAGTGGTTGAAAGAGTTGGGGAACAGAAAACAAGACCAACTGCACTTGCTCATAGAAAACTAGGACAAAATAATGCAATGAACCCAAGAAGTGAAGTGTGATTCCAAGAACCTTGGGTAATCACAATCCTGAATATCTAACCCAAAGCCTGCAGAAGTCAGTGGAAACTCTGTGGAATGCTGAGGCAGAGGGAGTGGCTTTGTTTCTTTGTGTTTATTCACCTTGCTTGGTCTGCATCCTGACAGCCACGAGACCAAAATGAGCTGCCCAACCAAGCAGCCAAGCTCTAGGCAGATCAGTGCTACATATATCATAAGACAACAGGAGTCTATATGGACAGTCTTTGAGACAGAAAAATATGGGATGATGGGTGAGATGATTGTGAGAAGCTGCCAGGCAGGCTGAGAGATGACTGCCCGTGTAGAAAGAAGATTATTTTATTCAGTGGCAGGCAGATGGGCAGATTGCACTACACAGATCCAGGCTTTCAGGAGTCTCCTCCCATCCTCAGTGCACTGCTCTGTAGCCAGGGCCATCACAAATGCAATCCTGAGCTCCTTTGAGGAACCTGGAGGTTGGAACGGCGCGTGTTCCTCTCGCGGCCTGTGGAAGGTGCTGCTTTTATTTCCCTCAGCCTGGAGCAGTTGTTTCAGGAGGCAACTGAGCCTTCAGAGAGGGTGCAGCTCATGGGAACAAGAGCAGCCCCACGATCAGGTGTCATTTTCTTAACCCGGCCAGTGGGTCTTATCTCCGGCTCAGGCCAGCTGGCAGCAGGCTGAGGGCGGTGCGAGCGCTCAGGGCAGGCAGCAGGAGATTGTACAGTCAGGCACAGACGTGCAGGGTGTGGGGGCTCACATCTGGCTGCAAGATGCTTTCAACAGTTTGTTGGACAAAGGCTCTTGGTCAAAAAAGGTCAGGGCAGGTTCAGTTGTACTGCCAAGGGTGAAAACTGTAGTGAAAGTCAACAAAGGGCTCTCATGGCTCCCAGTTTACCCAAACAAGGGGAGAGAAGAATTGTTAACATAGGGGTTTCACTTACCTTTTCAAGGTCAAAGGAAGGTTAGCTCAGCTTCAAATTGCTGCATAAGCTTGAAAGGAAGAATGACAAAATGTGGATTAGGAAAGTACACGGTCTTGTTTTTAAAAGGTTGTTCAGTGAAAACGTGGAGGATGGTGGTCACCACGAGGGTGAAGTGCAGGCAGGGCGTGAGGAAGGCTCAGAATTTTGTAGCTTGGGCATTTTTCTACATGTTTTGGAAAAGAGTCTAATAAAAAGAAAGGTTTTCATGTTATAGCTGGGTGAACTTAATTTACAGGGAAGACCTTTTTTTCAACAATATTCTTGATTATCTATGGGGAAAAAATGACCAGGAAAACTGGGAGGTCTCTAGCTTGGTTATTTTCTGGAAGCTCTGATTTACAGAAGTAATTCTTCATTGATGAAATCCTGTCATTGAAGATAATCTGGTAGAGTTTTTGATGTAGGAAGCTTTTTTTTAAGCTCCCATTTCTATACAAAGAAAAACAACATGGACATTGACCTGGGCTGTGCAAGCCATCCTGGGGCACTTAAGGTCTGCCTTTAGAGGCAGAGAGCAGAGCTGACTGAAGCAGACTGTGAATGAATTTTCACTGCCAAAGACACTGATTTTACTGTTTACAGGTAGTGTTCAAATGAACAAAAAACCCCTGTGTCTAAATTACTGTTTATGCAACACAGTTTTTCAATACTTCCAAAGACACCTGTAGGGTCTGACACCCAATCCCATGATAAATTAATGGTAGTTGGATGTCCAGCACCAACAAATCATCTTCAGGCAGTTCAGTCATCAAGAAGCTAATGTCAATTTACAATAAAAAATATCTTCCTTCATACAGAAATAGAAATTGTTGTGTGTGGGGGGCAGGGGAGTATCAGAAAAAGATTGTGCAGTCAGTTTATAAATCAAGGATTGTGAGTGACTCAAATGTTCTTCAAATATTACAGCATGGAAAAACATCAGCAAATCTCTGTAATTTTTACCTCTTCCACCTCCAGCTGTGCCAGTTGCTGATGCTGTGTTCCCACTGATTGTATCATTGTTAAAAATAATAATACAAACAGAGATTTCAAAGAAACTCATGAAGAAATACTTTATGGTATTTACAAGGTGCATTTTTTATGGGTTGATTTTTATTCTCTTTAAGCAATGCTTCATCTGTATCTAGTAAAATCCTAGATGAGAAACAGTTTACTAGATATAGTGTATTAAAAACAAATATTGGGCAGTCATAACAGAAAAGTCTGAAATAGGTTTTAAAGGAAACCAAAGAGGACTTCATATAAACAGCTAGAATAAATATATGAAATTTGGGTTCTCTTAATAAAATGTGGTTCATATGTGTGTATTTAAGAAAATGTGGATGTATGTGTGAGAATATATATCTCTGTTTGTGCACTCACATCGCTCAGCTATACATGTATACACACATTTTATATATTTATAACATCTGTTTATCATACTCATATACAGTTTTCAGCACTGCTGCACTGTTTCAGACTGTTCAAACCCAAAGCTGCTTAATGCAAAATTCTAATATTCCAGCTGGAGGTAAACGTCACCCTCCTAAAATAATGAGCTATAAATATAGCTTTTGTTTTTACTGTTTACTCCAGATAAAGGATATTTTTAACTAGTGTGGTATCCTGAGGCCATGGAAGCTTTCCATGCATGTACACAAGGTTTGACCATTATTTAGTGGAAATGAACCACATTACACTGGTGTTGGGAAGGCCCTGAGCAGCCTGAGGCCTGATGCAATGCCTGGATTTAAAAGTCCGGTTCATTTGCAGAGATGTGACTGGTTCCAGCTGTGTCCTCTGAACAGGGGATGGGAGAAAGTGCCTGTCCAGCTGAAAATAGAATGAGCTGCACAGGGCTCTGTGTTCAGACTGAACACACACCAGAAACTAAACAAAGAGCTGCCTAAAATACCCAACATTGACTCAGAGTAAAAGCAGAAATAGCAGTTGAATCATGTCACAATAACCTGAGACACTTTGCACTGGTCCTCCTACATTCTTCCAGGGAACTTCTTCAGGTGACACTTTGTTTAATAATGGAAAATACTCCTATATGTAACCTTTAGAATCTCCCTTAAAGTCTTGACTGATGTATTTTCATCATTTAAATTTATAGTAATATCAGCATCAGTAATTTATGTGTTTTAATTTAAAGCATCTGTTTTTAATTTATGTAGTTCAGGGGTTTTTCAGCAGTTGCCCAGGAGTAAACATTTGATCTTGATACTATCATTTTGAGTCTAAATTTGATGACCATCTTTTCAATGTGTGGGCTTTCATTAAAAGTTAAATAATTTGGTCTCATATCAAAAATCAGTTTTTCATAAGACAAGTGAAATTGGGTTTAAAAAAAAAAAAAAAGACTTCTGTGTTTCAATCAATTTGGACAATGAAAACAGTCCCATTGATTTTGGTCATTCCCACCTTTTCTTTGGGGGGGGTTGTGGTTGTATAGTCATTTAGTACTTCTGTGCTGGATCATACTGAGACATAAAAACCACCATTGTAATAGAGAAGCCCTCCTATTAATTTTCAGAACCAACCAGGCTCAGTTGTTCCATTTCAAAAGCAATGCTCTCTCTCTGTGAGACACATGGCCCTGAGCAGCATTCTCAGCTTCCCCTGTGGTTTTAGGATGACTCATGAATTTTGATGGTTTTCTTGAAGACCCAGTTGCTGAAGTCCTGTAAATGCATTTGAATTTCATTTTATTTTAAAGTGAAGGGAAGAGTTTTCTAGCTACTTGACTTCAAAGAGGTGGTCAAGAATGCAAAGTTCAAGAGCTCAAGCACATTAAGACATTAAGCAAGGAATCTCAACATTTCTTTGTCTGAAAACCCATAAATGAGGAGGGACCTGCAGTCAGTAAAGAAGGAGGCACAGAAGAATGGAATTAGGGAAGTTGACCAGATCCATTTATCATTTAAAATGCATCATCTTTTTTGCTCTTTAATTAATTAATTCATTACAAATTAGCTCCCAGGATTTCATAATAGGAAGCTTTACAATTATCTAATCTTGACTCCAGTGTAAGGTTCCAAAGAACTGTGCCTTAATTCTCTCTCCATAACTGATGGTGGATATAAAGAAGGGATTCAATCAGGAGTATTACTCTATCAGGACTCGTTTCTCTGTGATTCATGATACCATATGGTACATTTATTCAGGAATACAGGAGATTTCCAGAACTGGAAAAATTTTATATCAACACTGGGAGATCTCTAGCTCTCTGCTTTCATTGATATGAAGCACATTAGTCTAATCATAGCCTTGGACTGAATTTTCAGTCAAGGGCCTTTTTGAAGTAAAACTCTGTGATTTCTGTTTTTAAGAAGTTTTGGTTTCCTGCCCAGAAGCCGACCATGCTGGGAAACCTTACTGAAGTCTTTTATGTCTTTAGCGTATTTAGCAGTACCTGAGTGTAATAATATGGCATTTTTATCCTGTGAACACAGCTCTTAGACTTCTGGAGTTCCAAATGGGAATGTCCTGCTTCTCTGAAAGGACAATATATGTCTCTTCAGGAAGTAATCCAAATGATTTGCCTTTGGCTATAAGAGCTGTAGAAGTGTTGGAGGGTCTCAGACCGTAGCCTTGCAGTAAGCCAGTTTAATCAGAGTCATGGTAGCAATTCTACTTGAAGAAATTTAAATTAATCTCTCTAAAGAAATAATAAAAAAAATATTAACAAGTCCAAATCTTAATTAAATGCTATATTTTAAATTCTGTGAATAATATTGTTTAAGAAACATTTAATCATTGTATTTTCTTGTTTAGGATTAGCTGTTTAAAGACAAAAGACTCTAGGCTCCAATTAACTGCTGCCAAAAATTAATTTAAGTAGCCTAATTGACAACTTGCTTTAAGCTACATAAAATCTTGGCATAAAACTTATTGTCATGGGAAAAATATTCCTAATTTGTTACTTTATTATAAATGAAACTATTGACCACGATGCACTTGCTGTACTGCAGCTGTTATGTAAAACAACAATATGTAGATGACGATGATAACGAGTCCTTGTCCTTGTGTGCAAATACAAGTCCCTCTAAAATTGCATGGTTGGTAATGACTGTTTGGAGCCACCAGGCAGGAAAGCAGCTGTGGAACAGGCAGAAATCTTGTGTTCAGGATGCAGTGGGTCCTCTGCGATGCCTTCCCTGCCGTGCCACGCTCGTGCTGGGCTCCTGGTGGCCTCCAGAAAAGCCCATCGTGCTTGGGGTGAGGAGCAGCCCCAGCGCCTCCCACCCCCTGCAAACGAGAAACCTGAACTGTTCCACGTGTGGGAGCAGAACGTGGCCGCTGTGGGGAGAAGGTAGCAGGGCTATTAAATGTAAAACCAGGGCTGAACAATTGAGATGCTTGTCTGCGAGTGTGCGAGATACTCGGATATCTGCGAACAGGGAGGGAAAATTAAAAGCTGTAAGTACAGACTGTAAAGCTCTTTGGTTTCTTGTTTATGGTCGCAACGGGCCAACTTTCAAAGCCACTTCTTGAAATGTTGCCCACGGTTCTCCACCTGCAACTAGTTAGACACAGAAGGCCTGTATTTTCTGCGCTGGCACGGCCCATCTGCACCCCTGCACCCCCGGATGAGCTGCAGAGGCACCGGTGCCTGCCCGGGGCACGGCTGCCTGGCCAGACCCTGTGTGTGCCACGCTGCAGGGGCAGCCCTTTGCCTGCCCCCACACAGCAGTGCAGAGCTCTGCCTTCTGCTGCTTGGCTTTTCCACTCTCTGTCTCTTGCCACCCATCCATCTCAACCTGCTGCAGCAGAAGCCCATCTACCTGATGCATTGTTAGCCACTCTACTGGGCATTTTTCCTCTTAGGGCTGCAGAAAATGACTGCATCACAAAGGTAGCTTACTGGTGTGCAGCTTCTCCAAGGAGTCTCTTTGAGGGCTAAAAAGGTTGCCTGGAAAATATAGTATCTTGGCTCAATTTTCATTGTCTAGGCACATTCCATTTCGGAGAATCACAAGCTACCAACACAACCATGTCATTGCAATTTTTCAAGCATTTTCTTTTTGTGCCTGTGTGCTTTGTATCTGGGTGAAGTCGCATCCCCCCCCAGGCTATTGGAACAAAGCTCAGCTGAGAGCTGAACGTGAGGAACACGAGGAAATGACAAAGCAGAGGGTAATGTCTCAAACCACTGCTATGGGCACTTCTCCCACAGCCTCGGTGAACCCTGGAGCAGCAACCTAAGTTCACTCTGAGAGGTGCCCTGGCTCACATAGGTGCAGAATGGCTGAGAACCTTTGAGAAAGCCCTCCCAGCCAACAGCACAGCATTCATAAAGCCTCAGAGATGCTTTTGCAAAGCTCCCAGGGCACTGTGACCCTTCACACCCCTTCCTCCACCGAACAAACTGTTTAAAGAGCAAGATTTGCTGCAGAGATAACAAGCACTAAAGAATTTACAGCAGGTGCTATTTGAAGAGACCTCGAACAATGCAGAATTACCTGTGCCCATTTAGTCCATTAATCTTCTCTTGTAAAAATAGCAATAAACAATGATTTAGAAGCAGGGAGGAGCTAAGCTGGAAGCCCTGAGGTTAACAGAGAGGAAGATCAGTGCTTGTGGTTAAATTTCTTTCTGTCTGTGCAACAAGTGACTGAACTGATGAAAAATGTAACTGCAGGTACAGCTTGGAAAATACCACATTACAACTCTAGTGGCTGACATTATTTAAAATACATATGATGGGGCTTCCACCAGCTCACACTAGGTGCTGTATAAATCCACCAGTAACTGCATCCAGGGCACAGAAAGGGTTTGCAAACAGCAAATATCCTCAAAACATATGGGTTTGCACTGAGTGCCCAGGGAAGGCACTGCAATAAAGAGGATGTCCCAAAACAGAGAGACTGCCTGGAATCTGGAGGTAAGCAAGAGTGGTTAATCACAATAATTACCACCTGCTGGGCTGTTATCTGGGGCGGCTGCCGATGTGTCCACAGCGTGTCCCCTCAGCCCCAGAACAAAGGCTCAGGGTGATGGATGGGCTCTGCATTTTAAACTGAAAAACACGGAGACCTGACCAAAGATCCCCGGAGCCAAGGGGGATTCTTTTCCCCAGGAACAAGCCCTGTGGCATCAGGAACCCATCAGAAAAGGTGATTTAAAGCCACAGAATAGTTTCTTCCCGAATGAAAACAAATGAGCTGGCAAAGTATTAATTTAAAATACTTGACTTGTTAATGAGCGGTATATATTATAAATGCTGCTTCTGCGAGGACTGTCTGCCTTTCCTTTGCAGGTGGCTGTGTGCCTGCCCTGCTCTGGTATGTGGGTACCTCCCCCAGAGCCTCCTGCCTCTGCCATTCACCGAGGAGAGCGATGTGCTCGTGGCCTTCTGGCTGGGAGCTCGTCTGGAACCAAAGGTGGCTGTGACTCTGGTATGGCTGCTGAAATTTCAGTAGGTTTTAATGCTCTTCAGCAAATTAACACTCATTTAAAACAGCCTCATTTGTCTTCTGCATTTAAAAAAAAAAAGTCTGAAATAATTTTTGAAACTATTTTTATCTTGTTTTTCTTATGAACAAGGGCTCTCTCAATATCACTCTAAAACAATCTAGATGAAAACCATTGTTTCATCACTCTTTTAAAAGCTCACAGAAATAGCTGACCTTTTTAAATCTAGCAAGCTCAAAATAATTATGACAACACTTTTCCTTTGCTTTTTAAAAAGCATTGTATTTCTGGGTTTGATCATATTTATGTAGAAAATTGTAACTTTTTTTTGAATGAGACAGTCAAGTCAACAGCAAATGATAAAAATACATAAAAATCTATGAAAGGAAGGGACCAGCATTATTTAAAACATTTTATAAGGTAATAAATACAATTTCTAGAGTGAAGCAGCTGACTAAATACCAATGTTGTCGATTTAAACTCTAGCTAGTGGAAATATTTCCTTTACAAATTACACCCCTTTCTTCCTCCCTACGTGCTGAGTGTCCTTTATTTCCGGAGAATGGAGAGAAAGCGAGACCTGAGCATCCAGGCAGAAAAGCAGGCGCTGTCCCGGAGCCCGGGGCGGCCGGGATCCCGCAGCACACAATGGCCCTGCATCCTGCTGGGTAATGAACCCCAAGTGGTCCCTTTCAGGTCTGGAGAGCTGCAGCCGGCGGGATGCTGAGCACGCCGCTCCCAGCTCCAGCCTTCAAGTGACTCTCTGGCCCAACAATGCCACTGGGAAAGGCACAAAGCCCTCTGCTGCTGCCTCTGCTTTCGGATGCAAACTGGCCAAATATGTTGGGGTCAGCAGGACCGCGATGCTCTTTGTTGGCAAATCAAACACAGCCAAGGGTAGGGAAGCGGCAAGGACAGTGAAATTTAACAAACCGCGTTTTCGGAACATGCAGGGGAAAGTGGCTTTTTTTTTTTATTTTATTTTATTTTAAATCATCCCTCAAATCCGCAATCAGGATAAGGTTTGCGACAAAGCCAACAGGAATTCTCGAAATGGAGAGGCCTCTCTCTGTACAGCACAGGTTATTTTGCAACTTTGCTGCTGACTTACCTGAAAAGAATTCCTCTCCCCAGGTTCCTGGTCAGGAACTCGGCCCTTCAAATTCCCCACACAGCACAGTGAGCCTGTGGGGGACAAACTGGGTCTCCCCAGTTTCCTACACTTAAGCTTTCATCTGTGAAAAATCCTTTTTATTGAAGGCAAACTGCAGCATAATTGAGCTAAATCTCGGGCCTCTGTTGGGGGTAGCAATGCCACGCACGGTGCCTTGCAATGCCTGCCATCCCAGGGATTTTTATGAGATCATATTTCACAAGGAAATAAATTTCCTCCTCCAGCCTGATGCCATCAGTTTACCAAGTGGTAAATAGCTATGGATACCCTGTGTGCTGTTTTGCAAAGTGTTTGTGGATACTGGAGGATGAAAGTTGCCCAAGATAAGATCTCAATCACTGAAATCTGGAGAGCGATTGAGAAAACAGCCCCATGGGGGTGTCACAGGTTCCCTGGAGGAAGCCCAGGCACCCCCTGCATCCACTCAGCACCAGCACAACCCACAGGAAACTATTTATCACACTGCCTGTCCCGGCACAGCCCTGCTTCCATGACAGTCCTCTCTCTGCCTGCAATTCCCAAGGCACTGACTTGAATTGATTCATCCCTAGACTGGATGGAATTTGGCATCAGATTGTTTAGTGTAAGTCCATCCATGTCACTTCTCTTTCAAGAAGAAAAGGAAGATAATATCTGAGCAAATATAAATTCTCCTCCCTCTACCTACCCAAATTTTCATGGGAAACAACAGATGGGTGCTGCCTTGCACAGTAAAAAAATCAGTGAACTGAGTTTAAGGGAGGTGTTTTTGGAAAGGCTTTCGGGTAGCATGTCCTACGGATGGCTGAGGCATCCATAGGCACTCCCTGATCCTGATGGAAGGGGCACTGTGGGCCCTACAGAGCAGTTAACTCCTCTTAGGCAGCAGCCAGGACAGCTCTATCACCATAAAATCCTGACCATTGTCCATGACCAGCAAGCAGTGCAATGCAACAAGTGTGGTCTTTGTGCCACATTCAGTCCTGAAGCCAAATGAAAGAAGGTCAAAGAAATGTGAAGTCATGCTGGTTTCCATCAAAGGTTTTCCCAAGAAACTATTAATTTTCCCCAGATAAGAAGGCAGAGACAGCTGGATTGCCAGCAAGATTTCTAGCTTTTGGTAGCTCCTTCAGAACTGAATCCTGTGGATTTCTGCTCTGAGAAAAGTGGGAAACTCAAAAATTCAAACTGAAATTTGAATCTCATTCTTGCTAATTTTGGATACATCACTCCAAAAATAAGACAGGATGCCTCCTAGAAATTCTAAGATGTGGACCATCAGCTGCTGACACAATGCAACAGCCCATGGAGAACCCTCCTCCCACCCCTCACACCAGACAGAAGCTCTCAGCACCGAGTGATCTTCCCTTGGGAGTGGACAGTTTCCATGCACTTGGATTTAGAAGAAACATTTCACTGCCAGTTGCTGGAAGCAAAACAGGAGGTGTCAAACACATCATTATACCTCATCCAGGTTCATCACACAGGCCAAGATTTGGCCTCTTCTTCTCTTTACCTCTCCTTTTGATAATCACTCTTTCATCACTTCTCATTGCCGTAAGGAGGTTGATGTAAAAATCTGCTCCATGAGATTTACGCTTTGTTTTAAAACAGGCACTTGCTATTCAGTAATTCCTTAATGTGAGATTGTGAAATACCTAAACCAGGGCCTGATCTGGCAAGATAACGAGCACGTGGATGGCTGCTGAGCTCGGTGGTAATTGCGTGTTAACACAAGCATCAGGAACCAAAAACGTGTGATGAAAAGGGAAGCTATCTCGAGCAGTTTGATATGACATCCAAAGGATTTACCCAGGTCAGAGCAACCTGATGGATTCCCTTGAAAGTGAATCTCCTTGGAAGCTTTCCTTCATCCTGGAGAAAGCACGGGGGATCAGAAAAGGAGTTCTTCACAGATAGTGTGATACTCAGCTCAAGCAATCCTTTAGGTGCACAGGAGAGAAAAAGAGGGTGATGGGCTAAGGGTTAGGAAACACTATTCTCTCCCATGTACATCCCCCATCTTGCAGATGCAAAAAAAAAAGGGCTCAGACAAATAAATCCACAATGCAGTTTGGAAAATGGAGGGTTTTTTAGAACATTGCACAGCACACAAACTCCTGAAATTTGTACTTTCTTTCAAAGAGTTTGAATTATTTTAAAAATAAATATGTATTCACACAATGATGCAGGTTCATCCTCTAGTGCTTCATTTTTTTTTCTTTAGATATTTTTTGTATTAAGTGGTTTCCAAACCCTCTTAGGATGTAAAATACATATAATGAAAAACCTAAAATAAAAAGCACTTGGAAAGTCAGTGAAGTTCATGGGATTTCTAGTAATATTCTTAGTGTATCTGAATTTGAGACCTTTTCCCCATGTTGATTTGATACAAGATTTTAATGTCTTTTGGAAGCTAACAGCAGCTTCTCAACAGAAATATCTATTATTTTCCCCACTCCCCAATCTGCAAAGGATGCCTTTGTAAGATCCTTGGGTAAGAGAAATCGTTCTGGACCGAGGTTTCAGTTCTGTTGGTTTTCTTTAACTTCTGATTCCCCTTTGTGACAGCACCCAACAACATGCTAACACACAGTGCAGTGCCAGCACAGCTCTGCACTGCATCATATTCTTAAAAATCATGAGGTGGGCATGGTGCTTTCCTGTGTGCTGCAAGGAATGGGGTGATAGTATGGAGCAGTCCCAGCTGCACCTTGGAGCTTCAGACCACGTGTTTTCTGCAGCCAGTGCTTGGGTTGCTTTCTGTCTTGGAGGGGAAGAAGGAGCAGCACAGCTCACTGGCGAGGCACAAGCTACTCCTGTTTCTCCTGCAGTCTGGAGGAGCTCAGAAACTCTTTGCCTGTAGGAGTCTGACTCACCGTATACCAAGCAGCCAACATAAAGCCAGTGAGGCTTTTCCTTCAGTGGATGAACTCGGCACTCAGAGATGATTGTAAAGCAATGCTCTCTGTGAATGTTGATCCCGCTGAAAGGCTTTCCCTGCTAATCTCAATAGCCCTAATTTCTTTAGACATTCCAGAAGGATTTTGCATCTCAGTCTAGACACACTTCATCCCTCTGTTTTGAGAGAGAAAGCCTTTTGAAACTGCCAGAGTTCCTTTGTTTTCCTGCTCTGAAGGGCTTTGGTGCCTGTGAACAAAATAGGATAGGCTAGGATGAAGATGAACTCTTCAAAGCACACTGTTTCCCTACACATTATTCAAGGTATAGGGTGTATATCTAGTTTCTAGTCCCTTTCTGCTCCTTGTTTCTTAAAGTTCCCTATTGAAGTCCATAAAAGCATGAGATCAGAGTTCTAGTTGTGCCTCAGCTGCTCTGACATACAGAAAGTCCCCTCATGTTTCGGTTTCCTATAAATATTCTCTTTCTTGTGCAAATTAATCATGCAATGTCTATACAGTGTTTAAAGCATTAGCTGGAGTCGAGACTAGAAAGGCACAATCACGTCTGCTTCCGTTTCCCTGTGTGAACTCCCCTGCTCAAGAATCAATCTCGTAGGGAATAAATACCTTTTGCTGGGATTTCTGAGTATTCTTGATGTCAAATGGAATGAGACCTGACTACATTCATGTTTGAGTTTTTTTGGTCACATGAGTGCTCACATATGGAAGACAAACAATGCTTTTAAAGGCAGAGATCAGTAAGTTATTGCCTGGCCCGGTGAGAAGAGAGAGACATCGAGGCTGGTCCCATCGTTGTGCCAAGGCTTATTTTGCAATAAGTAAGTCAGCAGCATCTTAAATGCAAAAGCAAGGCAATGTATTTTATTATTTCCTTACCTTTTCATGCAGTCCTCCTGAAAAATGTCACAAAGTGTGACTCATCACATCTGCATGAAGTTATGAAAAAAGTAAGCCTTGTTAACCTGCTGTTTGAAAACCAGAACACTTTTATCAGTTCATATAATTGCTAACCCCTTATTCACTGTTCAACACTGAAGGGTTCTTTGCCTCCTAAGATCCCACTAATTGCTGACAGATTTGATTTCTCTGTGACAGCAGGAGTCCTGTTTCTGGCCTTTACATCAAGTAATTGCTTTATTTTTCTCCCTCTGCTCTGAAAAACGGAATTCCCTTCTCCCCTGCTTGAACCTCTGTAATGACTTCTTTCTATGTTATTAAATCCTTGCCATTTAAATCACATTTAGAGATGTTTTGAATAACTGATTCCAATTACTAAGGCTCTTACTAAGGAGCAGCTGAAAACGCAAGTCATTACTTGCCCATACACAAGCAGCTACACCTTGCAGCAAAGTCTCTGGTGGACTGTATTTTATTTCTCCTCAGTAAGGTGCAATTTCTACTCACAGGAGGCGAGTGTTCAACAAATATACAGCTGCTGGAGTCCTCGTGGCTTGTTGCTTGTGCAAAATGGAGATCTGATTTGATATTTATTTTATAAACAGCGCTATTCCTTACAGAAGCCATCCGGCCCTGCCCGTAGCGGCTGGGGAAGCCTGCTTGGAACAGCAGCAGGGATGAGCAGCTGACCCACGAGTGACCCACACAAGGTTACTGTCCCCAGATCTCCTAAAAAGCACGGCAGGGTGAAAGGAAACACGGCTACAGGTCGTACATTCCTTCTGGGAAGCACAACCAACTTCTGCTGTTCCCAGCGTTGCTTTTTTATACAGGTCACGATTCCTTGAATGTACCAAAACTTCCCGGCAATAACAGCTGAGTTCACTTATTAATCATACTTGTGATCATTAGCGCCTTTGCAGGAAGAAAAAAAACGTGCCAGGAGATGATTATTTGACAAATTACTGCAGGGGCTCAGCATAATAGCTTTGCTGATACAATCAACATTGAGCCGTAAAAAAAAAACCAACAAACAAACTAAAAAAGAAAAGAAGAAACTTCCAAACTGTTTATGAAAAACACCACCCTGTCAGCCGAAAGGGACTGACATTTAAATAGCTACCACGCAGCTGATTTCACAGGCACACACAGTTACTATCGAGGCACATGTAAACACCTAATAAATGAAGATAATCCATAAGAATGGAGGAGTTTGCATTTGTCTCCAATTCATGGGTTTATTAGGAGCACGAGTGCTGCCATCTGAACTCTGGCTGAATCTGTACTGGAAGCCAGTGCTGGCTGTACTGGGAGTCTGTGTGCAGCTCCCAGCGTCTGCTGGGACAGGCTGGACTGCTGCCTTGGAGCTGCACAAGAAAGAAATAATCCCTCCTGTATTTGCATAGTAACTTTCTGGCACTTCCTTCACTCAAGCCATGATAATTAGCCCTGCTAATATGCACAAAGGCAGCAGTTCACTTTTGACCAGCAGAGTGAAACTACCACCAAGTGGAATAAAAGGTAGGCTGATAAAAGCACACCCTGACCACTACACTTGGTCAGTGGTCAGGGCTTCTGTCAGCACAGCTGAGCTGCAGTGAGGATCTCGCCCTTCCCCAGCCCTGACAGCCCTGACAGGAACCAGCACAAGCCATTCATTTTTAGACCTTAACCTGTGTAACAAAATTCACCTCTCAAAATGCAATTATTGTTTTCAGGTAACACTATTTTTCTTAATAAGTAGATACAGTAGTGCCTTAATATTTTTGTTCTATTTGTCCTGGAAAGTTATTTGGTGAAGTGTAAGGTGTTCCTATAATTCAGTTGGAAGAAGAGTGCTTCTTCAGATTGCCTGAAAATGTGAACAGACTAATATCTGTACATCTCCTTACAGGCACTGCTGTGTTTTCATGGACAGATAGATAACTATTCACTGAGGCCCAACCTTACTGCCACTGAAATAAATGAACATTTTTCCATTGACTTCCTTAGGCAAAGATATGGATTCAGAACCCAACTGCCAATACTAATATTGCCTCAAAAATACCACTTCATGCATATAAAATTATACTTAATGAGCAAACTAAAGTAGGTGGGTTCATTTGGTATTCAGAGATAAGCTTCCTAAATGTGTAAATTAAAATAAAAATAAAATTTTTATGAGTATAGGGGAGCTGTTTTCTGTTCCTTTGTGCAGATATTATTCACAACTTTTCCTTTCTATGCATAGAAATAAAAGGAGATTGAAAACAGGTATGAAACTGGTTTGAAAAAAAAAAGCAGGACAATATCAAGAAAATGAATAGCTGTGATGCTAATTTTGTTGCTATGAGCACAGACCAATACCCCTGGCGAGGCACATGTGGTGTGCAAGGCCCTGGCCAGGGGCTAATGAAGGGACTCACCTGCACATACCAAGCACAGGCTGAGAAAGAAATGTTGGCTTGGTGCTGAACATCCTGCCTTTCGTGCATTTTAATTAACCCCATTATTGGTTTTAATTAGAGATGCTTAAGAGGGAATAATGGCCGAGTTTTGATCCGCTCCTTCCAGCGCGGCAGCGGAATCCGAGGCAGTCTCAGCCGCTTCCCCCCCAGAAATCACGAGTCAGCATTTCCAGAGGGCTCCCCGTGCCTTTGCTGCCAGTGTGGGAAATACAGAGGGGTGGAATTTCCCTCCCGGGGGTCACAGCCCGGGGCTGGAGCTGCAGCCTGGCAGCATCCCCGCCGTGCCAGCCCAGGGGTGCCCGCCCCGAGCGCCGGCGCTGGAACCACTTACCCAGCTGTACCTCGGGCACCTGAAATTAGGCCCAGAAGGGCAGGCTCTACAGAATGTTTGAGAAAAGAGCAGCAACGTTCTCAAAAGAGCCAGGATGTCAAAATTCACTTTTGAAAATCTCCCCAGGAATCCCATCTATCTGCCTCTTTAGTCACTTTGAAGGTTGGTGATTAAATCCATACTTACAGTGTGATTCTCCCACACATGGGGAGCAATGGGAGCTTTGTCATCACCACTAATGGGGACAGGATTGTGAGGAATGAAATATGCAAGGAGTATGCGAGGGGGAAAAAAAAAGGCTTGAAAATCATCAAATGAAAAGAGCCAGGGGAGTTTTTAATTTTTGTTCATGCTTTAATTACTGAAAATGATATAAGCACTTTGCCATTTTTAAAATGGTTAAGTTCTAAAAGGTTTGGGGTTGTTTGTTTGTTTCTTTTGGGAATGAGTCACAATAACCAAGAGATATAAATCAACCCATGGTTTTGCTTTTCTTTTCTTCTGCAGCCACAGCTTAAACAACCAAACAGCGGGGCAGCTTCTCCACAGCCTGGATCCCCCCCGAGTGCTCTGGGAAGGCTGGTGAGGGGCTGGCAGCACTGCTCAGTGCAAGGCGTGTGCCAGCCCTGCCAGCTTTGCCCTGATGGAGTTGTCTCACCATCTTCTAGACGCCCTCCTGGTTTGGGAGCCCTCCCAAGGAGGCTGGTTCCCCTTTGCTATACTCTTGGGACGTTTTCCTCCTCGGTTCAAAAAGGAGAAATGCTTAAATTTGAAGGACAGCCCAGATTTTGTGATTATTTTGTGTGAGATTCTTACTCCAGTTTAGCAACTCCATAGGGCTTGGCTGAAAAATGTATCAGGTCATGCACCCAAACCTTCTTCCACTTTCATATCTCTCTCTACCTTCCCTCTGCCCCCTACCCTCTCCCATATAAGCACCTGACTTCAATCTGCTCCTCTCTCTCTGGAGGTGAGAGCCCACAGTGTGCCTTGAGTCCACAGGGAAGGAAGCCTGTGGAGCCATCCCAAGCCATCCCAAGGTTTCAGCTTTCTGTTTCACAGAATTGCAGAATTTCTGCAAAATGCAAATAGTAGCTCTCCTGTGTCTCTCAGGCATACTGTGAGGATAAATGCATTAAAGATGTGCAGTAGTCAGAGTCCACATCAGGGCAAAAAATCTTAGGGAAGATAAATACGCCTGTAGACACCAAGTAGTCTCTTTCTTTGATGCTTTAATGCTTTTATGGTCAATAAAGAAACCTTGAGTTTCACAAAGGCTGTCTGACAGTTCCAATATCTGCATCCTCCCCACATCCTCAGCGATGTCTGTTTGGATCTCTGTGTGATGCTGATGTTGTTGGTAACATTTTCACGTATGATAAACCAAACTAGAAACCTGGTTTGTCCTTAGCAGTGGATTGGTTTGCAAAAATGAAGCAAAGCACAGTTCAATCACTTGAGAACACGAGGAGAGAAAGATTACATGAATATTTCTGTGTTACATGAAAAGATGTGGAAGTTGTTTCTTCATAGGAAGAAGAATAACTTGGAAAAGGAGTAAATATAATTTAATAGAAACACCAGTGGACATTTGTATTCCCCTTGGCTTTAGTTCAACCCAGTCAAGAGCTTCCTGTGATAAATTCAGGGAAAGCCATCGCTGGATGAGACCGAGCTGCAGGGACCTCGTTCCAGTGGCTGCAGCCCCAAGGCAGCCCCTGCTGGGAGCTGCTCCCACCCCCACACACACGGGAATGGGAGCACAGCCTCGGTGTGTGGGAGTTACACACCCTCAGCGTGGCCAGATGCACCTGCACTGGACCACGAGGGATGGTGTTATCAACCCCCTGCCCCAGGGACAGTGTCAAACTGCATGTACAGCTTCACTGCTCTCCTCTCCTGTGGAGTGTTACCCACTCAGTCACAGCTGCCTCAAAGGAGAGCTTGTGTGGGTTTTTTTTTTCTTCCCTGGAACATTTGACTAAATCACATTTGCAGATATTTCAAATGTTTCATTCACGTGACACCTGAGCTTTATTTACTTTTGAAATAAGTCATCTCATTAACAGAATTCATTACCCATTATTACTGTCATGTCACTCTCCTAATAAAAGGAATGACTGTAGAAGCATTCAGTGGCTTAGCTGGTAGCATAGTGAGCTATTATGCAGCAAACCTGCATTCATGCTGTACATTGGTATGCCAAGGCTGGCAGAGACTAGGAGCATCAATGAGTAATAGTCTTAATCTCTGAGGGGAGGATTATGTTGTGCTGCACTGCAAATACCTCCTACTGTTAGCAGGATAATACTTCAGATGGAGCTATAAATTGTTCAACAAATAAGGACAGGTGCTGGAAAGAGGGTGGAAAAAAAACACCCTGCAATGTTCCACCATTATCCCCAGATAAGAGGTGGGAAAACTGTTGTTCTCACTGCTAAACTATTATCACTCTTTCTCCATTTAAACCACCAGCATGGCATGGCCAGCCACTTAAAAGTGAAGTGCCTTGATAGCAGTTGGGTCTCTTCTTCCCAGAACTGCTGTTTGCTTTTGTGACTGCACAAATGCTGGCTGTGGATACGTGGGGCATGAAGGGATGGTGGATCACGGACAGGGTGCCCCAGACACACGGTCCCTCCTCCCTGGGTGAGCTCTCTGCTCCAGAGAGTCCAGTGGCACATCTGACCTGGGCAGACCATGCTCCTCACCGTTTGCCTGCTCTGAGGAGCAGTTGGCATTCATTCCTGTCCACAGCATGACAACAGGCAACAGGCCCTGCTAAAAAGTCCTATAATGAGAAAGAAATTTCTCATTTACTAAAAGGGAAAAAGGAAAAAAAAAACCTGGCTCACTTTTCAGACCATCTTTTGCCACAATATGTCAGTGAATATCACAAAGCTAAGCAAATGGTATTATTCCCACTTTACAGAGGACAGATAGGAGATAAACATTAAAAAGTATTGAAGCAGTGCTTGTGCTGGGATAAACTTTGTCCAGTGGCCTCTGGAAGATGTTGCTCTATCACAAGGCAGCAGAAGAGAGGGCATTAAATAGCAGTGTACAGACCACCAGCTCAGGCTAAAATATAACCCAGAATTCACTCCTAAACACAGGTTGCATTTCACAGGTAACAGTGATTTACCATGGTCCCAGCACTTATCTCTACCATTACCCCCCTGTTCTTCCCTCTGCTGGGATTTGCACTTCATCCAAAGCCACATCCAGCCACACAACAAACCAGCAGTGGATTTTGAGTGGGAAGCAACACTTTCGGTCTCACAGGTTAATTCTGGAGTCTAGCTGAGGAGCTTTGCCTTGGACCAAGGCAGCAGTTAATTTAATTTACCCAGTTTACTTCTCAAGGAACAGAGTTAAATTCTCCTGCTTGTCCAGCTGTAACTCAGGGCCATGTTCTTTGCCCAGACCACGGCTCATGATGCACTGAGGGCCTGTTTCTCACCATGTGAAACAACACCTTTTGATTAGAAGTGCCCAAAGGAACATTTCCAGGTCTCTGAATTAGCAATTTTTAAATGCTTTTGCTCATGGAATATTTCCACAATTGCAAACCCTGTTCTGTTCTGGGATTGCAGCAAATGCTGAAATATTGACCTCGCCCATCAGTTTGAAACTTCTTTAAAAATTTTATCTAAGCTCAAACTTGTTCATCCATGAAAAGCGGGAAGAGAGACCTCTTTTGGGCAAACTCTTAGCAACATGTGATTTAAATGATATTGTGGGTCTGATTGCACTCCCAGCCATGCACATGGGGGCAGTCAGTAATTCCCCCATATCAGTCATCTTTCCAGTCTGTTGAAGGCTAGTGGAGAATCAAGGACATAAAGCAGCAGAGGATAGAACTAAACAGATTTTTCTGCAAGAAGCAATGGAACAAATGAAAATGGTGATGCACTGGTTTAATTTTTGATTTTTGTGTTGATCCCTCTTTTATGGGAGGTGTGTGCAGCCCTGCAGAGCAGCAAGGAGCCACTGCTTTTCCTTGCAGAAGGCTTGACCTGCTGTTCACTGAAAACAGATTTCATCATTTTACCATGTCTGCATCTTTCTTTCCATAAATTAATAACTGTTTTCTCTCAATTTCCCCACTTTCACCACTGAAATGCCTGGTTACATTTGTTAGAAAGTTAAACTGATCATAATTGCAAAGACTGGGATAAAAGAAGTGTGTCCCTCCTTCAGACCAAGTTCTGGGTCTGAAGATTTGCTTTAATACCTCTTCCCCCAGTCCCAGCCCCTTGTCACAACAGACCAAACCCAAGTGTTTTCTTCAAGAGAGAGCTTTGGTTGGAAATGGTGGCACTTTGTGGCTGGAAAAACATCCACCCCAGCATGGGAATTCTGACTTCACAGCTTCTGCGGGAGCTGGGGCCTTTTTTGACACAAAAGGGAACTTTTCAGAGTCAGGGCTGCACCCTACTTGCACTCACACCAGATCAACCACTGCTGCAAGCGGTGTAAAGGGTCTTTATGGGGATTGCAAATTTAAAGCCATGGGACAGTTAAACTCTGAAAATGCATTAGCACAAAAAATCCCAGTATCAAAATCCAAACACACTCTGTTTCACCAGCATTGCTGCAAACTACCCAGTGCATCCCAGTACTCTGGTTGGTTATCAGCAGTCTTTGGAAGAGTTTTTATCTTTCTGATTTAAGATACAGTGTTACTTGAAACCCCCTAACAGTAAATCAAACGTCAAAAGATGGAAAAAAAAATTTCCATCACCCTCTGCTTTTTATAAAAATATATCAATTTAATAACTTGGTTTAAAGAAAAACAGAATGATCATGTTAAAATACTGCCAAATTTATAAACTTTGACAGTCCCACATACTGAGATGAACAGGCAAATTTATTTAATAAGAAATAAAATACATTTTCTCCCTGCATTCATTGAAATAATAAGACAGACACATCTGTCCCAAATTTCTTTTAAGGAACAGAATGGCTGCTACTAACTAGAAAATAGTGCCTTTCTGCTGGCTTACCTCAAGATAAATTTACAGCTTCACTGTAATGGTATCAGAATTCAAAATGTAATAAGTTCAAGTAGAAGGAGATCAAACATTTCTGTCCACATTAACTCTTTGATGTCACCATTCAATATCCCACAGTGAAAGACGGGGGTGTAAAATGCAAGAAAGTTTATGCAAGTTCTTGCTGCTCTCAAAGTCGAAATATCTGCAGGGTCTGCTACGTGGGGTTTGCACATTCCCCTGGGAATGTGTGTGGGGCACGGTAGAAGGTTACACTGCCCCAGGAATTACAGACTCACATGCTTTTTGAGAGGTGCTGGCCTTGTTGTAGGCAAGACCTCAGAACCTCATGGTCCAGCAGCTGCTTCGACACCTAAACCAGCTCTTGGAGCTAAAAACTGTCCCAGGAATACCTCAGTGCAGTCAGAGTGATAAACCATTTCAAAAGGGTGTCAGGAAAGGGATGATCCATCTGCCACCTGGCCTCAGAGGAGGGATAGACCACTCTCACCCCAAAACAGTGCAGAAAATGGGAAACAATGACTGCAGCTGTACCAAAGAAAAATGGCACAGTTTTCCAGCCAAAGAATGGCTGCTTTCTCTCTCACAGCAGGTAGAGATGTTACAGCATGTCTCCCTGCATCTCCACAGCAAGGGATTTAGAAATGTCCCACATCAAATGGAAACCCTTCTTTATGGATTTCTGCTGTCCTCCCAGACCAGACATTTCTCCTTCATCTAAATCCTTTGGCCCTCTCTGCTTCCTTTGTGCTTCTCAGGTGGCACCAAGGAGATACCAGGAAAAAACAGCAAGGAATTTCCTTATTTATGAAGCTAGAATCAGGTCATGCAGGATAAACAGGCACAATTGTTTGGTTTCATGTGGTATGCCCAATGTTGGGAAAGAGCAGACACTGGTGCCCCATTTTGGGGAGCTGTGCTAGGAAACCGAACTTTAGGGAAAGTTTTAAAAACAGAAGGCAGGGCAAGTGTGCCAACAGCAAGCTCTGATGGTGAACCTTCCTAATGAGAAGCAAGCAGGGGTTTACTGGGGGTAAACAGGAGTCAGCTAAAGGGGCTACAGCTGCCCATCGGTGCTGCCTGAGAAAGCCCTGGTTTGAGGGCTGATGTGACAGCACTGCAGCTGCCCAGCACGCTCTGTGTGCCCTGGCACACCTTCAGCCTGTGCTGGCCAGGGAGGGCTTTTCTGGCCCAGCCTGAACAGCTCTGCAAACAAGGCAAGCTGTATGAGCAAAAATCACTTGATGCCAGTATAAGCTGGGTTTCCCTGAAAGCCTTTGCCAGTGTGAAGTGTTCTTAAAAACTGTAAAAACAAAACCCCCAGAATGTCACAGCCTTGGCTGGCATTGGCATGTGTGCAGAAGTTTTAAAGATACATTTGGCTCAGGTTTGCTTTTGCTGGATAAGGCTGCACCAATGTAATTGAAGAATGTTATGATAATAATAAATGTCATGTTTATTAACGTATTTAACAACATTAATAAATGGGAAGCTGTCAGACTGGTGTTACCCTGAGCAAAGACCATAATAACACTAAGTGGTAACTCTGGGGGACGAAGTGAAAACAAAACTCTTTCTTCTGATGGAGCTGTAAAATCTGTAACTGAAAACTCAAGCAGAATCTCTCCCACCTTTGTGAAGAGGAACTTTCAGACAGGGAAGGTTACTTAGCAGGGTCTAGAACATACAATGAAAGCAGGAAAGGAAAAAGAAATGAGCTTGTGCTATGACAGGTCAAGACCTCTGGTTCCCAAAGGCTATTCCTTTGCTAACAAAAGTGTTTTGCTGTCTATGAAACAGGAAGTTAACATCCTTGTCTATGAGAAGCAGCTAAAGTGACTTAACCTGCCACAGTAAAATGAAACCTTCCATGAGAGAGTCCCAGAGGAAAAATTATGGCCCTGAATGTAACTGCCTGGGACAAAGCACGTGTTCTCCAAGGGACAGATGGGCCAGACTCTGCCTCAGAATAAAAATCCTTGCAAACTAAAATTAAAAAGTAATTACCTGATTAAGGGTCACAGAATTCATTACTTTGTAGATAGGGCTTATTAGAACAAGAGAATATCAGATGGACACAACAAGTATGACCTGCCACAAACCAGCTAAACCAAGTCTGCACATAAAAATGTACCATTTCATTCTGTGGAGCTGTCTGTTTTTCAGAGCTCTGTTAGTGCTGGGCTACAGCTCTGCTCAGTGGCAAACAGGTGATGGCCCACCTTCTGCACAACTGGCCCACAGTGGGGACTGTAAATGGGGAGACTAAAGAGCTGGGGGTCAGAAGGGTCCATGTGCCCCTCTGCACTTGCCAACTGGACTTTGGAGAGGGGAGGTTTTAAACACATATTTTAGCACATTTTTTCCTATTCAACCAGCACTTTTCCCATAAATGCTTGCAGGTTAGGAGGGCATTTGGACCCTGACCAGACAAAGCTCTTGAGCATTTCCAAGTAAAGAGCTTGGAAGTCAACAGGATTACTCACCTATCTGAGAGCTCGAAGGAGCAAGGGAGGCAGAGTGTGTAGGGAGAGGTAATGTGTTTTATGAGGAAAACTGATATAACTGCAAAAAATGGACGAGCTCCCATGGACACAATTTTTAAGTGCAAGGTTTTAGTTTCTAGTGCAGATGAATTATTTGGTTTACACCTTCTGTTGCTTTGAAACACCTCGGGGCCACTTTCCTCCCTTTTTCAGCCACTTGGCTGAGGTGCCTTTTCCCACAGCCTCGTCAATGAGATGTGAACTGCTCTCTAGACGTGCCTATCCTTCTTTCACAGGGCACCTGAGGCATCTCCTGAATTATATGCCTATAATTCAAGGGGATTTAGGACACCTGACGTGTCATGTAATGCTACACAATTACACCCCAGATCCCAGCTTTCAGCATCTGAAATCCAGCAAACCCAGATGAGGTGATTTCAGGCTGAGTTTCTTCGTGGTTCCATTATGGATTACTTTTTTTGGACAAAGATTAGCTGCAACACAAAGCAAATCTAAAAAAATCTGGCTCTGAATTCCTTATATACTCAACCCTCTAATCCACCCTCACATAATCTGTTCTATCACACAGCCCTTGGTGTAGGTGTGGAGCTCAGATCTGATGACTGAACGCTATTGTGTGAACACCCCCACGGCCCTGGCAGACGGAGCTGTTGCTGCAGCTCTTCCTTCTGCACAGCAGCCAGGCCTGAGCACCCCTGCTCCCCACCCACCCCTCCACCCCATCTGTGCTCCCTTCTTCAGCACACTCCAGTGCCAGGGAATTCCACAGACCAGGCTGGTGTCTGAGCTTCACCCCCTGCTCCGAGTCTGCCTGGGCTGGATGGAGAAAGGTGCAGTCCTCACCTGTGCTTGACACCACCAGAGCAGCAGCATCCCAGCTCCACAGGTGAGGTGGAAAATGGGATGGACTGCGCTTCCTACTGCACAAACCTGTGAGCTGACAGGTCAGTTTGTGAAGATGTCTGCCCTCTGACAGTTTGAAGCCATCCCCCCTTGTCCTGTCACTACCTGGCCTGTCAGAACTGCCTCTCCAGCTCTCTTGGAGCTCCTTTAGGTTTGGAAGGGGCTCTAAGGTCTCCCACAGCTTTCTCTTCTCCAGCCTCAGCCTGTCTTCTTAGGAGCATCTTTGTGGCTCCTTCCTATTTTGGAGCCCCAGCCCTGGATCCACACTCCAGGCAGGATCTCACTGGAGCAGAGCAGAGGGGCACAGTCACCTCCCTCCACCTGCCAGTCACTGTCCTTTTGATGCAGCAGCTACATGAGTTATTTCCATTTCTTGCTCTCAAGAGACAATCATGCCTTTCACTTCCATATAGCACCATTCTTAGTTCCTTCCTCCCTTCATATATATTATTTATGCCAGTACTGCAACTTCACAATCAAACAACTTCCTCATTTATATTTGTCAGCCTTCACAGTATGTGCAGAACGCAGAGTTCATGAAAAACAGAGGAAGTTCATGAAAAACTGGTGAGCAAGTGCTGCTGCCTGCCAATGAAATAAACTGTGCTACAGAAACTCGAATAGGATGTGTGTCGAATGGTTAAAGAGAAACCAACAAAACAACAAAACAACTTCCACTCACCAAAATACTAATTGCACAGATTGGCCAAAAGCCTCATATTCTTACATGAGTCTACTTCATTATTAAGAAAAAATGTACTAAGAAAGATTGAGTCCCTAGCAAAAGGGAGCTTAGAAAAAGCAATGTCAGGGGGATACAGGACAATGGCAGCATATCCCTTATATTTGCCTAAAGGAAACCCTTCTAATTTGAAACCTAACTCAAAGCTGTTGTCAAATATCCCATTGGCTGATTCCAAAATCTGTTTCAACAGCTCAACCCTTTTCCATATCACTGGAACTGCACAGGTGCCTACAAAGGTATAATTTGACTTTTTTTCTTATAAAACAGCTCATAAGTAAAAAATACCCTGTTCTAGCTATTATCAGACATATTTTTCTAGGTGGCCATAATGACAAAAGCAGTGTAAGCCACTCCCATCATTAAAGCTTTGGGAGTGACCAGCCTGGGTACACGGGCTCTGTGAGATCAGACAGAAAATGCCTGCCAGCAAATTCCTATCCAGAAGGAATCAGAACTCTGGGTAAAAGGTGATTTCAGCATCTCTGGCCTAGCAAAGTAATGCCAGTTCAGGTATATGGGATTGGTTGCTTTCCACTCTTGGCCAGCTCAGTCAGTGTGAATTTTTAGGCAGGACAGGAGGACTCAGAGCAGGAGTCTATCTTAGGGAAAGAACAAAACACCCTGTGCCATAAATCTGCTTCTTTTTTGTTACAAAAGCCAACCTCAAAGGTTCCTTTGTGAGCTCTGGAGGTTAAACCAAGGCAGTCAAGCTCTTGTTTAGGCAGTTCTTGTCCAGCCACACACCACTGACCCAGAATCCCAGGCAAATGGCAAAAGCCCTTGAGAGCATTCCCAAGCAGAAAAAAACAAATAGTTGAAGTTGTAGAAAACCTAGGTGGGTATTAGTCCTCCTTGTGCTTGCTTTTTAAAAAAAACAACCTTGTAACACACCCTCATTTTCAAATTCACAATCACATCTTTTAATGGTTGTGGCTTATGCCAGCTCTCTGGATTAGTAAACTGAAATAATGAAATCGGGAAATATCTTCCTACCATCAAGAAAATAATAATAAAAAAAATAGTTTTAGGGCTTTCCCAAGCATTTGCAGTGATGATCTTGCCAATCAATTCTCAGTGTGTAGTGAGCAGAAAAGAACTAATTATATGACTTTTTTTATTTTTAATTTCAGAACAAAGAACATATAATAATTATTGGTCCTGGAAACTTAAATATAGAATATGCTATAATCCAGAGTTCACTATGACTTGAGGAACTGGTAATAATAATAAGGCATTATGCAGCCCTAAGGAGCTTCATATCTAGAAGGTAAATACTTAAAAGCCATGGTACATCAGCAAATCCAGAGGCAGGAATAGAGATTATTATGGTTTTAGGTGAGGGTACATTATAATTCTTGTTTTTAAATCAGCTTTAAATCTGGTTGCAGGAGAGCTGGAATTCAGAAGAGAGATTTGGTGTGCAACAACATGGGAAGGACCTGCATTTCACTTTCTATACTCCTTGTCTGGTGGTACTATGAAGTAAACAAAAGAGGCTGAAAATCATTAAGAATTAAACAAACTGAAGTTAAAGGCTTTGATCATGGAGTGGAAATAGGAAGCAGATAAGTATGTCGTGTTCTCCTTCATTGTTTTGCCCCCAGACCGGGATGTTTGGAATTTAAAGTCATTGTTTGCTGATTTTTGAAGCTGTTTACCTTTTCTACCTATAATGTTTTGATCTTCTCGGTTCGGTTTGCCATACAGAAGGACTTTCACTGTAAAACAGTAGCCACAAAACTGCCCTTGTTTTTGACAAGCTAAAACCCCTGTGTGGTTACAGTTATTAAATGACCTCTTTATCCTTAAAACACTGAATAGCACCTAAGGCAGAACCCTCCATCAGAAATAACATATGAGCTATTTTATATAACCCGAGAGTCTAACTGCAGTTCCTCTATAACTAAGGGTAGAAAAGTCAAGAAGAGGAGAAAAGCACCCCAAAGAACTGAGGGAAAGGTAACAACTGGATTAATGTTCAACTGCTTCATTTTGGGGTTTGCCATGAATAATTAAGTGTAATTAATAAATAGTGCCCTGAAGATAGGATCAAACAGACTTTGGGTGTGGTGTTTAATCCTTCCTGAGTTGGAGAGTAAGGCCAGCAGCCTATAATGGATTTAACTAATTCTCTTAATTGCAGCTTCATTTGCCTGATCTTTCTAAATGGTATTAATCTAGTGATTTGCAGAATAAGCACTTGGAAAAGACTTACAAAAATCACGGTAGGATCTCAAAGATGTATTTCTCTTCCTAGATTTTTTCAGTGGGAAAAGAGATTTCATTGTCAATGCAAATTCTATTAATTTGGCTAAGTGTTCAGAGTCTTTCCTGGTATAAAATAAGAATTTAAAATGCCATTAACAAATTCAACCCTTAGAATCAACATTGGTAATGACAAATTCTGCAAGACTCCTAATTAGTTATTTATAGATTAAATATTTTTCAAAGGCAAAACTGCAGCGTTTCACTCTCATTTCCATGCTGGGTACTGAAGCACTGCCCAGATTTCTGTGTCTCACAAAAGCATTCAGCAGAAACACGTCCCATGTGTTGACAACCACACTGGGAGACAAGAAAATAATCACATTTCTTTATCACCCTTTGCCTGGACAACAACGAATCTGCACAAGAAGCCTCTAGCTCTGAGCAAATTCCAGCTAAAAGGAGTTACAGATCATACCCTCAGGTCTGCCAGATCAGATCTGCCCTCTGCTCCCACCACACAGCACCACTCAGGTGTTCAGTTCCCTTCTCTACCGAGCTTGCTGAGCCCAGCAGAGTCAAAGCAATTAAGAAAACCTCGAGATGCAGAGGTTAAACCTGCTGCCAGCAGTTCCCTCCCTGGGCACAATGGAAAATCTCTCCTCTGACTGCACTTTGTTGGAGAAAAAGGGACTGAAGTGCAGCTCAGGGGGAAAGGAGTGAAGCTGAGGGGCTGCCTTTGACTTGCCCTGGTGACTGGCTGTGCCAGCTTTGACTCCTGAGCCATCCTGAGCTTGGTCCTGCACATCAGCACTGCACAGGGACCTGCTGAGCTGCCTGCCCGAAGCTCAGCAGCACCCTTTGTGCTGTCACCCTGCAAGGAAAGGGCAGGATTCCCGCTGGCCCAGGGGTGCTGCACCCACCAGCTGAGCCCAGCTCTGCCCTGCCTTCAGCTCGTGGGAAGGACTCTCCCATCTTTTAATTACAAGCTGTGAATAAGATACATAAAAATCTTAATCAAGTACCATGGGCTGTCCAACCATGCACGTGGCTGTGCTGGCCTCATGAAGGTTCACACCACTCACACCTTCCTATTGTTTGCTGCCTCCATTGCTGTATTTTGCCTTCAGTTGGGCTGTAAATTATTAGGAAAATGTGAGGGTTTTTTCTGTGTTTGTACAGCATTGAACATTGAGGATCCAAGGGCCTGTCACCCTACTCTGCTATTAAAAATTAGCAACAGTAATTATTTTATCATAAAATCAAAGAAATAAGGCTGCTTCGAAGCTGCACGTGCTGTTGCAAGTAGCAAAGTGCACATGAAATCCATGGCCCTTTTGCTGCTCTGAGCTAGCCACTAACTCACTTAATTTTGTGTAGTTTAGCACATTACAAGATTGTTCAGGAGTGCCATAAATGATGTCAGGCACCATCAGAAACCACTTCAGAAAATCATTGCCTGTAGCCAGATCAAAAGGTGAACACCTGGAAACTTGCAGTTCTGGGAAAGCAGAATAAATCTTTTTTTTTTTCTCTCTCTCTTCCCCCGCTTTCTCTTCCTCTTGGAGATTTGTTTCTTTTTGCCTTAAAGAATTTGAAAGGTTTATTTACAGCTTTTCAAATGACCCCTAATCTATTTAGAAAAACATAGCATGGCAAATTCATCTCGGGTGTAACTCCATTTGTTGACTTAAGCAGACTTGTGCCAGAAGGGAGCCTGGCCCAGGAGTTTCTCTGCAGAGAAAAACAGCATTTGAATACAAGGATTAATTGGCTTGTTGAGTCCCATCACAGACTGTCCTGGAATATATTTATTAAAGGTAATTCTTTTATTTTGGTAAGATTGTATCAGTAACTGAAACTCATGGCATTAGCTTTAAACCTTGTCTTGTTCCCCAGGCTTTGCTGCTTGAGGCTGATAATTTTCACAGCACCTGACAACGTTTAAAGAGACATTGTATTATGTAGTTGAGTGAAATCTAAGACCATAAATAACTGGGAAAGTTGCTTATTTTGTCAGTTATCAGCAATATAATTAATTACAATCCATCAGGGTCAACTTTCAGGAAGTAATATAAAAAGTTGTTTACTGTGGAAGTGCAGAATTTAAAGATGTGCTGGGAGCCTCTTGCAAAGACACATAGACTCCATAAGTAATATCAAATTTTTTTCTGCTACAGATAACTTAATCAAAAGATAATTGGTTTGTTTAAACTTACAAATTGCTGGCATTCTTCTCTTGACCAGGTTTATATAGTGATTTACTATTTTTATAGGGATTCATTATTTTTCTCAGCAAGTACCAAAAAAATTAATACTTCTAGGAACAAATAAACCCCAGAGAAAGAGTCTGGGGCCCAAACAGCCCTATCAAAAATAGTGTCTGCCTTTCTTCACATGATACAGAGCATGAGTTTGGTGTAAGAGCTCTCCCCACATGCTGTCTGTGGAGCAGGAGCTGGGGGGAGTGCAAGGACACGGGGGAAAGGGCTGGCAAAAAGGATAAGGAAAAGAGACAAAGCAGAGAGCAGGGGGGAAATCAGGGAGGGGCAAATCCAGAGCTGTTCTGACAGCAGAATACAGCAAGTGCAGTTGGGAGGTCGAGACAGGGCCAGGCCATCACCAGACAGGTGACCCTGTTCCCTGCACAGCTGGTGGGTGATGCAATGGTTATGGGGTGAGTCCTCCCCGTCCTGCCCCGAGAAACAAACCCTGCGAAAAACCCCAGTGATGAAGTCAGCAGAAAACTGGTGAATAGCTGATGCATATTTCGGAAGAAGCAGTTGCTTTGCCTTCCTTTGGGTGTTAATGATGTTGTGATTGCGTTGAGTTTTTGGTTTCCTCACCTACAAAAAAATATCTGCGCAGTTTTAATCATTTTAATTATTTTACCGTAAATGAGCTCACCTTAAAGAGCAGCACTTTGTGCAGGCTGTAGAAGGTTTCCATCCCTTTTTTCTGACTTTAACACACAAATGTGAGACTTGTGCTCACTGTACTGTTCTGGCCTCACACTGTGACTTTGGTCACTGCAGTTTAACAATCTGTAAGAAAATCCCGAGGCCACAGGGCACCTGCAAACACTCACCGAGCTGCCCTGATGGGAACAGCACTACAGGGAAATTCGTTTCAAGAATGCAAATGACCTTCCATGTGCAAGAAAGCTGATTTTCAGGAGAAGAATTTATAAAACAGAACCTTTAATGAGGCATCCAAGCAATACTTTTACAAACCAACTTGTTGCTAAAGAAGCTGTCTGGTGTATGCATTGCTGCTAAAACTAATTAGTTTACTACATATGCTAATAAATATGTATTATTAGCAACCAGACATGCTAATAGTTAAGCCAGGACAAAAATACTGAAGTTAAAAAAATAAAAAACAAAAGAATAGTATTCTGTCTGTAGAATCCTGGTTTCAATTACTCAAGCAACTTGAGTTTACACACTATGAGGGAGAAAAAAATATTTATTTTCCTCATACAAAACAACAGCAGGTAATTTAAAAGCAACAAATATAGACAGTGTCAAACCCCAAGCAATTATTTGAGATCAAGTAAATGAAATTCCCAAATTATTTCTCTCCATATATCTGATCCAGTGTCACTGGGATTTTAAAACTGACTTCATGAGAGCATTGTCTGTAGTAACAGTGATATCATAGACACTGTTTTGTGCTGAAATTACCATGTTTGATAACTTTTGTTTTCACTCTGGTGAGCTCTCCAGTATGAATCACACTTACAATCCTTCCTCTGGTTCCAGGTTACAAATGAGAAACTTAAAACTTAAGCTGAAGAGAAACATTTATGTGTTTGATGCTAACTGTAATAACAACTCTATTCAGTTAGAGTTCTTAAACCTTTTAACAAAGCAGGTACTTGACACAAAGTTTTTATTTTATTTTCATAATATTTGCATCTCCCAAAAGTTTGAAGTGATAAACCTGAATGTAGAGTAATATTTCTCAGGATTTGCCATGCAGTTTGCACTTATTAATGTTGCATAATAAATAGATGTTTTAAATATTTGTTCGTAGAGGTCTTTCCTTGAACTTAAGCGTAAGTTATCTAAACAGTTGAAAAAAGATTTATAGTTATGAAGAGGCCTATATGTCAAGCAAAGTTTTATGATATGTTCCATAATAAATTAGCAATAAATGGATACAGGTGACTGTGGAATTTATGGCCTTTAATGTTTTAATGCTTCACTAAAGAAAAACCTATTATTAAGGTCCTAAAGGGTAATACAGGAATACCATCTACAAATTGTCAAATTAAATAGTTGTTGCCAGGTATTTGAACAGTGGAATGTTTTGGCTTGACCAGCAGCAGGGGTGGACAGCAAAGAAAGCAAGAGCAGATCATTTCAGCAGCACAGCTGAAGATTTGGTCCTGCAAAGCTCACACTCTGATCCTCAACCAGCTCTCTCTCAAACACCTGCAATCACCAGGCAACCTGAGTGTCCTGTAGGTCCCCAACTACTCAAACAGGTAAAGGCTGGAGGATTCACCCCTGTTTAAAAGGTGGCCAAAGCCAATGAGGGGAGCTTTGCTTGGCAGAGACCTTTTCAAATGTTTCTGTCCACATGAAAACTACTGTTTGAATCCAAGAAATAACACACTGTGCAAAAGAAAAGGATTTCAGTGTCCTAACACTGTGACCTCAGGTAGTACTGTAGAGTGCCCTAAAACACACTGGGCCAAATGCCAATCTGCTGCTGCAGATGCCTCTGAACCTTTTCTACCAACATCTCTTGAGTGATTAAACCCCCAACAAATGATAAAAAATGTGGGTAAAGCTGATGAGAATCCAACCAGAAGACAAACCAAACCTTTGTGTCAAAACAGGGATGGTATTTGGGGAGGCAAAGGGAGAGAGATCTGCCTTTGAAGGGAAAGCAGACCTGGCAGTAAGGAGTTAAGATCCCAAAGCCATTTGGCAGTGCTGCCCGAGAAACAGCCCCCCCAGGGATGTAGCAGAGACCCAAACCCCCTCAAAATAACTTTTTAAGATGAAGCATATCCAAGCCATTAGCAGGATGTCTGCACGTTAACACATCAGCACAGAGATGGGGCAAGGGGGAGGGGGAAGGAGTTATGCAAAAGTGCTCTCTGGCTGCCATTGGGGCAGTTCATCTCTAAAAGGAAACACATGTTATACAATCCTCTGCCTAATAGGGTTTGGACAGTAATTAAAAAATATCTTTTATTTGGAGAGCTGGGTCTTGAAACTACCAGCTTGCATCATTAATCTTTTTGATGTACTGCGAAGATCTGCAGCAAAGGTCAGCGAGCAGGAGCTCTGCCGGTTGTGGAGGGACAAGCACACTGATGGGACAGTGACCTGCACACCAGACAGAGTGGTTACACACAGTCATCGATCAGCTGTGCTTTGGAAATGGACTGCAGGGTGACCATTACCTGTTCACATCAGCATCTGCTCTCATATCCCTGGGCCACTGGTAAATCACCTCCAAACTACCACCAGCTCCTCAGGAAAAATATCAGGTGAGGCAATTGCCTGGTGAAACTGTTTGAATTGAATGGGAAGCAGGAAGAGGGCTGAGGGAAAGGTATCATGGCCCTCAGGCTGCTTTGTTCTGCTCCTCAGAGATGGCTCCTCAGAGCAAAACCTACTGTAAAATGAGGTGTCTCAGCTTCAAGCTATCCATGTTGACTGTGCCATAACAGTTAGAGCAGCAAACCCAGTGCTACACTCTATCCCCTCAGCATTAACACTGCTCTGCCCCACCAGGGCTTTCATCAGTCCCCTTTGCTCCGGCTGGGGAATCATCTGGTCTAAAGCACCCTGATATCCTCTACCAGTAAAATGAAATCCACAGTGGCTCCTACTAATATAACCAAGCAGAGTTCGTGCTCAGGGGAAATCTATCCATCACCAGAACAGTCACCAAATAACTGTTCCATAGCAGAGAAGGGAGCAGGGACTTTGCCAGCCTCCAACCCTGTCTTGGAAGGTGTGTCAGATTGAGCCCTGTTGTCATTCAGTTGTCCTCCAGCATGGCTTCAGTGAAGAGAGCAGCTCTCCTCTGCAGATAGCTGGGATAATCATTAATTAACCCATCAGTCTTGCTCACTTCACAGTGCCCTTCTGTCATGCTTTACTGCCATGACATCACTAGATGGTTTTCCTTATTTTGACAGTGCTAAGAATCTCTCTTTTGGACTTTTTTTTAGATTTGGGGTGTTTTCAGAAAGAATTTGATGACCACCTGTGATTTCATCTGGAAGTTGTTTTTTACCCTCGTGCTGTGAAGAACCAACTTCCAGATCACCCCCTGTCCATGTGTCTGTCAGATGTGTTCATCTCCTGCTGGGTTGGGCAGGGGGGTTGGGGTTTTTTTCCCCACTATGGGCTTACCTGGCCCTGAGCAGTGACTGCTGCAGGTGAGTTGCAAAGCTCTCTGCTGTTCAGGTGGAGCTCAGATACCACCTACAGGGATGACCTCTGTTTCCAAGAGCCTCCTCTCCAGAGGGCCACCAGCTTGTGCTTCCCAGGGAATGTTCCTTTGCCCCCAGGGAGCATTAATGGCTACAGCAGAGACCAATGTTATAGAAACTCTAAATAATTGTTGATTCCTTGTGCTTTTATTTGCTATTCAACACTTGCCCTAGAAATCCTGTATCACTGTAAAAGATGAATTATTGAGTAAAGATCCCATGATTACCTCTTTGAATTCTTTCTCCCTCAGGCCAGAACAAACTGAGATGATTGTGTGAGCAAAGGATTAATTCAGCTTGACATGTGTCCCCAGATCTGGCTCTAGGGTGTAATATCACCTTTCTATTGTCTCTGAAGCTCTTCCACTCAGGAAACACAGGGGAAAGGTGTCCTCAGATACTTATTATTTATCCTTGGATGGCACAAGTTAGCAGACTGAGATCTTTGTATCCCTCTTAGGTTAACAGTGGTTTTTTATGCCTGACTTCAGTAGCTGTGATGAAGAGTCTAAATAGAGAAATACTCTGGAAAGGTCAGTCCACAAGAACACTCAGCTCCTGGGGACAGGACAAACAAAACAGCTCTTGTGCAAAGACAGTTGATATCTTCTAAACAAAAGGATAATAAAAAATAGGACAGGTGTGCTGGTTCAAACCAACTTGGATTTAATTTACATAGTTAGCTAACTTATTTGTGTAAATGAGATAAAAAACTGCACTACTACTTCACCACAGGTAAAGTTCTTCATTATGACTACAGACTTTTAAATAATGATTTGCAGGTTTTTCTGCCTCTATCTACTATTCCAATATGATAAATCTTTAAACATATTATACAGCTATGTTTCTAAGTTTCAAATGTATGGATATTTTAATGGCATCTACAGTAGTGTTTAAATGAGTATAAAGAAATATAATTTATGGATTTCAGATGCTTCTTCGTTTAAAAGCAGGCTGAAAAAAAAAAAGAAAGTGAGGAAGTGATAGGTACAATGCACCACAATTGCTTTGCATTTGGGATTTTCAAACATGTTTAAACCATTGGAATCTATTTATGCATTCAGATGTATTTCAAAGAGCTTTAAAGAACCTTTCTTCATACAGATGCTGTGCATTGGGAATGGGTGTGAACCAAAGCCCTGCTCTGGATGCTCCTCTTCCAGTCTGTGGCTCTGCATCACAACCTGAATTTTGCAGCTGAGGTCCCTCCCTGTTATGTCCAGGATTGATTATTCTTGTAACACATGTAAGGCATCATTTAAAGTATTCAATTTATATAAAAGGAAAGATGGAGAAACTAAGATGGGGATTTTCCTCTTAGAGACAAGACAAGACTACACAAAATCAGAAATATATTGTGAGAAGAGGTTAAGCCTACTAAAGGGACAGGGGTGCTGTTAGAAAGATGAGGAGGAAGATGCTGAGATCATTGTTTGAAAGAGTTGCTGTAAGAGCTGGTCCTTATACCATACTGATGAAGAAGAAACAAAAGAAAAAAAAAGGAGGTGTCAGTTTGTATGAGTTTAGACATTTCAGGAGTTTCTGGAGAGTCTGCACAGCAAAAAAAAAAAAAGAGTCAACACTGTTGGAAAAAAGAAAACTAAAACAAGACAGAAAAGTGAACAGATCAGCTTCAAGATCTGTGAAGTTGGTGATACTTTCCACATGCTAAGAAGGGCTTCCTGAAAAACTAGAGTGTCCTCTGATGTTGAAAGAGAAACACAACAGAAAAGCACCAGTGGTGTGCAGGTACATTTGCACACACCGTTTCAATACAAAGCAACAGTTTAAGATGCCTGGGTTACTGTCTGACTTCCTGGGTTAATTTATTTAAAGTCTGTTGTTCCATGTTAAGTATTTCCATAACAGTAATGGAGTGTGATGCTTGGGGGTTTTTTCTTCTTCTGTCCTAAAGGTGTGCAGCAAGCTGAGTTTTGTATCCAAATATATGTGTCTCATTTGATATTGGTTTAGTGGCTACTTTTCCAAATACAACAAGGCCCAGCTCAACAGCAATTCTACTGTGATTGATGTAACAGCCAAGTTCAGAGCCATTTCTCCTTTTTTTTTCTTTCTCTGACATATTTTCTTGTCTTTTTTTTTTTTTAATTATTTTTTATTTATTTATTTTAACTAAAGAGGCTCTTGGGGAAAAAGAAAAAAAAAGAAAAGGAAGTTATGCTAATGAAATCCTCTGATTGCCTTTTAAAGATACAGGCATAATCTTTTGCTTACATGCCTGCTGCCAATTCAGGCATGCAGAATCAAAATTCAAAATCATTATCACTTTCAAAATTAAAAAAAAAATATGTAAAAATCTCTAGAACACAGATTTAAGTCAAAGCAGAGAACAGCTCACCTTGGAACCAATAGCTGAGTTCATACAGCGCTGAAATTCCACCTCTAAAGACTGTGTGGTCAAACTAGCTCGAGTTTTTTCTGTAAATTCACTTTATCAAACATCCCCACCTGGGGACTGGAAGAATGAAGCGATAGCAGAAAGTCACCTCTCCAGGAACCAAACTGACTGCACCTCGTCTGGTGTCTGGTTTTACTTCTCTGAGACTGAAGTTAGACTATATATTCTTGCCCTCTGTCATTTGACAGAGGAATGTGCTCAGCCCACTAACATTTGCACTGCCTGTCTCGCTGACATCGTTAAGAGAACCTACTGCCTTGTAAAAATGTAACTACACGTGTTTCATAAAAACCGATATAAAAATAACAACACCGGGGTACTTACATCTTTCTGGAACAATTGAATTCTGAAACAAGCATCTCTGGTTCTTCCTCCTGCAAATGGATCAAATTACATTTCACTAGGTAATAAAGTGTGGTACAATAGCCTGCCCAATCTGTTTTCATCTTGTCTTGTACAAAGTTTCAGATATGCTCACTCATTATTCAACCTAATGGGCCTGTGTTTGGCATATATTGAACGTTAGCGCTCTCCCTGGAAGCTGCAGAGGTTAACTGCTCCTAACAGTCTCTTTCCTTCCTTTCTGGGCATGTTTTCCCCATGAATAATAGAAAAACCAGAACTGAATGTCACAACAGCCCAGAATGAAGGTGCTGGTACAGACCACAGCAGTGAATAATGGTAGCAATTTTTTTGTCCTAGTCCTTGATCATCCCAATGGAACCTACTCCATAGCTGGAAGTGTTTTGAAATGTATCGGGGAAGGAATCTGCTTTGGCCAAAATGCTTGCAGAATCGAAGGTCCACATCATTAAACACTATTATCATTCCTTATTCACTTTACTGATAGTGTTTGCAGGATTGTGGCTCTCCAGGAGAAACAAAACTGCTGTCAGTCTGAACTGGAGATGTTACACCCTTCACTCAATTACCATTTCAGAGGAGAAAAAAAAAAAATCTTTCTAAATACAAATGAACTAATTTAATGTTAACTGTGAGCTAAATAATGGTCATTGTAGCCCTGCAAGTGATTCTGCTGCAGGAAGTTAAAAACAAACTTACTTTTAAAAACAGAAGCCTGAAAAACATATGTCTATAATTTCTAGGCTCTCCAGCCAAGAATTACACAAATTGCTAATCAGGCACCAAAACGAATACACTGTTGATACAGTTGAAATGTTTTCTTTGCTCTCGTTTGGTGCCACAATATTTTTCTGGTCCCTGCACTCAAAGCAGATACATCACATTTTGATGTAGTCAGGCTCTTTTCAAGGTGTGAAATTGGTAAGTACCAACACCAAAGGATAAAAGTTCTTTTAATACTGCGCTGTGCCACTTGAAGGAGTATTACCCTCTGGCTTTGAGCCAGCAAACTCCAGTGAGAACTATTTTATAGCACATGACTATAATAAAAGATATTTAAACATGGCCTAACAATGGATTAAACTAGTAAGACATAGTTTGTGTTAGATCCCAAGGATGAATATCAAAAATAGAGGCAATAGTTTTGAAACAACAGCCAGCAGTGAAAAGTTTACTTCTAATACAAACCAGACAGTGCCCAAAATAATTTGTGGTTTATTTAATTCTTACCGTTCATCTTGTGCTCTTTTGAGTAAGCTAAAGTAAGACACCCGCGTAAAAACACCAGCTGGTTTAGATTTTGGTTCTGGATCTCTAGTGAGCTGAAAAACTGTAATCTGCATCTGCAAGGGCGGGGAGGCACTTTTGTAAACAGGAAAAATAAGGATTTGCTGCAGGGGGGAAGGGCAGCTTATGAGAAGGTGTGTTTTGGGAGAGGAGAGAAAAAAACCAACCTCGTTAATATATTATAATAAATTACTGTTTTGTCATTATCTGGTTACATTTGCACAAACATCAATTGCATGTGAGCCCTGAAAAAGAATGTTTCATTGCCTTTAATACGCACTGCAGTGTGCACCCATACAAAATCATTACTGCAACAAAACCAGCTGCGTGTAATAGAAAGCAAATGATTTACAATGTTACTATAAGAAACTACTTTATTTCATATTATCATAAAAAGAACAGCACTGAAAATTTGCATGACAAACACAAGAATCCAGGAAATTCCAAATCTAATTCATTTTTAGGTTTTAATAGGTATTAACTTACGGAGGTGAATTGTTAAGAACATTTCTTGAACAATATTTCCAGAGGGTTTAGCTGCAATATTGGAACTTATATTTAGTGAAATGTGAACCAGCCCAGTAGATGAAGAAAATGCATAAGCCTTAAATTCACTGCTGGACCTAAAAAAAAAAAGCATATTTATTTTTATCACCATGCTGTGGCTGAAGGTTTGGGTCTATCAAGGATCTCTCAAGTCATTAGGTCTTCAGTCCTCTGAACAAAGATTCAGTTCTAAGATTTCAGTTCTGTTACCAACCTGCACAGTCACCATTTTCAACTGTTGTGAAATTTTAACAAATGAACACGAGCAGTTTCAAACCCCTATTCTGCCTGGTCATTCGAGCAGTTGGGATACTCTGCTGATCTAGCAGGCTAGGAAGGATCAGATCCCACCTGTGCTTCACACAAGCCACGAACCAAGGTTGTGCTGTGTCCTGGAAGGTAAGCCCATTGTATCCAACCATCGAAGGAGATAACAGCTGCTACCAGAAAGGTGGCAGGCACGTAGAGCAAAAACTGAAGTCTTGAACAAATGGAGCTTTATAAGACCCAGGCAGAACTCAAACAAATGTTCAATGAAAGTCACTTTTATGGCTTTACTTTGGTTTATCGCAAGGCAGTAATAAATGTGTCTCATTAAAAGCCAGTAAAAGAACACCACCTACACCACCAACTGCTGCAACTGCAGATATAGCAGATCTGGAATAGTTACCTAAAGACCCTCATTTCCTAGCATTTAATGCTTCCCTGTCCATATAAACTAGCCTTCTCTGGATTTAAAGACTGTTGGATGCCGAAAGCAGCAGCTGTTCCTGGGAAAACGACACTTTCCAAAGCCCTGTTTCTTTCTCAAGGTGAAGTTGGAGGAAGGTCGAATGAACACGGAACTCTCCCTGGCAGGAAAAAAAAAAAATTGCCAGAGGAGAACATGCCAACAGAAAAACAAGCAATGCCCCCACCCTGGCTATGGTGTAAGTGCTTCGCCTCAGCTTTATTGCCCAGCGGGTCGGATTCATTCCTGGTGGAACGGCAGTTCCCATGGTGAAGCCACAAGGAAATTCTGAAACCTCCTGGCACCTGTCAAGAAATGGGGATGTGAAAGTGGGGGGAGGAACTGGCATGTAGGAGCTGGGATTAAGGGTGGGAGCCACCACATAAAAGGTTATTCTTGTTCTAGTTGTTAGAACTTTTTTATTGCCCAGAATTTACATACATGCTTATTAAGTGGTTTAAAAAAGAAGCCTGACAGATATTAAACAGCATGCCACACTCTTTATGCTGCTGCCATACAGATGTGTCCAAAGCATAAACAGACTTACAGTGAGCACTTGATTGCTCTATGGGAGAGTATCTCTGTAGTAAATGTCTCCAAACTTTTCAGGACAATTAACTTGGGAATTTGAAACTTTTTTTATTTTTTTTCACTCCCAGATTTGATCCTTTGCTTGATCTCTCACTGCTTTCCAATTACGCAGAAAAAATATATAGCAAGTTTTTAATACCCTAGATTGAATTTCCTAAACCTAAGCTAGCAGCAGAATTACTGGGCCGGGGATTCTGGCACAAGAAGTACAGCTGTGTGTGAGCTGGTGGGAAAACTACTGGAATATCATGACTAGTCTTGGTGTTCACACTTCAAAGAAGCCATAGAAAATTGAAAATAGATCAGAAAATAATGATTTCAAGATCTGGAGTATCTGCCTTTTAGGGATAGGTGTTTGCAACCTAATCTGTTTACTTTATCAAAAGAAAGCTTAAGAGACTTGATCGACATATTAATACCTACATGTGGAGAAGATCTGTAATGGCTCTGTAATTTAGCATATAAAAATTAATCAAGACAGAGAAGCTGGAAATGGTCAAGTTCTGATTATAAATAAAGAAGATAGAATTATTAACAGTGAGGTTAATTAGTCATCAGGAAAACTTCTACAAAAGGATTGTGGGTTACCCACCCCAGAAGCTTTTCAGTCAAGACTGGATGGCTCTTGGACATAGGGAGAGCTGTGAACTGGGCTGGGTGCAGGTTTCCCAGGCAAGGCATCCCAGCCAGGGCAGATATGTAAGCCATGGGCATCCCTATGGCCATGGGTGTGCTGGGGCAGGTCTGATTCAGCTGAGCTAGCTGGCAAAATCCACATCGGTACATGAACCACAGTAAGACCTACCTGAAGAGTCCTGCCTTCACACCAACACCGATATCTGGGAAGCCCTGCCATCTGCACCTAGCTTGGTGAACAGCTCCCTCTTTCCTGAAACCCTCCATGCCCATGCTTTCCTGCAGAAAATACAGCAATGCAGCCAGGTAATCTGCTTTGTCCCATTCCACTAGTGCTATGTACAAACCAACTGCTCTCATCTTTCTTCTACCTCTTTACCTCTTCTATTTCTCATGGACACCTAAAATTTCAGACTTGCTACTGAATAGAAAAGTCTGAAATATTGTCTTCTTTGGGAACATATACTGGATACTTAAATGTTGAAGTGAATCTCTGTTTCTGCAACTTAAGTAATTCCAGTGATGACCCTGAGAAGTTGTGTCTTGGCTGGGGTGATATTTAAGTTGGTACCTACAACTGCCTGTGAGTTTTGCAGTAAAGATTATTTTCACAGCAATGTTACTCTTGTGCCTGTTTAGTCAGCACTCTCCAGGCATTACCAGGCTGTTCAAACTCAGCAACGGTGCAATTATTAATTTCTGTGATATCCTGATATTGTCACTAGCAATGGAAGGGCTCAGGTAGTGGCAGGACATTGCACAAAAAACCCTTATATAAATAAATAGCAAGAATATCTGATGCCAAAGTGAAGCATTCAATCACACAGCCTTTTCTATCACTGGAAATGAAAGTGGACATGCTGTTCCAGTAACAGGGGGAGAGAAAAAATCAGACTGAGCAGCAGCGAAGCAACAAAGGACAAGCTGAAGGAAAACAAAATATGGAGATGATTTAAAATCACTTGTGAGACCTGTGCCTGCTAATGCATTTTTTCAAATGATTATGACTTACAGAAAATACATTCAGACATCTTCTTCTCATTAGAAATACTGAGTTGAAAAAGATATAACCAGTATCCCAGTGTGCTCCTCTAACATGAGCTTTTGAACCGCAGCTCCGAAGCTGCATCCAGCACTGCTATGCCTTAATATCACATGTTGTGGGTGAGGAGACATCTGTGTTCTTACATGGACAATCCCATTCACCCCAACATCAGCGAGAGTGTTTCTAGAGAACAATTGCTGATGTGCTAGCATGGTTTCTATTTTTCTACTCAGGCTAGTATGCTCCATCTTTGATTTCTTAATTTTCCAGCAGATGGGAGTTTCAAAAGATCTGCTGTAGAGAGCTTTTACTGTAATTTACTGCTTTTTCACAGTTAGATAGACAATGCTGTCAAACATCAATGGAAAAAGAGGGAGGGACATTGGTTTAAGCCCTGAAGATACTGTAGACACCCTAAGGTAAGGACAAATCACTTTTTTTAAAACTAGGTCCATTTGAAATGGTGGGTGAAGAAGCTCAGAGGGTGATTTCTACATTCTAACACTGTCAGTGTTGACTTTTTTAGTGAGGCTTAAAAACTTCTGCAAGCAAAGACAAAGGAGCATGAAAAACAAAGCAAAAAGAGGTTGTGACACCAGGTAACTGTTGTCATTTTTATTTACTCAGACTCCAAACGCACCAAAGTCTGACCGCCTTACTTTGCTTTCATGTGCACTTTATGAGCACAATTCTAAAGCAAGAGTGGACAAAGTGACAGAAAAGCCTCAGTAATTTACTATTGTAGGGAGAAGGCCTTCAGAGCTGCAAATAACAATCAGAGACTAAATTCTGCTCTCTGTCACACTGGAGGAAATTCAAAGTAATTACCCCACTGTCTGCAGTGGAGTGATCCTAGATTTAGATTACTGTAAATGACAGCAAAAATTGGACCCAACATAGAAATAATTTATCTAAGGCCCTAAGTATAGTTAGTTGCACAATTCAATCTGTAAATAATGACTCTAATGCACATATGGCTAATTTACATCCAGAGTATGAGAACATATCCAGTGCTGATTTCCAGGATGCTTGAAGCACTAGGCAGTGCCAAAATAAATCTGCAGTATTCCCATAGCCCTAACAATCCTTCCAACTTATGGTGCTGGGAAGAAGATGCACTACAGATATTTTGGAAAAGTGAAATTCTATCTGCTATATTACTAGTTATTGGATAATTCTTACCAAAAGGCCATAGAAGGCTGTCAAGCAGCACTCCATGTCTACTTGCTCTGCAAGCTCTCTCCTCTCAAGAAGTTGTTTTTATCCAATTTGTCTCTTACTGGGAGCAGAATTCTAGGAGCAGCTTGAGTTTTCTAAGAATAAACCACACTTCAAAGAAAGGAGGGGTTTAAGTAACATTGGAGAAGAGTTCTTGGAGTACATACATTTAACACACATAAAACTTAACTACAGCAATTTAATTTAGATTCCTTCACTAATCACATATTTATCTTAAGACCTTGATGAAGCCAAATTCGAATTTATATTGCTAGGAGGCAAATATGGTATGAAAATCCAAACTATTCATCAACTTGGCAAGAGAAAAAAATTCTGCCAAAATACCAAATATTGTTCTGGGGCTTTATATCAGCTTTGCAATGTGGGGTGAAGAGTCAGAAAATCCATGTCTTGGTTTATCAGGGCTTGAAAGGAGACATGTTAATTCTAAGTGTAACAAACACATCAATCCTTCTTCCTTCATTCATTAAATATTTTACTTTATGTTATTGAATTGGTTGGTTGGTGTTTTTCTCTGTATCATCAGGGAAGAAGAGTTCTTCTGTTCCAAACAGGCAGGAGGTGTTGAGACCCTGCAGTTAACTGCAGATTAATCACGGCTGGCTCAGTGCTGCAGGTGGATTCCATTAGACCCTTCAACAACAGAAGAGACACGGGGTACTCCTCTGGTAGGAGAAAAATCCCTGGGAATAAATTCTGGGGGCAGCTATGCCTGGGAAAAAGTCTTGGGAATGAGCAGGAAGTTTAAGGGTGTTGTTTTAGTTAAGAAGACCAAACCTCAGCGAGGACTTGTGGCTCATTTAAAGGCGTACACTGTGCTGGAAAGTGGGTAGGTATTTTACCCCCTTGCTGCTAACTTATTACATAAACAAATTATATAAATATAACAATTTGGTATTTTTAAAAATAATTCCCTTCTGTCTGTCCTCACAGGCAGCCTACTGATGTTGAATGTGTAGGTCCTGTAAAGCCCTTGGAGGTCCCAGAGAGGGAGAACCAGCAGAGAGGTTCAGAACTTCCATTGAAAGAACTTCTTTTAGGACATAATTTTCTGGTATATGCTGAGATTCTCCTTAAGAGAGTTGGTAACTTTGGAGAATTTGTGAGGTAATGGTCTCTGAGATCCTTGGAGACCCCATCAAGAATAAATGACCTAGAGAATAAATTCAGGAGTTATACAAAACCAGAAAAAATACCCCTGAAGAAGCCTTAGACACTGATAAAAATCTCTATTTTTATCCCTCCTGGTTCATTAGGGAACCAGAAAGAAGGTCAACATTTTGAAAATGTTTGTTTCTATTGTTAATGTCTCTTAGGTTCTGTCAAGCACAAAAAAATATCATTCTCTGCAGAGATGACAAAGTTATCCTCAACTCTCCCTATATTATTATGTCCATTTCCAATGCACAAAAATTATTTGTGACCTTCAGGCATTGGACATGTACTGAAAACAAGAAGAGAATGTGCATATTTTAAGTCTAAAAATAGATGCCATATAGCCAATTTACACTTCAGTGTAACTCTGCAGTTTGAGCCCCAGTTTGTGCTCCTGTGATTTTTGGATGGGTACTTCTCTGTGGGTCAACCTGGAGGTTCCCACACAGTTTTAGGAGAGCCAAGGGCAAATCTGGATCTAGCCCTTAGGGGTTAGTTTTGGAAGAGTTTGGTGTGACTGGTGCTGTCCCCTGGGGAGGTGTTGCTGAAGAGCCTGAATCCTGCAGGTGTAGGGCAGGGCGATGGCCTCTCAGTGTGCTGAGGTATGGCCACGTCAGCTTAGAGGGACTCTGCACGATGGGGGGCTTTGACAGAAGAGCACAACGATTTGCCTGCTTGCAATTTTTGCAAAAGATGCTGAGAACTAGGTGTTTTCATGTTCTTAAAAGATGGAACTGAAATCTAACCCAGACAGCTGACTAACATCTTGAGACACAGGCAGTTTGGGTCAAATCTGGATGACTGGCAAGTTTAATTATAGCATTTGATGACTGTTTTACAGCATTTAAGCCTCTTTGAACTTCACAATGGATGAGGGTGTTGAAAGGCTGTGAAACACGTTCAGCTAAAAATGAACAAAAAAGATGATGCTTCCAACACTCTTAGTGGTACCTGGCATTTATTTGAAGTCTGATATTGCACACAGCACTGCCATATCTTTGACTCCAGGTTTCCTGTTGAAAAGTACTGGATTTCTACTAGAACAATGGATAATTCTGTGGGTGTTTGCCTGATTTCAAGCCCCCACTCTGCTCTTCAAAGACATATTTCCTTCGCTGTTTCTTGTCTGACCCTGTTCTTTGCAGTAATGCAAGAAAGACAGGTGAAGAGTGAGGCAGGAGACACAAAAATTGCATGCTAAGCAGAGGGTGGGACAATCCCATAGCTGGCCAGAGAGAACAGTGGCACACACACAAATGATCACTGGCAGTACCTGAGAGCTCAGGAGCACTGAGGTGTGTGCAGGACTTTCAAAAGCTATCAGAGAAAATTCAGCCCTAGTGATGAGGCCAAAGGTCTCCTCCCTCCGAGGAGATGTTGCATAAGAGTGAATGTGAAAGGTAAAAAGAAGCACTCAGAGCAGGACAGTGGCCTAACTCACCCAGCCTCAGAAAACTTTGAACATTCTGAGATGCAAAACTTGGGTTCAGAACACCAATTTAATGAATATTAATCTAGCTTTTTACATCCAAATGCTTCCAGCCTAATGAGTGTTTCTCCAACCAAGAGAGCAGACAAAAACAGTAGCATGGGAAAAACTTCCTAATTCACAGTGGTGGGTTTGAGCCCAGCTATTTGATTTCTGCAGTCAATTAATTCTGGTGAATTCCTGAAGAAATCACTAATTGAAAAAATAACAACAGCTGAGATAACGCTAACAGGCAACAACGTGCAGTGTCAAAAATAGTCTTTCTGGAAAACATGCAGCCTGGACAGTTGCAACAGCTACTGAAAGTTAGTCAGCAAGGCAGAAAGCAGAAGTTTGTCACATGCCTAGACAACACCAGCCTGTTCCTCACAACGATGTAATGTTCAAAGCAAACACATCGCCCAAGATCTGCCAACAAAGAATTATTCAGCAAATAATTTCAAAGAAGAGATAGCATTTTCATTAAAAAAAAAATAACAAAATGTTTCCTACTTGATAAACAGAAATCAGGGAATAATTAAATCACGAAATTATCTGCTAGAGTTTGCCACTGAAAGAACAACTGCTCTGATCCTCTTTAGCAAGTACACAACTGGAAGTGAGAAGTAGAATGTGGAACAAAAATATTTTCTTGCATTTTCTTTCATAAGGGCAGGCAGAGTATCAAGGCCTATCAGATGTACTGGGGGCTCAGGAGGGAGAACTGAGACGTTATTACAAATTACTGAAATTGAAAAAAATCCACCATAATTCTTGGAATTCCCTCTTTTAAAAACAATGTTGATCTCCTGGGTCAGAACTGACTGCAAGAACATGTAATAGAGATCGACAGCACACATGAGGTTTAAGGCTTCGTATCAAACATACACCATAGACATACCATAAATATCCACTGTTCTGCAATAAACAATCATTTTTTAAGCCCACTCTCATCATTACCTGCAAGTAGGTAAGTAGATGATGTGCTGGAGTAGCCACCAGCAGCATAGGACAGGTATTGCAAATCAGAAATGCAGAAACAGTGTTCCTAGGCTGGAAACTCCAGCTTTGATGGCTCTCTCTTCATCAGCAGGAATTCTGGGCTTGCTTGTCTCACCTGGCTTTCTCCAGGTAGTGGCAGAACAAAGAAAAGGGACAAGGCAGAGAACAACACAGGAGCTACCAACCACCCACAGGGAGAAATCCTTTTCACCACAATAGAGCGTTCAAGGGAGATGCACAAGTGCAAACTCCAAATGTAATGTTTTGAGCTCAAAATCCTCTAGAAGAAACCAAGGACTAGAAAATTCGTGACAGGACATCCCCAGAGTGAGTGGACTTGGACAGAAAACATGATACAGCAACAAGAGTGAGTTTAAAAGATTATTATTGCAGAACAACAGTGGATATCTATGGTGTACTGAAGGAATGGTGCAGTCTTGTAACCAAAATGGTGCAGAGAAATTAAAATGGATTTTCTAATGTGATATTCCCTAAATCATGGACAGTGATGAGCAAAACCTACAGTGCATACAGGCACTGAGCAGTGCTGGTGGCTTAGTAAATGGGAGTCTGAGTCATTTCTGGATTAATGCTCTGACACAGTGCCAGGGGACACTGTGTTGCTGGAGATATCATTATTTCTCCAAGATATTTTCTCATTTGTATTGCATGTTTCATTCCAGAAGATGACAATTACTCTATTCTAAAGAGGACAAAATCAAAAGGCCAGCTTACAGCTTGACCCTGGAGGGGAATAAGAGGGAATAAAATATATCTGGTGCACCTTTGGGCAGAATTTTTTATGAAGCACAGCGGTGGAGGAGTTGAGAGGGCATCTCCCCAGTGCCTGCTCCACCAGCTGAGCAGAAAGGAGAGACATGAGAAAGGCTCCACGTTCCTCTTCTCACATGCCAGATTGCACATAAGGGGTAGGGAACTATTAATCTGTTTATTTTTGAAAGCAGCAAAGGAAGATTGGGTCTTGTATTGACATATTGTCTGCAGAGGTGCAAAAGTTCTTCCACCTTCCCTTCTTCAGCTGCCTGCATATGTATTGCAGTCAGCTCCTGTTTAGGAATCATAAGAAATTAGAGAACACTAATAAAGCACAAATCCTGCCTGTTATAAAAACTCATAAAACTTTTCCTAAGACACAGCATGCAAGACATGATGTTTGACTTAAATTTCTGATTAAATAAATACATTCTGTGTACCTAAAATTCATTTCTTGGTTTGATGAGTGCATCATGCTTGGTTTCTATTTAGTGCAATGAAGAATATTGTACTAAAGCAGAACTTGTATGTGGTAAGATTCATTTAAGAAATATTCTGATGTACTTATGTCTCTCTGGTTTCCAACAAGAACCCTGTGGCTTTCCCCCACGGCTTAGGTCTCCTGCAGAGCACTGTCACCATAATCCCTTCTGGCTCTTCCACCCTGAAATGCTGCTACCCTCTTCCCAAGCACAGCAGCTCGCCCTGGAAGCTTTGCAGGGAAACATTTGGGAAAGAGACCGGAGGATGTGGGAGAGTGACAGCCGCAGAGTAGGGGAAGGGATTTTCAGGTGAGGAGGATGGTGATTTATCCTAGAGAACTGATGTGCTGCCTTAATTGACAGTTTATAACCCTTTCAGAAATTACTACCCCAGATAATCCATTTACATGCTTTTGTCTAAATACGGCCCCAAGACATGTTCTGAAGTTTCTATTTCCAACTGGACCATCTATTTTCCAATATCTACAGAAATCAACATGGAAGAGAATTGCCAGCACTGCATTAGGTGCCACAGTGTGCACAGCTGTCATTCCCAGTCAAAATCTGAGGGTCAGTGAAGTAGTTATAGAAGTTGTGTACAGAGGTATTGTGAGCTGGGACCCAGGCTGATGACTCTGTGTTGACTGGTGATCCCCTACCTTTTCTGACCTTGGACAATAACTCACTCACTGTCAAGAACCACGGGCAGTATCATACTTTACCCTCTCTAATGGCCTTCAGCTTTAACTGTTTAATTTCCTGTAGGTCTCAGCAGTACAAGGTGGTCTCCCAAGCTTTTTGTTGCTTACTAACCTATGAGCTGGGGACTCATGAGCGAGGGGTGGCAGATGAAGTATCATCTGACTTGCCTGCTGGTTTCCCCTCTTGTTACAGTTTGCAGGGTGGGATACATAGCCTTGCAACCCTAATGCTCTTTTTTGTTTGGGTTTTTTTGTTTGTTTGGGGCTTTTTTGGTTTTTGTTTGTTTGTTTTGCTTTGTTTTGTTTGTTTTGTTTTGGTTTTGGTTTGGTATTTTGTTTGGTTGATTTTGGGGGGTTTTTGTTTGTTTGTTTTGTTAATACCAGTGACTGCAGTTTCAGGTGAGCGCGTAAACACACAGTCTCCATGGTCTCCCACAACAAAATCATGTGTTCTCAGAACACCTTTTATCGGTTTTTTACCTTTTATTGCTGTATTTTTAATCTTTTATTATTTATTTCTTGTCTTTTATTATTTATTTATCTTTTATTATTGTATTTTACATTAATCTTCATTAATATATTTTTGCACTTTATTACTTTCACTTTCTCACTGAAATCCATCAGAATTGCCAGGGTGGGTGGACGGGGTGGAAAACGAAGCCGTTCCCGGAGCAGGAGGATCCCCAGCCCATGGCCGCCCCGAGCCGCCGGCATTAATGACAAAAACCGGTGTCTTCATTCAGGCTTCCTCCCCTGCACCGCTCCCGCAGGGCTCTCTGCCCGCTCCAGAAACAGAAACAGCGACGAGTTAATTACCGGGCCGGGGCTGAGCCGGGAGGGCCCCCGAGCCCAGCGCTCCCTGCGGCCCGGGGAGCCCGGCCCAGCCCGGCCCGGCGCGGCACTGCCGCGGGCGCTGCTCGGTGCTCGCTGCTCGGTGCTCGGTGCTCGGTGCCCGGCGGGGAGCGGAGCGGAGCGGAGGGAGGGAGGGGGCGAACCCTGCCCTCTGCCCTCCGACCGCCGCCGGCAGCATGGGGAAGGCGGAAGCGGCGGAGCCGGCCCGTCAGGCCGGGCGGCGGCGGGGGGGCAGCGCGGCGAGCGGCTGAGCCACGGACGGACGGACGGACGGGCAGGAGGGAGGGAGGGCAGCCCGGCACAGAGCCCGCCGGCAGCGAGCCCCGCCGGGCACGGGAGCGGCCCGGGGGATGCCCGGGGGGCGGCGCGGGCCGGGCCGGCGGGCAGGGCGAGGCCGCGGGCGGGCCGGGAGCGGCGCTGCGGGGGCAGCCCCGGCCATGGGGCCGCGGCGGGGGCTGCGGGGCGCGGCCGGGACCCGCGGGCTGGGCACGGACACCCGCGGCCCGCGGCGCTAGGGCGGGCACCGGCCCGACCCCGGCAGGTGTGTGCGCCCTAAGTGCCCTCAGGCGGCCCCCGCGGGGCTGACAGACCCTGTGCCCGCTGTCGCTGCTGCGATCCGCAAAGATGATGCTGGCAGAGCAAGCCCAGAAGTGGTTCCCAACTCACGTGCAAGTTACGGTCCTTCAAGCCAAAGGTCTGAAGCCAAAAGGTAAAAATGGCAGTAACGATGCCTACACCATCATCCAGCTGGGCAAGGAGAAGTACTCCACCTCGGTGGCAGAGAAGACCCTGGATCCCATCTGGAAGGAAGAGGCCTCCTTCGAGCTCCCTGGATTACTCATGCAGGAGAATCCAGAAAAATACATCCTGTACCTGATTGTCATGCACAGGTCGCTGGTGGGGCTGGACAGGTTTTTGGGACAGGTGGCCATAAGCCTGAATGATGTATTTGAAGACAAGCAAAGGCGGAAAACAGAGTAAGTGATGGTTGGCTTTCTTTCATTGTAATTTGTATCCCTTGTACAGTTGGGGAGGGTGGGAAATAGTAGCTTTACTATCAATGTACTTTGAAATTAAATCAGAACAGTTCTCTCTTCAACGCTGTGGTCAAACCCCTTAACGTACACAGTTATGTCATAGTGGCCTGACCTCTTCCAGAGGAGTTTACTGTAATCACAGTGGTTTCCTTGCACAGGGAAGGAGAGTTAACAACATTAACTTTTTCAACAAATTCTTGTGTGTAACATGAATTCATCATGGTCTGTTTTTCTAAGGATTTTCCTTTGTTCTGCACAGGGCCATATCCCCATTGAACTCCTACCTCAGTTTGGGCCATGCATGAGACACAGATGCCCTCGAAGCCTGGTGTTGTTCTCTTTAAATTGTTTTCCTTCAGTTGCTGCAACCAAGCGTCTTTATAAATATTTTATATTTATGTTTTAGTGGTCAATGACCTGTGACTTAATGAAGTCTTACCACAACAGTGCAGTGCTTTCCTGATCCCGATTAATCTTAAGCCATGATTGTGCAGGCTGCACTGTACAGCAGGCCTCAACAGAGAAGACAGAAGAGAAATATCAGCTGTTGTGGTAGCTTCCATCAGTATCTACATAAGCCTTTGTCAAATAAACTTGCTGTTTACCAGCAAATTCAGGCACTGGAACGTAAAAAAAAGGAATTTTTTTAAAAAAGCGTCATAGTTTATTAAGCTGATCTGTAAACTTATCTAATTCTCTGGGTTTTTCAGCTGAATAGGAAAGTTGTTATAATTCCTAGTTAGGACACAGTTGCACAAAGATGTCTGGTACCTGTGTAATTTATCCTCCAGAGTGTATGGGGATAAACTGCAGGTATGAGTGTCCTGCAGGCATGGCTGGGACTGCACGGTTTGGGTTTGTTTGAGTTACGCCTGTCCCACAGAAGTTGTTTAGGAACTCATGGAGACCTCCAGGCGAGGTCTGTGTAGGCAGTGGTGTATGGACACTGACAGATCTTTCTAACAGGGATTAAGAAGTTCTGCTCCAGGTGCTTTTCCTTCTCCAGTGTACCTTCAGTAGAGTAGAAGAGTCTCGTCTGTTCAAGTCTGGTGTCCACAGTGGTGGTGGGTCTGCGGTGAGGTGCTGGACTTTGCATCACAGTGACTAAAAGACTGGCAGCACTTGTCTGGCACTGACTGCTGGGCTGTGAACTTCCAGGAAGAGGGAAAGGTGGAAATCCATACAGCAGCGCCATCCAGGTCTTGTTCATCAGACAACTGCTTCTGCAGAAACCACCTCAAAACCTGGTCCTGCTTCTGTGCAGTGACCGAGGTTGAAGGAGCAGCAGAGACAAGTCAAAGCTATCTTTGCCGTGGTGTTTGTTTGTTTGCATTTGTAAACTACATATTTAGCAAAACAGGGTGTTCACAAACCATGTAATAAGAAAGAAGAGGCCCACGCTGAATATCGTGTGACTTCATTGTTTGGAGTATTATGCTTTTTAGTTGCTTACCATTTTAGGGACAAAATAGTTATCTTGATGCAATACATAGGTAATACCTGTAGCCTTAGGGCCTTAATTTCTATTTACACTTGATTCAGGAAGTTTCAGTGCTTTTTAGACATGCATCTTAAAAATTCCTGTAGTCATTAGTTGTAATTATCTTGCAAGTTAGTAGGTGACTACCTTAGTTGCAACACCTAGATGCTCTACAGAAAAAAAGGGGAGTGGATGAGGAAGGAATGCTACTAAATGTAAAGACTATAAATATAGGTAGAAATATATATTCAGAAATTGGAGGAAAATATGTAATTATTCATGTATTACTGTGAGTAACAAAACCTAGAAAAAGAACCATAGGCTCTTGAACCAATTTTAGCAAAAATGGGATTGGAGACTTACAAAACTATTCCAGAAATTTTTAAGTGGGGTAATTAACACAGTCCTTGTGATAGTTAAACATTCAGATCTCTGCTCTACTTATACATGAAGCTATGCTTAGCAGGGCTTCATCAGTGTTCTTTATTTTTTCATTTCTAAGTGTGAGAGAGGAACTGGTGCTCTGTGAACATGAGAGAGTTCTCCCCAGAGCTGAAACCTCCGGGGCTCCCTGGGAAACCCACGCCTCGCCCACGAGCTGGGCTGCGCAACCTGGGGGCCTGCGGGGAGCTCTTACCAACAGCCCAGGTCCGTCCTTCAGAAGTTACTTGGGCATTTAAGATTGCAAATCTCATTAAAAGTTGATGGGTGTTAGGCTTCTAGAGCCCAACAGCCGTACTTGTAAAAGTCTTATGTAAGTGTAAAAGTGCGGCTTGTGGGGTTTTTGGCAGCACGCACTCACTTAAAGCCGATTTAAATTCTTATGAGGAAGGAGCCACTGAAAGTCCAGTTTTCCCGTTGGTGTCTTTAGGTGCTTAGAAACCTCAAAAATGTCCTTTCTGAAACTCGCTTTTGAAAAAGCAGTAACTCTGAGCCCTTAAGTGTGTAGATGTTTTTGGAAGTTTCCGTGCCATGTGCTTGTGCTGTTGCTGTCGCCTTCAAGCGTTACTTGGAGATGCGGGTGCAGTGTTGGGACGGGTGTGCAGGAGGGCAGACTTAGAGGAATGTATTTGCAAATGTGGTCTCAAACAAAGCACTCTTTTTTGTTTTCCTTTTATTAAATCCTTTTTGATACAAAATATTCTTAGTCCTGTGTTGGCAGTAAACTGAGGGTAATATACGAGGACCTGAAGGCCTTCTAGCTGTGACTGTGGTGTGGGAACTGAGACACCCAGTGCCTTTCACGACCACGTCCAGTGCCTTTGTTACCAAAGTTTTCTGATGGTTGAAAGCTATATTCATTGTTTCAGAAACACTAATCTGTTTTATTAAGCAATGTTTTTACTTTCAAATATGTTCAACAGGCTTGTGCTGTTATTAAATCCAGAGTTATTTTCTTATGTTGATGTAACCTTAACATTTCTTGCTTTGTTTGGGGATGAATGAGATCCAGTTATTTGATGAAGTGTCTATTGGTAATATTTCTACTTTTTAATATATTTAATAGCTTCCTCTTTCCAACACAGCTGTACATATGGTGCTGTAGGAGACAGACTCAAGAGTCACCAGGGTATTGCAAAAAAGATATTTAATATTCTGCACAATGCTGAACCCTGTCAGCAATTCCCTAGTGCTTTTTTAGTAAGGAGGTATGAGAAGTGAAGGCTACCAGCTGATTTCAGATTCCTAGGAAGACCATGGGCTGTGTGACATTTGGCTTTTTGTGTATTTTTTTGATTTAATATTTTATAATTTGGAAGAAATAAATTTCAAAAGTCACTGTGGATTCAGGAACATTATGTTAGGGAAAAATAATCCTTTTTTTTTTTTTTCCTGTGTAGCTTTTTTTGTTATTCGTCACATCTCAGGAAAAATACTCGCTGCAGTGAAGTTTTCAGGCAGAGGCCTCACGATAGGATTTGCACATCTTGTGTCCTAATAAACTTGCCCTGGCTCAAGGCTCAATGAAACAAAGCAGTCTATTTACTACAGTCGATAGTGAAAGTTCTGTGGGCGCCATGGGGCAGTGTCCTTTTCCTGGCTGAAACTGGCGGGGTTTGGAAGTACTGAAAATGAAAATTCCTGGGACAGTTAGATCCAGATGCGGCTCAGATGGTCCCTGGCCAGGGCTGTTCCCGAGACTTCACCCAAAGCATCTGCAGGATCCCAGGTCATTTTCTTTCTGCCTTAGCGCGAGGATGCCCCTCACCCTATGCAAGGTCGTGAATTGTCGCTGGACATGGACAGGGACTTCCTCCTTCTGCTCTTTTCTCAGAGTTAAGAACTAGGCCCCAGGTGTGGAGAGATTTTACTGAGGTTTTCCAGCAGTTCAGAAAGCTTGGGAGATGCTGCTGACCTGGAAGCATATTTAGCATAAGTTTTCGAATGTTAAATTTCTGACGTGGCTTTTATTTCCTGCAGTAGCGTCGTGTGAGTTTTTTAATCCATCCTGAGAAATACATGACAGGTTTTGTGGTCTGCTCTTGCAAAATAAATATACCTCTTCTGCTCTCGCATTTGAAATGTAAATTATGAGCAACAAAGGTACTGTTTTAAAGCATATGTGCTTTTTTTGTAGTGATTTCAGTTCAGTTATAATTCGTAGCTGCCTTAATGCTGCTGATAATCTGCATAGCATCAGAACAAATTTTTGAATTACCGTGGAATAAAAAAATACTCATTTACTGACATGTCTTAATTTACTGAAGTATTTTCCAGTCGTTTTTCATAATGACTGTGCTTAGGTTTTTTTTCACCTGTGGGCTAAAAGAACACAGCAATAGAGGAACAAATTTCTGTTAGCTTTCACCATGATGTTACTTATTTCATCAGCTTTTGCTTCATCCTTGTTACTAATTCCACTCTGTTTATTGTCAATTGCTTTATTAGCTTTCCTGGACAGCTAATTTTATTGTATGTTCAGCTGATTTAAGATGCAACACTTGTCTGGAATGTTATAAATTTGAGGAGGCAGGAGATGTAGAGTTACTGTTTCTTATGGAAATGTCGGAGGAGACATCTTTTGTTTGTGATTTAGTTCCTCTTCTCCCTGGGGTCTGTAATACCTCAGCAACTCCCCCCTACACACACACATGCACAAATTGCAGCACTCCTGTGAAAAAAAATGCTTATTTGAGCATAATACAGTGGAGGAATCTTGGCCTCATCTGAGATACTTCTCTACTTATATTGATCATAAAAAATAGTCAAAGCCAGCTTCTCAGCAAGCAAACAGAAAGAACTTATGATTGACCGTGATCAATACCCCAGTGCTGTGGGCACTTACTCTGTGGTGCTGCTGAGCCTCCTGAAAGATGTGCAGATTGTGTGTCTTCCTCCAGACTAATGTCAGTGCTTTCTTGGCAGCCTCCTGCTTGGATATGAACAGGTTCCATCTTCTGTGCCTCTGCTCTGTCCTCTCTCTCACCTGTAGCAGCACAAGCGAGAGGAGGCACTCGAGTAGGTGCCTTCAAATACAGCTTGAATTATGAACAAGCAGACTGGGAAATAGTTAGTATGTTATGGGCTCAGAGCTTGTTAATGAGTAGTGCCTTTTTAATAATGTTTCTACAAAACATAGCACACTATTATGTACTAAGTTTTAGTCTTAAATTTAAGCTAAACCAGAAAAATACATTTTAAGTGATAAATCTCAGTAGCAGTGGAAATAGCAGGCTGTAACAGAACATGTCAAAATGTTATGCTTAAAGCAAGAGAAGAATCTTGTTCCACTCAAGTCAAAAGTGGGAGAAAGACTCGAGTCAGAGGTGGGAAAAGTAGTGACTGAGAAATTTGTTAAAGGCACAGAAATAAAGAGGAGCCTGGAGATGCCATAGGAGTTGTTTGTGGCAACAGTCAGTAAATGTAAAAAAATTAAGGAAGCTTAGTAGTGAGGAACAGAGGAGAAAGCTGGTTATGGGAGAAAAGAAAAACTTCTGATATTTTCAAATTATCTAGTAATATTCCCAGCATTTACATTTTGACAACAAATGCGTGCACATCCTCTGAGTAAGTCATAATTCTGAGTCACTGTAAGTGCCATCTGGATTGAAACGCTTCCCCATTGTCTGTGCACACACACGCACTTGCACACACACACAAGTAAAATAACTGGCCTTAACTCTCATGCCTTCAGTTATTTTGTTTCTAAAATAAAAATATTTGCACATGGCCTTTAGCCAAAATAAGAATTAAACTAAGACCACTTTAGTTACGTTGATTCCAGTCGCTGTTGGCCAGCTCCATAGTGAGGGAGTTGTGATGTCTGTCAGTTCCCATATGTCTTGTGGTGTTACCATGTCACTCTGCAATATTTAACTCTTACTTTGAATATGTCATTTCAGTTGGCTTCCAGAAAGCAATAGTATTCATCTTTGTGAGTGTCATCACTTATTTTAATAAATAATCTGTTTTCTTCCTAATTTCCCCTCATGCACGATGTAGTCTGTGCTCAGCCCCTTGCCTTAGTTTTCCTACTTGCTGACTTTTGGGGCTGTCTCTCAGTTTGGTATCAGAATGATTTATCACAACACATACTTCTGCATTTTTCAAAGTGCATATGCTGCTAATGAAAATGTCAGTTCTGGGCTGTGGGTGTTGTTTTTTATCAATTAGCTGTGGACATTTGTGTCAGTGGGGTTTTCTGAAGCAAGTTTCTTCAGTGTATCTAGGTTGATAGTAGTCATCTTAGATGAGGAAGTACTTCTTGCCTGTGACAGCTGATGGACGTGTTCTGTCACTGCCATTCTGATGATCTTTTATAGGTTTAGAAGTATTTGCTGGTATAGAAAATACCCCTTATTCCTGTGTAGCAGATTAAAGGTGTTTAGATCAGGATGCTGATTTTTACGTGTAACATCAAGGTTAGAAGCCTTGCAGGTGCTGTGATGATTATGGGGCTTTTTGAAATATTCCTTCAATAATTTGTGAATTAAAGTACTTTGCAAAATTCTTTGGGTGCAAACAAAACAAAACTACATCAGCTCAATAGATAATTATTGAGTAGAGTGAAGGCAGAGCAGTGTATTTGAGAAGCAGGAAAATGAGTGGGAAAATTCCTTCCATACTTTCCAGCTTTGGCACTGGCAAGAAGACGGAGTCAGGAGATCATCTGTCATGCACAGGTTGAATGTTCTGGCTGGAAGACTTATGGTTCCTGTTGAAATTGGTAGACAAGTTACCCAGTGGTTTTGGAGGCAGTTAAACTGTATAATTAAAATGTAATTGAAATTATGTAGTGGTTTTTCTTACCCATGCTGTTACTAGTTTTCCTTGCCCATCCTGTCAGCCTGTCCTGGTCCCTGTTACATGGTGAGCAGAATAGGCTGAGTGATGCTTCTTCAAAGAAAGGAGAGGGATATGACTTGGAACTGTCAAATTCCATGGCAGATTTGGAGGACAAATTCAATTAAAAGGGAGGAGGCAAAAAAACATTTGAAGAAAATGTGGTGGAAATGTCAGCACACTTGTAGATCACTAGCTATTTAAATGGAATAGGCCAAGATTTTGTAACTTGCTCATTTATAGTAGCTTATTGCAGTTTTCTCCTTCACTCTTCCTGCCTGTCTTTACTAAGGTAAAGGGTTCACAGCTGCTAACACTGCACAGTTTACTTCATGGTATGCAGAATATGGTTATTGTCTTTGCTAGAAAAAAAAGAGACTTTGCTTTTCCACCCCTAATTGTAGATATGGCCAAGCCCAGGGGATTTTATCATGGTTAGAAAGTAGCCGTGTTCCTTCAGATAGAGGTTTAGCTTCTCAGGACTGCCTGGTCAGCAGGATTTTTCCTATTCAGCCTTGAATGTTGATCATCTCTTTGCATGTTCAAAAATTGTCAGCATACAGAGTATGGCAATTATGTAAAAGTAAAAAATTATCAGAACCCCGTGCAAGGCAGGCAAAGCCCATCAGCACACTCAAAAACAGATGAGAGAAAGAAGCAAGGGTTGTTCTGATGGAAGCCATAGGGAAAATTCGAAATTGGAGGGTGTATGGAGAACATTGCCCTACAGAACACTGGAAGGTGAGAGCAAGAAGTATGAATGTGATTCAGAAGGCAATAGGGCTTCCTTTGAAGTTGGGAAAATTTGCCAGACTTTGTACAAGGTCTGTTTAAATAAAGACTGTCTGCAAGACTGGATGTAATATTTGGTTATTAAATAAAAGGGCATCTGCTCTCATAAAAGCCACCCTGTTTTGTTCATGTGTGTTATTGGCTATTTTCCTACTTTGTACAGACTTTCTATAGAATAAGCTCGTGGCAGCCTGACAAATGGAGCATTTATTGTGGCTAAAAGTACTGTAAACAAAACCAAAATAGCAAGTTTTATTGGCTTTTATAATACATTACAATTTCTTAAATTGGCAGCGGTGTAGTGGAATTTAGTATTTTAGGACCGAAATGTTGTTATCTGCAAACAGTGGACTTCATTTTCCAGTTCTTTTTTCTATTACACACAGCGCTGTTTTTTCTATTTGTTGCCCACGCCCATGTGTTGTCAAAACAGATTCTAATAAGAAACATTTACAGACTCAGTTGCTCCTTCACGTGCAGCTCCACACAAATGCATTGCCTGCATTTGTTCTCATCTGTTTAGAAAAGTAATTAGTTGCCTTTGAATTTGAAGGAAATCATGATTCGAGTCTGCTTCTCATATTGTCTTGTTATGAGCTGAAGCATATGGAACCGTCATTATAGCTGAAACAAGATAAACTCTCCAAGGTAACAAAGAAACCTCCTTGAAATGCCTATGAAAATTAAATATCTGTCTTTTATACAGTGATTTGATCCAGCAATCATTATTCAAATAGAAATTCCACTGAAGTCCAGAGGAATTTTGCTGGAGTAAAAGAGTTTATGATTAAATTCTGTTGGAGTCAGCAGTGGTGTTGAACCTGGTCCCAGCAGGTACGAGGCTCAGTCCTTTACGCCGTTCTCTTGTCTGCTGTGAGTCAGGAGAGTTTCACTGTTTTCCCAGCTGAGCTTATTTGTAGTGGTGAAGAAGAGGTGAATTTCAAAATATGAAGTGGAGGTATTGCTGTCAGCCAGGTGAGCACCGGCAGTGACACAGAGTGTTTGGTGACTGATGATAAGAATGCCAATAATTGAGTTAAATTAATTTTAAAAATAAATATTGCTTTCTTCCACACAGCAAAAACTTTAGAATTTGTGTCTTGATATTGTCCTAAAACAAGTTAACAAGTGCCATACACCAGTTTAAAGTTTTGGTAGTTCCTAAGTAAGAACATAAGAAAATTCAGCAGTCTTATCAGAGATACAGTATTAAATGTTTAGGACCTGTGAGGAGAGGGAAAGAGGGGAAAAGGGAATGTTTTGTTACAGTGTAGGCCGAGCTATTAAATTTTAAATGTCAAAAAGTGAGGTCCTCTCTGCCTACTAAGCCTCTTGAAACACTCACGAGCCTTATTTGTAGTTATGTGTATGTTTAGTGTCTGTCTAAGGAATCGTGGGAGCACTTTCTCAGTTTCAGGGTGATTTCTGGTTCGAGCTTTTATCTGCACAGGCAGGATCTCTCTGAGCAAGGGCTTGCCCATTATGGCTGGGTATTTTTGTATTTTTTTTTTAAGAAAAGATGTGAACAGATTTTCTTTTAAATAAGAGTTTTAAAGAAAGTATGCTGTCTTGTCTTCCCATTTCTGCAGTGTTATATAGCACACAAAAAACTTACTTGTGGTTCTGTTGTGTTTCCTGTAACGAGTCTATGGGTGACTTAAAGTGTTTCTGGAATCAGTTACCAAAGAAGTGAAACGTTATTAACTAAAAGGAAAAACGATCCATCTTCTTCAGACGCATATTTCAGGTTTTGCATTTCATTTAAAATACATAAATGCAGTTACCTCACAACAGAAGAAAAACTTTCTTCCTAAAGGTTTAATTATCCTCCTACTGGTTCAGACTTCTGGGTCTGCTGGTCTGCATTCATGTTGTTCAGTGCCAGGACAGAGGAGGTCTGATATATCTTAATTATTCTGGTTCAATATGAAACATAAAATCTTGTGAACGTCACAAAGCCACAAAAAACCCACTTAATACTCTCCTTTTGTCATTTCTTTAGTGTGAAGTATTTTCTCAACTCAAATAACAGTATCTCTGCCTGAAAATTTGATTTCAGCTGTCCCCTTTAAAAATATTTATGAAATCTGAAAGGAAATTGAGGGTTATTTTTCTCCTTTCCTGACCTTGTTTTCTATATTTGACAGGATTGAATAATGTATGAATAACTCTGCAATCAGTTTTGCATCTGTACCGATAGGCAATTTAATTTCTTGGTCTCCAATTCAAAAGTTGCTTCCTCGTGGTGATGAGCTGCTCTGTTAATCTGTGTGCATGCAATTCTCCTGGCAGTGGGTTTAGAGCATTCCTTTGGAGCTGCTGGATCTGAAATATGCCCTTGTGCTCCTTTTGAAATAGGGAAGGGCTGTTGGTGATGGTTGTGGAGAAGGGACCATCTGGGTCATTCATTTGGGTGAAGCTGTGGAGGGGAGATTGAGCCATAATTCTGCAGATGCTTCCGTGGGACAATGGAGCACAATAGGGAATGAATAAGACACTTGGATAATGATAAAGCTTTAGTTGGACCTGGCAAGGAAGCACACTTGGCTTTTTGAAGCAGCTGATCACACCTTTGATCTCTTTTCAAGGAGTGGGGATTTACATCACGGTTCCAAAGCCTGTGGAAATATTTCTGAAGTTAATCCTGCTGGTGACCTGCAAAGGAAAGGATGGCTGTAGGTGCACCTCTGTGCTCGCAGTTCTGCACCTCATGCTCCTGGAGTTGCTGTCAGCATCCAGAGGGATGCAGTTGCAGAACTGAAATGGTAGTTGGCTGTTCAGAGGTCTCAGGCATTTTTGTGCTGGTGCAGTTGACAGGAATCTTAACCAGAGGCTAGAAGGAAGAGATAGAGGGGAAAATGTTTGCTGGTGTATAAAACTGAGCAAAACCAAAGGAGAAAAGGTTACCAGATGAGGTAGTTGCCACATAATATACATTAATATACATCACTGCTAAATATAGAACACTTGAACACTATCAAGTGTTGCTTTAAACAGCATAATAAAATGTATCTGTATTTATCATTAACATTAGGTACAAATTCTCCTTCATAAGCAGATGTGAGCCCATTAGCTTTGATGAAGGTTAGTAAGCTTCCAGAGGTGGTGTTGGATTTCAAAACAGGTGAACACTAAAGAGCTCCCTACTTGCTTAGTTATTTTCTCCTCAAAACCAAATGTAAACAAAGAAGCCTTTCAGTGCAGGAATAATTGAATCTTTGATACAGGATTTGGGTTTTCATATTTCAAGTTGTACTGACCCAATGCATTAACCCACTAACCAGAGTTTATCGAGTAGCCTCCAGAAAACACAACTGAATTTGCTCTTTTTCTCCTTTAAGGTGGTTTCCCCTGGAGTCCAGACAAGGGAAGAGAACTAAAGACAGAGGAGAAATAAAGGTCAATATTCAGTTTATGAGGAATAACATGACAGCAAGTATGTTTGATTTGTCAATGAAGGACAAAACCAAATCCCCTTTTGCTAAGCTAAAAGACAAAATGAAGGGCCGAAAAAACGACGGGACGTTTTCGGATACATCCTCTGCAATCATCCCAAGCACTCACATACCTGATGCAAACGTAGAGGTGTGCAGTGGTGAAGTACAGATGAAATCCAAACCAAAAAAACCTTTCCTTTTGGGACCTCAGAGGTTGTCCTCAGCCCATTCGATGTCAGATTTGACGGGACCACACGTCTCCTCGGAGAAGATGAAATCCGGCACCGTCGGCTACTCCCACCTCTTCAGGCGCCAGCTGGAGTCCTTTGGGTCGGTTGATGAAGGTGGTAAGTAAAACTCATGACCATTACAATCACAGTTCCCTGCTGTTAGAGCATTCAAAATCTGTTTCTTCAGTTTATGATGTAATTACAAGACCAAAAAGTAAATAAATATTGCTGAGCTGGTTTTTTTTTTACTTCCTTTAGTTGGTGGTACCTCGTCATTCCTATTTCTGAGCATAAGAAATAACTTATTTTGGTGAAAATATATGATAATTTAGGGGGGGGGTTTCTTATGTTCTCATTTGAGAGTATATTGTAGTGAAGCATTGCATTCTAGAGGGGACTGTAGGCAAAATAGCACCTTGTGAGAAATAAGTTTAATTAAAAAAGTTGAAAGCTATCACCGATCTTTAAGCGTGATTTATACAAAGAACTGAAAATACTTTGCTGTGTTCCAAGTTATTATGCAGCAATAGACTGCTGTCTCTTTCTGGAATGGCACAGTAGTCATAGCTGTCTTCTCTGTACAACTTAGTTTTCACACAGGAAACAAAAATTTCCTGTAGTGTCTATCTATAAACATTTCTGAACCACCAAGTCAAGCTGTTAATTTTATTTTTTTTTTTTTTAAACAGCTTAGTTGCTCATCAGAATTTTGAACTGACACTCCATTGCAGAGCTTCTAGATCTAAGCTAAAATGGGTTTTCTGCATGTCATAAACTGTGATATTGTGTCTATTGATAACATACTAATGACAGATTGTTTGCAGGGAGTCTAAAATCTCCACACAGAAGGACATTAAGTGTTGATACTTCTAAAATGAACCAGCTTGACAGCACAGTTGATGAAGCTGCACTTGAAGCACAAAATGACCCATTTACCAACGTGAGTGCTTCGTTACCCCAAAAATTTGCCACACTGCCAAGACAGAGGAACCCGTTTGAAGAGAGCCCAGCCACGTGGGATCAGAACATAACTCTGTTTTCCAAGCCCGTGGAAATCAGGAAAGAACTTAAAAAAGAGAAAAAGGAGAAAGTTAGTCTGTTTGAAAGAGTGACTGGAAAAAAAGATAGCAAGAGGTCAGATAAACTCAGCAATGGGGGATCAGACGGTTCCGCTGACCCGAAATCGCCCGGTGCGTTCGGGGAAGCTCATCAGGAGAGTTTTGATTATGAGCCGACTAATCCGTTTATGACGAACTTCAGGCCCACGAGCATGTTGCCATCTTCAAGGTAGGCTTTTGCTGCATTTCAATCTGATATCTTGAACATGTTATATAAATGAAAATGTGAAGCGTTGAGGAACACCATCTTCGTGCTTCATATACCTTTCTATCATTGCTTGTCTGTTTTCTAAGTAGAAGTTACAAATTTTTTTAATGTAATTTGATATTTTCTTCATTTTGAAGTGACTTTTTTATTACTAATATGTACTGTGAATGATCTTGGGTACTTGCATCTGTGGAAGACCTTGTTTGTGCTTCAGAATGGATTCTTCCTGAAAGTCTTCTGCGTTCTTCGCTGAACACTTACTGCTAATTATTGCATTGCCCTAAGTCAGGCTTTTAGAAAAATTTCAAGCCTAAGGGAAGGATGAAGTGAATTCTGTTTCTGTTTGTGAATGGGGACATGTCCATGGCCACTCACCTCTCTTGAATTCGTTTGGCTCCCTGTGGCTTTGCCGGGTTCTGTGCTGAAGTCATTGCACAAGGCAGCAGTTTGGGGGTTGAGCAGAATGAATTAATTACCAGGGCTGATAAGAAACTTTGGTTTAAATAATCCATTGTAATCTTTGTTTGTCTATCAATGCTTTACTTGTTGCCCTTAAGAAAAAAAAAAGTGTAACCCACAGTTAGATTTCTCTGTGGCTTTTGTTTGCTAGTGAGGAAGGTACACTGTCTGTCTCCCCGTACACCCACCCTCACATATACCATTCCCAATAGATAACTGTTTAAGAAGTTAAATAATTAACTTTTATTCATTTGCATTCAGGGTTTTTTTATTGTTTTATGTATATTAATGTCCTTGTTTTTTTCAAGGTAATGATTAATTTCTATTTAAGGACTTAAATTTGATAGAAAATGCATTTAAAATTAAAGTGCTCCAAACTGGAATCTTAAGACTGGAAAATAAATCACTGTTTTAATGGTAAACATGGTTCTAACAAATTTTCCTTTTCCTGTGTATTAACTCCTTAATTAATTACATGGGAGTAGTTCCTTAAAAAGAAATGAAAAATTGTTTCTTGTTATCTTCTTCTTCAAGATTTTAGAACAGGGTGATCTTATTGTATCTGAACTCAGTTTTAGGATGCATGCACTCCTGATTTAATCCTGGAATCATTTTCTTAACAGAACTAATCATGGATGTGAATTAGATCAATGGACTGAAATGGAACTACTATAGAAAAGATTTGGTTGCTCGAAGCTCCCACAGACTTCAATAAATTATCTTCTTAGTGTCTTCTATGAGTGAAGTCAGTTCCTAGTGTCTTAAATAACATGTTTACAGGCAGTCCTGGAGTACTGTTTATTTAATAAAGGATTTCTCTGGATTAGAGGAAGGTTATGTTGTAGCTTGGTTTGTCAGAAGTTAAACTTCCATTTAAATAAGCTCCTTTAAAGAGAAATAATTTAAATAACAATTAAAACTACATAGCATCTAATTTTTTAAAAATGGAACACTGTATTCAGGCAGATGCTAGATATAAGTAGTGAAATCTTTTGAAGTTCTTGAATGCAGCAGATCTTGATAAATATAAATCTTTAATGGTAATCAAGATGGACTTCTTTTTCTTTATTTTGTAATTGAAAAGCTCATCACAGTGCCCATTCAGAAGGACTGTAGTCATTTGTTTCCCTCTTTGTATGAGAGTCTCTTTTACTAGTTCTTGACTTTTATGTAAACATAAACTTTTGATAAAAAAAAATAGATTTATTTTATTTTCAAAAAGAAAAAATAAAATAAACATTTTGACCTTAAAAGACAGCTCTTATGGAATAGTATCTAGCATGCAATAAGTTCAGTTAGAAGCTCTTGATTTTTATGTGCTCCATTATTATGTTCTGTGCAAACCTTTTAGACTTAGTTTACTTTCTTTCAAATGTGTCTTGTACAATTATTTTCTTTTGAAGTAGAAACTAATACAAAATGTGCATATTTAATAAGTTTACAGTTTGAGTTTACCTTTTATCTGTGGAGGATTTGTCGAAGAGAGTCCCGTTTTTAATTTTTTGAACTAGTGCTACTGTAAGAAAGAAGTGTATGAATCTGTGGGCACAGAATAAATGAGGTTGGGTAAGGAATTCACCACGCAGAAAGCAGGGACAGGGAGTTTAGGCACCGAGTTGGTTGTTATTTACTCTACATGCTCTTAAGCTCTTTTGGATGGATACCATTTCTGCAGCAAATCAGGCAGGGTATTTTTATGAAGGTGTGTCCCAAACCAGTGTTCTGCTGTGGTGAGGTGGATCTCCCAGTTAACCCCACTTAGCTAAGCCTTGGTTTGAGTGATGGAGCAGTCCTGGGGATGTGAACTGGTTCCTGTCTGATGGAATTCAGCTCAAGGTGTATCCCGGGCTCAACTCCATCCTCATTAATTGTGGTTGGTCATGTTGACTGAGCAGTAACTGTGGAGAACAGAACTGCTGGGTGGGTGAGCTGCAGAACAGAGCTGCTGCACAGCCCTTCACCCAGCCCATCCTTCGTGCTGGCTGGCTGTGTGACTGCTCTGCCTCTAATTATTCTGATTTATTCATGAGAAGAATGAAGATTGGTACGTCTTCCACAAGACTCTCAGCTGATGATACAGAAAATGTAGAAGTGGTTCAGCAACAGTTACAGGATTTATTTTTTTCTAAAAGCAAGTATTATTTGAAAACCATTGTTTATTTTTGTTACTATTATTTATTATTTTCGTTTCAAGAAGGTTTAAGAAGTATTTTGGAAAAGCAAAGCAAAAGCTGCTTGGTTTGTATATAATACTAGTTATCAGGAAATCACAAAATATGGAACCCTAATTTCTATTAATCTCTCACCTGGCAAAGGCTTTTTCTTAGTCTTTGGCTTGACCACTTAAATCTGTAAAATGGGGGTGATATTTTGTTACCTCCTGCAAATGCTGAGTGGATAAATTAGTATTTTTTCCCATTTCTATAGATATTGTATTGCAGTATTAGATAAGTGTTAAGGTTGGAGGGTTTATTGTTGTGTGTAGGCGTAATACAGATATTTATGAGCTGACTTCCTGACAATTTTAAAATGTAGGAGTTTCACAGTGAAACAAAAAATGCTATTTTAGCAACTATTACAAAATCTGCTAGTTCCAGAGGTTTTATATCATGAAGAATTCTTAAGCAAATAGTATCTCTAGTGTTCTTCAGGCCAGCATTTACCAAGGATAGCTTTATCTTCCTACTTCTTAATCCACTGCTTTGAAACTTTGACCTAATATTGCCTTAAATTGAATGCACTCTTACAATCACTGCCATTGTCATGGCTCTCAAGAGGTTAATTTGCAGTCAGAAGCCACGTGGATTTTGCATTGAACACAGTTAAAGAAACTGAGGTCCTCCTGGAAAACAAAGATTGTTTTGTGCCATGACCAAACCTTGTGCATCGTTTTTCTGAAATTGTTTTTGTTTAGGACAACACATGACACACACTACAGGCTAATAAACTGATGTGAAAATTTCTCAATTTACACCACTTGACAAGTGCTAAAAGAAAAGCATCTTTAATTTTAATGTGTTATTAGGACCTTTTTAGAGAGACTGAACAAGTTATTAACAAGGTCCTGTGAGACAGGAGACGGGTAATTAACAAGAGCTACAGAAAGGGAGTTTAGGTAATTACCGAGATCTTACGCACTGGACACAGGGACACAAACAGTCCAATATTTAAAGCTGACAGGTTGTTACTCATCTGATCCAACTCCAGATCTGGGAAACGGAACTGAAAGGTGCTTGGGAGCTTTCCACTAAACATTGTATATAATGTTATATAGAATTATGTACATAAAATACGTCCACATTCACAAACCGGGTAAGCGTGTGTCTGTGTATACGTATATGTGTATGCACTTACAGGGAGAGGCATTAAAAAAAAACCTTTTAAAATATTACTTTGTTAAACTTCAGAGAAAAGATAAAGCTTGTGCCTGCATACCAGTTACATATTATCTCAAGTTCTGACAATAGGTATGCTACATTCTAACCAGTGTGGAAGATGGAATAGCAGAGGAGAAAGAAATGTGTGTCTTACTGGGATTCAGTGTAACAATTATGAACAATGCTCATATTTGTAGTAGTCACTCGTCAATTGGCGCATAAATTATAAAAATATTACTTGGGGTTTTTTCTGTGTTTTCTTACTGCTTGAGCGTTTTTTAAAATTTGCAGCTCAAAGAGAAGAGAACCAGCAACCCAACCCTTAAACTCTTTTGCATCCTTCTGCTTTGTCATTTCTGGAGTTTGGTTATTTTCTGCAGCCTCTCTGCCCTGTACTCTCCTCACACGTGGCTGGTAGAGCTGCCTGCCTCTCCAGTGTCAGCTGTTCCAAACAGTTTCAATGTCGCTGCACTGCGATAAGTTCATTATTAGATTTGCTAAGAAACGAATGAGGTGCCATGAAAACATGAGGCTCTTGATAAGAGCGTAGTGTTTGGATCATGGTAAGTTTGAAGAGCAGCTGATGCCTGCTCCATTCCCACAGACATTCACATCCTGTGTGTGGTGGTCAGCCAGCTGAGGAAGCTTGGCCAGCTCGTGGTGTTGCCCTGCCCAGGTCCCGGCGTGTGGGTTGTGCTGTGTTAGCAGAGCAGGTGCCTGTCCCCAGTCAGCTGCAGCTGTGCAGTAAAACCTGTTCCCTTAAACCACACTGAAGGTAAGTTATTAGTGCAGTAGCTCCACCATCATCAAAGATAAGTGACTGTTGAATGGTTTCAATCCTGTACAGTTTCTGGCCACAGCTCCACTGGAACAACCCCCAAAAGCTGCCTGACCAGAGCAAAGGGTTGTAATGGCTGTATATTTATTTGCCAAATGGGTCATCCAGTGTACAGTACAGTTCACTAGTTCTAATTTTCACATGCCTTTTTCAGAAATGTTCTTCTCTAACAAGTTTATTACTGTGCTTGCTGGAGTAATAAAGTCTGTTCTGACATTTTGGCATATTTATGTCTCTGTTGGTCAAGAAACGACATCAGGTGATTTATGCTATTTTCAGAATTTGGTTTCCTCTGTAGGTGTTAGCATGCCTTATTTTAAGAATAATGCACCTCTGCATTGCTTTTCTTGAAATGAATGTATTTTTTCAGTTCTCAACTGAAATTTGACTAGACTTTAGTCAGTGTGATCTCTAGTCAAGGTAGAATATATGGACCATGCCAGTGCTTTACCTCTACTGTAGACTGGTAATATTTGTTAATTCAGTGTGGTAAAGCTGTCAGTAGAGTGTTATTTCAACAGCTGGTACATGAGAGGTAAAGGGATATTACAAAGCAAGCAGAAGTCATGCAGGGATTCTCAGTCTGTCCTGCCAGGTCTGTCACCATCTGATTTAGAGAGATCCCTGCGTGGGATGAGAGAATAGTGAAATCTTCTGCAGAGCTCCTACAAAGCAATGGTCACAGCATTTGGGGCGTTACTAAGGGGGTTGGAGCAATCAGTTCTTACAGAAATATTGTAGAAATACTTACTATTAATCTTGACTTTTCAGAGGCTTCACCAGAAATCACTCCTAATTGGTTGACTGTTTTAGGAGTACTCACAGGAAAGTTCATCCTGCTGGCTGCATGACAAGATGTTTTCAAGCTTTTACTGTCTGTTGGTGCCCATTAGGGCACATGAAATCTTTTTAGAGAGCATGCACGAGGCACATTATGTTTCCCAAGGGAAAATGCATGGTCTGTTCTATCTTATTTTAAAAAAGAATAATCTAACAGTTATATCCAGTTTCTTTATAAATATGTGCAAAAGCTATGTAAACATGAGGAACAATTTTTTATTCTGTTTTGTTGTAAGAGCTAAAAATGAGTTCTATTTTTTTAATCACTCAAAAATGGTTCTGGAAGTTTCAGCATAAAATTTTACTTTAGGATTGTTTGGTTTTTTTGTGGGTTTTCGTTTGGTTGACTTACATATCTCCAATAATAGGGTCTTCTAGTGGAGATGCTGGCACAACTTTTAGTATGACAGTTCTTTGGTGGTCTCTAGAGAATAAAACTTGTGTCTTACAAGCAGAGTTCAGGCTTTTTGGTCCATTTTCTTCACTCTTGGCATCAGGCTTAAAAATAATATTAAGAAAACTGAGTGATAGCAACAAAACCTGATACTCTTCTTGTGTCCCCCAAGGACACAAGCTCCAAAAGGCCGTGGAACATGGCTTGACAGCAGAACAGTTTATGTGGTGAGGTGTCTTAAGTGATGTTCCCCAGGATCTAATTGCAGAAGAAGTGGTAATATGCTTATTCTGTACTTACTTAGCTGCCAGACATGACAGTCATTCCATCTCAGAATATGAAGTGAGGTCTGCAGTGCCAGGCACAGCAGGCCAACAATATTCTGTGGAAGGCTAAGTTTCTGAATTTCATTAACTGTAGCTGATTTTATTCGTTTCTTTCGGGTTTGGTTGGTTTGGTTTTTTTCTAGTGCATTGGTAATAACTTAAATGGCATCCTAATAATTTAGGGTTTTGATATATGTTGTGAGAATCCAAAGAAAAATGCATAAGCACTGTAGCAAGAATCAGTCCAAAGACCAAGAAGTAAGAATAGGAACATATTTCAACTCTAGTGGAAAATTAATATGGTAGAGCTTTGTTAATTACCTGTGTGCAGACATTCCATATTAAAGGAAAAAACTGAAACAGCAGCTTATTGGTATTATGGGTATTTCACAGAATATTCACACAGATTTCAATGCTTTGAATAGTGATGATTAATGTAAATATCCTAATTTTAATTTCTAATAGTATACAGTGCAGTGATCACAAAACTAATACGAATAGCAAAAGATAAGTAAAAAGCTTTTGCTCCTTAAGAAAATACACTTTCCATGGAGCATAATTTAGGAGTCTGATTCCCATTCATTATGTTGTCAGAGTAAATGATTCAGGCACTAAAATGTTTAAATCAGTTATAGGAAAGATTTCATAAAGATTGTTTTAATCTCCAGGCATTCAGAAGCTAAATATTTAAGCAGCCACTAGACCTAATGTTTGAATTTTCAACTACCATTAAACTTCAAAAGGCAAAATTACAAGCTGCACTCATAAACTTGAACTTGTGATACATCCCAAACTCAACTCCACAGAGTTGCAGTTTCTGTACAAACTGTAAGTTATCAACATGCAGTGTAAGTCTTTAACTACCATCAAAAATAGGTGTTGTTAAAAAAAGTAAATTTCCATGTAATTCTAGTGAAATGTATTTAAATAGGGAAAATAGCAAGAAAGTATAAAACAATATTCTTGCTATGGTTATGAAAGAGTAATCCAAAACACTCTGCAGAATCAGCACTGCAGTATGTCTGTCTCCATTATTAGCTTATACTATTTTTATCTCTCATTGCTTTCAACCCTCAGGAACATGGTGATAGGAAAGGGTTCTCATCTCAGATGGGCTAAAATTGACATCCAAGCTAATAAAACCCTAGAAATTCAAACAAACTTTACTGTTCGGGGAAAAAATGTAAAGAAAAAGTTATATCCAAAGCAATAAAATAATGGATATGATTTAATCTGGTAAAAATATATGTTTTAAAATAACTTTCGGAAAGGAATTAAGGAAATTAGTTGAATTCCTAGATGAGTGAGATGGAACTAATTGCTGTGCTAGACTGGAGAAGTCTCTTCTACCTATAGTGGGGTAAGCCAGTGTGGATGTTGGGTGGCTTGCTTGGTCACTGTCACTTCCATGATCCTACTGCAGCTGATTTGTAACCTGTGCCGGCGTGATTTACATCCCTTTTTGTACTTCCTAATTGTCTTGAGGGTGATCCAAGTGAAAGAAGGTTTATTACTTGCAAGAGACAAACTGTTAGAAATCGTTCTGGGACCTGGGCCATCACCTTGAGGCGCGTGAGACTCCCCGGTGGTGGAGAGGGGGAGTTCATGGCTGGGTCTGGGGAGGTGGAGGAGGTGGAAAATTCCCTGATTCCCTGATGAGGGCTACAGGAGGATGAGCCAGGGAAACCCAGGCTGACTGGAGTTCTCAGAGTGAGCTGGCAGAAGGGCCATTTCTTAGGAAAGAAACATTATTTAACTTGTAAACCGGGCAAATTTAGTTTGGGCATAATTGAGAAAAAATAATTACAGAATCCCACAATGCTAGATTTTTACAATCACTGCTCACAGTAAGCTGCACTCAAAAAACCTCCAAAAAACAAAACGATACCGTTTCCCAAGCTGTGAACATATGAACTTCTTCCACAGCAGAAGTTCCCTGCCAGTTTATCACCCCCTGGGGAAGAAAAAAATGGGACTATAACCAGTACTATCACTATGAACTAGGGCTGTAACACAGGGAAAAACAGCGTTATTTTTTATAATTGCTTAGATCAGTGATTTCAGAATGCTCTTAGGAAGTCAAGATAATGGCTGCTTGGAGGAGGCTTGTGATGGTGGTACAGCATGTGGGCTGTAGTCCTACAGGCATGTTTTCTGTAATTATTGCCAGTAATCAAGTGAGAATGGTAACTTCAGGGGTGTGTTATTAGGATGAAATTTAAATTAAAAAATAAATGCTCTCATTAATTTCAGTGCACCAAACAGACAACTCCCCTGACTTTAACGCACTCGTAATTTTACAGTATTTTCTTTTGGGGGGACAGTGAAATATGGGTGCAGAGGGGGGAGTCTGCATCTGCTCACGCTCACCTCGGGCAGGGAGCACTGGCAGGAAACCCCACAGGGCTCAGCGGGGCCAGCGAGCTCCCACCTTACTTAACAGACACTTTGATTTAAAAAAACGTTCTGTGCAATCTCAGCACCTGTTCCTTCCTTGAGAAGCACTATATTTTCCACATATCTCTTTAAAATATGAGTAAGAGTATTCATGGGGTTTGGGGTTTTTATTGGGGAATATTTTAATAGTTTTTCATTTTTTGCAAGTGTATTCAAATTTCTTCATGTAAAATACGCAGATGTGCTCTCTTGGAACTGCAGTTGTGATGTCCACAATGTTACAGAAACGATTGCAGGTTTTTTACTGCTTTAAAAAAAAAAAAAAAAATTTAGTCCATATTGCCAGTGATTTATATTTGTAATTTTCCAACAGAAACTTTTCATAGTCAGAACCAGTGCTTTCCTTTCAAGCTGCTGCTGTGCAAAAGTGTCTTAGGACTTATTTCACAGAAACTATAAAGTCATTCAAGGCAAGGAAAGATCTTGCTGTTTTGACCTTTCAGAAAGTCACTCAGTTGAGCAGCCAGGCCGGATTATTCTCTATCTTGTCTAACACGAGGAAACAGCCCCGAAAGAAAGATATCCCAAAGGAAGGCCACCCTTGGTTAAACAGAGCCATTCTTGGTGTTCAGCAGGCTCATTCACGGCAGGTCAGTTCACTGGCTGCTTTGTGCCGGGATCACCCAGGCAGCCCCAGAGAGGGGAGTTCATCCCCTGTGTGACAGTGAAAAAGAGTGTACAGAATAAAAGAAAGGTAAAAAAAAAAAAAATTAACTCATAATATAAACAAAAATTCTTCACGGAAAAAAATCATGGTTTATATTTTACATCATTTCCAATTGTAAATTTATGTCCCTTCCACTTTTACACCATGAAATACATGGCTTATAAATTCGGATAACAAAGAGCGATGAGCAGTCACAAAATTCATGTTCTGTACTTTAACCTAGCTTTAAAATTTGTTTTTAAAAAGTCTGGATGTATTTTTGTAGCTCTCAGTCAATAAATATCACCCTCACAGCCAGCACATGCAGTCTAAAGAAATGATATCTATATATCTAATTCAGTACTGTCTTCTAGTAGGTGTTTTGGTCAAATAAGTGTGCACTGCTAATATTTGTTTGTTTTGGTTTTTTTCCTACAGTTTTCATATGAATCCTTCTGGCATTGAGGATCTCAGGAAAAAATCGGTGAGTTATGCAATGTTATGGAAAACCATCAGTAAATGCCAACTGGTGTTTGACACAATATAGCCTTATATTCTTTTTTAACTTCCTGTAAGGAAATGCTGGGATTTTTTTTTCTTTTTCTTCTGACATACCCAGAAAATCTAATTAGAAAATCACAGGCTTAATGCAGATTTGGGAATAAAGAAGAATTTTACACTCAATACACAGTTTACCTGTGATGTGAGGATGAGGCAGGAAAAATTTAGATCTTTGCACAAAAAGTAGGAAAAAGAAGAACCAAACTGTTCCTTTGGGGGTGTTTTAGATGACTAACCTAGAGAAGTAATGGTCAGGTGAGGAACTCTGTGTTAGGCAGTGGTGTGTTAATTGACCAAACAGGAATTTGCTGTTACTTTGATCAGAGACTTGAGGACAGTCTGTAGACAGCAAATCAAAATGGAAATAATGAACTGATATATCACAGGATTAATAATACACATAATAAATGAACAGCCTCTCAGAAAACACTGAAAAATAGAAATACTAAAAGATATTATTCAAAATGCTCTTCATTCTCAAAGTACCAAGAATAAATTGTGTGCGAAGAAAAGACAAAAAAAAAATCCGAGGCGGCGTCTTTGTTTGAAGGAAAATGTGGTCTTACTAGGGTTTGTTCTGTGCATAGATGAAATCTTTATAAGTGGGTTTGTTTTCAGTATTTAAAATATATAGAAAACAAGGTTCACAAGCAAATATGGCTTTGTACTGTTTGTTTTTCGCTGGTTTATGTAAATGATTTGTAATAACAATTGATGTTATTGTAAATGCCCAAGTTTTTATAATGTGAGTTACTGGTGGGAGATGTCAGAGTATTTGAAGGCTGCCTTTGATCAGATAGTAAACTGAATTCTACCAGGCAGTTACTTAATCTCTGACAAAAAGCAACATCAAAAAAACTGATTTAACTTAGCAGCCATTGTCTGTAAAGTAACCATAATTACACTTTCTATGTGCTTGCAAATGTACCACTGCAAATCATGTAATTTATTGCTGGTAAAAGCATCAGTTTAATTCTTTTAAGAAATAAGATGTGAATTGTTTTATTTAAAGGATTTAAAGGTGATAAAAGAAATCCTTGATGATTTTTCCTTTGGAACACCAGCTATCCTAAATGTCAGTTGCAGGATTATGAGGTGGTGCTCATTTAGTACAAAATACAAATTAGGGGGGGAAGAAACTACATCTCAACCCTAGTTTTGAATGAAACCATTTGGTTTTTTAAAAATATTCAAGATTGCTTTCTAAGGCATTTGAAGTAATTTATTATTAGGTTCTGCAATAATAGCCCTCACCAAGTTATTATTTTTCTTCCTTGTGCATATTATTTAGTAATTATGTTTGTATGTCTTCCACTCTGATGCCAACACCTGTCTCTGAAAGCAGTGTTTAAATGGGAGCAGTAGCCAGTTGAAAGGGCAGCTGAGCTCTTTAAGGCCTAATTAAGAACTGAAAGGAAGATGAAGCAAGCAGGACAAAAGATGTGAAAGTAGCTTAGATGATATTCCCAGAGCAGAATTCCTCATTAGAACAATGAAGAGATGATCAGAGATTGCCAGGCCTTCATTTTATCTCGTGCCGTTTCCTCTGCCTGTCAGTGTGTACCCCAGGAGCACTTTGTGGATGAGACAATAACTTGCATATCTTGTTCTTCAGAATCCTTTTTTTTCTTAATAATTCATTATAAGATTAATGTTTTGCATTAAAATTGGGTTTTTGTAAGGACATAGGTGTTCCTTATACATTTAAATATAATCTATTGGCTCAAATTGAACATTTAAAACCTTCTTAATTTTAACAATAATTTATTTCTAAGTACTACTGTACTTTAAATAGAATTTTCTTGCATAATTAATGTGATAAATTATTCCCACCAAAAGATGCACATGGAGAAGGAATATGATAAAACATCTTTAAAACATATGTATTACACAGACTTGAATAGGATATGGCTTTAGTATGCTCTGTGCTTCTTAGCTGTGCAAGATTATATTTTTTAATGCATGCTTCTACTGTAAATAAAAGCTGCCTTGTGTTCTTCTGCCCCGTTAGAGGTGCAGGGCTTTTTAGGTTCCATGTCTTCTGAATGTTTTCATCTATTCCTGGATGAGACAAAACTTGCAGCTTAGCATGTCTAGCAGTGCTAATACATGTATAAACCAGCTCTCACAGTCTTTTCTAGTTATACATTTCAAAATTTTTCATTGTCTGGTTACTTAAGGCCACAGCTAATTCTTGACACAGAAAAAGACATTCAAGTTTATAGTGGTTTGGATCACATGTTGCCCTTTGTTAAGAGGACTAACTTGTCCATCTCTGTTAATACCTGCACTTACTGAGTCATCAGAAATCATTACAGAAATAATGTTCCCTGCTGCTTAATTCTGGGCTCCTCCTGCTTTATAGCAAGCAAGGTCTTTTATAAGCACACATTTCTGGTTTTAGTGCTTGGGTGAAAATAAGATGCAGCCTTTTACCTTTACCTGAAATTTAAAATTGGAAGTTTTATTATGTGATTCAGAAGCCAAGGCCTGGAAAACCACTGATGACTAAAAATAGAATATGAAAGACAGATGAGGACTGATGCCATTTAGAGCTGAGTACACGCTTTGCTGTGATGTGCTCCAAAAGTGAGAATCACGGAAGTTACAGTAGGGCTTGAATTCTCAGGGCTCTTCTCTTGTTCTTCAGTAATAAAGGTTACCACATAGTTGGTTTCCCAAAATGGACCTGCCATTTTTGTGGTTGCTGCTCATATGGTCATTAACTGTGTGTACACCTCACTGAGCAGAGTATTTTTTTCAGAGATGACAGTGTGGGAATTGTACATCAAACTGTGCAACCTGTCTCTGCTCCGGGGTGGGAATTGGAGGGAAAAGATCTAGAGCAAATGGATGTGTGTTGTCTGAAAGAAGTTGCTTCTGTCAAGAGATGCACGTGAGAAACATATGCAAAGCAATAACCCCTCAATTTGCTGAAGTATTTACTAAAATGTGGTGTTTTTTCTGAACTGGCCTGCAGGAAGGAAACCCTTTCGACGCCACTGCTGGATACCGTAACCTTACCTACGAAGAGGTTTTGCAGGAGCTGGTGAAGCATAAAGAGCAACTTAAGAAGAAGGACACCCATATTCGTGAACTTGAGGATTACATTGACAATCTTCTTGTCCGAGTAATGGAGGAAACACCCAGTATTCTCAGAGTGCCATATGAACCTTCTCGGAAAGCGGGAAAATTTTCCAAAAGCTGAGATAGCGGTACTTGATGGTACTTCCTGCTGAATACTTTGGTGGAAGGAAATCACACTTTAATATTTTGACTTCTCTTCATCCTTTTTCTCCTAAGAAATTCCAGGAATCACCTTCCAGGGAGAAGGGACAGTGGCGTAGGGGTTTTCTTTTTTTTTTTTTACTCAAACACTAGCAGGGACTGCCAAAAGTAATACTCTGTTAAATTACCTAAGTAACTTTTTTTTTTCTTTTCGAAAACACCTTTAGGTACAGAATACTTAAAATGGAGTTAATAATACACATTAAATATGTCCTTGCAGTTTATATAATAGCTTAGCGTGCTCCATGTGGCAGTTTCAGCTGGGAAGCCTGTGCTGTTACGGATGTTTTCTTGAATGATTATTGGTGTATCAGTTCTTTTATTACAGCATGCCATCAAGACCACTGTTTTCAAGCCAGTGTAATATTCTACTAAAGCTAAGTGTGGTTTATTGCAATGGAGTGCAGTTCTACACATATTAGAGGGGAACAGTGATGCACAATCTTTGCAGAGTAAATGCTGTATTCTATACAATGTGCTTTTTATATAACAGTGTAAAAGAACCCGTGCCATTTCTGTAATGGCATATGCTGGAACCAGTTATTTTACACTTAAATGCTGAATTTTGTGTATGGTGAGTGAACTTTGGTAGTGAGCTCATGACATAAGGTTGTTCCGAGGATCTTTTTGTATGAAGTTACTGCATGCCTTTTTATGTGTTAAAGTCCTTTGAACAGTGTTAATAGAGTCAGAGGTAGGACTGGAGAGAAGTATGGAATGAAAACATGAATACTTTTGTTCAGTCAAAGTCTACTGCAATGAAAATGTGGCAGAAATGGAGAGGCTGACTTAAATAGACACGATAATTCAAAAAATGTAGAACTGACTCAATGTAAAGTTGAGTTTTACATGATATATGTCTTAACTTTTTAAATCTTATGACAACAAAGTATATGCCTTTAGAAATAGGCCATGTTGCTTAAACACGTATAGAGTACTTAGACTTTTCATTAAAATATCTGTATCCATGTAAATAGTTCTAAAAGTCAGTTTTCATTGAGGCAAATGAAAGAAGAATGTAGTAAAGATCTTCTTGATCATTTAATAATTGTTTATGGAATGACATATGAAAACAGTATCTGTTATCCAATGAATTGGCAAACTACAGTGATGTTTGTGCAATGGGATAATACTGTAGGAGAAGAATCCTCAAAATATCATCATAAGGAGATTTTAATTTCCTTAATAAGAATCTCAGTTGGATTGTCTGTTGCTGTGAAACAGTAAGATAATATTAACAAGTACAGAGAATATTTTAGGTTTGGTTTTAAGAAAGCTGTCTTTTCCTTTTCTTTTTCTTTTCTTGATCCGTTGGTTTTTTTCTTACAGCACCATGAAATGGCTGTTGATGAGGTGGCAGAAAAGCTTGAAATGAAATTCCAATTTTTTGTTGTCGTTGTAAAAGACTTAAATATATGTTCATTTTTAAAACTGCATAAATTGGTAATATCTTGAATAATTTTAAGTGAAGAAGTTGTATCTGAATGCCTTGGACGCCGTTAGTATTGTATGGCAGCACAGAATCATTCCTGTTAGAAAAAAAGCTGCTTTGTACAAATGTTCTCAGATTTCATTTACCTATTTTGGGCTTTTTCTCCTTTATTTCCTTCTTTTATTTAGCAGGTACCTCCCATCCCCCTAGTGCTGTCCCCAGAATGTGTCAGCCTGAGTGTTCCCAGCCCGCCCTGGGATCCCTCAGCGCAGATCCCGGTGCCTGGAGGGGCCTGAGAGATCCCAGCCCTGCCCTGCAGAGCTCTGCACTCCAGGGCTGTGCACAGAACCCCCTCACTCATCACGCTGTGTCCCTCTCAGCCCAAGGATTTATCAAGTTCAGTACCTCATCAACCACTGAATGTTCTTTCTGACCCCCTTCAGCTCTAAATGACTGTAAATTTGTTGTGATGTATTCCAAGTGCCAAAGGTTGTGTACTGGGGTACGGTACATTTACTGGTGGAAGTTAGGTTTTGCACTCAATTAGATTTTAATTTCCTAATTACACCAAGATGTATTTCAGTTACTCAGTATTTCCATAAAAATTCTTAAACATTTTCAAATGTTGGCCGAAGCAAGTGGTTTTCTCATGTTAATGGGGAGTGTTTGTGCAATTGTTTGGAATTCCACAGTCATTTTCAGCTAACTGGTATGAGACCATCTCTAGTATCTACACTGCTTAAATCATAGACACCAGTGGGGATTAACAAGTAAACTAACCAGAGAATATGCTCCAACGACTTTTCACATGCAAGCCAACTTATAATTATTAAAATGAAACTCTACTATATTTAGCACCTCTGAAATCACTTCTTTTAGAATGTAAATGTAGAATATCAAACTGCATAATTGACTAAAAGCAGATCGTTTGACATATTTGCATACCAAGAACGATAAGCAGATTAAAGGTAGCGAAAAGATCAATTTTTGTGCATTAGTGAAGAAATTTAGTGAAGCTTTGAATGTACTATCTAGTCTTTATCTGATCTGTATGTTAAATAAAAGCACCTTTTGTTTCTAACAGTTTGTCAAGAAAGAGGGGAGAATGACAAATGCAATTTAGGAAAAGGTAAAGGTAAAGTTATTTAGGGAGGCAGAATGGGACATTTACAACTATGAAGACATTTTTGTAGGGTTCTTTTAGGTAAAGATATAGGCTGCTTTTGGAGCAGTTCCTGAAAGACTACAGACACGTTTTCTGTTTAGGTTCTATATTTTGAGATCATTTTTGAAAAGCATCTTCACCCCACATGTGTTTTTTGAATCATGCAGCTTTCAAATTAAACCATTTCATGCAGAGTAATTTATATGTTGAAAACAAAGAAAGTTCTGTTTCTCCCATAGAATAAAATTGTAAACTTTCTTGCACATCGTTTTAAAACCATAATAACTTGCTACTTACAGTCAGTTTTTCTTACCCTTTAAAACGTAGGAATGAAAATTTTGAACATCTCCATATTATTTTGATTTTTTCTCTCAAAAATTAGCATAGGAGTTCATCCATGCATGCACTGTACTTTGAAATTATCCTTTGAAACAGCTCTGCTCATAGCCATGTGTTTGCTTACTTTAAAGGACAAATATGAAGGCCATACTTTATTGTTGTAAGCAAGAAATTTAAACTTTTTGCCATTCAAGAAGGATGTTTAATATTTATATATGTTACCTCTTGCTGCTGTATTTTATGTTTAGCTTGGTTTTCCACCTACTAATGAATGTAGCATTCTCCCTAGATCATCCATAACTCCATTTATTGCTGTTGGCTCTGTGTCAAGAACTATTTGTAGTTTTCCAGCTGTGAAAAACGTTGCCTTGCATTTAGAAAGGTTTCATGATTTGGGGACCTAATGAAAATCATGCTGATTAGCTACTAGTCTGCATTTCCTTCTGTAGAGGATGCCCTTTCCTAGATGCATCCTGAAGCAAACAGAACTGCTGTCTTAACGTGTTTACTGCTGCACTGGAGGTTTATTGACACTTCCAGCTTTACAGACAGGTTACTGTCCCGCATCAGCTGTGTAAAGTGAGCTGGTGCTTTCCCCTCTTTCTGTAGCTGTTGCTGCTGTGGGGCTGCTGGAGGCGTTGGCTGGGGCTCCTGCAGGGATGGGGAGCAGCTTGCTCTCTCCCAGGTTCCTGGTGAAGGATCAGAGTGCAGCTTGCTCTCTCCCAGGTTCCTGGTGAAGGATCAGAGTGCAGCTTGCTCTCTCCCAGGTTCTCCGTGAAGGATCAGAGTGCAGCTTGCTCTCTCCCAGGTTCCTGGTGAAGGATCAGAGTGCTGCTTGCTCTCTCCCAGGTTCCTGGTGAAGGATCAGGGTGCTGCTTGCTCTCTCCCAGGTTCCTGGTGAAGGATCAGGGTGCTGCTTGCTCTCTCCCAGGTTCCTGGTGAAGGATCAGAGTGCTGCTGTGTAGAGGATGCTGGATTTGAGGGTCTGTTGGCACTTTGGGTAGGAAACCCTGTTTTCAGGGGTTTGTAACTGAAAAATGTAGATACAGTCACAGGAAGTATTTAATATGCAATGGGCAGCACTTTAATGTGTTTGTGAAGGGTTTTGAGATTTGTTTCCCATGAAGGAATCCCTGAAGCACGGTGGGCATTTGCTGTATCTTTTATAATTTCTATGCTGAAGAAGCCACTGTATGTTACGAGTGGTAGAGCCATTCCTGTTCATCTTAGAAGCTTCCAGGTGTCCTGTATTACAGTGTGCTGTAAAAAGCTGAAGATCCAGGTTATATAGCAAGTCTGTGAAAGATACGAACATTACTTATAACTGAAGGGTTTATTTTGTCTCGTGCAATCAGTGGTAGTTTGTCTACATTTAATAATGGTACAGAATCATAACTATGTGCACTTACGAGAACTATGAACTTAGAATGCATGAAAAACTTTATTTTTGTTTCATTATTGCGAGTTCAGATCCTTTTAATTTGATTAAAATGTTATCTTAATATTTTAATTTTTGTTCATCAAATAAATATCTGCATGTCTAACACTAATAAAGCACCACAATGCACTACCACAGTACTCCTTGAATTGTGATATTAATCTGTGTTATGCCAAGCATGTAACTCCTAAGCTGTGCTGAAGTATGTGTTTGTAAGAGCCATGCTGTTAAGGCTCTCACACCACAGAGAGGAGTGTTTCCTTAAGGACAGCTCCAAATGAGTATCCCAGCTGTTTGCAGGGTAGCCACTAAAAAAATGCCATATTCTTAAACGTACTAATCTGTATTATCTTTTTTCATATTGTGTCTGCAATCCCTTTAAATGCACTATTCCCGTGATTCCCTGGGCGTGTAAGTATTACCCGGACCTCTTTGGCACTGCAGGCTAGAACTGCATTTAGCATGAGGACAAGCACTTCAAATTTTGATATGGAAAACATGACACATTTCTCTTCATACTCGACAGACAAAACCCGGCCAGACTGACGGAAAACTTGAGCCTCCTCCCCACCGCCCTGCCCCACAGGTGTTTTTTTCAATGCGCCCACAAGTTTTTCAACACACTTTTCCCAGAAAAAAAATAGGCTTTTGCCTGTCTTCTTTTCCTCTTCCATGAAGGAGCAAAACAGCAAAGTCTGTCCCCTGACAAAAGCAAGTTTTCTGGATGGGAAAGGAGGTATGGAGAGTAGTCCTGGCTCGGGACGAGAACGCTGTGAGTAGCTCACCCGGTTACTGGGAGCCTTGAATTCCACAGGGATGTGTTCCTTTCCCTGCAGTTACCTTGCTGTGTGAGTAGCTCCTTTGTCATGCAGCTGTGGGCTTGGGGTTTTTCTCTTGGAGGTGTCCATGGCAGTTGTGGTTTCGGGAGATCACAGGCGGTGTCTGAGGTGCAGGTGTCCTTCCACCCGTGTTGTTCCGCAGGTTTCCATCAGCTCTCTCACCCCACGGCTCCCGGGCTTTGCAGCTGTCCTGCTGTGTGAGAGGGGAGCAGTGAGGGCAGAGGAGGAAGGCAGGTTTGTGACAGCACACCGGTTTCCATCCCTAACTCACATCTCAGTCCCTGTGCCCACCTGCAAATGGAGCTGGCACAGTTTCCCTGCCTCAAGGCATAATGTTGGTTAGTTGATACCAACCGTGGTTCTATCAACAGGATAAGAGCCCAGCTTGATTAAATGGCCTCCAGTTTCCCCAGCATGGAGTTGGTTTTTGAGTTTTTATTATTAACCATCCTGACCCCCAATAAAGGTTTTCAAGGGTATTTTAAATACAGGTTAGCTGTTAAAAACTCTTGATATTAGATGTATCATTAAGGACAATTCTCTCTCCAGTTGCATTTATAAAAATATTTTTTTATGAGCCGTAAATATTTACTCTAAAAATCAGGATTTCATTTCTATATTTTAGGTTGTTTAATTTGTTTTTATGGGAGTGTTGTGCAAGTTCTGACTGCAGCTCACTTGGGATACGTTGCCCTTTTGTGTAACACTGGGCATGTTTGCTAAGTTATAAATAATGATGATGAAAAACAAATCCCATCTCTTATTCTGCATTAATGAATTAAATGTTGCCTTATTTCATTGGATTGTTTTGTAATAGTGCCATTTTATGAGAGATGGGAATAAGACTATCTGCTAAAGTAAGCTGTTTTCTCTTGTCTGAACTCCTTATTGAGTAATGACAATAGAAGGCTGAGTACAGCCCAACCTGGAAACTGTGTGGCACTGATTGTGTAATGCTTATATAAATATCAGTATATTCAGTGCTAGAAGCCAGTGGCTATTACATGGGGATTATTGCAGTGTATTTATAATGTGTTTTAACAGCATTTAGTAATGTAGATCAGTCTGATAAATGGATGATGGTTTAGGACAGAAAAGTACCCTCTGTGGCTAAACACTGACATGTTTATACTTTAAAAGTAAGCTGCTTATGAAGGTTTTAGGGGCATGAAACATTTAAATGAAGCTGAATATTAAAAAGGGGGGAAACTTTGTGGGATGTTTTTTTGTTTCAGCCTAAACAGTATCTACTGTGTGACATACAGGGAATGAGTAGAAGCAGCACTGGGGAGATTCCACTGTTGAGAACCAAAAAACCCACCATCAATGAAAAGTTACTGGGTCTAGAAGTCTGGTTTTAGGGGATCTCTTTGCCCAGCATGTGCCAGGTTCATTTTTTAACAGGAGGACTTAACCCAGCATGCTTTACTAGCAAGATCAGTGGTGGGGTGAAACCCCCCCAAAAGGAGGTAGTTCACCAGAAGGGTGAGTTCCCAACGTGTCAGGGATGGGGAGCAGGTGCCAGGCAGAAGCACAAGGCTTCAACCACCTGTCACTTCTGCTTTTGTGGCCCCCTGACATCAGTATTAACTCCAGGGATTAACAAACCACTCTCCTAGCGAAGTCAGGGAGTGTCTGAGGAAATCTGGAGCATGCAGCACGTGGCTGGCCAGATTGCCTCTGCTGTTCCTCGAAGTAGGTGTCGGTCTCAGGAGTCACCAAACTGTGTCACATCCCCTCCTTCCCTGAATCATTCATTTGGGGCCCTCTTAGGCGGTGGATGTCTCCTTCTCCGGTAACTCACTGCGTGCATTATGAATTCCTTGGAAACTGACTCCCTGAGACACCTTTACAGGAGACATCAAGGGTCTCCATTGAAATTTAATGAATATTATGGAATTTGCCAAGGACTCCTACAATGCAGTAAGAAAATCTGCCTCTCTGAGACCAGAGGTTTGCCAAAATAATGGCAGCTTAATGGCATCCTTTAGAAGCAACTGCTGACTCTCAGTCTATGAGTATTTTCCATTTCCTAATAAAATGTTTTCCTATTAAAGCAGCTTAGTTCATTAGCTTATAATTCATAGCTTAAACATGCTTATATTTTGCTAATTGTAGATTACTTAGTGCTTATTTTTAGGGAACACTGAAGCACAAAATACAAAATGTCAGGGTTTTTTTTAAATTAAAAGTCTTGTCTTGTGCATAGCAATTGCATTTGGATAAGCATTTTTAAATATGCTGTTTTTAAGGAGTTTTTACATGCTATTTTAAACTAAATAATTAAACATCTATAACAAGAAACAATTTGAAGTGTTCATGCAATTTATAGCTTTAATTCCTTTATAGATATGTGCTCCAATATTTTATAGTTATGATTCAAAAGCTACCACAGTTACATATTTTAAATTGCAATCATGCGATTCCAAATTATTCTTTTCCAAAGTACACAAAGCCAAAGTATCTGATTCACTCTTTTGTGTTTTGTAAAAGTTAAAAGTGAGCTCTGGGAGAAGTGAGGTTTTCCTAAAAAGTTGTACAAAGCCTTTGTGTTGGACTGCAGTGCAGATAACTTTGGCTGTGCAGCCTCAGGCACTCCTTTATCCAACAGCCTAACATCAAATCTTCCTGATTTCTTTCTAGCTGGGGGACAAGAGAATAGGAATCAGTTTGCAGCAGGTGCTGGGTACTGCTTGTAAGGACCAAGTTAAAAGATGTTGCTGCTTTGTGAGATGTGGTCTTGGCTTTTTGGTTTTTTGTGAAGTATACTGCAAGTGAATACCAGGCTCATGTGTTTCCAGGGTCAGATATAGAAAACGTCCTACTGTCTTATATTTTCACATTAAAAAAACTTGTGTAAATTTTATTGATGGTGGCCAGATTATATCTGGCTACAATACATGTAACATTTCACTTGATTAATGTTGCTGCTGTTTGAGACCCTCATGTAATTGGCCTCATAATCCTCACACAGAATACTGTGAAATAGTGTGAATTTGAAGCTGAAAAACCAGTTAAAGGAACGTCCATCATCAGTGGGGAGAAATAAAATAATCCTAATTAAACCCAAAAGAACTGTGTGATCTGAATTCAGATTCAGCTGGTGGATACCTAATCTGTATTTTTTTCTGGTAAGTATTTTTATTGTAACTGTCCAGTATAATTGCTTTGGAAAAAACCTCCTGCTCTGTGTTTCATGGTCTAAACTTTACTGGCTCTCTCTAAACCAAATCCTGAATTAAGGACTTGGCCTTAACCTTTGTTTCATTGGACGTGACTTCAGAGGGTTTAAGCAGCATTTTACTGCTGGAGCTGATGACGACAGTTCTATTTGCTAACAGGGTCATAGCTATTCTTTTATCTGTTTCAGGGTTTTCCGTGTAGTTTTGAGTTCTGAACATTTCACCACAGTCTATTTAGAGCGTTATTTGAAACTCGTTCCAGTTCCCTTGGTTCTTACGCAGGCCGATGTGTTGAACTGCTCCAGAGACCGGCTGTGCTCTCACCATATTTGGAGGCTGCTCCTCTGCTGGGCTCTGGGGCTGTTTTGGACGGGGCCTTACGCCTAAAGTAACAACTGAAATATGTGATGGGAGCTGACTGCCAAAACCGGCATCAAAGCCAGTTTCTGAAGAGCTCACTGGAAAACTATCCTGAACTTTGGGAGGAGGACTCAAAGCCACACTCCAAACAGAGAAACCACGGCAAGAGGAACGCCGAGGTGAGAACGGATCTCCTGAATGAGCTGTGTGTCCCCCTAAGACCAGACGGTCACTTTGGTCTTTGGGGAAAGGATGACTTTCCAGGTGCAAATCAATCAGAGTGGGTTGGTCAGCATGTTCTGTGTCTCTGCAGACTCACAAACCTTTGCAGTTCCTGTTTGGGCTTATTACCCAGAAGTGTGTTAGTCAAAGAGCATTCAGACTAAAAGGTAACAGTTGTTGATCATGTTGTGTGGGGCATCATTAAGTTGTTTGAAAAGTTGCCAGGTTTGAGGACATGTTCTGTTAAATACACTCAGTGTCTTCCTCATCTCACTTAAAACAATGAGAACATTCAGCCTCGATTCATTAGTTTTGGGCAGTTCACCTGAGTAAAGAGACCACATTTTTCCCTGAATCCTTCAGAGAAATGTGCAGACTTGCAGAAGGCAGCTGCTGTCACTGAGGGGACAGCTGTACTTTGTGGTTGAGTGTGTGTTAAAAAAAAGCTGGCATTGGAGAAAAGAGAGTTCTGTAAGAAACCAAAGCCTCTCTCACACTCACAGTATCTCTCAAGCTCACAAGGTTTTAAGCTGTTCAGCAATAGCTGGAGAAAAGCATTCAGCAGTGATGGTCTTTAGCAATTGGGAGTTGTAAAGAGAAACATTAATTTTAGAAGGAGAGGAGGTAAACCAGCTTGTAGGCAGTTGCTGTGTTGAAGGTGATCAAATGCTGATACGTGAGGCAGCTGTAGAAGGGAACAGCAGCTCTCTCAGAATATGAAAGGTGCAGAATGAGCCTGTGGAGTTTTCCAGTGGAAGACATGAGAAGCAATAACTGGTTCCATACAGGAGGCAGTAACTGCCTGGCCATGGTGAGCATCACACATGAGGAGTGTGTTGGATGCTGTGAACACAAACAGCAACAGATTTATCGGGTTTTCCTAGTGCCTGGAAAACAGCACACAAATTGCCCTCCAGAGTAAATTGCTTGAAGTACAAGCTCTTGATTTTATTTATTTATTTGTTACCCAAAGGGCAATGGGAGATACACAAAATATTAAATTTTTTACTTCTCTATTTGATTCTACCTTTGACTTGTCTTGGAAAGAAAAATTGTGGATTTTAGTCTGACTAAAGGGTAACAGAGTCGGTGGCTTGTTCAGACTGACACATAAGCACAGTGATGCAGTTATACAGGGGAGGTGTCAGGCTGGTGGAGTTATTTTTACAATTAAAATCTTCCAGTGAAATGTTGGTGTTCTGCCAGGAGCGCTTTTGGCCCTGTCCTGGGACAACGCTTCCCTCCTTAAATCCCAGTACAAAGCAGCTGACAGTCCAGCTTGGGAAGTGTCACTGGCCAGCTGAAATAACCACTGACTGCATCCCAGATACAAAGTGGTGCTTTTTCTGACGTGTATGAGAAGGCAATGCTTTCTCCTTAGAGCAAGGAGGAAGATACCAATTCCAAAGATGCTGAGGGATAAGGTCACCCCATTCTAAATTTGCAGCATCTCGTCCTTTTCTCACTGCTGACCTAGGACTGGTACTTGGACAGCCTGACAACCCTCGAGCAATGAGTTTGTAGCCCTTGCAGTTTGCACAGTAGCAGATCTCAGCATGGCATTTGGGTGGTTGTTACCCTTTTCCTGCAGTCCCCAGTGGCACCACTGTGTGCTGTAGCAGCTTGTATCACAGAAACACAGTGGGTTGGGTTGGAAGGGACCTCAGACATCACCCAGTTCCAACTTTCCACCAGCCCAGGTTGCTCCAAGCCCCATCCAGCCTGGCCTTGGGCACTCCCAGGGATGGGGCAGCCACAGCTTCTCTGGGCACCCTGTGCCAGGGCCTGCCCACCCTCACAGGGGAGAATTCCTTCCTAATACCTAATCTACCAACTCTCTCAGCTGCTGGATATTAATTATTTAGGCTACTGGAAAACTGAACCCCCCTGCTTCCCACAGGTATAAAACATGTTCATTTTGATGTGGCCCTGGAGTTTACACTGCCTATTGCTTTCTGTGAGAAAAGCTGGCAGCATATCTGGTAAAAAACATGAATCTCTTTTTCTCAGACCATTTCTCATGAGCAGAAAAACTCAGGAGGCTCAGTCTTGTTCAAATTTATTTTTTTTTCTTTTGTCTCTGGACCCTTACTAAGTATCAAGTGGTGGAATTCCTAATAAGTGTAATTATTTTTTTCAAACTTTGAAATTAATGCAAAAATTTGGCATTATACCAGGTCAAAATGAGCTTAAAAGGCTACTAAATCCCAATATTAACAGCTAGTCCCAGTTTGCCCCTGTTTTAATGACTATCTTAGATCCAGGGCAGTGGACCCTTATCCCACCTGTTTTCAAAGTAGCAATTCGATTTGCTGACATAGAGGGAAATTTAGGACTAAATATAAATCCCAGTCCTTGGGAATTAAATATTTTGGCTTGTCTGATGTTAAAAGTTGCACAAAAAGTAATGTGTTTGTAGCCCAGGATTTTGGGGAGCTGGCCATGGCATCAGTCTGTTCCTTTCTGAGCCTTTTTCTTCTGGCACACAGCTGAGCAATTGAGGACATTGATTTGCACAGCTTCAGTTCTGGATATAAGCTTTTTCTTCAGCTATTGAAATACTTTCTTACCTATTGGTGCACCTGTACTTAAAATTTGGCTTCAAATAATAAACAGAGCGTGCACTTTGGCAAGTTGTAAAAATTAGTTGTAGAATAATAACAAGTGAAATGGCATCCTGCCCAAGCGTGTTGTATTTTCATTACTAACATAATAGCTCATTGAAATTATTTTCCAGATACAGTTCTGTATATTTAAGTCTGTATTTGAATAACTGCACTTTTAAATCAAGAGTCAAGTAGCTACTTTGTATGCTCTGCTTATCTTAAATAGAGTTTGATTTAAAACATTTATCTTCCCCCGTATCATCTCCCATGTCAAAGCACATTTAAATCATGCTCTGTTCCTAATATCACTTGTGTTCAAAATGGTATCCAAGTACAGAAAAGTTTGCTGATGGCTCTGTTGTTTGCCCACTTTGTAGTTTTTAGCTGCTCTCTCATTGTTTTGAATATCACTGAAGCTGAGAAGGAGAAGCTTCAGCAAAGTAAACTTTTAAAAATTAAAGCCAAGGTCAGACTGCAGGGTTAGCAACACAAGAAGACTGCAATTTAAGATGAGCCCAATTATGCAAAATCATGTGTTGAGTTACAGCCTCGAGTCTCCGTTGGGATCTGGGGGCTTGCCTGGGTAAAAATATCAGGAATTTCAGGAGGGGTTTTCTTTTGTTTCTGCCTTTATCTCCATAGAGAATGATGCAATTCTGGCAGTGCTCATGGTTCTTAGGTTAGTAACTCAAAAGGAAAACTGTTATTCCAGGAATGTTTAGTCAGTGCATTTCTGTGAAGGCAGCAGACAGAGATATTGGAGATATTGGGCACCTGGCTGCATTTTATTGCTTTGCACAGGTAGAACATTTAAACAACACCTCTGAATCCAGAAATAAATCAGTTGAGGCACAGCAAGTGACCCATGAAAGCAGAGCAGATTTTACTGTTTATGCTTTTAGTATTTAAACCAAACCCCATCACAGCTAGGTGGTTTGTAATTAGATCTTAACTTTCCCTCATTTTTTTCTTTATCTTTTCCTTCAAATAATTGGAAAGCACAGGCATGCAGTGGTGCCAAACGTTGACTCCCAGAAAGGCTGCAATGAAGAGATCAGACTCGGTTTGCTTGGATGATTTGTGTGGAAGTCAGGATAATTATTTTGCCAAAAAAAAGTCTATTTTACTTCTCTTTTTCTGGGCAAAAGAACATAATGTGCTTTGCTTTTAAAGTACTTATCCCCAAGCCAAAACAGAGATAGAGATATTTTGTAGTCTTCCTACTTCAGAAAACATCAAAAGTTACCACCATTACATTTTCTCAAATTCTGTGTAAATCTGAGGTGTAAGGTTTCATCATTTTGATCATTTGTATGAAAGCATTCTTAATAAGAGAAACAGAGAGATTATGTTCAGTAAAAACAGAAACACAATTCTGAATATGTTTAAACAAGTTTTTGCATTGATAAACAAAACTACTGGGTATTTTTTTCAATCACTCAGACACAAAAAAAGCACTTACTAAAGAATTTGTACAGTGCTCAGGGCAAGTTACAGCTGGATCCTCTTAAAAACCTCAATCTTTTCTAATAAATTACACATAAAACTAGTGTAGCTATGAAGTTTTTCAGAAAATACATGCAATTAAAAGGGATTTTCACCATTTGAACAAATAGTAAGTTATTGTAAATATCTTCTTTAAATATGAGGAGAAAACCCACGTGTTGCTTTTGCAGAGCATTTCTCCTTCAAGCAGCCCAGAAACTGAGTTCCAAACCTGACAAATGTGCTGCAGGAATTGTTCAAATGTGTTTGACAGTGATGCTTCCTCCTGAACGGGGCCGAGGCACCTGGAAGGAATGTCTTGTGCATCTGTGTAATCAGCCAAATCCATGGCACTTTGCTGTCCAGTTCATTCTGCAGGAATTCTGTGAGCCCTGCTGAGCCAAACAGCCCCAGCTTTTCTGATGCAAGGTGAGTGTGTGTGTTTGTAAACATTACTGCAATGCCAGGGAGTCACTGGCAAAGGAAGTCAATTCAAACCCAGACTCCTTCTGTCACCCTCCAGGATCTCTCTCATCTTTAGATGCTGTTTAGACCCCAAGGCATCTCTTCTGCCTTCCACAGCTTGAGGGTGAACTGGTTTAAGCTTTTCCTCGCATCAGGAGCTTCTCCTTCCCCTCCAGGACCTGCCACTCTGGAAGCACTTTCCTCTGCTGCCTGTGCATCCCTCTGGAGTCAGGCACTGTGCTGGGGCAGCAGGAAAAGCTTCTCAAAAACTGAGAAGATAATGGCACGGCCTTAGAGGGGAGAAAAAGCTGAATTTAGGCATCTTGTCTTCTTTATGTCCATTCTAGAAGAAACAGTGTGTGCAATAATGGCATTGGCAAGTCTAACCAAGAAAGCTGAATTATTTCTTCACAACCAAAGCACTGGGGGGAAAGAAATTCCCAGTCAATTTTCAAAATACCTAGTGACTCACTGGGATGGGATGTCTCTTTATCATGGAATAATTCAGGATTGGAAGGGACCTCAGATTGGATCATCTAGTCCAGCTTCCAACACCTTCAGGCAACATCACCTTTCCAGGAAATCTGTGTAATTAAATAGTTTCTTCACAGGAATGTAACCAGCTCTCGTGGTTTTGTATCTCAAAAGGCAGAGCTGCACTGGGTAACCTCTTTTGAGATGTAAAACCAAACAAACAGGTAAAAGCCCCTTGTAATCCATAATTCTTCTACATTGCCCTGTTTATGTTAACAGGACTATGTTTGTCCATAATGGGAATGGGATTAGGTCTTCCAGTCAGCTGATTGATCTGATAATACTGAATTTAAACTGACATCTCAGAACCCCCCAGGGATGTGTAAAAGGAAGTATTGCCTCTCTGCTGATGTTAAAAGTGGCTCCTCCTTCTAGAAATCTAAATGCAAACTTTAATAAAAACTAATATGGACTATAATAACAAGTAATATTAAGATTTATGGTTTTATTCTGATGAAAAATAGTCAAGCAAAATTAGCAGCAAAATTATTATTGTAGCAATAAGGACAACCACAAGCTTTATGGAAAATTATTATAATACTGTATAATTATGTGTTCTTCAAGGGTCATGTTAGAAGGGGCCAGCTTGTAAGAAGGATAAAATTCTATCTAAATATCCTGTCAAATAAAGTTCTCATAGATAATAAGGGGAAAAAAGTCACCTAGATCTTATAAATAGATTTAGCTGTAGAACACAACATGGGATAGTCAGTCTATTGTTTTACCTACTGATATTAGAGAAATAAAAATTAGACTAGTTTGGGGAACAATTTCAAATGTTGTGAGGTTACCACAGCATTGCTGTTTACCCAGAAGTCGGAGGAGGTAAAGGGAGCTGAGCTGACAGAACTGAAATAACGTGTATTTGAGCCAAAGTGAATGAGTGAGTTCAAGGAGCAAGTTGGACAATCATATTCTGGCTTCCACAAAGCTCTGGATGCAGTGGGAGTTTAGCAGTGCATTCCTTAAGCTGGCAAGAACCAGAGTCATGTAAAACCTAGACCAGAATAACATTATTGAACTTCCATGACCCAACCCCAAATACTGATAACAGGGTGAGTGTGGCACGGTCAGGGTATGGTTGCTGATGAGCTGGAGGAGCTGAAATGGAAAATCCTGCAGCAGCTCCAGAAATGAAAGCCTGGGAGCTCTGCACACTGGGAGGACTGAGGTTTCTCCAGCCCAGTCCTCTGGTAAAATGGAGATGTGCCATTAGAGGTTTGCAATAAAGCCAAGAGAGACCAAGCCATGTTGAGCTGATTTAAGCCCAAATATAAATATTTAATTTAACTGATATTAATAAGCAAGGAGAACAACTTTAAGGCTGCCAAAACTTTGTCTTAAATTTGCTTACATATAGGGCACACTTTATCTTGTATCTATTATTTAAGATCTTGTATAGATTTGTTTCTATTTGCATTTATTATGGGTTGGATTATGATTGTATCCTCATTTGTGTAGAAATTATAATTCCAATGGATAAAAATCTAGGAATTAATCTTGATGCTACTGAAATAAATTATCTTGAGTAGGCTAGATGCATAAGAAAACAACATAAATTCATCTAAATTCGATTACTAAACAAAGGGAATATTGTATTTAATTAGAAAATTGAATCGATTTACTTACATTCATCCTTATCCTTCATAATTTTAGAGATGATAAATTTCTCCCTCTTACTCTGTATTGTTATACAGAGGCAGAAAGAAGAAAATATGGTCTCTTCCATTTTTCAATTCCTGTTTGATTTTTTTCAGGATGGACTAATTGCTAATCAGAACCAGTGGCCTTCAAAACTCTCCCCTGAAGTAAACTGAGACAGGGTTAGGCTGGAACTTGTAACCTACCTTTGAAATCCCAAATCACTGGACTGAAGCAAAACTCCTGGTTCAGAAAGGCATATTTACACACAAAAAAGCAAAACTAAAAAGAAAATAACAAATTTTTTTAAAAGGACCTAATTATTTGTTTGTTTATTTATTTATTTATTCATTGTTTGGGTTTGATGGACTTAGCTCTTTTTTTCTAAGGAAGGCTTAGGGCACTTAATGTACAGTAATTAAAACCTGGAGGATTTCTGGTGATACTGCAAGGTGTTGTAAAGCAGAGTTCCAGCTGCAGTGGGTCTGGTTCCCTGGGGCTGTTGGAGTCGGGAAGAACTCCCAAGTTTCACAGTCTGGGTTTTTGTGAAGCGAATTATCCCAAATGGGTCAATCTGAAAGTCACCACAGTAAGATCTTGTTGTGTTTGGCTGGGATCTGCAATTGTCAGGAGTCAGCCCAGCATTCAGTGAAGTCCTGGATTTCCATCAAGCCAGTACAAATTAATATGGACTAGATCTGTCACACTCCAGCTAACAATGGCCTTTCTCTGCGTGGATGTGCCTTCCCTTTCTGAATTTGATTACCAAGATATCTATTTCTTAAGCCCTAGAAAGTACTTTTCTTGGGGAAAATCCCTTGGCCTGTCAATTTTTCAACCAGTGATTATAAGTAGTCATGGTAAATCCTGCAAACTACAGTGAGACTAATCCTGGGAGAGAAAGACCTGTGCAAGTGTCAAGAGCACAGGTACCCAGTTTTTCCAAAGAAATGAAAGTCTATTTAAGTATTTAAATAATACATGGATATTGAAAAAGGGGCACCAGTAAGTTTAGAGAGTTTCTTTGCATTACATTTCCTGAGAAACTATTGGGCAGATTTCCATCCGAATTTATCATCACGTACAGAATTACTGCAGTGAAGAAAACTGCTGTTTGGTGTATAAAGGGGTGAATTGTTCTTTTGAAAGCAAGATATTTTAGGGCTTGGCAGTTGTTATATTAGGGTTTATGAACTGTGAATGTTCTACAATGTTCTCCTGAACCAGGACTCGAACTGTTGATACATCTCTGAATGAATCTTGTAAACAGTGGTCCCAGGGGTGCACTCCAATTTTGGAGCCTTTGTTACAGCAAATGGAGTGAAGGTTTTGATAATCAAGTAACATAAATGCAGTCTGTAGCGTGAAAATTACACCACTTCTGTTTCTCTAGACTCACTCTGGTGTTGCCACACACTCTGTATATGGTTCTAGAGATTTTTACATTCACTGACATTTGTGGAAAGGCTTTTTTGCAACACACTGCAGGCTATACATTGATGCAAGTGAATTTAAGAACAGTATGAAATATTTAGGCTGGTATTTTAATTTATTGGGCCAAAATAACATGTAGACTCCACTCAGCTAGTGCCTATTCTGTAATTAAGATGCTTCTGTAGTTCCTTTTAAAAATGGAAGTGATACTGGCCTTTTTAAAATTTTATTTTAATGAAGGGAAAGAGGAATGTGAGGAGGATAAACAGCACATTATTGGTTAGAAGCTTTGGCCAAGCCATAATAAATTCAGGTTGTCTGTCCTGTTCTGCATGACTGTGTTGGGGTCCAAACCATCTGTTTCCCAGGAAGGTGCTTTTGCCGCTGGCTGTCGTAGTGCTGGGCACAAGGACACTCCACTCGTGGAGCTGAAGCTTTGCCAGCACTGCAAAAGCACCCAAGGGACAGGGCTGGTAAAGGCAGGAGGCACAATCTCAGCTCTCTGACTCAGTGGTGATGGCACTGGATGCCACAAAGCTGCAGGAGCTGCTGGTGAATGCTCAGTGCTGAAGGCAGTGCCACCCTTGTTCAGGCAGAATATTAGAGCTGGGCAAAGCCCTCAGGGGATGGGGGTGCTGGGCTGCAGACTTTGAGGGAGTTTTGCTGTTGAAGATATAAGTGCACGTGTGACCTGGGCAGTCACACAGCTGCACCTGAGTGCCTGCATTTTCTTCTTTCCTTCCTTTTTGTGCTTGCATCCTTTGGCAGGTGATGGCTCTGGCCATTTGCCACAAATCATGCAGAAAGCTGTAATGAGGAGGGAAACTGAACCAGAGCCACTGTCTTTCAGGCTGGGGACATAATTAGCAAATCATCCCCTGGCCCTGCTGTTCTGTTCTGGATGATCCCTGTGAAGAGGATCAGGTTTGTTTGTAAGTTATCCCTTCCATGACAGATCACGGGGACTCTGCAATGGAGAAGTCTAAAAGGCTTAATTAGGACCCACTGGTGTGACCAAGCAGCTATTTACCAATAGGTGTGGTAAAAATCTGCAAGCCCAGCAGGGCACAGAAGCCTGTGGGGACATTGACAGCTGTCTTGGAGTGGTTACAGCCATGTGGACTGGGAGAAGTGAAAAAAACCCCAAATGTGCTCCTCAGTCTGAGTCACCTGCCTCGAGAGTCGTGCTCTGTCAGTGTGACAGTCCCCAAATTACACATCACACATTTTTCCTTCTCCTGCAAAATCCTTCTTTGTGCATCCATCGGTCCAAACTGGCCATGGGCTCTGAGCTCCACATCCTCTGCTGAGGCCCTGGCACCAGTTCATGTTGCTCGGAGGTTGTAAAATAGTTAACAAGTAAAAAACAGTGAGCCAGTTGGGGGCCTGTAAATGTCTCTGAGAAATGAGTCTTTAAAGCTCATCTCCTCCTGCCAACTGAGAAGGGCAGGGCAAGAACAAGAAGTATAATTTCAGCTCTTAATGTGAGCACAGTACATCCTCTGGGAAAAATCAGATGAGAATAATAAGGCAACCCTAATTTTGTTATTTTTCAGCTTTGAAACACTTGACTTTATAAACTTATACTCTTAACGTTTCCTAATCCCTAATTTGATGTAATTTTACCATAAGGCTATTTTCTACTGGCACGGGGAGAAGTTCTGGGCTCACTCTAATGCAGGTGGATAATCTTACACCTTTGCAGAGTCACACGAGAGTGAGCAACCTTATTAACGAATTTAGGAGTAATGATGCTGCTCATTGGTGTTCCAACAGGCATCGAGGTGTCAGCAAGGTTGGGAATCTCATGATATATGCTCTGGAACAGCTTGTTCTTGCAGTCTTTAGAGGCATGAGCTGGCAAGCATGTATTTGCCTCCGGTGCTTTCTGCTGGAGGGATGCGCTTTGTCAGGCCCTCCCCAAACCTTTGGGTGCTGCTCCTGGGAGACTCTTCCCTGCTTGGAGTGAAGGTGCAGCACCCAGTCATGCTCTGCTGCATTCCAGGAGCGCTGCCCCAGCCCAAAATAGAAAGCCCTAACAACCGAGGGTGAGAGCTGTGTTTTGTAAATCAAAGTGTTAGTTACAAAGCTGGGGGAAGTCACAGAAAAATAGTTATTTAGCAGTGGGTCTATCCTGGATCATAACAAAATCACACACACAGTTCACAGAGTGCAGATTATAAATAGGCAAGTTTTAGATCAGATTATGTTCTTCACATCAAGACATTCAGTGCAAGCCCAAGCAACGCTGACAAAAGCACTATTGCTCTGTAGTTCCTCTGATTAAAGGAGTCAGAATTTGGACTCCATTACCTATAGCTAAGCATGGATCTAAACTACATTCTTGGAGCTGACCCTCCTCATATTTGCAAAAAGTTCAGATGAGCTCTGGCTGTCAATGTGGCCCCAGCTCCCATCCCACTCTCTAACTGCAGTGAACACACCTTTTGAGTTTGCCTTTGCAGTTGGAGAACTTCAGAAGAGAAAAAGTTAATACGAGACAAATTTAGGGCCACATGCTCGCACTGTGAAGGCAGGTTAATCTGCCTCCTAACATCCTGTATTTCCCCTGGCAAGTAAAGACATTATGCTTCAATCACATCAACTTTTTTTACACTGCCCTCCAGAAAGATTTGGAAAAGATAAACATTTCCCATAACACTCCCCCCCCCCGGACTTGCATCAGCTATATATGATTTATCTTTTAATGTGTTAAGGCCAGCTCAGTACTCCTTGCCCAAGATAATCTCTCATTGACTCCACTGGGAGGTTTTCTCATGGCAAGAACACTAAACAGAACACAGATTTTATTTTATTTTATTTTTAATGTGCTCCTGACAAAATTTTAATTTTTTATCTCTTTTCTTCATTTTCATTTCTGTCTCAATGATGCAGTGGAGACAATTTACTGGGATATATTTTCCACACTATTGTTTCAACTTTAACCTGCCATGGATGATAAACAGATAGCCTGGCTACTGGTGTAAATTATGGAAGTGCAAGTATTGCACTAGACTGCCTAAAACATTGTCAGCCACTAATTGCTTAATGGTACCCAAAGTTAACAGGACATTACCAGCATTGCTGTGGACAGCAGGGAATGTGCAGTTGGGTGTGGGGCAGTGTTTGCAGCACAGGTGTGCAGTATGCCATGCACTGCTCTGTCATGCGATGTGATTCTTTCTGCTGTGCTTTGATTGAGACTTCATTCTTTTTATGGTGGTCTCTGTGCACAGGGACTGAGTTCAGTAATTTTTGGTTGGCAGCATTGCTGTTACCAGTGATTTTCTCTTCATTCACTTCGGCACTTAAAATATTTTCTTCAAATCCACCCTTTTTTTGCTACAAAGGCCCTATGACAGTGACTTGGTTTAAGGAACTGAAAACCTACATAAACCTTGCCTTAATACTGTGGACTTGGAAGGTAAAAAGCTTTACACTCTTCTTTTTGTACTGTGGAGAGAGCCCTAAATTTTATCATGTATTTGCTGACTTAAGTTCTGCTCTTGAAAAGGCTCACGTTTATGAGTACCTTTAGTAACAACAAAAGGAACATATGAAATTGATGCTGCTATTTTGCTATTAAACAGGCTTGGAAAATGAGGTCCTGGAATTAAGATACCATAGAGAAAATAGATTTTCATTGGCAATGTTCTTTTATTCTACTCATCATGCTAACTGCCATAATTAAATGCTTTATTGGAAAATATTTTTTGATTACTTCTTGAAATTAAGTTTTGATTTTTTTTCTTTGTATGACATGATCAACTTAAAACAGTTCCCCTAATGATTTTATGAGGCTTCTGAATCTTTTTTCTTCATTCTGTGCAGTTGCTGACATGTAACCAACTGCAGGATCAAGAGATAGTTTGGCTTATGGCACGTGTTAGGAAGCACAGTGACATTGTCCTCCCCATGTTCTCACTGGGGTGCTCAGAACTTGCATCTCCCAACTTATGGCAGTCCCAGTGTGAGCTTTGCCACCCAGTGATATTTATTATGAGGAATGGGGTGACTGGTTTTGTTCTCCTATGGGCTAAACAGGGAAGCAGGGAGGTGTGTGACTGAAGGAGGGAAGGTATAGGAGCAGTTATGTCATTGCTGCCTGCCTCAGTTTGCTCTGGTGTCCCTGAGTGGGAAGAGTTGTGGGCAGCAGGACAACACATGGAGAGGTCGTGGCATCATTGCTGTTTGCCAGGGGGGCAGTCACGCTGATGGGACTCGTTTTTCAGCCTCAGTGTCAGCTGAACCCCAAGGTAATGCCGTGTCTTATTTGTCCTTGTGTGGTTCTGTGTGCCAGAGCCATCCTGGGCATGCACAGAGGGCTGGAAGGTGTCTCACCACCCTGCTGCAGCCCCTGTGCTGCACTGATGTTTGGCACAGGCTGTGATGGTGCTGAAGTCACTTGACAGGCCTGTTGCTTCATTACTTTCAAAGCTGCAGAGAATGTTTCAGGGTGGGCTTCCACTCCTGCTTTCATAAATTAGGATGTCTCAAACTCTGAGTTCCAGTGCCACAGCTGAGTCTGAATCTCCATCCAGACTGGCCAGGTTGCAAAGCCCTGCTGTGGAACCAACCCTGCATCACTGCACAGCTCCAAAGCACAAAGTCCAGGGTCTCCCTTGGCTCCATCTGCTCCACTTGTGTTTTATTTGTATTTTCATTATCCCCATATCCCACTTTCTTAGGAGCACAAATGATTACCCTGCCTTAAAAACTGTGGGGCCAGATGTAGTTTCTGAAGAATAGCCAGGGAAAGCAAAGTAGGCCAATCCTTAGCATTGTCTGCCACAGTAAGAGACCTTGGTAATAGAAATAAGGTAACGAGCAAAACCAGATTCATATCTACTGGCTTCAAATTCAAAACAATAAATTTGTTTCCAGGCATCTCAGGCTAGAGTGTGTTTTTCCACAGTTGGGTACCTCCACAGATGTGGGGGGCTCATCCACAAACTGGTTGTATTTCTGACCTGCTTAGTAAGAGTTCCTCTCCCTGGTTTTGTGTCAGCCCTGAGTACACTCGAGTGTTACGAACACAGGCAGTGCAAAGTGGCAGAAGGTTTTAAAATCGTGCTTCAAATTGCTGCCACCACATTCCCTTCATTCACAGTCGTTCCCATGAAGGGGGTGGTTTCTGGAAACATTTCTCCTCTGTGCCTGCACTCATTGCAATGCAGACTGAATGCCCCTGCATAAACAATCCACCTGACTCCTTTGCATCAGGCACCCTTTTGATAAATACTGCTGCTGCAACTTGTTTGCACAAGGTGAAGACCTATCACTTAGAAACATTTACTTGATATATTTACATATAATTCTGCATTCTCCCAAGACCTGTTGGCAGCATTAAGTTATTCTACAATGTCAGCTGTTACAAGGTTGTGGGTTTCTTGGCTCTCCAGTGTTGCACAGGAACAAAGCCCTTGCAGATGCTTTGCCATTTGGCTGTAAAGTCGCTTTGCACTCAACAAAAAAAGCATTTCTGGGATGTCATGTGAGCACCAGCGTCAGATTTCGGGGCGATTAGACCCGTGGTACAGGCAGATCTAAAACTGTTGCCACCTCCGGTGTGTGCTAAACCTTTAGTGAGGTCTTTGATGTTCTACCTGGGTGCTTACAAACTGCTGCCACCTTAGTCTGTCAGCATTTCTGATGTTCCAAAATGTGAAAATGATAACTGCACATCATTAACAACCTGTTGCTGTTCAGAGATAAAAGCCAGTGGTGGCAGAAGCAATGCTAAGAGCCACACAGTTATCTTAGAGACATCTATCTGCTTTGTCCTGTGCACAAGGATTTGTCTTACCATCCATTAAAATAATTAATCAGCAAAATGGCATGTTAATGAGAGCTCTAGAGATGCCCAGATGGGTCCATAAAAATGATCCTTTTTATCTGAGGCCAGATTCTGTTCTCCAAAGAAATTCTGTTGGCTTCAGTTGCATTATTCTTAACAGCAGCGTGTGAATACAATCAGCAGCAAATCCATGAAACTGAGGGGAAGTATGATATGAATGAATGATTTGTAGAATGATTGTTAGACTAATCTGAGGGCGAAAACAATATGGAAACTGCAAAATATTGCAAAAATTAGCTGTGTCACTAAGAACTAACTTAGGGCAGCGATTGCAACGAAATCATCTGTCACTGAAATGTATGCAGGCCTGGATGATAGCTGGGGAAAGAAAAACCCCCTAAATGTTGATAGGAAAGTGCTTGGAAGCAAAGTGCTTAGTAACAATCAGAAGAGATGACAGATTGTATTATTGCACAACAATAAGTCTTCAAGGTATTAGAGGTATCAATTTACAGTGCTTTCTATACCATCATTACCTGCCACAGTCTGACTCTAATCACAGCAATAGAAACCAGGGTAGCTCCATGGGTGTTTGTGACTTTCTCTGAATATTTATGAAGGTTATAAATGAAATCAGAATCTTGCTCTCTGTTCTTAGCCCATCTGTATAACCATGAAGGCCAAATGAAGCTTTTAGTCATTATACTTAATTGGATGAATGGCCTTCAAAGCTGTCAATAAGTGGTGTGTTCACAGTAAGGTAATTAATAACGCTATTTCCTTTTGGAAGACATATCATTAGCCATTATTTCTCGAGATACAACACTGATGTCTTTATTCAAAGAGGTAATTGCAGGTTACCCACCAATTCCCCACCAGTGACATCATCTTTGCAAACTGAATCTCACAATCTGTCACTTCTGAATTCATAATTAGGATATTTTTCTAATGACAAGTGAATGTTATTGAAAGAAATACCTACTTTGTCGTTACAGGAGTGAGCACAGCCGTACTGAAGAGTGGGGGGCTTGTAACACAAATAAGGCCTGTGAGTTGTTAGACTGAACATCTGGGGCCTTCAGAATGACTGTATTGAAGGAACCAGCAAAAGTCACAAAGGCAAACCATCAGCTGTACCACAGCCAGTGTGTCACCAGCAATTTTGATGGTGTACTTTAACAGACATGACAAAAAACATTCTCTGCTACAGAATTTATTGGCTAATTCAGACTATTTTATAATAACAGATAAAGAGATTTGATTGCCCCTGCTCAGAAAACATGTACTATACAGAATAAATGTCCCTTCCACCTCTTAATTAGCTAATATCTTATGCAGTGTACCTGATTTCTGACCCTGTTCAGGAGGTCAGAAACATGGGTAGCAATGGGATACTTTTACTTGTCAATCCTATTTTAAAATGTAAGTGTACTAATAGCAATAATCCTTCACCAAGAGGTGAACAGCTCTTGATAGTGTTGTAAAGCTATACAGGTAAGTTACTATCTATTTATGTCAGTGTGAAATCCTTAAGTTTTCAGCTATTACTAATCCATAGTTTTCAGCTATTTCAGAGAATTACTTCTCTTCCTCTAGACATTTGGGATTTTTAGTATCTTGGGAATTTTGGGAAGGTGTGAATGACAGCATGGTTTATGCACTGGCTTTGATCTGAAGCCTTCAAACAAATACACTCTGCAAGTGTTTGTCACAGACCCAGAATTCCGGCAGGAGCTGGAACCCGTTCTGCACCCAAACCCAGGTACTTTGATTCTGGCTTTCTATCCACACCTCACCAATAGCAGGAACATCTTTTACATGGCTTCTGCTTCTCTGGTCCTTGTTGTCTGTTTGACCTGACGTCTCTTGGCCCTTCCCCTCCCGGAGCCACCCTTTGCTGTGACGGGACAGAGGTGAGGTGCCCGTGGCTGACTCCAGGGACCTGCCCCAGTGATCACACTGGCTGCTGCAGAGCCACAGAGCAAGAAAACGAGGAGAGCCACTCTGCAGGTTGTGTTTGCCACCCTACAGGTTGTGTTTGCCACCCTACAGGTTGTGTTTGCCATCCCCCTGTCCCCTGAGCTGCTGCTGCGCTGGGCTGAGCAGGCAGGCACGCCCTGGGGCTGCACGGCAACAACAACATCCCCAGCACTGTTCCAGCTGCAGGGCAGTGCCACGAGCTGTTTCATACTGCCCTGTGGCTCTAAATTCTGCTCCCAAGCTGGTTCTCTGTCTGCACCCACCTGTAGATGTGTTTTGGAAGGGAGCTGGCCTTCAGCTGACCCTGGTTCAGCCCGTGTGCTCCCAAATATTCATGATGCAGATGGAGGGTTGCAAAGGAGTTCACACAGAGGGCTACTAGAATGGCTAACCACCAAGCAGATTCAGAAGAAATCATTTGGAATATGTCCTGAGCAAAACCAGCGTTGATGGCCTTGGTATTCTTGACCCAGGGTGGGAAGATTATTCCTTATTTTACCCGTATTGCTTTGCAACACCAACAAGAGCTGTCAGAAGGCTGTAATGTAGTGAAAACCCTGCAGTTTCTTTCTTGGTGGTTTAAAGATATGGTGTTAAGCAGTTTCTTCTGGTAAAATATTTTAACTAGTGACATAATTTCCTTCAAATAACTATCATTTTCAAACCCAATAAAAGTGAGAGCTTTATGGCCTGTATTAACTCGAACAGCCCTTTGGAGAATGTCTGACATTTTATGAATACTTATTGTCTGGCTTTTCTACCTGCTCTTAAATAATGAAAAATCTAACACCTGGAAACATGTAACTGTGTTGAGAAGGAAGATCTAACACCTAGTGCTGCCTGGCATATCAGGCACCAGAATTTCTCATTTGTAAACAATATTATTCTTACAGGGCTTGCAGGTATCAGGAAATCTTTATCTCAAAGGTGCTGCAGGAAATGTTCAGGCTTCAGTGGGTGGGTGCACTATGACTGATGACATACTGAAAAAATTTACCTTCCTATGTTGGAAATTTAGGTCTTGAAAAGCCATAGGCAGCATGGTTGCAAATGGTTCTTGCAGAAGTACAGTGTGAAAGATTGCATGAAATTCTCTCATGGGAATGAAGTGGTACTTCAAATATAATACAATAAAAATTGAGTTCAGTGTCTGATCTCCTTTTCCTTAGGTGACTATATTTGCTATCTAACTTGCTATGTGGAAAAGTTGACACTTTTCTTTCCCCAAACAATCTCATCTGTCTTTAATCTTTTCTTTTCTTTTTTTTTTTTTTTTTTTTTTTTTTTTTTTCCCTTGCAAACATGCCAGTGTAGTATTTACCTATTTAAAAATCTAGGGAGAATTCCAGAGCATGACTACATTTCAAAAGCAGCGTTTAGAATACAACTTCTCAATTTATTAAGCAGAAGGAAGGTGGGTTTTTTCCTATGCTAATTACTCCAGTGTATGACAAATTTTAACACACACTTGCAGAACAATTAAGACATAATTATTGAGAAGTGAAAGTCTAGCAATGAAACTTCTTTGAATTTTGCATTTTAAATACACGGAGTTGAATCCTGGAAATCTTTCTTTGGTAGAAATACTTGTGTGATAAAAGACAGTTCAATAAATGTCCCTTTATCCAAAAGCATTTCCCAGATGACAGGGCAGATAAAATGATTGAGCCCAGAAGTGTTTTATTTGCAAGGCTCAAGTGACTGCTGAACGAGGGTGGGTTTCCACAGCTGTGCTGACTGGGGGAGTTGGGACATGAAGCACACAACACCTCTGGGGTCAGGGAGAGGGGGATGTGCTCCTTGCAGTCGTGCCCCAGCACTCCTGGAGGCACAGCCAGCACTGCAGGACGTGTTCTTCCATTTCTGCACTGGGACCAGTGTCCATCACAGACAGAAGGAGGGACCAAGGCTCTCATGACACCTTACTCGTGTTTTTGCCCAGCTGAATGAGCAGGATCACAGCAGGATTTTGGTGCCTTCCCTAAAGAAGGCTTGGCATTTGGGGCAGCTCTGGAAGCCCTTCCAGATCCCTGAAACAGAGCTTGTATGGGGCAGCAGAGCACTGCCATGATGCACTGCTGAGTTATTCTGGCATGATGCAATTTATTCTTGTTGTAGAACCTCAAGGACTGCCTTAAAAGCAAGGTACAGTAACATAGAAGAAAGCCTTTTACTTGTCAAAGACTTCTTACAAGACTAAATATTAGGGAGCATGCCCTACCCTCCAATCTACAAACATCTTTGTCCTCATCCTGTGCCTTGGCCAAAGCTGTGCTTCAGCCCTGCTTCTGTGGCCATTAAATCAGTAAGGAAATCTCCCTGGGCCTCACAGGAGAGGATCTGGGCATCATTGCTCAACAGCACACACAGCTGAAAACACTGGCCCCAGGCGCTGGCGTGAAGCAACTGGGTGGCTGTTTTGCACAACTCGCTGTGTGCTTGCAGATGGCTGGCCCAGGACAGCAGGCATGATTTGTGCCTGATATGGCTCTAAACATATCAGTAGAAGGAGTTATTAATGATCACAACCCGTAATTATCAGCAATCTGCTGGATGCTCAGTCCACTGGTTGTATTCAGGAACCTCTTGGGAAGGTGTAAAGCATGGGCACAGCCACTGTTGCATAATGAAATCATTATGTAATGAACATGTAATTATGTAATGCATAAATAACATTAAATATTGCCAAATGTTAACTGTATGAAGCACTAGAGGGCAGATTATAATCCCTGCTGGGTACTTTCCTGCTGGCTGCCCGTGTCACAGGGAGGCAACAACTCTCAGCAGCGTCCCTGCTGTCCTGCAGGCAGGTGGGGAGCAGAGGGGGACAACCCTCAGCCCTCCCCAGCACAGCCAGCAGCAAACAGAGAGGGGGGACACAGAGACACAGTCCAAGGTCAGCAAGTCATGTAGACATCGCATGCTTTTGTTGAAACAAAGGGGACCACACTGACTTTGAGCAGAGATCTACTTTATTGCTGCTTTTGGAATTACATGGAGGTGAATTTTCACCTTGTTTCTAATTTATGGCAAAACCAAAGCTCCAATTGAATAGTAAGAGTATTTGTGATAGTATGGCTAGTTGTATGCCAAAATGTTTGCAGGATCAAGGCACTTATTTTTATTTTATAAGCTCACTGGTATTCCATATGCATCATATGCCCTCCTTTATGTTTTCTTTTGTCCTTTCAGAGTTTATGCAGATGTGTATATTAGTGTAAATTTCCCCCAGTAGCAAGTTATAAGATACCACATATCTAGACTTGGTTTTAGTGTTGTCACAAAGCCATCCTACCTAACCATACCCAGGACAAGGAGGGGGGATCTGCTGTGTGCTGCTTCACTTACACAAACCAAAATAAGAGTTGAATGAAGCTGGAGATCAAGACAGTTCCCGTCTTTTCCTCCAGACTGTGGCACACTGATAAAATCAGTAATGTTTCAATCCTTTGGATTTTTAAAGTAGAGAAAGACTAAATATAGACATGGAGGCCTCTGGCTCAACCTGCTGACCCTGAACCAAGCGACTGCAGGTTACACTGACAAGAGCCCCATTGTCCTTTTCATTAACCAAACCCACTGAGCCAGGTAAATCTTTAAACAAGATGAATGGGCAGCATTTTGGAAAAGTAAAATAATTCACCAGGCTTTGGATGTGTTTCTCTTTAATTAGTTTGATGAGCACAAAGTCTGAAGCCTTGTCAGACACCCAGTATTAACTTCTGATGCTGACCTAGAAAAGGAGGATTGCAGAGGTAGGAGAATGGGCAGGTGAAACTAAACTAACTGAATAAGAGATCTTTTTTGTTAAGGCCTCTTGCCAGATGAAAAGAATCATTACCACAATGATACTTCTAATTATGCTGTCATTAGGGTACTAGTGCAGGTTCCTCTGGTGCATGAAGCTTTCCCTCTTTCAACAACTTGATCCAAAAAGGGTAAAATACAGGTATTAACCCTTTCACTGGAAATAAAGCTGAATATTTAGGCAAGCTAAAAGAACACATTTTGTTTTACAGTCAAGTCATAATATCTCAGAGGTTTCAGGAAAAATCACAAGGGTTTGATTTTGGTTTTTTTAAATTTAAATAGTAAACAATATTGTAGAGTAAATTACCTGGCCACTGTGCATTCCTGCCAGAGGCCAGAGATGCAGAAACGATGATATGTGTTTCTCAAGGTAGCCAAAAGGGAAAGGAAATGTCCTTTATTGTTGATCTAATTGTCATGTCTGAGTGGAAAATGTGAGGTGAAGTTTCTGGCATTAAGTTGTTGTCCAAACCCTTGAAAAGGAGCCAAGTGCAGATAATGCACTGGGCTGCAGACAACAGTGCTGCTCAAGGCCACTTTCGACTCAAGAAGCAGCTGTTTAATCTATGAAGTGAAAAATACTTGCATTTTTTCATTGCTTGTAAGCTGACTGGACATTCAACTCTCGTATCCGAAATGGATGCAGGATCACAGCCATGCCTGCAGCTACAGCCCAAGGTCTAAAAACGGTGTTTTATGAGATGTTCTCACAAGAAACCTCCTGTGTAGTGCCTAAACGGTCCTAGACACTGGATCACAGGTGTGAGAATCCACAACAGCAAACACCCAAAGGCAGAAGGAGAAGGGGCAGCTAGGAAGGGAGATAAATTCCCACAGGGTGGGGTAAAAGCACTATTCATGTATGTCTGTGTGCTGAAGGACTGGCTTTCTGTGATGCTCAGCCAGTGACGCTGCAGTGCCACGACACAGCTCATGGCAGCTTGAAGGGAGGATGTGGCTGGGGAGGTTTTGTGAAGCCCAGAAGCTTTTCTTTGATGACTAAGTAGTTATTAGCTCCTTTGAGACCATTTGGATAATTGGTGAGTGGACTGTGACCTGAAGTACTGATAAACTGGAGGGAAATAATTCAGAATTCTTTTCAGTTTTACTCCATACTGCTTTTGTTTCATGTTCACACAACCCAATCTAAAACATGAATCACTATTTTCACAAGAGAAGTCATAATTGGCATAATTTGAAGGAAAAAAGTAGTAATACTTGCTAATATGGGCAGAATTCAATTAATAAAACACCAAACCACATACTGTGCCTGATTTGTTTCTAAAATATTCTCTCTTCTACTTTAATAGGCAAATATATTGTCTGTTGTGGTCAGTCTTTTAAAAGACAGCAAGATTTATCCCTTCTGCCCCATTTTTTTTAATCTTTGCCATTATCCACAATTTGAAAACAGAGGGCCCTTTATGCCTGAAGCTGGTGGGGGTTCTGTCTAAAATCATGTGTGACTTTGTGGATGGTCACAGAGTAGAACTGATCCAATGGATGCTACAGCACTGCATGGCACGTGCAGAAAAGAGACCTCTTCACAGGATGGTAAAAGAAAAGAAGCCACTAAACTTGCTCCAGCCTTCAACATGATGAGGAACACTTCCAGTTAGCGAGGGAGGCAGCTGGATCTGTCACTGCCATTGCTGAGCAGATTTTTGGAGCCTGCAGAGCTCACAGCTCCTATCCTGCAAATGCTGACCCTCTGGGTTTCCCATGAGGGTGTAGCTACACATCCTTCTCAACCCCATCAGCTGCTCTGTCCATAGCAATGGTCCCTACCCTCTCAGGGAAAACAGCTGCATCGACAAGGGGCTGGGCAGGTGCAGGAGAGCAGAGCTCACCCCCTCTGGGCTGGCAGAGGAACCCTAATGGCCAGTGGGTCTGTGAGCAGCACGAGGCAGTGCAGCTGGGAGACAACACACTGCAATCAAACATACCTGTTCTTTTACCATGAGACACAGGGTTTATTTTAGTATTATTTGTTTGTGAAGTGAAATCACACGATGAAATAAAGTTGCAGTTCACTTTGAATATATCCTCACTGGAGGAGTGCCTCACCCTTAACTTAAGGCATGATAAAACAGCTTAGTCCACATCTCCTGAAAAATCTCTTCTTATCCATTTTTTAGATCACGTTGGGGTACAAAGAAAATTTTTTTTCTGGTATGTATCTTATGCTCTCACCAGTTCTAGCCTTCAGTAAACTGATTTCCAAGTGCAGGAGTCGTAATACTGCATTCACCATGAACTGCAAAATGACCTCAGTTATTACCTGTCCAGTCATTTGTTCCTGTTTAGTTAGTAAGTGGAAAATGTTTTCAAATTTCTTAGACAACGTCCCTCCTTTTCAACATTTAGAGGGCCTCTATTGTATATAATCTCTCCAGAAGAGTTTAACAAAGAGCACTCAGATTTTTTTGATTTCTATATAACACCTATTTTGCCAATGCTTATAGATTTTTAGGTGATTTTATGAGTGAAAAGGAGATATGAAACTCATTTCTGATATAATTAGAAACCTAAAATGTAAGTTTGCTCACTGAAGAATAGATCCTGGAGTTCTTTTGCAATACAAGTTAATTAACTGGATTTAGATATTTGCAAGATGATATATTTAATGGGATTACTGCTCATATAATGTTCTCAGTGACTGATTTGGAATCTAAGCTCAGGGAACAGAATACCGAATTTCCAGCTCTTTGAGAGTTAATGTTGTGTTAAAGAAAAGTACAATTTGAACCTCACTGTTGATGAATAGCGAAGTTATTCTGGTGAAATGGAGCCGGTCCCTACAAGGGCTGCACGAGGCAGATGCATGAGCAGGAGCGCAGGGAACGACATTCCTGCAGGCGCTCGGGGGACAGGGATACCCACACCTGAACTCCTGGCAAGTTCAAGGCAATTGCATATCTCATCAAAACATAATGGCCCTTTATTCAGCCCCTGTCTCCCAGCTAGGAGCAATCAGAAGCGTTGGGCTGCGGGCTTAAAAGTAAACACTCATGTTTTTATTTATGTTTAGAATGAAAATGAAGACATCTGCCTCTTCTGCCGGCTCCTGTCCTGGTTTGAAACTGCTGTTACTTCAGTCTTACAAAATACTGTCTTTTGGGAAAAAAAAAAAAGGGGGGGGGTAGGGGGAAGGTTGAATGATAACTTGCTCTGGGAAAAAAATACAGCAGCCCTGACAAAGGATATTTCCTTGTGCCAATATATCCCACATTAGTGTCTATCTTCTTTTTAAGGCAAATACATTTCTGTGTGTCAATTCGGTTCAACACAATGTTAGAGTTTCTCTCCCAGCACAGGATTTCTCTAATGAATATGATAATTTAAATCTCATGATCAGAATACTACTTTTAAAAGAAATTTGAACATTTTTTGTTTAAATGCTATTAAGTGTTTCAATATTAGCTCAGCCAAATAACTATTAGATTGGGGAATTTATATTCTCACTTTAGTGGATTGCTGTGTAGTTCTACAGTTCTTCTATATTGTAATATTTTTAAAAAGTAATACATAAGTGAAATGATAATTCATGTTTAACCAGCATAGATTTTAAAATTTAACCAGTGTTCAAAGCTCCACTGAATTCAAATATCTCAACATTTTTATTGGTGAGACTAATTTTAATTTTAAGCTTTGCTAAAATGAAGTCTAAAAAAAAAATCAACTGGATAAGATTACTCAGCTCACAGTGGTTCACCAGCACACATGCTGGAATGCAGGCGAAAATCCCATGAAGAGAAGGAGATACATACCTGCATGCATCTTCCCAAAATCAGAGCTAAAATTCCACTGCAAAGGATAATACTGTTGTTTGGTTGTTTTTTGTTTGGTTGGTTTGTTTCCACCAGTTTTAGTTTATTTACTTTATATACTTTGCCTTCAACATAAAAGCCTTGGTTTGGATGGCATTACGTGCTCTGGTCAGAGGGTTTCAGTGACACAGATGGGAAACACAGTGAGTTTCCCAGCATGAGAAAAGTCAAAAGTGAGCTCTCAGAGTTGTGCCAAGGCAACCTTGAATTCTAGTGTTTTACATGATTGTTACAAATATTTCACTCTAAGTATTTTAGTACTTGAATAAACAGCTCTTATTAAGCTAAATTTAGAACTGTTCTGTTTATGAATGCACAAAAATATCCCTGTTTATTTTTCATGATTTGTCTGTAGTCAAGACAACTGTAAAATGTGCCCTACAGTACAGGGCAATCACTAAATAAACCACAATAGATTAATAACTTACAGAAACCTCATAAAATATTCCCAGCTCATACATTTGTGAAGAGTTTGTGATCTTAAAATACGATATTCTGTGATTTACCAGCAAAGGAATTTGAATTGTGCCTTTATATCCTTGTCCTGCAGCATGATGTTCTTATTGCTAGCTGGGGTTTTCGTAGATGCAAACTCAGATACTGTTTTTCCTGGACTGAACAGCAATGCCACTGGCTGAGGAGGAATTCCAGAGCTCAGAGAGGGGGTTTTCTCCGTTCTTCAATTTATCTTCAATTCATGCCGTGCACATCATCCCTGCAGCACCACAGGAAAGAGCTGGTCACTCCACAGCTCTCTGCCAAGCCTCAGAGTGACTCTGGGAGGTCACCAAGCCAGGTTTCTGTAACGCTGGGCTCTCACCTTCAGGGTTCTTCAAAACCCAGCTGGCAGTGGGAACAGCAGACACACTCACAGCAATCTTGCACATCCAGGAACGCCCTGCAGGGACAACGGGAAGCACGAGGAGAGTCCAGGCAGGCTGGGATCGGTGGAGCAGCTGCCCTTTGCCAGGGGCTCTGAACCAGCTACCATGGGGCTTTTCCTGCTCTCAGTGGTGGAATTGGTGTTCTCCAGGGTGAAGCTACAGGCCCAGGCACAGCCAGCAGGGAGACAGCAAACTAAGGCTTGGAAAAGGAGGCGGATTGATCGAGGCGTGCGAGTGAACAAGGCCGAGGACGGCAGGGCTGATTTAACAGCGTTGATGCTGGATGTGCCTGGGGAGCTTCCATCAGCTGAGACTGATACGGCTGTTTGTGCAGTTACAACAGCAGCAAAAAACACATTACAATTAAGTCACATTAAGTTGAATAGTCTGTTGTTAAAGAGAAATGTAAAATGACATCAGGCTGCAGGAACGCTGAAGAGACCCTGCACGAGATACGCTCCATCAGACACACCATTTGTCAGAACTGAAATACTTTGAAAAGTCAGGTGTTGCCAGAATGTCTGAAAATGTTTTGACAGTATGAAAATATATCTTTTGGAATGAACTGATGATGCAGTTTTGGCTTTTCAATCCAGCTTTTTTTTTTTCAGTATTCTGTTCAACAGCAAGTTGAACTGAAGGTAAGTGTAGCAAAACATCTGTATCTAAATTAGTCTAATTTTTCTCCAGTTACAGAAAGAACAGTAGTTTCAAGCTTATCTTGACAGATGTATTTTACAACTTTCTTCTATCTTACATCTTCTATCCACAGATAAGTGAGAAAAATGCAGACCTATACTATTGCAAAGGCAATATCTGAAAGCACACAAGAAATTGTGCTCCTTTATTAATCAAAGAATAATTTAATTCTGTACTAATAGCAGTTTAGAAAACACAAAACGAAGCTGGAGCATTTGTTAAATTATCATCCATTACACATATTAATTGTCAGTACACTCCAGGAATTAATTGATATGAGCATGGGATCTGGCAGGTATGGCAGAGAGCAGTGCTCTTCTCTGAGCAGAGGGAACATGCAGTGCTGGTGCAAGCTGGCAGCATTCTCGGGCTCCTCGGTGAGTGGTATGAATTGTTTTTCATATGTATCATTTACTCTCATAAAGAGCTACTGGAGATCCTTGGATCAGGCCTGACAGCGTTCAGGTATTCGCTGTCTCAGTTTCAGCCCAAATATAACATGCAAATGGAGGAGTTCATTATTAGGGATGCGTTTGGCAGCCCTGGGCAACCAGCTTTTCCCAAAATGAGAGCCTGTGGAAAGCTGTTTTCATCTTCCCAAGCCACTGGCCTTATGGACTTCAGCACAAAAAAGTTTCCAAATAATGAATCTGCAGTTCAGTTTCTGGCCAAAGCAAACGAGCACACGTTAACTCATTCAGAAAGGAGATGAAAAGCTCACATTCAGGATGCATTAATCTGAAAACAAGTGTACTTTTGTGTCTAGGGAGTATTATTTTCATTGCCATCAATTTAGAACATAGATAGACTGTGATTCTAGCTTCACTATCAGGTTGCCCCGCAGGCTGAGACCCCTCCCCAGGCCACTCTATTTAATTTAGACTAATCTAAAGCTAAGTGAAACTTTGTACCCTCTCTGATTTCTCCCTATGATGGGGAACACTCTGATTTCCCCTTCCCCAGTGACCTGCTCGGAGTGGCTGGGGAAAAGGGGGAAGGAGAAGCACTCAGGAAAGTGCCCCCCAGGTAAGAGGAATTGTTATTTGTGGCAGCTGACAGCCTATTAACTGATGGATGGCAAAAGTGTTCAACCACTTCTTTCCCTAGGAGTTGTTTCTAGTTTGAATTTTCCTTCTCTTTCACACTCTCCTTTTGAAGGCAGCCTTTAGCAGATGAATTTTTCAATGCATTGCACGTACAGACAGAGATAAATCTCCCACGGAGCAGGATGAAATCCGGTACTTACGCTGCTCTTACACATTTCTTGTGCTCCTACATTTGCAGTGAAATTTGATGTGGCAGGAATTGGGCCCTGCATTTTTCATGTTGGTTTCTTGTGGATTTCTTTTTTTTTCCCCCGAAATAAAATTCTCAGCGAACTGAAGGAAGCAGTCAGTAAGTGAGGTCCCTGATTCTCCCAGGCAGATGCACTGACACTGTGCACCCCTTCTCAGCCTGTTTTTAGAAGGTTGTAATGCTGAAAGGGGAGAAGGGGTCTCTGTGTCTGTGTGTGACTCTGCATGGTACCGAGCTGAGCCTTCACGTTCACCGCTACGTTCACGACACACAGTGTGAGTTCAGTGAGCAGGACACGGGGACGTCTCACAGTTGTGGAGACAGAGTCTGATGTAATAACACATTTTACACCGCTTGCAATCTTTTTATACAGAAAACTTTCATTTACCACAGCTGCACAACTCCTTGTTAGATTTAGTGACACCAAAATCTACGTGAGAACCTGTCTGGGGCAGCATCTGATGTCAAGAAGAATTCACCCAGAATTCATCCAGAAAAGTCTCCCTGACAAGAGTCTTGCAATAATTTTTGATAACTGGGGTTGGTTTGCTTACTCTTTTGTTTGGTTGGGGGTATTTGTTTGGTGACCTGCCACAATTACTATCTATGGATAGGCTGAGGGAAGAAAAGAGATTCTGCCCAGTAATGCTTCTCAACTGGCAGGTGCTCACTCAGCAAGCAACACATAAAGAATCAGGCTGTCACTCGGTCTGGGCTCTCAACTTCTTATTCAAAGAAGTAAGGAGGTGCAACTGCCTGTGGCTCTTCATCTTTTACAAAGCCAAATTTTGGGAATCTGCTCACAGGCAAGAAAAAATGATCTGCAGCAGCATTAATTTTAAATGTGCTAATTAGTAAATCTTAATTACTTGGTCAATAACCAATGAATAAAATATAATGAACAAGAAATTAAGGCTAGCCTGAGCAGTGCTTGAAAAATATCTTAAAACTTAAATGTTTAATACTTAAAATGGAACAGTGTGAAACTATTCAGCAAGTCTTAAAAGGTACTGTAAAGTATCAAAATTTTCCTGAAGCCTTTGGCTTCAGTGTTTCCATGAAAAAGCTGTTAGATGCGATAAAGTTATTAAACTTATTAGTCATAACTGACCTTAGGTCTAGAGGGGGAGATATGTTAAAGAAAGAGAGGTCCTAAATTTACCTCCTGGGTGCTGCTGGGCTTGATTATGTTCCTCATAAACAATTGTGGTTTTCTGATTTAGAGTTGCAACGCAAAAAAAAAAAAAAAAAAAAGCCAGAAAAAAAAGAAACCTTATTTTTGTCTGGTGGCTCACTAAACTTGCACGAACAAGACTTTTATGTGTGTGAAACTGCCAAACTGGAGCCAGGGTTGGAACTCTCAAGGGGCTGAATATTGAGCAAAAGAGAGAAATGAAACAGCTGAGTTACTACACTGAGGAACATATGTGCTGCATTTACACATTTACCAACATTCAGAAGATTTTCTGATACGTAGCTGCTCTCTTGAAAATTCTGTCCGTGGCTGTCTGGAGTTGTACCATATCTGCAAGAGCCATTCTGGCTTCTCAGGTAAATTATACAGAGTTGCAAAGAACTTTATAAATTTATCCCTTACATGGAAACCTCTTTGGAGGAACTTTACCAGCCTAATGGGTGAATAACAAGCTGTTTGAAAACTGTTTGCATGTATATACTCAGGACAGCAAGCAGCCTTTCTGAAGTAGAGTGCTTTTTTATTATCCTTTATATTAAAATTCCACGAAATTAGCTTGAAACAACACCAATGTTGTTGCACCCATTAAAGCCAAGAAATTCAAAGTTATGGCTGACACTGATCCTAACTGATAGAGCTGACAGCTCTTACTCCAACCAATCACTTCACCACTACCACCTCAATTGTTTGAAATCTTTTAATTCAGTGAATAATGTGTGCTTAAATTAATCAGGTATGATTAACAGACAGACATCAAACAGCCCTTCTGCCTTTCTCATGGCAGAAACCATAAATAACTTCTCCAAATTCAAGAGAATGAGCTGGGTTTAACAGTGGGGTATTTGAAGGGATTTGGGCCCTTTATCCTTTGTATGGAGAGTTCTGCATGGTGGTTGGAAGTAACTAGGATTGCTCAATTCTTCACCCATTTTACTTTCCCAGGTATCTCTATTTGATCAGTTTTTCATATTTAAATATGCAGCATATGTTTTATGTTGAGGGAAAACTGCATTATTAAATGATGGCAGAAAAGTAGAATAAAAGGCAAACAAATCTATTTGAATTGTGCTGCAGAGAGTATGAAGGAGATGCCTATGTATGCCTATAAATACACTCAGAAATGAGTCTGTCTAAAAAGTGCATGGGGGGTGATGAAAACATGGCTGATATCAAAGGAAATTGTTCACGTTGACTTTGGACAAACACAGGTACCACCAGCACCACCCCCAGCTCCCACCTTTCTGTGCCTCCACCCTATTTCCCTGTCCCTCCTCTGTCACTGACTTCTCTCTGCGGGTCAAGGTGACAGAGAAACCTTCTCTAATCGTGGCCCATCTCATTCCAAGTGGACAGTTGTGTGTTGTTCCTGTATTCTTCCTATCTATCCTTTCTACTTTTCTTTCAGGTAGCTCCATTTGTTGCTATCACGTGTTTTTTTCCCATAAATATTCTCTTTCAGCTCTTGATACCTCTTTTTGTTCCCAGAGTCACACATTGTGCCCCTTCTCACAGTAATCTGCTGACCTTCAGGTAATATCCAGTACTAAAATAGGTGAAGTGCTTTCTCTCCCCTCAGCCAGCACCCAGTTTCCAGCCCTGCTAATGTTGTGTGCCTGGGGTCAAGTTGAGATGAGTCCCACAGAAGAGATATTTCTTTCTCTTTGGTAATTTAAGAATAGAAATAGAGAGCCAAGGGTGCAATAATTGAAGAATTGAAGCTCTTCATGTAACAAACCCAGTCTGACTGCCAGGAGCACAGGGTAACCTTCCTGCATTTTGTCAGAGATTCAGAAGTATACTGCAAGGTTGGAAACTGTGCTTCTACAGAATCTAAAAAGACAAGCAGCTGATTTTTTTTCTTATTTTTTTTCTTTACTTTGCTGTCTGTGTGGCATGCAAGGGTGCAAACAAATGGAAACTGAGCTTGAGGGCTGAATGGCATGACACTACCTCTTGCTTTTAATACTATTGAAATTAAAAACCAGGAACAAGCTGCAGGAGAAAGGTCTGAAGCTCACCATTTCATGCCTACAAACACAGAGCTCCCTTGAGGACGGAATTTTCATCACATGAGAAATCCTGGAATCTCAAAACTCAGACTCTTTGCCACTGAAACACTGGCTGGTGAGAGCCCCCTCTGCCCAGGGCCCTCTGGCACAGATGCCTGTACTGGCACTGCTGACCTCCACCCAGGTGTGTGGCTGTACCTGCTTCCAGCCAAACTTCATGCCCAAAGCCATTTTCTTTCACCATGAAACAAAAATTGTGCTCCGTGCAGACTAAAGGGCTTCTGCCAGTTCTATCACCGGAGGATCAGGCCCTCATGTATCTGCATCTCCTTTACCATTTTAAATAATTCAAAAGTTTAGACCTATCCATGGGAAAATTTCATTTTAAAAGTCTGACAACAGCCTGACATCATTTTGTTTACTTGAACAGATTTTTTTAAAGTCAATAATATGTTTTAGCATTTTAGATGAAATTCCAGCTGCTGTGACGAGACAGGACAGTGACAGTCACATCAGGAAGAGCCTCTTTCTTGGCTGCCTTGCTCATCAAGCTGTTACACAATGATAGCAAGTACCATCATGACAGCTCCAAGGGGAAGATGTATCCATGTGTCACAACTGGTGGTGTGTTAGTAAATACCACATGCATGTTATTTTTTATTTCCTAAGAAGGTCTAAGGGGAAGGAAAGTATTTGATGGAAATGATGTTTAGTCCTGAACTTAGCCTCACATCGTGGAAGAAAGAAAATTAAAGCTCACCTAAACATAGAGGAAATGCAGCCAATCACAGCTGAAGGATTAGTAAAAAGTGTTAAAAATATTATATGAAAGTTTTAATTACACAGAAAAATTATAAAATGCCCAGTAATTACAGTATATTGATTCCATTTTTTTTTCTTGAAATGCTAAAACTATTTCAACACACACAGAATCAATAAACATAATTAAAATATGAGCTCATCAAAACAGTAATTAAATGTACTTAACAGCTTTTGTGGCTTTTCTCCATATGGTTACTGTGGGAGTGTGAATCTGGCTTGCTAGATAAATGTAACAAAATAAAGTGAAAGCCTGGGAAAAGATTACTGTGGTATCATAAGCAAATACAATAAAGTCTAGCTCTATAATAAGTTCCAATAAATCACAAAGTTGACAAAGGAAGCAGTGTTTACAATTATTAGAGAGAAATTCTGGATGTTTTATATTTTTATGGGATTAACACTATCATGGACTTAATATAGAAGCCAAATCAAATCTTGTCTTCCATCATCAAAGCTGCTCTACTGGAAGACTTTCTGTTCAATGAGAGGTGTTTGGGAGCGTTCTGGGCTCGCTGGTGTTGGTGACAAATCACTTGACAGCTGTCACTCAGGGGGCAGTGCAGCTCCAGGACCTAATACAGCTGCTTGGAGTTGCCCTTTGGAGCAGCAAATCCCTCTCCAGTGATTAGATAAAGCAGCGTGACTGCCAAGCAGAAAGTAAATGAGGTGCTTAAAGTGGAGTGTGTGAATGCTCCTCCACCCTTCTCCCTTCCTCCTCCCTGGGCACACACAAATAATCCAGGGGCAGTGCTTTAAAAACAAGATGATGCCCAACTGTGGAGTGAATTCCTGCAGAAAGCAGCACGGGCACCCACCCGTGGGCTCTGCAGCTCCTCCTCCTCCTGCTGCCTTTCGTGGAGTCCTCCCACCCCTCTCTGCCACGTCCTCTGGGACCCCGGGGGATTTCGGCATTTCAGTGCCCCCCCTGCATCCCTGCTGTGCCAGGCACATGCAGAGCACATGCAGTGCATGTGTCTGACGTGCTGTCTCACAGGAAAACCTTTGCAGAGGCGCTGGGGAAACCCTCACCACCACCTAGGTACTGTGCAGCAAAAAGAATACTGTGATGATGTGGGCACACCCTGAGACTGTGCATTTAAACAAGTCAGACAGATGGATTTTTCTACTGCCCAATGCACAGCCAGTATTGATGACACTACCTGTATAAATAAAGTTAATTCTGCCCCTTGTTTCCCCAGCCATCTCGTGACCTGCACAAACAAGAGCATTTCAAACTGTGGGGCGTAGCAGGGCACTGCAGGTAGCCACGATTTCCTCGATAGCTTATGGCCACCACCAGACCTCACAGCTCAGTGTTTTAAAAACTGAACATTCATTTTAAAAACCTTGTTTAAATCCACTCCCAAATCCCTAAAGCCAGCTAAACTCGGTGGAAGGAATAAGACAATGTGTTACAATTTCTTGTATTTTTTTCCAAAAATGATCACTAGGGCTTTTTCTGAGGCCTCACCATACAAGGTGTGCACTTCCCTGTCACCCCATGGGCTAAGAAAAGAAAATGTTTTAAAACTGTGAAGCACAGCAAAAAGGTTAATAACTCTTTTTAAGTCAGTAATTCCTTTAAGATATGGCAAGATTTGGTAGCTAAATAGGTATTGTCAGGGAGGGAATCCTATTACAGCTGTAAATACCCTGTCTCCATCTTCCTCCTAGAACAAGACACAGGGAACAGCAACCTGGGACACAGCAGATCTCAATCCCCACCCCATTTCTAAGTGTTAGCACACTTCAGGAGGGCAGGAAGATATGACTGCTGGTATTTTTGTTGCCATCAGTCCTCTCTCACAAGATTTCTTTCCCTCTTTGTCACTATTTACAGATGTTAAGGCAAAAATATTTATTTTTTTTTAATGATTCATCATTTTTTTTCCTTGCTACTGAAAGCAAGTAATCTTTCTATAAATAGGACATGGGCCATAACTCATTAAATTCCAGTTCCACTAACCTTTTTAACGCTGCACATAGGATTTGGATTGTGGGAATTGAATTAGTGGTATTCTCTAACTAGAGAATTATATTAAATTCCTTTACTTTCTTCATATGAGCTAATGAAAAGGCCATCTTTTTTTTTTTCCAAGGTAGTTAGTTAGCTAATTGCTCTAAAGATGCAGATGGAAGCATACAGCTCTCACCAGACAAGTATTTACATAAACCCTAAATCCTTCAAAATCCTATTTTCAAAATAAAGCACCAGGTCTATTGACTGCTGTTTAAAAATTAGTCAATATGCTTCTGCCTTTAGCCAACTTCAGAAAATCTGAGCTACTGCTTTTATACCTGAAAAATAGGCTACAATAATCTGTTACTGGGCCTTCATATAAATAGTTTCCTACTTTTAACTGAATGTAACATCCTATTGCCTCTTCTGGATGGTGCTACAAATTTATTAGACTCTGCATCCAGTTTCCTCATCTTGTATTATGTTGCCAAGTAGGAGACAAAATGTCTAGTAATTAAGGCTGCTTTTAAAGTTTAAGATGGCCTTTTAAAAGGCCAAGATTGAAATGGAAGATTGAAGACAAAAATATCTTTTAAGAAAATGATTAAAAGAAAAAAGAAAAGGTTTATTTTAGACTTGGCCTGAATATTGGATTACAATGGATTTAAAATATTCAGCAGGCAATAATAGCTAGGAAACAAATATCTGGCAAATTAGGCACTGCAATCCATAGCAGGGAGCTTCATCACCCTTAGAAATAAGTTTTGTAGGCACATTGATTTTATTTTGGTCCTGAATCAGCCAGCTGGATATAAGAATAATGCATTTCAGAAATATATATTGTCATAGGAAAATCGGTTCAGTGCTTTGTGCTCTTCGAGTGTGTATGAACTGGCAGTAATTTTCGATGTAGGAACTAAAAAGTTAAACTAAAAATAGACTGACCAAACAAAAAGCAACCTGCACTGTTACTGCATCCTGAGAGGGACACAGCAAGGTCAGGTCAATCCACGGGCTGTGGATGGGCCTGTAGATGTTCTGCCCACAGGGTGCTGTACTGAGTTAGGCTTTAGGAATCCTCATTCAGGTGTCTCACTGCCTTTTCTGACAGTCTGAAATGAGCCTGGCTGGGCATTTCCAAGCACTGTGGCTGACAGTGAAATGTGTATTCTGTGCTGCTGAAACACTGAATTGTTTCATTTTCGCTGGAGGACTGAAACCCGACCCTTTCATTTCCAACAAACGATTCCCAAGGGGAAAAACCAATAACTTATCAATACAGCTCTAACACTGGGAAGAGGTGCAGTGAACATGTAGAGAGCATCAGTGTCTCGAGAGCACACACGTGGAGCTGCACACAGGCCGAGTTCTGGTCCTGCACCCACCCAGACATGTGCTCCTCCACGCATGGCTGCTCCCACCGGCGTCAACGACACTGCTCATGGGAGTAAAGTTACTCATGCATTTAAGTGCTTGCTGGACCCAAGCCAAAATCTTAATCTTTTCCATTTAATACCCTTTTCCTAAACTGATAACAGTCTCCCAAGTTTTCAGTATCATGTGCAGCAGTTTAAATAATGTAGAACCGAAGAAAAAAAAAAGTGAAATGACAGTATTGTAATTTAAGGAGTATCGTGAGATAAACGGCATAGCACGGGCACAGTTTTAATAGCAGTCAGTAGCTATCTGCAGGGCAGCTGTATGTTACTGCTCTGAAGGCAATTCATGGCTCTCAAGCTCTGAAAAAGCCGAGCAGGGAGGAGGGGCAGCTCCAAAAAGGCAGGTACAAAATACCTGAGAAAAACCAAGCGTAACAGAGCATATTTTATCTGAATGACAGGGCTTGAACAAAACTTGGGCTGATCTTGAAACTCAGTACAACAGGCAAAAAATGTTAACAGAAAGTGTACAGAACTTTGGCAACAAAACTATAAATATGATTTTGACTGCTGGAGGTTTTGTAATTATTTTGATTTTCCATCAGCGTTGGAGGTTTGTAGTTCTTGTACTACTCTTCTTATGATCTTACTTTACTTGGGTTTTTTTTGTAGATGAGCTCTGAATGACTCTGCTGACTTCCATTAGAGGTGTTTCATTCTTTTTTCCATTGGATCCTAAAAAAGGATATTACATGTGCAAGATGATATTCCATTTCATGGAAGGTGTTTGGTTGGGTGTCATTACCTATGCAAACACTGCTCCCCTGCATGTTAGAGCAGACAAAGGGTACAGGAGGTTTATATGGCTTCTATTTTGCCTTGACTTCACAAGACAAGATGTGGAAGAGCTCTCTGTGGGATGAGTAAGATTTGGGTGGGAGCTGAAAAGATCTTGCAGTCACACCTGGCTATTTCTACCCACCTCCCTACAAACAAAGGCCATGCATTTCACTAGATATATTCTCTGAGAGGAATCTGGACCAGGAGGGATTTGATGGGCTCAGAGAAATCTATCTGTAGTAACAGAGATGGAGTTTCATAAGGACTCGTGGCTCTTTGCCCAGAAATGCTTCACTGATGTAGCCCAGACTGGGACTTTTCCCAAAGGAAAAAGAGCAGGAGCAAGCAGAGGGGGAGGAGACAGAGAAGAAAAGAGGGGATGGGGAAATCTAGTCTTCTTTGAGTTTTTTCTTGAGAATCAACTCTTTTGTGTGTGGGTTTTACTCAAGGAGGAAAGGGGGAAAGTAAGAAATGAAAGTAAGATGCTGGTTGAAATCATAATAACAGTTTCACCATTTTAGAATCACTATTCATCAGCATTAACACTAATGATGCATCTTGGGGTGGAAAGAACTTGAGTAGGTATATTTTGAACATGTGTGAGCTTATGAAAATATAGAGGTCTCTAACACAAAATATTGATATCTGGCCCGCTATAAATACATTTGTTATTGTGCTGCAGAGTTTCCAAGCAGATTAGCTGACTAATTCCTGCATAGTCACATCCTAAAGTATCATAGTAAAGAATATGTGTCTGAGCAGCTTCTCTCTGAACAAAAACAAAGCTAGTGAAGTCTGAAGATAGTGCAAGTATCTGTGTGAGGAAAAATATGGTTAAAGGAGACCATGGAGATGAGAATTTCCACAGCCATGGAGAAAGGAATGGATGAACACCCCAGCAGAACAGGTTTGGTGGAAATAGTCTCTGGAGGTAAATTCTAACATACAACGTGCCATGTCACTGCACAAGCCAAAGTGAAGTCAACAATCTCTCTACTAGATTTGGTATCAGACCTGTCTGTGTAAGGGGAAAGAGTGCTGAGATCCTATGATATCCCAAAGGTGTTAGAAAAGGGAAACAATTGGTATAAATATAGGAATTCAACACCAGAAATAAAATACTGACCTAATCAGTGAAATGAGCATCCAGATCAGTCTACATGCTAAAGCTTTAAGGGTCTGGCATATCAAACAGAGCATGAATATCTTCAGGAATATGCCAAAAGCTAATTGGTTTAAGAAATCTGGCTGTATATAGAGACCATTACTCATAGATATCACGTTTTTCTGCTGCACAAAATATCTTCAGTGCTCATGGTGTCTGCTCAAGGAAAAGTTTATTTTCATTCAGTCTTTTCTTTCCCCCTGACCTCAAAGGACTAATTAACAAAGTATTAGCATGTTTCTAAAATATGACTGAATTCATCTTCTTAAGAAAGTGTACTGAAGAATGTACCCTATTATTAGAAATGACAGGATGTATATAGGGCCATATGTTTTCAAAGGGGATTCTGTCAGTGTTAATCAAAACGTTGGAGAACTTATGAACGTACTGAGCAGCACGTCAACCATATGGATAATATCTTCCCTTTAATAGTGAGAATTTGAATTAATAATAAACACTAGAGAATAACCTAAAATGAGACAGAAAAAAAGTAATATTAAGACCAGTGAAGGCATAATACCACATCAGCCTGAAGACTCCTGGGTATTTTTAAAAAAAATTCTATTGTATGTTAAATCCTGGCCATGGAACCACACTCATTAATTTTTCTTAGTTTAGCTTGGAAAGGTAACCCCAAAGATGCAGTTTATTTTTACTGGGCTTTGTACAGGACAGAGTTTGGCTCTTACATCATGCTAGAACATGCACCAGCATCACGTGCTTGTCTGACTGCAAATGGAGATTCATCATCCCAGACTATTCGTTACTGAAGAGGCACCAGAGCATTTGTTTGGTGACACATACATGCACAAATCATTTCATGGGCTACACAAACAGCTGGAGGAAAAAACCCTGAGTCTTTCTGGGTCTGCTAACCTGGAAAATGGATTGAGACTACATTGTTCTGAATGAACTTCTGGGGGTTCAACTTCACAAACTTACCTGCTTTTGGAGATGATGAATTCTCTGAACTAAATGCTGAGAAATCTGCTCGAGAGAACATTATTAAGTGCACTTACATGCTTCTACATCACTGACAGGAGCATATGAGAGACAAATCCACCAAAAATGAAAAAAAAATACAGTTATTAGGTAAACTAAGAAGTCCTACTTTTGTGCTCTCAGTTACCTGTAAGCCCACAAACACACTGTAAGTGGTTTTTACAAAAACCAAGCCCTGTTGACTGAAGGTAGATCTGCAGGGGGTGGCTGACCCATGACCAGGACAGGGCTCTGTTCCCTGGGAATTCTCCCTCCCCACCATGGGAACTGTGTCCTCGCCCCTTGGCATGGCTCAGAGCTGGTGGGTGCCACGGAACACCCATGCAACACACACAGGGAATGAATTCCTTCACCAGAAGACTCCAGGATGGTCCAAGCCTGTTACCCCCCTGCCTCCAGACCCCCAGCCTTGTTCCCTGCCCCCCAGCTGCTGCCAGAGGCTGCACCTCTGTCCTGCTGGCAACAGGATCAGTCTTCCTTGCTGCCTGATCTCGGCGGGGAAGGTTTTATTTTCACAGATACCAGCCCTGGATTATTTTCTCCTTAGTTAAATACAAAGTTACATTTAGATCTTTGAGTACTCTCACTGAGACATAAAGCCTTGAGCTGCAGATAAGCACAATCCAGCCTCGCCTGGGTGAAAACCTGAATCTTCCAGCAGAGATAGGGAATAGAGGAAATGTGACTTCAAGTTTCTGGAGCTGTAAATTGAGATATCCCCATTCTATAGCGATGGGGTTTATTTGTAGCCATCCATCTACTCCGCTCTTGTGAGACCCCACCCAGACTGCTGTGTCTGTCTCTATACCCTGCAGCCCCGGCATGTGAAGGGTGCGGACCTGCTGGGGTCAGTCCAGAGGAGGTCACAGAGCTGGTCAGAGGGCTGGAGCTCTGGAGACCAGCTGGGAGTGTTGGGGTTGTTCAGCCTGGTGAAAAAGAAGGCTGCAAGAACCCCCTACAGCAACTTGCAGTGCCTAAAGGGGGTCCAAGAGAGCTGGAGAGGGACTTTTAACAAGGGAATGGAGTGATAGGACAAGGCAGAGTGTCTTCAAAGTGACAGAGGGAACAATTGGATAAGATATTAGGAAGAAATTCTTTGTTTTGAGGGTGGTAAAACACTGGCACAGTTTGTCTTGAGAAGTTGTACTCCTCGAAGAGTACAAGGCCAGGCTGACTGGGCTTTGAAGAACCTGGTCTAGTGGAAGGTGTCCCTGCTTGTCACTGGGGGCTTTGGACTAGATGGGTTTTAAGGTCCCTTCCTTAAAAGTACTTTCCTCAAACATTACTTTTCTCTTTTCCCCTGGAGTCAGTTCCAGCTTTCCAGCTTCCTTTTCTGAAGTTGGTTGGAAAGCACATTATTAATATGGATAGCACCTTCTGACTAGTACATATTCTTGCACCTGCTTTTAGCTGTGTTTTTAAAGTCACCACAGAGAAGCCTGCTCCTTGTTCACCCTCCTTTCCTCCCTGTGCTACTTCATCCATTTTTGTGCCAATATTCTGCTACTCAATAGCCTGTGACTCTCCTGCAGATCTCAGGGGAGTTTCTCCTGCACCTTGGATTGAGTATCCACCTGCAATTTATTGCTAAAAAATATGTATCAGCTTTATTTTTCTTTCCCTGTTTCAGATGAAGATTGAGGACTGGGACCCCTGCACATAATGTGCCAAAAAGCCTGTGTTTCACTGTGAAACCTCCCTTGCCAACCAGGAAGGTGTGGAGGAAATGCAGCCTCTGACTGAGCTGCTGAGGACACCACACCTGCAGGGTAAAGCTGCTGGAGTGATTTCATTTTAAAGCTGGTTGACAGGGCACTCCCACCACACTGCAATCCAGCTGCCTGCCCAGCTCCTAAGAGCCTCCTGCAGCAACACTGTTCTCCTTCTGGCCAGAGATTTTAGGTTCCCAGGCCATCCTCCCCTTTTCTCATGCACTCATCTTCCACCAGACATCATGAACTACAGCCTCCCTTTCTGGAGGAGCAACATTTTCCTCCTCCACACATTCCATTTTTTTCAAACAGTCATGTAATCATGGAATAGTTTGGGTTGGAAGGGACCTTTAAAGGTCATCCCACCGTGGGCAGGGAGATCTTAAAGTAGACCAGGTTACTGAGAGCCCCATCCAGCCTGACCTTGAACACTTCCAGGGGTCTGGCATCCACCACCTCTCAGGACAAACTGTGCCAGTGTTTTAGTACCCTGATTGTCTCTATACCCAAGTTTTAATCTCTAGGCACAAAATTCAAAGGCCTTTCTTACTTCTCCAGGACACACCTGTCTGGTTCTGCCTATGCTGGACAGAAAACCCCGTCAGCAGCTCCCTCAGAACGCTGTCCTGGTGCCAGGCCAGCATCTGCTCAGTGAGAGCCTTTGGATGGTGCCACCAGGCTGCATCAACTGTGATGGAGATTCTGTACAACTTATGCATCTTCACAGACTCCCTGTTCTCTGCTGTGTCCCATGAGCCCTTAAATACTTGAAATACTTTACTTCTGCCACACAAACTGTAAGAAAGAGTCCCAAAAGAGGCATGTAGCTCCCAGCAGCCTTCTGTCAAGCAGATGTTCAGCTGTAGGAGTGTTGTATGAAGCATTGTACTGATACTGAAACTGATTCCTCTTGCCTGCAAATCACAAGAGGAGGTGCTAAAACCTAAATAAATAAATAAAATATAAGCACTAGCTGAAAGGGAGAAGGGGTGGGGGAAGGAAAGATGCTTGTTAAAACTTCCAGGCACCCTGGCAATTAGTCTCACGAAGGCATAATCCTGATGAGCTTCCACATCTGCTATTACATTTGGTACACAGTGTTTGTTAGCATTTTACTCCATCTGCTTCTATACAATCTCCATCAGCTGAAGGAGGATATGGTTACCCCAGTCATTAAATGTTGATGATCTCTGTTGTTTGTGGTAGGTATCTGTTACATTAACTGTTACTTTTCCGCCTCACATTTGGAAATAATGCCTTTTCCCTCACCAGCATCCAGGCATTTGCCAGTAACAATAAAATTACATCTCTTTATGAAGATGTTGACACCAACATGACTTCCAAGTTCTGCAAAATATGTTAGTTAGTTGAAGTGGAACAGACAAATTCTTTCCAGTATGATATTCAAATCTTTAAATGCATTAACTTCTAGGAATTACTGATCAACTATCCCTTATGAGAAGGGATATCTCTGGTTTTCATACCAAATCTACTCTTATTCTTCTAAAAGGAAATAATATGCTTTCATTTTCCTTAAAGCCATTTAGTTATAGATTTAAGTGGATATATAAATTTGACATTCTTTGCCTTTCCATTTCTCTTTCGCCACCAATGCCAAACAGACTGTGAAAAGGAGAATTAATTCATTATCCCGAGATATTCATGAAGTTCTCTAAGCTTCCGATTCTTGGACCACAGGTCATTAGCAATCATTAATTTTTAAAGCTGTGGATGATGCCTTCTGAAGCAGATATCATGTGAAATAAGCAGGCCCATTCATGTGTACTGGGATGAAGTTTGGGAAGAGGCAAGTGTGAGGTAAAGCAGAATTTCAGGTGTGTAAAGATCTCTAACACAAACCAAGGCAGTGCTGGCCTTTAGGCAGCTGTGCTGCTGCAGGGCACAACACAGGGGAGGAGGTCAGCTCTGCTGACTCAAAGACAGGCTGTGTTCTTCTGCATCCTTCCACTTCTGCCCTCCAAGCAGCTACAAAATGATAGTTCTCTTTGAGTCAGCTTCTGTCCAGTGACATCGTGGTCAGAGAGCCTGTGTCTGTGTGTGCAGGAGCTCCTGCAGGCTCACACATTCATTGCCTTAAACACTTTGTGCCATGTTTGAGTGTAGAACATTTAGTGGTTTTCCTTTCTCCTTCCTAAGAAATATTCACATCCCTCCATATTTAAGAGTTAAACACGTCTGGACTACCCTAGTAGTGACTTTCCTTTTGATGTTTCCAGATAATGATTTACCATGCAGTGCTCCTAACCTGAGGAGAGGTGAGAGCTCAGGGTTGTTTGAATGCTGCCTGGGTGTCTGTGTTAACAGTCAAACCATATGTCCTCCTAAAAGCACGGTGTTGATTGCGACCTCAGAAGAATCAAGCCTGCTTATGGCAAATATATGGAATTGATTAAATGAACAAATAACCCTATTATTTAGTTTTGCATAAAAATATGTGGGACCCAGGTCAAAGATAATCCCTAATTTTTCTATGCATAATAGATTCCAAAGTGTAAACACTTCCAGTAGTATGAACCAGACTAGATGCTTTAAGTCAACAGTCAAAGGTGCGAGTGTAAACTCAGAAATATTGATAATGTTTGTGAATAACTTCAGACTAAATTATGCTGGAGTTCCCAAGCTGATATGAGTGCTTCTGTTGTTTTAATACTGCAGTGTCTGTTATATGTATGAGTTCAGACTGACCACAGTTTCTCTAATATCTGGTACCTTTGCTAAATATTAAGTCTATTTCTATGTCAGAATAGCCTAATTTATTGAGGAACTGCAGCAATATTTCCTTCAGCCCCTACTCAGGCCTTCTGAATTTTGTGACCGTGATCTTTCCTGTCCTTGATTTTCTTTAGTTTCTGTCTTTGGGGCAGAGGTTCTGGACCACAATGATCAGAGTCTGCAGAGCTGAGCTTTGCTGTTCTCTGCAGCTCCAGGCTGGGCAGCAGGGGTACAGGGGGTTAAAGGGGTACAGGAGGTTAAAGGGGCACAGGAGGTTAAAGGGGTACAGGAGGTTAAAGCACCTTCCTAAAAATGCAAGTGACTGTCTTGTCTGAAAACACAGAGCAGGCACAGTGACAGGCTGCCTGTTGTGTGGCATTGTATCTGCTCGTTTTGCTCCATGTGCCACAGTCTGAACTATGAATAAAACGTGAAACTTTGATTTTGCTATGGGGCCACTAAGAGATCTTCAGTGAAATTCTCCACTTCTTATATGAATTATGAACATAAAAGGTGTAAGACCAGCAGAGCTCCCACAAATTACCCTGCTTGGAAGAATTTTGTTGCTAAGGCACACGTGCTGCAAATGGCCTTCATCCCCAGACCCCGTTGTGCTCTGCTGCATCTGAGACACAAATTCAGACTTCCCATCTGCTTCCTGTATGTGCAGTGATCTCCAGCTCAACCCTCGCACTGCAGTGCTGTGTTTGATGAAGTTCAGGTTTGAATCCTGAACAAAGCAGCTCTTCACAGTTGGATCTTTTATCTGCTGCTGCACAGGGGTGGAGAGCAGTGCATCTGGTACTGCACAGAGAGCAGACCCTGAGACACACAGCCTCGCAATGCAGTGCCTACAGAGTGCAACCCACTGTGTCTGGGACAGGGGAGGGATCCAGAGTCCACTGAAACCACTGGGAGCCTTTCCAGTGGCTCTGCCTGCTTTTTAGATCAGCTCCATGGCATACAGGATCATCAAGGCAGAACACAGGAGCTGAGAGAGGTCAAAAGCATCACTCACTACTGAAAATAGAAGCAACTCCAAGAGACACAACACAATGTAAATGTGTAAATGATGCCTGACTGAGTGAGTAGGAAGGGAATAGGAGCAACTTCACTCCCCAGTACATTTGGGTTTAAGAAAGAGCAAAAATTTACTCCATCTTAAACATTTGTCATAGCAAATGATGGTTAGAGATAGAATTGATGTTCAAAGGTTTGCACTGACTGATGAATAGCTGGTTTAGTTTTTTGGTTACTTAGCTGTTTGTTTAAATTCAGTGATTAAACATGATTTCATTTCAGTCTCCAGCCAGCACAACTTCAGGCAAAAACCCCCAACAACTCTAATTTAATACATAAAAATATAATAATTATTTTTAGCATGCATTCAGGTGCTTAATTTTATGAAATACTCTAACTAGCATAGCAGTCCCATATTTTGTATTTGGTCTAGTGTTTTGCAGCATGTCCTAGCAAATTATGGTGTGTTTAGTCTGAAAAATTATATGATTCAAATTATGTATGTACATTTCCCCAAAAGATGCACTGTGTGCTTCACAAACAACAACAACAACAACAAGAAAGAAGAAAAGAATCCAGGGTAATAGCTGAGAAACTCTTGACTATCAGCAAAAATAAGCTTGGCTTTGATAAATTAACTCAACCACTCCTCCACCAAAGATAGGATGTATACTTATATGGTATCTACAGAAATACAGTTTGTGTGTGTGAAATACAACTCTGTGTTTGTGAGATGGACCAGATCCAAAAGCCACTGAAGGTAATGTGAGAATATACTACACCATATTTTATGCACACAGCTATGTAAGTGCGTGCTGTGTAGGTGTGTGGGTGTGGGAGGGTCCTGCCGGTGCCCACATGCACAGATACACCATATTTTTGTATGCACATGGTTTGTACTAAGGCCTGCATGATGTCACTGCAGAATATTTAAGCCTTGTTCAATTTAACCTGCTGCCTGATGCACACAGAGCCTGTTTGCCACGGTGCCTGGTGGAGACAAGGAAATGTGGAACTTACCAGTTTGGTGTTAGGTGTTTGTGCTCTGATGGGGAGAGGGGATGGGTGATTCCAGGTGGGACCACTTTAAGTCCTCCAGGGAAGGGGACATGTCAGGAAGTCACTACCTTGTTTGTTTTCCTTTTTTAGAAGTAAAGCCTGAAGGAATCACATCACCTTGAAGCCTCATCTGCATGGTCATGAAACGCAGCTGAAAACACCTCAGGTTCCTCAGACAGCACCTGGCTGTGGAATAAGCTGCAGTCTTTCCATCAGCCCCAGGAGACTGCAAAAAACCCGGTGAGTGACCCCTGCAGCAAGATTTGCATTGGCTTCTCCTTTCCCCCATATCACTTACACTTTACACGCACTGCTGTTCCCATCACCTCCCTCCTGTGTCACTGCACCCGCCCTGTGCCCTCCTGTTTGGATTCTGCAGAGGGTCTGTGGGGCAGCCAGCACACAGGCACGGGGTGAGCTTACAGCTGCTCTCTGCTGATCCCCCACCTGGACACTTTCTGTGCATGTTTAAGGACTCTCTGGGCAGCAGTTTAGGTGTAGAGATTCTGGTTATTTACTTTTTTAGTGGTGATCTTAAACTTTAGAGCTAAATTACTTTCAGCTGATGGTGCAAAGAGAAAATGAATTTTCTGAGACAGTGAAAATTTTGTGTTATCAATAGGCTTTTCTAGGTGGGAGGATGTAATATCCAGTATGAGATACTAAAATGCCATTGACGCATTCTTTGTTGTGTTGTCCTGCACATAAATCACCAATGCTCCAAACACAGCACATGAGAAGTTAAGAGTAGTTCTAATCAATAATTCACTGTGTTACTGATAGTTTTTATAGTGCAGACTTAATCCTTTGAAGTAATGTATTTAAGCCATTTGAACAATACATATAACAACCTGTCTAATAATCAGTCTGCACAGAGGGTAAAACCCCACTGCTGTAACCTTCCCATCCTTCACCCAGGTCCCAGACACCTCTGCTGGGAGAGCACTGGATCTTCTGGAGATGGTGGATGTGAGGAATAAGCCCCCAGGTGAGGACCCTGAGCGTGGCTGAGCACCTGAATGTTTTTTTGTGGTGTTCTGCCCATTGCCGTGGGGAAGGGTGAACACCAAGCTACACCAGTGTATATTTGTTTCAGGGTGAAGGAGATCTTAGTGTAGCATTGGGGTTCTGTCTGTGCAGGTGTCTGGAGGAGTGAGAATGCCTGACAGTGGCAAGAAGGGAGGTGTGGTTTATTTGACTGAGCTCCCCCTGTAGCAGGGGATAGAAGATGGAGGCACCAGCCATCACTGCCTCAGAGCTGCACTGTTTTCAATATGCAATTATACCATCCCTAAAGGTAAATAGAAGGTTTGTCTGTGAGAAATATTTCTGTAAAATAGTTTGCAGCTGAAAAGATAACACTATTCCCTGCCTCCTACTTGGCTGTACAATCTTAATTATGTCAGGGAATCTCTCCTATTTTATATTCCATATATATTTATGGAATAAGCTGTTGGCAAATAGGACATTATTTCAAATAATTTAATGTATTTATTAAAAGAGATTACAAATCTATCCAGGCTATAGTCATTGCACTTAGGGCAACTATTAAGGCTGTATTATTGTTCCATTTATTTCAAAATAACTTTGGCAAGGACTGCTCCCTCGTGAACAGGGGGAGAAAGAGACTTTCTGTGTGATGATCTGCCCTCCTGTGTGGCAGAGGGCCATGGTGTCCCCTTTCCTCCCTAGCCCTGTCCACACTCCCTAGATTCAGAGTAGGGTCATGGCAGAAGAGGAAAAGCCTGATGGACCCTGGGTTGGTGATTGTATTTATGGTACTCTATAACAGTCCACAGCAGAACACAGATACAGCAGACACCATCCACCCCAAACACACTCAAATCTTGTTGACACAGGTCAGTTCACCCTGAGACACCAGATGAATTTTTCACAGCATGAGGGTGGTTGCAGATATCTCATGTTTACCTGCTTGTACTCAGATCCTTGTTGCTTTGGAGTGGGGGTCCTGTAACTCCCTTTGGTGGTCTGCAGAAGATGATGAAGCAAGACTAGGCTTGTCAGTGGGTTTAACTTCACAAAAAGAGTCCAAGCATTCGTCTGACAAATGTCTGGCTCTGCAAGGCAGGGAAGAAGAGAACTGATGCACACACTTGCAGAGCTACAGCAAGAGTAGTGGATGAAAAAAACCCTCATTCTCCATGTGGGTGCTAGATGAAGAGGTGGGAGCCTGTTATTATTTCTGCATTTTGACTCTTGGTGAAAACAGAGTTGTCATTCCTAATGCACAACCCCCAAAAAGCAACTTAAATGAACTGCTGCTCATATAACCAGGGGCACCTCACCAGTGATTCAGGCACATTTACCTGGGAGGGGGTTAAGAGAGAACTGTGTCCATAGCTAGTGAGTGCCAACCACTGCTCAGTGGACTGGAAGGGAGCCCTGTGTCTTCAAACACCAAAGGATGAACGTGAACAGAGTGTCTCTAGAGCAGTTCCTGAAGCATCCCTTACTGAAGTACTGCCAGTGACTAAGGTATCATTTGCTGTTTAATCAGTACCTACAGCTTTTGAGTATTTTTTACTGCTTTGTCATGGTATGGTCAAACAAATTACTGCATGTACCACATTTATTTATCATCAATTGATACATATCTGAAGAAAAGTGTGGGTTGAGCAAGGCCCACATGTAGAAGGTAACAATACATGCCACTGCTGTACCTGTGTGCCATACTCAGAGTCCCTGCACTCCTCAGCCGTCACAGCCTCTCTGGCTCTCTCACAGGATACAGCCCTGTGAGCCCTCACAGACCCACTCACGTGCTCTTCACCTCCATTGGTTTCACTGGGCTCATTAAGGTCATAAAATTAATCATCTTCATAACTGTAGTAACATTATAGCTCTAATAATATTCTGGGTGCTTCCTCCCTTCCCGAATTGCTGCAGCTCCTGCTCGTTTGACATCACGTAACCCGTAACATACTTTATGGGTTTCCAACCTCTGAGCACAATGGATTAGGAAGGAGGTTAATTATGCATAAGATAGAAAGATTTATGTAAATATAAAACCAATATAATGTATTATTTACATACTGCCTGTACTTATCCTAAGTAACTTCTAGAGCAATCCTGGCTATCACGAATAGCTCTCACCTTCCTTCAGAATCTTAGTCCAGAAAAGATGGGAAGACTCTGGCTACTTTAAATTGCTGCTAATATTTTCTAGACCAGAGCCTATTTGTATAAGAACGTAACTCAGCACAGATGGACAACAAATAGGATCAATCTCTATCATTTATTACATTTGCCAAGCGATCAAAGGTGGCTAACTAGACATTTTCCTCATTGGTTGTCTGCATTAGATATGCATATCTTCTTTCTTGCAGAGCCATTTCCGAATATATTTGCAAGGCTATTGATGTCCATTACTTCACTTAAATATAGATCAGAAATACTGACAAATATTTTCATTCAAAGAGTTTGATCATTTTCAGATTACTCTCCATGCTACTAATTAACCTCAGTCAACACCCTTCCATAGCACTTTCAAACACAGTTCCTAGCAAACATAAAGTTTCATAAATATGTACTAAATAACCTTAAAGCCCTTTATGAATAATTATGAGTTTTTAAGTTTTTGTGAATCTGCATATTAATTCCGTGCCATAAATAATACATGAAGCAAAAATCCAGCTTGTTTGGTGTCTGGGGACAGAGGAAGAAAAGGAGGGGATAATTATCTATTTAATGTGGGAAAATACTTAACCTGAAAGATTATCTTCAAAACTGATGACTCCATAGGTTTGTGTATATGTGTGTATAAACACACATGTACAAAATATATATATATATAAAGATGTGTGTAGCTGCAGACACAGTTTCCTCTCTGAAAGAAAGCTTTCGTTTGAAGCATGTTCTGCTTCTGTCCCTGCTGTGCCATGCTGAGCTCTTTCAGAGAAAAGCAATGTGATGAGCTCAGCCTCCACACAGTCCCTCTTTTTGTAAATGTACATTCCCCCAAAGGTAGAAAATTAATGAGAGGCTGCTGACTAAAATTACTACATTTTGCCTTCTGTGGGACATCATGGATTTAAAAGATAAGAGAGAGTGCAGCAAGTCCAAAAACAATTTCATTTCATTAATCCCTGAAGTGCCTCGGGATGAGCAGCCCATGTCCAGCAAAGGTGATGTCACAGCAGCTCTGAACGCCTCCTGCACGCCAGCCCAGCCCGGTGCTGCAGCCCCTGTGTGCTCTGCTCCCGGCTCTGGGGGGAAGGCATCCAGTAAAAGGATGGAGTGGGAATGATCTATGGCTGAATGGGCTTACACTGACGCTTCCTGGATGCACACTGCCAGTAATGGGAACCGTAAGGGCTGTGCAGAGCCAGCTCGCTGCTGAGGCTGGCCTTCAGGCTTGCTTTATTCCAGCTTGAGTTTACAGTAGGGAAAAGGTATTTTCTGCTCCAGTGTGGGGGCTTTTTCCGCATAACAAAAATGGTAACTATTGTTTTAAAAAACAGAACTCAAGGAGATAGTAAATGATTGCCTTTCTCACAGAGCTGTAACTGTGCTTATTTGGTAGAAGTATCAATTGCTGCATCTTTTATAGCAGTGATTGTTAAAGAATATAGACACAGTAAGACTTTTCAGATAAAGTACAGTAGATGTGGCTGGAAAATCAAAACAGATTTTGGGCACCTGAAACAGAATTTGCATGTGTGAGACACTGTCAGTACCCCACTGCCATTGCAGAGTCTTTTGAGACAAAATAAACACATTCAAATTTTGTATATCTAAATAAAGAACTCCATTTTGTTTTTTTCCTATTAATCCACCCACAAAATTAAAGTAGCTTTCACTTTTCCTTTCAAGTCCTTCAGATCTGTTTCACTCCATGGTCCTGCTCGGTGGCTGGTTTGAAGCACGAGAGGCAGAATTCAAACATGTTAATTAAAATGGGCCACTAAATAGCAAACCTGTTCTCTTGGGTTTAACAATAGCAAAAAGCAGCAGCACCTCTGGAGGAATGGCTCATTTTGCAGTGGAGAAGCTGCCAGGAAGGTGCATTATACACAGAGTGATGGGAGCTGGTACCGAAAGTGGCTGAGCAGCAACCTCAAAGGACCAGTACAGGTCTATTCCATCTGAATGGACATCCCAGTCCGTGGGTGAATCCTCCTATAAAGCTCTGCACCTCTTCCCCCAAGCAGGAGCATCCTCCGGGCAGCACCAGGAGTGCCCTTGGCAGCTGAGCAGCCCTGCTCACCAAAAAAGAGCAGTGCAAGTGCTCCCTACCCCTCACCCCAAGCTACCTATGGTGGCAAAGCTGTGCTGTTTAACCTGCTCAAAGCTCTGTAATCAGCCTGACTCGTGCAGTCAGTAATAAAAGGACGAGGGGAGTGGCTGTACCACCACCCTGCAAAGGTTGATAACCTCTGGCTGGAGAGTGGTGAGAAACAGGGCAGTTCAGCCCGTCCTGCAGCCACAGCAGGCGTGTGCACACAGAGGAAATCACCACTCCACTCTTACACCAGCCCTTGCTGCTGTGTGGACATGGCAGAAGCAGAGGAAAAGCTACAACACAGAAGTGGTTGAATCAAAAGTTCAACCTGAAGCTGCTCCAAAATTTTCTGTGAGTGAGGGAGGGACTTGTGGAAGTTTTAGTGGTACTGTGTCTCTTCCCTGAAAGCCTGTTAATTAATCATAAAGGCTCAGCTGGAAATAGTTTCTTTGAAAAAAAAAAAATATGGAGCAACCCAAATTTGTTTTCTATTAGAGATGGAACACAGATTTGATTGAAGTCTTTTAAAGGCCACTATCACAGTTTGGGCAATCTGTCTCCCTTGTAAACTGAGAGGTCATTAGGAAATTGTAAACTAACTATTTTTATTGCCCAGGAAAAAAATTAATAAAAAAAGAAACCAGCCCATAAAATATTTAATTAGGGTTGCTGTGTCTCATGGAAGGCAAGACTTCTTGTCTCTGGAATTCTTTATGTGGATACAAACCTGTTGATGAGTAGTTAAGGTAATTCTTATGTGTGCGGGACCCATAAATTCATAGATTTTAGTACGAACTCAGAGCAGCCTCTGTTATTGGTTAAACTGTTTTCATCTCCAACCCACCCTGAATCCCCAACAAAAATAGTAGGCCAGATGCCCAGACTGCAGCTAGAGACCCTCATTAGGCATCATTTGCATCCTATTAACCACTGAGCTGTGGGTCATTCGCTGCCTGTCAACCATTCAAGTCATTTCTTTTGTGTTAATTAGTAGAGAAATAAGGAGTTAATGAAGATCTTATGATCTGTGATGATTCATCTTTGTTGTTTCAAACGAATCCCTGCTCTCTGAGCACTCCAATGAGCTCCTACACACCAAATAATAGAGAACTAGTCAGAGGGAGCTTACGGCGGCCTTTGGAGTGTTGTTCTCCAGGGACCTTTTGCATGGTGGGCTTTGTTAGCTAAAGATTAGAAGGAGTTAATTGCTTCAAGATTGCTAGCAGATTAGGTTACAGGGTGTGCTGTATCTATGTAAGCATATGTCAGGTCTAGTTAAAAGATAGAAGATGCTTATTTTAATAAAAGTATGAAAGAAAGAATTAATTTGTCATTACAGTGAAAATCTTATTTCTGCTCTTAATTTGAGCACTTGCAGATAAATGCAGTGCTGGTTCTGCCTTGCCTTCCTTCTCAAAATGGGAGAGCACAGCTCTTTGAGGACTGCGTGGCTTCCTGGGCTTTCCCTGGGTGTGCCAGCCCTGTCTGAGGAGGGAGTAGCAGGGTTGGACTGCTCAGGGTGCTACAGCTCACATCTCCTGTGATGGGCATGAGGGCTCATGAGCTGAGTGACTTGTTAACCCTCCTCTCTGGAAAACTTTCCTGCTTTTCCTGGAGTGCGGGAAAACCCCATGGGCTGCACTCCCAAACAGCCGGGAGCTGAAGGCTCCCATCCCTCACACTGGGCTGGCACTGTCACTTCTTGGGCTCTGATTTGTAACAGACTCCTACAGCCTGAGCTGCTCGTGTTCGGGTTTGCTCTCTTTAGTGACCACTGCTCCTGGCGCTCCAGGGCGCTGCTGGTGCAAGACCTCTCCCAGGCAGATGCTCTTGGTCCTGGAGGTGGCTGTAAACTCCTTTTATTCAGAGTCTTGACTTCAAAAATAACGAACCAACAAAGCAAACCCCCCACAAGCCCTTGCCCAAAACGATTTCCTCAAAGCTTAAAGAAGAAATTGTTCCACATCCACACCAGCTCTGATACTCAGGAGCATTTCCTACAGCAGGAACATCAGAATATGCACAGACCTTCGTAATCTCTGACCTGAATATACACTAAAGTAAACTGAAAACATAACATTCTGGCCTGTAAACCAAAGTAGGTCAATGAAGAACAGTATCTTGATGTGGAAGACAGCTGCTGCTTCTCTTGCCTTGCTGGCAATAACTTCTGGGGAGGAGCTGAGGTGCTCCATATATTGGCCACCTTGTGCAGAGGCTCTGCTGAACTTCTCAGCAACATTCTGAGTTCCCATAATGGGGGTACATGGGCAAAGGGCATCAGGATCTGCTTCAGGACAAGAGATAACTGGTCCTCGTGTTCATTCTTTCTCCATCTGTGAATGGTACTTCAGCTCTTCTAGGAAACTTCTTGGAAACTTCCTTCTATTTGAATTAAAAAAAAAAAAAAAAAAAAAAAAACTGAAATTAATTATTTAGGTTTGCCAAACATAATGAAAAGTTTTTATTTAGACCTTTTTTTTCCCTGTACATCTGTCAGGTGGAAAATAAAATTAATTATTTGTTCAGTGCTATATTAAAGTGTCTGTGAATGATGAGGTGTGTTTTAGCAATCAACAATGTCCTATAACAGCCCATGATCTGTCTGAAAAGCCCACCACTCACTCTCCTCTGGTGTGGCTCCCATAGTGCTTCAGTCAGAAATGGCATTCTCTTGTCTGTGAAGGAACACTGTGCAAACTGCAAAGATATATCTGGAGAACACTTTTTTATATAGTATTGTGAAATTTGTATATTTTTATATTGTGTACTTGTATAATTACAAATATAGGACTGTATATTGTATAATTCATGTCTTCATGGTTGGGGAAAAAAAAAAGGTATTTGACTCCTCTTAGTTTTCTCCTCATTTCATGGGTGAAGTCCCAGGGAGGGGAGGCAGGAGAGCCACAGGGTTTAGTCCCAGCCCCCAGGGCTTGTACAGGTCCTTGCACTGCCCAACAGTGGGAAGGTGGAGGCAGGACCAGGCACCCTGGTGCACTGCAGGAATCCTGGTGCACTGCAGCAATCCCTGGGCACTGCAGCAATCCCTGGGCACTGCAGCAATCCCTGCAGCAATCCCTTTGCACTGCAGCAATCCCTGTGCACTGCAGGAATCCCTGTGCACTGCAGCAATCCCTGTGCACTGCAGGAATCCCTGCAGCAATCCCTGTGCACTGCAGGAATCCCTGGGCACTGCAGCAATCCCTGTGCACTACAGGAATCCCTGTGCACTGCAGGAATCCTCGTGCACTGCAGCAATCCCTGGGCACTGCAGGAATCCCTGGGCACTGCAGCAATCCCTGCAGCAATCCCTTTGCACTGCAGCAATCCCTGTGCACTGCAGCAATCCCTGTGCACTGCAGCAATCCCTGTACACTGCAGCAATCTCTGTGTACTGCAGCAATCCCTGGGCACTGCAGGAATCCCTGGGCACTGCAGGAATCCCTGTGCACTGCAGCAATCCCTGTGCACTGCAGGAATCCTCGTGCACTGCAGCAATCCCTGTGCACTGCAGCAATCCCTGTGCACTGCAGCAATCCCTGGGCACTGCAGCAATCCCTGGGCACTGCAGGATCCTCGTGCACTGCAGGAATCCTCGTGCACTGCAGGATCCTCATGCACTGCAGGATCCCAGCCGTGCCAGTCCCGGCACAGGATCCTCTCTGCAGCAGGCAGAAGGAGATGTTTGTTCTGAGATGCTTTTCCTGGGCTGGGGCAGCAGCCCTGGTGAGGCCTCAGCAGCAGTTGGGAAATCACTCCCTGGCTGGTTCAAATTTAATTGCTCCGGGTGAAGAGGTCTCACCCCACTTCGCTGTTACATGGGGGAAAAATCCTGCCTTGCCCCTACACATAAGAGGAAAAAAGGGAGGCCAGTGCAGGTGATAAGGGAAGGGCAGGTGTGACTCTTGTGTGACTTCAGAGAGCTGGAGAAGGTGGGAACGTACTTGGAGGCAGAGCAGGCATTGGAGGAATCAGGGAGAGCGAGGGGATGGGGTGGGAGTGGGGATGCAGCTGCCAACACACAGTCCAGCTGCTCTTCAAAACACCACAGATAAAGCCAAGCAAGTGCAGGGCCACTCTGTGAGCATCCCCTGACGTCTAGCCCAGGTTTCACTGCCTGCAGGGGCACAGTGACAGCTATAGTGATTTTTTTCTTCTCCTGTGACATCAGTCAGAAAGAGATGCCTTTTGTGTGGGGGCAGGAGTGGGGGAAGAGGCAGAGAGAGAGAAGAGGGAAAAAAAAATAAGCAGAAGTAATTTATTCGGGATCTTTGAGAGGATAATAGCCAATTATTTGTTTATAACACTGGTTAAATTTTCATTAGGCAGATTAATGGAATATCATGTACTGTCAACATTGGACTGAGGGGTGGTCTGTAAGAGATAAACGGGCAAACAGTCGATGTGTCTCCCTGAGTAAATTAGTTTTTGCTTTCCTGTTTTTCATATGAAAATGGAAAGGTGGACAAGGTGGTGCATTTTAAAACAGGTCTCAAGATGGGCCAAATCAGTTAAATATGAAAGCAATTCTAGTAATAAATACATTATAATAACTTAGCATCGTGCCTATCATTTTGATTTCATGAAAGTCTGGGATAATGTAGATTTTTAACCTGCTCTCTTAATACACATTTCCTCTTCCTGAACTTCAGCGTTTCTTGCTGTGAGGTGAAAGCATATTACTTTTTTTTGCCTGATTTTTCTGTGTAATCTGTTCAGTATTACAGCTGGTAAGTGCTAGAGGCTCACAGCTCTTTCTTGTGAATTCTGGTATTATCATACTGGATAGCATGAGCAGTCCCCTCTAAGTACTGTATTATCAGCATCAGAACCCCTGAGTGGTTATGGTTGCATATCCTCCTCTTTTGAAGTCAGAATATTTCTTAACATATTAGCCTGGGATTTTCAGACAAGACACGGAGAAGCAGACACCCGAATTTCTGTGGGACTCAGGCCCCTAAGTCCACTTAACCTCTTTGAAAATCTCGAGGCATTTCCTAGAAAAGCCTCATCACCTTAATTTGGCTTCAGGCTCCGCTCTGCCTCTCTCAGTGCTCGAGTGGAGAGGAGAGGTCCTCTCTGGAGTGCACAGCAGGTTTAACACTGCCCCAAGACATTTCATTCACACTTGACCACTAATACTTACAGAGCACAAAAAGGGCCTCTTACTGTTAGGGATGGCAAAATATTTATTTCTGATGGCATGCTATTATGGCAGTGCCTCGTAGGTTTCTGTTTAGAGACAGCACCTGGTGACGTTTCTCTTTCAGGTCACAGGTCTGCACCATTTGTTGAGGCTGTGTAATGATCCCAAGAATAATGTTCATTCTCATGCTTCTTGAAATTGCAATTTTAATATCCAGCTCCAGAGAAATGATCTGATACTTTGTTTACAAAATCTCCAAGCACTTACTTAACACATTAATAGAAATTCTGAGAGGTAGGGAGGCGAGAGCTTGTTCTTCTCAGGTGCTACCCTGACCTTACCAAAACATCTGTAAAGAAAGCAGAGACCAGAATCAGGTAACAAAGTGTGGCACTGGTCTGGAAACATATACTTGGGTTTGTTGCTGCAGCCTTTGGAAGCCAGTTGGCTTTATTTTCATCAGCCAGGAGGTTCCCTGCGCTCTTCTTCTGCCACCCAACAGGGTACCTTGCCATGTGCCAGCAGAAGGAGCAGCAGCACCATCCTGGCTCTTGAGGGAAAAGGTTCTTAAAGTCATGCTATTGTACTGTACTGTAGTGTAAACTCTTTTTTTTCCCCCAAGAAGAATGTGTTTGTTGATGTGCAGAAGGTCTTTCTTCACATGTATAAGGTGTTTCTGATCTATACATGCTTTCTGCATCCTTGATATTTTGAAGTGTGGTTTTTATTCCTTTCAAAAACTGGAAGGAAATTGTGTTTTAAACTCAACAGTGGTTTTAGCTCAGATTCTTTGGTTGGATTTTGCTTCTTCTGTGTACCCAAATGCCCTGGTCCTACAGGGTTTTCACTTCTAATAGGGACAAAGGTAAAAATCAAGGCATATTTAGGAATTTTATTTTTGTTTGTTTGTTTGTTTGTTTTTAAACAATGACATGACCATTTTTAAACATTCAATTTTTGATTATGTCAGAAATTTATAATAAAAGCAAACATATTTTAAAATGTACACTTAATTTGAAGATTAAATGCTCTGAAGACATTAAATTGAATCAGAACAAAACCAGAGTGGCTAATGAAATATTTGTCTTGAACATGAAAATGTTTTTATCAATATCAAGGCATCTCTGAAAAAAAATCCCAGCATTTTACAAGGAATGTCACTTTGGAAAAAAAAAAAGAATCAGCAAATGTGACAGTGCTGAAAAACATGCATTTCTAAGAAGTGGTTTTTTTCCTGATAAGGCAAGACCCACTGTGATAACCCCTCATTTCAAGTGATTCTATTTCCCTTTGACCACTTTAAATCTTGCCTACTTCCAGGAAGAAGCCTTTAATTATATCCATACCTGAGTGGTGTAAATGAGATCAGAACAGATCCCTGACAGCAGTGCCCTATGAACTGTGCCAAGTGCTACCAGGAGGTATATTTTCTAGTTTCTGTTGTATTTTTGACTGGGAGTCACTGCTGTGATGAGGGTTGTGATCTGTGCTGGCATCTTTAAGGAGTTAAAATGTTTGCTAGCAAAGTTATGGATGTCTATAATGAATGGGATTATCTGTACTACTCATCAGTGCAGAAAGAGCAGCACTAATAATGCAAGTAAATTCTCATCTTGCAGATGTTTTTCTGTTTCATCTTGGAAGTGAATCTGTGCACTCATAAATCTTGCTTTGGTTTAAAACCAAAGAAAGAATTAGTATTCTAGCAAGTCCTCTCCACACAATGACATTCATCATTTTCAATGTAAATGAAATGTTGCAAGAACTGATAGGCTCAGTTTTTCTTGTATGAATTTAGAAGATATGTGAATTTTGGAGGGGAAAAAAAAGAGAGAATTGGCATGTACTGGTTTTAAAGTGCTGTAAAATATGAAGTCCATCCTGCAGAGAAATCCTAGGAGTCATGGCAGCAATGAGCAAAGGTGTTACTCCAAAACTGCCAGCAGCAGTTTTGCTGCAGTCCCATGAAAGAAAAATATTTGCTAAGAAAAGAAGTAATTCTCTCCCTGTATCCAGAGATTCTCCATTTATGTGAATGGAAGGTATGCATGTAAGTGTATGGGGGTATTTTTTACCTAACAAATAGTCCATATGATAAGCTCATAAGGGTTTTGTGGAATATTTATCTTTCCCTTGCTTGCTGTGAGCCAGACTTCTCTCACAAGGGATATAATTAGCAAAAGCATCAAAGCAGACATATTTTTAGCAAGAATCCTTCATTTCCACAACATTCTTCCAACACCTTCCATTCTGGGGGGAAAAAAAAAGGAAAAACCCCTAAAAATCCCACCCATAATGATGAGACTAAATGTGAGATTCAGTTTGTGCACACAGATATCTGCCATTTCAGAGGATGGCAGATTTCCACCTCCTTAAAAGAACAGGTCTGCTTTCACTGAAGGACTAATGAAGTCTGACCCCCTATTAACCATAAAAGGAGCCTCAGTTTAGTTTGGGTTTTTAATCACGTTAATGCAATTTATCTACTGCATAGGGAGACTAATCTCCACATTTCCATACATTAGTTAAAATGAGGTGGTCTCCATACCATTTTGGGATTAGTAAATGTACTAGAGACTTGCCTTTTTCCTTGGATGTAATTTTTTCCTTTCAGGCCATCCTCATTAGTGCCCCTTACCTGCAGTACTGAAAATAACCAGCAACAAACTGTATGGTAGCTGAGGCTTTTAAAGGAGACTAAATCAGTTAGGCTCCTAAATCCCATCAAAGGACAGTTGTGCTTGGTCCCTTCCAAATCCCTCTGGAAATTCCAACATTATTTCATTCAAAAGGATCAAATATGTCCTGTAAAACAAGAGCCTCGGTGGCTGCTCTGGTAGCAGAACAGAAAGAATAAAGTTACTCTCCACTGACTCCCAGAATACTTTCCTTTGGAAATGGCCTCATGAGATCTCCTGGGGTGCTATCACACATTAGTTTCATTTAAAACCACTGATGATAATATCCTGAGACTCACAGATATCATCTCTTCTTCCAGTTATATTCAAGCCTCTGGCGGCCAAATTTGGCCAGCTCAGTTTTAGATACAACACCTAGAATGTTAACAAAACATGTTTCACGAGGCTGCTAAAGTGGCTGCTTTTTATTTCAAAGCTGTTGACTTCAAAGGCTGCTTGGATTGTGTGTGTGTGTGTGTTTCTTTTAAAAATCTTCATACTGTTTCTGCCTTTTTTTCTCACTATCAAATAGATCATTACATTTTCAACACTTAAGGACAAAAATTCTTTTCTCAGATCTGCGTGGCAGATCTTGACAGTAATATTCAGCTCTTCCCCACATGCAGGGAACTCCTGTTGACATCAAGGAGAGGAAAGGAGATGTGCAGGTAGGTCTAAAGGGAATGGCCAAGGTCTGGTGGGAGATCTGACCCCCATTTCCCAGACACCCTCCAGCCTTGGGATTTTAGCAGCCAGTTTCCCTTACACTCTCAGCAGCTGAGAGGAGCCATGGAACACCGGCTTGCTGACACCATCTGCACTCCGAATTTCGGTGTTGGGGGCCATATTGACACTCCCTCACATTCATCTGCACATTTATCCCCGTGCTGCCAGGGTTATTTCTGATAAACAGCAGATTTGATTACCCCTGTCCCCCAGGCAGTTGGCTGTGCATTTAGGAACAACCTCCTGGTTTTGCCTGCCTTTCTGAGCACTGAGTACTGTGCTGGATGTTTTCCATGAGCCTCAGCACTGGGCAGATCATGGCTGGGGCTGTGTAACTCTCCATCCCACAACTGACCAGTAACATGAACCCCATAGCAAGTGTCAGCTGATGGCCAAGGAATGGAATGTTTACTTGTTGACTGCTTGTATTTGGACTTTTGGGGAGGGCTTCAATTCACCTTTGTTAATACTAACAAAGTATTTGTAAAACAGAGGAAACTTGTACAGTCAGCTGCTTGTTACAGTTCAAAATGCCAGGAGGTTGATGATGCTCTCCACTGACATGTAAGGCTTTGTTTCAGTTCTCTTTCGAATTTTACCATGAATGTATTTCCAGAACTTTTCTTAGCATCTTTTTTTTCCTATATCTTCAAACAATCCAAACAAATATAACACCAAAAAAGGTCAAATATGAAAAGGAACAGTTCAGTCATGTTAAAATGTCTTCCCCCCAAAGCCCAGCTACCATGGAGAAGGATTAGCCATTTAAATGGGAAGATTAAAAAAAAAAAAGCTGTTAGGATAGGTTTGTTCCTTCACTTCTCATTTCAATCTTCCATTGTATATGTTTAATGAATAGCACAAGGAGGGTGAATAAGTTAAATAAGGCAAATAAGGCCGTGGTTAACTTAACTAGTTATATGATTAATGCTTTGCTCTAGCTGTTTTACTCACATGGGAGTGTTTGTGTGCATGTTATGAAACATCTATCCAAAATCGGTGGCTCAGCTATTTAAAGTTGTAAGGATTTTATATATATAAATTTACATCTGCTGTCAAGCAGAGCAGCTCAAAGGGAATCTTGCTGAGAACAAAATTCAGGCCAAGATCCAGGATGATGGAGAATCAGTCCTTAAAAGAGCAAAGGCTTTTCTAACGCTGGTACAAACGTTTCTCAGACATGCCCTCAGTGACCTCTGTATATGACTTCAGTGAAGAATGACTGTACAGAGCTTTGCCTTTGGTGCCACCACCTCTCCACTGCAGCCATCCCCTCAGGTGGGTTTGCCCAGGGTCTCCTCTGCACATGAAAGGGGGAACAGAGAAGAGCACACTCTTGGGAAAGTTCATCCAGAGTTGTCCATCCAAAAGTGTTTGAAGAGAATATCTGACCCTCAGCAAAGAAACATTTTTCCAGACTTGCCAAATTATACACACAAAATAAACATATTCCTGTGTGCTGCAATCTATGTATGTATTTCAAGAGAGACTGGTTTGAATTCCAGATTTTTAATGATGCCTGATCATCTGTTTATATGGAAACTTACAAAACATTAGTAGCAAAAGAACCCTGACCTGATGGGTTTTTCTTCCAAATTCATTATGGAATGATACCTTTGTCTTCACCCAAACCCCTGTTTTATCTGCATGCTCATGACAAGTTAACAAGGAAGATTGACATTTCTTCATATTTTAGAGAAGACATGAAAACTTATCCAAACTTTGCATCTCTAACTTTCAGAATACCAGCAGGAACAAATATGGATGATATTACTCTCAATAATTACATATTACTTACAAAATATTCTGTAATTTTGGAGTGTCCTTTCCCAACAGGAGCAAGGTGGGCTCTGCATGGAAGAAGAAGCTACACCTCCAGCAGGCTGTGGATGTGCCTTCCTAGGGAGAGCATACAGGACTCTCAGTCTGTAAGGTTATTGTTTTTATTTTAATTTTGGAACTTGGGTGTATTTTTTATTGTTACCATTGCCTGTCAGGGCTTTTCAGAAACACACCCCCCACACACAGAGCTTTAGGATCAAATGGAGAACTGAATAAATCAGTGTATTATTGATGATGGATTAAGACTATTTCCGGCAGAGTAATCTCCTCTCACGGTGCATCTGCTGGGAGGACTCTGTTATCCTTTTGGGCATCTTTTAGGTGTATTAATTAGTACCAGCTGTAAGTGCTTCAACTCAGAGAGCTGCTGAAGGGAGCCCTCCTGGAATTTGGGCAGGCCCTGGGGGTGAGGGTGCTCTCCCCACAGGGGTGCAGGGGGAGGGCAGTGCTGGGATGATCAAATGCTCGGTGTGACGGCAGGCTGGGCGTGTGAGGTGGGATGTGGCCATGACCCTTCCCTGACACACATGCTATCAGACCATATTAAAGCACACATTACCTCTAGACCTAAGTAATGCTGGCTTTTCATGTTAACATTTCATGCATTTCATGTATAATTTAAGGCTGTTGTGAACTAGAGTGATAATCAGCCAGAGTTCTTGAATTGTTCTTGAACTGTTGCAGAAGTAAAATATTACAGGGCTATTTCAACTTCATCAGATAGTATCTTCCTCCATACAGCTGGTACTGCCTTTTCATTCTGCAGCAAAGTGTCTGAGGTCAGGGAGTGCCTTCCTCTTTGTCTGGTCTCCATTAACTCTCTGGAAAAAGTTGTCCTCCAACAGATTTTTTCCCCCAGCATGCCTTTTTGGGACTGATCCTTTAAATTTCGCAGAAGCAAGCTGCTGTAGCTTTTGAATGAACCTGCTGCTATTTGCTCTCACTCTCTCCCTTTTCCAGCTGGTAAGTGTTAACTCACATTGCCTTTCCTTGCAGGTTTTCATTTCTTATCCCTGGGAAGTACATTTTCACATGGGGGGAAAAAAAAAAAATCCCATAAGTCCTCGCAAATCCATTTAAACGCAGATGTAGCCATTTTACAGTTGTTGCTATGACAGTTTGGCAAAGGTTATGCACACTGTGAAACCTATCTTGTGAGGAGAGACAGAGGAGCCACGTGTGAGGAAAGGTGGAAGGGAGGTGGAACCCAGCCCCATCCACGCTGTTTGTTTGGCGGGGAAGGGAGGACGTGGAAGGGAACTCTGCCCACCACGATATCTCTTCCACTGCGCCCTCAGCAGAGAAATGGAGCTCAGATCAGTGACATTATGGAAAAAGAAGAGTGGTTGTGACAATGGGAAGATGAAAATATGATGGGGTATTTGGTTTTTTTCTGGTTATTCAAGCAGAATTTAGCCCAGACTGGTAGAGAAGCAGTTCAAGTCCACCAGAAAGCATCTCCTGTCTGAAAGCAGTGTGGTTTAATCCATGGAATGCTGCACGTGGTTCAACCCTCGATGTAGACATGGACATGGCATGTTTTAAAAGAGCTTTTGTGTCTCATAGCACTGTTAACAAACCTTATCATTAAGAATAAAGCCATATTTAGAGAACTGTGAGGTAACCCCTGCTAGTTAATCCATTTTCTGTTATGATGTATCTCTCAGTGTAAATAAAGCCCAAGAGGAGTCAGATGCCCCTTTCAGAATTCCTAGGGAAGCATCATTCACATCCTAAGAAATCTTCACTGAAAACCAAAAGTGATGTTCAGCAAAAAAATACTATATATAAAAAAATACTCAGTAGAAGTCTGTTAAAGAGTCATAAAGGTAAAGTAGACGTGCTTCAAGCTCATTGCAATAAATGCAATTTACCATGATTGTTTTGTTTTCTGTGAACAGGTGTGTTAATTTTTTACTCTTAAAACGGATTTATGTGAAATCTCATCTTGATGTAGTACCAATTAAAATGTGAGTTGAGTCGAAATTAAGTATTTAGTTAATTTTTTTAAGCTACCTTAGGGAATACTCTCTGAATATAAATTTATCTGAGTTGTTATTTACAATGTAATAAATACTTCAATATAGGAGGAAAAAAATGTATGTTCCTTCTTTAAATTAAGTTATTCCAGGGCTGAATTTGTCCCAGTGTGCTTTAAGTTATTCTTAACACAATCAGAATATCAGAAGTCTTTTTTTTGCAGCATTCGTCTCATAAATGGACAATTTTGATACTGTAGGATTTATAATTACTTTGTACATTTCATATATATAGCACAAAAGATCCAAATGCAGCCTTTCCTTTGATAGCCTATTATGCCTGAATTCCCTATCACATCTTGTTAGGGAAATTTATCTTATGTGGTAGATTTTTAAATTACATTTACAAAATATACAAACACCAAATGTGTCCGTAGCTTAAAAACAAAGATAAACTAAGGAACACACATTTAAATACAATTACAATAATTTTGAACAGTATTTGACAGTATTTCAGGACACTTAGTCTGGGATTAGTCCTTTCCCTGAGAGGGCAGCATTGCTTTGCCCCAGCGCAAGAGTTTGAACTCCCTGCCCTGAGAAATGTCCCCTATTCGAAGTGATGATGCAGAGATAATGCTCTAAAGTGTACTTAAAGTGACATGGAAAATTGCAGTGAGAGGGAGGGGCATCAACCTTGCAGCTGCCATCCATTGGTCACCAAATTCGTGAGGTCCTTCTGGTCCCTGAACCCACCCTCCAGCATCCCAGGGTGTGGGTGGGCAGCCCAGGGGAGGCAGGACACCTTTCTCCTTCTGCCTGGGAGGAGCATTTTCAGCACCTCAAACTCCCCACCACCCCTTGGCATCCTTTCCCACGCAGATGTGCTCAGGAATGGAAAGGAATAGAGGAATCACCCGATTGCTGACAGGTGAAGGGATGCAGTTACCCAACCCGGTGTCACAAACAAATCTCACTCCTCCAAAAGCACTTTTGGGACTGTTGGGTCTAGGGGGGACCAGGATTACCTTAACCCGAGTCCCCTCTGGTATGAATCTCACTCTGGGAAGAGAGGAGGCCAGGGAGGGTGGTGTGGGAAGCAGGGCTGGTACCTGCCCCCCAGGTGTAGCCCTGCATCCCTACCTGTCCCCCTCCCCACGCCGCCAGCGGCACCACTGCTTTCAAAGGAGCATAGCTCCAGGCAAATCTGCTCTGCAGATTGTTTCCAGCCTGTGTTCCCCATGGTTCTGGCTCTGTCTGTGCCTTGTAGATAGAGAAACTTTGCAGCTTGTAAAGATTTGTTTTCTCTGCCACCCCCACCCCCCACCCACTCCTTAAATCGGCGACTGGGAGAAGTCCTCGTGCCTGGCAGGTATCAGGGAACAGTTACACACCCGAGGCATCAGTGGGCCAGCTCCTCCAGCAGGACTGAGCATGAGACCCCACCCTCCTGATGGTGAGCCATGGGAAGTCAGGGGGGAGCCCAGACATCCAAAGGCTGCGTGTTCCTGATGTTCAGTCCTTGGGGCCCAGCTGAGATAAAGAGTGATGGACAAACAGCCAGTACCTGGCTGCCACTTCCACACATTACCATCCTAGAAATGTTTACTAACAATAAATAGTAATAATGAGATTTTATTACTTCCTGACTCCTAGTCTTACCTACAGTCCCCCAAGGAAAGCAGCCATGCCTGTTGGAAGAGCTCCAGTGGGAAACACAGCGCAGCTGCTGAGCAGAGGGTCCCTCAGAGCCCATTACCTGCCGTACCAACCTCCGCAGTGGCTTGCACTAAGCACAGGCTCTACTTTAATGCATCCACTTCCCAACTTCTCACACTCCAGCTGTCTGAAAAGAAGCTGAAACAATCCCTTGTCTCTCTCCCACCCCACACTTGCACAGCAGCTGCATTTCCCCGTGGTCCCTGGGCTCGGAGAGCTCGCTGCAGCAGAACTGGACCTACAGTCTGAATCTGTTTGGTGGGAACCAGGCTGCTGTCATCTCTCCCACTGTCATCTCTCTGCAAAACTAATTTCTTTTTTTTGTTTTTTTCCTGCTTGAATTCTCCCACGTTGTTTTGGGGTTTTTTTGCCTCAAACACACAGTCCAGCAAAATGTGCATTGTTTTGTTACTACAAGGGATTTCCCACCTGGCCCGTGAAAGAATGAACACCAAAGGGTGGGTTTGGAGTTGTTCTTTAGAAAACTGCCTCACCCATACACCTCCTGGTACTCAGCTCCCCCAGTTACTCTAAACCAGGACTTCTGCTGACAGAGATTTGGGACTAGACTTTGGTGCACCATATCTGGACGTCAGACCCTCCACGTGTGCACGTGTTGGTTTTGCAGAAGGAATTTCAGAGAACACCTACAAGTCAGCAGGCAAATCCTTCCTTCTTGCAGCAGAGGAGGAATGTAAAGCTTGAGAACTGCAGCTCTCTGGTTGATACCTTGTTATGCCAAGTTGGAGCACAGAGTAAATTTCTTACAGCCGAGTTATAAACCCCCTGAAAATAGGTTTTATTATGGAAATGCAAACACAACCATGGCTATAGCAACATGAAAGGCTCTGCTGTAATAATGCTTAGATCCAACTCTTTGTGCACAATTGGCATAGAAAAGTATTTGATTTTTGTCGGTTTTTTGCTGGTACATGTCAGTGTCACTTCACAGTTGGTCTCTGTTTATACCCAAATGCATTAAAATTGTTAGTAATCCTCATTTATAGCTGGGGTCTGAGAAGCACCATCTCAGACATTGCCTTACCTATCAAACATGGCTAAAACAGCTATTGACACTTGGAACCATTATTCCTGGAAGGAAAGATGTGGTGTTCACAGTTAACTGAGCAGAATGTCTACCGAGTTTAGACTCTCACACTGTAAAGCATTAGGCTGTCTGAGCAAGCTTTGCTAATCAGTTTGTTTCAGACAAGAAGGGAAAAAAAGGAGAGGAGAAGAGGAGGAAATCATGAAGGGAATCAGTCTGAGACACTCTGCTTCGCTGTAAGTTCAAATGCTCTGCATATTTTCAGAATCCTGAGATTTCCCTAAAAAATACTTTCATGCTTATATTTCTGTTTCTCAGCTAAAAATAAGAAGGAAAAAAAAATTACTCCAACAGTTTCAACCATTTAAAGGAAGTCAGGCTCTTATGGAAAGCCGTGGTCTATGCTGGTCTTTGAGGGGGGACACAATTCAAATTCTAATAAGGAAATATCTTGCAAATCAGAGGAAAAAAACACTGTCTTCAACGGCACATTGTGTTGAGTTACCCTGCCCTAAAATCTCCAAATGTAGCAATTTCATTTCTATGGATGAAAAGTGTTTTTAAATGGCCATGTTTTGCTGAAATTACTCACATGACTAGTTCTGCTCAGTTCAATACCTTGAGCCCCACTGTGAGAATAAGGTCATCACTATTCAGCCCCATCTTCACCTTGGAAACAATCCCTCACCTGTGCCAATCTGTTCTCCTAAAGCATTTTTGATGATCAGAAGCATGAATATCTGTTTCAAGGGTCAGCCACGTCCTTGGCATACTGAGAACCTTCCCCCCACCGGTTTCTCTGTGGCAACTTTAGCAAATTTATTTTGACTCTCATGATCCCGGCACCTCCATGCACTGAGCATCAGCATTGCAAAATTAGTTAAGATAATGTAATACTTAAAGATAACTTTTGGGTTTTTGTTCCTAAACTGAATATCCCTTCCACTCAGGGGGTTAATTTACATGTAAATTAAATAACTTCATATGGCCAGTTTACAGATGAGGTAGTTTGGGATGTCCCAGGAAAAATGGAGTAGATTCTGAAAAAAAAACAACAAAAACCATGAAAATGTATTTTTGAAATTTATTTTTGAAATGTATATTTGAAATCTTTTGAGATTTCAAATATCTTTCCCCCCCCCATACACCTCAGGATGTATCTCCAGCTGGAAAAAGCCAGGCAAGTGCCATGTGTTTGTAATACACATATAACTGTATTGGCTCTTCTCTGCTATTGTGGTGCTCTTGGAGACACTCTGCATAAAATATAAACCTCTGTAGAGGAACATAAAGTTTAGATGTAAACTTTGTGGTGAGATCATATTTCCCAGGCAAATTTAGATTACCTTTTCATTTTGATGCTCTGCTGCCATATGAGCTATCTGGGAACAACTACTAAATTTTATCCAGTTTTTAAAAATATTTACAGTATTGTGACCTTGCATACACTTTGGCTGGACCAAGAGGCATCATTATCTTAGTCTCCTGACTGGAGAGAGGAGAACTAAGGTCTCACATTTTCGGGAGGGAATAGCCTTTACTGGGTATGGGATGCACAGCTATAGTGAAGTTAAAAATCGGGACTTGGCTCTGGTGGGCATCTGGCCCTCAATCAGCCTCACTCAAAGCTATTTACAGAGGCTTAGAGGAATTTCCAGCAGTCTTTTCACACACAGATAGTTTGTAATAGTTTGTTGTTTGGGATCCTGGATTGTGTATTCATCAGTTTCCAATGATCTGTTGTGACAGTGCTTAAAGGACTCCTGAGTGATACTCTGCAGGCAGCTAAATGAACAGCATATTGCTGTGAGCAAAGGTATTTTTACTGGTCTTTTACTGACTTTTATGGTGACTTTACAACTGTGCTATTTAATATGCAGATTCTTTTTCTTATTATTTTTGTTTTAATTGGAATAACTGGCTCTGTCAATTATTGAACCCTCCCAAAGGAAGGTGATAATGTGGAGTCTAAGTGGGAACAGCATTTTATTTGGTGTTGGAAGCCTTGTCTGCTTGTGATCTGCAGGGATTTGTCTATTACAGACTTGTTTGGGTTTTTTTTAGCTTTCCATTATTTGACTTGTGTCAGTGGTGAAGCAATTAATATTTGTCTGAAAAGTTTCCATCAAAATTGTCCTTTTTTCTTCATTCCTAACATTTTCTAGACACTCAACCAGTCTGTTTCCTGATTTTTATAGTCTGCTTTATTGCTATTTGCCTAAGAACCTGTCATTTTTTTCTGATGCTCATTGGTGGCTGATCATTTTTAATTTATTGCCCCTCCTTTGTTTTTTCATCCCATTTGTTGAGGCAGTTCTGGCTGGAGTTGCAGGCACACAGACAGTAACACAGTCTGAGTGCTTTGTCTGCTGGCCAACCAAAGAGTGTCCCTTTGAATGATTAATAGATGAAATATAGAAAGTGTAGCATTTCAAAGTTGCCAAAACTTGTGGAATATTTTACAATTCAGTGGAGTCATCTGTTTAACAGCCCCTGTTTTGTTTTGTGTATTACTCTCCCATACATGTGCTTTTGGTTTTGAATCCTTATTGGTTTTGTCCTTTATTTCCACTCTTTCCTTTAGTATGGACACATAGGAAATCATAACTGAAATAATATTCATATTTTGGTGTGTGGTGTGAATAGAAGCAAATACTCTGTTTCCATCTGAGAAGCAGACCAGGAAAAAAAAAAAATAATAAATTTGTATCAGACCTGGTGCAGGGATGTTTAAAATGGAAGCAGGATCAAGTCTTGATCCTTTTTAATAAAAGAAATAGCTTAGGCCTGGGAAGAAAAAAACAAATACAACTAGCTGAAATATCGCTGTAGTGAATTGTTATCAAATCCTTGAACCTGTTTAGCCCATTACATTCCCAGATAAAACTCCCCCATGGGAATTTAATGTGTATTTATTTATTTTGGTTTTAAGATACATATTTGGAATTTTGAAAATTATGGATCAAAATCTGATTTATGCAGAATATTAAATTTATACTATTGAAGCTGGGAGTAAAACCTGGACCATAGTTTGTAAACCCTAAAATAGTTTTGGCACTTTTGGAGGAAGCACAGAATGACTGTATAAAATCTTTTTCCTTTTAGCCTCATCACTGCATGTCATCAGTTAGCAAATATCCACTAGTGCTATTAATAGCTAAGGGAAATATGTATTTTAAGGCTTTATTTCAGTGAGGTGGGGGAAGTGTGGGTGTAAAAATTCACAAAAACAGTGCTTTCAGAGATGATAAAAACTGTAATTAGTGGTTAGGGTTTTTTAATCCCATTTCTAAGGAAAAACTATATCCATGTAAAAAATATATGAATACGCATAAGAATTAATTGCATCAGCTGTATAGCAAGACATCACCTTTCAGTGCACTGCAAAGGGCAATATCCTTAACTGAATTATGAAACTATTTAATTAGCTCCAAAACTAGTAAATAAAATTTGCACTCAGTGAGGTAACAAATGCTCCTTGTGCCACAAATGTCAGGAAGAGCGGAGGTAGTGGGTGAGCAGTGAGATATTGGCTGAACTCATTATCTCAGCAGTATTCATGTACTCTTCTGTAGTTTTAAACATAAAAAGGAGGGCCAGGAAGGGGACACTTGGATGCTCAGCAGACCTGTGCTAAGATGCTTTCTTGTCTTGGGGCCTTAAAGCTTGCCTCTTGTGCTGCTGCAGTCCTGGGCATGTCTGACCCGCTGGCAGGAGTTCTGCTGGCTGCTGGAGACAGAGCAGGGATGCAAGTGAATCATTTACACGGGAGAAAATACAGTCCTCAGCCAACACTGTCGTGTTTGGAACAATGGCCAGGGCTTGGGGATCAGATGGAAAGGAGAAAGAAAAGATTGCCTCACCCATTCTCAGAGTAACTTTATCACTTATTATCTAAGGAAGGAAACTGTTGCTTGGCTCTTGATAACTTTAATCACAGGGTTTCACAGGTGTTTTCTTGAATCCACAGCCCCTGGAGTCTCGTGATTATGGGAGACTTCCCAGTTTTATTGACATTTAACCTTCTCTAAAACCAGCAAACCTAGAACTTTGAACATATAAAGCCTCAAACACAGGAAAAAAAAAAAAAAAAAGATTCCTAAGTTTGTTATTAAAAAAAAGTAAATAAAAAACAAAGGGCCTGACTCATAACATTCATAGTCCAAAGGAGAGGACTCTTTTTAAATGCGTGTTATGCTCACACTCTCCTGATCCAGAGAGCTCAGAACCCAAGGATGTGAGCTGCCAAAACAGAACAGCTACCAGAGCACGAAGCCCATCTTTGAAATATCTGCTCTCCACTGCTCCCACTTTTCCTCCTGTCTGGTACTGTTTGACCATCTTTGCACCCCACTGACCGAGTTCCTCCTTCCTGGGCCGTGGTGAGGTATGAGCAAAGTGACCCCTGGTGCATTCAGGATGAGCACCCTGGAATACCTTTGTCCAGAACTGATGCCTTGTCCCTGCCCCTCTCAGTGTCCCACTGCACACCTTCCTGTGCTGAGATGGACAAGGGGTTTGTGCCATACAGCATAAAGAACATCAAATTGCCTGTCAAACCGGTGTTTCTCCTCCCCAAAACTCCTGTCTCTCTTTTAGATTGCAAGCCCCCGTGTGCTGGATGTGAGAGAAGCACCAAGCACTCTGATGGTTTGGTAAGGTAAATAAGCTTAAATGTGGTGAAGGGAGGAAAGCTTAGTTAAAGTGAGGCTTTTCAAACTTAGGAGCTTTATTGCCAAGAGCACGTGCCTTTAAAAAGAAAAAAGAAATTAACCCAACTCCCCCCCCCCCAAAGAAAAAAACAAAACAAAAACAAAAACAGGAAGACAAAAAACCCCAAACAAACAAACAAACCAAAACAAACCACTTAGGAAAAAGTCTTAACACAGGATCTTATGTCAGCCAGCCTCAGCCAGAGCTCTGGGTATGGAATGGGGCAGGACAGACCCCCAGCTTTTCAGTATTTGAAAGCAGGTGTGCATACCTCTGGCTGGCATTCTGTATTGTTCCTCTCTAGGAAAAAAAAAATCTTATTAAATCCTTTTAAACATTTCAAAGCAGCTGGGCAGATTTGACCATCTTTCTCCAACCCCCTGCTTTTATTTAAAAATTAAAAAAAACCAACCTGAACTCTTCCAATCTCCCCAAGGAAATTAACTACAAAAAACCCCTATGTTAATGGAACATTAAAGTTGTAATGTAAAACCATAAAAGTCAGGAAATTCAAAGTTAGGTCTCCCATGGTACCCCTAAGTCTGTCACCTCACGCACATGCCGTAGGATGGGAGCCTGAGGAGTGACCAGTTGGGGTAAATACGAGTGCCTCGCTGACTGCTGGGGTGTTTCCTTTATTCCCGGGGTTGGGTGGTGCTGATAACCTCGCTGGGTACTGCACCAGTGCTCAGCTGGTGAGCCCACAGAGCAGCATTGCCGAGCAGGCAGAGGCAGCCCCTGCTTGTCTGAGCTTAAAAGCAGCAGAGGCACAAATTTGTGTTTCTTTTGTGTGTAACTTTAGCACAAGGTTAGCTCATCTTAAGCAGCAGCCATACAAGAGCTGCAGTTTTGTTTGGGCAGGAGATCGGGTTCTTCACAGAAAGATTTTAGAAGGAAGGAAAAAAAATAAGGAGAAGAAAAAAAGAGGAGGAGGAGCTGGGGCAGCTGTGCACGAGCGATGGCAGATACCTTATTCTGCGATTCTGTAAAAATAATATCGTAGCGATAGCATTTATGAGGGGGATTTATAGGACAATTTTGCAGCCCACATGTGCATGAGAGTCACCAAAGCAATTCGTATCCAGGGAAGAGGGCAGCACATTTCGGCAAAGCAATTTTTAACAAATATCCTTCCCGATATGCAATATATATATTTATATAACCGAAGGGCTGTGCACAATAAACCAGGCAGATCAGTATCTTTCCCCAGTTTTGCCTTTTGACACCTCCCCAGTCCTGAGCAGGAACAATGAGCTGCCACTCAATAAGCACAACTGACCGGAAGAATCAAAACAATTCTTGGAAAAAAATGAAGTTATCATTCATTAGCTCTCTATCATTTGGCCACCAGTAGGCTGCAGGATATGAGGGCCATTTAATTAGGCCCTGCACTACTCTCTGGTGTGAAAAAGGCTCTCAAAAGCTTTGATTCCCCACAGCTTCACAGCAGGAAGTTGTTGGCGATAATTGACACAGGATTTCCTTGTTAACCAGCAGCAGACATGCTGGATTAAAGCGACAGAGATCTAGAGAAGAAAGTGAAAAGAGATAAGAAGCTCGGAAAGACTTCTGCTTATTTTGCACTTGAGGATGATGAGCAAATAGCAATAACAAACTGGAGTGCTGCTCCCTGTGAGTAAGGCCTCCACTTATCAGACCCATTTCAGCTTGACTGATCAAAGATTGACTTCCCTTAAAATAACATAGGCCTGGGGTTTGTTAGTTTATTAAGCTGCAGGTTTTATGAATTATCACAGTTTTAAAGATGGATTGCAGTTTATGTGAAGGAGTAGAGGATTATCAGGTTTTCATCTAAACAATTATAAAATATCACAGCTGAAAGCTTACTTGCAAATGACATCATTTTCTCCTGCAAACTAAACAGGTCATTGTATGCCTTCATGTAAGCAAGTGCACACGTACAGTAAAATTAACTCTGCAGCTGAGATGATAGCCCAGTAAAATCTGTATTTTAACTTCCAGAGTCCATGCAAGCCCCATATTCCCTTAATGCTGTTCCAAAGGTAATTGTATTTAATTTTTGACCGGGACCTTTTAGGTCTAGTTACGCTAAGGAAAGGAAAGAGAGAAATGGTCTATTGAAATCTTTCTCTAAATGTGGTCGTGATAAATGGCACTGAAACAGATCCACATGAGTATAGTTAAATGAAATGTCCACTTTAGAGCAGAGACAATTATTGGATATCACTTAATAACTTAACCTTACAACAGCACATGTGGCATTAATAAAGAACTGAGAGTAATAAAAGCTACTACTACTACTCTCAGTGCATGCAGGCAGGTGTGTGTATGTGTGGGTAGGAGCCAGGGGAAAACCAGGACATTTGGGGGGCAGGAGAAGGGGAAGGACAGAGGACCAGGGCAGGAGAGTGAGGTGGAAAGGGAGAGGCAGGTGCAGGCAGGGGTGGGACACTGGCAGGCAGGGTCAGTTCCTGTTACCCTGAGCCATAACCTACAACTCCCTGCTGGCTACCTGGGAACTCCCTCGTCCCCCCTCCCTCCCCTCTGAGCCCTCCAGGGAAATGCACAGTCCTGGGCCACCAATGGGGCTGCCACAAACCCCAAATGAACTCCCAGGGTGTGTTCCCTCTGCTGGGAAAGGGGACGGATGGTGTGAGTGTTGCTGTGTCCAGGATCCTGCAGCTAAACTGTGCCTGGAAATATCTACAGGGTGGAGAGAACCAGGAAAAAGCTGTCCATGGGGGTACATGTTACACCTAAATCATCAAGAGCCTTAGGAATTTTTGGCTGGAAAGCAGCAGTTCAACTGTGTGAAACAGGGGAGGTATCAGTAATTATTTTTATCCCAGTGCAGATACTGCTGTTAGGAACTTCTTAAAACAATAGCAAAACACTTCCCACCTCTGACCTTTGTTTTTAAGGTCTTGAACAACTCCTTTCAACCACTGTAACAGGTTCTAAGCCCAGAAACTTCTCTTGAAACTGAAGCCAGGAGAGCAGGAAATCAAACATAAAACCAGTTTCAATGATGTTTTAAAATGTTAAAAAGTCAGCAGTGTTCTCTGCAATGAATGCAGCACATGCACCATGGAGAACTGTCTCACAGCAGTTTCAGCACTGCTATGTTTGGGTTCACCATTGACTTCAGCACATCCAAGCAATGCCACTATCCTCCTGGAAACTCCATCTTAAGGTCCTAGGCAATTCCATAAACAGTCTCATAGTCTAATGATTTTCTTAGGAGTATTTATAAAGTGTTAGCAATGAATTGTTATTTATTTTAGAGCAGCTTCTCCCAGCATGACCAGACTGGCAAAATGTTTTTAAAATTACATCTTCCCCTTCCTGAAGTTACTTCTGCTCAGAGAAGCGATACAAAGCCCAGGCAACCAGCTCTGCACTTTGGACACCAGTGGAACTGCCCAGGTTATGATCATCCTTGCTGTCTTTTCAGTCTTAGCATTCTTTCTTCATGATAACGAATAAAGTTTTGCAAGGTAGTGAACTGTTATGATGGAGATTATAATGTAAACTGATGAATTAAAGACTGCTTATGTTAGACTTAGGTGGACATTCACTGGAGATGAACTGGAACCAAAGATCTGGTTATCAACAATCCTTATTTCAGTCAGAGAAACCAAAACCCAGACTCAGACTTCTCATCTGCTTCAAATCTCTGGCATGAACTCCATTAAAATTTGAGGTTAGAGGACCTTAGACTCCACTGACAGAACTCCTCCTTTACAGCTCTGCATATCTACAGCCCTTCAACAAATGGAGCTGAATATCTGTATCTTACTTATGGAGTTTGCTAAGTCCTTTTAATTTCCTCTCTGACCTGCTTCATAATTCCACCCATCATGCTTACCTCTGGTGAGCTGGTTGTACATGAACTGATTATCATGTTCTCCTGCTTCTTCAGAGCCTGATGCAAATCTTACTGGAACCATTGCCAGGCTTCCTGTGGAGTGGTGGGCCACGTTGCTCTGTCCCACCACCAAAAACTTAGTTAATGGAAAACAAGGAGGCTCTGGTTCAGCACTTCAGGCTGTTTGTGCAGCCTGTTCTTACTCTGCACAGAGCAGAGAGTTGTAGGTGAACACACTGGACCCGTGAGAAGGATTAGTACCACTGTCTGTCCTCGTGTAGGCATCATTTTTGGTTTTGAAATACAGAATGTCTTCGTATTTTAAAAAAATCCAGTTTTGCTCATTTTGAACACAGCAATATGGGTTCAGTGAGTTTCTTGCTATTTTTAATGTTTATTGGTATTGATAATTCTTGCAGATTTTAATGGTAAAGAACTGAATTAAATTACAACTACATTTCTTTGAGTTCCTTTAGTTCCAGAGTTGAATGTATTTTTTTCAAAGCTAACGTTACTGCTGTGGACATATAAACATGTATTTTTTTTACATAATGTAAACAAAGGCTATTCTATTTTACCTTTGACACAGAAAACTGAGATTTGTGGTCAACTAGTAACCAGCTTCAAGGACTAATTCACCTTAATGCTAGCAAAAGAGTTTGTTAATTTTCCTGGGAAAGAAGGTTTCTATAATTCACATATCTACATATGGTAGATATGATTCTTTCATTTGCTATGGCATTTGATAAAATCCTACTTTTATAAATGATGCATCTGCTTTTAATGTCTTAAATCCTGTGATTGAATAGACAAATCTTCCCCCTTGTCTTGGTTTTTTTTTAATATTTAAAAGGCCTTACTGCCTTAAAACATACATCAAGCAACATTGTAATAGAGAAATACACTTTTAAGACAAAGTGACAGATTTACATATCTGTGTGATGTGACTCTCTTGACAACCAATAAATGCATTATATTGATGAAGTGAATATGTTCTCTATCTGGTCATTTTCAACTGAAAACTAATAACCAGCATCACCGTATCAGGCATGCAATAACCTGGGTTAAAACTAGGTTCATCAAATAAATCACTCAGGAATTTTTCTATTTCTTTCCCAAGACACGTTGCACATCTGCTTAGTGAAAGGAGGAAAGAAGCAATATTTCTTTGATCAAAGTCTTTTTTAATATCCTTGTATCTGTCCTTTGGGAATGCTATCTCTGGACTTCGGCCGGGGAGAGACGCTCAGCATCTCCTGAGAGGTGCTGAGCACCCTTTTGCTGCCATCAGGCTGCAGCAGGAATATTCTGCTCCTCCCAAGACAGGGCTCCTTCGGAACAGTTGCTGATGCTCCGTTGCTTTTAAATGATCCAGGCAATGACATAAATTCAAAATTTCTGAAAAACAAAACACAAGGTGTTTTTAATGAGTCCCAGTTTATATCAACAGCTTTCAGGAGTAAAAAAAAAAAAAAAAATAATAAAAGAATTCTTAGGCTGAAAAGAATACTGCATTAAATTTACCCCAAGCCTCTATCTCCTGGACATGAAACACCTATACATATGTAGAGATCTCTGAGAAACACTTTGAAAAGCTAGGTTGTGCTTTTAACTTTTTATAAAGTCTTATTAATATCATTTAGAGTAGCCATGTGGCTGGCTTCCTGCCTGGCCTCTTTTACTGTGGGCTTGGCAGTTGTTATCCCACGCCCCACACATGTGCAGATGGAGCCGAGCGTGGGCAGCAGCCATTTCACTGAGGCACCTGGGCTTTGTCATATTTCAAACTGGCAACCCTAATGCCTGATCTTACAGGATGCAAATCTCCTCCGAAATTCCCGGCCTCCAGTCCAGGCCTGGCCTGGCACAGGCGGATCAGAGGGTTTTTCCCGGCGAGGATGACTGCAGAAATGTGTGGGCAACGGGGAGTTTCTAACCTGATTCCATCTCTGGTGGAGCCACTGAGGCTTGGGGCAGGCACTGGAGGATTTGCAGGATCAAAGTGTTAAAATGCACCCCCTCCCACACTCCTGGCTGCAGGTGTGGGGCTGTTCCTTGGCTGGGTGGTAGCAGACATAAAAGTGGCATCCATAGCCCAGCCTTGCTCTGGTTTCAGGTCAGAAACATGTTGAAAACGTGCAACAAGCAACAAAGCTGCTGAAACGGCTATGTCTAGTGAAACATATCCTATGAGGAGTGGCTGAGGGAACTGGAGTTGTTTGGTCTGGAGAAGGGGAGACCTCATTGCTCTCTACAGTTACCTGAAAGAGGCTGTGGAAAGTGGGGTTCAGTCTATTCTGCCACGCCTCAAGTGAGAGGACGAGAGAAAATGTCCTTAGGTTGCAGCCAGGGGAGGTTCATGTTAGATATTAGAAAAGACAAATCACTGAAGGAGTTTTTAGGCATTGGGCTGCCCACGGTGGTGATGGAATCACCGTCTCTGGAAGCGTTCAAGTGGCATCTGGATACGTGGGGATAAGGTTTAGAGGAGATTGTGGTGGTGCTGGGTTTTGGTGGATGGACTAAATTACCTTGAAGGTCTCCTTCCAACCTTGGTGACTCTGATTCTGGGAAAAGGTGGTGATAACACAAAGAAAAGTAAATGGCAGCTACGCTGTTCTTCTTGATCTGCAGCTTGCTATCTGGTAAATGTGGCAGAGAAGGACCTGGAAGTGCCCCAAAGAACAGCCTTTCAGCATCCTGGTGGACCCTGGGCCCACAGTCCCCCCAGGGTCCCGGACCCCCTCTGCCCATCCGTGCTGCCACAGAGGAGGCAGAGCTCTGCAGGGAGCACAGGTCAAGTCTGCTGAAGATTCCCGGGTTTCTGCAATCTACTTTGCTTTTTATGGTGGGGCAGAACAACACAGACACAAAGCAGAAAAAGGATTTGGTTAGGAGTTGGTTTCACACGCTTAAGGCCAAATACTCAAATTTAACTTTTAAATTGGACAGTGTGGACTTGGTGTCACTTTTCTTGCCTGCTCCTGAGACACTACCTGAAAATCAGGTCCCTCATGCAAATTGCAGTGAGATGTGTTATAGGCCCAATGCTATATTTCTAGGCAGGGCCTCCTGGCCACAAAGTAACCCCACATTTTTCATTATAAAGCACCATTTCCATCACCTGCACAGGTAGACTTTTTATCCACGTTATGTACTTTACTTGGGCTTGGATTTTTGGGTAAGACTACTGCAGAAAATATTTGACAGGGATTTCTTTCTCTAGTAAAGGATGTGTCACCTGCAATTCTCTATAAATCTATGTCCATTCAGCTTTGGCATAGCTGTAAACCTCTTAGCTCTTGCTGCCAGAGTCTTGTTAGTACTTCAATTTGCACCAAGAATGCTCCCTTCCCAAATAGCATCTCACATGCAGCTGGATCCTCTTAGAAAATAAAGAGAATACTGTAAGGAGAAAAGAAGATATTAGGGGACAGAGACAGACAGACCTTTAAATGTATTTCTGCCAGATCCTGCCTTTGTATGTAGGAATAAAACTGCAGAACTACTCTGTTGGCAATAAATAGGTGGGAAACCCACCTGCTAATCTGAGCTCTCAGCCCTCTCTTAAGGCTGCACCATAGATGGGATAACAATCTACTGGTTCTGTTTATTGTTCTAGTTACAGAATTGACAAAACATACAATCTAAAATCAAAGTAAATCCACTCAGTTGGTATATGTAATAATATATATAGGATTCAAATAATACATAAGAAACAAGGCAATTACCAAAAAAAGTCCCAGTAATCGATATTTTCAGTTAAACATTACTTAAATGAGAACATCTTAAAGACAGTGTAATTTTCCAAATAAACTGTTAGGTAACATATCCAAGGAAAAGCAGACACAAACTTCTGGAAATGTGTGTATGCTCATGAATTCTGTCTTGCATTTTTATGTGTGTTCCATGCCTATTCACCTGGAAATGTATCACTTAAGGAAGCCATATCAAAGTGTAAGAGGTTCAGGTGAAGGTTGGAATTATTTGTGATACCATGTTTACTACTACAAAATGAAATTCATCGTGGTGCTCACTGGATTTCCACCCCATCTAAGGTCTGAAGTTAAACCCCAGTGCTGCTGGTTCCACAGGGCTTCTGTCTTTGTTCAGGAGATAAGTGGGATTGAAAAGCTCCTTTCAACTTGATGTGGGCCCAGCAGCTTTGGATTAATTTCAGTCAAAGATTTCCTTACATGGATGTCATATAACTTTTAAAAAGTCATTCGCTACCAAGAAAAAAAAAAAAAAAGAGGTACAGGATTGCTGAATTGACATCACATTTAATAGAAAAGGAGAAACACCCACTTGTTCTGACCTGGGAGTAAAAGGTGGTTTGGATGCAGGTCTGCAAGGGTGAGGTCACTGCAGGTCTGTAGATCTCTCTTCCTCCAGAGCAGCAGTGATGAGGAGGAGAGGTAAATGTGGTGGATCCTGGCTCAAGGTCCCCTTCTTCCAGACTTCCTGCAGTAGCAAGGAGGGAACAGCAGTGGGTGGGAGGTGTCTCTGAGGAGCAGTGGCTGCACAGGCAACGGGGCAGAGGGAGAGTGTGCAGTTCTCACTTCACCCCGTGTTAGAGCTGCACCTCAAACTACAGATCTCATCTTACACGCTGAAACTCTGAATTCTGAACTGCAGTCACGTGAGAAGTGAAAAAAGGGGAATATTTGCCTATCTGTTGATAGCAACATCTCGTGACAGAGGCAGCTTTCGCCAGTGCTCCAAGCTGATGTTGTATTTATTAAAAACTGGTAGCTGTGCTAGTAGCTTGCTTTGTTTTTTAACTCCTAAACATGAAAAGCAAATGTGAATCAACCTCTTTAAATTAAATATGAGAAACAATTACGTTTTGACAGTTTAATTGCATTCTTCCTCCAACATGGCATTCTAAACAAGACACCACATGTATTTAGCATGCTGATTATATTTTTAGATTGTTTTGCAATTAAGAAAGTATCCCTAAAAGAGATAAAATAATTGGTTGACTAAATCACTATTTCTTGAGGGAACAATATTAAGAAATGAATGTTGAATGGCTATATCCATAATAATTAGCTTTTAAATCACTGCTTAAAGGTTTTAGGTTTTAGCCTTCAAAATTGTATCTGTCATTCAATTTGCTGCATATTTTTCAACTTTGCTTATATAGAAAAAAAGAAAAAGATCTATCCATTGCCAACAAAACAACCTTCAGTTAAGTGACAGAATCTCATGACTTTCAGTGGCAAAAGAACCCCAAACACCCGAAATACCTTTCATTAGGACTGTCCCAATCTGTATCTCTGATGGTCATTGTACTGTTGATGCTGTAAATAGAAAAAAAAAAAAAGATACTTACTTATTTCAAAGTCACTGACTATTTGAGTGCATTCCAGCTTCCCTGGAGTACTGGATGACCTTCACATTGCTTTTATTATTTTGCATAAGGCACTTTCTTACTTTTCTTGATAAAAAAAGAAAGGATTAAATACCAAATATTTTCATGAGGTTTGTTATTCCTCAACAGTTCATTGCAATGGGATGATGGGATCTGAGTTGGGAAAAGAACACCTCCATTACCCAGGTTAAAACTGCCTCTGGTTGACAATATTCTGAAATTTCCCTTTAAAAATAAAATAATCTATTTAAAAAGGGATGTTGGAATCAAAAATTCAATTCTGTTGAAAAAAAACCCTGTGTTTGTAATTATCATTTCAACCCACAAACATGTTCCAAACATCTTTTTTTATTTTTACAATATGTTTTTGTTTGACTTTTCACACCAACAACAAACACATCTCAACTTCTTCCAGTGGAGTCAATGCAAGTTTTTATTCCGAGCCTTTTCTATGTAAATCTGTGCAAAGCCAAGCCAGTATTCAGAGAAGACACACAGTAGGCTCATGATTCACAAGAAGACCATGTGGAATTTGCTGGAACTTGATTTTAAGATACCAAATAAAATTGTATTTAGGAGCAGGAAAGTGAGAGGCTGAACTGCAGCTGAGTCTGAAGCAACACTGTTAAGACTTTTCATTAGGAATATAAAGTTCAACCTGCTCGAGATGCTCTTTAAGGTACATTGATTTCATCCATTTCCTTCTGAGGTGCTTACAAAAATATGTGGGTAGGGATGCCAGTAGTTCCCAGCGGAATGGTTTGTAAGGGGAAAGAGAGGTTAGCCCAAACACGTGGGTCAAAGTGGAGAAGATGTGCTGGTGAGAAGCAGAGTGCAACGATGCTGAGTGGTCTGAGCAGCTGAAAATGTTCCCAGGCCCAGCAGCAGCAGTGCTAGTGCAGAGAGGGCCTGTTTTGGCAGCTTTAAGAACAGGACCAGGTAGGCAGGGAGAGAGAATTGAGACTGCCCAGTAGACACAGCTGGAATAAGCACACAGACATTTCAACACACAGACTCACAGCATCACACTTTACCTGTTCTTCTGTAAAAGGCCTGAGAATGCATGATCCACACTGGTTGTTGAAATAAATGCCTTTAAGTATTACAGTGCAATGTAATTCTATAAAATAACTGGCAAATAGAGGGTAATAAGAGACCTTTATTTAGTGCACAGTCCTAAGTAGAAGGTCCCAAAGAAAAAACGGGGTAAAAAGGTGTACCTCATCATGTACAGGAAATTATTTCAGAACTGTTTCCAAACTGGGATTTGGAAAGAAATAAGTGGTGGTAAGACATAGCCATGAACCCTTTCCCCCCAGCATTCCTGAACTGTGAAAATCGTGAAGACAGTCATGATAGGAACCTGACAGAGGGCTGCACTCCCTGTACATGTTTCTGGCTTTTCAACATCACTGTGGATATCCAGTACAGGATATTGCTTCCCCACAGACCCTGCCATGCTTGAGAGGATGGCTCTGTGTTTTACAGGCTGAGAGCTGACCTATCTCCTTTTTAAGTCAATGGCTGTTTCCTGATTGTAGATTGTCAAAAACAGCACCGACATCACAGCGGCTGGAGTTGGAATAATTACACCCAAATGAGCTTTTAGGTAACAGGTTTTGATAGCAGCTTATCAATAGCTGACAGCTGGTGTATTGATAGAAAGGAGCTGAGCAAAGATAGCTTCTTATATAGCAGCTGCTAAGTGACAACACAGACGTCTAATTCAGAGGAGTTACAGCCACCAAACCTCAGTCATCTCCTACCTCGTGCTGCTCCAGCCCTGCTGGCCTTGCAGCCAGGTTACCAGGTGGCATGAGATGAGCAGTGGCCCTAAAAACTTCGTGCAGGGATGCAGAGACTCATCAGGCAGGGAGTGCAATGGAAGACAGAAGAGTAAGGAAGAAAGAGGGAGTACAGACACGGGAGCTGCAGGTTCAGTTTGTGTCAGTGGCTGAAGAGACTTCTGTGCCTTTCCCTCTGTGAACAGCCATTAGTGCCACTTGTACATTTTTGTAAAGACACAGGGATCACTCCTAACCTGTCACTTCCTGGTGGCCTGTCCCTACCAAAAGAAACGAAGTTGGGTCAATTATTTGTGAATGTATTCGGCTGAGTTTGGCAGGGAGATATGCCTGTATATTTGATAACTGTGGTGAGTGAGCCTGGTGCTCCTGAGGGCCTGCTAACCACCTCCAGACAGCAGTGCCAGACAAAATTTTGACGTGGTTCAGATGAACTCCTTACACCAAATATGGAGAAGCAGTGATGGGCAGAACTGCTTAAAAATGAGGTTGCAACCATTTCTGGGACACTCAGTAAGACAGGTTGATTGATGGACAGATTTATTTCTTCTGACAAACAGCCAGTATTCCTAAACCAGATCCCAGCACTTCAAGAGTCCTGTCACCAAGATCCCTCTATGGAGTGGAGGCAGGTAGGCAGCTCAGGTAAGGTTTCTGTCTCTGTGCATTGTCTACAGGAACCAGGCAGCCAGTTTCCTAACACAGGTGCTTAAGGTAAGGGTCTGAAGGAAGTGGGAATGAGCCACTCAGGGATATAGGAACAGCAAGCTGGTGCTTTCATAGACCTGCACCTTTCTGCTGCATCAATAAAACTGGATCCATTTACGGATCTGTAGTGTGTTGCTGGGATTCCTTCCCCAGATGTCTTAACTCAACAGGTCCAATCCAACCTGGATACATTGATGAAAAAGACACAGGGAACCTCTAGCTCAGAGTTAGGCTTTGGACTTAAACAATAGTCAGTTTTTGGCACAGGAGACAGATTTCAAATGAGCACAAATTGGTGAGCTACAAATTTAGAAGGGGGGCAAATTATTTAGATTCAGGCCAGATATTTTGGGGAAAACAGACCAAAAGTAATATCTATTCTAAGGAAAAATACTGATAAACTGTGGAATTACTGGCCAGCTCTTTCTTCCTTTTCCTTACAGTCTGGAATATGCCTTGTAGCTCATCATATTTTTGGCTTCTGGCACGTATTTTATTAGCTTCCATTATGTACAGAAACTAAACAGACCACTATTTTAAAAAAAGTGAGTACAAAAAGAAATATAATGGCACATTCAAAGAGTAATTAAAGACTCTCTTATGAAATTTAAAAGCTGAGAAGAGTCTGAAAGACTTTCACACACAAAATATTATACAAAAATTATATGAAGCCATTTGCATCCACATTTGTGAGCCATGTGACTTCCCCTGAGATTTAGTTTGGCTTCTCCATTTAAAGCACTACAGACACTGAAAACTGAGGACTAAAAGTCTGGCTTGCTATCAAACCCAAGTTTCAGTTTAGATGATGCAGGAGCAACCAGAAGAATCGGACTGCACTTAACTCGTTCCAGGCTGCTCAGTTTCTGTCACCATTAGAAATTGCTTCATGTGCCAGAACCCTTTAAGCCCAAGACAGCCTGATAAAGATGCCTGCAAAGCTAAGAAAGTGCAAAACTCTCAGCATGCTGTGCACAGGTTGGATGCTGTCAGGGATGAAAGATGTCCTGGAACATGAGTTGGGGTTTTCTGTTGTTCTTGCTGTTCTAGAGATCTGGTCTTATCTGACATCCTTGTAAGTGGCACACAGACCACAGAAAGCATGATTAAGTAATATGTTGTCAGCTGCCCTGTGATCATGGGTATTTTTGTTAATATCAAAAAAGAACCTTAAATTAGTGAGGTGGTGAAGAGGATAAATGCAGGTTACATTGTTATTAAGTTGAGCTTCCCTAAAAAACAGAATTTATAGCTATAACTGAATGAAACTTGCTGTGAAATCTGCAACAACACTGAAAGCTGATTTCTTGACATGCTGAGGTTCAGTTTCCAGGGCAAACTCTGACCTGATGTAAACAGAGTTTCCATGAAATAAATGGGCCTCTGGCAACTCATCCCTGCTAAAGGTTGGGCCTAATATTTCTTGTTGAAAACATTTCCAAATCTGCAGGTCTTTTAGATGAACATGCATCTGGCCCCTAACAAAATCTAACAATTATAATTCTGCTGCAAACTCACTGAAAACCACCTTTCTTAGTGTGGTTTTCACCTGAAACCTTCTGTAGTTTCCATAATATTTTTGATTGAGATTTAAGGGACAACTTAAGAATTAAAGTGGAAGCTTAAAAGGGCGGAAAACCACACGAACTAAAAATAAAAATCCATATATAACCAGGTGTGAACCCGGATCATAACCTCAGAGCAGCAGATGGTGAAATACCTGGAGGCTCCTGACCCCATGCCAGCACCCAAGCCCCTGTCTCCGTGTCTTACACTGCTGGCAGGGTTTGGACTGTATTGACTGACCAAGTATCTCTGTAAGGTTTTTCTCCACCTCATATCTACGGTTGATGGGAAGTCATTGAAAGACGTGGCATGAGACTTCATCTGGATGATGTGGTGAGAGGGCCACTGGTTTTCCTGCTGTCCCTCCCCAGCATGCAAGATGCAGGAGGACAGGGCCCAAACCTGAAAGCACATTACATAAATAAAGAATGTACACAAATAAAATCATAGAAGGATTTGGATTGGAAGAGTCTTAATGGTCATCTGTTTTCAACCCTTCTAACATAGGCAGGGACAGCTTCCATTACACAATGTTGCTTAAAACCCTGTCCAGCCTGGCCTTGAATACATGCCCCAGGGATGGAGCAGCCACAACTTCTGTGAGCAACCTGCTCCTGTACCTCACCAGCCTCACAGGAAAGAATTTCCTCCTAATGTCCAGTCTAAATCCTCCCTCCTTTGGCTCAAAACCGTTCCCTCTTGTCCTATCACTGCATGCCCTTGCAAAAAGTCCCCATAGAAATAAATTACCTTTTCATATAAAAGTCTTCTAAAGCCCATTTTCAGAAGAGTAATAGAACTGCCAGCCCAACACCTGCAGGGTTGGAAATAATTTACTTAGCCTCGCTGACTTCGGGGCAGGTTCTTCACTTGATAGATGGCCCAATTAAACATCTGTTAATCACGTTATCTGCTCCCGAGGTGGGGTCCCTGGTTCTCCCGTGCTCTCTCTGTGCCAGATACCGTGGGCTGCCCCGGGACAGCGCGGGGTGTCCCAGTGGGGCCGTGGAGGTGGCCAGGGCGCCGAGCCCGCCCCGAGGCAGCGGCTGGGGGGCTGCGCCTCCCTCCCCCCACACAACCTCCCCGTAACCTCGGGCTCCTGAACCCTCGTGTACGCTTCGGGCCTCGATAATAAAGCAACATCTGCAAACTTACAAGTGCTTTACTCGAGTTAATTGAGTAAATTGAAGCAAGCTGCGGTGCAGGGGTGATCTATGATCCCAGGTTGCGGGCCGGGAAGGGAGACAACAGATTTACTGCAAAGACAGTGGGCGGCCTTTTGTTCGGGCCCTGGTTCACGGGAAGTTTGAGGTCACCAGGGATTAAAATATCTTCAGAAACAAATGGAATAATTTGGCTGAAATATAAGGCACGCAGTGCCAGCTCATGCCAGGAAACCAGGGGAGATTTATGTGCCTTCAATCCAACACATTTTTCTGATATCTGCCCCATTAGGTTGAATTTATAGATTTTTTTTTTTTGAAGAATATGTATCCTCGTCTCTCCTTTTCTGACATGTTTGTGCTCTGAGGAGCAGTTCCAAGGATTGCAAAATAAATAAAAGGGCATATTACCTTGCAATTGCAAGGGCGGGGGCCTGCTGGTTTTGCATCTCGGGGGAAAAAAAAAACAAACAAAAAAAACCAACCCAAACCAACCCAAAAAAAAAAAAGGAAAAGAAAAAAAAAGAAAAAAAGAGCAAACCAGAACAAACTCCCAACCTCCCATTTACTACACTTGTTTGGGAATTACTTATTAAAAAAGACATTAAACAGGTAATGCTCTTTCTCCTATAATCTGTACAAGTCATTAAGTTTAAGCACAATTCGCCACCTTGAAGCAATTGGATACATTGTAATTTGTTTTATGGTCTCACAGATGCAAGGTATTTGCCGAGCTATAAATACATAAAAGTGGTTAATACGGAGCAGCCCGTAGCCCGTGTGAGTTGGGAAGGGAGAACCTCTCCTGCTTGCGCTATTCCCATGCACGCACAGCCGCACATGCGCCTGGGCTCACGCGCCGTGTCTGTTTATTCTTATTTTCTTCACTTTTTATTTTTTTTTAAAGCCTGACTCATTTTTAGTGGGATATATTGCCCCTTTTGTAGTTTCTCTGCCGCTTTATTAAATCCCAAATTCCTTACAAAACTGTAGCGTTTTAATAACGCGGATCCACGCAGGCCGTAAAGCTGTCCAAACGTCCCTCGCACCAGCCCCGATCAGCTGCACTGATATCATCAGCCCTGATTAGCCAGGGCCGCTCACGCCACGAGGTTTTATTGCAAGTGTCATTTACGTTTCTGACAGTTTTACAAGGCTTAATGGCTTTGTATTAAATACATTGTGTTTGAGGGAAACTGACAGTTCGGGGTATCTTGTAAACACGGCGCTGCGGCATTTCCTCAGGGGCAACGCTGAGGAGGAATGAACGAAACATCCAGTGTTCCTGATGTAAACAGGCACGTTTCACCAAAAACAAACGTTCACCCAGGCCAAAGTTTAGGTCCAAGTATCAAAAAAAAAAAAAAAAAGCTAAGAAAAAATATTTTCTTTTTCTTTTTTTCGATATATGTATCCAGCTCCGTATGTCTTGTAACCTACTAAAACACTGTGCAGCTAAAGCATTAGCAATAACTGAAACACCTGAGGCACGTTCTCCACAGAAATTACGGGGAAAACGCTCTTGCAAAAGTTTCCTTCAAAAGCCTGGTTTATTGGTTGGTTTCCTCACAAATAAAAAGCACTGCCCAGGGGCATTCAAGTATTTCTGAACTTCTTTACCAAGCTGGTATCTACTTTTAATTTCATGAAAAAAACTTGCCTAAACTGATCATTTTTCACGTTTTGTTCAGAAATTAGGTTGAAATTCACACCATTAAATCTGCTTTATGGTTCTTTTGGGCCTGAGATGATCAGAAGGAAGCACCTAATACTTTAAATGGCAGTAAGTTCAAAATCAAAATTTCTACTTTTGATTATAGGCCAGTTATTTCAGAAATTAAAATGAAACCCCCAGCCTGAGAATCGCCTTGACACAGATAAGCATTTTCACAATAAAATCAAGAGCAGACTGACCACTTAAGACCTGGGCATCAAGTGTAGGTTTTCTCCCCCTCAGAGTATCTACTTAAGCATGTAATAGGTCTCTGACTGATTAAATTTGTGCAACCTGTTATTTACTATATGAATCAGGTTATCAATCCCAGATGTATTTCATTCACTGCTGTTCCTGTGCCAATTTCTCAACAAATGGCACAAACATTCCTTATCATTTATACACACAGCTTTTATTATTTTGATTATAACAGCATAATAAAACTGGTACAGTCTCTTTATAGTACAGCCTTTTCTTTATGTGGTAACCAGTATGGATTTACTCACACCAGTAGAAATTGTCTATTACTAGAGGAAGGAATGTTTTTGCTGCTACAGCAGAAGACATGCCAGAGATTAAATATTTAAGTTAAAAAAAAAATGGACAGTGGCAAAACGGTACTCTCAAATGAAATTCTAAAACCAGCACAAAGAAAATTACTTTATCCTGAGCCTTAAATGTCAAAAGATTGACGTTACTTCTTTCTCCAGCTTGATGTGAGTAAAATATTAGAACTGTTCTAACATTTTTGAGGGTAAAGTTCCTTAAAGTCTAAATTCATTAAGAAAAAAGTAATTCAAGATATGATCACTCTCCATCTTTTCTGGTATCAGGGAGCAGTAAAGGACCTGGTGTCTGGTTTTACCATAAACACACACACATTAGTTTCAACTTTAGATAGTTTCTAGAGATGATTCTGGCATGTCCCTGTATTTATTACCATGGAATTTTCAACCACCACACTGATTACTTGAAAGGGGGTCAGCCATTTGATTCTATGTACATCATTTCAGTGATGTCTGTAATCCACATGCAGACGATCTACTGAACAGATAGTTCCCAATGTAAAAGTGCTACAGTCCATAGAAATGATCCCCAAATGCTGTCAAAGTACAAGGGGAAGATAGGTATTTGGGATAAATCATAGTAGAGTACACTTAGCAAAATAAACCTGTCGTCACTTGCCCAGTGGAGCTTGCAGGCTCTTGTGTCTGCTGTTCCCTCCTTCCAGGCTGTGCTTTCTCCTAGAAGTAACCACAGAAAGGCTGAATGTAATTTTTGTTGTTCTTGAAGGCTGGTGCTCTACAGAAGCCCTTTTGACCTGATACCAGCGATTTTCTCAGTGGAGATCTGCCCACTGGAGAGCAGAAAGCGACTGGTACAGGTTCTTCCAACCCAATGCCCGTGGTAGCTGCATCACTTCTAGGCTGGTGAGAGGGAAGGGAGCAGCCAGACCCAAAAGTCTCTTGGGTGGCACATGGGACGTGGAGGAACCATTCACAGAAGTGTGTTGCTCTTCCCCCACTGCTCTGCTGGCACACTGCTGCTGTGGCTGAGGGACCCCTTTGGTGGGCTGACACCCAGACAGTCCTTGCTCCTGCCCGTGGCTGCACAACCCGGAGCCAGCACCCCCAGCCCCTGCTGCCTGAGCAGGTTGTGTGGATGGGCTGTTCTGTATTAAAGTTTGGAAATGAAAGTGAAAGCACATGTGAGACCTGCTGAACAGAACAGCAGAACTGGAGACTTAGCTGTATGCCAGAAGCCACAACCAGATAGAAATCACAGGTTAGTCAGGAAATTACTTGCATTTAATTTGGGGCCACGTCTCCTGGGAGGAGGCTGGCCTTTTCCTGTTGTGCTGCGATGTTGCCCCTGGGTATAATTTGCCTTTTTCATAAGCAAGGGTGCTATCTCCTCCTTCCTCAAAGAGACCTTTCAAAGCCAGCTGAGGAGAATCAAATGTGGCACATTAGCAACAGGACAATGGCAAAGTCATTATAAATTGACTTCCTTACTGTGAGCTGCAGTAATCTGGACATATTACTAGCATGATTCTGCAATAAAACTGAAGCAGCTAGTTCCTCCACTTGAATGAAAAACACCTTCCCCTACCAACTTCAGAGAGGTGAGGACTGCTCCCATCCTCTGAGGAGCCCAGCAGATAAGGACTCTGCTCCTTATGTGTGTGCCCACGGGAAGGATCCTTTCCAAGCACGAGTGCACATGGCCAGAGCATGGACATGGCCACAGCATGGAGACCACTCTGTGAGGCTCAAAAGAAGCAGCAGCAGACTCAGCAGTGCTTCCTCCACATGGCAGTAAGCGATGGCAGCACAGCTGCCACATCACCGAGTTTCCTCCCAAAAGGAGCCTCCCTCAGCCTTTAAGGAGGTCATCTCTGACAACTGTAATTTAGAGCTGGAGCAAAAGTTGATGCACTGCTCTGGCTCCCAAGTTTCCCAAGTGCTGCAGTCAGCAAGGCTGCATGTGCCAGTGGCTCCTCAGCAGAGCCAGGGCTGGAGAAGCCATCTCTAGAACAGCTAGGACGCTGTAAGGTAAAGCATCTGCCAGTTTTTCCCCTTGTATTTTTTCCCTCACACCTTCCACACAAGCAATGGCAACTTTTACAAGCATGTGTCTGCCATAAAATGAGGACTCACTAAAAATAATGTTTCATTCAAAGCAAATAGGTTTTTAAAGGTGAGTTTTCTGCAGGGCAAGGGTGTTTTTTAAAAGTTCTTGGCTCTTGCTTAGAAAGAATTCATTAAAAATGTTACTCGGGATCAAATAAACAAATTCTTGATATAGTTATGAGTTTTCCCCTCTTCTTAACTAAAATTCAAAAATTAATGGTTGTGCTCAAGAATAATTGCCATCCCTATTCAAGATGTTTTGGTACCACATCTCTGTTCTCCATACCACTTCTTATGACCAGTTATTCAGTGTCAGCAACTTCGTATTTTGCAGGTTTTTGGCAGTTATTGACTTTCAGTGTCCCTTGCATAGAGCATCCCTCCTTTACATGGGCTGTGCATGAGGCACGTGCAGAGTTCATTTGCTGCAAAAGCCAGGTCTGAAAAGCCTGACACTAACACATCCCTCTCCATAAACTGTGATGAGATTCCATGTGATCATCCCTTTAGCAAAATATGAGCAGGATTAGCCACGTGGGGCTCCAAAATTAGCGACTTGTGTCGCATTTGCAATGGTTATTTTTATTAAGCTTTCCAGCAGCACTGACTTTGGGCACTGGCTCTTTCCATTGTGCACAGCCTGAGCCATCCAGCAGCTCAGCCTCATGGACACAGCACGTCCACCCCAAAGCACCAGTGCTCCTCCCTTCCCAGCACGTGTCAGAGCATCAGTGAATAGCAAAGCAATGAAATAAATTAAACAGAATCAAACAAAACAAACCCACCAGTTCAGGAACTACAGCCTGGCCTGCCTTGAAGGGGTTAATGAATTCCAGTTTGGCATAAGTTTGGGTAACTAGGACTTTCCCATGGCAATAAAAGTTCGTATTAAACTCAGGTCTTGGTTCCTCAGGCCTCACACAATCTCTTTTTCAAGCAAAACCATGGGATGCTGGTGGGAGTTCTGCCACAGAGGTGGGGTGAGGAGAGCCCTTGCTTGGTGTGATCCTGTCTCAGGGGACAGAGATTCTCTGCCAGCTCCAGGTGCAGGATCAGGCCCACCTTGGGCTTGTGGGACTGGGCTCAGGTAACTCGAGCCAGATAGGCTGGGAAGAAAAATGTACTCCTTCTTATATTTCATAAGTTCTGCTTTTCACATATGCTTAAGAAAATCTATTTACAATATTAAAACAATGGAGACTATAAAAATAGTTTAGTGGGCTACCAGAAGATTGAGTTAACCCCTCATCTAATTAAAAATATCCCACAAGCAGTGAATCTGTAGGGGCAAGTTAAAATAATTCTGGAAAGTAGTGTCTCCTGGGGTTATAATGCGAAGTTTTTACTTTCTTTTTCTTTTTTTCCTTTACTATTTCTGTTCTTTTCTGGCTTTGTTTTGTTTAAAGGGTGAATTAACATCTGACTGTAGGCTTCAGGTTGGCTTGCTTTTAATACCATATACTGTCACTTCTATTAAAAAGGAAAAAAAAGAAGTTTCCAAAGTTTTTTTTCTTATTTTTCCCCTTTGTCTACAACGTGTGTAAAGAAAAGTGACCGAAAGGAGAGGTTAAGAATAGTTCCTTTTTTCAAATCTATGTTGATTGAATTAAAATGTTTGAATTTTATTGAACAGGGAAAAAGAGATTTTTAAAAGCCTATCTGTAGCCCCCTATAAAAGCATTTTTTTTAATAAAACTTCTGTTTAAAAAGTATGTTATTAGCAGTATATCCTGTGCTGCATATTAATAAAACAATGGAATTTTGTATTTCTTTTTCTCATAAATTACATAATTCAAACCTTAAAACACCTTTAATGAACACTGACTCGGCATGTGGCACTTAATAAAACTGGGCTAAACTCGTTTTCTGCCTGACAGGCTACCAGTGGAGAATGTGCCCTACAAGTAAATGATTAAGAGGCAGAAATCTTTTCTGGACTACTATTAAACACTTCAAAGATTTTCAAAGTCAGATAAAATGAAAAGCAAATGTGTTTCACTGCCTCTCAAATACCTCAAATGTTTTAGCAGGTGCAAGCAATGAAACCTTCTGTAGTGACAGCACTTTAGGGTCTGCAAAGTGCACCCTACTGAATTATGGGAATGCAGGGCTTACTTCATAAAAATTCATGATTTTAGATGAGGAGAGATGCATGTCCTTAATACCCATCTACACATGTAGCACAGAAGGAGAGTCCCTTTGTGTCTCCCAGTGTCACAGGCGTGTCTTAACCCTTGCTGGAACGGCTGGGCTGTTTAATGTCGAGTTTCGTAGCCTTTAACCCCTGCAAGCTCTTGCCTTTGTTTTAACCTCTCTGCGGAGGGGCAGGCAGATAGTCCACCCTCTGTGCTGTTTGTGCTGCGGCACATCTTCCAGTCTGAGAGAGGAAAGTCCAGCCAGCGGGCCAGAGCTGGCCCTGGGAAGCAGGCTGGGCTGGCTGCAGGTCCTCATGGCAAGGCCCAGCCACCCCATCCCGTGTGTCCCACCCCACTGCTCATCCATCCCATGTGTCCCACCCCACTGCTCAGCCATCCTGTGTGTCCCACCCTGTCCCACCCATGCCCAGCCATCCCGTGTGTCCCACCCCACTGCTCATCCATCCCGTGTGTCCCACCCCACTGCTCAGCCATCCCGTGTGTCCCACCCCACTGCTCATCCATACCATGTGTCCCACCCAGCCATTCAACCACCCCAAGCCTCAGTTTGGCTGGCCCTGGGTGAGCAGTGCTGCTTCTTCACTCCAGTGTGTTCCATGCACTCAATGCCACAGAGCCTGCAGGTTTTGAGGAAACAGGGCTGACAGCCTGGCTGGATTTTTACGTGGCACTCGCAGTCTGAGACAACCGAGGAAATTTCTTTGCTATTAATTTCTCTGGCATATAGAGGAAAGTCTACACATATTAAATAGCTGTTGCTGCTTTGAACTTTCTCCTCTAGAAAACTGTAAATGAAAGTGGGGCTTATAAAAGCAAAGATAGGTACCATCTGGGCAGGTGCTGGTAACTGCTCTCAGGCCCTGCCAATTTACCAGACCATATACCTCAATCTCAGTCCTGAATTTGGATTCAGAAGGATTTTATCAGATGGTTGCATGGGTTTTGAGGGCAGGACCAATAGTCTCCTTCTTGTGCAAGTTTGTTGCATTTCCTCTGATTGTGCTTGACTTCAACATTTAACTGACAAATATTTTGTTGAGGATTAATAAATGACTAACACAAACTAGACATGCTGTGGACCAGAATGTTATGGGCTATACTTAGTCAGAGAAAAAGCAGGATAAAAACCCTGGGAAGGCAGTTTTGGAAGCTGGTAGGACAGTTTTAAGCAAACTATTGTTGAATTCTTCCACGATTCTGTATTTATTAGAAGATGTCAGGTATCAGTTCTTTATATATTCTCTTTAAATGCAATGTAATTATGTTTTATTTACTGGCAGCCTGAATGGGATTGTGTAGCTGGACAGATGCACCACTTTTTCCTGAGCTGCAGAGAGGATATTTCCCTGCCTGCATCTGCAGCCTGCTGTGCCCAGCCTGGCTGCAGGGTGTCTGTCCTGCCCCGAGCAGGCTCTGAGGAGGTGACTGCACACCTTGCTGCACATGTCCCAGGGGCTCAGCAGTGAAAGGCCTGAGTGTACTCACTGACCCCATAATAAATCCAAACCCTGAGCTATTGCAAACAAAATACTGCACAGGAGAAGGGACCTGCAGCAAGTGCCAATACAAGAGGGGAAGATCACAGATTTAATAAAATCTCATTATCCCACTACTCGGCATCCTTGGAATCTATTTACCTTTGTGTCAAAGTGCTAAGTGAAGTGTCCAGCATTACCTCCCTGCTGAATAATAACATGCATGATTAACTTTAAAACCCCACTAACATAACTACATGCAAAGAATTGCACTTACCACAGTGTTGTGGAGGAAATTTTTTCATGACCAACAGCTTGACATTCAGTGCTTTGTGTCCCTCAGCAGCTGCATCTTCACTTTTTCACACCAATATCTGACTTCCCATGGGTAGATGGAGTGATAGTAATTCTTCTGCTAGGATGTCTGTGAGTGCATAAATGGGAGGATGTGTAGTAAAATCCTGTTGTGAGCACAAATGTATTTGGTTGTGCAGTAATAGAACCACACGAATGGTCCCATATTAAAATAAATTCACAGTCTGACATTATGGAAGCTGAGAACAAATGTTTTGCCATGTAATACATAAAGAAAATTCATATAATATATAAAATAATCCAGATCAACTGAAAATATTTATGGGCCAGCCATGCAGCTGGTGTAAATCAGCACAGCTCCACTGAAGTCAGGGGAGCGACACCAGTTTTGGGCGTATGAAGATTTGGCACCCAAGTAATTTGGATTTTTAGCAAGAAAGCCCAGAGCTACTTCTCCTGTGGATTTGATGATTGAACCTTTGTTTAAAAGGTTGTGTTTTGAAATCCTGACTCAAGAAAATCGTATATTACAGTTTAGGTTCTGAACAGCTTTTGCTGGCTGTGGAAACATTTAATTCATCACAGTTGGCACCACGTATTATCTGAGATAGAGTAATGGAAACTTTTAGGGACTGACGAGGTTTTTAACATTTTACATGTGTATTTACCCTTTCTGGTTTTTAATATAGGAACAGGATTGCAGGGCACTGGACCCTGAGCCATATCCCGTTACATTCGGGAACAGCCTTTTCATTGGCGTCCAAGAGCTCTGGGTCACTCTGTTGGTCAGCCAGACGTATATTTATATCTCATGTATTGTCCATATTTATTTCGTGAGATGGGAAAAATTAACATGCCTACCATTTACTGAGATGTTTGCACATGAACATTACATCACACATTTAAATAAATACAGATGCATTTATTTCAGCATGTGGATATCCAGACGTCTGTGCTTGCCTGGCATACATCTGGATAACTGAAGCATACGATTTCCACTTGTTTATAACTCCTTTCTTTCTGAACCAATTTTTTTTCCAACTTATCCAAGCCCACATTTCTCACTGGAGATTACATGCCAAGTTTGAACTGTTTTCAGTTACCCTAGCACAAGTTTAACATCTGAAACAATTCTTTAAGCATGCTCTAAACCAAGCATATGGATTTTTACCAAACTTTCCAAAAGCTACAAAAGTATCAGCCTAAAAGAGTAATTTTTTTTCTGGAAACTCATAAAGGGGCTTAGAAAGGAAGTACCTCTTTAACTAGCAAGGAACACTCAACTACCAAAGAATTATTTTCAAGAAGGTCTGGAAGTCTGTTTCTGGGCAAACACATGTCCTGTGCTGTCTTCTTATGTTGGGTTGGGTAAATTCTGAGCTCAGGCCTTACATGTGTAAGATCCCTAAGAGTGTTATTTAAAGCTTATGTTGAAACGATAAGCTAGAACTTGTTCACAGTCTCAAAAAGGATTTTCTACCTGGGAGACTCTGCCAGTAAGTTCTGCGGTGTGTCCAGTTGTGGTTCTGAAGGAGCAAGGTTAGGACACATGGGCTTCCAGCCTGTTTGAAATCTGGAGTGAGAAATCAGAGCTGCCATGGCAGGAACCTTGGGGTCTGGCTCTGAATTCCCCCTGTGGTGTTATGGGCTGGTTCGATGATGTCTTGCAGCAAGGCAGGTAAAAGGCAGTTTGTGCTCAGCCTCATCTAACAGGGAAGGTGCAAGCAGAGGGTCCTGAGCAAGGCAAGCCTTTTAACCTAAGCCCATGTGCTAGATCCTGACAGAAGCAATGCAGATAATTTCCACGTGGTATGTTCTAACAGGCTTCAGCTGTCGGATTTTTGGAGCTCTCTTTTAAGATATGAGACTCTTTTATCCAAACAGGCCCACACGCCAGAAGTCCCCGAGCAGGGGGAAGGATGGCACACAGTTTCCTCCTGTTGAAGAGTACCCTGAAGTGGTGATGTCCAAGCAAGGTCACAGCACTTCAGAGCTCTGCTCTCTGCACAGCTTTTGCAGACATTGCTTTTGTGAGCTTTAGGTTGTCAGTGTTCCCATGAGAAACTACACACGCAGCAAGTGTAATGGCAAGCGTAAGTGGTATTTTAAGGACATAGGTGACAGTGAAACACTACCCTGGTTTTCCTCCCCATTTAGTCATGCCTTTCATTCCACCCTTGCTTGCAGGTGACATGAATTTGATTATCCCAGCTGCTCAGCCACCCAATGAAAAACAGCAGCTCCCATCCAGAAGCAAATCAGCATGAAATCAGACAGTTGACAGTGGTTTCTCAGAAACTCCCTTTAATGTAGTTACACTGTGGACTGGGTTACCTATTCAAACCAGGCTGAACTCACACATCTGACCCAACCAAGCATCCCTGTGTTTGCCTTCAACCCATCCAGACCTTTAATGTCTTCAGGTTACAGTTGTGGTGGGAGGGAAACCTGAGGTGTTTAACAAATACTATTATTTTATAAGCTTCTGTTAAATAGTTAGACAAATATTCTGTAATCCTTCAGGCTCATCTTAGGTCAACCACGTAGTTAATGAACAATGATAACAAATTAGTAAGCTGAAATTGAAGCTTTGGGGAAAATGCCCCATCTCTTCATCACACGCCTGCGTGCACACATGCAGAGAATCTGTTAAGCATTTACATTTTAGTTCAAACTTTCTTGCCACACTCAAGAAAAATAAATTTGCTGCTTCCAATAAGAGGATTGAAACCAAAGGGCATTTAATCTTTTATGATCAACAATAATATTTAAATGCTAGAATATATTAAATCTACTTATAGCAATCCCTCATTACACAAGCTGTGTTTTCTTCAGTAATGAACTGCATGTTTAAAAATACAGTGTTACAAAAAATGTTTGTAAAAATCTGCTTTACTTTTCAAATGTTTCACAGTAACTGCAGGCTTTTCACATTTTTTACAATTCAAGTTTTAAAATTATGCAAATATGTCTTAGCTGAAACACAGAATTCCTGCATTTGGAATTACAATACAATAGCAGAGCAGTGACTGTTTTTCTATAACCATTGTCTTTCTCACCAAAGGCTAAAATTTATGGCAAAGTATGCAAGTATAATACTAGGGAGACACCAAATATTCTGTCTTATTGTGCTGATTAAACAGAATACCTAGAAAATGTAAATGACTGGATTTCCATGCTAGTATTGTAATGATTAGTTCTTGTTCTATACCATGCTCAGAAGAATGACAGGCACCATACAGAAGAATAAATACAAGCCTCTTTCATGAATATCTTACAGAAGACCCAGTCCTACAGATGCAGGTTGAAATTGTTCAGCTTTGTTCAGGTGAGTCCCTTTGAGCCTTGCCTTCCCAAAAAAACCTGCATGTACATCCTGATAGCAGAAACAAGACAGAAGCCTGTGGGGTCATCATTTAAGAAGGGGTTTTTTTGCCTTGCTTTTAAATATTTCCTTCTTCATATCTGCATATTGACTTGGTATCCTTTTATGCAGATGGGGTGATTTTTTTTTCCTAGAATTGTGCAGGATTTTAGGCACCAAAACCTTTGCCATCTTCCTGTCATCTTTTCATTGTCCAGACACAAAGCCCTGTGCAGCCCTGGAGAAATTTAAGGGAGGTATTTCTCAGTGAGGTCCTGATGCAGTAAGGTGCTTAGCATCAGATAGGACGGGGACCCCAGACAGAGCCCACTCTGGTTTTAAGTGGCCTGCGAGGGATGCACTCTGCCTGAAATTCATCCCAGCCCAAGACTGTGAACACAGCGGACAATAGATGGATTGGTGTAAAACCATCCCAGATAACTGCTCATACATCTTCCCTCTGTCACTGAAATTTGCCATGATGTGTTCAAAGCCAAGAGGCATTATTTGTGCTGTCCTGGATCTGTTAAGGAATGGCAGGGGGAGGACAGAGATACTTAGGGATTTAAAAGCAGAGAGAACTCCATGAAAGAGATAAAAGGAGTCAAATGCACAAACCCTATTTGAAGTCCTTAAAGCATAAGAAAAGAAAGTATTAGATTTACCACATAGGGATAGCTGGAATTTGTGTAGCTCTGGCCCCTGTGAACTGTAGCTGCTATTTTAGGGGTGGTCTGAATGTTTGAAAAGCCTATCCTGAATTCACAAAACTTTTCCCTAGTACTTATAATGCGCTTTTTTCTATAAAAGTTGACTCTTTTTATTGTTGTTGTTTTTATGAACTGCATCCTCGCTGATGTATCTGCTGTCATGTTAGAGAGAGGAGAGAACTCTTTGGAAGATGAGCAATAGAAAGGAGTGAAATATGTTTTATACTGTAGCTCTCTCATCTAGAAGTGTTCTCCCCATCAAGCCAGCACACCAGATCTTGGACAGCAATGTTTGACTAATAATTCTCCCTGCAAGTACTCTCTGCATCTTTACAACCTCCTCTTTTATAATATGGTTTAGTGGTTAAGGGTTCCTTCTACTACTTTTTTCTCACTTTCTCTCTAGGCAAAACTAAGCCCAATACAGAAGAAGTCAGTTTTGAAAGGCAATGGCTTTGGGTGAGTTTGGACTTTGGTATCAAATATTCTCCTTTATTCAGTGTATGTAACATTTAAAGGATCTCTTTTTGTTTTAATACTCACACTGAGGTCTACACAACACTATTGCTCATTTCAGGATGCCAGCAGTATAGACCAGAGAAGAACTCAAAGATATTGTTTGCTGAGCTGCCTTTCAGAGCCTTAACCCTACTATTGTCTAATAAGGCAAATCCCAATTATTCTGTTCCCTGGACTTTAAAGCATTTTGCTGGGTATCTGATGATAAGATGCTGACCAAGTATATTCTGAGTGTTTCCTATCTCCTTCAGCTACAAACGTGTTGAGGAAAGATCTTTTGTTTGCAGTTTGTCAACTGTACTGTGTGTACCAAACCACAGTGTTGGGAAATCTGTAAAGATGAAAATAACAGAGGGTTGCTCAGAACTTTCAGACACCCTGTGTATTCACATCTCTCTCATCCAGTTTCTCGATTCCTTGCCAGAAGTTTATTAGGAGGATGATAGCAATGAGGGTGTCTCTAACTCTGAGAAGGTGGCAGTGGGACCATCTTTTGAGACAAAAATCAGCATCTGTGGCCTTCCTGCCTTTTAGTATTGCGTAGAAAAAGAGCCAAATTCACAAAGTTCCATTCCAAAACAGAACAACAGCCAGTTCCTAAGAACATTCACATTGGTATCCTGCTCACCATCATCTTTCATCTGCCCATTTCATAACAACACTGTGCTGCACGTGCACTTCTGTGTGGAGTTGGGAGCAATGGCATTGCCCCTGTATTGAGGGTGTAAGGTTGAGTGTCAGTGCTGGGTCAGTGCTGCACACAAGTTCTTCCTCAGGACTCCGAGTTTAGTGCGTTCTTGGCCTGGTCAGAAGCTCTTCTCTGCAGAGTTATCTTAAAGAGCAGTAGCAGGGGGTTTGCTTCCACTGGTGGGCGTGGGGAATCTCTTGGATGTAATACCTGTGACTCTCTGGTATTTTTAATGTCATCCAAAGAATGCACTTGTCCTTTGTGCTCATGGTTACTATTATTATGTCCATTATGCCACAAGGAAGCACTGATAGTATAAAGCCATGTAGTTCAGATGTTAGAGAGGCATATAGGTTAATTCTTAACAATGACAAAATTAAAAGCAAAATATTTTTTCTAATGGATTTCTGGACTTGAAATGGGCTCTGGAAGTATAATGTCATTCCTCAACCAATGTAAACTCCTTAAGCAAAAGTCTGTGCATGCTGTGGTGGGTCCTACTATAAAGGAAGTGAAGCAACATTAATAACTGCATTTTTCCTGACGTACCATGTCGGTCCTTTCCTGAATCTCAGGCAACACATCTGTATATGTATTTCTATATTCATGACTCCACAGCAGTATTTAAAAGCAAATGTGCATAGAAAAGCAGACACATCAGGAGGTGTGATAGGTCTGCTGCTGGAAAGAATTTCTGGTGGAGACTGTTTGCTGTATTTGGGAGATTTTGCACAATCTTTTTCTAACATTTTCCCCACCAACCACTATGTTCTCTGTACAGGCTATCTAAGCAAGAGTCTGCAACGTAATTGTAAAATTTATTTTGATAGCAATCAAACTGGCTGAGTATTTCTCTAAAGCACAGATCTCTCAATAATTCAAGTACAGGCAACACAAGAAGAGCCAAGGGAAAGCTTTAGCTGCTTTCTTATAGCACATAACTGAACATGCTCATTTATATCTTAGTCTCTTCACTGATATCTAGTCACATGTCATCCAGGATGTGTAGAAACTATTTTTAATCAGTAATACAAGATCAAGTAATTTTTAGAAGAGGGAATTCTATTTGATTTCCAGCAATGTGAGGTTCACAGGAAAGTCCTGATTCTGAAACTCCCTCTTTCATTGAGTGGCCACGGTGGAATCCCCTGTGTTCTCACCCAGGTGCTGTGTGTCAAGAGCCACAGCAGTGCTCACAGATATAATCGAGCTGACTTCCTCACAGGCATCCAGTTCCAGTTCCAGCCCTGTTTCCTGCATTTACCACAGACTGTATTGTCTGGAAGTCAATGCACAGGGACAACCAGCAAATAAACACTATATCCAAGTAAACCTGCCACACAAGCCTTTTGAAATTCAATCTCATAGTGTTTTTCTGATGTGAGTGAGTGCTACTCAACAGGTATCACAAGCCAAGCTCAAGTCTTTGCCCTTTTAGTTTCCATGAGCAGGATCAATAAAAGGCTCTGCAAAACACTAGATTATAGGCTGAGCAGGCTGGATGCAGAAGCCAAATTAACAACCTGCCATGGTGTAGAAAGCTGCAGATTTGCTCTGATGAATGGAGCTCATAGTAATTATTTTTTTTTCCGGAGTGCGAATTGAAACATTATTGTACAACTATTAGTTTCCAGGAAAAAAATGTAATTGCTTCTAGATGCTGCTCGCTGTTTTCAAGAGCTCTTTAACCTTTAACTTTTTCAGTACAAAGGAAGCCTTGCTGTGCAGTGAATCTAACAAGACCATCATTTATAGTTGGCAGAGTTCATTAGTCAGTCGTAACAGTTTAATTATTAGCATTTTAATGCATGAGTGTTTAACTAGACAGAACAACAGTCTTTTAGGTACAGCTTGAGACTTTTTAAAAGAAAACGAACTAATTGGTGCTGTTGTTTATACTGTGGCTCAAATTAGACAACTAAAATTCAAGAAATTTAGAGTCGGATTTTGTCACTCATTAAATTAGCATTATATTTGATGGCCTTTTCAGTACGTTTCAGCTTTAATGAAAATATTTCTCTTTATAGAAATAAAAACTCTTTCGTCTTTTGTGTCTTGAAAAAGAGTTGTGGTGAACTGGTCAAAGCCAATTTCTTCAGTTCAGTCCCTGCCTCAGAGACTTCTTTTGCTTTAAGCTGAATTCTCTTCAAGCTATCTCTGCTTCAGAATCAGTAGTGAAGCTACAGTGTCATCCATGAGACACATTACTACTTATCTGAGGTAAATTAATAGTTTAAAAATTAAAAAGCTACCTGTATTTTACAAAGACTAATTTTTTTAAAATTTGATTAGAGTGTATTCATCAGTCCATTTTTCCTTTTTTGGAAAAGGTTTGATGAAAATTTTCTTCTCTACAATTTAAAATAATTCCTTAGTATGTTTTTTATTTCTAGATTATACTTCATTTAGTACCTGTAGAAGCCCTTTTTTTTTCCCCCTTTTTTTAATGGATTGCTGGAAATAACAGTTATGTGGGAGCTAGAGGTCTGAAGAGGGAACAGGTAGGATTGCTTGGGAGATCAAAGGAAGGGAATTAAAAAAATGTGGATGCTTATCAGAACAGCGCTTCCGGGCCCTCAAAGAATCTCATTTCTAACTGTGGACCAAAAGCAAACAGGTGACCGTGGGTTATCTTTGTTATCTTGGCATGGCAGGTTAATGGTGCTGGCACCAAGGAATCCTACGGAGCTGTCTCGTCCCATGGGAACGAGGCCCCCGAGCAAGTGGCACAGCCTCTCTGTGGCTCTGCAGGGGTGTTGAGGGGTAACTTCTATCAGTCCTTGTCAGCCTCTGATGCACTGTCACCGACAAACAAGGTGTGACACCATTGCCTCCTTTCAGCCACCTTCGCTCTGCTTTCCCTCTGGTCCTTCCTTCCTTCCTCCCTTCCCGTCCTTCCCTCTCCCCTCCGGAGCGTGATGTCCTGCATGGACTAAAGTAAGGCATGGACTAATAAGGTAGAGGAGCATTTTGGTGGGCAAGAGGGAAGTGTGCAGATAGAAAGGCTGATTGTTGTTTTAAATCCTGGAGTACCAAACTGGTTTGGATTCGTGGTCCTGCACTTGCACATGCCACGATTTGGCCCCTGAGGAATCTGTGAGGACAGCATGTCCTACCCTGAGGGCAGTGACTGGCTTCTGAAAATTATAGAGTGTCCTAAGTACTGGTAAATTAGGGGGTTTCAGGAGCTGACCCCTCATTTACTTCTTCTCCATAGTCTGACAGGTGATGGGACATGGCTAAGAAAGTTTTGCAGACTCTCAGCAGACCCGTGGGGCGATGCTACCGGCAAATTATTTTTTTTTTTTAAGATTTCCTGATAAACTGGCTGTCTCTCTGCAGCATTCCTGTGTTTTTTGGATGATGAAATGTGTTGCAACAAGACTCAAGTATCATGTAAAAGCTGTCCCTTCTTGCAATTTATTGCAGGCAGAAGTGTTCATCATATTTACAGTGTTAAATTAGAAGTTCCAGGTTTTAAGGAAGGAAGAAATACCTATTCAGTTCAAGTGTATAATGACACCTCTCCAGTTTCACAGGCATTTTATTAGAACTCCTTAATTTTAGCAGGATATTTATAATCAGAAATAAACATTTGCTGTGGAAATGCCTTTTCCTCCACATTTCCAGACACAATGTGTCTTTAGTCAGACAACAGGCTTTTATTTTCCAGAAATGGTATTTCAGAGCTGGAAATGCCAGCTCCCTGGTGCTGAGATGTAGTTTCTGGAAGTCTCTTCCAGATGTGAAGCTTTAAGGAATTAAGTTATATTGGGAAAATGGATTATCCCTCGTGGAGGGCATTTTATCACCTCGTTAGGTTTGGGAAGCCCAGGTGATAGAGAAGAGTGGGAGAAAGAGATGCTTGTACAAAATGCTTCAAATCACAAAACAGGGAAAGACTGGCAGATAATATACTCATACCGCTGTAAAGTCTGTCTCTACGTTACTGTATGATTAATATGTTATCATTAAATCAAATGATTGTATAAAGAAGAACAAAAACCTGGGTTTTTGCTGTACAGCATGCTAAGAGAGCCACTAAGCAAATGGCAATGTTCTGATGGCAGACTGACTCCCTATAAACAGCCAGCTTCCTGACAAAGGAATGCCACCTGATCTCTTGGACGTGCATTTTTACACTATTTCTGCAGTTGTTTTTCCTGATTTCTGCTTCCCCCGTCCATCTGATTATGCTTTGCCTGTATGTGTGTGTGTGTGAGAGAGAGGGAGAGGCAGAGAGACAGAGAGAGAAAGGAGAGTGTGTTTTGTACATATCATCAGATTTGAGCTTGCCCTCTGAGGATATCAGTGCCCTAATTAGCACAGCAGTATTATGCAAAAGGTAGAAGCATTTCTGGTTCCCTTTAGTCACAGAGGGTTTGCTTATCCTACACACTCTTGTCTCAGAACAAGGGAAGTTTGTTCCTGGTGTAGCTGGTTGGTGTCCCCTCCCTGTGAACGGGACACTCATTCCTCTTGGGAAATCCTCTTGAGCTTTAAATAAAGTGGCAGCCTGGTTTTCTATAACCCTATTTACGTCTGTGTCATTGTTTGTTTGCTGCTGGAGTCAAGGCTACAGGTAACACATTAAAAACAGCCCCTGGTGCACAAAGACTTGTAAAACACACTGCTTGGCTGTAGCTTTTACCTGTGTGCAAGGGAAAGCTGTGGGTGTTTGTCTGTGCTGGAGCTCCAGATGTTAAACACGGTTAAAAGCTTGTTGGGATTGTAATGGGAAGTACTCAGAAATCACAAAGTGTCAAATGCTCATTTATAAATCCATCCTTCTTTAAATTATGAATACCAGTGTGAGCAGCTTTTAATTGCATAGCCAGGTTCTGTTTTTCATGGATGCACATGTGAGGGAGAGTAACTGTGTGTGCACATACACAGAGCTATGCAGTCTGGGACAGCATATATTAAACCCCTTTTTCTTACCCATAAATAGAGATGATTCCAAACCAAAACCCTAGCTTCAAGCGAGCTACAGACCTTAGGGAATTCAAAATCAGAATCTGGATTTGGATCTGAATTTAGCAGCTTAGGCCCATCTGCAATAAATACATACAGGATGAAATGTAGATAACTGAGATATAAGGCTATATAGACTTCAAAGTGCCTCTGATAAAATCATGATAACCACAAGAAAGAAGTGGTGTGTGATCTCAGATGAGATATCCCCAAGATGTCTATACAGCTTAATTTTCCCACATTGTGTCCTTTTATCTTCAATGGATAAAAGGTGAATTATTATTATTATAGGCAGTGGAGTAGTAACGCCTGTTATTCAGGTTGTCTAACACTTTCCATTGTTCCCCCTCTAGTCACTTGCTCAGAACTTTTGCAGACTTTAACCTTCCTAGCTGAAGTTTCCCATAGCTGGTGTTTGCCTCAGGTTGAATTCGGCAGAGAAGAGGTATTCTGCTTTCCAGGCTGTAGCAATAGTGCTGGCAATAAATCACGTCAGCGTTTGTGAAGTGTTGTTTCAAGACAGCTGGAGAGAGGACAAGGCAGAAAACAAACAGACAACTTTAAAAGCCTGCACCATCATACTCAGCTTATCGAAAGAGTGATCATGTTAAACCTCAAATGACAGAAAGTCAGACAGCAGGTGGGTGGGAGATGAAGGAGAGGATGGCATTTTTCACATGGTGGCACCTGTGCTTTGCCTCTCATAGGAACAGCCCCTGCCTCAACAGAGTAATCCACCTGCTTTAATATCTGTAGCATTCAGTTTTCACATAGCAATACAAAATAATAAAAGAGGTCTAAGTCTGAGAAATCTGCACAGCCTGAGAGCTGTCCCACATTCCCCACCCAATCAGCAGATAGGAGCTGTGCTCAGCCAACCTGCCATGCTAGCTGATAATTATTGTTGTATTAATTGGTGCTGTCCAGACTAGACAGAATGTAAAAGATCCCACTGTGTCCAATAATTAATGTTTTTCCCTCACTGCAATGTCATTAATAAGGGGTTCCTCCAAGAAACAAGTAATTGGATGGTTCAGCTTCATTAGGGCATTTTTAGATAAGGTTTGGTCTAGAGACATATAGGAAAGCTTATTATGTTTATTTAGTCTGTATTATCTATTGCTAATGTGTTATACTGATTTTGTATCTTCCACATTCTCAGGGATTGCAATGATAAAAGGAATGCACAAATTATGATTTAAATTAACAGAAATACTGCCTCCAATTTAGTTTTATTGAAATGATGAACAAAATGCCATCTCAAAATAAATATCACCAGTATCCTATAAATCTCCCCTTTTCTCAGAGACACACAAAGCTATTGTCACAGTAAGACAAAAGTCAGATTTTACTAATTAGAGATGAGCACAGTGGAGCGCTCTTGTTTTGGCAATTATCTGAGCAGCTTTGGAAACTGGAATGTGTAAATCTGGTTTTGGAAATAACTTTGAAAAGAAGACTAAGAGGCTTTTTCAGGGGTATCGTTTACATGGTCATGTATGACTTTATTATTCTGCAAAGATGCCTTGGGAATCTGACTCACATGAAAACTTGATATGTAAGTGAGCTATAGACCAGGATGTGGCGGATTTACACAGGAAACATATATGGCTAGTCAAAACAGCTCTGTTTTACCACAAAGGAGCTTTGCACATGCTTTGCAAGGATTTTATGTGGGAGCTTATTCTTGAACATAGCACAGAGCCAGTTTTTCACAACCCAAAGTTACTCTAGTTAATTTTTTTTTTTTTAGGGCAACTTAGCCAAACTGGTGCCATTCACAGCTGCATCCTTCTTAATCTCATCACAAGACACAGATCTCCCACTAGGAAACGATAATCCACAGTTTAGTGTCTGTATTATACTTAGTGCAAACACAAGAGACCACATTCATCCCAAAGTAATTCTCTAAATATGAGAGATCTTGTTACAACAGGGATGCACTTGGCCCAGAGGGTGTCAGATAGTGAGACGGACTCATCACGCCGTGCTAAATAAAAGCAAAGAGAAACACCATCAGGGGACGTACTCAGAGACCTAGATTATTTCTGTTGGTCCTTGTTAAGTTATTGTGTGGGTCAGCATTTTCAGTGAGTTCTAATTGTGCAAGGGATACCGAGCCAGGGTCAAGCATTTACAAATCTAGAGCCGTTCCATTGACTTCTCACTGTGGTGAACAAAAAAAGAATTTGCTTCCTCCCTCCCTGCCAGATACATCTTTGCCAAGAATCCTGCTCATTGACAGCTCTGTGCAAACTGTTGCCATCAGTAGTATTTTAAAAACAAGAATTCTTATGAACAATATGCAGGACTTGCCCAGACAAACGTCTAAACCCGTCACAGTCATTTCATCTCACACAGAAGTGAATGCAGCTCCAGGAGAGTCACCACGTCATAATTTTCTGGAGTTATAGGATATGATTTTAGCTATAGTATTTCATTAGTTTAAATTGTCTTAAAAAGGAGCAGAATTTGGTTTCCTGTCCGTGGGCTGCCCCAAAGTCTCTGGCCCCCTGCGTGCTGCAGGGCAGTGCAGAGGAAATCACTTGTAATTCTGCTGAAGTCAGGGGTGTTACACAGCACAAATCACAGCACAATGCCATCCTTGGTGTCTCAGGTTCCTCAGCACGATTCAGAAAGTAAATTCCATTAGCATGTGTAGAAATGTGTCTTTCCCATAATGATATGACTATAAACTTTTGTACTTGAGAGCGGTAGCAGAGAGACCCCTCGAAAGCCAGATATCGACAGCTTGCTTTGTGTTTAAAGATGTCAACAGAATACAATGGTTCTCAGCATCCCTATTAGTTATCTTTAGTAAGAGAGAAGAAGATTTAAAGTAAGGGAATGAGGTTTGCAATGTAACAAGATAAAGTCATCTTCTGCAGTCTAGAGGATTTCTTTAATCTTATTTTTAGGGAAGAGCTGAGGAGATTTTGCAAAACCGGCTTGTTTGGATTCAGTTCCTATTTTATCTCATCCATGAAAGTTTAGAGTTGAAGCAGGAAACAGATAAAAGTTTTGAGCAAACTGAGGTGGTTTTACATTGCTCTCATCAACCTTCTTAATCTGGGTTTGCTTTTGTAAAACCAGTTTTAATCCAGATCTCTCCTTATCCAGTCTACCAGAGCAAGAGGGATGCTTACAAAAGTTTGAAATTAAGAGACATTTTGTAATGGTAATATATTGTCTTCTAGTTTACATCTAGAAAATTAATGACTTTTTTTTTTCCATTGGCAGTAGAAGGGGCTTATAGACATAAGTAAAAATATTTCTTTTTGATTCTTTCATGAGGAAATTTCTCCCATAACTAATTTTGCCCAGGGAGAATTTCAGCATTAGACAAGGCCCTCTTTTAGTTTACAGGAAGTTTTTAGTATTTCAACCAGTATGAGTACATTGAACACAAATAAGAAGGGTAATTTTCAAGATTCAGAAGCTGTCTGCATTCTACTTTTCAGGCCCATGATCTTAATAAACAGAGAAGCTTCTCTTCATCCAGAGTGAGTTTATGTATCAATAGGAATACACAGGAAGGGGGGGAATGAGAAGTAAAATATCTTTTTTTTTTAGTTATATAGAATATGATCAGGACTCCCTTTTTTCCTCTTCCAACATGATATAAAAGATTTACCACTGAAGGTGTCTGCTAGGAACATCTTCCTGCATGATGGAATCAGTTATCTGCTCTAAAATATGCAATAATCCAATCAATGGGGGGGAAGGGGGAGGAATCACTTCAGATGATGTTTTTCTAAATTGATAATTTGTGCTTACCGTTGCAATGGTTCTGTGTGAACAGCATTCCAAGCCCCCACAACTGTCAAAGAACCACCAAACTTCTACATTTCCCAGTAGCTAAATGAAACATGAAAGATGATAGATTTTGCTGCAGTCATTCACCATGGCCTTTGATCAAGAAAAACATTTCCCTTGTGTGTCCCCTCCTTCTCTTCAGGGAGAAACAGGTAAATCAACACTCATCCTTCTAGATTGCTCTGCATTATCTGATTCATTCAATACTGCCAAATATTTTTGTCTTGTCTCCAAAAAGCTCCTGGGGAGAAACGTTACAGTCCTGAAGGACCTCGGGCCTTTTCCGAAAGGCTGAGCATTCTTAGCATTTGTTTCTACATCTCTAAAGTTCCTGCAGGCAAAGATTTACAAGCTCTGTCCTTTGCCTGATATTGTTCGACAGGGAAGCTGCTGGAAGAACAAGAAAGACAGAGAGGTTTAAAATGCCAGCAGTTAGAAGGTTATACCTACTTGTACATGTCCTTGCTATCAGGTACAGCATCTTACGGATCTGTCAATGCTCAGCTGCAGCGAGCATGTGGATTCACATCAGCTGGAACGCCCTGGCTGGCAGTCAGAAGAGGATGTGTCTGGGAAGGCTTGGTGCCTGATGGTCAGGGGACTTTGAGCTGCAAAGTCAGCCTGGTCATACTTTCAGTGTACTTGCATGGCTTGTAGAGCGATGACCAAAATCAGCTGTGTCTGCACCAGCCCCAAAGGGTGTGATTCACTTGGATCTTGCCACAGTGATTCAGAAGCAGATGAGCTCCAGCCAACATTGTTATAATTTGGAGAGAGCAGTAAAACCCCAAATGCTGGTAAGAACCATAATTCAGCAGTCTGTTTGCTTTACAGTAAAGGTCAGCTCTCTGCACCAGAGGCACACAGTAGTCCAGTGTAGGGTTCTGCCTTTTCTATTCAAAATTACATGCTCTTAATTCTTCATAAAACCATTGCCTTCCATGCCAACAGACTCATCCAAAAGTATCAATCAAGCAAAAATTTAAAACCCCAAAACTAACAGAGTGATTTCTCACTGAAAGATGGTTTTTTATTACTATTCCTCTCCTTACATACTTGGGATGCTCTCTAGCACTACCCACAGGGTACCTGCACCAGCACAATCCTACAGCATCACTCATTAAGTGCTCTAAACCCAGAAAGCCTGGGTAAACAGTTCTTCTTTTATCTCTACTGTGTTGAGCTCCTGTATTACCACAAGGAAAATGTGTTTTGATTACCAATGGAATACATGATTGTCCAGCATTTTCTATTGTTTGTTGCAGCTTAAACTGAAACCCTTCTATGGCTATCACACAACCAGACTGACTGCTTTGAGAATTTGTTTGAAAACAAATCCTCTGTGCCTTGGGCAATCTGGACACCGACACCAATGGTTAAGAGAATAGAAAGAAACTTAGGAGGGAACATCTCCCAGTGCTCACTGCCAGCCCTTGAATTACTGGGAAGGCATTCCTACAGAAAGGGCCTCCAGTCAAGTCAGTGAATGGAAGAGCTGCCTCCAGAAAAATCAATTCTGTGTGGTAAGAACCCAGTGCCTCTGTTCTGGAGGCCTTCCTTCTTTGAAGCCGAAAAATCAAATGAAGCTTCAAAACTTCATCTCATCTCTAAATTGTCACAAATCTTATTTGTGCTCTGAAAGGAAACAAAGTAGACTGAATGGGTAATCAATTGGCTGATGTGCTCTGGAAGTCCTGCAGCTTCCGAGTACAAGGAAAATCCCTTCCCTTGTCTCCAGAAGGTATTTAATTTTTTGCATTGCTCGGGGTGCTCCCAGTTTTCACAAAGAAGGGAATATCACATGCTGATACTTGTGGAATCATTTTTATTTACACATGACTAGATTGGAAAATGAGCCAGCTTTATTTCAAGAGAATAGGCAACACCATGAGGAAAAAGAAAGCAAGGATAAAACCCACACTGATTGCAAATACAATAAATGATACACAGGCACACACACAAAAAGGAAATTGAAGAATGGAATCTGACCCTCCTTGAAATGTAAACTGTATACAGATTTACTTCTGAAAATGAACAGATGTTTCTGAGATTAGGGGAAACTACTGTATAAAACCTCTACTGGGTGCCTAATATTTTCAATTCCACAGCCCACGGTTCCTTAAAGTCCACGTTTCAGAGCTCTCTATTTTCTAATGAACTGTGAAACAGTCCAAAAGAAGCATGAGTTGTTGCATCTCTCCAGTTCCTGATTTCATATTTAATCAGCATTATCAGAGATCATTTACTGGCACGAGACCCACTGATCTGTCATCTTGTTCTGTAACGTTGCATAACATTATCCTTGGCAGTCCTGGAAAGAAGAGAAGCCTGTGTGATAAATAACACACGTTTCCTCCAGCAAAATATGCACAGTCAAATTCTTCATGAGCCATCAAACATGGCTGCAGTGAATGCATGTTGCTAGACTGATGTCATTTTTTTTTTTTTTTAGATGTTGTCTGCAATGGGCAAAGAAACTGCAGAAGGAAACGTGCAAGATTTTATCTCCACCCACCTTTTGAATGGCTGGAAGCTGGAGTCTTAAACCCCTCCCTGGCTCACTGCTAAAGAGGGCTGATAATACATTTTACCCATTTCATACATATCCAGTGCCTGAGAGAGGCACTTCAGTGTAAATGTTACATCTGCTGCTCAGCCCTCAAGTACCCACTCAGGGCCAGGAAGGTACTTGATGAATTTTGGTTTTTTTAAGGGCTATTTCCAAAGAGAGTGTTATTATAGTACCTTCCCACTACAATGCCTGAGTGAAAAGGTTTCAAATAGTAAAACATATGTTATGTTGAAGTGCCAAGGGACTTGGAAGACAGCTGTGGGGATGACTGCACCTTTGTGTTTACTCACTGCCTGATGATCCAGCAGTAAGTAACTCGATTGGTGTGTGCTCTGTCTCATGCTGTGATGTGAAACTACTGTTTTCCAAACCATCAGAAGTAGCAGAACATACTGGTCCCATCTTCAAAACAGCTCCATCTTCACAGAACTGGAAAATTCAGTCAGCCTTTCACAGGTTCCATAGGTAGCATCTTTCAGAGCAGGATAGAACAGATGTTTATCCAGACACATGTATATATACAAATATACTTACATGTATATAACATGTATATATACAAATATACTTACATGTATATAATATGTATATATACAAATATACTTATATGTATATATTGTATATATTTAAACACACAAACAAGGACTCATACTGTTTTCATGAGCAAGCTTACTCTTAAAATGTTGTGGAGGTTTTTAATTAAATGAAACAAGCCAATTTGGGAGTTATTAAATGCAGTTTAGAATTTTTCATGCACCTCAAATTCGCAGTACTGGCTCCAAAGCATGTCAGCTGTGCCTGGGAAATGTGTTTGTAATATTGATGCAACAACACTGCCCACTGTTGTGGTGGCTGATGAAGAGATAAGCCATGAAATACAGTGCTCCATGGACTCCTGCAGAAACTGAACTGTGAATCTCTCATGAGTCCAGAGTAGGCAAAAAAGATACTTCTCCATTTTAAACATCTCCTTTTTACAGTAGCTGATTTCTGAAAAGTAACTGAGTTTTGCATCGTATTTATAACACTGTTGAACGTTTGTTATCTAAAGTCTCTATGGCAAGTTGATACTGTTATTAAAGAACACAATTTCATGATAATGTAACTCTTCACTGGTTTATATAGTTAAATAAGTTTGCTCCCCTATATATATTTGTCTCACTTCTCTATATATTTTTAATATTATGTATTAAAGAATAAGATCTTTAGCTAGAATTATTACACTGAAGCTGAGACATCAGCTGAAGACTGGGTGGTCCTTTATACACAGAATTAATAGAGCTACACATGTGAGCCAAAGACCACAAAAGTGTCTTCAAAACTTCAAATTACTTCAAGGAGGCTTGGATCAGGACAGAAACTGGTGGATAGAACCTAATCTCACATTATTTTAGAGATTTATTTTTTTAGAGACTTATTCAAATTATTTTAGAGACTTATTCACCTCCTTTTTTTCTCCTAGGACTCTTTGAAATCAGTACGTAGTTAAAAAATAGAGCCAGGAAATAAAAATTATGAATGAAAGAGTGTTTGGGCTATTTAGAAATCAAAACAGTGGTTTAAAACATACATAAGTACAAAGAGCACCTGGGTACATCCATACTACAGGGCAGGTGTCTAATGAAAATGATAATGTTGCTAATTTGCTCTGAAGCTTCTTGTCTATTTATAGCCTTCAAAGTACCTCCATTAGGAAGATGGGAAGCAGCACAGTTTGATTACCTTTTTATGTGTATTACATATGTAGTGCAAAATGATGTAATTGCTTGATTGTTCTTGCTAGACTTTTACAATATATATATAAACATGTATGGCATTATACATAAATCTAACAGGCAAAACAATTGACATTAAAGCCCTTATGTGAATGCACAAATGAATCCAAAGCCAAGGTGGTGCCAACTGTCTCACAATGGGATTTCCATTCTCCATGCTGCACCTGGTGTTTTACAAGTAGGGGCAAAATGGGTGATGTTTGCAAATGCCCCAAAGGCTGAAGCAGCTCACCCTGCTCCCAGCGTGCTCTCTGCTGTCAGAAACCAGCAATTAACTTGGTGGGGTTCCTGGAGTGCAGGAGATCCTTGGGATGTGGCATGTGTTGACATTCTCTGGCTGATCTAAACAGCCTCCCATCACTGAGTAGGGTATGTTTGCTATTTGAATTATTTAGGAGCTTGTTATGTGAATTATAAAGCAGCACTTTGCAGCATTAAGTCTAATATTGTATGATCTTCAATTGATTAGGTAGGCTTCCTGGATTACCTACAAAGGTTTGGATAAAACAATACAGAATCTGGCAATTTGTGTGCAGAGATGGTTTTTCAAGCCATATTCAACAAAAGGTGGGGGAAAGAAGTTTTCTCTTAGCATTTCTTCTAAAAACACTAGACTGCTTTACTTTTTACACACAAACTAATAAAGTAGGTTTGTCTGGAGATGTCTAAGGGCAACAGAGGAAGTGAGTCATTCATTCAATCTAAGAAGCAGCAATATTTTTATGAGTTTTAGCAAGTATTTTTGCAGTGAGAGCTTATGTGAGTTAAAAAATGGCATAGTCTTCCACATGGCAAGGCCTAAGGAAGAGGAAAACAAAGCATGTTGGATTTGCATAGGAGGAAACCATCAGGCCTAAGATGGAGTCAAACAAAGGTAGTGGATGGTAAATGAGATGATGTGGAAGAAAACATAAACGCAAGAGGAAAAGAAAACAGAAAGAGAAGAGACAAAGAAGCAAACCTAAGTCAAGATACAAAGAAAAGTTGAAAATAAATGAATAAAATAAAGGAAAACCACAAAGCAATATTTTCAAAGGAACTGAGAGTAGCCCATAAAGCCTCACAAAGCTTAAACAGTTCCTGCTTATTTGTTCTTTCTCACTGCTTTGTTAGTTCTGTGCTACTGGCCATCGCTTCTAACAGAAAAAACCTAGGAATATTGGCTCACTATAAACATAATTAGCAGATTTAGTGCTTCTGCCACTGCAGGGAAGAACAAGAAATCTCTGATCTTTCCCAACTGGTCATTCAGTGAAGCACAGGAATGAGATCTATCAGTCTTTCAGAATGAGGAGGAGAGGCTGGATGTGAGCTGGCCGTGCGTGCTCGAGGTCAGAGAGCCGACTGTGTCCCGGCTGCATCCAAAGCAGTGTGGGCAGCAGGGCAGGGAGGGGATTCTGCCCTCCCACTCTGCTCTCGAGAGACCCCACTGCAGTGCTGCCTCCAGCTCTGGTGGTCCTCAGCACACAAGGACATGGAGCTGCTGGAGTGAGTCCAGAGGAGGCGCAAGGATGATCAGAGGGATGGAGCACATCCTATGAGGACAGGCTGGTAAAACTGGGCTTGTTCAGCCTGGGAAAGAGAAGGCTTCAGGGTGACCTAATTGAGGCCTTCCAGTACCTGAAGGGAGCCTACAAGAAAGATGGGGTGAGACGTTCTGCAAGGGCATGTAGTGTCCCTCTAGGACTGGGATTTCCACCCAGTGAGATGCTGAGTCCAAGCAAAGTCTAATGAGCAGAAACTGGGTAATAAAAAGGTGTTACCTGGCAGAACAAGATATTTTTCTTTGTGATTGATTTTTTTTGGTTTGGTTTGGGTTTTTTTCTGTGGGGCCAAGCAGTGAAGAAATATGGCAAAGGAACAAAGCTCTGCAACATTGCAGAGAGGAGCTGTGCAGAGCTGTGGAGGTTGGTGCCCTGACCACAGCATGAGCAGACATTTCTGTGAATTAAGGAGACAACTTTCTTTCCAGTTGCAGACCAGTGCAAACTCTGTAAATCCTGCAAACAAATCGGGCTTCTTTACCCTGAGCCAGATTCAGCATCTTTCCTGAACCTATAACCCACGAAAGTCAACCTTCAAACAAATTCTCCTTTTAAAGCTGTAAAGAGCCTCACGTCATCCTCCATCATCAACAAGGGTGAGCAACCCAGACAAACAGTTATATGGCTTTTAGCCTCGTCCCCAAACACCAGGGGCTTGCGTTTCCATGGGGTGTGCCAGGCGAGGTGCTTGGGGCTGCTCCTGCGGACACCCAGGGCACGCTGGTGTGTGCCCACTGAGCAGCATCGGACTTAAACTTGATGCATCAAGACTTTCCTGTTGTTCCTTTGTATGGCCAAACCCAGAAGGGTGCTGGGGGCACCCCCTGCCCACGCTGGAGTGCTGTGGTCGTGCGGGAGGACAGCTCCCCATGCCCCCCATGCCCCCCACGCCAGTCCAGCTGGATGCCCCCCACGCCTCACCTCACACGGGGAGAGGGAAGGACCAGAGCACACCCAGACAAATCCATTTAGAGTTTCTGAAGAAGGACACTGTGAATGTCACCGTCTCCCCTCTGCTCAGCAAACAGCCCGGTACGGCCCGTGGTGTTTGTGGAGCCGTCAATCCCGCACGCCCAGGATGGGAGGGGGCGTTATAAGAGGGGGAATGAAATAAAGCAGAATAGCACAGAGCTACATCAGTTTATAACACCCACTGAATTACAACCAGCAGCCTGAAATTAACAGGGTGTAAATTATTGCATGCTACTCCTTTCGTGTATCTGCGGGTTTTTTCCCAGCAATTATTTATTTTTCTCTATTCCCTACTGTTCTGAATGCAGTTATTGACAAGTAACAAGGTATGGATTGTTATTGCTTCTTTTTTTTTGTCATAAATCCCTGTAGACATTTCCTTAGCATGAATTAAATCACAATCATGTGTCATTTATTTTGCATAAAATGAGACATAAGTAGTCTTAATCATATAGCTGTAGAAAGAACAACCACACCATTGTTTCCCATATTTGAACAATAATTCTATATTTAAACTTAAATATTATAATTAGCAGCTTTGTTTGCCTTGCTTAGAAGTAAGATAGGTAAGATTGACACCTCACTTTTGACACCAGACATTAGATTTAATAAGCATAATTTTCATTTATTTAAGTCTAGACTGATTTTTTATCAATGTATTTATTGTAGAAAGCAAATGTACATAAAGAAAGTTGGCATATTTGTGAAGAAAGCTGAAATGACTTTTATGTGTTGCTTTGTCCAACTGATAAAATACCTACTGGCACAAAAATACCCATAACGAGCTGAAATCACACCAAACTGTAATTGACATGTGATTTTAAAAAATGCTCAAAGTAATAATATACTATCTCCTAAGTAAAGATTCTTCTGTTCACTCTTTATCCATTTCCAAGAATCTTTTTGTCATGTAAATTTGCATTGATTAGTTTTTAATTTGAGTTTCTAAAAATGTGCTCTGAATACTTAATTCTGGCAAAAGTACATATTTTTTCTTTTCTTTTTTTTTTTTAATAATATTAATAACAATAATTGGAGCCCACAAATGGAAATCCTCGATGGATATTTTTTTAATACACATAAACTGCGCTGCTTGAAGGATCTTTGGTTTGGCTGAAAGACTTAAATTAGTTACTTATGCTGGGAAACGTAAATTTCCAGGGAAGAAGGAATAAAGGTATTTCAGTCCCAAACATTCTCTGCTGATGCAAGAAAACCTGCTGGTCGCTAGACCAAAAATCACGGTGTGACACACAAGTAAGTGGTAATTTAGCCACAAGTCTGATCTGTGAGCACGAGTTCAGCACGGAGCCGAGGAAGGAGAGCCCTTGGCTGCTCTGAGAGAGGAAGGGCCGGGCTCTGCAGAGGGAAGGGCATTTCCAAGGGCTCAGGAGCCAAAAGCTGCTGGGCAGGAGCTGTTTGTCCAGCAAAAGTGAACCTGAAAGCAAGGGCAGCTTTGCTGCTGCTCCCTTGAAGTGCTTTGCAGAGCCAAGAAGTGCCCCATCAGTCACAGCAAGGGGATGTGTGGGCAAAAATGAAATCACTGCTGGCATAGTGTGCTTCCAAAATTAACAACAAATCTGGAGAGAGAAACTGCCATCAGATGAGAGAGGCAAGGGGCAATAAACTAAACAAAAAGCAGTAAGCTTTGAGTTTCAGCAAGGAAAAAAAAGAAAAAAAAGAGGTAAAAATGAAATAATATTTTAGGAAAGTGTAGAATACAGGTATTTGTGCAAAGTTTGAGGTTTTCTCCAACCATACCTTACAAATACAGATTTAATATTTTTTTATTTCTATTTAAGATGTTAGAAGACACTTCACAAAGAATACTTGGGTTTGATGTATTTTTTAAAATCAATGTAGACAATTAATTTTTTTTCTGGAGATCCAAAACCTCATTTGTTTTTTATAAAATTACATTCATAGCTGTATATTTTATTGTTCTTACATTACTTTTGAAGCAAGCTTTTCATTTCTTTCCTCCTTTAAAGCGAAAGCATATCAAATATTACAGTATAAGCATAAAAACAAATCATGTTTGAAATAATCTAAAGATTAAACTTTATTTTTCTTAGTTGATTGTATTATTTGAACAATAATATTTTCAAAAAAAATTATTCATCTGCCTGATGAAAGAAAGTACCTGATACATATTTTTATTCAAATATTACTCCCGTGGAATATTGGCAACATTTTATGTTTCAGCCTAAGCTACAAATTCCTTCAGAACAAATCAAATGTCTTTAAAGAATATTTCTGTTTGAAAAGGAATTAAGCTTTCCTGAAAGAATTTTAAAGGTTGTGATATTCGCAGTCTGATAAAGCAGCACCTTTAATGAAATTCTAATTAGCAATTTCATGCACTTTGCTATTAGTCATATCAGATTAGTGCACATTTTCACAGCCTTCCTTTAATTAAGTGCACTTATTCCGAGTTTCAAACACTTTCCTTATAAGATGAAAACTGTGCTGAAACGTTATTTAGTAAACAGCAGACGTGTGAAAGTGAAGGTGGGTATCCACGCGCTGATGGCTGTTTTAAAGTGTCCCCAGCTGCACACACGGCCCTGGTGCTGCAGCTGCTCCGGGCTTTGCTTGCTGCTGTTTGTCCCTGTGCTCTTTGCACGGGCCTGGGAGAGCTGCAGGGAGGTGCAGTCCAGTTCCTCGAGGGGTTTGAAGGTCTGGAGTGGCTGCCTCGTGTGCGCATTTCAGACTCAGACAAGCGAAGCTGAGTTTGAAGAAATGCCCAGAGTCCAGCTCTGCTTCCCTGGCCGTCACCTTCCAGCCCTTCCCCTGGCACTGTCGCAGCAGGGGGGTAAATCCAGCGTGGGGACCCGCTGTTTTACCCACCCAAATCCTCAGCAACGTTCCCACACCCTTCAGTGGGAATAGGTTGGGCCTTATCTCTCGTATGAGGATATTGCATTGCAAAGGCAAGCGCTTCTGGAGCACTGTACATAACACCCAGCTCTCTGCAAGCTGATTAACTGGTGGTCAGCACTGTAAAAGGTGAGAGATTACCAACACCGCATTAATTCACAGAACACCTTGTTTTGCATGATAGGAGCAACACAGGGAGTGATTTAACACACGTAATGATAAGCAAGTCTATTATGTGCCTGTAGATAAAGAATATAACGCATTTCTTCCGCTCTCCCCAAAGCGTAGCAATAAAAACACCAACGTGATCGTTTTTCACATTTTCCTAAGTTTTTTATGTCTATGAATGTTTTCTCATTTTCCAGAGCTCGGCATTTTGTTTAGGTTTTAAATGCTCCTTCCCAAGCACCGCTCCTCAGGTCTGTCATGTTCCCGGATTTGCATTTCACTGTACTGGGTAATTGCACATGTTTTTAAACACGTTCTCTTGCTGATGTCATTCATTCAGACTGTAACATTTCTGACATTTTTAGGTAGTCCCCCAGGCCTCATAGCCCTCTTAGCAGGGTCCTTTCAGTGAGGGGTGTTTGCTTTATGATTACTGACTGACATCTCAATAACTTGGAACATATTGAGCGGTGCATATCTAGTGAGCAGCTTTTTTAAATGCATGGTCCACTTTGTCAAGTCATGTGCGAGCCATAATTTAGGCTAATAATTACCAGACATGAATGCTATGAAACATTGATGTCTACACTTTTTTCCCCCCTTAAGTACTGAATTTTAATACATTCAGAAAAGGTTTTCCTAAGGCCAAGATAAGCCCCCCCAAAAGCTCATATGGAAGCACTTTAAAAGTGATAAATGATTTGGAATCTACACTGTCTACTGATGTACGTCTCTCAGGAAAGAAAATTAGAGCTAACAGGTGTTAGATAGGGAATGGTGAAGCATTTTAATAGAATTGTCAAAATATTTGTCCCAGATGCTGACGTTAATGCATGCAACAAGAAATGTAATGCTGCACTGCCATTAAATGATTGCATGTTTAAATTTCAAGTTGATGGCAGGAGATCCTAACTTTGTCCTCTACTTCTCTGTACAGGCCATCCCTCCTGTGCTTTCCTCTATGATTTGCATCAAAGTGTAATGGTTATATGGCTCACGTCTGCATGCTTTAAATAATCCATGCCTGTCAAATTTCATTTTTTCCTCTCAGATCAGAACCATCATAACTCCTTCTCTGCCAGCCTTGAAGTCACTACAAATGTATTTGTACATTTGAGGGAAAATAATTAAAATACTCGTGAGTTAAGGGGTAATTAATCTTTGAATTATTTTCTTACTTCAAATGTGTTTACTAAACAATCTACATGAACTTGTAATTATTATGTATTTGTGAGGTATTTTCCATGTAATCACAATATAGTTACTTGGTCATATGCATCCTGTAACTGATAATGATACTGGGGGAAGGGTATGAGGAAGGGAGCTCTGCTGCCTATGTTAAAAAGCTTTTCCAGAAATCTTTGGAATTCTCCTCCGTGAGGTAGCCCAAAAAGGCAGAAAAAGCACGTCCTTTAGAGATTACTGTGATTTCTGCCAACAAAAGAGATTCAATATCCACGTACAGTTCGGCTGGGCGAAGGGGAGAGGGGGGTGCAGATAGTGACATGTTTTTATTACCTCTTGTTTTAACAGTAAATCATTAATTTAAAAGTTGCTGTTATGTTCCGGAGGAACTGAAGCAGTTTACAGACTGCTGAAAGCTCAGCACCCATTCATGCTTCAAAGACAAAAGGGAGATTTCCCTGTCTAATCTTTGCAGAAGCCCAAATAGGATGTAGCCTGTAGCCAGACCATCTCTGTAATCGTGTCAGAGCTCAGCACACATGCTTAGGCGTGTTCACACACACACAGCATTACAGTCACACGCTAATAAAGCCATTTCCCCGGCCTGGCTGGAAGCAAGAGAGCAAGCTGGGTGCTTATTGCCATTTTAAAATACTTGGGAGATGTAAACACGTGTTTGGACAAATGAACTGATTGGAAGTGAGCGCTGCAGCGGGTCAGATTGGAAATGTGAGTGAAGAGCCCTGGATATCCAGTCACAGGGGAAACCTCCTGTGCTAGAAGAGCAGGGCTGGTTCATCCCTAACTGGCATCTTATCTCTCCATAAAGCCTGTGGTTAAAAGCCAGTGCCTTTTTGGAAGCTTTTCCTTACAGATGAGATATAAAAGCAGTGCCTGCCTAACCACTTATATACATTTAATAATCCCACAGTGCTTTCCAAAAGAGGAAAATATTAACCCAGGCACCACAGCAATATTCTGCTTATTTATAACCCTCATACAATTCAAATTGAATCTGGTGTAATGCTATTTTTGACTTCCTGACCCAAATTTGTGTGTGTGTGTGTATCTTTGAGCTGTTAAGCAGATGATTGCTCCGGTCCAACGGTAGATCCATCTCTCTGGTGCCTTGGAAGAGATTTCTTAGGCTGTGTTTCAGTGAGCCTCTCCTGGAAAATGTGTCACACGTAAAACCATTGGCTGAACACGGCACAGCATCCACAGGGCCATTTTTACAGTGCACACACATCCTTAGTCTCCTATGGCTGCATCACTGCCAGAGCCCGCAGATGGAGAAAGGCTCTCAAATCCCTCTGTTGGTAAAAAGGGGAAAGTGCTCCAGGAATATTTTCCTCTCCTTTTCTCTCTACCCACAGCTCCCTTAGACAGTGTCCAGAGTCTGTGCAATAGCAAAGTGCATTGCTCTGAGTGCCAGAGCCAGGAAATCCACTCTCGTTTCACAAACAAATGAATGCTGGGCTTGTACATTTTATTTCAGTGTCAGTCCAGGTGGCTGCTATCATTTTAGAGACTTTTTTTTTTGTGTGGTCTTTGCAGCCAATTATTGTTTCCATGATTTTTTTCCTTCATTATTACAAAGGTGCAGCTCTTGATATGATAAATGCAGAAATGAGCCCAGGCAGAGTCAGATTTTGGATCCAGCAAGCCCACTGATGTGAAGTTCCACAGTCAACTGTTTCTGGTAGAGAGAACTGTTGGATGTCAGTGAGAAATTGTCATGTGTCTCTGAAAGAGCAGTCTCTCTGGGACTTGGGACTATAATCATGCTGGAGAACCCCAAGATTATACTGCTAAAGAAGAAAAGGAAGCCTTGTTTTCATTTCTGCTCCAGAACCAATTCAAAACATTGGAAATTTTCCACAAACATAAAAGGGAATGTAGGAACACATAAACAAAGTGTACAAGATTCAAATATCTTGATCAGTTCATCACACTTTGTTAGAGTTTTGAATTTATTTTTTTAATTTCAATGATTAATACACAATGAATAAAATGTCTTTAGGAAATCATAATACTTCTGAGCCCAAAAGATTTTCTAGGGATGCTCCAATCTGATACTTCACAGTGTCTGTGTAAATAACCTGTGAAGCTTTTACACTTGAAGGAATCAGCCTGCTGTGACAGAAGAATGTCACCTCAGGCCCTCTCCTCCTACATCATGCTCCAACAGAAGGGTGTTTCTACACAGGGTTTCCTTTCCCCTGAGTGCTGCTATGGATGATTCTGGCTAGACCTTGATCACTCCCTGCACCCCCTGTATCAAGGAAGCACAGTTATTTGGCTCCCTCTCAAACTGTTGTGGAGTCCATGATAAATTGCCCTGTTGAAGTAAAAAAAAAAAAAAAAAGCAAGGACATGGAAAGATGCAGTGCAATCCATAAACATTGCCCATCCACTGAGCACCATCACCATGCAGGTGAAAAATCCACATCCTCCCATGATTGACCCCATAGCTCTGACCTTCAGACTAGAGTTGGTAGGGATATTCATCAGCAGGACTAAGAGCAGGAGGTTCAGGACTAAGCTCAGCTGCCTCCAGTGGGAATGGGGAACACAGACCAGCTCCATTCAGTTGATCATCCCCCCAGCAATACCCCCATAGGCTGTCACAGGCAGCTTGCCCCTCCATTAGCAGGCAGCAGTGGTGTGAGTTCCAGTTTCACGGGTGCTTTTACCACTGATAACAGCCTTGGTAGTGAATTTCTAGTTAAGTGGAGCCCATCTGATACACTAACCTTTATAGCTGCTGATGGGGTCAACTGGGAACACTTCTGAGGGTCTGTCCCTCCCTGTGAACTGATGAGATGGGGGGGTTTATTCACAGGGAAAACTAGACACTGTTGGATGAGTGAAAGAAAAGGTGATTAAGTGTGGCGAGACATCCTTCTACAGACAGGCAGATCATCAGGGGAGACTCGGTGACCTCAGGGGCCATGAGAATACATCAGAAGTGTCTCCGCTTGCGTAGGGGCAGACACGGACCTGGGCTGACCTGCAGCTGCTGCAGAAGGAGCTCTGGCGGGCTGTGCTGGCTGGGGAACACTCCCCTCATCCCCCTGGTGTGGCAGCAGAGCTGCTCCCTCCGTGGGGCTGAGTGATCTTCTCCCAGCTCCTCTCCTCTCTGCCAGCACCGAGGCCTGCCCTGACCCCGAGATGGTTCCTGCACCATCAGCCAAACTCCCTCCTCTCCGCCCAGGAACGTGCTCGGGAGCCTCGCAGAAAAGCAGCATTCCCCCCAGACAATATTTCTTGCTCAAAGCAGTCTCTCTCCCCACAGCATCGCCACTTTCCCGGGACGGGAATGCTTTTCATTAAACACAAGTAACATATTTTCTGTCGGCTCGAGCCAGCGCTCTCTGTGCCATTCATCACTAGGCATACCTAATACATTTTGCAAACCCCCAGTTCTCCTGCCTTCTGCCTTCTGAGGCATTTCTGAAATCAAATAAAAATATTACACCCCTGTTTACTTTTAAACATGTATTTTTTTCAAAGCAAATGCATTCTGTGTTTTAAGTAAGATACCACCATGTATTTATGGGAGTTTAATAAGTTCTTCCATTAATAACATAGACAAACTAATTTACCAGAACGTGTCTGTTTTAAACTTTGGGAACAAAGAGTGGGAGTATGAAAATCAATCTTTCCTTTGTACTTGAGCCACTGACCCATTAAAGCTTTGAAGATCATTTCTTTAAGAAATTGTGAGGAGTTATTTAACTACAAACAGCAGCTACCTTCCCATTCCAGCTGCGTAATCAACCGTAATAAATTAGAGGAGAAAAAATAAAGGTTCACTCAATTTTTTTTTTTTATAACTAAAATTTCTTAATAGTAGTTTGACAAATCGGCCCAAAGCAGAAAGAAACCAGCATTCTTCCTGAGATTGCTGTTTAGCACAAGTTAAAACATTGCTTAGAAGGTATGTTTTGTCTTTAATTATGGTTCAAAAACGTTCTTAGTTGCCCAGGCTTAATTAATTTTAAAAGTTACCCATCACTAGAAAAAGTTAGCAGACCTATGAACTACAACATTGTTAATGGCTGCATGTATGAAAATGTACAGAAATTCCTTCTTGCTTGAAAAATGAACTTGTGATGGTATAATTTATTGTTAGTTATCATTAATGACTGTTTCAGAGTTAATGATGATAATATGCTCAGTTATGTAAGAGTGGAAATTTAAAATAATCTTCATCTTAAACTACTTAAGCAATCTACATGCTAAATGATTCTAATGATGTTCTAGTTATCAGAAATTCAAATGGAAAAAATCTGTGTGGAACATCACTAAAACCTGTTTGTAAAAGGCAGAAAAATGACAGCCTTTAAAAAAAAAAAATCTGTCATATGGATAATGTAAAGATGACTTTTAAAAAATACCTCTGTTGATTCAATGTTGATGGGCTCTGCTTATGGAAAATACACAACTGTTTTCAGAGGCTTCAGATAACCTGAAACAGCATTAGCATCTTCCTGCAAGAGCACAGTGCTCAAAGACACAGCATAGGAGGTTAACCCTACAGCACTTCCCAATTCCAAGGCTGGGAAAACCACACGAGAGGGGTAAAACTCAGATTATTTTTTCTCCTCTGCTTTTCTAAAGTGTTTTTACTAAATCTACCGGGGTCTTTGCCCTTCCCAAACATGGACATCAGAAGCTCCTTCCCCTGCCCGCCCAAGATATGTAGGAAAAGATTGTAAGAGAAAGAGTGCTTAATGAATAATTTGCCATTTTATGCTATAGAATATACTGCAATTCACATTTCCAGAGAGGTTTGGACACAAAATGTAACACAGTTTATATCAGGGAGTTCAGATACTGTGCCAAACACAGTCACTGCTTACACAGTACATGGACAGGTAACTCACTGCTTATTCATCTGCACAAGATTAGGGGCAGTTCTAGGCAAACTTGAAGTCATTTTCTGCCTTTGTTTTTGCCTTCAAAGTGCTCAAATATTAAGATTCCATGACCATACTGAGTAATATATACCTCAGTCATTTTCATTTCAATTAGAACTACCACTTGATTCCTATTTTTATACATACCTGTATATGTATTTCAGAGCACTTGTATTTGCTCATCAAACAGATCTGTTTATTAGTCTGAGAGATGCTCAGTCCAGCTACATCAATATGCAAGTCTTTAGAAGGTTATTCTTTGTACAAGTACCCAAAAAGGCATCTCCTGAGTAGGTGTTAGCACTTCATGTGGATCGAGGTCCAAGTTCCAAGGTCCAGTTCCTCAGGGATATTTAGAGAAGAATATTTTATTGATTGAAGGATTAAGTTGCTTTGAGGATCTGATCTGAAATCCTCAGCTTCACAGACTTCAGAGAAATGATGCCATTTATTCCTGCTATGGGTCAAGTTCTTGCCTCCAGGGCCAGCTTTGACCAGCTCAGTGTTCCCTGTCTAGGTTGCTCTAAAACTCCCCCAGTTATGCAAAGGTTTTCATTAAGACCAACCACACCTGGAATTCTCATGAGAACAGCTTTTCCCAAAGCATTTCACTGATTTATCTTACTGGAGCTGGTTGAACATATCTGCTTGAATCTTATTAATTATTAATTTTTTAGTGCTTTTGGCTAAACAGGCTTCTTGAACTTGGTTAAAAGAGTCTGGGCACACCACACTCAGACAGCAGGTGGCCTGTGAACTCTGAGCTTTCTGCTGTTTGCTAACCATTGTTCATGGTATACACATTAGTCACCCTGGAGCAGGTGTCCATCCTACCAGCAGTAAGCACCATCTTCAGCAGGAGCTCAGGGGAGTTCCGTGGAATTTCACTTGGAAGTAAGGAAAGCCCCTGCAGACCCAATAACTCCCCAGAGCATCAGTTGTGAGAAATCCACAGGAGACTTTAGCACCAAAGTTCTACTGGTGACCAGTGTGTGCACTGAAGGGAAATACCAGGAGCCAGGCAAACCCACTTTCAATTTTCCAACAAGAAAATTCCTTGTAATTAATGAAAACTGAGGATTCCCAGCACTGCCAAAACAAGTGTTCTGATTACACAGCTTATTTTAGTTCACTTTATCTCAGAACTGTGCACAAATCTATATTGTTAAGATTTGTTTTGTTCTGGTTTCTCAAAACCAAGGTGAGAGGGCAATCCCCAGTGGAGACATTTTAGTATAGTCAAATGCTGAAAATGGGAAAAGGTTCAGTTAGTGAAGTTCAGAACTTCAAAATTACACCTGGAAATTTCTTCCCTCCATTAATACTAGATCTGAGAAAGTGCCAGAAAAAAAGCATAAAATATGGTGGGTAGGAATTTCAAGAGCACCTAAGTCACTGAAGAGCTCAGGACCCCCAGACACACAAACCTGAATCCCTAAGATGCTTGGGAATAAAAGGCCATGGTAGAAATATCTTTGTTCTCCTTGTTTCCATTACTGATAAATTAATCACATGCTAAAAAAATCACCTTTAGAGCTCCTTTCTTTTGAAATCAGTGTAATTTCTCTGAAAGTACCCTTCTGATTTAGCTGGAATGCAGTCCATAACATCATCAGAAGAACACCTTTTTGTGTCAATTCATAATGTACTACGAGGTCTGCCCCAGCAACTATGTCAACATCTTCTTCACCAGTGGAGATCATGAAATACAGACAGCAATAGTGTTAAAAAACAGGCTTTTAGATCCATTTTACTTTGTTGCAACACTGCTTTGCAGATACTGAATTAGAGCCCATTTAAACCATTCAAGCATATAATCAAATTTCAGTAATGAGTTATTAATTAAGCAGGGGCATCCAATTCTGTGCTAACTGCCTCATAAACAATCGACAGGAGATTTGTGAATTTTGACTTCCTGACACTATTAAACAAATCAATATTAGGTTTCAGACACAGCAATTCAGACAGTTTTCCCTGTTATTTGGCAATCGTCTGCCTGGAATACTAATGAAAGAATTAAGAGCTGTAGATTTTGCATGTGTTCCATCAAAAAGATCCTTATCTGTGGGGAATTGGGGCCTGATTTGCATGGCAGAAGACTTTGCTTTTGTAGGTACAATTTTTCTCAATATGTCACTCATTAGTATTTATAAACTACAGAGCAGTGAAGCCTTCAGCCCCTATTCATAATGAACAGTCATATCCCTGCTGGAGATACAACTGAACAAAGCTGTTTATTTATTTATTTAGTGGCCCTTTTCCTTCTATAGCTAACCTAACCTGCAGAAAACTTGCATCTAAGGAAACCTCTGAGCAACTTACATTTTGTTTATTTTTTTGAGAGGGAATGTATATATGTGTGTGTGTGTATGTGTCCATTTATATATATATATATATACATGCCTGTATATACTCAATTACTTGATTAACAATTAGCTGTGTAAGCAATGTATTTGTTTACCTGCAGCAATTCAGTGCCTAAAAATCACTTTGCCATATCTTTCATAGATTTTTATTTTTCTTTCACTCTCCCTCCTCTCAGAATGAATTGAGGCCCCAGTTCAGGCAAGCTTTGCAGCAAGCAGGGGCTCTGGTGTTTTGCTGAATGAGGGATTAGTGCTGTGCAGAGTGCTGGGTTAACAGCACTGCGGGATGAGTCTGGAGAGCAGGACAATGCTGATGCCTCCTCCTCCAGCCGCCCTTTGCCACTGGAGCAGAGTTGAACTTCACCGAGGGATAAGTGAGTGTTTAGTTTCCATAATCACATGGTCTTTGGCCCCTTAATGAAGGAGACAGCAGGGGCCACCAGCACCTGTTGAGGTAATGGCTTTGGGAAGGAGGATTATCTGGCTGCTGGGAACTGGGCTGAGACGGCACGTGTCCGGTTCTCCTGGTGCTCAAGGGATGCTTATCCCAGGGTATCGGATGGTTTTGCTGGGATTTTCTGGTTGCTCTCTCCAGAATCAGCTGAAGCAAAAGTATGATCAAACCCTTGACCCGAAATTTCTCCTCCACTTGCATCTGTGATTGAATATTCTGCAAAAATTGTCACTTAGAGGCTGTACAGGAGGCTGTTTTCTCACACCTGTTTTCTGTTCCCCAGGCTGTAAATACATTTTTCCTTAATTTCAGTATCTCCATCTCAGTCCCAGATGCAAGGAAAATACAGAAAGGTATATTAGACTTAAAATGAAGTTAATATTTGTGTTACATACACCTCAGTTTCTAACACAAAACCAGTCCCTTGCCAACAGAAACACTGGATCTTGTTTGGTTAGCAAAATTTGTGCTGTATGTACACAAACAAGCGTCCAACAATTTAAAGGATAAAAGCCTCACTAGCATAGAAATCAGAGTGAAAATAGGTCAGAGACCAAGCCTTTGGAAAACAACATTGGCGGGTAATGATAAAAGAACTGTGGAGTGATCAGTTCCAAAGTGGGTCAGGATTCTGTCTGCAGGAACAAGTCTCCAGCATTATTTCTCCTGTGGAGTGCTCATGTGCAAGCTCCACCACAGGACCCCTTTCTTCTGCAGGCAGAGGATAAAAGGTTGCCCATGCCCCAAATAGGTCCTCATCAAATACACAGATAAATCATAATGGATTCACGTAGTCAGAAAACCTCATCACGGGACAGCACAAGGAAATTCATCTGCCTACATGTGCAGGGGGAATGTGGGGCTGAATGCATCTCGGGTCTGAGTTTTGTTTTATTTAGCTTTTCTACCAGCCTCTCTCTCCCATTATTTCCTTCTCTCTAGGATCTTAAGACATCTAACTCATTAAAAATCTTCTTTTTAATTATCTGCCAGGAAAAAAATTAGCATAATTAAGGACATTGAAATTTAGATTAACAAGCAACCTAATACATGGCACTGCTTCCAAGAAGAGAACATTTCTTTTAAATCATCATAGCCTACTCAAAGGCTTCATTTTGGTTTCTGTCTAGATTTCTGTTCAATATAGCCCTAAGAACATATTTCAATGCACTGAACATATCAGTTGATCGTTCAGCAGCACGCTTTGGGGTTTTTCTCCTAGCATCAGAGAATCATACATAGAACGGTTTGTGTTGGAAGGGACCTTAAAGCCCACCCAGTGCCACCCCCTGCCACGGGCAGGGACACCTTCCACCAGCCCAGGCTGCTCCAAGCCCCGTCCAGCCTGACCTGGGACACTTCCAGGGATCCAGGGGCAGCCACAGCTTCTCTGGGCACCCTGTGCCAGTGTTTTTGTTTTGTTCAGCTCCTTTTTAAACCACTTGCCTAAACACTGTTCCCTGTCCTGGGATCCATTTGTAAAAGGACAACAATATGAAATGCGAGTAGGTCTGAGCTTTTTGGAACTGGTGGATGTAATGTTGCCCTAAATATTAACCTTCATCCCCTTAGCAAAGGATGCTGAATCCCAGAGCTGCTGGTAGGACACTGAATTCAAAGGCTCCCTGTATCCCAGTGCTGCAATGACTGGGTTTCAGGTGTTTAACTGCAGGCAGTCTGAGTACCTGAAAATGCTATCAAACATATAAAATAAATAAGCCTGGCATAAATAAGACAGGAAAGTATGTTTTCTTATCTCACTTCTGAAAACAAAGAGGTATGTTCTTTGTTTGGTTCAGACACAAAAGAAGTGATTTCCTGAGCTCTGTGTGTTCTGTGTGTTCCCTTCTTGCCTCTTTTTCAATGATCCTTTGGAAATGCTGAAGTCACCAGTCACTTTAAGCTCACCTGCCAGCAGAGTAGAGCTGACATGGAGAGTATGTTCTGCCAGCTGAGGGATCCATCCAGAAGGTGCAGCCTGTGCAGGGTTGGATGCTGACCCGTCTGAACACCAGGGCTGTGCTGGTGGGGTTCCCCTTTTGTAGGAGATACCACAAAAAATTATGGGACAAGCACCACCAGGGACTGGCTGGGTGTTCTTTTGCTGCCATTGCATCCAGTAAAATAGGTGTGTTTGTTCTGCTATGACATGCTTCTGACAGTGGCAGTGTGATAAATGCCCTGAAAATCCAGCCAGAATCTGATCCAGAGGCGGTCCAGACCTTCTGTGTGTGTCTGCTCTGCACCCACCCAATGAGGTCTGGCACTTCTAGGTGTCCAGAAGCCCTCAAGGAATACATTTCCCCAAGCAGCAGAGCCAAACCACCCTTGGCATTGTCCCAGTGAGTCCCCAGTGCGCTGTCAGAGCCCCACAGCAGGGAAGGCACAGCAGGGGTGTGTTCCCCATGGATGCCCCACGACCCACAGGGCTGAGCTCAACCCAGTCACAAATCTTAGAGGAAACCAGGTTTCATCAGCTCTGCTGCTTTCTTTTAAGGTGAGAATATCCCTTCAGTGTGGAAGTAATATGAAGCCTGAATAAATTAAAAACGGGAGCTATGTTACACGTTACTGTCATTTAATTAACATCTCATAATGTGTTGCTTAAGGAATCAAGGCTCTATCAGGATAAAGCCTATAAGCATTTTCCCTGTTTAATCAAAAATGTAGATCACATCACATTTTATTTCTTAAAAAAATTGCACACTTACTGAAAAAGCTACGATTAAATTTTATATTAAGAGCCATTTTCTGAATTAATTCTCCTCCTAGAAATTCAGTGTCAAAGAGGAACATGGAAATTAGTGTATAAAATTTGGAAATCTACAAGGATGGATGGATGGGCTCACTTGACTTTATTAAATTTCATTCATTGTACACTGATAATGATTTGACAGTATTTATCCCTATAACACTCTATATGAGTATATTCTGACATTGCAATTTGGGTTGGTCACCTCTTCTTAGACAACCTACTGTAAGAAACTCTTTGTAGGTTTGCTTTTTTTTTCTTTTTTCTTTTTTTTTTTAACAATGGTGGATTTGAATTATTTGGACTGAAATTGTGTGTGCTATGTGCCTGCTTCTAATTAATAACCTATTTATTTCAGTCATCATCATTCAGATCAGAGGGAGGGCAAGGATGCTCTCATGTGTTTTGGAGCACAGCATGAAATTTGGATAAAGTGAGGGGAAGGAGGAACAGCATCTTTTACAGTCCTTGAGAGAGCACTAGACCACAGAGCTCTCCTGTGTGTCTGACTACTGAGTGTTTGGCCCAGGCTCACTGAAATTCAAGATATAACATTCAGAGCCACAAGGAAGAGGAGAAAGAAATGCATGGTGCAGGCTCAGGGACAGAGATTTTGGAAAAGATGTTGAGGATGTTAAAGCACAGTGTTAAAACAAAGGTGACCGAGGAAGAAATATGGATTTGACAGCTTCTGGATTTTTTCTCTTTTGACCTTAATAATAAGACAATGAATGTCAAGAAGCTGTGTTGGAATATGAAGTAAATGTAAACGTTCTAATGCTGAGAAATGTCAGGATTAAAGTTGCCTGGGAGGAGTAGCACTAAGTGCACAGACAGGACAATATGATCTTTAACTAAGTAATATTATTTTTTCTTCAAGACCTCTACCTGACTCCGAGGCTTACTCAGAGGACTAACTGGGACTGTCTGCTGAAGGAATGTGCCTGGTTACACCACGAGGAACGAGGCAGGAAGAGGAGCAGTGGTTGCAGGGTTAACACAAGTGAGGAACCCAGGAAAGTGTGATGCTCTCCTCACTGTCCTCCACAGCATCTCCCTAGGACAGCAGGCTACAGAGCTGCAGTTGTCCAGGTTGGTCTCTGTGTATTTCTGGGTGCCCAGCATGGAAAAGCCCAATCTTCAAAACTGCAGAGCACACTTACCTGGAGCTGGGACAAAGAAGAGCTGTGCTTGGGGCACACGTCACTTCATTCTGGTGCCTTCTGGAAGTGCACTTTCTGGACTGGTAACCGAAATTAATGGACTTTGGCAATTCAGTTCACATTTCTGCTCACAGTTTCACTCTGTAAATAATTTCATTGAGGTTTGTGAAGCAATTACCAAGCAGAGTGAACGTAAAGGCCACAGACTCACCTCCAAGGACATTCATCAGTCACTTCTCAGAGGATAACTGGAGTGGGTACAGTAAATTAGGGATGGAACCTCTGATCAGTAAACAAAATATAGTACTTAATATGTGCCCAGAATAAGGCCATAGCTTCTGAAGAAAGAATAGTGTGTGACTGTGTAATTACAGGCTGTGCCACCACGGGGATGCACAAGGGGCTGACTACACTTCTGAGAACCTGATGACAACCCTACTGTCACCCTTTCACGTGCAGGAAGAATTGCTGTGTGATCTCACAAGAGGTGGGTGATGCCCCTCCTGCTTGGAGGGGCCTCAAGGGTCGGGCCAATGCATGGGTGATGCTGTGGTTCCTGTTTGCTGATGCTGCCTCTTCCCTGCATGGCATCAATGGCAGAACTGTGTGCCACACAGCTTCACCTGGGGAAGGGATGTGAGCTGCTTTTATCACCCTCTTCACTGAGAGGAAAGGACAAGTTGGCCTGAAACACATATTAGAAGGCTAGGCTGATCATTTTCTAAGGGCTTAATTAGGCTATAGTAATCTGAATGTGTAGGAGTTGTGAATTACCTTATTAAATCATAAAGTGTGATTAAACTGCATTAAACTTTTGCCCTCTACCTGGCCAGACAGTACAGAACAACATGAATTATCTCACAGTAGTTCTACACATATACTCTTGGCTACTGATGTCTAATATATAATAGAAACAATAATCAGAATAAAGAAAAAGAGGCCTCTATTCTAAAAAAACCCATGCTTGCTTTAGCTGTTTTCTTTTGTTAAAATAAATTATCCAGCTACACAGGCCTAGCTTTGGGGTATCATGTAAGCTTTTCTTGAAACCCAGTCCAGGCACAAACAAGAGTCTTGAAACTTAAATTATGGGGAAACAGCAGTTCTTATGGGTAGAAAATAATCAATCTTTGCGATGTTAACATTTTTAAGTTAAGCCTTTTCAAGGCTCACTGGCATTCCCTCTGACCTGTGTGGTGCACCTGTTTGCACAAGAGAAGGTATGGCTGTAGGTAGGTGCTGTGCCTGGAGCTAAAGAAATAGGTATGTCCTTTGTGAGCTCCCTCAGGATCAGACTGTGAGGGGCCTGGTGGCTCCACTGGTCCCTGCCTGGACTCTGGTGGTGGAAAAGCCTCTTCCAAAAAGCTGCCCAAGACTTCTGCTCGTAGCTCTTGGCAGGTCCCCCAGGTCTCTGCCTGTGGTGTAGGAATGTTGATGTTTGCCCAGCTGGGGCCAATCTTGCACTGATGAGTCCATGAGAGTCTGAGAAGGACTCAGTCATTCTGACTTTGAGAAAAAGATACCAAACAGGCATTTCCTTGGCAGGGTTGTCTTTCCTGATGCGTTGATGGGATTGTCGTTTTGTGAACACAGTGAAGAAAAACCTCTTTTCTGTATTCCAGCACAGTTGTTTCACTCCAGAGGGAGCTCTGCAGTTGTTGCCACCTCAGTGTCTTTGGTAGGACACCTGGGAGTGTACCAGGTGATTCCTGCCAACAGCTGCCTGAGGAGCTCACCACACAGTCCTGGGGACATCCTGCTGAGCAGGACTACTGGGTCTCTCTGCAGGTTCAGCAGAGCTCTAGAAACTCAGCAAAACTACTGTTGATCTGAGGCTAAACACAAAAAATTCTGAGCTTGAAAGTCAGAGGCCAGAAAAATGTTAGTGAAATATTCTAATAATATAACTATTGCAAAGGTACCAAAGTTCATTACAGATAAAAAGCTGGCTAAATAGATTCACATATATCCACATTTGTAGCAAGGAGTACTAGCAACTTGGGTACACCTCCGGGCACTCAGAGCTGGTTTGGACAGCTCTGGACCATTAATGGTTGCTATTTAAATATCTAAAATCAATGGAATGGCAAATACAAAGCAAGTCAAGCTACCACACTTCAAACAAGATCTGGACATACAGGATGACCCCTAAAAGCAATATATCATTGTTCCAAGAGTGACAAACCTTCTCCTGGTTTGTTAATCACAGAATCTGTTTGTTCTAGGCCAGGTTGGATTGGGTTTTGAGCAACCTGGTCTAGTGGAAGGTGTCCCTGCTCATAAAAAGGCTTTGAAAACCTAGAAAGAGACTCTAGAAAGAGTCAGATATCTCAGGAGGATAGTCTTAAAATACAAGCTGTTCTATATCTCCCAATAACTGATTCTTTAAAGTAAGCCTCCAACTTCAGTTACAGAGTTGTGCTTCTTATAACATTATTTACACAGCAGTACAAATGTTGGCAGGGTGTTGCAGATGACTATAGACAAATACCTTAGAGAGGAGGTGGTTTAAGTCTAAGCAACAATCAATATAAATTCAACCTTTCTGTAGCTAATGACAGTTTTTAAATGAATACCTCATTTGAAAAAAGGAGGATGGTAACCCACCCTTGGTATTGAATTTTGTTGATAGCACTCTCCTTGGCTGATAAACATAGGTCTCATCCTGGAGGAGTGTGCACGTGCATTAAAATGTTTGGAATCTTCTGGCTCACCCAGCTCTGACACAGCACTCGACTCGCCAGGAATGTTATGCTTTGCATGAGAAAGGCGCATCTTTTGTGGAGCTTCGGAGATTGCCTTGTTTTAACAACATTTGCAGAAACAAACCGTGATAACGATCACGCCTCATTGTGCATGAATAACCGCACTTTTCACGCTTTCGTGGGAGTCTGGGAAAGGAAGGGGACGATCGTAGCTGAACGAGGGAGACACCCAGCCACGTTCTGCAGGAATCATGAGCATCAGCCTTTTGTGTTCACAGCAGGACACAGGTACAGCAGAGATGAATCTTCCAGTGCCTGCCTAATCCTGGAAGAACCTGAACTCTTGAGGTGCCTTGCAGTTGAACTCGGCCTTCCACGTGCTTTGGGTTGTAGCTCTGTGCACACCCAGCACAGCCCCACAGCCCCTGCAGCTCCTGCTGAGCTCAGATATGGCTGCAAAAAGGCTTTGTGGTCCCCGGTATTTACAGTGGCTGAGTCTGCTGCCTCCCCAACCAGACTTTTGAACAATAGCCTGATGGTTAGGGAGGGCAGCTTGGGTCCTGCTCCCAGGATTTTGGATAGGTCATATCCAGTAAGACCTTACTGTAAACCACAGGGGCTGAGGGCAGTACCAGAGTGTCAGTCCCTCCTACGAGGTGTGTGCCCAGCCAATCAGGCTCTCTCTGCCTCATCTTCCTGGGCAAAAGTGTGCAAGAAGGTGAGCAAAAATCACTTTTGCATATCTTTGTGCGTGGTTCTGCCCTGGCAGCTTCATCTCAGCCTAAAGCTGGACAGGAAAAGCACTTTTGGGGCTGGAGGGATGTCAGTTCCCACACCTGAGCAGACCATATGGAAATGCATTTATCTGTGCAGCCATCACACAACGTCTGTTACACTGCTCTGAAAAAAAATAAAGGTCCTTTCACTTCTGGTAAAGTCTACTTGAGAACTGAGACCTCTCAGGCTGTGGTGATACAGCTGATGTTATGCCTCAAGGTATGAATGTAGGAGGAGATTTTCAAGGGCAGAGGGGAGTTAGCCTTCCAGTAGCATTTAACTTCTCATAGGATATGAGGACTAGCTTCTAACATGCCTTGGAATAGCATCCTCTTTGGTATTGTTTATTTGACTCATGCCCCTTTCAGGAAAAAGGAAAACAATTCTGATCGTTTAGAAAAACACAATTCTGAATGGATTCTGAAGTTTTGCTGAGCATCAAACTTTAATAGAAAAATCTTATTACTTTAGAGTATTTCTTGAGCCTGTATCAATTCCAGACTCCGTGCCACTGTACCACAGCCCTGGAAAACAGCTCACAAATGTTAAAATAACCTGGGAGAAATAAGTGAAGTAAGGATGAAAAAGAGCAGTGTTGGGCTGGGGGGTGTCTGCACAGCTCCCACCTCCCTCTTGCTCTCACATGTGGCTCATGATTAACATTTGGCTCCGTGATTTGTTAGCTTTTTCAGCACAGTAGTAGAGTGAACATTAATTGGGCTAATTATTGTGAGCTACAATTTAACTCAGTAATCAAACCCATAAACCAAGCATTATCAAATTTATAAAAGCAGCATGCCCAAGTGCACTCAGTGATAATGAACTTGCTGAGTCAGATTATTCCCTTCCCACTGTTTATAGTGTCAGAAAGTGATTTGGACTGTCTGGCATTTAGTATTTTCCACTGCTGTATTACATGGAGAAGAAAAATTGGCAATACTCAGGAACAGAATCCTCAATGAGCTTATTTTTTTAACATAAAGCAGAACCTTCATTTTTCGCTTGCATGTTTTAACTCTGCAAGGCGAGGTTGTTTTTACTTCTACTCTAATGGCAATGAAACCTTTCACTGCTTTGTGTACCTCAGTCCCTTCCTCACAATCATCTTTGGGTAAGACAAACGAGAATCTGGTATCTACAAAACTTCATTTCTACAGATCCAGTAAATTTTGGCCTCTTTTACACAGGTCAAATGTTGTGCCAACAGAAGCAGGGCTGACTTCCTAACATTGTTGTATTAACATACCTCAATTTTAGCCTGGGGGAGAGGGAAATGATGTTGTTTGGAATGAGATGGTAATTTACTTTCCATGCTTTCTCAGTCCTAAGGCATCTTTTCAGGATGAGACAGCCAGCTGTGTAAATTGAAATTGGTGAACAATCGTCCACTGGAGGCTCTAACATCTGAAAAGCAGAGTTATACGCTCTTCTCCATCCATGTAGAATATGGTGTTTTCATTTTACAGGGATAAGGGATTTACTGTTAAATTAATGGACATTTCAAACTGCAGTGGCAACACATGTTGCCGCCTGCATTACTGGGAAATAAGTTGCATCTGTTCAAGTTATCACTTGGAAAGAAAAGCTTCCGGTTTCTGTGTGATGGCATGAGAAAAATAACACTCTCTACCCCTGTGCCAGGGGAAATGAGGTCACAGGCTCTGGCCACATGCCTTGCAAGTGGATATCTCATGTACAAGTTCGGACAGGCATTAAATTGGTTACGCTTCAACTTCTGATTTTTGTTTTCATTAACATCTGCACTCTTGAGTGGCCTGAAGCGTTTTGTATTTTTAAAGCCTTCTTTGGTAAAGCTGTGGAAAGCTGATCCCAAATTCACGTTCATGGCCCTGGATTTTCAGGTCATTCCTCACAGCAGAGCCTCCATTCTGCTGCCTCTCCCGTGGCGTGACACCCACACCCCAGTGGATATCCTCGCCTTCACAGCCTATCTTCACATCAGGGGTTTTAATTCCACTTGGCTAAGTCATGACATCAGTCTCCAGAGTGACTTAGACCTAAGTGCTTCTTGACCAAAAGGATTAGAAAGCTACCAAGCTACAAGCCACACAGCTCTAAGGATTAATGGGAATTTGCCCTACACACCACAAAAAGTCTACATACACTCCTCAAGGTTTGAGTGTGATGGTACACTGATTCCTGAGCTTATTCCCTGTCCTCCTAAGCTGAGAACAGGATCAGTAACATGTCTTGTTCTTTTGCAGCAAGACAATGCATTTTGCAGAGAGTAATTCTGGTGGTTATGTGTATACAACTGAGGAAAAGTTTAAAAAGAAACCTAAAAACTTTGATACAGGTGTCCTAATCTGCATGGCAGGACAACCTGATCTCCAGTGGTGCTGGCACTGATACAGCTGTACATTTACAAGCTGTTGGTGTGACGGAAGTGTATTGAATGTAGGTGAAAAATAAGGGAAAATAATTGTGAGGCCAAATAACTCACGCTCTTCAATCACTATGAGGAGTAGCACAGGTGTAATAATGAGTCAGCTCCTCTTTCCCTTCAGAGAAGTAGAGTCACAGAACCATAAAACCATTTAGGCTGGATGAGCCCTCTAAGATCATTGGCTCCAACCCTTAACCCAGCACTGCCAAGCCCATCACTAAACCACGTCCCCAGGTGCCACATCCACACATCTTTTACATCCCTCCAGGGATGGTGACCCCACCACTTCCCTGGGTGGCCTGTTCCAATGCCAGACCACTCTTCTAGTGAAGAAATTTTCCCTAATATCCAATCTAAACCTCCCCTGGTACAATTCGAAGCCATTTCCTCTCATCCTTCCACTTGCTACCTGGGAGAAGAATCTATGTCCTACCTGGTTCCAATCTCCTGTCAGGGAGTTGCAGAGCCAGAAGGTCTCTCCAAGCCTCCTTTTCTCCAGGCTGAGCCCCCCCAGCTCCCTCAGCTGCTCCTCATTGGATTTGTGCTTTAGACTCTTCACCAGCTTCCCCTAGTAGTGCTTTCTTCTTTTCTACAAGCTAAAGGGTACATTTTTCAGTCCAGACTAGAAGGAACTTGCACTGAGAAGAGATGAATTTTGCCATGACCCATACTTTCCTACAAAAGTATTTCCTTTTATATTAAAGTATATCACTGAAGCATTCAGAACTTCTGCTGCAGCTCAGGGTGAGCAAGCACTGCTCTAGAAACAGGTTCACAACTCATTTAACCTGACCATAAATGTTTATATATTCCCTCCTCTTTCTTTTTTTGCCTTTCTGGGCTTAGGAAAAGACCACATGGTAACACTGTTACCTTGTCAATCAGGTAACAGGCTGTCTTTTCCTATTTAGGCGTGGTAGAAGGTCATTCTGAGGAGTAAAAGACAGGTTATGTCCCCAAGACCCGGCAAAGCACTGGAAAATAAGCCCCATACCTTGGAAAATTCTTCTAAGTATCACTAAAAATGATAAATCCTAATTTTCTCAGGCCTAATCCTGCGATATATTTTGTACACATAACCTCCAAGGTCAAAGGAAGATAAAAGACCTGGAAAAATACCCCAAGTCCGTCACATTCCTCATTGTTTATTCCTTCTTCGATAAAGGAGTTTCAAGAAGCAAAAACATATAATTAAGACTTAACTGATGCTCCTATAATAACTGCTTTTGATTTAGGAGATAAAATTAAATTAGCAGATAAGCTCTTTTATTTCTGCTCAGCCAGTAGCATTCTAATATTCAAATAGGGTGTAACTCGTCCCTTTAAAAGGCACAGTAACAAAAACAAAGTGGAAGGCAGTCACTTATTAATCTATGTTTTTGTGTAGCTATCTGGAAACTCTGCTTTGCTGTCATTATTTAAAACTCATAAACAAGACACTGTGATTCTTGAGACTGGAATTCATGGGAATTGTCTAAACAAAACATATTCACTCCTCTTATGTGTAACCAAATGCATAAATGTTGTTGTCTTTTTATTCTTTACAGATGGTTTGTATCTCCAGAGATTTATAGAAGAATTCATAAATTGGCATCACTGGTATGTCAGAAATGTGAAGCAGCCTCTGCTCTCATTGTTCCCTGACTGTGAACCTGCCGCTGGCTGAAAGGGTTTGCTTAAAACATCAAACCCTCAGCACAGCCCCAGTGTGATCACAAAACAGACCCTCCCCTCTTCGGGGACTCCTCAGGACTAAATATACAGCCTGATAATTAAGAATTGTCATTCCTTTGGTTGTCTGTTTCTACACCATTTCAGCCTCCTGGCCTGGCACTGCAGCCTGACAGGAGATACTGATTAAATAACTCAGAGGGATGATTGTAACCAAATGCTCTGATGAGTGAACCCTCCAAGAGCTCCAAAATCGTAAGTGAGCTGGTGCACTTGTCATCAGGAGCTGTGTATTCATCCAACAACGACCTGTCAACTTGACTTGTTAGTGTGGCTGATAATACTCCTGCCTTTGCCTGCTTAGAGAAGAGCAGGGAACATCCCAGATGCTTTTGAATATCTTAGGAAGAGCATCAGGGGGAAAAAAATTATTCCACTTTCGCTGAAGGTTTGTGGAAAGGTTGGGAATTGAATCCAGATTTCCTGATTGCTTATATGGAGCCTTTTTCACAAGACCAGCCCCTCTTTTGAAGCTTGATGTTCTGGTCTTTCTCTATTTGACAGTCCTTTCCCTTGTTCTCATTTGTCTTTCGGATGTGCTGAGAGGCTCATGTGAAGATTGCTAAAATCACAGTGCACAGGATTTTATCAGACATGATTCTTTTAAAACCTGTGCTGCATGTATGTCCCCTCTGGAAGAGCAGCTCGCTCAGAATTTATCCAAACAAAGCCAAAAGAAAGTTAGTTCTGAGAAATTCCCGAGACATGTATTATACACCATTATGGTGTCACCATGCTTTCCCTGCAGAATTAATGATTATCTCTTTCATACATTTCCTCCTCCTTGGGCAAACCCAGCAGCAAAGTGGAGAAAGGGGTGTAAACTCAGCATTTGTTTCAAGAATCAGAGGGACATTCAATACTGTGCACACCATTTACAAGAAAAATATCTTTTGAAAGAAGATATTCCTGAAATATTTTCCAAATATGTTTAAAATTTTGATTTACCTGATTTTTTAAATGAATTTTCTCCCATACATCTGACCTCTTAAAAAGCACCGTCCACAGATCTCAGATGCTTTATGATTTGTTTTGTCTCCTAAGGAGTGCATTTGCCAAAATGATTCCTAGGTGTTTGTTGACCTTACACTCTGCATGACTGTGGGATGATTTGCTAAGACTTTAGGAGATTAGGACCAGAGCCTTAAACAGCAATGGACTGGACAGTGACTCATAAATGTGAAGGGGCATGGCCAAAGACCATAATCCATCCTGGATACAAAACATACCTGGATTTCTGTGGCCAAGTAGGTGGGATGTCATTTCCTCTTACTCTCATGGTGAAACAGCGCTTGTCTGGCATGGGAAGGTACCAGACCATCCAAGTGGAAAGGGAAGTCAAGGCAGATCCAAAACTTCACTCTACTTGGACCTCAGACATGTCCAAGATGAGGCAGAAACAGCCTTCAATTTTCTCTCTTTGTTTGGCACTGCTGGAGCCCAAAGATTCTTTTCTTTCTGGATTCACTGATTCCTCATAGACACTCTGATATTTTAGCTATGGCAACACTTGCAAGAGCCAAGAATCCACTTTAATTGAGGCACCCCGAGAATCAAGAGGCATGTGAGCAGCTGTGAGGGAGTCCACGGGACCAGAACAGAGCCAAATCCCAGTTTCTTCTCTGAGATTCCAGGGAGCAGGGACGGAGCTGGATGTACAGGGAGGCACAAGCTCCACACGGGAGAATGCAGAAGGAAGAGCCTCGGGGGAACCTTTGATGAGAGAAAACAATCTAGACATAAATAAAGACTTCAATGGATTTGTCCCTTCATTATTTTGGAGCCTGATCCAAAGCTCCTTTAAGTCAATAGGAGAGCTCCAGCTGGGGTTTAGGTGAGGAACTGAGGGTGCAATTTTGCACACAGCTCATGTCACTTGGGAATATTTCTGCACTGTAGGGAAATATGCTTGTTAAAGCACTGAGCTGACACTGAGAAGCATTCAGCTATTGTAGGATATACTTTCATTGAGCTGCTTGTTGCTGTCCAATAAAGTAAAATATAGGAAAGCCTTTAGTGTTTCATCAAATTCTTGCTCATTTCAAAGAGGACCAATATTTCTGTGTCTGGCTCACATATTAAAAACTTTCCCTGCATATTAAGTTTCATTTTTTTGGTCATGGGCTTAGCTTCAGATCTTTCTATGACTTTTACTAGGGGCTATTTTTGAAGGATTCAAGTCTGTTTTGCCAGTATAACCTTCAATTTCTAATGAGTGTTATTTCAAAAGAGACTTCTCCACTGGTAGGTAACAGAAAATAAAGTTACCTTGAAATTTAATAAGCGTTATTTACTCTGTATCTACTAATAAATCCCATCATACATCCTTCCTTCTAAAATGCTAGAGGTTATGATCTCTTCCTATTTGGCATTCAGAAGTTAAAGAAACATTTAATTATTTCACTTGGGGGAATCAGACTTTTCTTTTTTTACCTTTTGATTTTTCATTCATATGGCCACAGTCTCATTTGTGACAGTAACATTGTTACTATCACCAATTTTAAGAAAGATTTTTAAAATACTGTATTTATTCTTCCTTTTCAGTCAAACGTTCTCCTTCCAGTATTATGGTGATATAATCATATTTTCATCATAACATACAGATGTTTCATTCACTCTTCACTTCCCATTTCTTCAAGGCCCAGCACAAACCTAATTACAATTTTTGCGAAGGCTTTCCCTGAACATCAGTAGATTTTAGATAAGGAATAAAGCATGCCATAAATTCACATACATATGCATTGTGTCTGCATGTGTCTATATAAATCACTTGCAAACTGTGTTGGATATCTTGCTAAATGTGCACTGCTGCAATTACATATTTCTTTTCCCAATACATGGATATGTGCTGCAATAGCCCCTTCACACCAACAAGCTTTTTTAAATCAATAGCAGATATAAATCTGTATCCATAGTTCCAGTGACCCAAACACGTTGCTATCATCCATAACAGGGTTTTTGGTTCTTTTTTTGTTATAATAGACCTTCTGGTTGTATTTTTAACATTCAAATATGTTATAATAATTGCCCTGCAGTACCTGGGAGACAATTGAAATGAAATAAGCACATGGAATTCTGTGGTATGAAATATTTCTCCCCTCAATCTACAGGGAACCTTTTAGTGCTGTTTTACTGTCAAGAAATACATAAGCAACTTCATCAGTTTAAAGAATTTTTTTTTTATTTTTAAATTATACAAATTGGGTATCTTTGGAGAAGTTCTGAAAATGTGTATGAGGAACCAAAAAAAGGTTGCTTACAAACAATAATAACCAGTATTTGCCAAATTATTTTCTGTTCACTACTGCAACTCAAACTATTTTTATTTTCTTAAAAGTAGAAAAAAATGTTTCAGCCCACAGTTTCTAATTCCCCCTTACATCACTAGTTAGATATTAAATATATTAGGCACATTAAAATGTAAACATCAACCCACTGAAGCTTTCTCTTTTGATCATTTTAAATTTCACTATTAATACTTTAATTTTCCTTACTCTGTGTGTGTGTGTGAGTATATGAGTGCATGCATGTGCCTCTGATCTGGCTTATACACTGTACTAAATTGTTCAGTAAATACTCTGCAGCAGGATAAGGTCTAACTGGAAGAAAATTGTTGTGAGTTACAGGAAATTAAAAAATTCCTGCAATACCAACCCACTACTCAAAGTCAATCTGTGGTATCCCACAATCCACTTGGCTCTGAAGTCAAGCCAGAATGATTTTTGAAGAGTAATTTCAAGCCTTATAAAGGGTCACATCATGTATTAAAGCCATATTTGCTTCTGTGTTTTGTAAATTTTGAACTCATTACTAAACCTTTGTCTCTTGTGCTGTACGTCTGGCTCTGAACTCTCCTTCATCAATCTGATCCCTAAAACTCCAACAAAAACAGGCAACACATTTTGCATGTGAAAAAGTGGTAAAACAGAAATACTTACAATCTCAAGGTGCCAGCATTTAAGGAAGGCTCTAAGAAGCTTATCTTTTGTCGGTACTTTAGATAGGAAAAGCTCAAGCAAGAGGTTGTCCAAAACTGCTGTTTTCTGACCACCTTTGGGAAGTGCTGAGTGCCCTCAACTCCTGTTGACTTCACAAGAGATTAAGAGAGCTCAGCACCTCCCAGTATCAGTCCCACAGATATATATCTATATCTGTACACATACATACATATATATATATGTATATCTATAAAATGAACTGCTAACAAATAGTGGATCACCTCCTCTTTTCCTTGCCCAAATTCCCCGTGAAAGGATCAGACCCGAGGTTAGAGGTAAAACCATATGCAATTTACAATAAGCAAAACGTGTCTATAAACAAAATACAATTGGAAATCTGGGAATCATTTATACAGGGAGTGCTGGCAAAGTGCAGGCATATGTGTACAAAACAGTGCAGCACCTCCACAGATTTCAACAGTTCCATTCCTGAAGCTGCTACACTGAGCCTTTGTCATAACCTGGGGCTGAGAAACAACACACTGTTACAGACAAGGGTTTTACCCCCCCAGCACATCCAGAACTGGGGTGGGACTGCACATCTTAAAACCCAGCAAAGCTGTGTGCACAGCTTGGGCTTTGACTCTTCTAAGCTCTTTTCTCCTGAAGCGAATGGTCATTGATCTGCTCTCACTCAAGGCTACCCACAGTATTTCATTATGTGCCTACATCACATATTTACACTGACTGCTCTAAATTCCTCCTGTTTTCCCCGAATTCTTTCTTTTTATCATGATAATAGTCCTGGAGTGAATCAGCTAAAGAATTTGGAGCAATCTAAACAGGGATTCAAGGAAAACATCCAGTAAAATGTTTGCAAAATTAGAATGAGGTGCAGCTTGGGCAGGACAGCACACGTGAGGAGCCACAGGGGAAAACACCCCATCATCATGTGGCTTTCACTGTCTCTGCCCCATGGATGGCCCAGCCAGGTCTGACAGGAGTGGGAAGAAAGAAGGATGTGCTTTGGCCCTGCTTGCTGCCCCGTGGAACACATTCTTAGGGTCAGAGCTTGCCAGACAGTCAGCAGAGGAATACCCACTGCTGGTCTGGAAGGCACACAGACTTTCTTGACCTGTCAGGATGTTCTAGGACAGCTGCACAGGTACCAGTTGGGTCTGGATGAAGCTCTGAGCTCTACTGATGCTCCAACGTGTCAAAATGCACTAGGCCAGCAGATAAGGGCATGTGTTCCCCATGCCTGTGCTGCCCTTTCTCTAGCCCTTCAAGCTCCAAGAAACCATGGGGACTTGGCCCAGTGGCAACACTCAAGCAAGGGCAAGAAGGTCAAGATAAACAGGGCAGAAGAACAAGAGGAGAGGATTTTTTTAATGTCCAACAGGACACTGAGATGGAGGCAAGAAGCATCAATCCCTGTATTTCAGCACTGGAAAGTGATTTCACTGCTGTGAAGAGCTGGTGAAATGGCTGTGATACCACTCTGTCCCTGTGGGGAGTGGCTTGGCTGCTCAGTGGCCCTCAAGTTGCCACGGATGGTGGGAGTTTCTCAGCTTCAACAAATGCAGCATCCCAGTGAAGCTGGCTCCTTCAGAAATCAGATGGTTTGGAAGATTCTAAACATGTCTCAAAGAAGCAAATATACAGTCAGTTTGGATCAGAAATCAGACCTTCACACTCATCTACACAGGAAAACAAGGGTCTCCAAATCTTCCAAAAATTACACATTTATTTCTCTACACATCCTCTTCCACCTCATCTTTGCTGAAAAAACAGGGAAGCCAAATGGATTAGAATATAATCATTATCCTCTCTTTATACATTGAACATCTATTCAGAACACAGTAATAGCTAACTCACAGGAGCAGTTTTAGGATATTTGTTGTGGCACTTTCTTGTTGTGGAGATGGGTACTGTAGGAAACACAAATTATATTCATAGAAAGAAACTTAGCTTATATAAATATTTGCACAATATATATTGATTCAGCTGTGATTTCCTCCAATGAATATTGGGTGCAAAAAGAAAAGCAAAAATTAACATGGAAAAAAAAGGCAGTTTGCAATGAGGCAGGGGCAGTTCTACCATAACTGTGGTTAGGATTGTTTCCATTATAACCCAGGTTTCCACTCCCACTGCTACAAATTACAATAAAATATTTTCAGCTTCAGATACGGCATATATGGCCTCTGGCCAGGAAATTGTTTGGGCAAATTTTAGGTCATATGTCAGACATCAAATATTTTTTTTGAAAGTGAGTCACAGTTTGTCTATTTCTATTCTCACTATTTAGTCACACCATAAATAGCTGCTGTACCATGAGGCTGATCCAGAAAACATAAAAATATATTCCTGCACCTAAGATCAAGTCAGATATGAAAATCTTTTCATCATATTTTCAAATTCCCTCTTATGACAAATTCAGAAATACAAGATTGATTAATACATAAATCTTTGAGATTTACAGCTAATGGGAAATTTGCCATGCTGATGAGGTATATGAAAGCCTGTTTTATCAGAAGTGTCAGTCTATAGATCTGTGCTATCACTACAATACATGTCTGTCTCAGGGCTGAAGGAAGGGGACTGTCCTTGGGTGTTTGGAAGAGCACGAGAAGATGAGTCACTTTTAAAACCATAGTTCAGGTATGTAAACTACTGGATGTATTAGCATTGGCAAAAAGGCAGTTTGGCTCTCCTGGGCCATGTATATAGAAATGTTTGTCCTTCTCAGTCAGACATCTAATGGCAGCATATTGGATTATATTAATGAACAGCCTTAAGCCGGATGATGGAACGGCCCTGAAGGCTGGCTCTGCTATGGGAGCTTTGAAGGAAGGGTGTCTAGATCAAAAGCAGTGACTTTGGGACAAAATACTGGCCTCTATTGACACGAATGAGAATATTAGCACTGAGCCTGTTCAGCCCAGGTTTGCTGCCTGCCAGTCTGGCTGTGCCTGCCCTGCATGGCTGTGCCCACCCTCTGCAGCCCCACTGCTGGGCACTGTGCCCTCTGCTCTCTGTGTGGCAAAGGAGTCTTGGGCTGGGCCTCTTGTTCTGGAGAAATTCATGGGGACAGAGAGAGCTTCAGCAAATGCCAGTGGATGTTCTGGATCGGGACAACTGGGAGGTCAGCACTGGATACAGCCCCAGAAAGCGTGTCCAGGGCTGACAGTCCTGCAGGACATTTAAGGTTTCCAGTTTTTCACTGTACATTAAATGTGTTTCCTCTTTCTTATGAAACTAAACTCTAGAGAGAAGTGGATTTATATAAATCCTATCTCTACCCCATTCTAAGAACTTGTGTACTATAGCTTTTTTCTGTAAAAGAATTCCTCTTTTTAATAGTCCTGTGGGTCAACGTGTAATTCAATGAACTTTAAGCATGACCATGGAGAAAGATTCATGACCAAGGTTAAATTTTTCTTCACAGTGGAACATATGCATATCATCATGTGGAATTTGGGCATTGCTATAGTGACTAACATATTTGTGGTACTGCTCCTCCAGGAATTTGATTCCTAGCAATATAAGATCAGGTTCATTTGATGTTTATATTGAATTTTGCCATTGGTTTTGCCATAATGGAGTAGCTTTTGATAATCCATTACACAGTTTCTGGAAAGTATTCAATGCTAAAATATCTTTTTATTAAGCTAATGAAAATCACTAGCCTGATATAAAGAGATGCAATTATGAAATCCACCTTGGAATAGCTTGACATCTTTCATTTCATCCTGGTAAAATCACAGTGCAGCCATAATTTAAATAGGAGCCATCCTTTTAAAGGGTTGTGACTGAATGTTTTAGGTTAGCTGTAAGTTTTGGGAATACCTTAAGGAAGTCCCAAATGCAAACTGATACATAACACTAAAGTACCAAGCTTACAAAGAATCATTAAGAGTTTTTTCAAAAAAAGAGCAAGCAGATTAATATATAACAAGATGATGACATTTCTATATGAAATGTGAAGACACATAACTGGTCAATCTCCAATTTTCAAAAGCCATTAGAAAAATTCTCTGCTTTTATCCTACTGAAGACAATATAGTTCTAGTCTAGCCTAGGAGTCTGTACTATGAGGCAAGTTGGACAATACACAGACATGTATTATTTTTCATTTGTCTTTTTTAAATAGTCTTTTGTAATAACTTAATACTCAGCTTCATTGGAATCGTGGATTACAGATTTTGATGCCAAACACTGAAAATTAGTTCTGCTGAAGATGAGTTTGATCAAAATTCTCATTGGACTTCAGGGACACAGGAATTTAGTCCTGGGTTAAAGCACCACCAGAATGAAAGATGCTGGAAACACATGCTGGGATCTGAATTCCAAAAGCAGCCCATGCTCCACTTTTAGCCATGCAGAATTTACACTGTTGACTCACCAACTGGAGCATAACCTAAACTCCTGTCACCTGATTCCTTCCTTCTTTCACATTTTAGGTGCATGGAACTGACATAATCCAAGATTTGGAGCCAAATAGAGTCACATTCTCCAGCAACACATCACACAAACCTCTGTGTTAATTAAATGGGGTAGCCACCTCCACTCCTTTCTGATGGCAATTTATGGTTCTTTCACCAGCCCTGCCATTTCAACCTCCTCCCATACCAAGGAGCACAAAGTGTCTGCCTGTCCCCTGCATACCAAAAAAACCAGAAAAAATTAGGTTTTGTGACACTTTGTTCAAGGTAAGGAGTCAGGGATAGATTTTTTTCTTTTCCACTTAAGTCATCTCATGAAAAAATGTCTTTGAAAAAGCCAAACTTATTGAAACATCTTCCAAAACGATGGTTTGGGTGTTTTTGTACTTGAAACCACTTTTAATTACACAATTTCCTTCACTTTTATTGAAAAATAAGTGTTGAAATTCAGTATGAAAAACCTTGTGTGCATCCAGAATAATTGTGTCCCATCTGGCCAAGAGAAATACTTTTATCCACGAAGTTTGTTTTTTCAATTTCTCAGAATTTCAGATAAAAAATACTCCGAGTATCCTTTTATTTACACAGTTTTGAAACAATAATTTTGGCTTGTTTGTTTTGGAGTTACCAGCAAGCCAAGAAAACAGCCTTGTTCTTGGTGATCTCCTCACTGTGAGATGGCAGCATGAGAGGGAAACTGCTGCTGTGCAACGTGAGAGATGAGAAATCAGGGACCAGGACAGAAATTAATGATAAGGACTCAGAAGCTTAGAGAGAGGAAGGAGTGAAGGTGCAGGCAAGGAACAGGGAGCAGGACACTGTTTGCTCTGGGGTTCTGCCTCTTGCTGAACTGGTAGGGTGCACCCAGGGAATCTCCCAGTGTGGAGGATAATGGAACTAGCTTGGAGCCCAGAGGCAAAGAGTAAACAGTAGTACAAAGGCCCCAGCCACAATTACAACTGACAGCACATCATTTTTGAACAGGTTTTGGATGCGAAGAATAGAGAGATGTTCGATTTTTCAACAAGGCAAAATTCCATGGAAAGCAGATATTGCTGGGGGCAGAGGGGGTAGAGAAATTAAAGGGACATCATTGAACTAGATCCAGCTTTCTGTCAAAAAAAGACTTGCTGGAAGATCTTCAGTCAATCTTGTTTGGGGCATATTCTTAAACTTCAGATTGTGCACATTCATTAAATCTCTGCATTCCCTTCCCCTGTTTAATGTGAAGCTCAGTTAAACCTGTAGTTTTTCAGACTGTAAGCAACGTTTTTATTTGCACAGAAATATCTTCTGCCTGTACATTTAAAGAGATTTCAGCAGCCAGACAATGCCTCTTCTGTTCCTGAGTTTTAGATGTGAGTTCACAGTGCAATAAGTCAGCACAGACTCATTTGGTGGAGGGAGAAATCTCTATTTCCCAGCTGGTGTGTTCACCTTCCAATTGACACTTCACAGTGCTTCATCTGCTGACAGAACCAAGTGGTCTCCTTATGTGTGCATTCTCTAGGACCTCACCAGCTGGATCACTAGCACTTTTTCTGAAAGCTGGGAAGCAGACAATACCAGGGTATTTTTAATTGCAGCCTCTAAAATAAAGTCTCCTTGTCCAATAGCTTTACCACCCTAAAACCAGACGTTCACCTGTCTAGATCTCTGCACTGGTTTTGGACCTCCTTGCTGTCAGAGTGCTGGTAGAGGATCCCAGGCGTGCACATCAAGAGCTGGTGGCCGTAACCAAGACACTCTGCAAAGCCAAGTCCTTCCATACTGTGAAAATTAGGATTGGTCTTTGACTTCTAGCAGCAGTTCTGAGTCCAGATTTTTTGAGGAGGGTACAGAGAGCATTAAGGATGTTCTAACCTCCATATCAAGACTTTGAGGAGTAGGAGACACCTCTTGAAAGCCAAGATCTCTTCTCAGCACAAACAAGAGACCCGAGCTGCAGAAATACACACCAGTATGGATTTATAGCCTCACAGCTGTGGGGATCTGAGCTGCTATTTGTGTCTGCATTGCAAGCAGGGTAAACTGCTACAAGACATGGGAAGGTTTTAATTTGGAACTAGCTGATTCAGCAACCTCAGGTAGAAGTAAATTGGTAGTTGTTCTGAGCTCTCCACAGTCCACCTCTTCAGATTCATAACAGAGCACAGAAATGCCAAAGTTTAAATTCTGTTCTTGCCTTTTCTTCCCTACTTCTTGATATATCCAGGCCAACTCTTCTCCCTGAGAATCTCCCTTCAGTCCTATAATCCCAAATGCTAAAATCTTACGTGGAATCCTGGCCTCACCCAAATGCATTTCCCTTGCAGTGTCAGCAGAGCCCTGTTTGAGCACATTTCACAGCCCGGTGTCTCTGCTCTGGTGCTGGTGTATTTTTTCACAGAGTTTTATCACAACACTACGACAGGTGCATTTCACAATCTTCTGTCAAGGAATTTCATCTAATACAAAGCATAAAGTCTTGGCACTAGGCACAACTCTTTCTGGGGAATATTGTGTAGCATGCACATGGAAAGGCATCAAGAGAATAAACACCAATTAGGCAAAGGCTAAGAACGCTGTTAACCCCTAAGGTTCCAAGTAATCATCACCAAAGTCTGTTTATTCAACCATGCAATTTGTGTACAACCACAAGGGATATCAAATGGAACTGAAATCTGAGGAAGGGCTTGATTATGACTCCAGCATAAGAAGGCAGAGCTACTTTGGTCATTCCAGCAAAGGTATCAGTGCACTGTGATTCACACAGTGCAGCAGCACTTCTGTGAATGACACTACTGAATGTCTTTCTAGGTTTCCCTTTGCCCCTTTAACTCACACAACTCTTGTGCTGAACCAGGTCACAGAACAATGTCATGTCTTCGAAATAAGGGCTGTCTGAAGAGGAGAAATGTGGAGCTTGTCACCTGCCCCTGCAAAGATGGGGCACTGAGAACACGCTGCAAATTCTCTTATCTTTCCCCAGCAGTCAGAATGCCCTGGGAGAGTGCACAGAGAGAGGCATTGAACGGGAAGGGCAAGATGAGAAAGTGTACAGTCTCCATTCTCTGTGGTGGTACCACCCATGGGGAGGGCAGCTCACACTCGAGCAGAGAAAACATCCTTTAAGCAAAGAGAAGTGAGCAAAGACCATCAGTGTCTTGCTAGTGACCTCCTAGAGCCTCTGTATGTCAACTATAAGACTTCACAGCTGGGATCTACACCAGTCTCTCCCTGCCTGATAAATGGGAGAAGGAACAGTGGGAGCTGTGCAGGACATGGGACACGAGCCTCACCCTCCGGGTCCACACCTTGGAGTTAGACAGGCAGAGCCCAGCAGAAACCTACAGACAGCTAAAATGAACACAGCAGCTTCAGGGAAGGAAAATGAAGAACACAGCAAGCTTCTAACATCTATCTTACACCACCACCAAGTTCTTCTTACACCACCTCCACAGAAAGCGTGGACACCGAGAGCAGGGCTCCCATCACAGCAGAGTGCAGCTCCTTCCCACCACAGCTCACACCTGTCAGTGGCACCTTCTGTGGCAGCCACTTGACCCTTACTCAGCCAGTCCCGAGGCAGGGGCAGGACAGGGCTGTGCTCAGGCCATGGGAGGAGCTGAGCCCGGCGGGGCTGGCAGAGCCCAGAGCTGCGGTCCAGCAGCCCCAGCAGGCTGGCTACAGGTTGTGTGCCCTGTCCCACTCATCAGGGGTGACAGGAAAAGGCAGACACCATCGGTTTGGAGGCAGTGTCGTGCCAGCATCCCTGCACAGCTCTCAGATCAGGTGTCTGCCAGCTCTGGGTGCTGGCAGAGGGCACGGACTGTCTGCAAACAGCCCCGAGCTGTAAACAAGGGCGAGCATTTGTGTAGCATCAGAATTGGACACCCTTGGCTCCTGTTGATTTTGGTTCTGTTGATTTTGTTTTTACACCATTACACTACTCATTTTAAGCTTCTGAATTTTTTAATGGCCACCGTTGCTTCCAAAGTCTGTGTAACTTCCCTATCTGTCAAAGTTTTGATGTCTACACTTTTCCAGTATCTATTTTTCCTATTAAATTGTGTTAGAATAAAGTTTGTAATGAAAAGCTGAAAACAAAAACTCCACAAAAGCACAGTTCCTAACCACTGAAACACATTTCTCTACTGCAGATGTGTATAATGTGTGGAAACTTAAGAGTAATACTTCATGGGAAATCTTGGTGTTTGGACTCACTTATACAATATTATAAAACATCAGGTACCACAAGTTCAATCTGAATACAGTTTTATCCAAAATCATTAACTTTTGTTTCTGTCCATACAATATTTCTTATGAAAATTTTTATGACATGTTTCTTGAAAATATATTGGGATTCCAAGATGTTTTCCATTAATTATTCATCCATTCCTCTATTTTCAAGAAAAATTCTTATTCCTAATTTATTTCTCTCTGCTGAATCAGTAACATGAATGCAACTTTCACTCAATCTTACTGAAAACAATACAATTCTCATACATATATACATGTATGTTTATACTAAACCAAAACCACATCTGTAAGTTCATTGACTTCTAGAGAGAGTTTTTGTTTGATCCATGGAGACAGAGGCAGGATGAATCATTCCAGCAGCCCGTGGGCTGTGAAGTGTTAACCAGTGACATCACTGCCAACAGCTGAGGGCTGCTCTTAAAGAATCAGCTGCTTCAAAATTGGTGTGCTTAAAAGCCAGTTTACAGGCTGCCCTGTAGCTTTTGGAGAAGTTGGAGGGGGGAAGAAATCAGAGGTTTTATAGTGCCTCAGATGCCTTTGATCCTGTGGTTTAGGGTGTGTTTGCTAAAGAAATCAATTTCTTTTGATTTAAAACAAAAAGTAGGGTTAAACTCATGCCTGATGTAACTCTCATGGAGTTACACTAGTGATTAATATTTTAGGGCAATGGCACAAGCTATTTTAAGTGTTGTGCTTTCTTTCAAGCACCTTTGACTGTATATATGAAATTCTAGAATAGCATAAACTAAACAATATAAGGAGTTGTAAACACAGTCTGGGAAAAGAGCATTAGAATCCAGTAACACAAAGAAGGGTGTTCTAGTCAGGAAGGGATCTCACAGACTTCAGGACAGAAAGATGTCACCACCACTGAGAAGGTCTTTCCCATAAGGATAACAGGAAAAAAATTTAGAAAAGGCACAGTAAAGGCACAGATGATGGGATGCTGGTTTTATGACTCTGGAAAACCTCCAGAACTTAAGCTGAGGAATATATTGAGCTCTCTGCTGCGTGGAGATGGATGCCTGTGCAGTGTAACCTCTCCTCCTGCTGCGCCGTGCACAAGGCATTTCCGAGGCAGCTCTGGAGAGAGCACCAGATTGTTCTTTGGGCTCAGAGCAGATTCCAGCTCGAGAGGTGTCTGAGTGAAACATGGGAGCAGCACTCCTATGCTGGATGCTCTCCTGATATTAAGAAATACCTTTTAAACAGCTCATCTTTCCTCCAGCACTAATCTTTTACTCCTCCAGTACTAATCTTTGACTGGGAGAATCGTGCCTTAGGGACTATTGCTGTTTTTACAAAGCATTTTATTGTATTTCCTTGAGGTTTAATAGGTGAAGCTGCTATGGGTTGTGTGATGCAGTGCACCTGAAGGGTATTGTAAAACCAAATCACATCTCTTCTTATCTCCTTACTGTATCAAATTAGACAACTGAAAATACTCCTCTTTCCATGAGTATTAAAGATGGGATATTTGGTGTTCTGATGGTAGAGGTTTTTATAAATACAATTCTGTAAAATACATATAATTAGAACCAGCAGTATTCTTTTGGAAGAGAAATAGGTCTGGGTAGAGTTCTTTAGAAAAATCAATCTACATTCACCAGCAATTCCAAAGAATTTTCTCATTCTATCAACTTTTTCAAGCAATAAATCATCGTTACTTTATATTACTTTACATAGAGATAACTTAAACTCTGGCTGATCGACAACTTTCTTATTCAGCCTTTGACATCAATTATCTATTATCTATTCTTCTGTCAATATCTACTGTCTAAATCTCATGCAAAAGAATTACACCTTTAGAGAGGGAAAAGTGCCTTTACTAACTATCCAACATTTGAATGACTACATTTATTCAGTGTTCAATAGGAGTGGGCAAATGATTTAATCAGCACAAAGCCACCCCAAATTTGTTGGAGTTAATGAGTTTTTTCAAGTCAAAACTTGAATATCTTTACTATTCCCTTGGGAAGCAGGGTTCCTGGGCTTGAAGGTCTCTGACATGAATCTCCCCACTTCTCCCAAGGCTGCTTTGCAGGAGAGAGGAAATCCCTGGGGTGTGGTGCTGTGCCTTGCAAATGCCCAGCTGCTGTTACAGCCCCTTGGAAACACAGCCAGCTGAACAAGCAGCCTTGAGGCTACTGCAGTTTAGGCCAGTAGTTTGTGTGGTGTGATGTTGGCAGAGAACCACGTCCCGTTCAGGAAAGCAAAGCTCCAGAGTGTTCCAGCCCTCGTGGACACTGCAGGGGTTGGGCACAGGGCAAGAGGAGCACGAGCAGCTCACTGCCAGGGCTGTGCTCGGCTCAGCCTCAGCTCCTGGGGCATCAGGAGCAGCCAGGGACATTTGGGGACACCAATCTCTCAAGTTCCTTGCTCTGGTTACCTGGGTGAGATCAGAGGTGTGCTCTGCTCTTTGCTCTGGGCTGGCCAGACCACTGGAAATGGCAGTGGGACAGCCCAAGCTGAATTACCTACAGTGGCACATGGTTCAACAAAATAACTGGGGAAAACCACTTCACCAATGCACTAATTCACTGAAGCACTAATAAAGGTAATCGTGGGATGGGCTGAAGTGACACGGTGGGAGCAGTTCAGGTCTGTTGAGCATATAATATGCATTTAAGAGGATCAAATAATTGCCTATCTTCCTATATGAGAAGATAAGGGAGAACTTTTTGACCTTTGGAACATTAATAATGCTGCAAAGTGAAAGAGGACACGTTTAAGATGGAACTGAGTCTCATACTTGAATTTCTAACACCTTTTTTTCTGAAAGATTTTTGTTTTAAAAATTATAGGTCTTTTTTTTTATTTAAAAAATGAAATAATATTGATGTCTCTCGTGCATATTTCTTAAACATCCACGGACCTGGCTGAGTTGTTTCAGGTGCTCAACATCAGGTGTACTTTTGTCAGGGAAACAAAAAACTGCCAGAAAATTCTCAGTTAAAGCAGCCACCACTCCTCATGGCTCAGGTCAGAGTGTCCCAGCTTTGTCACTGTGTGTTTTAAAGCATGCTCCATCATAATGGTCTCCAGTGTTATTGTTTCCCCTTTATTTTCCAGCATTGTTATTTGAACAGTGACGTGCTTCCATAAATCTGGAAGGACACAAATTGGCAACTTGGATTTTGCACGAGTGTCTATAAAATAACAAAGGAGAAAGCAATCAAAAGCCCAGGCTCATACCTCCACAAATGCTGAATCCTAAATACGTTAGGATCTTTTGACAGTCATTTAAAGAAGGGCCGTTGTGATTTGCAGCAAGACAAGTCCATCTTTTATTTTGGTTCCCACCAGGAGTATCCAAGTGGCTGTGCTGCAGTCCAGGAGCTCCATTGGTGACTCTGTCCTTCCAGGAGAGCAGGTGCTTCTGAGCTACCTTTCCACTGTGTCCAGCTGTGATCACCAAGTCCAACCAGAATGCTGCCAAGGTGGAAAAATGGCAGGAACAAATTCTGCTGGATGCTGGGACTCTTGTTCCTACTCCCATCTGCAGAGACTGGGGGCAGCAAACACTGTGCTGTGCATCCTCCTGCCACATCAGGATCATTCTCACCCACGCCTGGGTTTGGATCTGAGGCAGTCCCTGCCAGACAGGGAGGGTTTTCCCTGGTTTATTTCATGAAGCTGATGTAATCTTTGCATTTCTCAAGGTGCTAGTGAAGATGGCATTAATACTGATAAAGGACCACTGGGAATTCATTCCTCGTGGCAGGGATACATGTTTACTGTCAGCTCTCCTTTCTCGAGGGCCACAGCAAGTTTTCACTGCCTCACACTCAGACCATGTAGTAATCAACATCTTAAGCAGGTCTGTTCTCTGTGTTTTACACACATTTCTATGTGGAGAAAGCACAAAGTTTTCTAGGACAGAAATCTTTCTTCTTTCTCTGCAGCATTTATGAGCTGGTGCTCTGGTCTTCACTGAGTCCTTCAAGTGCTAATGAATAAAAGTATGAAGAGATATTAGCTAATATTATCAGAAGTCTGGCAAAAAACTCCCTTCACAACACTTGTCAGAATTTTGAAATTCACTCCCCTCCAGCCTTTACAATGTCCTGACTTTGAGACAGGAGACCCCATTAATTGCTGTGCAAATATCCAGGTTCATGTTCTGGCTCCTGTATCTCTCAAGGCAGGATAGACCTAAATCTTATGTTGTTGTCAAACATTCTGCAGTTTTCTGGGGACACTTGTTCCACATCCTTAAAGAATTTTTAATATAGATTTTTACCAAATTTAATGCAGAATATTTACTAATATAAAAGTATAATAATCTCTGTACTTTTTTTTTTTTTTGCTAGTACTTTCAGTTCAGTATGCACAGTTTGGGCATTTTTCAAGTCACAATATGTTAGTTTGTTGTCTTGAGTCAGGACAGCTTAAAATGGTCAGAAAAGCCAATGCTGGATTCGTTTGTACTCCTGGGCATTACTCAGTTAAAAGCAGGAGGGTGATTTCATTGAAAATGCTGCAAACACAGAACACAGACACAAAATTACACAGCTCTCTGTTGTACCTCAGTGATTTGCTTCTCAAAAACCCCTGGTAACCATGAACAGAAGAGCCCATCCTTGAGACTCAACCCTGTCCTGTTTTCACCACAGCAGCCAGATCCTGAAAGGAATAGCTGGGAATTAAAGTTCTTTCAGAAACCTAAACCCCCTGTCAATTCTAACATTTGCAACGAGCTCAGAAATAGCATTCTGTGACATTTTGTCAGAACTTTTAGTTTCCATTCACACAAGGAAGGTTTGTGTTTCACAGACATAGACACTCTCTAAAAGTGAGAGGGCTCCCCACAAAGCAAGCTGGGTTTGTGGTTTTATGCCTGTTGGCTTTGTTCCTTTCACATTTTTTTCTTCTAAATATTCTACCTGATTGTAATATCCAAGTCAAGAAAGGACAAAAATAATCTCAATGCCTGGGAATAAGATTAGTGGTTGTTTACCTGTGAGTTTTCTTCTAATGGATGACAGGAATGAAAAGACTCATTGTTCAAAAGCAGATAAATAAAACCCTGTCTGCTGTAGACATTGAGAGAGTATATGTATCTATGTACTGTACAGAACTCTGCCATTAGCTAATAATAGCATTAACAGTTCAGAAGGAAAAAAAAAAAGTCTCTAATACTTAGTCTTAGCAGCTGATAATGTAAAATAGGGTGGCATTTGGAAGCATAGGATGATGCCAGTCCCTGGGGAGAGAAAGGTGTTAACTTCTAATAGCTTTTCAGTAATAGCCAAGCATCTGCAGTCCACCATAAAAAAGGGTTTTTAAAAATTAATAGAGCTGAATGTGCTTCACACTGAGGAGAATGCCAGATTAATAAGCGCATTAAGGACCGCTTTGGATTGGAAATAATTATGGAAGATGACAAGGAGCAGAGGTGGCATTGGTGGTGCTTTCAGGAATGCATTTTAAAAAGCAGTTTAAAGAGTCTTCAGATGTTGGTATTATCCTGCGTGACCAAATTAAGAGCAAATGAGAAAAGTTTATCTGGCATTTTGGAGTATTGAAAGGGCTTAGTGTTATAAATTATACAGTATGAGGATAGGCAGTGGTGAGTAAATTCATGTTAAACATTATTGGCAGTTTAAATAGCAACTGCTTTATAAAGCACTAAATATTTTAATTTGGAAGTAAAAGTGTATTCACTCCCCTTCCAAAAAAGCGTGTTTGACTTATTTATTTGCCAGCACAATCATTAGACAGTTTGTCACTGATGAAACGGTGAATATTGTCCCCAGCAGGCTGTTGTAAGTGTAGAATAATAGAGATGGGTTACAGGTTTAGAATTGATTTAGAGCTCCACTGATGAAAAAGTTGCAAGCCACAATGACATCTCAATCTCCAGCTGCAGGCCAGGCTGTGTGCATTCAAGGCTGTTTCCAAGTGGGCCCAGTGTTCATCAATATTTCATCGTCTTGTTCCAGCTCCTTTTTTGCTACTTGCTCTTTCAGCCCTGACAGGACAGGGATCCTCACACCGTGGTCCTTGTTGTTATTGCCCCAAACCAGATCAGACTCAGTTTCTTGGCGATGATGACACAAACCCAGGCTCCCAAGTTTCAATGATCCTCGGGCACAGCAAGGCCCTCCTGAACACAGGAGAGCTGTGGCAGCCCCATCTGCAGGGGGGTTGTACAAGGATGGTCATCCCTGGCCTGCACAAGGCAGGGCACGGTGCTGCCACAGCAATCACAGCAACAACAAAGTGCTGTTTCATGCCTGTGTGATGATCACTCTCCCTAAACACAAATATAATAAGGAAAAAAAAAAGGAAAAGCTTTTACAGGAAGACAAAAGTCTGTGCAAACTTCCAAATTGGTTTTTAAGACTTTTTCCTCTCAATCTAAATGTGTGTTGCTTTTTTCTTCTACCTGATTAAGTATTTGCAAGAAGTCACAAAAAAGAACACCATTAATATCCGATTTTCTAATAATTACTTTCAGAAAAAGCAAAACCAATGCTGAAATATCTTCTAGGTGAGTGATACTTGTAAAGAGGCAAGCCCCACAATTATAACAGCATCTTCCATTAAACAGTTCTAAGTACTGTATATGCAACATGCTGGAGACTCATTATTTCAAATCCAACTTCTCAAAGATTTATTTTTCTTTTGAAACAATTTCTGACAGCTTTTGATCTTCTAAACTGAAAAAAATCAAAGAAATCTGTTTCTCTGGCATATTAATAGCAAAGGAATTTCTGGATGCTGCAAAGTAGGAACTGAATATAATAGCATCTCAGTTTTATTCATCTTCAAAGAAAACCAAATATATTTTTGAGACTAAAAAAATAGGATACCCTACAGATTTTGAAGGGATGGGATAAACCTCTTTTCACAAGAAAAGATGACAAGAAATTCATCTTGAAGGACGTTCACTATGCCTCTGTCCATTTAATACATTTACAAGCCAGCTGCCATGAGTTAATCTGGCTTTTACATCTGAAGCAAAATTATTTTATAATTTGGGGCTCATATGCCTGAGAGATTTTTTTCTGTTACGAAATTCTTTGGGTATTGTAGATCAACCTGCCGACAGACATGGCACTAGCACACGCTGCTGTCTAAAATTAATGCAAGGGGTTCATTAAAAATCATCCTGTAAAAGTTACATATGGGCATCTTAAAATCCTTCATTCATGGCTTCCTCACTCCAGGTCCTTGCAGATGTAAAAATGAAATAATAGCAGTGGATTAGACAATTATCAGGTTGCATGTGCATGTGTATTTCTATATGACTACAATAAAACAAATAAACAGTCCAATTCTTAGGAAATAAATATTTTAAAACCCCACATTTTACAAAGGTTCATAAATTTTGGTAATCTCTGGGAGGTTTTTTTTTGTACAGCTGACTGGTGGAAATATTATCTTTCCCTAATACCATTCTGCTGGCTGAGAAGGTCCCAAACATTCATCCCACAGAGCCCTGAGCTTAGCTATGGCTGCCACAGGGAGTTCAGTCCTCTGGGAATTGTGTTACGTGCAGTGCCAGGCTTGTCAAGAGGAGGTCAAAGTGATAGCACAAAGAAGCTGCTGGCCACTAAAAATCAGTTGGGTGTGCCAATTTCCAGAGATAAATTATACAAAAAAACCCAAACAAACAAACAAACAAAATAATTTAGTCTGTAAACAGTGAAGGGAGGCTGGAGAATGCCATGAAACTCCCAACTGCTGTGGTAGGGCTGGAAATCTCCTGCTATGGAAAATGCTTGTTTACACATCCTGGGTAATGAACAAAAATCATAAACACTTGCAGGTCATTAGCACCCAAAAAAGAACAAAGTAAGGAGTTATGCACACGAATGTACAGCAAGTGAATTGTACAACCTGCAGACACTCTGTTGGTGCAGAGCATTTTATGTGTGTGAACCAGTTAAACGGCACATCTTCCAGTGCTTAGTAGAGGCAACTTGTGGATGGAATAAATACCTTGTCTTTAATTGTATAAATGAAAGGTTTGATTTTACCTTAAATAACAGAAAGCATCAAGCCTTGATAGAAATGCTTAGCTGGGGTAAATTGCCATCGTTTATTTATCTATGGCAAATTAGGCCAGGTTAGATGCAAAGAATTCCAGAGATGGCACTGCCTCAGCATGGTTAGGCTTGAAGTCACAGTGGAGGTTATCACAGTAAAATGAGGACATTTGAAAGGCCTTGTTTTAAGAAAAAGTAAAGAAAAACAGATATTTTTAAAATCACATTTAGGGGAAACCAACAAACGAACAAACAAACCAACCAAAACCAAACGTTTGACTCTGTGTAGAATAGTTTCCAAACTCAAACAAACCACTACCAGTTATGCCTTCTTGTGTCTTGGTTTTTCTCCAGAAAGTCTCTTTGTAAGCACCAGTTTAAAATAAAATGCAATCTCTTGTGGCAGACACCTACACCACACCACAGCCTTTAAAGCAGCCTCTCTGCAGAAGAACTTCTAACATTGTTTGTTGGTTTTCATTATGGACAGAAATGCAGCTTACAAATTATGAAGCACATAAACATGGGGTACCATAAGAATGTTGCAACCTCCAGCCCAGAGATCTGAGGCACTGAAATTTCTACTGGAAGTTACAATATAGAAATTTGTGTGAGAATATATTTTAGCAATGGTTTTTGCAGAACAACTCTAAATCTCCCTGAATCACACAGCATGATTAAAATGAGGAGAAACTACAGTGTCAGGTCTTTGCTTAGATGCAGATATTTTGAAATATTCTAAGGTTATAGTTTCAGAGTCTTTGTCATGCAGCTGCAGAAAATAGATTTAAATTTTTCTCTGAGTTTAGAGTTGGGATTTCTGTTTGGAGCTTTTTCTGACTTCACCAAAAATTATCCCTCTGTGTAGGATTGGTAACAAGCATTGCTAAATAAAGTAGTTTCTTGAAAGTTCACATAGCTCTAAAGATATAAAATCCTTCCCATAAACTTGACTTAAAAAGAAGAAACAAGAAAAGTGAAATCTATCCTACCAAGAGTTTGAGTATGGTCTCCGGTAAGATTATTGGTAGATTCTCAGAAACAAGCTCTTTATTCACTGGTCTTCATTTTCTAATTAATCTGGAGGAACTATTCTCTCTACTGACACAATTTATTACCTGGAATTCTGTGATTGGAGGAATGTGACAGTGAAGACCCTCCTACAAATCGAAAAGGCATTAAAATGCAGTAACCATTGATGAAGCCTAGAAAGTCCCTATATGATTTCTGTTCTTCATAAAAAGCCAGGAAAGATGGAGATTTATGGATTATAATAACTCACCTCAGATTGGGAAAAACTGGGAGATAACTTACTTTGATATGGAATAAATCAGTAGCTGTATCCATGAAATCTGATGGTGAAACAGCAACATTTTACAAAAAACAGAAACTCAGCCAACATGATTTCATAAAATTACTTGTAAATGCTAATACAGAGAACCTGGTTTTCTTGACTCTACTTTGAATTTTTTCTATTTGTGGGTTCTTTGGAGCAGGACTGACAGCTCCTCTGTCTTTGTACAAGGCATAACTAATTTTTCATTTGTTTTGCAATCATGACCACGGTGTCAACAAGGATAAAAAATTCAAAGCTTATATAATATTATTCCATGATACTATTGGCAGAGGTGGCACAAGACCCAAGGTATACATCCCAATCAAAAATAAACATCTCCATATTTCCAGTGTGTTTGAATAAAAGGTATAAATTAAAGCCCATTCTTGGCATAAAGAGAAATAAGGTGGTGGTAATAGTTTTTATTAAGTTTTAATTAATTGACCAAAAATTTGACCGCTGTAGTTCAGAGTTACTGCTCAGAATCAGAGAGGTTAAAGTGAGTGTCCCAAGTTTTGAAGTTCCACCAGACTTGACACAGTTCAAAAGAAGGTAGAGAGTTGTTCTGTGTATATATTTCAGATGATGAACTCTGTGCTATAAAGAAAGTCCAGGGGTTTCTAACTCTGCCTGAGGAAGCACATGTTCTTGTTAAATCACTGCTGTTTGGGCTGCACTGCTGTTTCAGGCATGGCACTGGGTCTGTAACTTTGGATAAAAAGTATGAAGCCTGAGCTCAAACATAAATGCAGGGTGGAAAAGTGCTTTAGTATCATTCAGTAATATTAAATTGTCAACTCATACCAAGCTTCTGCTTTGCAGTGAGACCAGTCTGCTGCCACTGGTGCTGTCACCAGCCTGCCTGCAGGAGTGATGAGCATTTCAAAGGGAGGTGCTAGGAGATGTTCTGTGCTGTCACTGCTTACCAGTCTGGAAGTGGTCAGCTTGAAGTTGGTCAATGCACTTGAAGTTACAAGGAACTTGTGTGAGTGGTGGAAAGTACGTCAAGGTTTACGCAGATGGTGCACACTGGATGACAGGACCTTGGCTCGCTTGATAGGACACTTCAAAGCAGCTCATAATGACCACTGGAAACAGCACAGTAGTCACTTGGAAGCTCTAGCAGCCAACATGAAAAGCCTCCTGGATGATTTTATCAGAGCTGTACCAGTAGAGTCATGTCTATTTTCAGATCTGTGTAATGAAATGATTGGCAAACATGTGAGGAATGGTTGTCAAAGAGCAAAGTACTTACTTAGTGCTTTGAACTCCAAAAATTTCTTTCATGATGATCCATTTGAACATTGTCTTGAAATCTAAGCATGGCTTTGCTGGATTGTTTTCTCTCTTGTTGTTTTCATTCCTAAATGATTTCAACTTACATTTGCAAGCAAAGAGACTAATGGCTTTGAATATGCATGCTAGAACTGAGATATCAAAAAAAAAATTCAGTTTTGAATTCAAATAAGAGTTGCCCTTCATCATTTTTTGGCTCATAGTGATATAGGAAGTGAAGCAGAGGAGCACTTCTTAGTGTCCAAATGTCATTTTCTCTAATACTTCCTTGAAGTGAGTGCAGGGAGGGATTAGGTAAGAAATGGCAGTGCTGCTCTGGTTGCAACCTGGCTGCTACAGAGAAACAACAAACTACTTGAATTACCCAGCAAAGAGGACCTGGTGCTTGAATTCAAGCAAGACCCTCTTACCTGATTACAGTAAAAAAGGAAGAAAGAGGACCCTGGCTTACAGAGTACATTATATTCTTGATGCCATTCACAACCCTAGACTTTCATGAAGCTTGTTTTCAGAACAGTGTTAGTGAGAGTATCCTGTCATTATAAAATAGACATACAAACAGAACTCTGTGGAAAACAATCATCCATCCTATCATACCTTCACTTTCTCTCTGCCAAAAAAACCGTCTCAGCCATCTCCAGTTATAAGTACACAGAGGTGCACCATTCCCTCCATTCTTTTAACAACCAGTGTAATTGGTTTTACTTAAAATAGTTCATTGCAGGTGTATTACAAATCAATTTATTAAATAATACTTCTCTGAATTTCATATGTCTGAGCAATGACAAAACACCAAAGGTTCAAAGAGCTTTGGTCAGATGAAGAACTTACCCCGGAATAGGTCCACTTGTTTTGGAGACTTTATTAGAAGAAGGAATTCTGATCAACACCAAAGCTCACAAAGCTTCCAAAGTGGGGTTTTTTAGCTTTTGGAGATTCAGACATGGACTTTAGTAAACCCATCTGAGAAAAGCATCTATTCAGTCTTATATGTACATTTTGTTACATTTTATTTATGTTTGAAAAGCTCATCAACACCTGAATATGTAAAGCACTGGGGAAGGAGAGGCTACAAAGGGCAAGAGAAACTGAGAGCTGAAACAAAAGTCCTAAACTCCAAGAACTTTCCAGTCTGGATCAAGATCTCATCCTTTTCAATCTTCACCGAAATTTCTGTGATTTGCAGACTCCTAACCAAGGAAAATATTTAGAAATACTTATCAAAACTGTAATTAAAAGCTTCTACTCTCTAGTCATTTAAGCTATTGTTTAATTCATATTAACTGTAATTTTGAGGCAAAGCAAAGCATTTTTTTCTTGGCATATGGAAGTGTAACAAACCAGGTAATGATGGAAATATTCTGCCTCCTGTTTTAAATAAATTGTTGAGGAACAATGTTATCCTGAAACCTGAACACTCACGTTAGAGGGGAGAGCAAATTTCATTACGTGATCCCTCTATTTATTTTAATCTGCTCATTCCTGGAAAAAAAAATGAATGAGAATTTAAACACACACAGCAGTTTTACAAGGAGCAACTTTTTTTCTAATTATGTATTCTTTACTTATTAATCAGTGCTACAATTTCCTGTGACATTTAACACAGACACAAGTTATTTTCATTCCAAAAGTTAGCAGTTCACTGTATCCTATACACATGGCACAAGCATTGCAAATGTAAATAAATGTAGGCGTCTGGGTTTTAACCACTGCTCTCAGAGAAACGTCTTTTTTAATGTGGTATAACTTGCAATCACACTGAATGTCATCACAGCTTTTGAGAGTGGGCAAGTCTTCATTCAATCTTAATTTTTCACTGAAAAAAATCCTGGCATCTGTGCAAAAATAATGAAGTCCACAGAAGAGGAAAGAGAGGAATGTAGCTAATAATCCTATTTATGTTCTTATGCACTACATTTCATTTACCAGAAATAGCATGACTAAATTCTAATAAATAAATATACTAATTGGTCATTGGAAATGCAAATTTCAACGACAATCTTTAATGCAGTATAATAAAACCCATTACAAGCACCAGCTTTGTAGATGCTTTGATTGTAAATAAGAGATTAGTTTAAATTCAGATGTGCTGAACAGGTTGGCATAATTTCAGGTAGCAGTGGATTTAGGCTGCTTGCCAATCTGTGGGAAGAGCAGATATATTAATACCTGCTCTGTTTCTACTCTTATATGTTCACTCTGAGTATTTGCTATTTGCTACATTAAATTATATTGAGTGGCAGACATAAATACGGTTTTCGTCTTCCAGTTTCTTGCAGATCAATTTTCTCATTTTTAGTAGATTCCATGGGGCCATGTTGTCCCAGAGCTTGCTTCAGTTTTTCATCATGTTCTTGATGGCCACAGGATAAGCCACCTTCTCTCTGCAAATGAGAAGCTAATTTCAGTGTCATTTCCCTTGTGCTGGGACACTACAGACACGTGCCTTCGCCATCCTTCCTTTCCTCTTTCTGTGGTACCAGATCCACCCCAATTCCCAAGAAATCAACGAGCAAATTTGTCCCTTGGCAGGTGTGCAGAGGGTCTCAACCATCCCAGCCCTGTGCCAGTTAACCCTGGCCAGAGATCTGTTCCCTGCCAGTCACCACTGGGAAGGGAGGTACGTGTGACCCCACTAGAGCAAAGAGCTCGCTCCTGCACAGTGCAAGGTGGTCGAAGTTTTGGCCCCAGGGCCAGGGGAAGCACATCAAACACCTAATTTTGGATAGGACCACAGCACTGTAGTTTGTAGCAATGATCCTCATTAACCTTTACCGGGTTTAGGAAGGACTTTAATCCTTTTGGGCTGTATTTTCATGTCTCCAAACTTATTGAAGGATCTGTGGAAGAGCCTCTTACAGAGCTGTTAAAAAAGCTGCCTTATTCTCCTGAACACTGGCAGTTCATCAGATGGTTCTAGAGCCCTTTGAGCTTTCCCAGCCTCAGCCACCTGTCTTCCCTAAGCTGAAGAATTCAGCTGGCACTTGGGTAAACATAACTGATGAATTTTGCAAGCCACACCTTTCAGATTTTTTAGAGCATGTAAAAGCCTAAGCTCTAACTCACAAATGCATCTACTCTATTTGTTTATACCTCAGCATTAAAAAAAAAAGATGTGCAGCTGACTCTAAACCACCAGGCTGTGTGGAGCTAATCAGAGTGACCACATGGTGCTACCACGGGTTTCCTTTCCAATCCCCTCACCTTAATTACTGTCTCACATACCCACTTGTTGCATCCTGCCTTAAATTACTTGTAAATTCTTTGGTACTGGGAATGTTTCCAGTTCTGCTTTAGCATGCCCCCAAGCACAGCAGTCTGAGTAGGACCTGAGGGATTTTTGTAATAGGAATAATTAGTACTGAAATTGGGAGGCTTTGGCCTGAAGAGGGAAAGCCACAACAGGGAAATTGATTGAGATGTCTAAAATGGAGTCTGTTCAAAAAAATACAAAAATGCCCTGAGTGGCATCTCTGAGTGATGATATAACACAGTGACAGATCTTTTTGATGTACCAAGGAAGCACAATACCTGAGGTAGACAGCTTTGACATGTGCTGCAAGGACTTTGGGGCTAGAAACCCCTTTTTTCTTAAATAGCAGACAAGCTACCTTCTTTACCTTGAATTTTCCTCAGATTCCTTGGTGGCACGCATGTTTTGGTAGGAATTTTCATGGCGCAGTCCCCACAAAAATCTGGGCACCTTGAGAAAATCCCAGTCTGCGCACCCAGTATTTTTCCTCTCCCTACCTTGAAAGGACAGCAGACCTTCCACAGCACCCCAGGTAGTGTAAAAAACACCATTTTAGCAACTCTTTGAGCTTATCGAGGTTATTTTTTCACAGGAAGGAATGGGAAGGTTTAACTTTCTGGTGGTAAACTTTGGTACCCATGGGATGCAGAGGACAGGCTCCAGTTCTTCAGACCCTGGACATTTGTGTTTAGTGCTTTCCTCATAACCCACTTCAGACTGATGCACACCCCTGCCTTTTTATAAACTGAATATTGTGTGGAGTGGTTGCATGGTTTGGTTAGTCACCTAGACCTCCCTGAGGGGCCTTTTCCATTCTGCAGCATCGTCTTTAGCAACCCAAAGATCTGTGTACAAATGTATCAATTATCTATTAGAACAGTACTTCACTGCAGTACAACAGATCCAGAGACCCGAATTCCTCACTCATGGGAGTAATCCAGGCTGTACATAATTCAGAGTCCTGCCTCCTTACACCACTGCTGTGTTTGACTGTCAGCTCTCAACTGCTGTTAATAAATTATCCTAATGATTGTTTTTAGCTAAGACAATAACTTCAAAATGTCCCAAATACATGCACACCCGACATTGCCATGAGGTTTAACATTTTGATCTTTCATTTCTCATATCCTGTTGGATGCTGCACATAAATTATTCATTTCTAGCCTTGCTATGCCCCTTTCTCTTAGTTATGAGTTGCTGATGTCAAAGAAGGAGCTGTGATCCAGCCCTCCAGTGCACAGGACCCACTGGGGCTGGCTTTAGTCCACTCCCTGTCATTGCAACCTGCTGGCTTTGTGCAAAGAATTTCGCTTTGGGGCTGAAACAGCTGGGCCAGGCATTTCCAGGGTAGTACCACATTAATGATCATAAAACACACTTCCTGACTCCGTCCCAAGAGACCTTTTCCGAGTTGTTTTATGAGAGACGGGGGAGATCTGTTAATGAGTGAAGTAATTGTTACCTGTGGGCACAGATTTAGAACGACTTCATGCTTCAGACTCCGAACGCGTAAATGTCTTTGTTACAACTATGTTGTGTGCAGCAAACAAAAGGGATGCTCACAGAATTAGAGATATGCATGTTAGGATGCATAATGCATATTTTTTTTACATTCAGAAAAAAAATCTCTGAGATAAACACAAGATTTGGTATCATAAGCTCTTTTAACACACACACAAAAAAAGAAAAAAAAAAATAGTGGAGTAATTTTCCATATAATGAGCATGAGGAAACTACATGTTTTTTGTTTACAAGCATACACAAAATTAAACTACATTTCCTGTTTAATTTACAGTATTAAACAAAAGGACAATATCAGATCCTGATACCACTGTGCTAATTTAGGATGTGCTCACTTTTGTTTTGTTTCCAACATTTAATTCTTAGTGTAATCTTGTGTGCTGATCTGGTATATTTATATAGTTACAAACGTATTCTTGAGATGATATTGTATAATTATAGCACAATCTATTTCAATGTACCCTTTCCACACTAGGCCAGCAGCATAAAAGGCTCATAAATTCCAGTGGCCACCTTGTGAAATGGTCTGAGTTTGCTGGGATTCCTCCAAGAGTTTGGTGGTGCCCCTGCCCCACCCCTGGGTGAGCTGGGTGACAGAAGGGTGGCAGTGTTGTGGGTAGCAGGGCTTGTACTATTTCTGTTCTCAGTTTCCACAGTCCTTAGGGGGCAAATATAACTCCAAGGAGGTCTTAAAGTTGCTTTAACTCAGGAGCCAGGTGATGCCTGGACACACAGAGAAGCCATGAGGTACAGGAGCAGTTCAGAAGAATGCTGCCCAAAATCCCATAAAGAGAGGAAAAAAACAGATTGACGAGAAAATCTTGCTTTTCTTTTTACCTTCTCCCTGTGTTTAAGGGTCTTTTTACTGAAATGGTGTGATTATAGCAAATAACTGTAACACTTAGGAGGCCCTGGCACAGATTGTCCAGAGAAGCCGTGGGTGCTCCATCCCTGGGAGTGTTCAAGGCCAGGCTGGATGGAGCTTATCTTCTGGTGCTTTGAATAGTTTAATTACGACTCAAAAAATCACCTTCAGGCACAGATGGCCTGACCCCTCCTGGGGTATCCAGTGGGCAGGACACAAGGAGATGAGTGAGGGGAAAAAAAGCTCTTATTTCAGTATATTCAGACCAAATGTCTTCAAAAGTTCTTGATGATTATCTAAAAAGATTTTAAAAATATCTGCATGTGCTTTAGTGTCATGGCTTACAGTTCACTATATATACAGGTGAAGGGCTGAAGAGCTCTGGGTACCTGCTTGCAAGTGCTCACTGGTTACAGTAGTAAAGACAGGTAAGGAGGTCATTTAAAGTGTATCTTAATGGAATCAAAAAGCAAAAAAGATTTCTATTCGCAAAGATGACCGAAATAACACCCAGAAAACAGATACCATGGATATTAGAATCTCACCCAAAGTAGCAAGAAAGGTAATTACCAGGTTCATGTCACACAGGAAACACATGGTCTAAATTTTGATTTTTGTTAGAGCTCAGCTCCACTGAGGTTCTACCCCAACAGTTGCATTCTGCTGCTTTGTGGATTTCTGACAAGTTGATGTAAGGGAATTTTGGACTGGTTTATGGCCAGGCATCCAATAAACATAAAAGATTTTTTTCTTTCATACAAAATACATGCTCAGCTAATGCATCCTTGGTATAAAGCCACTGAAATCAGGTATTGTCCAATAAATCAATTTGATTTTGCAATCTACAGTTGTTCAACTGATATCCAGCTGACCTAAACTGGATCTCATCTAACCAGCTATTTCACTGTCTGGAAGATTTTCCCTCCTCAAACAGTATTTCTTGTTTTTGCTGTGGAGTTTGCGTTTTATACAAAGGGAAAAAAAACCAAAACAACCCAAACACCAAAAACCCAGAGCCAGCTGGGTCCCATATATCTGTTTACTGAAAAGGTGAAATTATGAAAGCCCTGATAAGGCTGCCCGTGTGTTTGTGTTTTGGAGCCTTCAGAAATGCAGATCACAGTGAGTACTTGGACAAGGCTTCAATCCTTTTAAATGAGAACCACCTAGACTAGGAGAAAACTTTTAAAGCATTTTCATTCCTCAAGTCATAGATCATCACTTCTGGGCTTTTGTAAACTCTATTACGTGTTTAGCTGCAGTTTGAGTACCTAAATAGCATAAATGTTTAACTTTGCTTTTTCCATCTGTTTGTTTTATATTCCTTGTTTCAGATTTATATCACAACCCCTTGTCTCAAATAAGAATTAAACTTTTTTGGGTTTTTTTCCCAAAGAAAGATATGAATTCCTGAATGGCAATTTGGCATGTACACATCAGGGAAACACTGCATGACTTTTCACATGATTTACATTAACCTTTCATTAAAACTGAGATCCTACTGCATAAGAGCAGCAGAAAGTAAATGATGATCTCCAGAAACTGGAGCCTTTTTTTATCCGACTGGAGAAATGGAGAATTACAATATAATTTGATTTTTTCACTCCCTCCTTTTCCCATGTTAGGAATAGGTAGCTGTCTGGAGTAACAGGAAAAAGCTGAGCATCTGTATCAGTTTAGGGAGGTGGACTCACGGGGTCTGAGCTTTCTTCACAGCAAATAAAATCCAAGATTCTGGAGGGAGAAGGGTTAAATTTTAGAGCTTATCCCTGTGAACCATTTAGTCCATTAGCCTGCACACGATCAGGAGCATGGAGATACAAGAGATGTTCTTGCCTGTTGGACTCAACACCAGCATCACTGGCTGAAATCTAAATATTGTCATGCAGAAATCCAGATTAAAGAATGATACTGGTCCCTCCTGGCCTTAGAGTCCATGAATATATGCCCAGTATAGCCACTTCCAAAAGAAGATCATGTACCATGGAATTCTCAGAGAGATTGGAGCCATGGCAAGGGAGGGACAAGAATAGCATCAAATAAAGGCAAATATTCCCGAAATCTGCACGCTATTATTTCTGCCCAGAAAAAGGGTCTGCAGGTCCAGGGTGGTGGTAGTGGGAAAGAACATCTGGCAGCTGGAAGGTAACCAGAAACAAGGAACATATGGAAAAGGGGCTGTGGAGAGGTGGGGATGGGGTTGTTTCCAATCCCCTGTGCCATAATGCCCAACCCCAGACTGAGGAGGGGCCACTGAGGGAGTTTGTGTGGCTGCCAGTGCTCTGTGTAGCGTTGTTGTTGCTTGGTTTTGTTTCTAAGGAGAATTACAATCTGTTGCCATGTTAAATGGGGGTTTGTACGTGTGTAGAGATGCGTGTGTTTCTCTCCTGCTTTGAGAGGTTTTCAGCTTCAGAAGTAATTTTCAGATTCAGAAAGGGTGGGAGAGCCAAAGAAATGTGATTTGTTTGTCTACATTATCTGGGAACTACATGACTTGCTGTTTCCTAGGGAAAGCTCTATAATTTGATTGCAGATCTATATTTAAATGTGGGAGAGAGTCTAAAGGGGACCTGACACCTCCACTGTAAAAACTCAGATAATACAGACTCCAGGAGTTTAGAGTGCAAGGTATTTACATATTGATGTTTTCCAGCCCTGGTGCAAGCAATCTAACAGCACAGGATTTGCCACCAAACGACTGTTTGGTTTGGGGGTTTTTCAACTCTCATTTAAGTGCGAATTCCTAGATATCTGAATTTACAAAGGCAGGTCCACTGGATTTCCATTTGCATATTTTTGGCAGCAGTCCACCTCATTAATGCAGGAGAGAATCAGCCAATATTGTAAGAAAAACACATATGACACTCAAGGGAATTAGAAATATATTGTTAATTTGACGGAGTGTTAATAGGCCCCCTAATGTCACCAGTTTTTCCTAACAGTTGTCTGCAATGTTTATTTCTTGTTGGACCAACAAAATCGTGGTTCACATTATAGACACGAGCCTGGTGACTGTGGCTCTTTAAGAGAGATGTGTTCTTCAGGGGGTTTTCAGCATTTAGTACTCCTCTTCATTTTAATCAAAGAAAAGTCTCCAAGTCAAAGGAGGGAGGAAATCAAACTCTAACTTAAATCTCTCATGTAGAAGTAGATATTATTTTTTGAATGATGCCTCCTGAGAAACTTTTCATTGACCTCTAAAGCAGAAAGGCTGCAATGGAGCTGTTATCAGGTTTAACTTTCGTGACCCACAGCTGAAATCATTGTCGACTGGTGGCTACAGGGAGATTAAATTCAGAATGTCCTGTAAGCTGAAAGAAATATGAATCTAAGCAGTGCTCTTTAGGAAGCATTAAAGAGTGTGTATAGAAACTTAAAATTCCTCTGTGTTAAGTTACTTGGTATTCCTTTTCCACTCCTCATAGATTTATGAAGGACTACACCATTATTTTTGACCTTCTCCTACTGAGGGCTGGGGGGTTACAAGTTTTGCTCTGGTAATTACCTATCAGTCTAACAAAGTAACCTTAATTAGTGGGATTTTTTCATCCCATATATAGGAATGGGGCACGGTGTGAACACATGTTATTATGATTTAACACCTTGCTCAGATCTCGTGCCTATCCTTTGTCTTCTGCTGTCACCACTGTAATTAGGCAGCAGAGGTGCAATATATTCAGATTTTTGTCAATACCTGCCCAAAGCTCTAAATGCATGTGTGATGGAAAGGAAGGCTAATATGCAAAGAAAAGCTGTAATGGCCATTGCAGACAACCAAGCTCACCACAGTGAGCTGGCTCCACTGCACAGGCCTTGTTCGTGTGATCCCTGCTTTCATCAAGGTGGATTATTGCTTAGAGAGAGCAGGGCTTTTTCTCTTTCATTTTAGAGCAAATCTGTTTTATCTTCCCTCAACCTGACTTTTGATTAGCACAGGTTCAGAAGTGCTGCAGACAATACCAGTGTCACATAATCTGTGGATTTCCCGTTCAACTTGCACTGATTAACCAAGTTCATTATGTACAATTCCCAAGCAGGCAATCCCGTGCACCTCTGTACCTGATTCCAGTGCTCCAGGACCTGAGAAAACAAGGGACAATGTTTTCCCTCCCTCCCCGTCCTTACACATCAGGATCACAGTTATTTTGTGTAAATATCACAAGAAGTAAATTAAATAAATCTGTACAACTAAGTGTTGCTGGAAATACTCATTAGACAAAAGATTGGCACAAAGTTTCCTAAAATGTTTGAGTACTTTCTCATTTGTTTCTTGTCTAGCAAAGAGACCTCAGTCCCCAGAGAATTTCTCCTCCTGAACCCAAGAGCAAAATTTATTCCCTCAGAGATTAAAATCCATGCTGTATGATATAGGTAACCAATTACATATCTCAGGCATTCACCATCAAGTAATTTCAGTGAAATCTTTTCACCAAAAGAGAAAAGCATCACAAAAGCTCTTATGGATGAAATGGGAATATTTTTTTAACTCTGCCAGGAGACAGAAAGCAGGAAAAAAGGCAAATTTTGCTGAATAAGTTATTTATTGTAAACAACATGATGTCACCTGCTTTCTTCATCAAGCTGATACTGTTCAGATACTCTTACCATATGAGAGACCTGCTTTCACTATCATTTACACTTTTCACACGGTGCTTTGTTTGTCAGCAACACTTTACAACTGCTGCAACAGTGAATAACCTGAGGATCCCCACTGCAATTTTGGTGGTGATAAAACAGCAGTTGTGCACAGGGACATTTGAGAGCTACCAGTTTCTAAAAGAACTTTTCTTGTCTCTGACTCTTTTTTTACAACCTCATAGGAAACCTTCCTGCAAGCCACCTTAGGATACAGTTCATTAAACTGTGTAGATAATGAAGAGCCATCTGGGAGGGGAGGGATGGTGCTACAACACAGGGTAGGAGTATGGGTGAAGAACACACAGAACGTGTCTGGTGGGGGAGGGATGAAAAAGGAAGAAAGATGTTTATGGGAATCTGAGAAAATACAAATTATTGCAAAGGCTTACATTAGGCTCTAAATTATTGTGAACAATTCCTTCCATTAAAGTCCATGGGACTTACTGAAAATAAAGCAGTAATTAAGATGAACGAGAGTACATTGTGCAAATATGCCAAGAAATCACATAAAGTGGGTAGTTAAAAGTAGACATCAAGATTCAAGTGACTTGTCTTTTTGTCATAATTAGGGATGAAAAATAAGTACTGCAGGGGCAATCCATCCTATCAAAGACATCTAAAACATTACAGTGAACTGCACCTTGTTCTCCACTGATGGCTCTGGTAGGCACAGAGCAGTCCAGGTTCCACACAGACAAACAGCAGAGGAAGATGTCTGTATTTCAAGCAGCTAAAACTTGGTGAGAGGGACTTCACCCCATGTATGTGCACCTTCCACCCAAGTCAGAAGAAAAACCAGCAACAGAGGGAACAAACAAAATTTTGTCTTAATAAAAGGCATACCCTCATTTGAGTCTCTGCAGTGTTCATTTCTTGGGACATAATGTTTGTGCTGCTCAGCAACTGCCTGAGAAGTGAAAACTCTCGATACTATGAATTACCCTTTAATGTAATTAAAACTGTCATGGTTAACAAAGCTAACCAGGATTTACTAAATGCTTCTTTAGCTCTGTCTTTCGGTTATAATATGTAACATAAAAATATTGAAAGCTGTCTATCCCAGGGGTACTTGTCATTCTTTGCCAGATGCATAGGAGTCAATCTTCTGTTAAACTCTACTTCCCACATTTTTGAATAAGGAAGGCACTGTGAGAATGTCTCAGGTTATTGTGTGGATATATTCTTGTTAAAGGATGCTACAGGATGCTTTAAGAAAATAAATGTATCAACAAATCTGCATTATGTTTAAAGCTCAAGGCTTAGTTGCTGGTTCCTCTGCAAGTGGCAATGCATTTATTTTCCCCAACAGGATTTCTCGACAGGAAGGAAGATGCATGGCTGAAAACTGCACAGGAGGACAGGTTTTCACACCTTTATACCTGTACGAGTTGCCTGTATATAACAGAACTCCAAAAATATATTCATTTTTATGTACATTTCTATGGTATCCACCATAAAATATTTCAATACTGTGTGCAAACTAATGCACTCCTGGGCATGGCTCAGTCCTTGCTCTGATAGCTACCAGTGCAACACTGACTTCAATGTGCTTATTTCAGATTTTCACTAAAGGAATTGAAATTGGAGGCAGATTTCTCTTTGAGCAGCACTCAGCATTATGTAGTTCAGCAGAATTTACTGTTTCTATTAGCACTTATTCAAAGTTGGCCACAAGTGTCAAATGAAGCTCCCATTTACAGAAATCAAGGTACTTAATTAAAATCTTACCAATAAAAAAGGGATTTTCCATTGTGTAATTGGAAGTCCAGATACTTAATCCTACTTAAAAATAACAAGTGCTCACACTTTTAAATCAAAAAGTGCTCTTTTTATTTTACTTTCAATAGTGTGTGAACAGTAAGCTCCCTATGGTTTTAACCACTAAATTCTTATAATTTAAATGTTTTTGAACTTCTGGTGAATGTTCATATTTGTTTTTGACTTTGAATTTTATTATGTCATTTATACTGTGATGTTCCCCAGAGCCTTGTCAGGGTAGGGAAGTTTCCTTCAGAAATCAACTTTTCCTCAGCAGCATTAATAAAAGAAAGTAGGCTGTATCTTTCTAAACCAGTGTTGAGGAATATCTAATTTGCCAAGTCACTTGAACCAGCAGTTCAGGGTCAAATCCAAAGGGGTGGGTATTGCTTTTCTACTCGACCATCCAAGGCAAACAATGAGTTAGAGGATGTGTAGAAATGATTTAGAGTCTGTGTAACAGCAGCTGTATAACATCATGGAGAACCTCTGACCTCAGACTCTTTTTTTTACAGTCAGAGTCTGCATCCCATGCCCTGATTTGACAGATGGAGAGGCTGGGGTGTGGAGATGGGGCAGTGTGTGTCTCAGGTGATCCAGCAGGACAGTGGCAGCTCTCTGTGAAGCCCCACTGCCACATCCAGTGGGCCAGGCTACCTCAAAAATAAATTGTCATGGCCTCAGACTCCACAGCTCCCTTTCAGGAAGCCAACAAAACACTGAATGTGGGAGACACATCTTTTGAACCAGCACATCTTTTTGGCCAGCAGGAGCTTCGGGTGCAGAAAGACCAGCCCAACACTGTTATAGCAACTACACCATTCATCTCCAAACTGACAGCCAGCAGAGTGCTCACTGAGGTTCTTGAGGTGCTACAGCAACCTGTGAAATGATCAGGAAAGTATTTATTTAGACACTGTTTAAACAGGAGCCTCTAGGAATTCTTTCTAATATAAGCAGAAACTAATAGAGAACTTACCCAGTTTGGTGGGGTACCCTGCAGGGACTGGTGTGTGCTTATGTGTTCAAGTTAAATTGCCCTTCTGCTTGTTCTGCACACCAGGCAAGTCATGAATCACTGTCTTTGAATAATTCTATCTACAGTTTAAGATCATTGTGCTGTGCTGGATTACCATGGACAGAGTTTTTCAATCACAGATGAAGAGCAGATGGAACTGCAGGAGGCATCTCAGGAGTCTCGTAACATTCACCTTCTTGCATCTGAAGGCACGACAAACCTGTGAGGTTCCCCTTTGTAGAGAGCTCCCTCCTCTCCAGAATTCACCATGGGTTTTGGCAGAGGCAGATGCCATCTGGCAGGCTCTTCGAGGGTTTGAGAACTGCCAGGCCTTCTTTTGCCAGGGGAGAAAACTGATCCAAGGTTTAAAAGAGTCAGTTGAGAGTGTTCCCATGGATTCAGAGAGCTTTAGAACAAGCCTAGGTCAGAGAGGATGCACCTCAGTGAAGCATTTCTAAGCAGTAAGTGTGGCCTCCTACTCACTCCATCCACAGAAGCCAGTTTGGTTCCATGGGGTTAAATTCAAAAGCCTGGCAGAAACCACTGAGGTGTCCTGTCCTTCCTCTCTTTCAGGGGCTTGGATTTTTAGTATAATCAGGACATTTCACCTGGCACTGTACAACATCTTCCAAAGCCTGGGCAACAGCACAGATTAAGCAACAGTGTGATGTGTCTCTCAGAGAAAGAAGCTTTTAGAGGTATGATTTCAGGGCTTTGGAGATGTCCAGTGCTGTTTGCCACGGAGATATTTGTTCAATTTTTAGTCATTCTCATATTACATATTACCACTCAAACCCCTCTTCGTTCTCTGTAGCTCCCTTGCAGAGTTCCACATACTGCAGTGAGCTAAAGACTTCCCTCAACCAGGAACTGTGGGAGTCCTTGTCAGCTGTCCAGAGTAAAGGTACCAAACACTGTGCCTGCTCTCACATTCCTCTCAAAAGGATGGACAGTCATCCACGGAGAGCACTAACCTTCTGTCAGGATTCAGGTCTTGTAAAATGCTTAACTCTCCTGGAATTGGGCAGCATTGAGCCCTGAGTCAAAGTTAAAACCCCTTTCTCTTCCTACCCACGAGCCAAGCTGTGTGCAGCGTTCTCAGTCTAAAAGCTTACTGCAAGAGGAGTCTGTTCACAACAGGCACAACACAAACCAGAACCACCATTTAGCTGATAGGATCAAAACTGCCAATATAAGAATAACTGTCGTGCTCTTATTCTAATTATTATCCACTTTCTCTAGTTTTCTCCAGAGATTTGAGACTTGTTTGTTGCAGCAGACATATCTATTATTAATCTTTAGGTAGTTAGTAGAATAATTTGCAGCATTCATTAAGAAGTATCACCTTATGGATTACTAAAAAGCATCTATGCTTTTGCTAATGAGCCCCAGTAGTGCAATACTTTACATATTTTATAGTCAGACAATTATATATGTCTTGTTTTTATAGTCAATCTGAAAATAAATTGTTTCAGACATAAAGATAGTAGCTAACATGAGAGTAGTTAGCACTGGGAAATCTTGCCTCCTGAGTTGTTTGAGTTATAACTGTGAAAAGATGACACATTTCCAAAGCATTCTTTTATTATTTCTAAAATCCTACAGCCCACAAAAAAATGCCTGCTATTCACACTTAGGATAAAGCATAATAAATGCAAAGAAAAAGAAGCCAGGGAATTTCAGAAACAAACTGTTCCTGCACAAAATGGTTTTTTCACTTTGTTTTTAAAACAGGTTCCATCTGAAAATAATACAGATATTTAACACTTGCCTGTTCAAGGTGGCAATAAAACCTATGTTTCATCTATAAGTAGTTGGTGAAATCATTTAGCTCTCAAAAATGGCAGCATTTTGTATTAAGCATACATTTATTTGAAGTGGTTATCTCCATGAAGTCAAGACATTCACCAATTTACATAAGTGAAGGATTCACCCATTTTGTCTCACATTCAGCCAAGAAGAAGTATTTACTTCAATTCCAAAGTGTCTTTGAGAAATAACATGCTGTTCTTTTGTTTTCCCTGTTACTCTAGGTTTCTCATTTCTGCTTTTCCTCTTTGTCCTTTAAAAATATCGGTGAAGCGAATCCATCACAAGTGGTGGCAGTTCAAGTGTGAGGCACTGGTGTCTGTGTGTCTCAGCACAGCTCTGCAGGGACCACCTTGAGGCATATGGGAATAATTCCCCCTCAGTGCCCATTAAATGTTTAGCCTCTCCTTTGAGACTGCAACCGGGGTTCCAATTAACGTCAATTGTCGTGGTGGTTTCTGTGCCTGGGACACCTGCCCTGAGGAGCTGAGTGGGGATCCCTGGCTGAGGCAGTGCAGGGCTTGTGTGTGATGCTCCAGCATTCAATAATTTCACAGGGGATGAGGCAGCACTGACTCATCACAAATTTCATTCACTACCCACGCGAGTGGGACGGGAGCTGCGGTTCAGCCAGGGGGGACGGCTCTGCAGCACAGCTCGGGTCTGCTGGGATCTTCTCCTCTTTCCAGGACGTCTCTCTTGCAGCAGGGCTGATATACTCTCTGTTTCCTCTTTGCAAGCTGACAGCAATCAATGCCTCATCGATTGTAAGTTGCCTCTTACACAGCTTTGCAGCCCAGCAGGTATAGACCAAGCTGGTGCAAATGAAGTAAAAAGGCAAAAAAACGTGCTTCTATTCTGTGTAAAATCAGCTAAAGAACAAGTTCTGCAACAAGTGAAACAGCTGGCTTTTTGCCTCAAGCTTGTTAGGCTGTCCTGATGACAAGGTCAAATTATTTAAACTGAATTGTCCTCAAAAATAACTTACTGCCCACTCCATACAGCAAGGAGTGGGTGATGTCCTTCCCATCACCACAGATTAGCCTTTCTGGGCACTGCAGAATGAATTTTATTAGAAAAATAAAAGCCCCAAAGTCAGCAAGTCCCCAGAACCCTGCAGCAGCTCCACAGCAGGCTGGTGGGGTTAACACTGTCCACAATGCCTTGAGCAACAACACACTGAGCCCTTCCTGCTGAGCCTGCTGGAGCCCCAGCTGATGCAGAAGTATCTGTGTAGGGCAGCACCACAGTTTGGCAGTAGGATCTTCTTCCTCCCCTTTGCTATCTGTTTCCTTTGTCACTGTTCACGGTGACTCCTTTTATTACTGTTTTGCTTTTATTTTGTTTGCTTTGTCACCAAAAATCATTTGGGAAAAAAAATGGAAAACAAAAAAAACCCCAAACAAAAAAAAAAAAAAAAAACCAAAAAAAAAAAAAAAAAAAAAAGAAATATGACTCGTCCATTTCTCTCCAAATCTCACTTCTTTAGCACAATAACTATTAAGACAGATGCAAGTTATTTCAGTAGTGCTTGTTCTACACCTCCATAAAAGTGGGCTAGAAATATACCAGGAGTTATCAACTACTGTAATTTACCTTTCTTCAGATGATTCTTAGCTTATCGAAAAGAGAGCAGAGAGTTAATCAGAAAACATCTCCTGTCAGCTTCCACTCTCCTCAGCTCCCCATGTTGTATCACCAGCCACACCCTGTGGAGGCTGGGAATAACTACCCCTAAGTTGGGTTTTCAAAATCCATCTTTTGGCAGCTGATTTTGAAGTTAAATATGGCAAATTATATTAGCTGGTTTATGAGCAAACCTTGGGCCTTCCCCAGCCAGGCTTGTGCACCCCGTCCTGCCTGCAGACCACGCTTGGGGTTCCCTTTCTGCCTCTTATGTTTATATATTTCCCCTTTCTTTCTCCCAGATGTAAACACTCCCTGATTTTCACTGGAATAATATTTGGCCTCGTTCCTTGATTTTCAGTGGAGCTGCTGTTAAAATTAATTGGTCCCCTGGGACTAACAACATTTGCTGATACCACCAATAACCTGTTACACACAGAAGTGGATTCTGCTCACCCTGGGGAATAATTAGGGAGAAAATGCAGTGTGGAAAACTTCATGGAGCTTTTTTTATTCTTTTCCTCACTGGCATGGACTTTGCTAGGAAATTGTCTTGTAGTCCTGATGTACTGTTGAACTGATGTGTATTCCTGAATTGCTGTTCCCAGGTCTCTGGACCCATTGCCAGCCAGTTCACTGAGCTCTTACACTGCCACAGTGGGAGAGGGACAATCTCCTCCCCTTCTTCTGACATGTCCAGCTATTCCTCAGCTTTCTTCAGTTTACAAACTGCCCCCATCACCTCAGAATCTGAATCACCCATCTGCCAGGAAGCTATGAAAACTGCAGAGTGCAATTAGTTGTACAGTATAATTAGTGTATTTTCCAGGATTTCTGAGTCATGCCTTTCCAACACTCTGCAGTGAGAATTACAGAGGTGTTTCAGGCTTAGGTGTTCATGGGAATGAGATTCCTTTTGTGAGAAGCTCCTGAAAACACTAAAGGCTATTCAGAGCAAAATTAAATTATGTTGAGATACTACGATGGATTTGAGAACTGATGCTAAATTGCACACATATAGGCACATAATTGTACACAGTGGAATAAAAAAGAATAAAAAGAAACTCCTGAACATTAAAATTTGATTGTAAGTATGGCAGGGCAATGTCTTTATCTTCTTACAAATTTAGACATCATTGAAACCCTGAAAAACCATGGAATAGGTGTCAAATGTCTGATATTTTAATTACCTCTCATATCCCAGGAGATCTTTCCCATTCATAGTGCAAAGTTCAGGGCTGAGCTTTGTGCAGGTGGATGTGCAGGCGCATCCTTTCTTTGACAAACAGAATTTTCCTGGGATAAAACTGCAGGCAACACGGAGAAGTTTTCATCCGAGCTTCCATTTTCTATCCCTGTGATGTCAGACCCTCAGCAAACGAAACTGGGCATCCAAACACTCACTCCTACTCGACAGGGATCTGCTGGCACCCCGGCAGCCCCACAGGAGGATCAGGGAGCTGCGTGAGGGGCAGCAGAGCTGTGTGTGTGTGTTCATTCTGCACTCTGTGTGATGGGCTGAGTGCTGAGTGCTGCACATCTACTGATGCAGAACCAGAGCTTTTCTCATTTAGCCAATTGCCCTGCACTCTGGCTGGGGGGTGGCATTTGCATAATCACTACCCAGGTACGGGCAGTGTGTGCATCCCCTGCTCTGGCAATCAGCCCCTGCTCACCCAATCAGGGATTTGCATAATCCCCTTGCAGCTCCTTCCCAGCAGCTTCACTCTGGATATGCAAAGCTCTCCACTCTCCTTGTCTGCTGCAATCCCTCTGTGCCGACTGGTTTCTCTGCTGCTTCATTTTCCATGTGTTTTCCAGCAATAGAGACATTTCTTTTGCTCCTGGTGCCCTTTCCCGTGAAAAGAACAGAGAAAACACACTGAAATCTTCACACAGATTGGTCTCTCCAGTAACTTCCTCTTTCATTCCCCTTTGATCTTACCTCTAAATTTTGAAGTTGAGGTCGAGGGAGGTGTTTCTGCCCCTCTAACCTGCTCTCACAGGACCCCACCTGGAGTTCTGTGTCCAGCTGTGGGGTCCTCAGCACAGCAAAGACATGGACCTGTTGGAGCAAGTTCAGAGGAGGGCTGTGAAGATGATCAGAAGAGTGGAGCACCTCTCCCACAAGGAAAGCCTGAGAGAGCTGGGATTGTTCATCCAGGCAAGAGAAGGCCCTGGGGAAACCTTAGACCAGCTTCCAGTGCCTAAAGGGGACCAATAAGTAAGATAGGGAGAAGGCTTTTATCAGGGGCTATTGCAAAGAACAAGACATTATGATTTTAAACTAAGAGAGGGTCAATTTAAATTAGATATGAGGGACGATGTTTTTTACACCAAGGGTAGTAAAACACTGGCACAGGTTGTCCAGGGAGGTGGTGGATGCCCCATCCCTGGAAACATTCAAAGTCAGGTTGGATGGGGCTCTGAGCAACCTGGTCTAGTTGAAGATGTTCCTGATCTTTGCATGGGGACTTGCACTAGATGACCTTTAAAGATCCCTTCCAACCTATGCCATTCTACTATCCTATGATTCAATGACCTTCCCTGTGCCATCATCCCACCCAGGGCAAGGCTCCCAGGCAATCTGTCCTGGTTGTGTTTCCACCAGGAGATCCAAGCTCCATTTTCCACTTGAGCCTTTGCAAGATGGAAAGTACAGCCAGGCTGGGTCCTCTCCAGAGGAAGAAGGGGGGAACACGAAAGAACTTATGATGGATAGATCACCCCCAGAGATACAGATCCCAAATACCTTGCTGTGGCCTTTCCTCCATTGTTCCTGGCCTTTCTGAGCTTGGACCAGCGATTCTAATGTGTTTTCAGGGCACTGCAATGTATAAAAGCAGCTGACATGAGCTCCACAATACCAGTGTCCCTCGTGGATCCCGTTTAATATCACTGTTTGTTACACAGCTATGAAATTCAGCAGCAAAATCCTGACTTCAGCCAGTGAAATGCCAGTGAGCAGTAGAAGCACACTGCACGAAAGCAGCAGTGAGTGTGGCTGATTTTCCCCTTAAATCCCTCTAAGTGAGGATATGTAACTTCATTTGCTTGTAATGTGTTGTAGTATTGAACAAGAAAATCACACGTTATGAGTGCATGATGAATCATCAGTCTCAGAAATAAGGCTGATTATAAACACCAAAGTTATCAGAATGTTTAGGTCATCCTTCAATCTGGAAAAAGCATTTAAAACCTCAAGATAATCACTTTGTTTCATAAAAAAAGCAAATGGCATTACCTTCAACTGCTAATGGAGCAAAAGGTTCTCAGGGTCTGACTTCTGAAGGCGTAGGCTATTTGTGATATACAACACCTCTTCCAAGACCTTTGGAGGAAATAACCTTTGGAATGATGTATGGCACAGCCTATTAGTCTAAGAAGAGTCTTTTGCTGACCAGTCAAATAATTGTGCACTCAGATTCCCCACATTTTATGATGTCACAGCATACAGTAATCCATAAATCTTTGGTAAGAGCCTACTTATCTCTGAAACACCTCTACACATTGTTGACGTTTTTGTAGAACTGTAAATTCTTAGTAGTTACAGGTATTTTAATGTTTCTACAGCTCAGATATTTACTGGTCTGCCTTAGGGAGAAATACGCTCGAGGCAAAATTTTTACTTTATTGCTGTCTGTAATAGGCAGATATTTTTCTTGCAAGGGATTTCCTGCAATAAATACCATTGTCATCCTTATGACTGAAGTTGTTGGCTTGAAACACCTTGTCCTGAAATACTGCCTTTCCAAGCCATTATTATATAATTACTACAGCTTTTGACCCAGTTACACAAACCATACAGGGTGCAGTTCTTTTCAGTATTCCCAAGGAAGGAAAAGAACAAAGGGGAAATATTTATTTTTCAGGTGAAAAATGGTTAACTTAGAATTCCCAGGAGACAGGTACAAACCCCCCTCTGAGGCTGTGTGTACTTTGTAGCCCCAGCAAACACCTGTGTTAGCAATGGAGAACAATTGCAAAGAAGAAAAAACCACAGTAGAAATTACCCAATTACTATTAAACCTGTCAAACCACAGGGTGATACAGGAATTGCTCGAGGTGGTGTGGGGGTGTCACAGACTGAGGAGACTTTTTTACTGCCTGTGAGCTCCATTGTCAGGCACAAAGAACTGAGGTGGGTTGAGAGGATGGGCCCAGTGAGACCACTGCCTTCCATGCTCAGTTATGTGGTGCTGGAGGGGCAGGAGCAGAACTGCTCACCAAAGGAGATCTTTGCTGTTGGATTTGTGGAATGAAAACGAAGGGGAAGGTTCAGGGGAGATAGTCCAGCAAAAGCAGTAGCCACGCTGAGCCCCTTTGAGGTATGCCCACAGCAGTACATGCAGTCCATGTCTGGATGCTGAGGTGAAACAATTCTGCTCCCCATCACAGAGCTACCCAAAACTGGGTGCTTAAAACACCTTCTGCATAGAGGAACACGGCTGGCATCACCACAGGGAGGCCTGGCACAGTCTCTCGCTGTCAAACAGAAGCCTACAGATGAAAAAATACTTCAACATGTCCTTTGAGAAATCAAAATATTTGCAGGTAAGGTGAGTGTGGCAGATGAAACTCATTCTTTGACCACTCTCAACTGTCGTTCTCTTTCTCCACCATATATTTGCCCCAGTACAGATTAGACAGTTCTAATACAATACTTAAGAATATTACACCTTTAAATGCAAAATGCAAAAATGTTTTATTAGTGTGCCAGACCTCATTGCAGTCATGTAGTTTACTTTATATTTTTTTAAATTTCTTTTTTGCCTCTGCATTATGATCTTCCTTTACATGCAAACAAATGTTTGCTTTCTTATTTGAGTGCTGCAGCTTCCTGTTTGCAAGTACCAGAACCCACGCTCTTTAAACTGCAGTTGTTATTAATAAAGGTCTCAATGACTGACAAATCCCTACTTCATGCCTCTTTATTTTACCCAGGGGAGCTAGTTAAGCTTTATTGTTTGATTTGTATACATTGATGCTCTGATAGCACTGGCCACTTCTGTTTCAGCTGGAGTGGAAATACGTTCCTTGCTGGCTCCTTATTAAACATTTCTTGGCTAATTTTTGTGTCCACTCAGAGTCTCTTATTTTTGAACTACCAAAACACTGCTCTAATTTCTTGCAGTTTTCTAATCTCCTGTAGTCTTCTGTGTGTAGGAAGGAAAATAGCTCCTTTATTTATGTCTGATTCTCCCTTAACCTACCCAGTTCTTCCAAAAAAGTCTCTGTATAATTATCGTGCCACTAAACCATCGCTCCAGAATTCCTTAGAAATATACTTCTTATCTCCCTTGGAAGTAAATCACAGTTTAATCACCTGCCAAAGCTGGTATTAAGTGTCCAATTAAAAACCAAACCTTTGCAGCTTATCACTTTATGCTGTAAGGAACAGGTGCGTTTTTAGGTGAGTCCTGAGCCAATTTCTATTGAATTATCTGGTAGGACTCCCACTGACTTCAGAGGGTGTGGAATGAGGCAGATGGAGGAGGATTTCTTTGGAGTAAGGACCCGTTGGATGACTCCTGAGCTTGGATAACTCCCCCAGGGCTCATTGAAGTCTGCAGGTCCAAAATTCTCAAGGATCTAGCCCTATTGCATTCCTCAGCCATACAGCTGTGATTTTGCACGTTAAGCAGAGCTGGAAAGAAACATCATTAGGAAAAGCTGCAGGAATAGCTGGGGAATCACTGAGGGGCACTTCCAAAACCAGTGTTGTAGTCCCTGGCCCAGGATTCCTAACCCTGTTTTGAGCAGTGAATAGTTGTCACTGTGCACCCAGAGATGATGTTGCTGCCATTGCCTGGCTGATACATTTGGCAGAAAGTTTGTCCTTGTTCATCACTATGATTGACCCATTATTGATGAGTATGAGCTGCCAGCACAGATATTGTCCCAAGAAAATATTCAGCCCATGTTGTTGGGCATTTAGGAGGGTTTATGCTGCAAAGCTGCTGTGTGTCCCATCATTCTACAGTCATATTTGCCTTGCTCTTACTTACCCATGTTTAAAATCTGACCCCTGCCTGGTATGGCAGAGCTGCACCGGTTCTTTTTCAGGGAAACTGTACCTGGAGAGGTGACCAGCTGGATTTGCTCTTCATCAAACTGCAAGTGTTCCATCACTATGCACAGAGAGACATTATATAATTCACACTTGTGCTGTCCTATTTACGTGTCTGTGGCAGATTCAGGTACAGAGCTCTGTGCAGTATGAGGGAAGTGCAGCATCACCTGTAAGTCCTTCCTGGCCACAAGCACCAGTCCAGCCAGCTTCAGCATCACCCCTCAGCTGTTCTGAGCAATGTTAACAATCAAGACAGTGTCCAGAGACTCTCTTCTTTTCCTGCACATTGTATTTCTGTGGTGCTGAATAATCAGCTGCATACTCTCTTCTTTTCTCATATCTCCATTCTTTAATCTCTTCTGTGATCTTCAAACATGATATAGGATAAAAGGTAGCTTTTCCATGTCCACAAAGGGTGTCATTCCATAAACAGGCCATTTTGTCATAGGATAGTGCAAAATGTGTTCATACTCACTCAGTCAGTGTCCTAAGGGTGTGTCAGAGCACAGGCTGTGACTGAACGGAAAACTTCAGTTCTTCCAATTCATTCCTCCATTAGAATGTACAGAGACCTTCCCAGTGGATGTTGTTGCAAGTGGATATATCTGGGTCAGACCTTGGAGACCCTGCCTAAGGAAAACCCCTGCTGAACTCCAGCCCTGGGTGAGAAGTGAAGTCAGACCCTCTAAGTCTGTTCAAACAAATCAGGGCTGATCATCAGTGAGTGATGAAATTGCCATTTTTACACAATGATATGTACACATTTGGCTGTTTGAGTTTTTGTAGTTACATTCATTTCAGTCGTCTTGTTAAATGAAAAACAGATGCCACCATCAAGTATTAGAGCTCACAAAGATGGATTTACACATTTCTTTTACTGAGTGTTTTTATCAATAATACACATGAAAAGGGTCTGGGAAGTTTTATTACATTAATTTAGCCACCATAAATCAACACAGAATACAAAACTCATTTAAATTACCACCTTAGGGCCAACATAGGAATGATGAAGTGTTATGTTCCAACCCTTACCACAGATTGGGTGACAATCCTCTTTTTAAACGTCGGTGATCATGAGTCCAGTGATGGGCTTTGTGACTTTCATTCTGCTCATCCAGAGAAGACAGCAAAGCACAGGCAGGCCTGGTGGAAAGCAGCTCATTGAGGGTGCTGTGCTATCAGCCCCTGCCATGGCAGGGCAGAGGAGAGGAGCTGAGGTGCTGCACAGATCCTGCTCTTTGCTCGGCCCTGCTGCAGCTCAGCTTTTCCTGGGAAAGGCAGCGCTCCCCTGGCTGGGGAGGGAGCATCTGGAAGAGTCTTCAGGCAAGAGGGGTTTGAACTGCTGGGGTCAAGCCAGAAGGAAAGACACAAGCCCTGGGTGAGTGTGTGTCACTGGCCCTCCCCACCTGTGCATCTCCACAGGGTGGGATCTGCTGCAGCCCCATCTACACGAGCAGGACTTGGTTCATGGCATGGCAGCTGTAGCTTTAGGTCTCAAGCACGGACAGCCCTGGTTCCATCCCTGCTCTGTCAGCCAAGCTAGCTGCAGCCACAGATGCTTTCCTAATCCCACCACAGCTTGCATCCCTCATCCCAGCCCTGCTTTACAGGAATCCCATTCAGCTGCATAATTACTGCCATGCTCAGACACTTATATAATTTCCTCTTGTGAATTAATAATAATAATAATTTTTAAAATTAACTATTGTTGGGATTTTTGCACCACAATTGATTGCTTGCTCTTTTGGCCTTCCTATGGAGATGGCCAGCAATAATGCCAAGCACAAAATCCTTGTTTTGTTTGAATATTGTCATATGTCTCCTAAGGCTCCTGTTGAGACCACCAGATTTTTCCAGAGAGGACATGTTCAGTAACTATCAGATGATCATGACTAACTGGTTTGTGCAGTCAAGTTAGTGGTCTAGAAGTGAAAGGATTTATTTTTCTGTTTGCTTTTTTAATCCCAACATCAATCCTCAGAGCCAGAGCTATCCCATTTTTGTCTCTCCATCAAGCTGTGGTTATACTGATTCGTCAAGACGGTTTGAAATTCTTTTCCCTTGTCCTTTGAGGCCAGAGGTTTCTTTGTTCTTTAATATTTTCCTCTCCTCAGTGTATTTTAGGATGATTCTCTAAGCCTGTCTTGTTAAACCTAATTGGACAGGACCTTAATCGAGGTGACTACATCAAATGTCATGCTTTCCTCTTCTCTGACCAGTACTGTAGCCACTTCCAGGAGTTATTCTTTTGGAGAAACTATTTCTTAGGAAGTACAAATGTTTGGAAAACAAATTAGCTCCAAATGTGACTAGCCACTCACCCATAAGTCATTATTTGCCTTTTTTCCCAGGCTTTGTTTCTTCTACCAGTCTAAGGAAAGCTAAAAACAAAATACATTAAATGTTTTCACAACCTAGCATCAAAGGCTATAATTTTGTTCATTCACATAATTTAAACAAGATCAGACAAAGTGAATACTTGGAAGGGACCCATTCTAAACTCACAGGAAACCTAAGTATTTCAGGAACCGATGGTGTCTGTGCAAGATGGGCAGTTAGTGCTGAAGTGATGCCACAGTGTGGTTTTCAGACAAAATTGTGAAAAATTAATCAGTTTGAATAGATCCAGTCAAAATAAGGGAACATTTTGTACACCAGATTTGTGGTTTTGGTCAGAGGAAGCGAGATTCATTGAGTACAACATATCTTTTGAAAGCGCTTTTAAGTGGGAACACGGTGCTTTCCAATCACTGATTGTTGCTCATGTATGTTGTTTTTTCCACTGGTTCTTCTTTTAACTGAAATGCAAAGCTATTTTCTTGATCCCATGATACTTTTCAAAGTATTAAGTACACAGCTGAAGAAATATGCACCACGAACTAATTAGACAGTGAAAACAAGCCTATTTTCCCGCTCGTGAATTGTCTCAGCAGAATGTCTTCTACAAACATGGAAGGTTACAAATCCTGGCCCTTTGCTCATTTGCCATGATAACAAGGAAAGACAAGGATCTTCTGATTTAAAAGGAGAATGAGGCTGGAGCTGAGGGCTCCCCCAAACCTTTGTAAGGATGTTCAAAGCCCACAGTGACACTCCGTCCACCTCCCGTGCTGGGGACAGCACCAAAGACAGCTGTGCAAGCCCAGCAAGCCCCACAGACTACGGGGCTGTGTTCCATTAGTGTGAGAGCAAGTCAGAGAGACAACTGCAAGCTCTTTCTCATGTCCAACAGACTCATCAAATCAAATATGTTACATCCGCTGCTCTGGTGTCCTGGTGAGCTATTACGTCACCCAGAATGGGAAAATATTCACATTTGGATCATCCAGACGCAAACCCAGGAGCTTATTAGTGAAACCAGTGCTTGAAGACCTTGAATCACATTCTGTTGTGTGTTCTAACAACTGCCCAGTTGCATATCATACAACTTCAGCCTTGGGTTTCTTCACTTAGGTGCCTTTGCACTGCTTGTGAAAATTGCTTTTTAAAGCAATTGCTCTGCAAAGGCTAAAAAAATGCCTAATTGCATTTCAGTAATGTACTTTTCTCCAAAACAGTTTTTAAAAACACTTACAGATAAACCCATTGCCATTTAAACTGTGTCTAAAACATGAGTTTTTATTCAGGGTGAAATCCTGGCCCCAATGAAATCAATGGGAGTTTTGCCATTGACTTCAGTGGGGCCAAGATTTCTCCCTTGATGCACATGATATATTTTTCCTGACATTTAGAATGATGAAACAGCCCTGGTTCTGATTAGCCCAGGGTATAAATAGTATCAGTCAACTAGAGCAAAATTCAAATCAAACCTCAGGCATCTTTGCTGATGCCGCTTTGTTTTGCAGTGCTGTGTACTCACTGAGACACCCAAATGTCCCTTTGGAGTCAAGGACTTCATCTGAACCCCTTTCCCTGGACTTACATTTAATTGTAAATCAATACATGGGGAGAAAATGGTTAGTAATCATGGAGGCATCTAGTCATATGTCTTGTGACATACATTTCTCTAGCGTGAATTCTTCATTAAAAGAACCCTTGATGTCTCACAGCTTGTTACCAAATTGGGCCTTGACTCTTAATATAATTTAGATGTGTTTAAAATATGCTTCTAAGAAAAGCTGCCTCCACACTTATGAAAACTATATTCCATAATATTAGGAAGAAATCTGCTCCTTGTTTTGGCAAGTTTTATTTTTTAATATCTTACGAATATATTTTAACCTGTTGCTTTATGTTTGAATCAGCAATACTGCAGGAGTAAAACAACGTATCTTGTCTTCTGAGACCATTCAATAAATTGCTTACACATTGCACAGCAGAAAGACATTATTTCTAACCTTTCCCTAAAATCTGGATTCCTTTTTTTAGACAAAAGGAGAAAAAAATAAGAGAGTTCCATTGGAAAGCAAAACTAATGGAGGGACAGTGGTAGAGATGAATAGACATTAAATCTAGAGGGGATTGTTGTAATCCTGTCATTTACTTTATAGAGTTAATCCACAGTTTCCAGGGCCTAATTGTGGAGTTTCCCTGGCCCACGCAGTGCTGTCCATAGAGCATCTTCCAGATGGCTGCAGCATGGATGGGAGCTCACCAAGGGAGAGCAGCCCTCCAGCAGTGGGGAGGCAGTGGCACACCCCACCGCTCCTCTTGCCTCTCCCCAGCTCCCTCTTATCGCTGCCCCTTGGTTCTCTGCCTCTGCAGCACATGTGGGGCTGTGAGATTTCAGGAGACATGATAGAGAGTAAGGACCTGCTATTCGCCTTGCTATTCAGGCAAAACTCCCACTGGCATCTATGAGCCCTTAAATAGTACAGCATGTTGCAAGTGGAATTGTTTATTGTGTGCAGTCAGAGCCGGCTACAGCCAGCTCTCACTACTGACTCAACTACACGAAATCTCGCCCTCCTGTCATCCCACACTGCAATGCTCACTGGGCCCAGTTCTGTTTCCACTTAAGTGTTGGAAAAAATGGAGTCAAAACTGCTCTGCCATCTTCTTCTGAACCCGGGCACTGTTGAAAAACAGTGAGAGGGCCTGAAAGATGAAGACAGCAGATCAGACGCTGTGTTGGTGCAAAAGGCAGTGGGATTTACACGGCCCTGGCAGCAAGGGATGACTTGAGCCTAAGATCTGCTTTTACTGTAGCTCAGCCCTCTGAAATACAGCACATCAAAACCTTGGAGTAGCTCAAGGTGAATATCAACAGCAGCATTTGGTCTCTAATAGACCAAAGAGATAGACTGTCCCAAGCTCACCTCCAGTAGCATCCAAGCAGAGCTCCTTGCTGTAGATTTACCCCCAAACAACAAACAGTGGCTGGAATTAGGACCTAGGTATTGCTGCAGTTTAGTTGGCTTTATGAATTCCCCTTGCAGCCTTATTCACACACACCACTTGGGAATGCTGCATGCAGCAGGTTGTTTTCTCGTTTCAGCAGTGTTAAAATTCGCCTGGTATCTCTTTCTTGCTAAGTGCAGGTAGATACACACTCTTGAGTGAATAGGATATGCTCCACTTGAGAAGTGTAGAAGCAGGTCAATAGACAACTTTCAAAAGGAACCATTTAGGATAATTAAGCAGCACATACACACCAGCAAGAGTTTATTTTGTATTGGAAGGCATGTGGTTAGGGAAACAATAGCAGTTTTTTCCCTGGAGAATGTTAATTAAATTGAACACCCTGGAAAACTGAACTATTCTTACCACAAATCTATAAATCAAACTGTTCTGTTTGCTTAATATAATGCTTTGCTATTCTAGTCACACTGAAGTGGGCCAGCTGCACAATGCCAAGATATTTCCATGATGAGCACATTAGAAACACTGATTGACTATAGATCTTCTGGATGGGAGGCCAAACCCATATCTCAGTTACTCCAGAAAAGCTAAGATCAAAATCTGGCCCAGGCAGTTCAGATTAGCACATAAATACCACGAAAGGTTTGTGAGCTCTGCAGCAGATGCGTTATGTACTTGTTGTTCGTGCTGTACGAGGCCCTGGCAGCTCCAGGAAGGCACAGGACTTTGCTGTGCTAGGTGCTGCACCGATACAGAGCAAAAGGATTTGTCTTTCTGGTTTGCCAAAGTAGCTTGAGAATACCTGTGAGAAGATATTCATCTCCCCAGCTTATCTTCCATGAGCAAGGGAGCATCACTCTCTGACAGAGGGCACAGGAGGAGGGCAGGCATTAGCAGAGGGTCTGTTTGGTCCTGTCTTAGAGGTCAAGGGGGCCCTTTTTTAAAGTCAGTCTAACTCTGAGGCTCATATTCCCACATTTTATACGCAGGGGACAGTCAAATTTTCATCTGGCATAAACCAGGTTTCCCAGCCAGGGCGAGGCTGGCAGATGAGGATTTGGCCAGCTCAGTAACAGTCCCTGAGAGCATCACCTGCAGCAGAACTCAGTGCTGTGGTGACTTCAGCTGCCACTCACATCTGTATCACAAGACACATCAAAATACACTGCACACATGGGGTAAACCTGGTAAAACATTTTCATGTTTTCTTGAGTAGGCTGTGACTCAGGTTCCCATGGAAAACCCTTGTGTGCAGTCGTTTCCCTTTACACAGGGAAGTGCAGTTGTTACTCATTGGAAGAAAGGTCATTTTAGTTCCTGCCTGCCAACTTGTTATCCACATCTCACTTAGATGCTAACTTGAGTTTAGGTAAGGAAAAGATCAGAAATGTAAGGTGCTGAAAGGAGCTTTGCATGCTCTGAGGAAATTTGTTTAGTATCTGTCTGTGTGTTCTGCAAAAGCAGTGCACATGAAGGAGCATGTGTCCCTGAGACAGGGGCAAGCTTTAGGAGCAGTCATGTACAGGGAAATGAAGGAGCCACACCAACCTTCAGGTGGTAAATCACTCGCTGTACAAAGCAGCAGTGGATCAGTATGTCCAGAAGAGGTTCCCCCTAAATGGAAATGGTCCAAGAGATGCATGATTGGTAATGATCTTTGTGGTATCAGAAGATTTTCTGGGCCATGTCTGCAGCACGGTCTGTACCAGTCAGCAGCACAAAGATAAAGAGATTTAGGCTCAAATAACCATGGAATTAAAAGGACATGCATGTACCTTGGACACCTTAAACTCACCAGTGGCACCTCTGCTGTGCTGGTAGCTGGAAGGGCTCTCACTAGAGGGTCACCTGCATGGTACCCAAGCAGTGAATCTAAAGGCTTCTACATCAGTCATGACACAAAGCAGCCTCATTTACCACAATGTACAAGTCCTGCTCATTCAAAAATCAAAAAGGTGACTTCTTCCCCCAGTCGCTGCATGGCAGCTAAAAGTTTTGCACAAATTTCTGCATTCTTTTCCCAAACAATGCTCGGTCACTCTCTTGCAATTTTACCTCATCCCTGGGCCAGAAGCGGAAAGGTTTCCAATATTTTACCTGATGGCTCTGTTTGGAAGAGCAATCTTATCTTGAATTAATAATTCTGGTGACAGAGGATAGGCAGGAAAAGACAGATATTTTTTACATCCCCTTAGAAAACTAAGAACAAGTGACAGAGTGGAACAAGGGCTATTAATATGTGCACAGCTCTTTCACAATTTACTGGCCTTCATTTGTAAAATAAAATGTAAAAACTGTATTTTAGAGCATGTACAGTTACTGATCCTTAATATATAGCCCAAATATGCTACATATACCCACTGGAATGGTTTAGCTGCTACTGGATTGTAGGGGAGTTATTTTTAATTCTGTCATGTATGAATGCTTTGGGTTTTCTCACAAGATTTGCAGAAATATGTTATATTAAGGGAAAGGTCTGGCATAAATCACAGTTGTTCAGCCAGACATCAGCCACATTACTGGAAAAAAACAAACACTTCTTTCGTTCTCACTTCTGACCCCTCCAACACCGTATTGTCCCTACTAATGAGCTGAACATTTTTGCTGATTTGTTATATGTGGCAAATGTAGAAGCAATGAAAACCCATCTGTGTAATTTATTCATTGATTTGGACTTGAATCCAAGTGTGCTCTAAGTAGCTCTTGTCTGTGTGCATGTGTGTGAGAGAGAGAATAGCTCATCAGCAATGAAAAAGTCTTAAACTTACCTGCTTGAAATATTTATGAATAATGGAAAATAACCTGAATCTGCCTGTGTGTGACCCAGCAGCCATTTCAGAAAGGGTTTGGTGTTGAAGAAGGGCCACTAGTCTCAACCCTGTATTTGTGGTAAGATCAAAAGATCATTTTTTAGGGAGGTCTCTGGATAATCCTTTCCATTAAAAAAAAAAAAAATCAGGGAGGGCTGCAGAGCTGCAATAAAATAAAACAAGCTCAAACACACTTTATATCCCCTGCTTAATGCTGAAAATACACATTGTGATAGTAGTTTTGTGCATCCCCTCTGATTGCAACTTTCTGTAAAACAACTTTAATTTTGGGTGTCACTGTTTCTACCCTGAGCTCTTCAAAACACTGCTGATTCCAAGTCACCTGTTAAAAATCTGGTTTCCTTTAAGCTACCCAAGGAGCCATCTCTTATTTCAGAGGCAAAGTAACCTTATAAAGAAGCTGTTTTTAAACAGTTGGTTTCAACCTGTTTCAGTTTCTCTTTCACACCTCCAGCCACTGTGGATGTTTGGTTCAGGATCCAAGGGATGTACAAAGCTTCCCACACAAACAGTCCCACCTGTGCAAGCAGGAAAGCAGCTCTTCCCACACTTTATTATGAATGATGGAGGGAGGTTTGTGTGAGCAAAGTTTCTGGAGGGGTGAAGGCCTGCATGTAGCTCCCAAACTTTCCTATCACACAGCTGCTTTCTGGATGGGAAATGCAAATGCAGAGCTGCTGAACGGTGCTCCCTGCTCTGCAGAGACCCTCTGGTTCGTACTTCCAACAGTCTGATGCCAAACCTCATGTGATCCGAATGAAGAAAGGGAAGAAAAAAAAAGTAAATAAATGGGGGAACAAATTAAACCACGGGCGATATATCACACTCAGCAAAAGGAGTAACAGCCTGATTGAATACAGACAGGGTTCTCCCAGAAACCCTGCTTTCCTGACGAGTGGAATTTTAACAAACTGAACAGGTCTGAGGTAAGTCAGAGACTTTCTCTCCATTCTGCAGATCTTTTTTGATTTTTTTTTCCCCTGAGTGCTGGTGGCAACAGATTAACAGGTCACCAGACTGGGTCTGAGAACTGCAGCCACTTACCTCGCCTTTGCTTGTTGCACTACAGTCCAGTGGCATCATTTAACACGCACTTCTCTCCCAATCCCCCCTTGGTGACACCCAATAAACATTGTGATAGATAGATAAGTCTGGCTGGGTACATCCAGGGAGAAGGGGGCTCATCATTTCAGGGCTGAATGTCCTTTCCTTTGAGCTTCTTCTCCATCCAGGCAGCGTGACCAGGAGCCTGTAAAGCGGACTGTCAGACCCTGCGATCATCCATCCCCCTCCGCCGGGAGCGAGGGGAGCAGCGGGGCCCCGGTCCCGGCCCCGCTTGCACCGGCTGCGAGTCCCTGAGCCTGAGCCTCGGCTGCTCCCTCAGACAGCAATTACGGCGAGAAACATCTGAATCAACACAGCATCATTTACTCACAGAATTGACAGCCCTTCCACTCGAACTGGTTTAAATTAGTCGACGCCACATTCTTTTCCTCCTCTGTGTTTTGTTTTCTGCTTTTTCTACCCCCCCCCCCTTTAAATAGGGATATATAATTGCAGTAATTGAACCAGCTGAATGCCAAACAGTCCGACGGGGAAGAGGGAGAAGCCGCGGGCACGGCTGGAGCGGAGAGCGAGGGAGATGCGCTCCCCGCCATCCGCGGGAGGCTGCGGGGGCTCCGCGGGCGCTCAGGGCTCCGGCATCCACCGGGACGGGCGGCGGGGCGGCCGTCGTGAGCCTCGGGCCCATCCCGAGCATCGCCGGGGCAAGTAGGTCCGGAGCAGAGGGCCGGGGGGCGGCCGGCCTGGGCACTGTTCCTTATCCATGGCTCCCTTACGGGACTTACCTGCCGGGCACGCGCAGATGGGAAAGGGGGGACTTTAAAACAAAGTACAGACATGTATAAAGACAGAGCCCTTCGCTGGCACCGGGAATGATTAAACGGAGCAGCCCGGGAAACCTCCCGTATGAATATTTCATGTGAAATGATGCTATCCCCCCCGAGGTACAAGAGCCCTCCTTAATTAAACTGGTGTAAATGTCGTGTTTTACTCCTTTTTCATTTAAGTCAAGGGGAGGAACGGGGAGACTGCACGAGTTTTACCCTTATACCCGAAAAAGAAGGAGCATTCCTGCTCCACAGGAGGGGGGACTTGGCCGTGGCTGCGGGTCCCGATGCACTGGGCGCATCCGCGGGGCCGGGAGCGGGGACAGGGACCCTGGGGCGATGCGGGAGCCGACGGCCGGCACGGGCGAAGCTTCGGGAACGGTAGAGGAGGGCAGGGACCAGCTCTGCCTCCGCATCTGCCGGCCCGCCGTTCTGCCGCCCCCCATCTCCATCCTTTCCCCGAGGTGGTCCCAACAAGACGGGGACAAGAGCGGGTTGGTGGCCGGTGTCACACCCCAGTTGCTGCCGCCCAGCTTGAGGCCACCCCTCGCCTATCTGACACCCTCGTGTCAGGGTGGGAAAGGACGCAGAATGGCTCTTCTCGGCAGAGTGGCCCCCAAGACGCGCTTGTGCCCACCGAGGGCCGAGGCCGGGGAAGGCCGATTCGGGGGGCTGCGCCCCACGCCCGGCAGCGGCAGGGACGCTGGTGGGTCCCTGGCAGGTCCCTGCCGGGCACCCGGGGCTGAGCCTCAGGGAAACTTTGCTCTGCAGCTGCAGCGGTTTCCATGGCAATGCGCGGGGTGGCAGCGGGAGGGTGGTCCCCGCCACATAGGACACGGCTGCCCACCCCGGGCAGCCCTCCCTGTCCCTTCCCACCTTTCCAAGGCCAGGATCGGGCACCTGGGAAGGACAAACACCGAAGGGAAGAGGAAAGAGGCCCTCGCCGTGGGACCGCCCTGCCCGGCGATGGTGCTGCCCTGGTGGCACCGCTCCCATCGCCCGCCAGGACCCTCTTGGAGGGCGCCTTGATTCGCCAGGGAAAAACGACGGAACAGACCCACCCCAGCCTCTCGGGAGAAGCGGAAGAGAGAGGATTTCCGAAAGCCTTTGACTCTCCTAAAGACAAATTGGCGTGAATTTCCCAGTCGGTCCGACGCAGAACTCACGACCCTTCCCCTACTCTTTATGACAATGTCCCTGTGACACTTTCATTCCGTCCCACACTGTGACCTTGGTTTGTCCATACACATGACATTTTCTTCCTTCCTTCCTAGCTTCCTTCTTTTCTTCCTACCTTCCTTCCTTCTTCTGTCTTTTTCCCTATGTCTTGCCTGCTTTTTTTTCATTCTTTAATTCTTTTTCTCATTTTTTTTTCTCTCTGTTTCCTAATAAGTTTTAGCCAATGCTTTAGCGTCGATATGCCTTCCTATTATTTTGCATTCCACGGGAATTAAAATAAAATAACGTTTTACTTATGAAAATACCTTCACGGTTTATTTGAACAGCCGTTACTCTTCCAAATCATATCTTCCCTTTTCGTGACTCTGAGCGGAGACATTTGGCAGCCCACCGGGAAGCAGGTATGGTTCTGGTTTACAAACTGCTTCAAAAAGGAAACGTTCTTGCCGGGACGAGGAGGGTGATACAGCAGATAACACTCTGAAAAAGGTTTTTTAATAATATTTGGATCCTAAACATCCCGTAACAGCAAACATCTCCTCTAGACATACTTATGCGAAATAAAATAGCCGCGATCGTGTGGATTATAAATGAGATCACAGAAGAGTTTATCTGGGAATATCTCACTCTCGCAACCCACAAGAATGCACTTTCTTCCCTGCCTCTGATACCAACTTGCTGATCTAAAGATAAAATAACAGCCGTGGCTGTATTCCCCGGCCTTATGGAGAAAATCAGGACTTTGAGCTTTCTGTGAACACAGTAAAACCGCAAAAAGGTTGTTCAAATACTGATAAAGCTATGAGTGAAACCCCAAAAAACACGGGAATTCAGCAACTTCGCACTACTCAGGCTAGGATCAGCTGCTGCTTCCAGACATGCGGGACTTGACAGATGAATTTCCACATCTTATCTGAGTCTATTTGGGGCCGGGTCACCCATACTCATTCAGCCAACACTTTCGCTCGGGAACTGAAATAGTTCCGAATTTCTTATGTTTTGTTTTGGGTTTTTTTTTCCCTTTTTTTTTTTTTTTTTTTTTTTTTTTTTTTTTTAGATAATTGTATAGTAAAAAAAAAAATAAAGTGGTGAAGCTGATCATGGTTGTTCTTCTGGGTTGTTCCTTTCCTGCCTGGGAATGGCTGAAGCTTTCCAGAGCTCCGTGTGTCAGGTGGGGGAGAGCGGATCGGGGAAAGAAGAGACCACCTGTTTATCCTCTCCTTTCCAGGTAGAGGACTTTGAAAAAGGTGATCCCAAACAAGAGTCTGGCTAAGAACATTGTTCCCTGGTGGGGCTGTGAGGCCACTTTCTACCCCCTTCAAGCCCTCAAGGAATGTTTTCAGGCAATTCAGGAGGCAGGGATATCCCCCGTTCCCACTTTATAGCCAGGCTGTAAACGCCTCGCGGAGGTTTGCTCACACTCAAACGGCTAATTAGGAAAACATTAAGGGTCCAGTTAAACCAACAAAAGCCAGGCAGCTCCGAGCCGAGTTCCCACTCGCCACACTGCGGCTGCGAGCCCCCTCCCCGCCCGGACCCTCCCTCCATCCCTCCTGAGGCTGCCCGACCTCCGCATCCTTCTCCTGCGCTGCTGATGCTTCTCTTCTCTTCCCCTTCCAGGGGGAATCGCCACTCACGCCCTTTCCCGTTCCTTCCCTCACCCCAGTTCTGGACCAAATGCCGCAAGGACTCGGTATTTTTTTGAACCCTCTCCCCAGAATATGAAGGAAACCAGACACCCGCGGGAGGGTGTCATGGGATCTGTGCGAGAGCAGCGTGGGCGGGGGGGATGTCGTGGCCTCGGCCCGGCCGGTCCTCGCCACCCCGAGCGGAGGACGGGGGCTTTTCTACCTGTCCGGGATAACGGGACGGGTTTCTTCCTATTTCCCAGGGATGGAGCAACCTTAAGCAAGAGGACTGTTTGCCTGAGAACTCCTTTGCTTCCTCCATCTCCTGCCTCTGCCTTCTCTCTTATTTAATTGTCCCAGGGAAAAAATCGGTCAGTTTTCCTGTCTGTCCAGCCTTGGGGAAGGAAGCAGGATTAACATGGGGTAGGCGACGTGCGGAGTTTGTTTTAAGACATCAAAAAGGAAGACAGAAAAGGATGGACGTTACCTTCCAATACACTGTAGTTGGCTGGTGACAAAAACTCCGGGCATGCTCTGAATGCGTAATTGGTACCCCCAACTGAAAATTCCCTATCTAATTTGATATTTGGTGCTCAGCAGAAGCTAGCCTTCGTAAATAATATACAAAGTAAGAAACCTAATCCAGCAGGCTAGAATGTTTAATTCATCATTATGCGAGCTAATTGGAAGGTGATTATATGGTAATTGCTCATTAGTGGTGTATATTTATCGCTGTACCTTATGTCAAGGCCATGGGAATTGTGTAGAGTCTGTTCTCTCATTTCAAGGATCAGTTTCAGAAGCAGGAGCAAAGCGGACGAGATCAAGTTCTTCCTGACGTCAGGTCCAGCCGTGGGCGACGGAGAGCGGGTCTATAAATGCTCGCCCGGAGCCCCCGCAGCAGCCGGGGCTCTAGCCAGGGCGTGCGGGGGAGATGGGGCTCCGAGGCAGCCGGGCCGAGCGGCCTCACGGCGGGGAGAAGGAGGAGAAGGAGGAGGAGGAGGCAGATCCCACCTTCCCTGTTCCGGCCAGGGGAGCCACCTGCGAGGCGGACTGACCCCGGTGCGGGAGCGATGCCCGCAGCAGCTCCCGCCCCGCGCCTTGCAGGGAGACCCTGCGAACTGGGGCGGCCACGGCCCCCCCATACCGGCAGGACGGGTCCGAGGGGGCACCGGGGGGCTTCACTCACAGCCGGTGGGTCGCCTTTTCTGCAACAGGCACTACTTGCAAAAGGTCAATTAAAAGAGAGCCAGGGAAGGTGATTAATGGCCCTTTCCGTTTCAAGAGTGGGCAACGGGCTGGGCTTCCCCGGCTACGAGTGTCCCATCAGGAGAGAGGCTGGCGAGGAGAGAGGTTACGCCTCGGGGTCAGGAGGTTCTCTAAACTCCCGCTTCCCCCTCGCAGCGGGACCCTTTGGAGAAATAAATCAATGGCTGTATTAGCTCCGAGCAGTTATGAACCGCTGATGTATACGGGAGAAGGGGCTGGGAGAATCCTGTTCATCAGGGAATCCGGCCAGGGCTGCTCCGCCTGCTTCCTACCGGGTATGAGGAGGCTGGGTGCTAATTAGGGGGACCGCTAATTTCCGCCGAGCCCTCATAGGTAACAGTGCGATCTATCAGAGGAGGAAGGTAAATAAACACCGTTTAAACACAACAAAGTGAGGGCTTCGAAGGCCCAGTCTCATCACCCCGGTCCAGCTGCAAAGAGAGCGGTGCGTGGGTGCGGGTTTGCGCCCGCGTGGGGGGTGCAAATCCCACCGGTGGGAAGTGACCCCGGCTGGAAGCCGCTAGCTTTGTCCGAAAGGAAAGGGTTAAAAATCCAAGGCTGGCGGGGTCAGATCCTGGACACGGAGCCTGCCGAGCTGCAGAGGGTGGGGATCCGGCCCTTGTGGGGGGGCGGCACCGGCGAGAGCCCCCGGTGCTCGGGGCCGCTGCTGGGCGGTGACACGGCTGGGAAGGGCCGGGGCAGGCGAGGGGCGGGGAGCGGGATGCGCCGACCTTGGCCGACAGACAGAGCCCAGCGATGGACGAGGCAAACCACGCGAAAACGGCAGGGCCGATTTGCCGGTGGCGCTGCGCGGGACAGCCCCGCACGGCCCCGCACCGCCCCGCACCGCCCCGCGCCCGCGGAGCGCCCCGTGCAGCGCTGCCGGGGGATCCTCCGCTCGGCCTCCAGCCCCCTGCGCAGCCCGGGGGTGCAGCGGCCCAAATCCCGGCCTCCGGAGGGACAGCCGGCCTCCGGCAGCCGTGCCCCGGCTTTCCTTCGAAAGAGCAGTAAAAACCCGCCCGAGTCTGCAATTCGCCACCCGAGTTCCACCCCCTCCCCCACTCCTCTCAGTTATTTAATATAAAATGTATTTTTAAACACCCGCTCGGATAGCATCTCGCCAATATTTATATTTCCACGTTGCTTGGCATCCACTGTCCCACATTAGACTCTGCCTCTCTCTCCCTCTCTCTAATCCTGCCACTTTAAATAGATGAATTAATAAAGCAAATGAGGGTCTAATAAGCTGACTGTCCTGCCTATTGAGGCAGGGGGAGAGAGACTAGAAAGTGCACCAAATTTGTTTGCAGTGGATCAAGGCTAGCCGCCTTTGCTTCACTTTCTTTATCTTAATTCCGACTTGAAAAGATATAATTATCTAGTTTGAACAGAGCTGCTATCAAATCCTTCTCTAGGCAAGGCAGGGGAGAGCTGGAGTGGATTGCAGTGTTCTGAGCCGCTTGGTGCAGCCGGAGATAGGGAGTAATGAAGTTGTGGAGTCCTGAGATACAAAGGGCATTAACCTCATTAGCATGAAACCTTTTCTTCTAACCATTGTGGGACCCTTTCAGACTCCTAATCCCCCCTATTTTCAAAGCTGGGTTTGTAATAAAGCTTTTAGGGTTTTTTTTCAAAGCTAATGGCATTCTCTGAAGATTTTATTGCTGTTACGCTACATAGGACGCTTATTTTTTTTTCCCCTCTCTCCCTCTCTTCCCTCACGGTTAAAAAAGAAAAAAAAAAAGAAAAAAAAAAGAAGAAGGGTGGGGGGAGAAGTATATGGTTCCTGCAGAAATAAGGCTTTTATCAAGATGGGAAACAATTTCTAGAAAGGCCCAAGTCTGCCGTTCGGCCACAGTCCATTTACTGTTTGCCCATTTGCCCGGGTTTGAAGTGGAGCACAAGCCAGCTTGGGTGAGTTCAGGGGAAATGTGTGTCCTGCTTGGTTTCCAGATCTGCATCATCAGCTGTTCGAGGAGGGGAGAGATGCAACGAGAAGTTTACCTTGGGAATAGCTCTGCTAAACAATTAGCCTAGGTTTAAATGGAAGGGACTGCATTGCGACATGCGTCCTAACCCTGACTGGGCCTCTCTCATATTTGTAGCACTGGTGAATGGAAAGTCACCGGGATTGTATAAGAACCGATGCTAAAAAAAAATAAGATCGGATTTAAAAAAAAAAAAAAAAATAAATTTACATAGTACCCGATAGAGCCAACACGTGCACAGAATGTCTAATCTTAACTTTCCAAGGCAGGATGTTTAACAAAGCTCGTATTTTTGCGATGCATTGTAACTTCGCCTTATCACAGTGTAAAGGGTAGTCAGATTGTCCTAAATTATGTCCAACTAGCCCCCCTGGATCCACGGATTAAGAGATTAAAGGAGACCACTGGGCAATGCCTCCTCTTTCCCCTTCATATTCCTGGTATGATAATTGCCTAAACTGATTTGCACTTTCACAAAAGCTTGCAGGATTCTTTGTAGCTCGAACAGAGCAGACGAGGTTTCTCTATCAATGGAAATAAAACTGATTAATGCAGTCTATCAGGCTAAAGAGCAAATGAAGCATGAAAAAACAACTGTGTACCCCCAGAAAACCAGCTAGTTTCCTCAAGGACCCAGAGCAACTTTTCTTTCTTTTTTTTTTTTTTTTTCCCCCACGTCTTTAATGTCAGAGTTTTGCTCTGTGCCCAGGATCGCTCCCTGAGAGCGGCAGGAGAACAGCAGCTGGGGCGCAGCCCCTACTCACAGTACCTGCTCCTCACCGCACAAACCTGGCCAGGGGATGTTAAACACGGCGGGGAAATAGAAAAAAACACCTCTCTCTAATAAAATGCATATTTCCGCCAAGGAAAGCCCCTCTCAGCGGAGCCCGGCTGCTGCGGACCGGTTTCACCGTTAGGAGCCGGGTCGCACTTCAGATTCTAACCAGGGAAGGGTTTTTCGTTGGGGGTGCTTGTTTGGTTTGGTTTTGTTTGGTTGTGTTTTTTGGGGTTTTTTAGGTATTTATTTACATCAAGCGGGGCTCCGCGGCGTGTTTTTAGAGGTCTATCTACCAGCCGGCCAATACATCGAGAAAACGCGCCTGTGGCCGCAGGAACGCGCGGCGCGGCCGCGGGAGCGCAGGCTCCGACCGCAGGGGTTCAGCAGCTGAAAACAAGGCTGCGGGGGGGGGGGGGGAATACTCCCTTCCGAGAAAATTTGGGGGTGAAGCGGAAAAGATATTGCTTAAAAATTTAGGGCATATTGATAAATCTTTATTGACAAAATATTGACAATGACATACTTCTTGGAAGTATATAGTGTGTTAGAATTCTAACAAATTAAACACAAAACACAAAAATATTTACATTCTGATATAGGAGACATGAAGGAAACATTTGTCACTTTTTTTTTAGTAGCTCTATGATCTCGGAATATTATAAGGTCAGTGCTTGAAAATTGCCCCAATGAAAATGGCCATTAGAAAAAAAAAAAATCCATCTGTGATTTTAAGTCCCTTTTCTCTGGATCCTCCCAGCCTAGAAGGTGTCCCCACTGCCAAAACTGGTCGCTGGGTTTGCGCTTTATGAATCTTAAAAAATAATCATCACAGGTTTTGCAATGGGGATACGATGGGGAGTGGGGGGGCTAATTTAATTTGATTTTTTTTTTTTTTCAGCATAAGTTGTGACCAACCCCAACCTCCCCCCCACCCCGCCTTTCCCTCCCGTCCCTCCCCTCCCCACCGTGTTTGTCCATCCGGAAGGAACACTATGCTTTGTTACTGCTACTTCATTTAGCTTTCACAAACACTTTGACGCCAGAAGTTATCATAAAATGTTTACAGACTGCACATTTCTCGTAAAATAAAATTAAAAAGCACACGGAACCTGTCTTAAAGGGAAAAAAAATTACAATTAATTTCTGTCTTTAGGAACTGGAGTAATTTTTTTCTCTTTTTTCCTTTTTTTTTTCTTTTTTTTTTTTTTTTCTGCCCAGACGGCTTTACACATGCAATTCAAGTTTCTGAAACAGGTGTGGATTTTGGCTGCTTATGGAAATCTCTCTTTAAAAGACGGAAAAAACTGTGAAGTGCAAAATGTCCAGTAAGGTGGTAATTTTTCTGGTTTGGATGGGGGGGGTGGCTGGTTTGTCTATTTTTTTATTATTTTATCATTTTTTTCTATATATTTTTAAATTTTTTTGACGTTACGCTTTTAAAAGTGGACTGCGATAAACGGAATACCTGTCAATCACCTCGTCCCGGTGTTTTGGCTCTGATTGACAGATCCCCTTGGCAGAGCGGTGCCGGCAGTGCCACAGTTCGGACCCCTCGCTGTCTGGCCCTCGCTCGCTCCCAGCTCCCTCCCAGACGGGAATCGTGTTTTGGTGAAGATCTCCGTGTCCTTCCCCCACCGCCACGCCGGGGGGTGTGAGCCTTTAACACTTTCGGTTAGTGGGGTGCTTGGCTTTGAAAAGTCCCAAAGAGCCAGTTCTTAATCGTCCGACGTGACGTCGATTTCCTCTGGACTGGCTTGTTTGGTGGCGATTCTCCACCGGTTAATGTGATGAGTCCCTTTTTTCTTCTGTTGTGAGTCCGAACCTTCCTCTTCCAACTTTTGCCGCTTGAACTTTGTCCGTCTGTTCTGAAACCATACTTTTACCTGCGGGAGGAAAGGCACCGGGCGTTAGTCGGCCTCCTGCCCGCCGCCTGCTGCCCTGGGCCTGGCGCGGGGCTCCGGGTGCTCCCCGGGCCGTGCCCTGCCCTCACCGAGCCCTGCCCGCACCGCGTCCTCCCTGCTCCGCGCCCTGCCCTCACCGCTGCCCAGCCGGGAGCGGCTCGAGCAGAGACGAGGCCCGCCTGCCTCCGAAAGCCCCTCAGGAAAGGCCCGGACACGCTGTCCCACGCCCGCCGGCCCCTCCGGAGCGCCCACGCGTGCGGGACTGCGCGGCACGGCCGGGGGATGCGCCGGGCGCGCACCGGGCGCGCAGCTCCCGCGTACGAGAGGCCCCCAGCAATGCCCCGGTGCCCCACGCGGGGAAAACACAGCGTGGCTGCGCGGAAAACACAGTGGGATGTCACTTCCACGGACCTGCTTCTGTTCCCCGAGCTCGGCGAGGTGTCCCGCGGCCCCGGGGCTGCGGTGGGGGATGCAGGGCCGGCTGCGGGGCGCCCACCTGCCCGCACGGCCCGGCGGGTCAAAGCAAACCGAGAGCCTCATCCGTTCCAGGATGGGGCTGGGGGGCGGCGGTACGAGATCTTTTCCTCTTGGAAAAGCGAATAAAATGTAAGAAATTAGCCCCCAGTAGAAAAACGTCCATCGGTCCCCGCAACATCTCCCCGGGACGCGCCGTCCAGGAGCAATCGCAGCGCAGTGAAAGCTGTAAATGCCATCGTAAATATCCCTCTGATTTTGTTCAGCGCCGAGTACATCTGACTGAACCATCCGGCAGCTGACTTCAGTTCTTTAATTACAGATAGTATTGATCTGGGAGCTATCTCCAGAGCTGGCCACACTCCTTGTAGCGTCCAAAGGTAAACACTTTTTTTAAAAAAAAGCAGTTTAAACTCTGTTTCTGTCTGAAAGTGCCTGATAAAGGCCTCGGTAAGGGGGGGGGGTGTGGGGGGGGAAGAGAACTGGAGCATTTTAATAAGCTGGTTTAACCCGCTTCGCTGCCTCTTCAGAACAGAGACCTGACTGGCCGGACACACATCTCTGCTGCATTTTCATATTCTCCAAAAGTCCCCCATTAAAAAGCTGAGCGGGGAACAAGGGGTGAGTTTAATTTGCTTTTAGTTTGCTAATTGAAGGGGAGGACGGTTCATTTCTGCACGCTGATCTCCCAAAAGGGAGCTCATTTGTAGGGGACTGGGGGTTTGACATCCGGACAAAAGACCCCAACCAGCTTCGGAATCAAGCAGCACAAAGACCACCTTAAATACAGCTTTCCAGTAGAAATAAGCCTGTGACCGGTCCCTTGTTCGGGGAACCTCATAAAAGTGGCGATCCCCTTTTATTGTTTTGTTAGGGAGACATTTTAAAACAAAAGCTCCAACCTCTTTATTGCTTCCCCCACGAAAAGGAGTTAAGAAAAAAAAAAAAGTGTTACAACTTAATCCGCCCAGAGAACGCTGTGTTTACTGGGAACTTTGAACTAGGCTGCGGCTGGGTATTTTGGCTTTTTTTTTTTTTTTTTTTTTTTTTTTTTTTTAGTACAGTGCCACATACTGTAGCAGAGACAATCCCCATCTGGAATCCTGTCTCTACGAGTCTCCTGGAAGGGTACAAAACAAAACCCCGACACAACAACAACAACCACCACCACCACCACCACTCCAAACTCCAGCTTTTCTTCCGGCGGGGAGAAAACCGCGTGAAAAACGCCCTCAGAGCGGCCCCGCCGTGCGCGGGTCCCCCGCCGTCGGGGGGAGCCTGTGCCCGCCCCCGCCGCAGCCCCTCGCCGGTTCCGCGCCCCCTCACGAGTGTCCGGCCTCGATACCTGCGAGACCCTCGCCCCGGGTCGACCGGAGCGGGAACATCGCTAATTGTCCCGCCAGATACTCGACCGAAACAGGCTCCGGTGCGGCTCTGGCCCGCAGCCAGTCGGCGGGAAGGGGGGACGGAGGGGGAGGGGGTGAGGGACATTCCTCGTTAATAATTTCTCTGCTTTTATTTTTCATCTTTCTATCCTCCTGAACCGGCTTCTCACATCCCCTCTGCCTGACGCGGGGCTGGAAACGAGTGGAAAATCATCCAAAAAACTGTTTCTACCGTAGGGTCCAAAAAGGTCCCCCCGTATTTGTTGCGGTGGCTTTTTTCCCCAGCATCGAACTACTTCTTGAGGGTCAGAGCAGCCCCGCAGCAAAAGGGCCGGACCTGCAGATCGCAGATCTCACTGCTCCCTCTCCGCTCGGGCCGGGGCTCCCGGTGGGGATGCCCGGGGGACCCCAAATCCTTCTCCGAGCGCTGTGGCTTCCCACGCCCGGCCGAGACACCGCGACCCCCGGCACAAGCGGTGGAATCACGAACGGGAAAGGATTTTTCAACACCCAGCCGAGGGGGGACCCCTCTCTCCACTCCACCAGCTCGGGACCGAAGGCCTAAACACCCCTAGAATTTGCCCGTATTTTTTGTTCGCATCTCGGCCCGGCCGGGTGGGCTTTCCGAAGGAGATGCCGGTACTTTCACTTTCCCAACTGTCCGTTCCATGTTTCCCCCTTACCTGAGTTTCTGTGAGGCTGAGGCTGTGTGCCAGCTGTTTTCTCTCTGCTCCTACTACATAATGGTTCTTCTCAAAGGCATGTTCCAGTCTCAGTAACTGGGATGGGGAGAAAGCTGTACGGATCCGTTTGGGTTTCCTGGCCAGTGCATTGTGCAATAGGAAGCTCTCCGGGCTGGTTTCATTCCCTGGGCAACAGGGTAAAACAGAGATTAGCAAAACACCTTTCCCAAATGCACTCAACAGGACTTTCTAGCTCAAGAAATTTCTTTCTCCCACCATTATCCGCAGGAAAAATCCAACTGTAGTTTCTTTTTTATTTTTCAGTGCTTTTTTGGTATTGAATTTTCCTTTGATAAATAGGTGGAGGGGGATGATAAATGAGGAGGAGAAGGACAGGACTGGGAGAAATTAAAATGCTAAAACCCAAACTGGGGAGAACTACAGACAAAAAAAAAAAAAAAATAGAATTGGCCAGAGCTCGGCTGCGGTATCTGCGGCTTCATCCCACGGCTGCCCCCTTTCCCCTCGACCACCGGCAACCTCACATCTTTCCCTATTTGTTTGTTGTTCTCATCTTCCCGTCGCGGTCAGCTGGGTAGCGGCGCTCGGGGCCGAGCCCTGGCCGAGCCCCCCGAGACGCCCTGGCCGCCCACCGGCCTCCGGGAGCCGCCCGCCCGCTCCCCCGGCCTGTCTCCGCTTCCCTCGCCCAAAACTTCGGTCGGGGCCTTTCTCCCTCTGCTTCCCTCCGTCCTGCCAGTGTGCTGCGCGGAGCGGGGCTCCCACCGCCACCGTTCCCGGCCCACTGCCCACTCCACGCTGCCTCGGCGGCGACAGGAACCGGCGTGGAAATAAAACTTCGGAGAAGCCACAGAGCTGCCATCCCATCCCATCCCATCCTATCGCATCCCTGCCGGCCTGCATCGGAGCGGGGGCGGGAGCGGGGGGTGGGTTAGCTGGGGCTTTTCGGTGGGCATCTCCTTCCAGGCTGTCCCTGTGCTGCTCCTCCGGGTCGGTCCTTCCGAGGTGGGAAAGGCACCGAGGGGCTCTCGCTGTAAGTGCACTAAAAATCGTTGGAGAAGGAGGGTGTGTTTGAAATCAAACTGTGGCTCAACACCAGGACATTTCCGCCTTTCATCTACCCCTCGTTACCAATCGCCTGGTGGCTGCGACAAATAATTTGGTGAGCGAAACCTGTAATTTTATTCTGAGAGGGTAATAATCCATTTTGTGTCTCAGACCGCCTGGCTTCAGAGAGAGTGGCTCCTTTTCCAACCCTGCTGCAGCTACGGAAGGCCGGGGAAAATGCAACATGCAAGTGGTTTGTTTTTGTTCCGAAATAATAAATAAAAATACAAGGAAAAAAAACCAAAACAAAACAAAAAACCCAAACAGATGGATCCCTCCGAGCGGAGGCTGATTTTTTTGTTTGTTTGTTCGTTCGTTTGTCTATAACGAAAGAGGCAGGATCTGGACCCATTACGGGAGAAATCAGCTCACCCTTGGTGGAAGACGCTGCCGGTTATAAAGGGTTAAACAAGGGGGATTTTATTGATTGTCCGCCATTGGATTCGGTTATTTCACTTCAGCCGGGTATCAATCGCTGTGCATTTGGAGCCCCTCGCTGCCCACACGGTCCGGATCGCCCTCCCTGCCACTTCCTCGGCTATCCTCCGCAGCCCCATTTCCCCGCGCTGCTCCGGCGCTGGGATTATTTCCCCCCTCGTATTCCCCTTCTTCTTTCTCTGGGGTTCGTTTCATTTCTCCCCCTCCAGCAAGGGCAGCGGCCGGACTTGGGGCGGTGGTGGGGGCTTCCTGCGGCCCCACAGCTCGGCCCGGCAGCCCGGCGGGCACCGCCGCCTTCCCGGGGGAACCTCAGCCTCAACACCTCTCCATTCCCCGCTCTGCGGGGCCGCTTCCTTCTGTAGCTTTGAACACACCGGAACAAAAAATATCCACCTTTTCCCCTGCTTTTAATGGGGCAGATATCTGACGAAGCCCCAGCCGGCCTTGCCTTCCCGCTTGCCCCCCTCTTCCCGAGAAACCAAAACAAACTGGGAAAAAGCAGCAAAACAAAACCAAGCTCAAGCCCCTCGGTTCTGACAGCTCCGCAAGTTTGGCGTAGGGGGAGACAGGGACAAAAGACCCCGGGCCCGGCCGAGCCGAGCCCGCGGCTCCGGGCAGGGGCCGCCCGCCCACCACAGTCCCCCAAAATCCGCACGGCGGGGGCCGGCAGGGAGCCGCCGAGGAGGGAGTGTGGATCGGAGGGAGAAGAAAAGTTGCACGTACCTTGGAACCTGTGGCCCAGATACCGGTAGCGGTGTATTAGCCACGGGTAGAAGGTGGAGGGGTCCCTTTGCTGCGAGGCGAAGAGCGGGTGCGTGGAGTGCGAGGCAGGCAGCGGGTGGGCGGCCAGGGCGTGAGGAGGGGGCACGGGATGGACCGGCACGGCCGGGTTAGGTGGGTGGGAGACGGCCTCTGCAAAGACCAAGTCCGGGTTGGAGTAGACCCCCCTGCCAGTGGAGTGGAAGCCGTTGAGAAAAGGGTTCATCGGGCTGGAATTGGCATAGCTGAGCGCCGCCGGCCGGATAGGATCCTCGGAGCGAGACGCGGGCAAGGGGCTGTCTTTGGCCACCAGCGACTCGATGGTGAAACACCGCTTGGGTGTGGGCTGAAACATGCTGCCGCGACGAGAGTCCCCGACCCAATCTCTGCCCGTCTCTCTCTGGTGCGCGGGAGACGATCCGGGGAAGTTTGCAGCAGGGAGTGACTTGAGGAGGGATAGATACACACATAAATAGACAGGGGCTGGAGGAAAAGGAGGCAGCGGCAGCCAGCGGTACCCAAAAGGGAGACACACACTCACCACGCACTCACACACAAAAAAAGTTGCTGGGAGAAGTTTCCCTCCTGCAAGGAAAAGGCGGTCGTCCCCCCCTCCCCCCCTAAGTCCAAAGACAATCCATGGATGTGATCGGCCCCTTCACAAGTTGTGCAAACGATTTGTTAGTTCATGAGCCTAATTAGTGCTGGGATCACATAAACAGCTTCCTCTGAAGCCTGGTAAATGGCTTGATGATTGGTCGCTATTACTCGCCTTGAGGTTGAAGGGGGAGACTCTTTAAAGTGCGTCAGAGGGGAGGCGAGCGCCGGGCAGCGCCATCGGGAGGGATGGAGCCGCGGATCGGAGTGCGGCGGGAGCGCGCCCGCCGGCGCGGGGGGAGCGCGGCGCCCCGCACAGCCGCCCCCGCCCCCTGCAGCCCCCGCGCCCGGCCCCGCTCCGCTCCGCGCCCCTCCGCCGCCGCGCTGCCCTCCCGCCCTGCCCTGCCGCCGCTCCGACACCAAGGTAGGCGCCGGGGGTCGTGGAGGGGCTCAGCGGGGTGGGAGTGGGGGGCGCCGCATCTCCTAGAGGGGGCTCGGCGAGGAGTTGGGCTCGTCCGCCACCGTGACACCCCTCTCCCTGCCACCTCCCGGGGGCTCTCACCTTGATCCGCCCCGGGGCGTCAGGGAGAGACACCCCGCTTGGGAAAGATTTCGTCCCGGTGAGAGAACGGGTTGTCCTCCTCCTCCGAACTTATTTACTCCCCCTCGGCTCCTCCGCACTGCCCGCACCGCGCGGCGCGGAGCACAAAGCGGAGGGCAGCTGCATCGTGCGAAGCTGGGACACGCCGGGCTCTCGCACACGGGACAGGGGATCACGTCTCCGGTTCCAGCCTTGTCCGTATTTTCGCTTTTACCTTTGGGTCCGGAGATGATTTTAGGGCTGAGTTCTCCTCCTCTCATTGGCTGGGGCTGCAGAATAATTATGATCACATCCTAATACTCTTGGCTGGTGCTTACTGTTTATTGGTAGTTAAGGATCTATTATCTATTCATCAGCCTCCCATTTTTGCCAATTACATTCTTCTAAAGTGAAGTACCAGCAGGTATTTTGCACATTTACAATTAATGATAAAAAAAATCTGGCGTACTTTAAATCTATTACGCCGCTGTGTAATTTATCTTAAAGATGCGGAATTGCAAATGTAAATTAATGTTTCTGTTGAACCAAGGGATGGGGGGAGTCTTAAAACCAGTCTAGCGTTTCTTTCCTTCGTTCCCGTCCCTTGTTTTCTATTTTCTTTCCACTTTATACATAAAGAATCCGTTACTTCGCCGCATTGAAATATGCTAAAATAATAAATCGCTGCCTAAACAGTCCTCACTTGTTTCCACTAAAGGGCGAGGTGAATTCTATTCGCATTTCCCGCTTTCTACTAAAATCATCTGTTTGCAGCTTGCCGATCTTTTTAACAAAATACCAAACCGACGGGCTAAATATAAGCGACAAAACAGCGTCGGGCACACAAGGATGCGGCTGTTCTTGCGCCTTTGTTTGGGGCCGTGTTTCCCTTTGTGTACCCCGCGCTGTGTGCACTTTGTGGGGGGAGAAGTTCACTTTATGTAGGAAATGTAAATCTGATCTCCAGGCGTGGGGCGGCTGTACGTATAGACATCCGTACCCACACGTGCATACGAGCGCAGAGCAGAGCGAGAGAGAGCTTTATACGGCGGAACTCAAGGCTTTGGACAGATTTTCCAGCGAGGTGCCATTCTCCCAGGTCTCACACGTTTGGGAAAACCTCTGCAGCCCGAAGACACTCCGGGCGCAGGGCTCCGGCCCCACTGAACTGAGAGTGTCGAGCAAGGGAGAGAAGGATTTACCTGTAGCCCCACTCGTATCCCTCGTGAATTGCTAATATCTTAACTTTTTACATCCCCTCACCCTTTCTCCATGAAACTTTTTCCCCTCCACCGGCGGTAATTACGGCTCTTCTCGCAAAGCTCTGGGGTTATTGACACGAACAAGGCTGAGAAAGTGCCCTAAACACGACGGGTATTTGAAGCGCTGATTTCGACTCGGGTCTTAGTTCCAGAACAGCGAAAATGAAAAAAGACAAGAGAAACTTATTTTTCTCCTAGGAAGAGCCGTGTTCTGCATCTGCGTATTTACACTTCTTCGGGACTGAAGAATGAATCTGAATTGGAAAAACTTCAAATCCTTTTTTTTTTTTTTTTTCCCCTTTCCAGACATCCTGACATAATCACGGGGCTCCTTTGAAAACTGCATCAAGCAATTTAGCAGTTGGGGAGGGAGGAATTAAAGCCGTTTGAAAAGAAAGCTCACACACGCAGACGGGGAATAACCCTCCAAAACGCTCACTAAATTTCCCTCGACCGTCTTTACCGCCGAGGAAATATCCTCTAGCCTCAAATCCCTTTCCGAAGGGGAGTCCCGTTGCTTTGGAGCCGAGCGGAGGAGGCTACAGCTGCAGCGAGGTGCTCTCCACGGCCAAGTCCGATTTCGTTCGGGAAAGCGAGTGATCTCGGCCGCAGCACCCTGGAGGTCCCCGCGCCGCCCCGAATCCTGCAAGCTCTCTGTGCTCTTTACATACATACACATATCTGTGCGTGTGTGTGCGGGGACACAGACAGGCAGAAAAACCCCAAGCAGAGCCTGGAGAGCACAAGGTATCTCTGGATTTTGCCAGAGATAAAACAGGCCGGGGACAGTCGGAACAAAAAATTGAGGGGACTCGGGATGGGATTTCCCAGAATTTTCCTCTTCTCCCTAAATTTTCGCATCATTCTCCCACTCGTCGCCGTGGCCATTTCTCGTGGGTGCCTCCCGCACAGTCCCCGGTCTCTCCTAGCCCGGCCGCGGCCGCTGAGTTCTAGCCTGGCCTGCCCCGGGAACACTTCCCGAAGCCCCTCTCTTGAACTTTTCCTACCCAAGGCCTTGACAGGCTGCTCTCGCTGTCCTCTTGGCGTCTACATGGAGAAAATCTGGCAGGGGCTTCCTTCCCAGAAATCCCCGATCGGCTCAGAGTGCACTGAGAGGCAGCCTCTCTCGGAGGGAGGGGTGCGCTACATTCGCAGTCAAATTACATGGCTGGCCTCATAGGCACTAGCTCCGGATTTCCAAACGAATACTCATCCCTTAAAAGACGAAGAAAATGAGAGGAAGGTCTCAGACGCGGGAGACCTCGGGGTAGGACGGTTGTTCAGGGGCTGAACCAGGCTGAACTTTCGCGGGTATGAGGTGGAGGTGAGGCAAGTTTCAGACTCTCCTTAACTTTCTTTTCCAGGCGGGATCCGTCTCCCTCTTCTCTCTCCCGTCGCAGGGATTCGTGACCACAGTGGGGAGGAGATGTGAGCCAGGCAGGTCGTGTCTGCAGGGGAGCTGACTTACTTATAGGAGAGGGTGAAATGCCTAATTTAATTCTTTTCTGGACGCCCTAAACCCCAGTCAGTATGTTTGAGCGTGCTGCGAGCCCTTCGTAAGAGTGCAGTCCTCGGCGGGAGGGACGGGATTCCGGGCCGCGAAGCGCCGAGACGAGCGGGGCTCCCAGCAGCTGGGCCGGGATGCGGGGCTCCGGGAGAGCCCGGGCTCGGGCACCGCGGCTGCTGCTGAGCAGGTGGATCCCACCTGAGGAGGTGTCGCAGGCGGGCCTGGCTCCCCCGAGCACCAGGAGCCCCGCGTGGACGGGACCTCTCTCCCGACGCAGCCGGGGATGGAGAGCGGGGTGAACACACGGGGGGCTTCCCACGGGACTCCCCAAAGAGGAGACTGGCCCTGAAACCCTCACCCCTCTGTTTCGGTCCTGCACAGCCGGGCCAGCGGTGTTGCCGCCGGGGGCCGGTCTCAGAGGCGGGGGATCGGGATCAGGACCGGGACCAGAACCGGGAAAAGGCCTTGCTGCCCGGGTTCCTCTCTCCGGTCCCGGAACAGAGAACATGGACCGCCACTTCAGTTTTTTTTCTTTTCGACGCTAATTCCGAGCCCCTTCCTCCCTCCCTCCCTCCCGACCCAGCCCGCCTTGAGCGCTGCCCAGCCCGGCCCGCCGTGGTTCCGCGCAGCTGGTCTCATCACGGAGGCGTCGGACTTGCGGTTCCAAAATGACGTTAGTTAGCACGGGACATTCGTAGCCTCCCCGGGTTTACACGCGAAGCCCTAACCCGCACCCAACCGCGCCAGACTCCGGCTCTTCTTAAACGCCAAAACGTGCGGGGGAAGTGGGAAGAAATACCCGCAGCTGCGTGCGGGCGCGGTGAGCAGCGCGGTAGCGAGACGCCCCGAGGAGCATCCTCTCTCCCGACGCTCCCTTCTCGGTCCATCCCAGTCCCATCCCCGCCCATTCCTGTCCATCCCGGTCCATCCCTGTCCCATCCCTGTCCCATCCCTGTCCATCCCTGTCCCATCCCTGTCCATCCCTGTCCATCCCTGTCCCATCCCTGTCCATCCCTGTCCATCCCTGTCCATCCCGGTCCATCCCTGTCCATTCCTGTCCATCCCTGTCCCATCCCTGTCCATCCCTGTCCATCCCTGTCCATTCCTGTCCCATCCCTGTCCATCCCTGTCCATCCCTGTCCATCCCTGTCCATCCCTGTCCCATCCCTGTCCATTCCTGTCCCATCCCTGTCCATCCCTGTCCATCCCGGTCCATCCCTGTCCATTCCTGTCCATCCCTGTCCATTCCTGTCCATCCCTGTCCCATCCCTGTCCATCCCGGTCCATCCCGGTCCATCCCGGTCCATCCCGCAGCGCATCCGCAGGGCGGCAGCGCCCCCTGCCGGCCGCCGTTCCTCCCTGCCCGCCCCGCGGCCGCGCCGCCGGCACCGGATGGCGGGCGGGCCCCGCCGCCCCCCCGGGACTCTCCGATCCCGTCAAAAGGCCTTAAGGCCGCTTAATATGTCTATTAATAAAATTAGTAAAGTCCTAATGGACTTGCCTTTTTTTTTTTTTTTTTTTTTTTGAGGGGCGCGGAGAAGCCTCCCCACGCGTGTTTGTGTGTGTGTGTGTGTGTGTGAACACACGTTCGTGCACACGCGCTCTGAGCCCCCCCAGGTGCGATACCCGCTGGCAGAGCACTCGGTTTAAGCGCAGCGTTTGAACTACCCGCCGTTCAGACCAGTTGCACTCCTGAAATCTGTCCCTCCGGGGCAGCCCCCGGAACAGCGTCCAAACGCTGGATCCTGTCCCTGCGCTTATTTTCACACCTCCTTCGAAATCGCGGCTTGCGACACGCCGTGTACTGCAACTTCTCGCAGCCGTGGGTGGTGCGATATGGGCGAGAGGCGCTGGAAAAGGCGCCTGCCTTTCCCGCCCGCCTGGAGGGCTGACCTGCTCCATCCCGAAGGAACGGTCCCGTGGTGTCTCCGCGGCTTCGGGAATGCCCGGGGTGTCGGCGGTGCGGTGCCGCACGCCTGTGAGTTAGTGCAGATTTACAGCGGTCGGATGCTGAACTAGCAAATACAGCGGCTTTGCCCGGCAGCGGCTACCTGGGAAACCGCTGAAATTGTGGGTTTCTGAGCGCTCTCCCTGGATGAAAACTCGTCAGACTTAAAAAAAAAAAAAAAAAGAACTAAAGTAGAGACAGAGCTGCAGGCCAGCCAGGGGCTGCAGATATCCCCGCTCCGGACATCCCACGGGAAAACGCTCGTTGTCCTGTGTGGGAGCGAAGAGGTGCCCGAGCTTTCGCGCGGGAGATGCTCTTCCACCGGGTACCTGTTTTTTTGGTGGAAGACAGTGCATACCAAAACAGAAACTCACTGCCCACGACTGTCGGGACCTCCACTGCCCGGGGGGACCGCGGGAGTGCGCAGCGTTCGCTGCCCTGTGCGAAGCTGATTTATCTCCTTGGCTCTGGTCTTCTCGCTCTCATCTCAGACCCCAATTAGTGTTCCCCATCAGTGCCTTGCTTTTCTTCTGCAGTCGAAAAGAAGGCCGGGTGCCGGTAGGTCCCACACTGGAGCCCCAGAGCTGGCCAGGCCCGGAGCGGCCGGAGAGATCCCGCCCGAGGAGGGGGCTGTAGTCACAAACTTTCCTAAACTTTCCTCTGGACTGAGCGCACCGCTGCCCGTACGGGGATGGGGAAGAGGGAAGAAGCAAACTAAAACACATCTTAAAAAGCAACCTTTTTTTTCTAAGGGAAACAAAAAATCACACTACCAATTACCACTAGTTCTGTTCGGCACTTTTTGGTACCACTGGAATACTTTTCGTTTCTCGTTCAGACATTCACTTTTATGAATTATTCAACTTAAACTTGCTCCTGGAGGGCTCGATCCCGCGGACCCGCCTAACGTTCCTTTGCATTCCACCAAGCGTTTTTCTGGGCAACGGGGAGAGGGTCATGGCTATTTTCAGTTGCTTTCACCTGGCTTGGAGCGAGCCTGGAAGGAAGTTAGCTCTGCTGGTAGTCAGCCCCCTCTCTTCCATGTTCGGTTCCTTTGTGTGTGTATGTGTCCACTCTCGTCCATCGTTTTGGGAAATTCGAGCTTGCAAAAGAGCAGAAGGGTTTTTGGGGTGGTTCACTCTGCACGACACCGCCGCCCCCCGCCTCTCCATCCACCTGAGACATCTATGTCCTGGTGACTCGCATGAGGTTGAAGGAGTTTGCAGTGAAAGAGACTGAATAACTCCCAAATAATTCTCCGAGTTTCTAAAATTTAGAGACTAAATTTTAGCACATTGAAGTGTCATTAAGGATACTAAATATTTTATTTTAAAACGTGCGGTTTTTTCCGAGGGCCTCAAGTGCATAATTGCTTGCAGTGGCATCCTGGAATAGGAATATAAGTATCCAGGTTTGAAATGCATAACCTCCCTGAATTCCTTTCCTTGCTGATGTGTTCCCAAATATTGAAGCTCATATGTATGCGCTGTGGAAGTCATACAGAGTGTAATAAAACAGAGCTCCTAAAGCAAAATCAGTGGTTTCCGTAGGTGTTCCAAGCCCCCGAAGTCCGGTGTTGCTTTTTTTACATGCATAATGTATGTCAAACATATACCTGGGGGCTTTTGCTTAAACTGTGTGTGCGCTTCCATCGGGCTGCCGCTCCGTTACGTTGCTCCCATCTAACAACTTTTGCCCTAGATTAGCTCCAAACTAAGGGCACTTTTACAGACTAATTTTTTTTTTTCTTTCCTGTAATGGAAAAAAAATAAAGGCAAAACTTGTTTCGGAGTCTTAGAAAACTTCACCTCAGGGCAGTGCACAGATGAGAGAATACCTGGGCAGAGGTGCTGCCTTTTCCCGCGTCGCTTCGCTGGCCATCCCTCTGGGAGAACGCGGATCGCTCATCGCTTGTCCGGCTCTTTTCGGCGCAGGAACATCGGGAAAGGTCAGGCCGCTGCGGGAGTCCCCGCTCGGCGCCCGCGTCCGCGCACCCTGCTCCGCGGGCGGACACCGCCCGTGCTGCTCGGTCAAACCCTCCACAGCCGCCAGAGCCCTCCGTCAGCACCCCCGCACAGCGGCGGGTGCCAGGGCCGGGCTGGAATAGCCCATGCCAGGCACAGGAGTGCGAGCAGCGAGCGGGACGGCGGCAGTGCCTGCTCGGGCAGGGCTTCGCCCCGGGCCGGCGGCCCCGCGGGGCTGCCCGCGGCGGGGAGGGCACCTGCGGGGCTGCGGCGGCCCCGGGAGCCGGCCCCTCGCTCCTCTCCCTGGCCGTGCAGGCGGCAGGAGCCGCAAGTGACCCTCTCTCCCGACTCCTGCCACGTTTGGGCTGTTTGGTGCTGCGATCCAAGGAAAGTCTGAACTTGAGGGATAATTTTCTCCATATGGGCAAGGGAGCGCGCACACGGCGGTTCTCTCCAGAAATCACCTACCTCTAATTATTTTTCACTTTTCACAGACAGTAACAAGGGGAATAAATAACATGAAAATTAAAAGAAAGATAAGGGGAAAGAAAGGGGGGGAGGGGGGGGAAAGAAAGATGTTATAGTAAAGAAAGCGGCATTTTTGACAGCAAGTCGGAGAAGGTAACCGGAGCCGCACCGCGCTCAGAGCACCGGTGACGGCAGCCTCAGCGCCGCCCGGAGCCCCGGGTGTCCCGGAGAAGGAGTGCTCCCCATAGCCAAAGGCAAGGGAGCGTGAAGGCAGAGCAGGAGACCGGTCCTCTTTGTGGGGAGAAGTGCGTGCGGCTGCGATGGGTCTGCTCCGCAGGCAGTGCCGCAGCAGAACCGCGCTGCCGAAAATCTGTTCTGCAGCTTCCCCGCGCCCCAGCGCAGCCAAGCCCGGGCAGCGCTGCCCGCAGCTCCCCGCAGCCTCCCGCACAGGCAGAGCAAAGAGCGGGCAGCGGAGGCACCGTGAAGGACAAGGGCAGGGCGGGGGCGAGGGGGCCGGAGGCAGGGAGGGAGGCCGCCTGGTCTCCGCTTCCCACCTTCCCGGGAGGTTAGCAGGGTTGGGCTTCCCCTTTCGCTGTGTTTCAGAAGAAGGGAGCGGGGGAGGAAGAGGATAAGCTTGCGGAGGGTTTGGGGAAGGTCGCAGCCGGGCCGCGGTGTGACATCGCGGAGAGGAGCCGAGCCGTGGTGGGGAAGAAACACGCGACCCCCGGGGGCAGCGGGGACCCTCACAGTCAGTGTAATGTATTTTATATATAAAATCTTTTAATGTTTAGGTGAAACTAGCAGATTTATTTGTAGTTCGCTCCTTCCAGGCAACGAACAAGCCCACGCATCCACAGGTGAGGATGTTTTACGGAGATGGCGGGTGGTACCTCGCCTGGTTCCCCGCTTGTATCACAACAGGACCGAATTGCTCCACGGAGCGATCATCCTAGCTTAGGATGCTTCCTTACAAACGAGCAAACCTGATGTGTTTGTTGATTTGTTTGTTTGCAAGAGCTGAGCTGTTTTCCTGCTCGCGATTTGACCGCTGCAGAGAAACCCGCTCCCGGCCATCGCCGCCGTGACGTTGAGTTAAGGAAATACTACAGGTGTTACTACGGTGTTCGGGAATTAAATCTCCTTCCTTTCCCCCTCCTCCTTCCCGGAGTTATTTCCTAGCCTACCCAGATAGCTGGGAAAGGGTCCCACATACCCCGGAGCTGTAAATTGAGCGCTGAAATACTTGATCTCACTGATCTTTGGAGAATTAAATCTGGCCTCATTTTACAGGAGGAAGCGAAGTCAATCTCGGTGGTTTTGCGAAGAAAGGCTGTTATTTCCTAGAGGATAGGCGTTTAAGTTGTTAAATATTAGTTTTTAATTACGTATTGTTCTTTTAAAAATAATATTTATACATAGGTCCGTGAAGGTATTCAATTGAATTTTCAAGCCATCAGTTAACCATTCTTTACACGACTGATGGAAAATAGCCCATTGTACGAGCGCCCGGCTATGTTTCTTCAGCAGACGGCGCTTGAAGTGTTCATCATTGTCCCCCGCACCCTTCACCGAGGCCTCCGGGCAGCTCCGGGCCCGGGGCTTCTCACGACCTCGGCTGCGCACGGGGCGGAGATGGATGTCACAAACCTGGGCTGGGGGGTACGGGAGGGAGCAGGACAGGCTCTGACACAGTCGGGCAAAGCCACAGAGCGAAGAAACTAAAGAACAAGAACTAGTGATACGAATAAAAAATTCATGATTGAAGGCACCCGCGACCCCCGCGGTGACTTCACTTCCCTCCCCTCCAGGCCCTCCGCGACAGGGACCTGGTGGCAGGGTGGCTGTGGGAGCCCCGGCCCTGCCGGGGCGTCGTGGGCGGCCGAGCTGGAGCCCAGCCCGGCTGCGGGGCCGGGGGTGCGTGACCAAGGCAGCATTGACTGCACATGTGGAAGGGGGTCCCCCGCAGAACGCTCCTTTCCCTGCCGCAGGACTCCCCCTCCGCTCCCCAGCACCCTCAGCTCTGTCCATCGCACAGGAACACCGCGGCCATTGCCAGTTTGCAAAGACCCTGAACCGGAGGCTCTGCCCCCGCTCCCCCCGGTCTCCCCGCCTCAGAAGAGAGAAGTGCGCGCTTCGCGCTCCCTCCGGCCTCGCCATTCCCCGGCTCCGGGCCCTGCTCCCCCCGCAGAGCCCCAGAGCCACGGGGAGGGGGACCCGGGGTCTCTCACAGGGGGGGAAGGGGCGGGGGGGGCTCCGGCCAAACAGGTAAACACAATTTAAAACCAGCGGTATGGGCACCGTGCGTTGGAGCCACCTGGTTTGGAAGTCGAGTTTGTGGTTTGGAGGAGGTTGAGGGACTTATTTCGAGGTGTAAATATTTCTGCTCTCCAAAAACTTGCAGAGTAGACTAAAATGAGCACATGCGGTTCAGCATCTGCTTAGCTGGACGCATCTCACAGAGGAATATTGACTTTTCACCTCCCGATCCTAAATGGGAAATAAAAAGAGGTTGGTGTCCTCTATCCTGTTTGCAATTGCCTATCCCAGGATTAAAGAGAGCCCCATTTTACTGGCTGTCTTTCATTTAACTGTTTGGAGACCAGAGATGGAAAATATTTGCCAAGAAGAAAAGAATAGCTGCATGGGATCATTTGCAATTCAGTGTGAAAATATTCTACCAAACCCATTTGTATCCCAGTGCAGTTGAAAAAAATAGGACATAGCCGTCAACAGCCCATTCCACTCTGCTGGACAGCACGGAAAGTTTTAGGCAAACTAAATTCCTTATGGGAGACAGAAGCGAACAGCACAATCATGTCTGACTAAACTGCGTGGCAGCTTTAATTGTTAGAAATGTTAGTACTAGCTAAAATATTACAGATTTGGTGAATGGGAGACTTCCCACGGATGGTGAATCCTATAGCCTATATGGCCATACACCGACAGAAGCCTTAGCTTCAAGTGGCACTCTTGGAATTGCAGAGGAATGAGCTCTTGGAAGGAAGTCAGGATAAAGGCAGAGCCGTCCAACATAGCACAGAGGGTGTGTGCTCGAGAGAAGCACAGCCAGAAACAACTGCTTTTCAAATTGATGCTGACAAAGGAATGAGCATCATTTATGTTTAAACACCTTTTGGTTGTCGCTGCTACCATGGGTGGAACATTTCATATAAAAATGTGCTTTGCAGAGCGTGAGTGGAGCTGACCACCCTCAAATCGCCCCCAGAGCCTTGGTTTACTCCTCGTGGAGAGCACTGCCTAGCGCTGGGAGTAAATCCCTCAGCCCTGAGTTCGCCGGGCTGCTCCTGCCCGTGCCCGTGCCGGGTGTGCGGGACGCAGATGGACAGTGCCCACTTGCGGCTGACCTTGCTTGGAGCTGAGGATGCAAAGAGTCCCTGCGGGGGAGGCCAGACAGGACGCTCTCGGAAAATACAGTGTTTGCCTTGTCCAGAGCTGATTCCTTCTTGCTTTGCACACCCCAAAATGGACAGGGAAGGAGGAAGAGGGGAATTATGGCCGTCTGCATACCCACTCTGTGTTAAAGTGTATATGAACACCTAGGACACCAAAGGAACCCCAGCTCTCATGACTCTCATCACTGCACTGCTCACTGAACCCATGTGCAGTTCAGTGGGTACTTTGGCATCTAAAAGCCTCCCTGGAGGAGAGTTTGATTATGGACGGTTCATTTGCCTTGCAAGAACATTTAGTGTACCCTGTCAAGGACTAGGGATCAATTATGGCAGGCTCTTCTTAAGTGCACAGATGACAATCCCTGGCACAGTAGTCTCAGTAAGAGGCAAGGGTCTGTGCCTTGAACAAAGCCAGAAAAGAAAGTATCAAGACTACAATAGGTGAGAAACAGTAGGTTAGAAATGGTGAAGCTGAGGACAAAATGACACTTCTAACTCCAGTGTACTGACTATGAACTGCTTTCTGCTCTGGCAGTGGTAAAATGGTACTCAGAGTGCAAGATGAAACCTTATTGCATGGTGTTGTCATGACCATATTTAGCTTTCAAGCAGTGTTTCTCATCTGGGTTTTTTTTTGTTTGTTTGTTTTGTTTTTGTTTTTTTTTTTAATAAAGTCTTATTAACCACATGTATCATCACACAACACTATGCATTATTTGGTATAGAGGCAGGACCATCAAGAGGGCCGAAAAGCAGCTCAGGGGAGAAGCTGTAGAAGCAGCACATGCAGCCACAGTGAAGGCATGAAGGCATCTTGTGTACTCCATTTAGGATTACATTGCAACACTTGCTCTCTGAGCTGCTGTGTCACTACCCCTATGGAAAATGCTTCATAGAAAACTCCCTTCATACTTAGAACAATTCAGTAGTTACCAAGTCACCAAAAAATGTCCATGTGAGCTCCAAGGAGGGAGTTTCCTACCAAATTCCCTTTCTGACAATGATGTATATAGACCTGCATCTGTGGGCAAAACAAAGGAAGAAAAACCAAGGCCTCAGAGGAAGTCAGTCATGGTAGATGTGTGTAAATTGGTATTTTGCTTGATTTTTCCAATTTTGTCAATAGATATCTATTCCTCATCTGTTCCCTTTCACTGGAGAGTCTCAGGTGGGTGTGAGGAACTGTAGCTCCAGTCACAACTTCCTGCTCCACCTTAATCAAAACCTGCCAGCAGCCTGGAAGCTCACTGACATAAATGGGAAAGGTAAAGTTCTTCAGAGACTCCACCCTAGCCTTTCCCTTCAGCTGTGTGAGACTGGAGACTGCACCTTAACCAGCAATGAGCTCCACCTTCAGTTCCAAGCATGATTCTTGCTGTCAGACATGCTGTGGAGGAGATGCAGGATGTCACTGTTTCAGAGACAACTATTCCCTTGAGGCTGCTCCTTGGGCAACTTTTCTGAGCCTGCAATTTAGACCAGGAACATTAGCAATTACCAAACAAAAAGATACAACACACACAGGCAGTCAGAATAGTATAAATAACTGCTCAGGCCTCTGCTATGCAAATACTTCCAGTTAGGAAAAGCAGCACAGTTACCTTTGTAAAGTTCATTAAAAGCTTCCCTGGAGCTGTGTTTTTTACCAACAGCAGTCAGTTTTCAGGTCACTCACCATGTAACCTGCCAGAGATCACTGGGAGCCACCTGTATTATTTGGCATTGCCGTTTGCCAGGCACACAGACTCCACAGCAAGAGACAGAAACACAGAACAAAACGAGGGTCCCTGCCCCAGAGCACTTCCAGTCTTAATCTAAGATGCAAAAAAGAGAAGGAGAAAAAATAAAAAGGAAAAGAAAACAGCAGGTGGAGGCAGGGAAGGGAAAAGAAGGGATGAGACAGGACTGATTAGTGTGACACTGAGCAGCCTCAGCGTAACAGCTGCTATCTGGCATCGAGTTCTTCACAGAAGTGATGGCTGGATGGGGCCTGTGGGGAACTTGCCAGCACATTTTACCACATCAGCCATACGTTTTGTGTCACAACTGCCAAAAACGCTTCGGGGTTGTAAGGATGGCTTGTGGTTGTGGCTTGGCAAAAAGTATAAGGAGGCAAGAGTGTGTGTCTTTCGACTGCACTGATATGCCAAGAATAAAGAAAAAAATACAGTGAGGCTCTCAAGCTCAGTCCCCATGACACTGTCATGAAAAGAAATGTTTATTTATTACAAGAGAGCAAATTTGTGAATCACAAAACCTAACTGTCAGCTTCAAGTGATGTGTAAGAATCAGTTTGAAAGTTTTCTTCCCCCCCCCAGTCTATTCAAGCTGTAATTGCAGGCACAGCCACCTCGTGCTGACTAGCAGCCCACACAGTGCTTGGCAAGTCTGATTTTTGAAGGGAGGCTGGGAGCAGTGTTTGAGACCTCCTGGTTCCCGCAAGGAACTGCCAGATGCTCACAGGAGGTTGTCTCACTGTGAGGGTAGGAGCTGGACTGCCCCAGTTTTGCTGGGATTTTCTTTGCTTGCATGTATCTGGCACCATACACACCTCATTTTGGAAACCTTGACACATATTAGGTTACACTTCTAGCTAAGAACTAGTTCATGTCAGTTTGAAAACCACATACTTCAAAACATAATGTACTTCAACATTCTTTTGCTTCCCCCCCGCCCCATGGCCTCTAATTTAGTAGGGTTTTAAGAGCATCATGTGCTTGAACTCTGAGCTGCTCCCAGGCATCTAAAAAAGTAATTGGAGTATTTAGACTTTAAATGGATTCTCTTTTCAATCTAAATGGTATCACACATCATAGATGTCAGTACGAGTGGTTGAAGAGAGATTAAAAATTCTCCTAAACAGTCTGGTAATTAAATCATTTATACATCCACATATTTGTTTGAAGAAGCTCTGACTGCCCTAGGCCTCATCTCCTCTGTGCTCCCACCACCTTGGAGTGGAGGGTAAAAAAACCCCATCCTGCCGGAAGGCTTTGGTGTCAGTCCCGCTGCTGGCTGTTCATTTGGGATTTCTCAGGACTGTTCCCTGAAGGAATGCTGCCTTCTCAGTGGAGACACACAAGCCTGACTCTAGCCAGCAGCTGATGGAATTAGACACTAAAACCCTTCAGGACTCATGCCTTCCTCTTCTCATTCCTCGCATACAATATCTAGTGCCTATCAGCCATTGCAAATAGGAGAATGGTAACTAATGGCTAAATTCTGCTTCAAGTTCAGACCTGAGAGCTATTATAATTAGGCCATATTAGTTATTAAACTTTTTTGTTCCTTTTTCTAAGATCAGAAGTCTTTATCTTCTCTTGGAAGAGGCAAAGCCAACAGCAGGAACGGCCTTGCTCACGTGGGGTAATGGTTGGTAGCACTACACAAAGGGGCTGAGGGTGCACCTGCCTCTGCCCCCCAAGTGTCCCCTGCCACTGGGCACATTGTAACTGCAAGGAGATTACAGACAGCATCAGACTGCTCAGCATCACAGTGGTATCCTGCACGTACACTCTTGGGAAAGTCTAACCCATCAGCATTATAGCAAAAATACTATTAAAAAAATAATCCTTTATCTTTCTGCTTACCTAATTCTAGAACCACCAATTGATCTTAAAACAGTGCACACCTAAAGTAGACTTAATTAATTACGAGTAGCCCAAATGATCTCTCTAATATTCTTACCTGCCAGCTCTGTTTTCTTTCTTTACTTTGCTTACAGAGGAGCTGCTGCAGGTATGTTCTCACTTTGTGATAGCACAAATTTGGAGAGCTGCGTGCCAGGCCAATCCTGATACAGGAACAGAGACAGGCCCTTTTCCTACCCCTTTCCCTCCAAGATGTATCAAAAGTATCAATACGAAAGCTTTCATCTCTTATCATTGTACTGAGTCACGTGGAAATGGTGACAGCAGCTCTTTTGCTGACTGCACCCTTCTCATTACAGTAATTGCTAAAATAACTCAGAAATACACAATCCCAAACACACGTGCCCAACGATACCAAAGGATAACAAGACTTTAAAGTCACCAGCACTGAATCAAATCACATCAACTAAACCTTAGCAAACATTTTATCTTAAAAACATGACAGGATTTCTCTCCTTGGTCCCTGTGCCCATCCGGTCCCCCTTCTGAGCTTGCCAGAATGAGATGTTAACCCTAAACAATGACATCTCCTGGGTGGATTTTACATTCTGCAAGATCAGTTTCTTTGTGCTTGGGAAGGAGAGTGGTGACTCACCCCAGCCCAGTAACCAAGGGTAACTATGCAATATATACAGTGACTCCAGCAGGTTCCCCAAGGGCACTTGTTCCACACCCTCTTCCACAAGGCAGGGAGCAGCCATGTGCTGCTCACCAGATTTCAGGTATTTCATATAAAACACTGAGCCTCTCAGCTGGCATGTCTTAGCCACCTGGGCTTGGGGCATGCACATCATCCAGGGGGAAATTCCTGCACTTTGAGTGCAGTTTAAACATTGCATTCATGTTTTTATACATTCCCCTCCCTTGTCCTGAGCTAATAGCCCCAAAGTAGTGCTCACAGGCCCCAAGACCCAAGTGGCTGGGCATGACAAACCATCTGTCTTTCAAGTGTCTACAGCCTTTACATTTGCTGTTTTTATCTGGGCTTTCAGAAAATGCTCTTCAACTAACTGAATTATTTTCAGTTGTATATCTAAGATGGAAAAATGCAGTATTAGGCATATCTGGCCCTCCATCCTTCAAGTAATACCCATATGCCCATTCCTTCCTCTTCCCAATCTCGGTTTATGATTCTGCTGGATTTTAAGTGAAGGACTTTCATATGATAGCAGCACTCCATTGGTCACAATTCAAGGCAGCTGCAGATTTCCAAATTAAATACAGTGTGGAAGTCTCTAAAAAAACCAGAGATGCTTGGACTTGTTAGTACAAAAGTGTTTGAGAGTCCTTAAATATACACAACAGCTCATTCTTTGAGCTTCTGAAGCTCGCTGGAGGAAGCAGGGCTTGTCATTTAGTGGAGTAATTATAATGATTCATTATTATGATTATTAATTCTAATCATATAATCACAGTAATGATTAATAATTACAGTCATTAGTATTTATATTAGAGGAGATCCTAGAGGCCCCAGTCAGAAGAGGGGGCTCCTCTGTTGTTCATATGGTGGGGACAGATGATCAGGAGCACTCTGAAGGTGTTGGGACTGTGGTCAAGGACCCAGCTCCTCCCGACCTCAGCACTGCCTTTGCATGGTGCAACCTGCAGGATGTGGGGGTCAGCACGAGGGGTGTGACCTGCAGTCCTCCAGGGAATGGGGGAAAGGCAGATGATAGCTTAGGGGCTGGCAGTGGGACAACGACAGGGGAAACACGAAGGGACAGTCACAGTTTAGAGGATAATGGTAATGTTTGCAGGAGCACTGTCTGGCTCTGTGCATCTCGTGGGGCTCCACTCTGGGCCAGCCCTGTGCTCTGGGGGACAGGGGGTACTGTGACAAGCACTGCCTAACTCCAGTGGCTTCCAAATCCTCAGCTCAGTCAGCTCAGTCAGATGTACTTCTCCAGGGGTTTTTCTGCCCTGACTTGTGAGGGACTTACCCCATTCTCCCCTCCTTTCTCCAGTACCCTCCTCTCATCTAAACAGAATTACAGAATGGTTTGGGTTGGAAGGGACTTTAAAGACCATCCAGTTCCAACCACCTGCCATGGGCAGGGACACTTTCCACTAGACCAGATAGCTCAAAGCCTCATCCAGCCTGGCCTTGGACACTTCCAGGGATGAGGCATCTACAACTTCTGTGGACAACCTGTGCAGGTGCCTCACCACCCTGACAGTAAAGAATTTCTTCCTAATATCTAATCTAAATATACCTGCTTTCAGTCTGAAACCATTCCTCTTGTTCTATCACTATGCATCCTTGCAAATAGTCCCTCTGCAACTCTCTTGTAGCCCCCCTTTTAACTTTGATTTAAAATTGGGGCCTCTGAGATGTAAAAATACCACCCATACTTGGGTAAATGTTCATTATATCATATTATACCAAGGAGAGAACAACAGTCTATCTTGTCTGCCTAGCCCTGCCTGCAGTAATTGCTGAGCCCATGACCCTCTGCAGCATATTTGTTCACTCCTGGAGTCTGCTCTTTGCAGCAGTTAAACACAGTGCATGCTAATGGGATAGTCTAATATTGCAGGCTTAGAAGCCTCCTGAAGCCAAGGTACTACCAAAATTAATGAGGCTAATCATAAGTCTAAAGATAAGTGTGTATAAAACTTAGCAAGATAAAGCCCTTGGCCTTTTGTTCTGCCTGCACATAAATTGCTGCTTCCTTGCCCCCTCCTTGCACGTGTTTGGGTTTGAAGATGCGAAAGAAGGGAGCTCTGCATGCAGTGCTGTGGTTTCCCTGTCCTTCTCCAGTCTTTTCCTAAACTCAGATTTCCCTATTCCAAATTTCTTGGTTAACCAGTAAAAGCTAATGACATTATTCTATTTAGAGACTGCAGGACACATTCAACCACCGAGCTGTGGGCAAGTCCAGCTAAAAGAGCTTAAAAGATGTCTGTGCAAGCTCCAGTGGTAGAACCAAGGAGCACAGTCCTTTTGTAAAATGTGTTAAAATCTATCACTTAAAAAACTGGGGAATATAAAAGATGGTGATGCTTTGAACACCTCCCCTCAACTTCCCCAAAGAGAGGAAAGCACAGGTGATCATCTTGTTATTATCAAACTCTGAAAAGTCGACCTCTTATTGCACAGGCAGATCTGCTGCAAACTTCATTAGGAAAGTTAATTAAAGTGGATTTGGCATGCTCATGTGTCATGTGCTCCATGACACAGTGCAGAAGAGAAAACCAGGAGCAGCCCTGGAGGCATGTTGGTTCTTTCAGAAATGTAAGAAAAGGGACTGTCTGATGCTCAGGTACAGATGTCCTCGTGTCTGCAGGGCACTGGTGCTGTTGGACAATGAGATGCAACTTTCAGGGGATTATTTTGATACTGAAAAGCTTTACATCCTTAGAGATCCTTAGTAAAAACTTCCACAGAGGGAAAAATCTGCCAAAAAATGAAGTTTGGAAGCTACAAAGTTAAAGCTTCCTTATGATCTGGTCCCTGATTACGTGATCACACATATTTGTCAAACAAGGAGCAAGGTGGGGCTGGATCCTCCAAGGGAGTGAGTTATGGTGGAGCCTTGTCTGATTCACTCCAAAGGTTGGATGGTATGCACTCCATGAGACATGTGGCTGCACAGCAAACAATGAGCACAAAAATAAAAACTGAACAGCTGCCTCATTTGTTAAGCATGTCCATTGAGCAAGCCTGGGTTCCTGTGGGGAGAAAAAAAAAAAGTGTCTGATTGTATTAGCTCTATATATACACACTGCATGTGCAGACATCAATATCCATGCTTTATATGGCTGGGATACGTCCTGGACTCCAGACAGATATCAGAAGAAAAGACATCTTAGAGAATATTGCATTTTTGGCAACATGTGCTGGCTCAAAGGAATTGTAGAGGAAGTAAATTAAATACTACTAAGAATGTGTATATTTATAGCACTTTTCATACAAGGATCCCAAAACACCTCTCAAAAAATTAAGCTTCACAACATCGCTGTGATCTAAGTAATAAGCATCTTTTTTTCCTAATGGATGACGTGAATCAGAAAAAAAGACAAGGTAATTTAACCAAACCATCGAGAGCAAGAATGTCTGAGTTTTAGGCTCACATTTTACCTCTTAGACAAGCTGTCTTCTATGAAAACATACAGGGAGGCTATTGATTTTCATGCTTCCTTGCCCTTCTCCAACAATCCAGCACAGTGCTCAGGCAGATGGTTAACTTAAGGCCATTGACTCTTGGCTTGTGTTTCTGAAAAACCCTTTTGGCATGAAGTACATACAGTTTTGAGGGGAAAAAAAAAAAAAAAGGCAGGTTTATGAGAGCATTGGTCATTTTACCAACTGTGCCTAGAATTTCCTGGACGTTGTGAATGTTCAGCTGAATCCCCAGTGTCAGATTGTATTAGAAGACTGTCCTCAAAAAGGAACATTCCAAATTTCCATGATCTTTGCCAGTTTCCAGTGATTTGACGTTTATTTGAGCTGTTGTACAAAGTTTTCTGTTGAGTCAGATCATTCTGGACGAGCTGCTGGGACCACAGAGTGTCAGCAGAACATAACTCATCTGTGGCTGGTGGCAGCCTGGTTTATTGGATAGGTAATGCTTCTTCATGTCGAGATACACCACCAGGAAATTTGGTGGGTTTCATTTCCTGTCCAAACAGAAATTAAGCATTCTGTTGTCCCTTTTTTCGCTTGTTAGATCTCTTTAGGAGGAGAAGAAATATCTGTAGCATCTCTCTGGGGTGAGAGGAGGGAGGAAGAAGCGGTATCATGATTTTAAAGAATGCTCACAGCATGCTGTCTTCTGGATTGTCTGTGCTGCCTTGATTCTTTATTGGTTTTTGTCTTTTTTACCTTTATGTACCTACATGTACACACACACCTGCTGGACCCCTGCCTTTTCAGTCTAGTCCTGAGGGAATTCCCCCAGACTGCTCATTCCAAACTCTTTCCCTTTACAATAGAAGAAATACCTACCAAGATTATGCCTGGGTTTTGTGGTATGAACATATTATGTTGAATAAAACTCCCCTGGCTGCACAGTGGCACCAAGTCTTTGAGCCCACATTTGCTTTCTCTGAAAAGCTTCTTCCTCAGCCATAAATGTAAAGTGAGAATTTTGGGTTGGTCAGTGGGGTTTTTTCTGGTTTTTGGGGGGTTTTGTGAACTGTTCTCCAAAGTAACTGCGCATGGAGCTCTAATTAGCTTTTACCTCTGTAGATGGCACATCTTGGCTTAAGATAGAGCTTGCATTGAACTTAATTACTTAGATCTTAAGCTCTGCAAGGCACAGACCCTGTAGTACCCGGCAGTGCTGGAACTGGACTGAAGTTCCTCAGCAAGACCTCCACGCAAATAACGAGTGAAGCTGCACAAGAGGACACTGAGCAACTCATTCTAAACCCTTAGATGTTTGGACTGCAAATAAAGGAAGGGATGTGGGATATAATCTGCTCCTGAGCTTTAGCACAACTCCTGTTAACTCTGAGCTTGACACAGCCAGAACAAGAGCAGGCAATAGATTTTGTTTCCATCCCTGACATTTACTCAGCACTGCAAGACTAAAACATTTTGAAGGTTATATCCAGTGTCTAGCAGAATGAATGACAAATGTCAGTCCTTACACTCTTGCATGATCTGAGCAGGAATAAGACAACTCTATAGACTGAGGCAAGTTTATTATTACAAACACCTTATTAAATCTAAATGGTAATGGCATTCCAATTAGCTCATTGTTAGGAATCTTTCATGTTTGACTTTCATTTAGACTGATTACGGGAATAATGCAGACCCTGTATAAGTAATTGGCACAAAATAAAAGAGTTTGAGCTGCAAAAACCCTCCTAGAGGCTGTGCTCTTTAAAAAAAAATAAATAAAAGCTTCCTATCTTTCCCAGCTCATGAGCTCTCTCTGTTCACCATAATAATGAGACAACCCATTGAGTCTCCTGTGGGCCTGGTGGTATCGGAGCTCCCTTTTTCCCTACCCCTCTCTTCTCAGGAGCTGTAGGGGGGCTCCTTCTCTTTTACTCTCCCCCATCCTATTCTCTGCTCCCTTCCTCACAAGCCTTGGCACTGTTTTATTGATTCTGCTCGACTGTGGGTTCTTTCACACCCAGATCACAGGCTAGCCTGCATCTCTCCCACACCCTCCTCCTCCTCCAAGCAGCACTGCTGGTCTCTCCAAAGGAGCAGCTGGGAACATGCCTTTCTGTGTCCTGGCTCGCTGCTCCTTGGAGAGAAAGGTGTTTCCTTCTGCAGCAGAGACTGTCAGTGGCTCCTCACAGCAGTTCCCTGCCTGCCTCCTTCAGAGGAGAGGATAAAGGAAAGGACTTTTTCAACACTTTGCTGCAACCTGGGATGGAGATTTTCCATTCTTCCCCTGGTGGAAAGAGGTCTAGGGAAAGAGCAGCCACCAAGGAGTTACTCTTGCCATGAGGAGGGCCAGAGCACAGGCCCTGTAGAGCTCAGCCAGGGTGCTGAGTCCTGGTTTCTCTCATCTCTTAAATTCCAGCTAGGCAAGGGTACACCAAGCTTGGAGGACCTGGCTTACAGCTGGGTGCAGGCTGAGGAGGAAACATCCCATTCCAAAAAACATTGACTTCAGGGAGAGGCACCAACAGCCACTGCCTGGAGCCCCGGATCATTGGGTTAAGAGGTGGAGCAGCACAAGATATTTGTTAAATATCACAAGATATTTGGCGAAAAAGAGAAAGCCACAAGCATCCATCTCTGCCAGACCTCCCTTCCTCCTTCTCCAACTAATGTGGTGCCAGCCCTGTCCTGTTTCTGGGCACAGAGGCTCCAGTTCAGTGTGCCATGTAGGAAAGTTTCGTGCTCTTTGGTGTGGGTGTTCACCTCCACCCCGCTCTGCTCCGTGCCAGGGCCAGCTCACACCTCACCTGCTGCCCCTCCCAGCCCCCTGTGGGTGAGCACACAGAGCCCTGGGCTGTGGGACCTGGGACACACTCCAGTCACTCCCTCCCCACGGGATCACGCTGGGAGCAGCGCTCTGGAGCGCAGCTTCCTGGCAGTGCAGACACAGCATGTGTTTGCCGTCTGACGGCGCCAGGAAAGGTCTCTGGTGTGGGAAAGGCCAGCAGTTCCTGCCTGGGAGCTCTTTGGTTCTGCAGGGCTCTGGAGGGTGAGGCAGGAGCTGTGTGTAAGCTGCGAGAGCAGCAGGGTTTTGGGGAAAGCTGGGGAAGCAGACAGTAACAGCAGGCAGCTGTAGAACAGCAGGCAGCCAAAACTGGGACAAAAGTGCCTGAAAACCGGGCCAAGTGTGGCTGCTCTTGGGGATGAACGGTGGTACCCGTGGCACAGAGGGGCTGGGCTAGCTGGGCCCAGAAAGGTTGTGAAATCCCCACTTTTGGAGGTTGTCAAGACTCAGTTGAACAAAGCCCTGAACAACCTGGTCTGAATTCAGTGTTGACCTTACTTAGACTGGAGATCTCCAGAGGTCCCTTCTGCCAGTGATTGTATGACTGAATATGGGCTAACAGCTACTTTGCCTTGTCCATTTGGTGAAAGTATCTTTTATTTCTGGTGGTGCTGATCAAAGAATATCTTCCACTATTGGAACTGAGAAACTCCCTGCTGGAGAGCCCTGTCCCTGGGGAGCTGGTGGTCCCCGTGATCACTGGACAACCAGCCTACAAATCTGCAAATCAGTTTGGTGATTCTTTGCATGTGGTCTCCCACAGTGACTCCATAGGGTTGGGGACCGTCCACCTGCTGGCAGTATACCTTCCTTCATTCCTCTTACCTGTTATGGACTGTTGGGTTATTCTCCTGATGAAATTAGGGAGGATTTACATGGATTTCCACAGGACGATCAGGAATTTCAGGTCTCTCTAGGTGGTGATGCTTAATGGACTCTTCATATTGTCTGGGTCACAATCTTTGTCAGGAATTAGTTGCCATTAAAAAAAAAAAAGGCAAATAATGAAGCAACTGGCTCAAAAAGTGGTGACAGGTGAAATGATGACAAGTAATGGGCACACACCTAACTAAAGTGCATAGTTAAGCATGGGCTTAATTACTTTTCTAGACTGAATATGGGTACTTTCTTGAACTGAAAATGAAAGTTTCTCCATAGCTGAAACACACAGACCTGTACAAGAGAGCCTGTATTGTGCGAATAAGAAATATTCCCATGGCTGGCTGAGTTCTAAATTAACTCTGATTTTTATAGGACTCTTTGAACCAGAAACCACGACAGAACTTTTAATAGTAAGCCGGCAGTAATTTAGGCATTGCTGTATTGTCAGGTACATTTATCCTGCCTTTGTGTTTGTAAATGGGACATATTTACTTGTCACATTAAAATAACCAAGAATTCACTTTTGCATGTTTGAGCCATTCTGGTGAGGTAAGTGCAGATCAGAGCCCTGCTATCTGTCTGCTGTAATAAAGATGAAAAACCTGCTGACATCCCAAACAAGCTGTAAACTAGGTTGTTTAACAAAGTTTGTTTTCATGCTTAAAATCACTGTGTTGCTGCTGCAAATCAGGAACTTTCACTTCAGGTGAAACCTTGGATGTGTGGAAGTGCTCTGTGACAATGGATCTGGGGGCTGTAACTGGCTTAATAGCTACAAAATTCTTCTGAATAACCCCACTTATACCTCTGTCTATAAGTTTAACCAGAAAGGAAATTATGCAGAATAAATTTTGTCTGTTTAAAACCCATAAGCCTTACAAATTATATTTACATTTAATTAAAAAGTAGACACATTAGCTATTTTTTGCTCCCCATCTTTTTTTTCATATTCTACACTGGTTCAGAATTTCTCTGCAAGATGTTTAATGATAATCTTTTTATAAATAATAAGATAGTTAGATAGGGTTGCCTTTAACCCTAAGTCTTGATTTGTAAGTTTAATCAGTTTCCAAACATATTATTAAGAATTGTGAACACACACAAGGGAAAAAAAAAAAAGGAGAATAAAAAAGGAAAGAGAACAAAGAATCGAGGTGCATGAATAATACTCAGGAGGGATACTGTTCCACCCACAGAGCTGGATGAATTCACCGTGTAGCCCCTGAAATTTACTCTACTTATCTGTTTCAGAATGAAATCATCTCCTTATCTCAACTGTATATCCATACTCTCCTCTTTACCACAGAATATATGCTCTGTCAACATCCTAAAAGTTATAGCCAGAGTGATTAGTGACTTTGGTATCTGGATTTTAACACAAAGCTACTCAGAATGAGTCTAATTTGGGTTGTGATTTCTTTGTTTATTCCATGCCTTGTGCTAAGAAGCATATTTAATTGTGGGGGAAAAAAATTATTGGAGGCTACAGAACATTAGATTCCCAAAATTGACATGAATTTCAAGCACTGCTTAGGTACCAAGGCAGCTCTGCCCTCTTCATACACCAGTATGGACACAAGGTCTCTGAGGGAAAGGAAAGGACACAAGAAACAAATCCCAAGGAGACCTTTTAGATCAGGAGCAAAACCTTGTTCACAGGTGAAAGCAGCTCACCAGGACACTGCTGTCCCTAAGCCCAGCATTGCTAAATTAGCACCACCTGAATCAAATTAGGCTTTTTTTGGGGGATCAAGTTAATAAAGAGCAGAGGACGTGAATGCATTGCTCATAACAAGCAAGCTCAAAGGAGAAAGATGAGATAATCAGGCCAGGGGGAGGTGAAAGAGGGAATTCTGATGATTATAGTTATTTGGAAATCCAGCAGAGGGAGGATCCCTGTGGCTGAAAAACATCTCCACACCTAGAATTTGTGGAGGATGATGGGGTTTTGGTGGTGACTAGTGCTTTGATGTCTTTTCTTTTCCCCGCCTTTATCTGAGCTTCACTAGAGCCTGAACCAGCAGCCTGTGCCCAGGTGAGGTTAATTCCTAGATGCTGTGAGGAGCTATCAGCTGACTTCTTAAACCACTGTTTAATTAGCAGTGATATTACGTTTTTCACAATGGAATCGTGCACACAAAGGGCTGGAGTTATAACTTACACTAACAGAGGATAATCTGTAGAGTGACAACAAGAGGATGTATTAATGCAGTGCCCAGACATGCCCATGTGCTTAAAGCTGTTCCACTGACGAGTGTGCATGTGGGATATTTGACTAAAGGCTCACAGCAGAAAACACAGCAAAGCAAATAGAAGGCAGAGGGAGGTAAAGAGGAAGGAAAAAATAAGACTTAGTTCCCCAAGCCATCACCTGCAAATTCAAACATCAGTAGCTTTCCACTGAAGACACAGTTGCATTGTGCAAAAATTACACAGGAGGTTTCCCTTCTTGTGGTCTCTTTACAATACCATAAATACACAACATGGTTGTCTCACAGGTCAGAAGGCTGTACTGGTACCATGTACATACTTCACAATACACAGATCCCAAATTAAAAGTAATTTAACATAAAGTCAAACTTAATTTTTTTTTTCCTGTAGCTCCAGAGCTACTTTGGAAAAGCCTAATTAGTTGATCACTATGAAATGTATTGTTTTCTGCTGCACTAAAGAACTTCTTTTGGAATATCAGATGTAGAGAAACACATCAAATACTAACCCCACCCTCCTAACCCCCAACTTCCACCTGAGCAAAACCAGAGCAGCTCGGAGTAAAGAGCCAGCCAGAAAGACCAACCCAACCTGAACAGTTTGTGCATGAAAAGCATATCTGAAAGGCTCGAGCAGCTCCAGGCCTGGCACTGCTGCCCCTCTGTGGCAAAAGCTAATGAAGGGCATGATGGGACCATCAAATCTTTCTTTGCATAAGTCACAGCAAGGCCAGGGGTTTGTGAAGGTTTGACCATTAAGTCAAATAAGGATATTTGGATAAGTTAGGATGGCTCTAGTTGTTAGTAAACTAGGCACAAATCAAACTACTGTTAGTGTAGTACCAACGTATTTGGTGAGCAGGATTTTAATGAAATGGATCTTCAACAATGAAATATGCTGATGATTAATTCTCAGGTTTCTGCCCTTTCCTCAGAAAAGCAAACATTGCATCACTGTGTTTTAGATAATCACAGAATCACAGGATCATTCAGGTTAGAAAAGACCTCTGAGATTACCCAGTCCAACCCACAACTGACCACCCTGTCACCCAGACCACGGCACTGAGTGCCACCTCCAACCTTCCCTTAAACACCTCCAGGGACAGGGACTCCACCACCTCCCTGGGCAGCCAATTCCAATGTTTAATCACCCTTTCTGTGGAGAAATTCTTCCAAATATCCAACCCAAACCTTCCCTGGCACAGACTGGGACTGTGTGCTCTTGTCCTATCACTAGCTGCCTGGGAGAAGAGACCAATACCCACCTGGCTACAGCCCAGGTTCCCCAAATGCCCCAAGAAAACTGGCACATTTTCCTCCCTTCTCATGTACAGCTCGAAGGTCCATCCATGTTTCCACAGCAAGTCATGAAACTAGCACTATCCTTATCATCTTTCCCTCTGGAAAGGGTGTTTTGTCCAAAATCCTGAAAGAGCAGTGAGCAACCCCAGTGTCTTTAGGGATCCAAGCCAGCTGACTCATGAAGTGTTTGGCAGAGGAAGAAGTGGCACGTGCCATATGTGCATGATGGACAACTTCCCATGGGACTCTCTCAGGGCTGACATTAGTGGTGAGAAAAAATGCAATTGGGTGAGTCACAATTTGTAAGGAAGATGCAGATCATCAGAGGTGCATAACTCTGCTGGGCCCAGATCCTTGGAGCAGTACAGGTGGGAATACCCACTGATTGCAGAAGCCCTTTAACACCCTTCTCTGTGAATCAGAGATGCCAGAGTCCAGCTTCTATTAAAAAAAAATAAAATGTGGCATTAGGATAGCCCAAAAGAGAGGAAGAAGGAATGGTATGGGGCCACCAACTATAAATAACCAAGCAGAGCCCCAGCTTTGCCAAGGTCCTGCTGTACAGCTCACTGAAGGCAGGGAAAAGAGCCTACACAATTTCAGCAGGTCAGCTGTGGTGTTTTACTCTTCATGTAAGTGGGATGGAACATTGTCCATCTCCTGCCTCTTCACAAGGTGAGGGAAAATCAGCCCAGAGATTTCAAGGCAAATTCATCCTTTAAAGAAGGTTTGGCCAGACTGGCCCAAAGTGAGCCTCTGGTTGCATCAGCAGTTCCAGGTCAGTCAGCCTGTGTCAGAGTGCAAACAGCATCTTCATCCATGTGCAAACCCTGCAGCAATAAAGGTGTCATTAGGTACTGCACATTTGAGGCAGACCCCTCTTGCTGAGCCAGCATAATTTGCCAGATAATCTGGCATCACTTACAAAGATTAATTTATTCATATTTATTATCGTTACTATTTAATATCACTCTCTGAATTGCAAGCAGGGGAGTTGAGGTTGTGGGCAACCTGCAGGCCAATTACATTTCAAGAGCAGCAAGCTTCATGACTTCTAGAGCTATTTCTCTTTGCTTTGCACAGAGTATTCCTGCCTGGCTGAGCAATATGTGGAGCTAGGGTGACAGCCTGTGGCAAAACAGAAGAATTTCAGTGTCTTAATCCTTTTGATTTCCACTTGCTTTTGATCTTTTCTCCACTTCCTGCTTGTCAGGCCAGACAAAGGTGGTCACATTGTGGTTGCTGCCATGACCTCTGGTTTGAAGGATGGGAAATTGCCATCCTTTCTCCCTCTTTTTTCTCTCTACTCCTCTTGGAGTTTTCAGGTGCTGCATTAACTAAAAGCCCATTTGGCCAAACGGTGGTGTTCCTGGCTGCACAACATGAAGAAAATAATCTTGTGTGGGTCTTTGCAAGGATCACACCAGAGGGTTGGATGGTTGGCTCCTTTTGACTCTAAAGGAGAGGAGCAGTGGAGCAGCCTCAATCTCAGTGCTGCCTTTATTCATGTTTTCCTTCTGCCTATTCCTCCTTCCCTGACACGGACCCTGACAGAGCTGTCTCCTGTAGAGATCTTCTAGCTGTCAACAGAAACCATCCCAGTCAAGGGCAGGCAGGAGCTCTGCACTGCTAATAACACTTTAGGCATTTTTCATTCCCAAAAGGTTTATACTGGGTCAGGGTTTTCTTCTTAGAACCACAGAATCACAGAATGCTTTTTGTTGGAAGGGACCTTAAAGACCATTTGATTCCAACCTCCCTGCTGTGGACAGGGACAGCTTTCACTAGACCAGGTTGCTCCAAGCTCAATCCAGCCTGGCCTTGAACACTTCAGGAATGGGGCAAATCTGCTGCTGCTTCTTTCTCTTTAGCAGTAGAGTTGAAAAAAAAAAAAAAAAAAAAAAAAAAAAAAAGGTATATTCTCTTTATACTCTGCCCAAATTAATAAAATAAATTTTCTTTAAAGCGACATTAAATGAGTCACAGATGGTGTTGCCCTTTTACAGGTTGCAGAAATCACCCATTACAGTTCTTTTAATTTATCAGTGAGGCAAAATAAGACGGCCTCTTGCTCCCTTGGCAATAATAATCAGAAACAGTCTATTTGGAGCTTAATTTACCCCAAATACGTATTGATAGTTGCAGTGAAGAATATGTGACCTCTCTGGGAGTCACCAGTGGATGGAAGGTGGATAGCTTTTATAAAACCACCTTTAATAAAAAAGAGTGTTATATTACTTATGTTTGGTGGGGCATTTAAGCATATGGTTTCCATATCAGGAGCGAAGATGGCAAACACATGCTTTACCTTCCGAAAAACCTTTCTTATACTCATCACTCCTTGCAAAAAGAAAGCTGGGAGGGATTATTTTATTTTATTTTTATTTTACAACTCTGATTATATGGAAGAGCCGAAGAAACGTCTCAAAGAATGTTAAGCTCGTGTCTCGTTTGCTCGTTGTTTCTCTGCTCTCAGGAAGAGACGTGTTGGAATTTGTCCGTGGGCTCAGCGCAGTCGCTCCCCAGCACCGGGGGGATGCTCAGGGAGGGGACTACGCCGGGCAGGATCGAGGATCTGCTGCGGCTCCGCGGACCGGAGCACATCCCGGGGGCGGCGCTGGGCTTCCCGGGGGCAAATTCCCGCGGCTGGACCCGCTCCCTGCCGCCTTAGCGAGCCGCATCCCGGGAGCAGCATCCCCCGGGAGCAGCATCCCCCGGGAGCAGCATCCCCCGGGAGCAGCACCCCCCGGGAGCAGCATCCCCCGGGAGCAGCATCCCCCGCGGGCAGCATCCCCCGGGAGCAGCATCCCCCGGGAGCAGCATCCCCCGTGGGCAGCATCCCCCGTGAGCAGCATCCCCCGGGAGCAGCATCCCCCGGGAGCAGCATCCCCCGGGAGCAGCATCCCCCGTGGGCAGCATCCCCCGGGAGCAGTATCCCCCGGGAGCAGCATCCCCCGTGGGCAGCATCCCCCGGGAGCAGCATCCCCCGGGAGCAGCATTCCCCGTGGGCAGCATCCCCCGGGAGCAGCATCCCCCGCGGGCAGCATCTCCCGCGGGCAGCATCCCCCGCGGGCAGCATCCCCCGGGCAGCATCTCCCGTGGGCAGCATCCCCCGTGGGCAGCATCCCCCGCGGGCAGCATCTCCCGCGGGCAGCATCCCCCGTGGGCAGCATCCCCGCGGGCAGCATCCCCCGTGGGCAGCATCCCCCGTGGGCCCGGTCCCCGCCGGGGCGGGCAGGGCTCTGCCCGCCGTCCGTCCCGGGGCTGCCGCCGCCCTCCGCAGCGGGGCCGCTCGCCCCGCCGGCGATAAATCTCGCGGTCCCCTCGCTTTTTCGTCACTCTCCTAATCCCGCGCCCCCCTTTCATGTGCGGTAATTGCGAGCAGCTGGTGGCGCGGCCCGAGCGCGCACAGCAGAACAATGGCAACAGCTGTTTCATTTCGCCTCGGGCCAGCGCTTCCTGCCCGGCCTGCATCTGCCCTGCTGGGTCCAATTTATGGTCCGGGCTTGTTGCTGGTTTGTTGTTTTTTTCCCCCCCGTGACCCCGTTATCCGCCGAGGAGGGATTTGGAGGAGCGGTTCTGGCACCGGGATGCTCTGCACACCGCCGGGCTGCACCGAGGTAGGGGGCGAGGACAGGGGAGGGGGGCCGTGCCCCTGCAAATGAAAACGATAACAAACGCCGAGGGGGAGGAAAAAACCAAAACACAACCACAAAAACCAACCCGAAGTAACATAAATGAGCAGCACGGCTGGGCTGCGGTGGGAGATGGGCAGCAGGAACACATCCCGGGGGACAGCAGGGACACACATCCCCGGGGACAGCAGGGACACACATCCCTGGGGGCAGCAGGGACACACATCCCCGGGGGCAGCAGGGACACACATCCCCAGGGGCAGCAGGAACACATCCCAAGGGGCAGCAGGAACACATCCCGGGGGCAGCAGGAACACATCCCCGGGGGCAGCAGGAACACACATCCCCGGGGACAGCAGGGACACATCCCTGGGGACAGCAGGGACACACATCCCCGGGGGCAGCAGGGACACATCCCCGGGGGCAGCAGGGACACACATCCCCGGGGGCAGCAGGAACACACATCCCCGGGGGCAGCAGGGACGCACATCCCTGGGGACAGCAGGGACACACATCCCCGGGGGCAGCAGGGACACACATCCCCGGGGACAGCAGGGACACACATCCCCGGGGACAGCAGGGACACATAGCCCCGGGGACAGCAGGGACACACATCCCCGGGGACAGCAGGGACACATCCCTGGGGACAGCAGGAACACATCCCTGTGGGGAGTGGAGTGGCCAAGGTCCAGATGGGGCTGGCTGGCCACAGAATCATAACATCATAGAATGGTTTGGGTTGGAAGAGAGCTTATAAATCACCTGTTTCCAACCCCTGCCATGGGCAGGGACACCTTCCACTATCCCAGGTTGCTCAGAGCCTCATCCAACCTGGCCTTGGACACTTCCAGGGATGGGCCATCCACAGCTTCTCTGGACAACCTGTTCCTCTGTCTCACCACCCTGACAGTAAAGAATTTCTTCCAAATATCTGATCTAAATCTACCCTCCTTCAGCACAGAGCCATTCCCCAGCACCCTATCCCTGCATGCCCTGCTAAAGAGTCCCACCTCAGCTTTCTCACAGCCACCTTAGGTCAGCCAGGACCAAACCCAGCTGCAGCCCCCAGAGAGCACAGCCTGCAGGGCTGGTGGTGGCCTTTGGGGTGCTTTTTAGCAACACCTCATTCTCCTCATTCCTTGATTTCCTGTTCCAAAACAACCATTGCTGGGTGAGGGGAAGAAAATGGTCTCAGCACTTCTGGCAGAGGGAGAACTGATTTCAGGCTAAAACCTACAACTGTCCAGGGGCAGGACTGGGCCTTGTTAAACTGTGGGCTTATTTAAAGGCCTGGAGCTGCCCAGGATGTTTCTTTCAAGTCAGATACATACTCAGGATCTGCAGGATCAGCCCTTCATACTTCACCTTTTAACATGAATTCTTCTTTCCCTCCCTTCTGTTTTTTTCCCCCTGAGAAGGTAGCTGCATTCTTTCCTGAGTTAATTGTATCTTACTGGCTTGGATAAGGCATATCTCATTAGAGGAGAGAGAGATTTAATGTGAACTTCAAGCTGCCTTCTCCATGCTACAGAAAAGAAATCCCTAATCAGCACAGTATATATTTTGTATAATTGCTCTTTGTCATTCCCTCTTTCCTTGCTAATTAAAGTGAAAGAAAATGGTGGTGAAATGTTCCAGTGTGTTTTTCTAGGACAAGAAAAACTAAACCTCTCTTTTGTTTATAAATACAAGGTATTTTAAGGGCCCAGGGAATCAGTTGTTTTCACAGGCATGCTGCTAAAATTTATTATTATTATTGTTGTTGTTGTTATTATTATTATTGTTATTAGCCTGGCACTGAGCACATTTGCAGTTGAGGATCAGCTTTGCAGTGGCAGGAATGACCACAGCTTGGTGGAGGTCACCCAGCCACCACCCTGTCACAGGGTCGTGGTAGATGTTGCCTCATGTCTGCTGGGAAGCATGGAAGGAGATGTCTCCTCCTGCACTGTGTGAAAGCCTCAAGATAGTTTAGAGTGAAATAGTCAGTTATGCTTGGTGAAATATTTTCTTTCAAGGGTGAAAATTAAAGCAATAAAAAGTGAGTAAAGTGTAAACAGTATCTGCAGCTACTGCTGATTCTTCCCAGGATTGCCTAAGCAGGAAGGGGTTGTTCTCTCCTCCCTTCAGGTCTGTGCATTTATTTAGTCATTTTTCTTGAGAGCTTGTCTCTGCAGGGGGTGCTACCAGGGCATCACTACCCGTTCTCTGGATGGGATCTCCTGCATCACAAAGCTAATACTTGGCACCTTTTTGAGATGTGTGAGAGTTCCCAGGCCACACAGCCCGAGGTCTGCAGCCCAAGCCTCTCCCTCCTGGCCTGTTGATGACGAGCACCCTCCCTCCAGCACACCCAGCTGGGCATGTTAGTGCCAGAGCCCAGCCCTGAGCCACCCTGCCACCTTGTCCCATCACACCTTTGTGGTGCTGACATCACACCGCATCATAACCCCCTGGGAAACACCCAGAGGGTATTCAGGGCTGCTGATCACACAAGGGACCCAGCGTAACCAGCTGCTGACAGATTTATAGGTTTTAGTCCAATTAAAGTGCTGTTTATTGCCTTTAGAAGGGGCCTGTTTGTTTCTAATTCTGGAAGTCAGTTTGGGAAGTGACTAGCTTGGCAGCAAGTTGGGAGTATGCAAACTGAAATTTTCCAATAGCACTACTGTTGTTATTAATTAATGAGTATTATTAATAGTTATTTGGCCCTGGACATCATTCTTCCATGGCAGGGCAGGAATTCAGGACCCAAAAAACGACAATAAGAAAATTACTTCTGCTGTGAAAGCTTTGCTCCTCTCCAAATTGCATCTGCTTTGACCAGGACTGGATTTGTCTCCAACTTTTCCAGACACAGCCTATTGCTTTCCACCCTTCCTGCTGCTCTTTACTATCAGCATGGCAGCAGCCATCACTCAGCACATACCCCGTGGCAGCTAATGATAAAAATAATCAAATGCATGCAGGTATACACACCTCTGCATTTACGTGGCACAGGGAGGAGGTGAGTGCCTGTAGGTGACCTCCCAAGGGTCATGCACCAGCCCAGGAGCAGCCAATCCTGGTTTGGTATGTGCAGCCAGAGTTTAAACCTGCACTCCTTGCTGTCCCTGCACAGCTTCTCTTCTGATTGCTCGAATTTAGGTGTTTTATTTAGTCATGTTAAAGAGGGTAAGAAGTTTCAAGGGGAAAAAAAAAAAAGTGCAGTGGTGTAAATGGTCATGTCTGTCTCTGTCCAGCAGTGTTGGCAACCTTGGATGAATAAGCAGTGCAGAAATAACAAATCTTGTTTAAGAATGGTATTAGAGCTCGAATTGGGATGTATTAGTTCTGTTCACAAGTTGGTGCAGTTTTGATGTGTGATTGTGGTAAAGCCACTTGGATGTCAGCTTTCCTACTATCTAGAAAACCTGGAGCGAGACATTATTATAGAACTCAGCTATTTATTTGTGAAGTACTTTCAGAGACTCTGGTGAAAGGTACTGGATAGCTGCACGATTCCCTGTGGTTTATTAAATACACATTGATCACAATTTACCCAAGGCAATGACAGGTTTTAAACAGGAGACCCAACCAAAACTCAGGATCCTCACGTTTCCAGGTCTGGGAGAGGTCCATGTGCTGAACTCAGACCCAGGGCTGGCGTCGCTGCAGAGGCAGAATGAAAACCACAAGTCTTCATGCAAGCCTTGAAGTCTCAAGGAGAAGACAGGGGCTTAACCCCATCTCCTGCCTGCTTGTTCTTAATCTCCTGGAGGAATGTGGCGTTCCAGAGAAGCTCTTTTTGGAGCAACAATGGATGTCACTGCCAAAACCCAGTGAGATGTACCTTTCCTTTGCCCACCCTTAACCATCTGTGGTAATACTTTAGCTGGGGGCTGAAGGCATAGAAAAAGGAAAAGGTAGAAGAGAGCTTGAGTTGACACTGTCTTCTGTGGTAGCCAAGGTTTCAAAAATGCTGAAAGATCTCTTTAATTGCACACAGTTTGGGCCACGTGCCATCCTTTTGTTACCTCTCCATGTATTGGAGAAGTCACTGACATTCTGTTAAAAATATATTTTTGTTTTCACCAAATTCAAGGGGCTTTTTAGCAGAAAAAAAAGGTGGAAATTATTAAATTATTTTTTCCCCAAAATGATCCACCCTCCCCCAAGTAGAGGAAAGCAGATACTTTTTTATAAATATTTTTAGTTTTAATATAATATAAATATCTGCTGAAATATATTTCAAGGCAATTTTTTGCCCATGGCTATTTTTTTGGCTATGTCTAACATGTAGTAACTCCTTAGGAACCTCTCTTCTGTAATTCTGTAAGGATTGTTACTAAAAAAATTAGAAGACTGTGACAATGCCGGAAGGGGGAAATGTAATCTCACCACTTTCTTTTATGCTAGCCAGATCACTTCATTGGGCTAACAGCCAGGAAGGTTAAAATATGAATGGATCCTGCACAGACCACACCAGATGGAAAAGATCTGAGCTGAAAGCTGTACTTTTAAGTGAAATATTTTCAGAGAGGTAGAGCATCAGGCAGAGGAGCACCTCCATCCTTTGGACACATTTTTGTGCTACTTCAAAGGAGAAGCTGTGAATTCTTACTTGTGTTGTCATCGATGGTTATTGCTCCTAACCTCTCTCCAGTGAGGTTTGGTGCCACAGGACAGTGGACTGTCCTGGCTAGCTGGTGAAATACCCTCTGTGCTGTCAAGGCTGATTCTAGACAAGGTCAGTAGGGACCTGGCCCTGGCTGTCACATTTAGGTGGGCAGGAGGAAGGGGGAGGCAGCAGTGATGCAGAAATAGCCCTGATGGCAGCATGAGGACTGGGACATGGCAGCACCAGGCAGCAGCCCTGGCTGGGGGACCTCAGTGAGCTTTGGGGGTTTACAGATGCTGAGAAGTCAGTCTTGGGAATCCTTTAACATTACCAAGCCAATGGCATTACTTGATGAAATGATAATTTTAGTATTAATCAGATGAATATTAACACTCATAAGCTTCTTCCTAAGTAATTGTTAATATGTGATATTATGCAAATACTAAATATGTTGAAGGAGTTTCCAAGCAGGCTCTGCTACTGACTCTGTACTCTGGGGTGAATCTTTTACTTTCAGGTGTCTCTTATTCCCTCTGATGAGTTATTGTTTCACAACCCTGAGCAAACATTAAGATGATGGTCCATGATGGCAGGTTTCTTTGGGATTTCAGTGCAAGAGTCTGGCAGACTTTTAACTGGAGCTCAGTGGGAAAAATGTTCCTCTGCATCAGGAAGAACAACACGTGGGCAGGTGAATGGATACACGATTTGCTGCCCCTCCCGTGCCTCGGTGTCCTTGTGATAGCAGGGGAGATCAATACCGAGGGGCAAAGCAGCAACGCCCCATTTTCCAGGGGCAGAGGAAAGATGTTCTGCTTCAGCAGCAGCAATTCCCAGTCCAGCAGGAACGTGGCAGTTGTTCACCCGGTAACAGAGCATATTTTCTGATCAACTGATTCCAACACCCAGTGGGGGTCTGGGGACAATCCACTCTCTGGGCATGGCATTAATGCAGAAAGCCTGTGCCACACTCAAGGTGAAAGAAGATGAATTCTGTTTCCCAAAGACATCCCTGACATGGGCTAAGGCCCCAAATTGAATCCCTTTGTAATACCCACAGGACAAATGTGATCCCAGAGGCTGCTAACACACTGAACCTTTGCAGTAAAGACCTTTTAACTAAAATCCAGGCTCCTTCTGCTGATTAAAAAGGATGGAACTGAAAATACAAAAGCAGTCACAACTCATAGAAGTCGATACTGATTTAAATCCGTTGCAGCTGATACTCCTGAGCCTTAATATGACACAAATCCTGCTGAGAGGTAACTGTGGGCACAGAGCTGTCCCTGTCAAAACCAAACCTGGTTTAGATGCTAGTTCTTGTGTCAAATGCTTAGAAGCATTGCTTATCCAAGTCTCTCCACACCCTCAGGAAGCACAAAGCAAACCTATTTCTGTCTCTTATAGAAGGGACTCCCTGGACAGACAGTCAGTGTTTTCCTTGGAGCTGAACCCTGAAGGCACAGGGACACACATGGAGCATGCTGTACTGTCTAGTGAGCTGAAAATGTGGGAAGATTTCTGAGTGGAGTGGAAACTGAAATCTTTTTTATATGTGGAAAAAACCCCATCTTTTGTGGGCAAGACCAAGATCTGATCAAATGAGAGGTACACTGCCTCTAGCCATGTTCAGCAGAAATTATGAAAACTGGTTTAAAAGGCTCACAAATACAATGGGATTCTATCCACTTCCTTCTTCCCAAGGTGCCATCCACCTTCTCCAGCCTGCTTGGCTGCCCCCCTTCCCTATGTATGAAAGAAATGTGGCTCCATGGATCATGATCTGTTGGATGTCTCAGGCACTGATGACTGAAATGAAAGCCTTATTGTTTTCCTTCCTCCTTTTTTAATCTGAATATTAAATGCCAGGAAGGCTGGTAAAGATTTCAGAAACACAAGTTGACATTTGGCCTAATAAAACATCGTACACAGTTTTTCCTTTCTGCTTTGACTTGGCAGAAGATTGAGTGAAAACTCAGAGAAGAAACATTCCGTTTTTCCTGGAGGAAGGCAGGAATCCATTAACATACAGTGCTGGAGCACAATATCCTGATATGCCCTTTAAAATTAGTTCATAGAGACACAAAAGGGCGAGATACATTAAGATTAAATTCAGAAATCACAAATGTTGCGGTGGAAACAGCTGTCTTGGGCAAAATTTCTTGTTGATTTATTGTTTTCATGTCATATACAACACTTTCCTTTAAAGCTCCATCTGAGGAAAACATGCAATCAGAAGAAAGTCTTAGATTTTGGTTTTGTTTTGTTGGGGTTTTTTTTGAGAAAAGTATCTTTCAAATATGGTAAAAGTGTACCCTTCAGAAGGGAAATTAAGGCACAGTCCCAAATGTAATGCTCTTATTACTGAGCTAATCCCAGGCATTTGGGGACTTTTTTCTCTTTAAAATATTTCAGTACTGGCAATCTCAGAAATTGCCTCTCAGCTTTTTGATTTGGGGCCCCGTGGTGGATTGACAGGTCCCCCCATCCCTTTGCACCCTGATCTCTCCACCCCACGGGCTGAGTTGGCCCCCAGGCAGGTCTTTAGCTCTCTCTCCCAAATGACAGCTCAGTGTGCCCCTAGGGCTCTGCTGTGATGTCCCTCTGCTCCCGTGGGTGATGTCACCGCTCTCCACCTGCTGAATGATGGGCATGAGCTGTGGAAGTCGGTGTTCCCTGGTACCTTTCAAAGTAGGGTGTCTGGATCATTTCCTGCTGCTGAAAAAGCTGGGCTTCTGCAGGAGGTGTAAACTGAAATGTTATCAACCTAATGACTCAAGGGGTCAAAACCTCCCATTTGCAATTCAGTCATGATGGCTTTCAGCAAATTTCTGTGGCAAACTGGGGGAAAGATAATGGATTTAAATTTACTGTTGAAATAAATGACAGAAGGCATTGCAGTTTTATTCACTAAAACCATCCAGCTCACTGGAAGCTGTCGGTTTATCATGGGGCAGATGGCTGCCACTTTGCAGGGCTTTGGCTCTGGGAGTTGATGATACAATTCCTACAGGCTTCAGATACAGCACTAACCAGGGCAGAACCCTGGAAGAGGATAAAAGGCTTGAAGTAAAAGATGGTGGTGATTTTAATCTGCATAGTAAGAAATGGGCCAGTGCCATGGCTTTGGGAAGATCTGTGGCTCTTTACTTTGGGTCTGGGGAAGTTGAGTTTAGACTCAAAAAGGAGCAGGAGTAGAAATTACAGCAGCAACAAGTAAGAAGCCCAATGGTTTTAAAGGAGCTGAGCTGTTCTGGCTGGAAAATAGAATTAAAATGTCATGATTGAAGAAAAGGAAGGTCTCTCCTCTCACCCCAGATGAGCAAGGAGTGCTGTAGGAGCAGGGACTGAAGTGAGATCTGGAGATTTGCTTCTACCAGTTCCCAGGACTGGGGAGAAGAGACCCTGAATGCAGTCCTTGGAAGAGGAATACAAGGGACCACTGATGGAGCGATCCAGCTGCACTCCAGGGCTGTGAGCGAGTCCTGGTGCCTGCCTGGCTGCAGTGCCCAGTCACCAGAGGACACCAGGCTGGAGCATCTGCCAGGCTTGTTTGGGTTTACATCAAAAATAGGGCACAGGCAGGAGTGTCAGAAGAAAAACTGCTTTTCCTACTGTCTGCACGGAGTGAGTGTATAAACAGCTACTGGAACCCAGCAGAGGAGGGCTGTCAGCCTGGCACAGGCTCGGTCAGACTTTCAGCTGATGTAAATCAGGAGGACTCCGTTATTAGCACTGAACTGGCTCACAACAGCTGAGGCTCTAGCTGAGCCACTGAAGTGGTAAAGAGTGCTGACAGCAAGTTGTGGCTTCAACAACCTTAAATGAACTCCATTAAGTGCTCGTTTCTGAAGAGAATGTTGTTGAAACCTGGGAATAAGTCTTTCAAAGGTTTAACATATTTGTCTGTTGTAGAGGGTTTATTTTGAAACCAGATGCACTGAGCAGCTCAGCATTGCTCCACATGGCAGCAGAGGCAGCATGCTAGGGATGGATCCTGCTCCCTCCTTCCTGCTGACACTGGGAGTAACCTCTGCAGAGTCAGTGTCATCACATTAGTGGCAGTGAGATCAGAGGTAGGGCAAGCGTGCATAATTCCTTCCAGGGAGATGGAGACGATGACAGGCTAAACCCTATCTGAATAATTGAAAAATGTTGGTGATGTTGCATTCTTGGAAATAAAACTGGCACACAGTCTGCAGAAAACTCAGAGTGGCTGGAACAATTGATCATGACAGGGTTGAGTGAAGAAACGAAGCAGGCTTTTGTGGGTTTGAGGGACTCACAGACAGTTTTAGCAAAAGGCAGAGTGGGCAGGGGCAGAATCAGGCTGCAAAAATCTGGAGACAGCGACATAGCCTGAAGTTTGCCATGTGAATCAGGAAGGGAAGAGCTCAGGACATGGGGCTGGCCATGCCAGGAGTGGGGATAGGGCTTCATGCAAGAGATCATCCAAAGGGACTAATGTGCCTCCCAGTTCACAGTCAGCAGCAAATGCAAGCACCAGCCCCAGGTCAGAGTTACTAGAGGGCTTTGTCATGCCTAGATTTTTCAGGTCCTTGGTTAAGATGTGACTGTGTCACCTTTTTAGAGGAGTGTGCTTCACTGCAGTGCCCAAGTGCCTGAGCTGTGCAGAGAGAAGAGTGGTTGGCAGTGTCCTAGCCCTGGTGATGGGGTCCCCAGTCCTGCTCAGGGAGGGATTCTGAGTTAAGCAGCCACTGCCTGGAGTAGGCAAATGAAAGCAGGGTGGTGGGAACAGTGAACACCTCCACTGCCAGGTGAGGCTCAGCCTCCTTCTCCTGACCAGCAGCTCCAGGGGCCAGGGGAGTCTGTGGGGGCAGGCAGAGTTGCAAGGGTGTTAGCTGAGCAGCAGTGGCACAGGGAAGCACCCAGGCCTGTCCAGGGAAGGAGATGAACCTTTATCACAGGTCACTAATTGTACTTTGGAGGAGATGCCCACTGAAGAAGCTTTCTGAGAGGGTGAACCTGTAAGGTGTTACAGGTGACAATACAGGCTGTCAGGGGCTGGAAGGACAGAGGTAACAAAGTTAAAAGGTATTTTCGTTAAAAAATAAACAATGTCAGAATGAAGTATGAGGAAATGTTTGTGTTCAAGAGGTGTCTGGGTCTGGTGCTGGGTGATGTGGTTTAGTGGGGTAGGGTGACAGTGACAGTGCTGGGTGGATGGTTGGACTGGGTGATCGTGAAGGTCTCTTCCAACCCTGATCATTCTGTGGTTCTATGAAAATCCCACAAGTCAGATAACAGGAGGTGGATTGGCTTCTAATGCCCTGCTTGACTCCAGTGCTGATCCATTCAGTGCCACAGCCTTTAAGAAAGACATGGAAAAAGAAGCTGGCTGCCTGGAATCACAATAGTGTGGAGGGACATGTTCCACCACCATAATAGGGCTCCTCATGAGCCCACATTCAATTCCTTGGCCAGATCCAGCAAAAGACAGAGGCTTCTCCAAAATGAATTTCAATAGAATTCCAGAGAATTACAATGGAATTACACAACAGCACATAATATAAAATTTATTGGTTATTATGGCTTGTATTTGTGGGAATTCCAAAAAAACTCAGCTCAGTGTAAATATCCCAAAAGCCATTGGAGTCCAATCCGCATTCCCCCCCCAAAAAAAAAATCCACAAAACAAACAGGCACATATAAAGCTCTACTGAGTGTATTGTTGTTTATTCATTCAACAACCCTTTAAAAGCCAGGACGTGTTAACAACATCTTCTCACCTCAGAGAGGTTCCACACTGACAGGAAGGCTGGAGAAAACACAAACCTGAGCTCAAGGAGAGAGCAGGTGCCAGAGGAGGTTTCACTCAGGCTGCAGTGTCTGCCAGACACTGTTCTTGCTCTGTTTATGCCGTTCACAGCACAGTTGTGGCCCTGGGCTCTTAGGCTGAACTGCAGCAGAACTATAATCACCAATAACACAATAAGGTCTAAGATATTTTAAGGTTGGTTGTCTGGAGGAAATCATTAGGCAGCCTTCATGTGGCAGTGTGAACACATGCTCTGTATGCCTCAGACTGGGAGTTTTTTTGTTGAGTTCTCAAAGCTGTGGGTTTTCAAGTGAAACATGCAATTAAAATGGCATGTCAATGATCTCTGTGTACATTGATGCTATTTTTTCAGACTACAGGCATGTGTATTGCTGGGGAATCAGAAATATGTTTCATTTTTTGCTCCTGCTTTACACTGTATAAGGACAGAGACAGGCTTTGATTATGAAAGCCTGTTCTTGTTTTGTTTTCTTCCCCCCTCCATTTCTTGTTGACATGAATAGTCTTTGTCTTCTGTTTTCCCACATTGCTGGAGGATGGTAGCAAAAACATTAATGGATTTGGATCAGCAACACCACTTAAAGACTGTGAGAGGAGAAAGAAAGTCTCATCTTTCACTATTGAAGCCTAATCCTAATTCACTAGTTCATCCATGCCCCCAACTTTGCTGCCAACAGATGCAGAGCTTCCAGAGCCAAATGGGACACCAAAGGGTAAAATGTCTTTCACCTGACCAAATGAGACCAAAAAATAGATCAACTCCTGCAGATTACCATGTCAGATCCCACCAAGGATCTTTGCCTTACTATCATGTAGCAAAGACCATCATGGGGATATGTGTTGCACAGCAAAATAATTTTATCTCACTGCAGACAAGCATTAAACGATTTTTGGTCACTTTCATTGAATAACAAATCAGAAAAAAAATAAGACAGCAATCAAATAAAAAGTTCTAGACATTTAGTGAGCCTCCAAATGCAGGGTCCAGCATCCTATTAAAACCACAAAACAAAATAATATCAGTTACAGGCTGCAAGGATAATCAATACTGAAATATGATGCTTTTCAATCATGGGGTCCTTTAAAAAGCCTTGGGAGGAAATAAAAGGAAGAACAAAAAAAGCAAGAGCAATATTTAATATTTGGAAAGTTGAAATCCATTTCTGAAACTGGGCTGCCCAAAAGAAAGTGTTAAGTTGGTGTGAAGCAATAGAGTTTGTAGCACTCAGATTACCACTGAGATATAGGGACCTGTTTATTTAAGTGAATTCACGTGGTTTAGTGCATTTTCTATGCTCAAAGTACAACAAGGAGAATGAAGTATCCAGAGAATTCCCTTCAGTCCTACGGTACAGCACCTGCAAACCTTCCTGACCACAGCCCCTGGACAAAACCAACAGCCACCCTAAAGCTCATACACTGGACAGACAGCTATTTCCCCAAATCTGAACAGATTCAAAAAAGATAAAAACCTCTGAGCAAACTGTTATTTTGTGTTAAATTTTCCTTAACAGACGTGGATTATTTCCATACTATAGTACATTTTGGAATTTTTTAAACTTAAGAGCTTTGTACAACTCTGGATCCCCTCCTGCATTCCAGCACATCCTCCACTGCGTGCAGGGTGCTGGGCTGATGTGTCAGCCTGCAGCTCTTATTCCCCCCTGGCTGTCTTCTTCTGGATGCCACAGGAGAGGCTGGCACGTGGTGGATCTCTACTGATGAATGAGCACCGAGATGGGATGGGAACAGGGCTGTTCTTGCCATCCATCAGCTCCTCAAGAGCAGAGCTTTGGCACCAGCATCCTGAGACGTGCCTGGTTCTCGAGCGCTGCTTTCTCATTCGGGTGCCCCGATGTGACAGCTCCCTCCAAAGAGACTTCCTCCAGCTTGATTTACTGAACCTGAATTCCAGCTGGAAGTTCCTGGGGGCACAGGCAGCCCCTGCTCCTTCCCAGGGCCATGGTTTGCAGCTGAGGCGGGAGAAGCCAGCAGGGACTGTGCTGTGCAGGAACCTCTCCAGCTGAAGCATCATCTCCCACAGACACAGCCTGTGCTCAGCCATGCAGGGCAGCATTTGGGAAAATACCTAAGAGGATTTTGGCTTGCAGATTAAGTGATTTCTGGGTGATTTTACCCACAGCACATCAGCAGGGGGTGAGTTTAGCTGCATTTTGCCTACACCAGAGGAAGAGAGGCTCACTCTTCTGAAAATCATCCACTAAATTAACGAAGACATGGATCTACATTAGGCTGAACCTATTTAGCTTATTAAAGTCTCCTCTCTCAGATCAGTTCCTTCTGTGTATGTCTCTACATCACAGGCTCTTCTGTTTGTAATTTCCAAAGCTAAAAAAAAAAAAAAAAAAAAAAAGAAAAAAGAGAGATTTTATCTTTTTTAGGGGTTACCCTCAGCTTTCAGCAGTCAGAAATGATATGTACAGTAGTCAGCCTAAAATCCCATAGGAAGATTAAAGACCCTGCTGTATGCAGTTAATACAATAATGAGGACTGTTACTGTACCCATCAAATATAATCTGAGGTGTGTGTCACTGTTAGCAAGGAAGAAAGAACCTAAATGTGATGTCAATTTATGTTTTGCTGTGTTGGACTTATTACTGGAACCTTTGTTTCATAAACTTTTGGCTAGGATCATTCTTACTCTCCTGAGAGAAATAAAATCTTTAGTCAGTGCCAGTTTCTTTGACTCCCATTGTTTTCGCTGTCTTTGGGAACAGATCCTTATTTTTTCTTTATTTTTTAATTCTCTTTTACATCCTCCTATCTAATGAATAGTCTGATGCAAGAAATCAGCAAAGAAGGGAAACTGCACTGATGGAAAATAAGGAAGTTATAAAAAATTAGAGGCCATTTCAGGAGAAAGCAGGAAAGATTTCTGTAGGATGAAGACACTTGCTCTTCCTTTACTCTGAAGGACATTCAGAATCTTTCTGCTGTTATTGGGCTGAGGCTCCCCAACACCTCCTGCACAGCTTTTGTGCTGCTGAAAGAGAAAAACAGGAACAAAATCCAGGATTATACAAATGCCACACATTCTGGTCTGCTGTCAGAAAAGCGGGTGAGCATCCTCTGGCCCTCGCTGATGGCTCAGCTGTGCAGCCTCTTACACCTCTCTCCTTCCTGCAGGAGGAACAGTGGACACATCTGTGGACAAACCTGCCTTCCAGCTCCAAGGAGACCCACTCAGAACAAGAACAACCTCCAGCACAGCAGAGCCCTGAACTCCAATTCACCATGCAGTCATGAAACAGATCTTTTGAATTTACATCGTTAACAAATTAGGTTCCTTCCAGAAATTTCGCGATGAAAAAATCCGATGTTCTTTTGCATCCATTCAGCACCTGGTGTGCACTGTTAATTTACACATGAGCAATCACAAAGTCTCCAGCCCTGTGAGTGAGGGTGTGGAGAGCCCCTGTGGCAGCAGAGTCTGAGCAGTGGCAGTGGCAGAGAGGGGGGTGCTCCAGCCCTGAGCAGTTGCCCACCTGCCCTCAGGGAGCTGTGGGGTGTCCCTGCTGCTGGCTGGGCTGCTGGGGGAACTTCAGTGGGACCCTGTGGGGGCTCAGTGTGGACCCACAGCTGTGGAGGAAGGTCCTGGGCTGCTCTCTTCCCTAGTGTTTTGTGTTTAGTGACCTTGCTTTGATAACTTTTAACTTGTTTTTCCTTTGCCTTTTTTTTCCCTTTTTCCCCAGCTGCACTTTTGTCAAACCCCAGTTTCTACATGAAGTTTTGCACCAAACTGAGTGAAAGCACTCAGATGATCTATTTGTAACAAAATACTTTTCCTTTGCTTTAGTAAACTTAGTGCTTCCCTGTAAAAACAAACTCTTTAGTTATTCAGGTGTGACTAGTCACCATATTAAATCACCATATTACCTCCTCAGCGTAATAATGCATTTATTTAAAATTACATTTTAGAATCACTCTTCTCTTGCTGACATTTAATTTTGCACAGGAGTAACACTATCATAAAAGAACCCAGGTGTAAAAATATTACATTTTTAGTAATTATACACTGTCCATTACTACTAAGAACTAGTAAAACTATCTATATTTCTCAAAATTGACTGGAATTACTAAGTTTAAACATTTAAGAGGACTCATTTAAGAGCTATGTTGCAGCATAAATGTGTGCCAGCTACACATAACCACTTGCTGAGGTACTTTGTAAAGTCAAATTGAAGCTTTTGCACAGGTAACCAGCATATTTTAACACTTTAATGTTAACATTGCTAAGATACAGGTCAATTCACTAGAGGAGAGCATGAGGAGAGTCAAAGATAAATCTCTGGTTTAGTGAATGCCATTTTGACAGGTTCACATCTTTGGCTTTCAGATGTTGCTTTGGCCTCTCAAATGGAGCTCATGTTCCTCCAGCAGGAGCAGTTATGCCTGCAGTAGCCTTCAGTTCTTGTGGCTGGGGTCTTTCCTTCATTCTGATAACAATTCTAGGCTGGACTGAGAAATCTTCCCTAGCTCTGTTAGAACCAACAAGGTCACCCTACCCTGACCAAAAAAAAAAGTTTTGAACTTGGAGAAGCAGCTATACAGACATTCCTCCAAATAAAGGGGCTTAACTGATTTTTTCCCCAGCAAATTCTACTTCCAAATGCACATGCCCTTGTAGGATTTGATCCAAACATGTCAGAGTCCTCTGAGTGGACTCTTCTAATTGAGCATGAGACATGTGTGAGCTGGATATTTAAACTAAGCAAATCCTTAAATTGCTGTTGTGGTCCATGGAGTTAAATAACCATGCATACTGACTCACCTGCTGTAGGTACCTGTTTCAGGGTGGCATGACTCACTCACTGGTGTCTCACAGTCTCACTCACTGCAGACTGTATTTCTCCAGGGATGAAAGAAGGCAGTAGCTGAACACCTACGAGTCACCCAGTTGTCAAACTCCACTGCCAAGGCTCATAGGGATTAATTCCAGTCTGTTTTGCCACAGACTTGGGTTAGACTGAGGATCCTTCAAGTTCCATTATAAAAAGCCTCCAGTATATCAAATTAAGACATAAAAGCCTTGTGGTGACCCACCTGAGATTTGGGAGAGCTGACCTCAACAGTGGGTTTTACCAGGCAGGTGTCAAGGTCACTGGGCTAATATGTGCTGTGATGAGAGTCTTTCTCCAACTGTTAATGCAAAACACCAGGGAGCCATGGCTTCATTCTAGCACAGACCAGATCAGACCATTTTTACAATAGAAGTTTTCACAGGGTAGAAAATATTACTTCCCCTTTCATCACTTTTTCAGAGTATTCCAGAGGGCAGACAAAAAAATCTGCACTTAACACCAGCTGACTGCATTTTGGCTTCTGTGCAATGGCCAGTGTTATCTTTTCTAGGCTGACAAGAGTCAGTTCATGCAGTTTTGATGCTGGGAGGTTTAGACTCCACTCTGTCATTTGTGATTTGGGCCATGACCATTGTCTCAGAGCCCAGCAGGTGACTGAGCCTGCAGCGTGCTGAGCAGCTAGAACAGCTCAGGGGATGGGCTCTGACAAGGTGGGAGCAGAGCTGAGGTTTCCTGACAGACCTGACCTGTAATAAGGCTGCAACAGCAGCACTGTGTCATGGTCCCACCTCCTCCTTCCACCAGAGATGCCTGAACTGAGGCAGATCTGCCGTGTTTTTCCTCCCTCCCCAGTGCTCAGTAACTGGTGAGGCTCCCCACAGATAGCACAGCTTTTCAACACGTTCTCACAATTTCTTTCCCCCATGATTTTCTCTTCTCTGTTGGCATTTCAGCACATCTGGGTGTCTTAGGTTTCTCTTTACTTGAACATTCCTCTTATTTTTCTCCCTGATTTCTCTCAGAAATTTTCCACACATTGTTATCTGCAGCTCCCATCTCTGCCTCGTTGCCATTCCTTTTCCTGAGCTGAAAGTGGTTTGCATGGTGGTTTCATCTGTCATGTTTTTATCAGGCATTCTGCAGTAACATTCCTGCATTTGCCCATTTTTGCCCAAGGTTTTGTTTACCTTCTTTTTCTACTCTGGGTCCACATGTTTTGGGGCTGTTGAATTTCTCCTAATTGCAAGGTTTGGGTATTTTTTTTAAAGGGTTGGGGTTTTATCTTGCTAAGATGTATGTTTCTCTTTCTTCCTGCATTTGGACTGTTCATTTAAAAAACTTTCTTTTAATCAAATGAAAGGAATTAAAACTGAGGAGGGAAAGCCCAAGAATTTAAATTCCAGTCTTCTTTCTACCACAAGGAACCAAGAATTCTTTCTGCTTAAGACAGTCACAGATTTTATCATTGTGACTGGTTTCCATTAACTTTGTAAGCAGAAAGACATTTAGTACAGTTGAAAGCTGTCTCCTACACGATGACAGACTTTGCCTGTTTTAATATTTTTACTGGTTAACTACCAAATCCCACGTCTACCACTGTCTACAGCCAACATTTAGTGTTCACTACTCCTTCTGGCAAGAAACATACTTAGAAATATGTCTTTCATACTAAGCTTTTGAAAATGTATAGTGTTTAGTGTCAGAAAAACAATAGCTTTTACATGTGAAAGAAATTGCCACAGCAAGGCCCCCCCTGAGAGACAGAAAGAAACAGCAAAAGAAAAGGTGCAAAGGATCAAGCAGAGAGTTTTCTTCAGCAAACACAAGATGCAAGAGTCCACTTTAATGAACACTGATGCATAGACCTCGAGCAGGATGAACTGGTTATAGAGACTGAGAAACTGGTTAAACCAGTAGTGGTCTCATGCTGGGATACAGTGATGCCAAGAGAGATTTTCTTTCTGGGAGTCAGGGCCCAGTTTAGTCGTGGTGAAACCCTTATCATTGCTGTCTGTGTGCAGAACAAAGCCCTCACCCCAGTCTGCCATCCTGCTGTCCTGCTGTCCTGGTGTCCTCACCTCCTGCAGCTGCTCCCACTCCTCACCTCCCTCAGGGATGTGGCAACAACGGGAGCTCAAAACATCCTGCCAGCTTTGAAGAGACATTTAAATATATGCAACATGCAGAGTCACCTGTTCTGGAGTTTATCTCTGTATTTGGTTCTCTGTAAAGAAACATCCCTGGAGATGCTGGAATTTATTTACTGCTTTCAGTGTAAGCAGTATTGGTTGGACTATTTCTGACCTCAAGCTCAGGTCCAAGCAGCATCAGGAAGGCACTACCAGCCCAGTTCTGCTGGAGGAGAAACACCACGTCTGTCTAGGAGAGTTGTGTTGCTAAAATGGCTACATCTGTAGAGCTGGTGTCCAAACAGCAGCTCCCAGCACAGCTTGTTCAGAGTGACCCCTACAAACCCCTGCTGATGGCTCCCCTGGTCCTGGATGGCTCTGCCCAGGGAGCTCAGGGGTGTTTGCTTCTCTTCAGATACAACTGGTGCTAATTTCATTCATCATTTATTTTTGGAGAAGGGTTTCCCTATTTAATTATTAGAAACAGAGAATCCGTAATATGCTCAAAGCTGTGAAAACATAATCCTGGATAATTTTTTACTCTCTGAGAAAAGTCACTAGGGCTGATCTATTCTTTCAATCAAGTACACCCATTTAGTTTATTTTTAACATTCCTTTCATTATGTTATGAGCTTCTCAAGGATAATGAAATAATTGCTTGTCTCTTTGATTGATCTTTGTTTTGAAAGGGAACTTTAATAGTGTTATTTCTAGAGCAGGCTTACAATATAATACAATTAAAAGAAAACATGACATTAAAACACATTAAAGCACATGTTCCAATAATTAGACCTACAATGCTCGTCAACTGAAGCCCTGTGTAGGGAGGAGTTACTGCAAAAATTTATGAGGGAAGAATTCATATTAGTCTGCCTAATAAAGCAAATATGTTAATAATGATATTTTCTAACATTTTATAGCTATAACAATCAGAGAACAAGCTCCTTCCCCCCAGACTGCTGTGGAAAGCTGTTCACATGCTACAGAGAATCCCAAACTCTGGCATTTTATTTTGTTAACATGAAAACATATCAGTAGAAAGTGGTGCAGAGAAGTGCTTTGACAAGTTTTGGGCTTTTGGAACTAAGAATTCTAGTTTGCACAATTCTCTGTGATAGCAAATGATAGGGGAAGATTCAAAGCCTGATATAACTGGGTATATCTGAAATGTGGATATGCATGCATGCAAATTAGAAAGAAAAATAAAAGGGGAGAAAAGAGCAGAGATCCTGAACCTGGATGCACATGTTGTCAACCTGAAATACAGCTGTGCTGCTGCTGATTAGACTGTAAATGAGATAGTATAGGCAGGCTACAGTACATTGTATAGGCAGGCACCTCCTTCTCCCACAAAGAATTAAAAAGAACTGGTCAGAAAAGCCTTCCATCCTCAAATGATGACCTCATTTGGGGTCCAACAGAAGAGCAAGGATGTAGCACTGGAATTAAGGATTTCTAAATGTACTTTCTTTTCTACTTTCCGCCATCTCTATTCTCAGTAAGAAGGCTGAGACCCCAGATAATCAAAATACTCAGTTTTGGGGTTTGGGGTTTTTTTGTTTGGTTGGTTTTGGTTTTTGTTTGGTTGATTTTTTTTTTTTTCTCCACTTGCATTCAATTTAAACATGTGGGGTTTGGCAAGAAAGAGTGGAATGGTGGAAAATTTTTACTTTTTTTGCATGCTAAACCAAATAATCTTTTCTACATTTAAGATCAGGGAAATCATTCAGGGACTGTTAGTTTGGCTGGATTCATGCTGGACACACAGCCTGCCCTCTGCCTTGGAGGAAAGGAGGAGCTGGTCTGGAGCATCCTGGCTCAGTCCTCTGATGAGGTTTTAATGATGTAGGAGCTTTTTTACAGCAAATGCAGATCCACTAATGATAATGACTCTTTTTGGCATCCACACACACGTGGCACTAACAGCACAAAACCACATCAGCAGCTAAGTAGGATCTGACAACATGATTTGGCAACTTAGGAGGAAAAGGGAAGACTCTTGAGTGAACCAAAATGTTTAGGTCATGCTCTTTGCTTGTCCAAACTGAAATCACAAGTTTAATATTTCTGCTCTTGAGAGGCTGGGCCACTCATCAAAGCTGACCAACGTTACTTCTGCAGTGTGGATGGGATGTCCTGGTCTTGTCTGAGAGCTCTCCTGGGTCTAGGTACTCTTCAGAAGCAGTTCAGGCCTCGGACTATCCAAACTTCAGAGCTCATGCTGGGAGAGGACACTGTCCTTGTTTTTCAGGATGCCTGTGAGCCTGTGTTAGTAAGTGCAGATGACGGCAATTATGCCTTTGGGAGAATCTTGGCACATTGGGACTGACTGTTTTTCTGATGAAGAACTGAGATAGCAGGAGAAACCTTTATCCTCTGGCTGAACAAGAACATCTTGAATCTGTTTATGTGTGTATGAAAAAAATTAATCAAACCTCTACAGGCAAGATTCCTCAAGGATGATAAACATTCAGCTAACTTAGGAATCCTGCACAGAAAGTGTGGGTTAACCTGGTGAGCTGTTTGACTCAGGATAAACCTGAGGAGCAAGGCTGTGGGACACATGCAGTGAAATATCACCAGGAGAGGTCAAGCACTTTCTGTGTGCTGAGCAGGTACTGAGTCACTCCAGTTTTACCCACTTGAGCGTCTTTCCCTCTGTGTTACTAATAAGGCCAGTAAATATTACTTCCCTTCCTCCTTTTATTTGATGTTCCAGAGGTCAGAACCAGATCTCTGCCAGAATGAGTAAGGATCCTGGCTCGGTGGCAGATAACCTCTGAGTTCCAGTTTAAGGAGGATTAATAGGAAATCAAACACAGCAATCAAACCCAGGTTTCTCTGGGAGAGGGGTAGGGGTGAAAGTGAGCCCAGGCTCAGCTCTGTGTGGCTGAAATGGAGGATGGTTGAATGTACAAGTGGTCTGGTTTAGCCTGGGGGGTCAAACCCAGCCTCCTGCTCACTTTTGTCCCCTGTCCCACCTTCCCTGCAGCCCAGGAGCTGAGGAAAGCCACAAAGCTCGAGTGGGACAATTAGCTGCTCAAACCTTGGGTTGCTCGGCTCATTTTCTGTCCCTCATCACTCCTTATACAGCAAGATGCTGCTGATAGTTACCTCCCTGGGGGTGGATTCAGACCCACTTCTCCAGAGAGATTTGAACCTGCATCTCCCACACCCTGGCTGAGTGCCTTAAATATTTGGTGACGTATCTGGATATCCTCTGCAGGGTTGTAAACCTAGGCCAAAAATAGTTTCCAGATGCAACTACATGACTAATTTGACCTGAGACTACTGAGGGGGGGCAAATATTTTATTCACAGAAGAAAAATAATTGCCCTCCCCTATTAAGAAGGCAGAAGTGAAGAAGCTGCACTGCTACAGGAAATGAGCAGACAAGGAACAGTTAGGAGGCTGCACTAATATACACCACCTTTTCCCAAGCTACAGTTTGAAAAGCAGAGTTCTCCTGCCTGTCTCCTCCTGTATACAGCCATATACTTTTGTGGGTTCCCTGGACAACTCAGAGTCACCAGCATGTTCTCATAATGTGCCCTAATAATGATATACATTTTATGTCTGCAGCCCCTGGGAGTGCAGGTGCATGTCTCAAGCACACAATGTCTTTCCAGAAAAAAACAAAAAAACAATCACATTCAAATTATGGAATCATAGGATTCTTTAGGCTGGGAAAACCTCCAAAGATCATTGAATCTGGTCCTAGGTTTTTAAAGGCATTTAAATTTAGGCTCCTAGGATCATGTTTGGGCTCACAAATAAATAATCCAATTTTCACATGTGCTACATTCAGCAGCTTCTCTCAGCTTACGTGCTTGAAGCTGGGAAGCCAACATTTTTGAAAATCAGGATACCTGGGGGCTTAAATGGAGATTTGCAAAGGGACTTAGGTGCCCAGCTTCTATTGTGAGAAGGTTTGGTAGTTTCATGAGCATAACTTTTAGGTATCCATCAGGAAAGTCTCAGCTTTGCTGTGAACGCCTCCAGATTCCTTAGATTTCGTTCATTTGGCAGCCAGGCACCCAGTTCTGTCTTCTGACCCCAGAAGTAATTTGCCGAGTTCTGTATAACTTATGTAGTCTTTCTGTGGAAAATAAATAAATCATTCAACTGGAAATACTCAAAAAGCTGGGCAGATGTCCAGATACAGTATGCCTAGCTTAGTGGCACACATCCTGTATTGTCAAGGACACTGAATGTTTTGGCTGCCCTAATAGAAAAACAATAATTCAATCATGTATTATAAAGGAATTTCCTGGAGAAGTTTGGCCCCACTCAATCATCCTATTAGATTTATCCTTAATGTGGAAGAACGGCACATTAAATTCATTACATACATTAGGCCAGCTGCATTTATTTCCAGATGGGCTTCCATAAAGTGGTTGAAATGCCTAAAAAAAGACATTTTGAAGATGCCTTTATGTGTAACTCGTGTAGCATAATAATAACACTGCTGCCTTACACCACTGTGTGCCCAGTAATTCTTTCTCACAGTGGAAGGACACATTTAACACAACTAGCTGTAAGTATTTTATAAATCAATAATAACAGGCCCACAGGGCTGGGATCATTGTTTTATTTTGCTGGCAGGGGCCCACAGGACTGGGATATTATGCAGAGAAGAGAGAGGATGTGTGAGGAGATAGTTATGGTAATGCAAGGCATCCCCCCTCCCTCTGTCCTCCCTGGAGTAACTGTCTGAACATTACACGTGGTGATTTGTCCTCTGCAGATCCAAATTACCTACACCTGTTGGCTCTGGCACATTAAATAAATACGCAATTAAACATTTCTCTCTTCCCCAAGAATGAGGAAAATGCAGTTGAAAGTGCTCTGCCTCAGCCCTGCAACCCTCAACAAAGTGTTTTAGCAAGCTTTCAGATCAGAGGAGTTAGATAAGCATCAAGGCTTTTGAAAGTGGGGCTGCAGAGTGATCTTTATGCAATTTTAGGGATTAACTTTCCCAGAATAGGGTCTTGCACACTCGGTCCTGGCCAGGACCTGGGATGGCACTGCTGGAAAGCTGCCCTGTGCTCCCATGGGAGCCTGTAAGGACAGTGTCTATCATGAGCAGGCTCAAGGTCCCTCAGCAGAAGTAAGGGAGGTGTGTCACCTCTGGAGACAATGCTGTTTTGTCGTGCAACACTACCTAGAACCCCTTTCTTTAAAGCTTCTCCAGGACCAGAACATCCTCTCTTTGTGAAGACTGGTCCTATATTGCCTGACTCTCTCCCAGCCACCAAGCCACAACTCTCAGCACAGCCCTGGTGTTGACAGGGTGCATTGTAATTTCTCAGGGTCCTCTATGTATTCCCCCTAACGTTCACCTTCACCTCGTAAGTGTGCCATGCATCCCATCCTCCCTGGCTCCGAGACCTGGATGCTGCTGGTGAGCCAAAGGGCCAGTGACCCCTTCCCAGTGGGATCCCAGACCAAGAGAAGAGCAGCGCTGGGCTGGGTGCTATTTGGGTGCCACTTCTCTGCCAGGGCCACCAGGCAGGTGGAAGCTCCACAGCAGTGGAACTTGACTGATGCAGATACGGAGACTGGTAAATTAGAGAGCAAGGACCACAGACTGTCATTGTGACTGAACTTGGTGCTGGAAAAGGCTTACTGTTCTTGGATCTGCCACAAAACATGTCAAGCTGTTACAGTGCCTCTCTCTGCAGAGGGGCAGAAGGCTCCAGTGTTTCAGCTGTGCCAGTGCAAACAGTTTCCTCATCCCTTCACTCAAGTGTCTCCCAGTGGTCCCCCGGCCCCTGCTCTGCACTCCATCACACATCTGCTGTCACATACTCCAAAACCTCGACATTTTATGCATGTGTGAACATACCCACTTGGCATTCCTGCATGTAATACAGGTATCACTTTCCTAAGTCCACAAGGTCTGCAGCTTTGCTGGGGCACATGCATGTCCTCTGCATACTCAGGGATTATATCAGCCAGGTGTGTGTGCCAAGGCTCTTCAGGAAGGAATCTGACAAGCCAAAAATTGCTGTATATGCCCATAAAGTGCTGCTATATGCACTGTAGCTGCATGTGGTGTTCCTCCCAGTGCCAGCAGCAGGAGCAGGCAGGATGGCACCCCATCAGTGCTCCTGCACACCCAGGGTTTTTAAGGAAGATCCACTGGGTGTCCCTTGGTGTGCTGCTGGTAGGATTTGCCAATAACATAATTTAATCTACGTTTGAAATGTTTCTGTGGGCTTAGAAAATGTTAGAGGCATACATACTTGTAAAAACTCTGGGTTGCCTGCTGTGCTGGAAACTTTTTAGGTGCCTGTAGTGCTTCAAACTGAATGCACTTTCCCTGTACGTTTCTTGTAAGGTTTTCCATAGTCCCGAGAAGGCAAACTTCTCAGCTATCAGTTCCAATTACTAAAACCATAAAGTTGAGAATACAACAATTATCAAAATCTCAGAAATGATAAATGGAGGGCCTATTTAGAATATTTTGCTATGTGGTCTCCTGCTGTGCTGAATCCAATGCCCCTGCTCTTCAAGATTTAAGTCCTTTGTTCTGCACTGATGGAAATAGTTTAATACAATTTCCCATGTCCCACCAGAGCAGTTCATTGTGGTTGTTGCACTAATCAATCTTTTCTCTGAACTTAAAATGTCCCTAATTCTAGATCTGTTTGTTGTCACTGAATCTGTAAATTTGTAAGTTCATAGTTTTCTTCACCTTTCTTAACAGTCAACTCCTTCTTTCCTCATAATTTGTGATATCCAGAGCAAATAAAGAGGAAATCAAGACACAGGTCAACTGAACAAGCCTCTGTGAAGGTTTTCTGTATATCAGTCATTTAAACTCTTTATAAAAAATAGAGAAACAAGAGCAAAAAGAAGTGAAATAATTATTAAGTGTACTACAGGGAAGCTTGGCACGTTTTTCAGTCTTGTATATTTTGCAACCTTATTTTCCTCCATCATTTAACATCCATTGCTGGAGAGCACAGTCTCTCTGAATAAAGCTCTGCAGACAAACTGGGATTATAGACTGCATTCTGATTCCCAGCATGGTAGGAAACACAGTGTGAGGCCAATTACTGCAGGGGGGATGGCTCTGGATTTGTACCACTGTATCTGAGGTCACAGTTTGAGCCCTTGTGAGTAACTGAGCTCACGTGTCTTCCTCTTTAACTCCACCACTGCAGTGCCTACGCCTCGTGCTGGAGGGGGAGCAGTCAGGACCATCCCAGATGACTGAGTCAGGAACATTTTTTCTGGATGAATACATGAGAGTTTATACGAGAGCAAGTAATTGCTCTTCATATGTGCCTGGGATATTATTTCATTAACCAAACTACTCCCTGTTCATGCAGAAGCCCTAAAGATCAAGCAGCTGCTGGTGCCAAATTAAGTTTTCCTTGGGGTTAGAGCACAAAGCCAAAACTCTTGGGCCCTGTTTCATTACCTTCCTTAATCTGTGACTTTAGAAAAACTGCCTGAGATCTCTGTACATCAGTTACCCATCTATAAAGTGTAATGAAAACTTACTTTACGAGGGAAAAGAGATGTGAAAGCTAAGCATGAGGGGCCAAATTCTGCCCTCTTACTCATACTGAAACAGTCTCTGGCTGTGTGCTCCTGAACTGTTCGGCTCCATGACATCACCAAGGAAAGCTGGTGTGTTTACCCCAGCTCTCCAGGCTGCTAAAACACTCTGATATTCTCTGGTGAAAGCTGTCCTATAAATACAAAGTGTTCTTGTGACTTGGGTTTGCTCTTTGTTTGGGTACAGATTCAACATCTCACTTCCTTGACTTACGAGACAGGTTGTTATTACAACACTCTTTCCCACCTCCTAACACCTACTTAAACAGAAATCACTTCTTACTGGGCACAGAAATCTATTCAGACTTTCCTTTTGACATGAAGGAAATCATTAAAACCAACCTCAATGCTGAGGAGCTGCTGTCCTGTTACACCACCCAGCTACAGGTAAAGCCTTCAGCATGTCTTTAACTTTGCTTTTCTCAGGAAGGAACCCAGCTTTTGAGACTGCAGAGACTTTCATGAAGCCGTGAGCAGCTTGGGAGAGCAAGGGCATGAGGAAAGAGAAGTCCTCCTCTCCAAGGAGGAGTTTTATTGTGCCTGAAGAAGGGAATTAAGACTTCAAATCGAGGATTTATCATCATGTAAGTGGCACCCTTTAGAATAAAATCACTGTCTGTGGGGTAAGCAGAGCATTATCAGATATGCTTATATAATCAAATTTGAGAGTATCTTCAATCCATTTCATGCATGCATAAGTGGCTATGTAACCTATAAGGCACTAGAGGTCTGTTTTGTCAAGTTTCCTCCCTGCAGTAGCAACTTCCCCTTCCTATATGCAATGTTTAAGCTCTAGTCATTCAGGTTAGTAAAAACTGTTATTTCCAAAATCCCACAGCTGTGATGGTAGCAGGTTGCATGAGTACCAGCATGGGCTCAACCAGAAGGGCACTGAGCCCAGGAGCCACTCCCCCAACACCCCCAGCACACACACACTCACTGGACACTTCTTACCTGGCCCTGCACAAGCCCCAGAGTCCAGAGCCACCAACCTCAGACGTGTTCCAGAGATCTGGGGCTGCACACACTACAGAGCATGTTTAAGATACCACAAATATTTAAGTATGGTCTCTTCAAGTGGGAGGAGAAACTGCTCTCTCCAAAAGCTTTTGGCCACAGGATTTCCCTATCTTGCCAGGCTCCATGCACCCCCTGAAGCTACGTGTTTGGTGGGAAGGCCTCAGATAATCATCTGACATCTTTCATAATGCTCATAAAAACAGCTAGGGAGAACTCCTTACATACTATGGTAAGTCTGGGAGTTTCCACAGGGCAAAGCAGCACTTCAGGGAAGCAGGGAGAAGCATGCAGCTGTGCTGAGGCATCCAGGGAGTCATCTGCCAGGCAGTGGAGTGGGGAAAGAAGGATCCTGCCAACGTGTCTCAGAAAGCTCTGGCCAGCTCCTTCCCTCTTTGCTTTCTTGATAGGAAAATTCAGCTTTTCTAGGCTAATCTATAGTGTGACTGTGACATGAAGCTGATGAAAATGCAGAAATGTCAAAGGGGACTCCCTTCTGAAGGGAACAGAAGTCTCAAATGGACTCACATCTTAGGGGAGTCTGCTGCCTTCCTGGGGTCTGGGTTAAAGATGTGAAGAGAAAGTTTCCTGTCCTGGTAGGGACCTTGGATTACTACCCATTCTTGATTTCTCAGGTAGGAAGTGATGAAGTTGCATCAAGAAGTCCAAGGGCAATCGAGAGGCTTCAGGGCCTGGAGACAACTGGTCAAGGGATGAGGAGCACAGGTGGTGTTCTCCATCCTTGAAGCTGCAGGGAATGATGAGGTAAGAAACAGGAAGAGCCAGCAGATCAATACCTGGCTCCAAGCCTGGTGTCATCGGCAGAATTTTGGGGTCTTTGATCACGGGGCAGTTCACGTGACACCGAGCTGGCAACAGATGGGATACACCTGTCTCAGGGTGGGAGAAGGATCTTTGCTCAGGAGTTAACAGGGCTCACTGAGACAGCTTGAGATTAGATTTGAAGGGGAGAAGGGATATAACCAGGCTGGCCAGAGACAAGCCTGGGGCAGCACGCCAAAGTCTGAGGTCCTTCGGTCTGCTGCCTTGGTGGAGGAGGGGATGGAGATCCCTGCAGCAAAGACCGGGGTTACTGATGTGTTACAAACCATGGAAGCACCTGAGAACGGTCACACGGGAATTAGGGCTCCTCCTAAAGGCAAAGGCATCCAGGAAGGTTGGGCATTCTTCAAGGAGGAAATCTTCAGGCCCAGGAGCAGGTCCATGGGCTGAGAGGTAAACTGGAAGCACTGGAACAGGCTGCCCAGGGAAGTGGTTGAGTCATCAGCCCTGGAGGGATTTAAAAGGCAGGTAGGTGTGGTGCTTAGGGACATGATTAGGGGTGGCCTTGGCAGAGCTGGGTTAATGTTTGGACACAGTGGTCATAGAGGTCTTTTCCAACCTAAGCAATTCTATAATTCTCTGATTCTCTGATTCTAACAGATGATTTAGAGTTGATATTCAGTCCCCTGGTTTGGACTAGTAAATGGCTTTCCTGGAATATGCTGCTTTACAGAATGGTCACCTTTTCCTCAAGCTTGAGAGAGAGCTAAACTGATCTGCTGCAAAATGGAAATGATCTTGTTCCAAAGTTTACATTTTCAGCTGAAAACAAGGACTCAGATTCTCTCCTTGAGGCTGAGCAGATTGTTACTCTGTGAGTAATTGCACTGAAACCAACAGGACTGCAATGGAGTTAAAAGATGTGCTGGCACGGTATAAAGGTCACCAGTTTTAATTCCAAATATCCATTCACCTTGCTTACTAATGTACTAAAAAGCTTTTATCCCTATGGGAATTGTACTGTATTGGGACTTAGATGCCATGACTGAGCTTTGCTGCCTGCTTGGCTCTCCCAGCATATATTAAGAAATCCAGGGTCAGAAAAGATGAAGCAAATTTGTTGAAAAAAGGCATCTTGTTTCTTCTGGTTGTGTTTCTTGGTGGGTTTTTGTTTGTTTGTTTGTTTAGTAGTGTGGGTTTGTTTTTTTTTTTTGCTTTTCCTTCTCCCTCCAGGCAAATTCCCAGTCCCACTGGCAAAGTGAGCATATTTCACTGGATTTTCCACTAGCTTTTCACTTGCTTTTCCACCAGCAGATGAAGAAGGTGGATCCCATGTGCATGGTCTTGCTGCTTCTTTCTCTGAGCACAGTCAGCTGACAGTGCAGTGCTCTGTGCACCCTCTCTGCTCCTACATTTCTGTCATTTCCCCTGACATTAACACAGCTCTGCACACAGTGCCACTTCCCCATGGCATTGTTGTGGCTCTGCCTGTCAGGAAACAGGGGGCAAAGAGGAGCTGTGCACAAGAGCTCCTCGGGTTATCCTTTGGCTCTCACTGAAATGGGTTGGAAATCTCAGGGAGGAAATTTTTACGCTGGCAAAATGCCAGGCTGATTAAATCAAAATGAAGCTCCCAGCAGAAATCTGAGGAGTTTCTCAGGTTTCCAGTGAGCTCAGTGGGCTGGTGGCTGCTGCAGAGCCTGGTGATGGGGAGAGCCCCAGCTCAGCCCGTGAGATCCACAGCTCCATGAGATAACTGGGTGTTGGCCACCACTATCCTTAGAAGGTTATGTCACTGCAAGCAATTCAGCAAGCTGATGTAATTCACACTGGACCAAGCTCCTGGGTTGGATGATGAGGCTGTAAGGCCATGCCCTGCTCCTCAAGAGCCTGAAATGGAGCTCAGGAACCCCGGAGCTCACAAGTCTGAGCTTTTGCCAATACCTGAACCACCCTAAGCAGCACCCAACCACAAACTGGTTCACAAGGGGAAGATACTCACTCCAAAAATACAGCCAAAGCACTGCAAAGTGGTAAGGAAGAGCTGAAAGGCAGTAATTTGGGGTTGGCTGTATCAATTCCACCTGGTGTACAAAATCTTCATCCCTCTAGCTGCCTGGTCCTGCTCTCCTCTCTCCTCCCAGGCTGTCACCCAGGCTTTAAATGGCTTGGAGACCCTTGCCTGCCTAAAGGGGATAAATCTTGGAAGAGTGCAATTATTAATCTCTACAAGTCTCTACTGAGTATATATGATTTCTCTTTCAATTTTCTTTCTTAGAAATGGATTAATAGTTTTATTCCCTTGTTTTTCAGCTTGAGGCAGAAAATGTAACAGAAATTTTCAGCTTGCATGATGAAAGTTTAGTGAAGCTACACTGAATGGCAAATAGGACCTTCACCTGGGAAGTGATGGGCAACCTTGGCCTGAGGTGGGACTCAGGTGGCACAGGGTGGACTCCCAGAGTCTTTAGCAGAGCCCTCCACCAGTGGTGTCAGACCCTCCAGAGCGCTCACTGAGTGTGTAAATGTACATGATCTGCCCTGAGGTCTCAGGGAAGCAAGCCTGATTCCTGGTTTCATGATGTTTTTGATGGGATTGTTCCAGTGCCTCCTTAACTTGCCCTTCATTGCCACAAAACTCTATTTTCTCATCCAAATCTTGATGTCATCACCTCTCTTCCCTCCCTAGTGCCCCATTTCATCTGTTCTATCAAACTGCCTCTCCTCTTGTCTGTGGGGATACCAGAAGAGCAGAGCAAAGATATCACAGCAAAGAATGTTTTGTCCTCTCCTTTTCTGCCACCTCCTTCAGTGCAAATTCAGAGCAGGCACACCTCTCACCTGGTGTCTGTGCTGGTGTCCAGCACAGTGGGGTGGGTCTAAAGAGAACCTGTCTTTAGTGACCTGGCAGGTGCTTTGTCTCTACTGGTTTATAAAAAGGGCAGTGAAAGAGGGTGGTACTGAGCTGGAACTCAGCACCATCTCCAGGAGAGCGTGGAGCAGGGTCCCAGCACCCCAACCTGCCTGCCTTCTGGCATCCCCCAGCTCTTGAACCCAGGCTGCACAGAGGAGCTTCTGCTCCATGGCATCATCGCTCCAAAGGCTCCACTTTCTTCCCCTGGATCCCCAGATCTCTGCCCTGCTTAGAAGAAGTTGCTGGCAGTGCAAGAATCAGTCTCTGCATGTGCTCCTTCACAGCTACAGACAAGGAGACAGGCGTGCTATGCTGACTTAGGGAAATGATCTGTCAAGTTCTTATAAACAATAATTAGAAGTAAAATAATGTTTCATTTTCTCCAAATTGGGAGAGTATTTGTTTTGCTCTCAGAAGAATCTGCTGGTCCTCTGAAATGGATCAGTAGTGACATCCAGTGGCTGCAAACTGAGACAGCCACAGTAATTCTGGATGGTAACAGCGTGGGCTCCATTTACTGCTATTTACAGGTCTCCTGGAAGTGTTCTGTATGCAGAAAAAACACCAACCCGTATGTGGATTTTCTAAGTATCACTGTTCAGATAATGAAGAAAAACACCTTATCCACCCAGATGATCTTTTCAGGGCTAGTGCAACAGCTCCTGGTCCCAGGAGCTACTGCTCTGCTCTGACACACGTGGGGTTCCCTCCCATCGAGGCTGGCCTGTGGAAGGAGCTCAATTCACTCAATAGGGTGTTTTGAGTTAGAGGTCTAATGGATGGACCTGGGGTGCCTGTGCACACTGGCAGCTTGTTTAATCAATTTTTTCAAGGGGCTTTTTTTTATCTACCTGGCTTCTTACACATTTTCTGGCAATGCTGTCTAAACAAAGGGGCTCTCTGAACTTTGCAGGTGTCATGGATTCTGTATGATGAGTGAGAGATCTTCTATTAATGTGTTTTTTTAAGGGAAATATGTATGAAACACGGTTTCCTGGTGCAGACACCTATTAAAACATTTGTAGCACTATTTCTGGAGATTTAGAAATGGCCAGTAGATCGAGGTAGTCCAAGTCCAACTTGGCAATCCTACATCCTGAGGGATTTTTCTATATCATGATAGTTTCTTTATCGTGGTGTTGTCACGACCCAACTCACTGTGTGTTAAAGGCAGCAAAGTGCTATTTAGAGCATCCAAATAACTCCCTGACCTTGAACAACCAGACACAGGGACTACCTTGGACTGCAGCCATTCTTCCTCACTTCTTGCTGAGCCAGAGCTGCAGAGTGGCTCCTAATGGGGAATATGAACCAGGCCACTAAGGAGTGCATCAGCTGCTTTGCATGATCCGGGGAACTGGGAGAAAACCTCGATTCTTTCTTGGTGTTTCAGAAAAATACTGACCAGCTCAGTGTGAGCCAGGCACAGAATATTTTTTACTGACTAACTGAGCACTAGGAAATGCTCAGCTCTTCCTCAGAGACAATAGGCTTTTCTTTAGTGAAGTGCTGGCACTGTGGCTCCATAAAGGAAACCCTCAGTAAAACACTGTTTCTCACTGGATCTCGCTTGCAATTTAAGAAATTAAATTTACACCTTCTCTGGCAGCCCTGTGCCTCTTGCTCAGCTCTAATCTGAAGCAACTGCTGCGGTTCAGTTCAGGGTTGGGAGGGATAATCAATTCACTGCTGGTTGGAGAGTTACTGTGTTTTTGTCCAGGCTGGGGGTTCCACCACATGCACACTTCCAGACTCTCACAAACACGCAGCAAAAGTGCATTATCTTAAATCTTCTTTTGCTGACATTTAAATGAACACATTTTTCCTCAAATATGAGACAGGCCAGGAACATCTGGCTCCACTGATGCTCAGTTAGTAACTCATTACACTGCAGGAGTTCACTCATTTTGAGCCCTGGGCTTTGGTCATGCTCTTGCCTGGTTTATGGCTCTGGTGAACTTCATTTGCACTTGAGCCAGGGTATTACATTTAGGCACTTGAGCAACAAATTTTGAGCAGAGATCCAAACCTTTAATTCACAGTTATGGAAAGCAGTGGAGTTAGTCCCCTGCCCATTACTCATTATTTACATTTAGAATATGGTTGCTTCAAGGAGTGACAAAATGTACAGAGTCTAAAAACATATGCATTGAAACTAAAAAGCAGAGCCACATAAGCCAGCTTTTCAGATCCTGCTGGTGCTTTATCTGAGATAGCAGCCTGATGAAATGTCCTACTTGTCTGTTTAGGGTGCTTACCTAAGGACACCCTGACAACTGAGATTCCTGTCCCATCACTTGCTGTTTTGTCATTGCCACTGTGACTGTCATTTCTCTCCTTCTGCTTCTTGGAATGCTCCTTCACCTGCTTGGTAATGCTGAGTCCTCTTCTGGGATCAGAAGATGCTAAGGCTCCAAACAGGACATAGAGGGCAGCAAGCTCCTTTATTTAACAGTGGAATTCCAAGCACGTACAACTATTTATACTTCATTAGTACTTACAATCATATGGTAAATCATTCACATTAACTTCCAACAGAGATGGGTATCTTTAGAAAAACTGGATTCTACTCCTTTGAGAAAATTTTGGGATGACTTCCTAAATCATATCCAGGAGACAGTGAATAGATTACCACTACCAGATATCAGAATCACATCTAAGGAAAATGTCAGGCTGCAAGGGAGGAGTTAAAAATGGAGAGCCTTTTGTCACTGGTGCCAGGCTGGGTGATAGAGCAGGCTGGTTGGAAAGAAGGATGGAGGGAGCAAGCAGCAATATCAGCCTCTAGCAGAGTCTTTATGAGGCAGTGTAGGTCTAGCAGGAGTTAACAGGAGGTAATAGGGTTAAACTTGGCTGAATTCAGAGCAAAAAGTGAGATTTGCTTTCTTGGAGGTTTGAGATTTGGGGGTGTGGCTGTTCAGTAAGAAATGAAACCTTAAAAGGGTTGGTTGGAGTATTTTTTATCACTATTATTTTTATGAATATTTAAAAAAATCCCTGGCAAGGATACAGCCTTTAGGTGACCCCCCTGCAGAGGAGGTGATATGTGTGGAGGGTGGCTGCTGGCTGAAAGGAAGAACAGCTGTGGACTGGTCACACAGCTTTGCACTGCCTTGCAGGGTCGTGTATTCCTGCTTGGGTGCCTTTGGCTCTCTCCAAGACTTAAGATCACCAGCACCACCATGGAGAAGGATTCACAACAGCTCCCTGCTGCTGGAGACACAGAGCAAGAGTTTTGGTCCTTACTGTGCATGGGAGAGGGAACAGTTTCTGGTAGCAAGAAATAAAGGGGGAATCCCTTGAGCATTCTGGAAAGTTTTGCTGGAGAAAACCAGAGTTTTATTTCTTTCCTGACAACTTCCCTCAGCCCGACCCACTCTCCCACCACCAAAAAAAACCCCAAAAAATGTTACAGCACTGACAAGACCAGTTTGTGTTGAGCATGGTTGAAACAGTAAAAGTCTATTGGTGTCTGGTCTCAGGCAGGCATTTGGAAGGCAAGCACCAGGGCAAAGCAGAGACACTTTAGCAGTACAATCACCTCAGGAAGGAGCTCCTAACCCTTCCACTAAAACAGAAAATAGTGTTTGTAGAAGTGGAAACAACACCTGACCTGTTGGGTTTCCTTCCCTACAGGATTCCCTGATCTGGAATGATCTGTCACTTTACACACTGGAAATACAAACAATGGATAAGGAAATATCTTGTGGAGCAGATGCTGCACTGACCTAAGTCTGTCCTGCAGCCAACCCCAAGGGAACAACCCAGCTCCCAGGGAAGATGTATGACAAATACAGAGGGCCTGGTAAGGTACAAAACTCTTTATTAGCTATGCTACAAAAATAGTGTGCATCTGTCAGGAAAAGTCTTGGCTATTGAGACAGCAGATTACTCCCTTGGTGGTGGCACCACAACAAGTGGTTCCTGAAGGGGAGTGGACTCAATGACTGGATTCAGTGTTGGTTTCAAGTGGACTTCTCCCAGGCTCTTCTGAATGCAGACAATTGCAGTGTTTGCTGGCTGTCTTTTATTTTTCTCTCAGCTGTTTTCTTAGGACCTCTCTCATAGAAAAGAGTTAACTGTGGATTATTTACAGGTGAGGGAACTCAACTGCATGGTGGGAAATGTGCTGGAGGTCTTTAAAAACTGCTGAGAAGGGAAGGTTGTGCTCCTTTCAACAAGGTAGCAGTTGTGTCATTAGCCTTAGGTGGAAAAAAAAGCCAGCAGTGCTGCGTGTTTTCATGCATGAGGTCAAGCCTCCTTGTGCTGATTCTAGCTCAGTGAGGGCTCAGTCTGAGAGCAAAAAGAGGAAGCAACTGAAAATCTTCTGCATTCTGATGATTGCACAGCTGCAGAGCTCTCCCAGAACATCAGTAAGTAGAACTGACAGGATATAATGGCTTGTTATTGCCTGCTAAGGAAGGCACTGTGCTTGGGCTTCCCAGTATTCCTCTGCTGCTAGATTTAATATCACATTACAGCAAGCCTGGTTAGACAAACCTTGGCAAGATCTAATGATCTCATGTTCTTCACTGTTCTGGTTTACACACTGACCTGCAGATGCTGATCTGCTTTGGACAAAGTAAGGGCTGGCTTTGCATCTTTTGCTGTTCAAAATGAACAAAGTTGTAGAGCCCCATGTCCCAGAAGTCCTGTAGAGATGAAGCTTTGGACTCTATTTTGTCTCTTCAAGCCAAGACTGTCTCCAGAAGTTGCTGTTCAAGGGATAATGTATTTTCATTGTGCTGGTTAGTCAGTCAGGCTTTTAATGCCACAGGAAATGCAAGGGATGCAGATATCAATCTCTGTGTGGTTAACTCCTGAAGCACTTAAGTAATGTCCTGGAATAATATATTCCACACTTAGCAAAAAACCCCAACCAAACTAACAAAAAAAACATAAACAAAACTACAAAAAGAAAATCACAACTCCCTAGTATCTGGAGTATGATAAGACAGAAGGTTCCCTCCTTTATTTCCTACATGAAAATCTATTTCATTTGATTATGACCATTCTCTATGGGCTTTTTCTTCCACTCAGCTGTGTTAGTCTACAGTACCTGTTTAGCCTGCTTGGATCTACATGTCCAGCAAAATCTCACAAGATACTCATTGGCATCTTTATAGCACTTCCAAATAATTTGTTTTTCAAATTCTCCACCTGTTACTTCATCATAGCACACAAGAACACATGCACTGTTGCCAGACCCATGCAGGACTTTCCTCAGATGAGATAAATCAGAAAGAAGCATCAGCTGAAGCAGAATGAACCAAGGCAATAGCAGAAAAGGCACTGATAGTTTTGTTCCCAGACAAAAATAAGGAGAAAGAAATGCCTGTGATTTATTGAGCATGAAATCTTCAGATGCAAAGGATCAGACACTGCAAATTCTCACCATCTCTCATGAATTCTGGACTAGAGAAGCACTAAGTGCATCAGTGGTGGTGCTCAGACTGTGAACAAGTGTAAGCAGTGGGCTATGAGAAGGGATGTGTTTGCATTAAGAGAAGTACTCCCCAGAAAAGCTGTGAACCACAACTCCTCATGGCTACCAAGGATCAGTTTTACATGATTTACCAAAACCCAGTGCTTCTAAATGCTTCTCTGTTAGAAAAGAGTACTTTGTATTATCAGCAAATGGGATAATGAGGGAGTGTGAAGGATGAGTCACAAAGCCACAGGGAAAGCGAGGGCAGTGTGAGCAGCCACAGCACCCTCATCCAGCCCCTGTTCCCTCCACAGCACAGAGCAGTTCCCTGGGGCCCTGGCCTCCAACCAGAGCTGTGTTAGCTCACCAGTGCACACAATGGCTCAGGAGGTTTATTCCAGCGGCCCCAGATGTGCCTGTATGATCCAGCCATCTATCCAGCCTGGAATTCTGGTAAGCACATTTATCCTGGTCTTACAGGTGTGACTTCAGGGCTTGAAGAGCTAAGCCCCATCTTTTTGTGGGATGCAGGTGACAGCACACCTTCTGAAGATACAAAGTGGCTTGGCTGATGTCTGTGGTGAGAGTTTGGGCAGGAACCCTGGATCTGCTCTCTGCATCCATCCAAATCCCTACAATACCCTCCCTGAATGTTGGCATGGGGCAGATTTAAAGCAAAACCGCCCTGAAAGCTGGGCACGCTGAACTCAGGCACAAAATAGCAGAGAAACAAAATGTTCAGCCAGAATCATGAGCAAGGAGGGAAGACAGGGCTGTGCTGATGAATTCTTACTGAAGCCTTTTTCTGTAGATAACGCTTGTGTAAAAAAAACCCCAAAACAACAGCAAAAGGAAATGCAAAATGTAAACTAGTCACAGACAGTTACTGCTAACTCTACTCAAAGTAAAAACTGGGGGAAGTAAAAGGGAAAAGTCAGTGCTGTGAGAGGAGCAGCAATAACTTGCTTTTAAATTTTCATTACATCTGTGATCTCCTCCTTCACCTAAATTTGAACCCGTGCTTGCTCTTAATGGCACCTGTCTTATGTCAAGTGAACAGTTTCCTCCAGTAAATGCATGGTTCCATTAAAAGACATGAAAAAGAAAGTTACTGTGGGAAGAGTGGTGCTGATGAGAGTAGCTGTGGGAATCAAAGAACTTGGCCTTGTGGAAAAGCAATATTTTCATTGTTCTGGGAGGGTTTCACAAATAATTGGTGTTTATTTTGCAAATGTCCTTGACGGTGCCCTTGTGACCAGCGAGAAAACAGGAGAGCTCGTGTTACAGCATCAGATACGCTGAGCAACTGGTGTGGAGGAAGCACTAATGCCCACAAATCTCCTGTGCAAAATCAAACGCAGACAATTACCTCGGTTAGGAACCGTGGTGGTGGCACAGGCTCCAGCCAGCAGCCTGTCCAGCTGCTCCTTGGCACGGATCCTGAGCAGACCTTGCAGCTGGCCCGAAATCTTCAGCTGCTTTGCTCCTCCCCACGCGTGCAGCCGGTAGCTATACTGATTACATCAGGCACTCACAGAGCTGCTGATGGCTGCCCTTGGCCTAGAGATATGGGCAGCTCAGCCAAAGTGCCATCAGCAGCTCCCTCCCAGGCTTTCCCAGCAAAACAGCAAAGGGAACAGGGTATGTAGTCCTGAGGAAGGAGCACCTCCTAGACAGTCAATGTTCACAACAGAGCTGTAATGCCATCCTTCTTATCATGAAGTTTATACTTGTTTAGCTGTGATTCCCTTCCCCTGCCCTGGACATCCTTTGTGCCCAAGCTGCTGCAGAGATGGAGCAGAAGTGTGTGAATATTAACAGAAGTACACTCTCCTGCTCCCTCGTTTGTGCTCCCTCCAAAGCAGTTCATTTCTGCATGGCACAAGCAGCATTGCCGGGCTAGGTTTTAAGCACTTAACCTAATGAAACAAAGATTAGCATCTCAGAAGTCTATTAGCAAACTTAGGAGGGTTGGTCTTTTACCCAGTATGTGTATTTTTATTATTAATGAAATCCAAGACTTGCACTCCATGCCTCTATTCCTTCTGTATCACAGCAGTGTATAAATTATTCCTATTTTTGTTCCTTGCTGGCTGTCTCTTAAGAAGTTAGAGTGAAAAGGAAGGGCTTTCTGCTCCTTTCATAAATGAAGCCCCAGTACCATGTTAAGCACAGATCTGAGCTCAGGCTGCTTTCCACCTGCTTTACCTGTCTGAAATCTGTGTTCCCCTTGCAGACTGCTTTGCCTTCTGTAGGATTTAGGAACCGGGGAAAGCAATAGGGTTACCTGAGAACAAACTAAAATGCTAGGTACAGGGAGGTCAGGGAACCCATGCCTGCCTTAACTCAGTTTTCTGCTGCAATCAGCAGCAGATGAAACTCTGGGGGAACTGGTCCAAAAGAAGGGTATGCAAAAAAACCTCACATGCTGCTTAATTTCTCAGAAAAATATTAACATCCTTCCTTGCTCCTCCTCTAGGAACAGTCATTTCTGATCCCTGAGATAAACCCAACTGTTTTCTGTTGTTTGTCCTCTCTTAATCAAGCTCTGCTCCCACAGCACTCCCCCCTGCACACCTGCAGCAGTGTTCACAGCGGTTCCAGGAGGTGCCTTCCAGCTTCCTCCTCCTCCTAACCACCTTGCCTTCTAATTCTGCTTCCCTCAGCCCCACTCCTGAGCATGATGAGCCTCCCCACCCTCTTTTTTTCTACCATTTTCCGTCGCTTCTGTGTTACCAGTTTGGTGGATCTTTGGCCAAAATCTGCTGAAGTTTTCCTTGTTAAATTCTTTCTACTCCCACACCTCTTCCTCCTCCTCCTCCTCCCAAGAGGGGAAGGAGTTCTTACAGGTTCCTTTTTCAGACCAGTTGTGTGTTGATAAGTAATTATGCAATATTTAGTGGATATTTACTGACTGCAAGGGAAAGCAAGCCTGCAGTGACCTGCAGAAAAACAAGGCAGGGATCATCCTTTCAAGCCTCGACAAAGGAGTTTTGTTAGATGACTAGGTCACAGCAGCATCTGCAGTGGAAACACTTCAGAGTTGTGTTTAAAAAAACATGAATGTAAGACTGAGGTAGAGCATTTAAATAACTGTGCTTAATGTGGCTATGGAGGCCTTTATTGGGGCCACTGTAGGTGATGTGCACTGATTGCATTCCACGTGGAAGCACCTCTGTCCCAGATGACCAGAAGCTGACAATGCTCCCACTTGTATGAGATGGTATGCAGGAGCAGACAGGCTGTGGAACTGAACAACAGTTAAGAGGAGGTTTACTCAGTTTTTCAACCCTTAAAAGCCTGTAGATGTACATTTTTAGCAATCTACTAACAGTTTCTTGCCTTTGCAGACATCCTTTGTTTAATACGTTCTGCCTTTTCCAAAGCAGAAAGGCTTAGGATGAGTGCTTAGGATCACTGTAATTGGGGTGATAAATGCAGCAATCCTATTGCAAAAATGAGAGCTATCATTCATGTGGTTGGCAGTGCACGTCTCCAGAGCTCCCTCTCAGAAGTTTCAACATATGGCATTCAAGCAAAAACTGTATTGACTGCATTAAAGATTTTATTTGTCTTTAAGCTGAGCTGATTAGGTCACAGTACCAAAGGCAGAAAATGCTGGTGCTCATGTAGTTACACAGGCTGCTTTCTTAAAAAGCTTTTGAGAAATGTTGCTGATCAAAAGTGGTTAAGTCAAAATCTTGGCAAAAAAAAAAAATCCAAGTCTTCATTACCATATTCTAAGCTTTACCCATTCCAATAAAAATAATGTTATTTTGAAATGCAGCCCCCACAGAACTTCGGTTTCACTTTTCAGATGACAGTTTTCATCTTCCTGCCTTTTTTCTATTTTGAATATTGATTTAGATTAAATAACCTTGCACAGATGACAAATTTTAGCAGAAATTATTCAGGAGGCCAAGCTTCTTTAGGGCTTATTTTAGAGAAGTTTTAAATTTCATACTGAAAATATTTGCTTCAGTTTTTCCATTTGTTAGATGTAGAGTTCAAAAGTAAATTCAAATAGAAGGATATAGGCTGCATTTCAGGCAGTTGTGGGTTTAGAGACATGATTCTAAAATTAGTGGAGTAACTGAAAAGTTGTCGGCTGGTAGTGGGAGGAAATGCTAATCTGCTGAGAACAAAAAACAGGTCCCTCGCTTCTTTTAGCCAGCAGAGAAGAATTTCACCTTCTCACTCAATCCAGTATCCACAACATCACTGAGTGCCTGGGAAAAAAAAAGTGGAAATTGAGCAGATACAAAACTGTGTGAATAGCCACGAGTTTTGCCTTCTGACTTAATGAAGCTACCAGAGTACAGTTTGTCCAAAAATGATGAAATTATTCTTCAGTTAGAAGGAACTTCATTTTTTTGTCCTGGCAGTAGATTGGAAGTGAACATGAAGAACCCTGATTTAAATTGCATTTCTGCCAGAGATTGCTATCCATTTTTACTGATAATCCAAATTCCAGAACAACCCCCCAACCTACTAATTTTCCTAATTATTTTTCTTACTTATTTTTGTCACTTTCCTTGTCTAGGCAGTTCACTTACTCCATTCCCCTGTAGTGTTTTATGCACAAAAAAAGGTAGAAAGTTTTACAAAGTTATGGCCTAGACTCAGTGTCAGAGGATGAGGCCAGATCTCTGGCCAGAGATACTACAGTTTTACAACTTACAAAATGTTTGGGAAACTACAAATTGCTTCTGCCCTTTCAGATGTCCCATTTGAGTGTGAAACATGAGGTCGTGTTTCGGGGTGAATTTAAATTTGTCTGGTGTTTGCCTTGCTCTGAACAGAAGCAGCACAGACAGCGTAGTATGAAACCAGACTATTCAATCAACTCTAATGGCAGAAAGGCAGGAATTGTAATGTTATGCTTTCTCAGCTGAAATGTGTTACTAATGGTATTTACAGAGATTTCAATAATAAAACTATTTATCTTACATAGTTGAACAAAGTAACTTATGTTATTACAAAATTGTAGTCCCAATTGATATTGATGTGTATTACATAAACACACACGTGTACATGTGTTGCAGTATGGAGCAGACATGGGTGCAGTGATTACTATTTGTCTTTAAACATAGTCTTCAGGTTGTTTCCTGAAGAAAATCTACTTGAGTTTGTGCAGAAATTTGTTGTAAAGCTGTGGGAGCCTATGTGCATGTTTTCATTCCCTAAATATAGAAGCATCAATACAGGCAGGGCAAGACTGTTGTGAAAACCTGTTAGTAGGAAGAAACAGAAATGAGAAAGTGTAAATAAATGTTTCTATTCACCTTTACCAAGCTTTCTGCCAATACAAAAGATACTTCACCCCCCCCCGATTTATTTACATCAAAATGCCTAGTCTACCTGCAACTGCTTGCAGCAAAATATATTAATTTCAGTTTGAACTGCTTGGTTGAGGGGAGGGAGGGCTGATCAAACAGCGGGAAAATGAAAGGATCTCTTTAGACATTTGTGAAAGGTTCAGCTCCACAAATGCATTTAATATGCTGAGATGGACAGCTTTCTGTACAGCCCCTGCAGATGCCCAGGAGCGCTGAGAAGCCCAAGGAGTCCCAGAGTGACAGTACACAGTCATGCCTGCCCACTGCACTCACAGCAACCACAGCTTCTCCATAAAGCAGATGAGCTGATCGGTAATTTCCTTTTTTTTCCCTTTTAGTGGCTTGATAGCACCATGAAACACAGCGGCAATCGGAGACTCTGAATAATGGAGAAACCCCAGAATCTTCCTTTCCCGAGAAGTCTCACGGATCCGACATAAAATTCCCGAGATATTCCTGCAGCTCGGAGCAGCAGAGCGGGTCCCTGGTGCCGGGCCGGGGCTGCTGGAGTGGGATGAGCGGTGTTTGCCCAGGTAAGCGCTGCGCTGGCAGCGGGGCTCAGCCTGGGCTGTGGCGGTGCCGGGCGCTTTCCACTCGCACCGCGCAGCCCTCTCGCCCTCCCGGGTGGGAGATCAGGCTCCTAAACCGTGTCTGCTCTGCACCCAGGTGTCTGCACACATGCCCAGCCCTGACCTCACCGCGGGGCAGCTCCGGCACAAGGCAGAGAGCCTCTCGCCGTGGCCTGGTTTGGCTGAGCTCCCTGGAGGCTGAAGAGGCACAGCAGATGCTCTGTGACCGCTGCTGCCCGCACCCAAAAATACCTGCAGACCATGCAGGGAATTACACTTTTAATGAAGGGCAAGTGAGCCACAAAGCCTCACAGGGACCCTCATCTCAAAACTGTATTCATCTCTGAAGTGTGTATTAACCCTTCAGCCATTGAATCCTTACAGCAACTCAAAATTGGTTTTTAATGCAGTTTCCTGAAGCCTCTCCATCAGCCAGAGGCTGCTTTGGACTAATCCAGGAAGTGAGCCAAGTATTAAAAACAATAATGGGAGGTTGTGGAACATCAAAAACATACTGACCATAGTGTAATTATACTGGAAATGGATTAGGGGAAGTAGTCAAAACAATCTCCACTCTGAAAAACGTTACTGGGGAGCATGCAAGGCAAGAGGGCCTCGGGGAGGCTGCCGGCACTTCTGAGTAGGGATGGGGAATCTGCTTTGGAATATGTGAGGAAAAGGTACTTGAGTGAACACTAAATGACAAATGTGATATTAACTGTCCCAAACATATCACTTCCCAAAGCTTAAGCAAGCTGGCATTTACATGAACACCAGAAGTCAGTGAAGTAAATGCAGGAAGAAGCAAAATACATGTGACAAGTCTCACTTGCATCTGCGAATTAGAGAACAGTTTCTGGACTTAAGATATAACAGCAGACAGGGAATAAAGGAAATCTTCAGTTTGACTTGGATACTGGTAATATTAAAAGCCTGAATTTGTTATATTTACAATTAAAATAGCTTTTTAAAATATTTTCATTTAATCTTGGAAAAGTTATCTGAGCACTACAGTTTCTAAGTGGAGGATCTTGTTTCATGATATAATAAAAGCCAGGGTCTTTGTGAGAGAGTAACAAAATCCCTAATTAAGAACCAGGATACTTTAAGCTTGAACATGATGAGCCTCTTGAAGTAAGTATCCAAAGCATCTTTACATCCAAAATGTTAAGCTCTTGATTAAACAAGCAGAACATACTTCAAAAGATAATTAAAGATGAGCTTCAGTGAAAATACTGGATTTGTATTTGGGCCAAACTAAACCTTAGATGCAAACCCTCACTCCCTTTTTTGTTTTAACATGTTCTGATCCAAAGTGGTTGGACTCCAAGCCACTGTTACCAGACAACTCGAGTGCTTACTTGTTGCAGGTAAGATTGCAAATATGTTCATAAACGAGAGTACCCCTGTTGTCAGATCCTTAAATTTAGACACAAAGGTAAAAACCTCTTCTGTTTCAGAAGTGAGCGCCAATTTGGGGCATCTGCATCTTTGGGCAGCCAGTGGAGTTGCTTTGATTTCTCGTCTCCTGCTGTTCCAAAGCAGACCCTGGAGTTTCTCATTACCTCTGCAAACTGAGGGCTATAGGCCTCTGGGGTAGGGTACACCAAAAAGCAGCATGAAATACGCATTTCCATCTTGAAAAGACAGGTCTGGCAGTGAGACATTTCTGAGGCAGGAATAAAACCTCCTGAAACTCTCACTTGCCATCCCTAAAAATAACAAGAGGTTTGAGGGAGGGGGGAGTGCTGTATTTTACTCAATGGATCCAATGATTTATTCCAGCTGGCAATCTTCTGGTGGCTCTCTATGGCACTAATACAGCCTAAATAGGATTGAGTGACCCAAACTGTATTTTTTGCCACAAATTCTGAGTGGAGGAACTTAGCTTACAAGAGTGAAATGTACTTGAGGGACTTGGAAACAAATACCAAGCCAGAAGAAATGGAGCATCCTCTGTGCAAAAACGGGCTCAGAGGGGGAGTGAGGCAAATTCCTCCAGCTGGAGATGGGGTGAGCTCTTTCTGCCAACACTGGGGGCACACTCCTACTGCAAACTGCCCCTTCAAAGGCAGAATTAAAACAAAAAGAAAGTAGGAATTTCTATGGTATCAGAGAAAATCTCACATTAACTTAAGTTTCAGAGTTTTTAAAGAGGTTTTCACCAATAAAATGTAGAATCACCTGATAATAAGATAACAGTGTGCTTGGCAGAGTTGAGAACTAGAACTGGAAGCAGTCCTGATCACTGTGTTTCTTTTCTTTTTTTTTTTAAACATATATTCAGGACTAGACTAGACACCATGCTCTGTGCAGCACATCCTGGCTGAAACTGTAGATGCCTGAGGACAGACAAGAGAAAAAGACACCTCCCTGCAGTTTGTCACCACAGTAAGTTCCAGCAATCTTCGTGTTTAATACCCTTCAATGGATTTTTTTCCTCATGAATTTACCTAATCACTTCTAAATCCTGTTTCACGCAGCACCATGAGAATGATAATCTAATTTTGGTCTCTAAGAGATGTAGTACAAAAACAATAGGAGAACCAGGAAAGAATGAAATAATTTTGCCAATAAATATTACAAAAGAAGGCAACAATTCCAGTCCAGTGATGAAGAAAATTACTGAAACCACTCATTACAAAACAACCCAGCACTTCCTGCTTTGAAAAGTAATCTATTTAGACTACTTTGCAGTTTTGAAACAAATAAAACCCACCCCACGTGAAATTGCCTTTCCAAGCTTGTGATAGGGATGGCTGTTTCCGTGGTGCTATAATGTGAAATTTGAAGTGCCCTTCAAGTGAAGTGTCAACTGGTCCTGCTGCCTGGGGTTGCTAAAACTGCTCCTAAACCCAGTGATCCTTGGATCGGTCCTGAGTGAGATGAATCAGGACAAATGTTCCAAGAGTGTCACTAGTCTTTGCTTAGAACAGGAGAATTTGCTCAAACACACCCCTTCTGTGAATTGATGTTACTTGCTCTCTATTATCAATTATAGAACTCTGCATAGTTTGCAATCTTTGTGCACTATCACTGTCACAATCTCCTGCAAAATGTTGAAAATTAATTTTGAAGTTGTACGCTTACAGGTTTGTTGCTATTATGTCCTAAATTGATTTGCAAACTAAAAAAACACTTTCCTTTTTTAAATATAGGTGAAATATCCCTTTTAACAAACTATTTCCTAGTAATTTTTGAAAAAAATCAATATAAATTTAGGCTGCTATTTTTTTTTCTGTGTCTTGTGTCATATTCAATAATTTCCAGATATTCAAACAGTGAAGAGTTGAGTACATTCTACAGCATTTTACAAAGCTCTGCATAACCAGGGAGAAATTGGTGAGATTAAATACGCCTTTGCATTTATCTAGACTTCCAGAAAATGCAAATTAGAGCTTCCAGATTGAAGCCAAAGTAAAATATGCTCTTAAAGGCCCTTTTTAGGTGGTATTAAGATTGATCTTTTTTTCTCCTCTACCTGACAAATTTAAATATTTTTTCTGTCTTATTTCAGTCTGTGGTATATAATATTTTTGCACGATCAGTTTGTATTTATGTTAATGCATCCACTGCTATTTCCCTCCATTCTCCTGGAAAATGCTACACCACACCTGACTCTTGCTTCATAACGTGCCTTTTAAGATAACACAGCTCCTGTTGAAAATGTTCCCGGGAAAGGAGAAAAGTGATTACTGAGCTGAACATTCCCTGGGCTCTTAAGCTGCCACAAGGTGCACAGAATGTGCCAAATTCCCTATTCTGCCTGTCTAACAGCAGAAAATACTCAATTGAGCCTTCTGCAACACGACTTTCTTTTTATTCTCCCACTGTTCCTCCTGACCCAAAAGAAAGGCTGCTATTGCCTTTCTGAATATATTACTCCTTATCTGGAAAGCCATTTAGCTGCAAATCCCAAACCTTGCCATCCTTACACTGCGTGCCTGTGTCAGCCATGGTAAAGGCCCAGAACAGAGCAGTTCAGATGCTGGGCTAATGACCCCTCTGGTATTTCTATAGGAGTGCTCTGTTAAACACCCAGCCATTTCAACTCTCAGTCACAAGACCTATAAAAAATTCATACTCTGAATCTCCAGTTTCAAACCACAGCACTGCATCATTAAGAGCTTTTCAATCCTCCTACCCCACACACTTCATGAAGGGGGATGGGGAAGAGAGCTTTATCTTCCTGGCAATAAAATTTCACATCTTCTTCTCCTCTTGTTTGCATCTTTAACCAGTTCTGGGGACTGGGGAAAAAAAAAACAAACACAAAAAACCAAAAAACCACAAAAAAACCCCCAAACAAACAAACAAAAAAACCCAGTCAACAAGGTGAGCATAAGTTTCCTTTTATTCTATTAAAATATAACATTCTGTAAGAACCTTTTAGCTAGGTATTTAATTAAACATAAAAACTGGCGTAGAAAATAAGCTTTATTATTTAAGTAACTTTTGTCTCAACTGTGTCCTTCAGAAATCATAAAACTTCTATTTCAAGAGGGAAAGAAAAGACTACCCCTGACGAAGGGGAGCACCTGGAAAAACAGTGTGCAGCTGTCATATAACATTCTCCACCAGCATGTACACCTTTGATCTGGCCCTTAAATGAGTTTGCTGGATTAGAATGACAGGGTGGGCTGGGCTTTTTCTGAGGTATGATTATATTTTCCAGTAAAAATGTGGTGGTTTTATATGTACAATTCTATAAGCCAAATTTGAACATGACTGGCCTTCTGGGCTAATTTTAAATGTTCAAAACGACTCTTTCTAAAGTCTCCACCCAGACTGATGTGTCACCTCCCCTGAAAGGGTTATGAGCAGCCTGGGCAGGGAGGTCCTTCCTTCTCTCCTCTCTGGTCTCATCGAAGCAGCAGTTTTGTCCTACAAAGAAAGGTCTGTCCTTGACTGTCCTGCCCACAGGACAGCAGTGATCTCACACACACCACAGGCTGAAATACCGTCATGGTGTGTGCAAAGTTCTCAGCCTTCTTGTCTTCGTGTTCCTTTTCTCCACAGGTTTTTACTCCATGTATTCGGTGATGGGTTTTAAGCATTAGGACACAGCTGAAGGGACGAAACAGATCTATATCTTACCACCACCGATAGCAGAGCTTGGTAAAATGTCATCCGTGCAGCTTTTTCAAAATGTGAAAAATGTGTTCAAAGCATCTCTCATCAGTAACAAAGAGGTCACAGGAACGCCCGCAAATACAGACTTTATCCCTTCAAGACAGTAAAGACAGACTTTATCCCTTCACCCCTCCCCAGGTCATTGTACCGAGACAACCGCCCTCCACCCGCCTGTCTGGGACGGGCTCAGCGTCCCTTCTGCCACCGCCCTCGAGTGACACCCATCCCCTCCTGCAGGGGGGATCCCCTCGAGTGACACCCATCATCTCCCGCAGGGGGGCTCCCCTCGAGTGACACCCATCCCCTCCCGCAGGGGGGATCCCCTCGAGTGACACCCATCCCCTCCCGCAGGGGGGATCCCCCTCCCCTGCCCGTCTGCGCCTCCACCGCGGCGGGGAGAGCCGGGAGCGCCCCCCTGCCCGGCACCGCGGGGCTGGCCCGGGGCGGAGCGGGTCTGGGGACGGTGTCCCGGGATGGTGTCCCCAGTTGGTGTCCCAGGTGGTGTCCCGGGGCCGTGTCCCCGGTTGTGTGTCGAGATGGTGTCCCCGGTTGTGTGTCGGGATGGTGTCCCCGGCTGTGTCCCGGGGCCGTGTCCCCGGCTGTGTCCCGGGACGGTGTCCCCGGTTGTGTGTCGGGATGGTGTCCCCGGCTGTGTGTCGGGATGGTGTCCCCGGTTGTGTGTCGGGATGGTGTCCCCGGTTGTGTGTCGGGATGGTGTCCCCGGCTGTGTGTCGGGGCCGTGTCCCCGGCTGTGTGTCGGGACGGTGTCCCCGGCTGTGTCCCGGGACGGTGTCCCCGGTTGTGTCCCGGGATGGTGTCCCCGCTGTGTGTCGGGATGGTGTCCCCGCTTGTGTGTCGGGATGGTGTCCCCGCTGTGTGCCGGGATGGTGTCCCGGGCTGTGTGTCGGGATGGTGTCCCGGGCTGTGTGTCGGGATGGTGTCCCCGGTTGTGTGTCGGGATGGTGTCCCCGCTGTGTGTCGGGATGGTGTCCCGGGCTGTGTGTCGGGATGGTGTCCCCGGTTGTGTCCCGGGGCCGTGTCCCCGCTGTGTGTCGGGATGGTGTCCCCGCTGTGTGTCGGGATGGTGTCCCCGCTGTGTGTCGGGTTGGTGTCCCCGGTTGTGTGTCGGGATGGTGTCCCCGGTTGTGTCCCGGGGCGGTGTCCCCGCTGTGTGTCGGGAGCGCGCCCGCCCCGCACGCCCCCGTGTGACCCCTCCGCGCGTCGCCGCTGACGCCCCGCCCACATTTCCGCCCCGCCCACATTTCGCCCCGCCCCTTGCAGTGACGCCACACCGGCGCGCGCCGCCGTGACGCTACTCGGCGGGCTCCTCCAATAGCAGCGCGCGGAGGGCGCGCGGCTCCGCCGCCGATTGGCCATCGGGCCGGCCCCGCCCCCATACGGCGTGACCCGCGTGCGCGGCCCCGCGGCCGTTGGAGCCGCCGGCGGGCGCGGCCCCGGCCCCGGCCCCGGCCCCGCGATGGCGGCGCTGAGGGCGGAGCGGTGAGAGCTTCGCTGGGAGCGGCGCTGGGAGCGGCGCTGGGAACGGCGCTGAGGGCGGCGCGGCGAGGCGGCGCGGCCGGCGGGCCCCAGGATGCCGCTGCTGTACGTGATCCTGCTCTCGGCGCTCGCCGGCTGCTGCCTCACGCTCCTGCTGCAGCTGCTGCTCCTCTACAGGAAGAAGCCCGAGCCCCCCGGCGGGGCGGGCGGCGCGCCCGGCGGCATCGTCTACTCGCGCGTGGCGCCCGAGCACGGCCTCAGGGAATACCTGCAGGGCCCCGAGCCCGCCGCTGGCCCCAACGCGGTCGAGCCGGCCCCCAGCCCGGCCCCGGCCTCTGCGGCCGCCGCCCCGGCCGCCGAGCCCGGCACCAAACAACCGGCGGAGCCCCCCCCGGCGCCCTCCTCCCGCGAGGAGACCTGCCACTTCCTCAATGCCATCTTCCTCTTCCTCTTCAGGGAGCTCAGGGACACGGCCCTGGTCAGGGACTGGGTCATCAAGAAGATCAAGGTGGAGTTCGAGGAGCTGCTCCAGGCCAAGATGACGGGGAAGGTGCTGGAGGGGCTCAGCCTCAGGGAGGTCTCTCTCGGCGATGTCCTGCCCGTGTTCAAGTCGGTGAAGCTCATCCGGCCGGTGTCCTGCAACGAGGAGGGCTGTCCCGAGGAGCTGGGCTTCGAGGTGGACCTGGAGTACAACGGTGGCTTCCACCTGGCCATCGACGCCGACCTGGTGTTTGGCAAGTCGGCCTATCTCTTCGTGAAGATCTCCCGGGTGATGGGGAAGCTGAAGCTGGTCTTTACACGCCTGCCCTTCACTCACTGGTTCTTTTCTTTCATGGACGACCCCGTGATACTGTTCGAGGTGAAGTCTCAGTTCGAAGGGAGGCCCATGCCCCAGCTCACTTCCATCATCGTGAACCAGTTCAAGAAGGTTATCAAGCGCAAGCACACCCTCCCCAATTATAAAATCAGGTGAGATGTCCTGCGACCTCAGTGGTACTGGGGGTGCTGTGCAACAGAATTGCTGTTTTGCTCTTGGCAGGTAAAAAGAGGTTTCTGTGGGCACTGCTGCAGTAGGGGTACTTGTCCATTGCTTGTCCGCAATCAGAAGCTTTCCAGGAAGGGACGGATCGTTTTCCATTTATAAGAGTTGAAGAAGCCACTGATATCGCTCTTTGGAAGAGATGGAAGGATGTGTGTGCAGAGAGTGTGTGGGTTTGGTGTGTCCTCCACAGCTCCTGCCACTGGGGAGCCACCTGGGCAGGACTTGTGGCTTACCCTCACCTGTAGAGGTGAGGTGGTTGTTGCTTAATGTGAGAAAGGGTGAAGTTCACTCTCTAAGGAATACTTTTGAGATCCCATGATGTATGCTGTCAGCTTCTTTTCTGGTCTGCATAACTTCATCTGTAACTAGGGTAAAGTCTAGAAGTCAGTAAGAGAAATATTGCCACCACTGTGGTAAAACTTTGGAGAACCTGTTGGGGGATTTTTCTTTTATAAACGTGCAGACTGCATTGTATAGTGAATATAATGAAATGATGGGTGATACTTCTGTAGCAGAAGTGGCAAGGGGCATCTTGACTTTGATTCCATGCTCTGGTACTGAATGTCTTACCCCTGTCCAGGTTTCTGTTCTGTGTCTTACCACTCTTACAATACCATCTTTCCTTTCTCTATTGTTTGTTCTTTGTAGCTTGTATTATGTGTCAAGTAAGGATTTTTGTTTTGTTTACCACATTCTTCTTCAATAAGCCTTTTCCCTGAAATTCATGAGAGATGAGTAGCTGAAAATGCCTCTTTGGATTTCGAAGTGTAATTAGCTTCGTAGTGATGTCATTTTTAGAGCCTTCTCAGCCGGTTCTCCTGCAATTGAATTTCTAAGAGTTCTCCTGCAAGTGGATTTGTAAAATATCCAAGATTTGGAAAGCTCTGACAGGCAGTGAGTGGTTTCTTTGAGTACTGCGGTGGTCCTTTCAAACTTTGAGGCACTGCATCACTCCCCAGAAGCGAGCAATCCCTGGGCAGCAGGGGAGCTGTCAAGAGCAAGTTTGATTCCATTCTCCTACTTTTGTGGAAGGAGCCTGAAGCTCTTTATTAACTGTGGGGAAGGGCCCTAAGGAGAGGCTGGGATAGCACAGTCGTGGTGCAGAGCACTCTGGGCATACCTGGAAAGAGCAGGCACAGCAGATGAGCTTTACACTCCCTAGACAAGAGTTTAGAGATCCGGTGGAGCCAGTAATGATGTGTTCCTCCCCTTCAGCAGGTGAAGACAGACATCTGCATTTTTCCTCTGACAGATACACCTGGACAGTAAGGTGCTATCATTTGATTAGAAGGAGTCAGTTTTCCACGTGTTTCTCAAACTTTCTGCACCAGAAAGAATGACTGAGGCCTGTGTGAGCCACTGGCACTTAAAGGAGCTGGAAGGGAAAACAAGGAGAGAAGCAGAATGTAGAGCCTGAGAGAAATGTAGAAGTGTGAGGACAGAAGGTAACTGACACTGACAACAATATATGAGGTATAAATTATTACAAAACCAAGAAGAATTTACTGTTAATTTAAAGTGTTCTCTTTAGTTAAAGGAGTTGGAAATTTATGAATGCTTTAGAGGAAAATGCAGTGTCAGTTCATTTTGACACTAGATAGTAGGCTGGCAGCACAGGGTGGCAGATGTTCAGCCAAGCAGTGTCCAACCCTAAGAGGGTGCTTTTGACCTTTAAGTTTTATGCCATGACCTCATCGTGTTCTTCTGACCCTCCCTGTTTGAAGGGGGTAGGTAGGACACTAAGCTTAATGCTACTCATGGAGTTGCCTTAAGGAAGGAAGATGGGGTCATTGGTGTCCTCCTGTGCAGAACCTGGCCTTTGAAGCTTCAAGGGGGAACATTTAGCTGTCCCCAGTAGCCCAGGGTCTTGTGAAATACAGTCTAAAGCCATGTGTCTACTATTCAGCTGTTGCCAGGTCTTGCTGCCTTGGGATCCACCTGCCTAAACTCACCTGGGACACGTTGGTGATCATCCTGTAACTAAGGTTGTGTAGCAGATCCCCACCTCCTCTGTTATTTAGTTATTAAATATTGTATGAAAAAAAAAATCTTCGTGTGTGCTGTCTGTTGCTACAGCCAGATGACTACACATGTACTTTTGTATTCTTTCCAGTTAGGTACAAAATGAATGCAGCAGAGCAGTGATAGTAAGATCATCTTTTGTATTATCCATCGCTAGGACTGGCTTTGTGTGATGTGCATGATTGCAGCTTGAAAGGAGAGGGCATCTTCCATTCCTGCTGCACTCCTAAGTGTGTGTAGGAGAGGCAGTGTAGCCTAGTAAGTGCATTTAAAGTTTGTTCAGCATTTAATGCACATTTGTCTCAACAAAAGCAATTGTCTACTAATTGAAAAAGAAGGGATGCACTTTGTCTAAACACATAAGTAGTAATTTGTGTTTTATTCTAATAGGATGTATTTTCTCTGGCCCTTTAATAAATGTGTTTGTGCCTGGCAAAACACCCTATTATGAAGCTGCTCTGCCATTGAATGGGAATTGCTGTCTTGTATAGTAGAATTTGATTACATCCCTGGATGTAAGGCTGCTGGTAAAATCCTCTGAATGGTAGGCTGGGTTGTTTTCAGTTTGGGGGTTTTGTCATCATTGATAAAGGATTTGTGCAATTTGCACAATTTTGCAATTTGTGTGAAACTACTGTTTTGTAGTTAATGTATTTATTGCTTTGTAACAGAAATGCAAACAGCTTTCCTGAAAACATTTTTGCAGGTTGAAGCAGTATCTTGTTCAGATGTGGGGAAGACCTAATACGACCGTTTTGCTTCTCCAATATACACGAGTTCAGCTGCTCTTTTGAGAAACAGGATAACCGAGTCACTATTATTTCTTATTTTAATAACTAGCCCTAGTGAATGATTGTAGGTATCATTTGTTTGGCTCTACATACTCCAAACTCTATTTTGACTTATATTAACTGTTTCAATTACTTTTTTTTTTTTAGTCCTAAGTCAAGTGGACTAGTGGGTGTAACTTGAGAGTGGAAAGCCTTGACATCCTTGTTGGTTGTGATGCCAACTGTTGGTGTTTGTGGCCACGGACCCACCAGCTGTGTCTTGCTGTCTCCAGATGTCCAATGCTGGCACTCTGAGGAACTGTATTCAGTCAGTCTTGCACCCACACAGCTCTCCTTGGCACTGTGTTTTTCATGTAGGTTTCTTTTACTAGAGAATGACAATGAATACTGTCAGCACAAAGCGGAGTTTGTTTGTTTGGTTTTTCATTGTATACACTCAAACAGTTCTTTAATACTGTAGACATTGTTCATGTGGGTTGTACCTTTCTGTATCATGTCTTTTAATGGTAGGATAAGGTGGTTAACACAGGTGGTGAACGCTGCATTGCCGTGGCACGTTTATGATTTACAGACATGAAGCCAGGACAGGTGCCTGTCTCTCTGTGTGATGGTGCTGTGGCAACATTCATGTGTTCATCCGTGTCAGTTCTCTGAAGAGCTGTACCTCGCTCGTTAACCTTTGATTAAGCTCTTATGGTGGCAACCTTGCTCTGCCCCCATCGCAGCAGGCAGCAGGTGCAGGTCTGTGATGCTCTGCTGTCCAACCTGCTCGTAACCAGGGGTGTCGTTTGGCTGGTTTGAACAGGCCCTGGGCTCGCTTCTGTAGACTTTGGACAGCTTTGGGTTTTGTGTGCATGTTGGGGCTGAGGAGGAAGTGCTTGCAGTCTTGTCTCCCACCAGAATTTAACTTCCTGGTATTTCTTAAGAAAGGATGTGAAAAAATACGACAGCTGCTGCTTTTTTCTAAATATAACATCTTGCCAGTTCATCCATTTAGGCTCTTAAGTAGATCAGGTACTGCCTAAGCAGTGAGTCAGTCCTGTGTATTTTAAGAATACTTTGTTTCTCAGTTTGTTACATTAAGAAAAAGCTAAGTATTGATACTAGCCTGTTTTGAGAAACTGTGCTTTATTTTAAAGCATGCTACCACAGAGGGGATGGACTTTCTTTTCTTTAGAAGTAATGTTTCAATGGATTGCTTCTAACATTTCTCTGTTGGGTATTGAGATGACCTCATCTGGTCCCTTCCAACATGAATTATCTTTGGAACTGATCATTTCCAGGATAGTCATGTTAAATAGCTTTATGCTTTATTTGGAAGCTGGGGCTGTATTGAATTTCACTGGGAAGAACAATTAGACAAGCCTATTTTAATTTAGCACTATAGAATGCAATTTGAGAGTTACATAGCAGTTTCTTATTTTTGGCAAAACTTAAGCCAAGAAGTAATGTAAATAGCTATTGATTTGATTTTATAGGTTTTATAATAGAAATTACTTCATAATATGGTAATAGAGGTATTGGAAAAATTATAAAATTTAAAAAGTATATATTATTCATATGATGTCATTACATGCAGAAGTACTGGAAATAGAGCTTGGGATTGTGACCATGTCTTAACTTCAGAAATCAGCAGCCAGTAGAGAGACCTTTCTCAGAGGTTCTGCAAAGGGAGAGTTTTTCTTTTTGAATGGTTTCTACTGTAGTTGTGATATCAATCTCTCTTAGTTAAGTTTATAGGGCACTCCTGTTTGAAATTCTCATTTCTGCTACTGCTGAAAGGAAAGAAGAGATCTTTTTTTCCTTCTCTCTTTGTTAACAGCATGCCTGTTGTAGCTACAAAATCTTGTAGTGTTCAGAAGCATTAAAAAAGCTCCCAGGATCTGAGTCCTTTGTGCTGGGCAGAAATTGGTGGTAAAGCCTCACTGTTTCTTTTGACTCAATTGCCGTAATCTGTGTTGCTTTCAATTCCTTTAAATAAAATATGAAATAAGCAGGAGCACTTTTTATTTTCTGAAAGGTAACTTATTTCAAGGTAAACACAGGGCATGTAGAAGTTCATCACATTACTGGACTGTAGGCATCTAAGAAGTGCCCAGGTTTGGTTCTGAGCCTGTCTCTTGGAGCAGGTAGGTGTGTTCAGGCACTGCAGTTGGGCTGTTCTGAATCCCCTTCTCCAGGCTGGATTTTGGTTTTGGCACTCTGTGCACAGATAGTATGACTAATGTCCCCCACCTGTGACACAGAACTGAACACTGAGTTTTCCTTGAAGGAGATTACTTCCAGGGATAGAGACACAGAATTTACCTCCAAAACTGTGTAGCTAATATATTTCTCAGTAGCTCATTTGATGTAAAAATGCGTGAGCCTTTTGCAGAACCTATTTTATATCTATTAAACATGTGAAATAGCTAATCTTTTTATTAGCAAATGCCACTTGATCCGAAAGCTCTTAAATAGGCAGCCTGGGCAAGGACAGTAGGTGTCAGTCATCGGTGGGGTGGAATGGGGTGGTGCTCCAGTGCTGCTGGAGCTTAGTTCAGGCTGCTGGATTCATTATTGGAGCTAGTCCTTTCATGTTCCTGGGTTTCTGTGGGAAACTGCTTATCCTGCATTCCTGCAGAGATTGCCTGAAGTCACCTGATGTGCTCCTGTGTTTACAGCTCGTGTTCACACTTGTTTGATTTAAACTATTTCAATATTTGGTTATTTTTGGGATTATTTTTCTTTACAGTATAGTAAAAGATTTTAAATTTAAAACTTCTCCTAGGATTACTAAACTTCATTGTCTAAAATGAGTATGGAGAAAAATTAGCAACCCACGTAGGTAGGTAATATTAATAGATAATTTGTGCCACCCCAGTCGACTAAAATCCACGAATTATGGAACTACAAAAACCTTTGCATGATGATCTCAAACTGTGCTTTTATCCAGAAGAAGCAATAATCCAATATTGTAAATGTTAGCTGGGAACAATTATTTCAAGGAGGTTCTATTCTGTGTGATGCTGAATATCAATACTTCAAATAATTTTAAAAAATGCTCTCCTGGAAGTTTTATTTTGACATTTGAAAGTTGAAGAAGGCTTGTTTATGACAGTGGATAAATTCTCACTTTGGAAATGGGCATGGATGCCAGTTTATGTGAAGGGCTATTGAGAGTCATTTTGTTAAAATTTGTCAGGTTAGTTGTCACACACTAAGCTGAACACAGAATTACAAATCATTTCTTTGAGTAGTTTCTGCTGATGTCACTGAGTTTGTGTTTAAAGAATTTACTGCTGGGATTGCATTTCTCTCAGTTGAGAGACACGAGTGTATGGGCACAAGTTACCTCTGTAACATCTCAGTTCCCTTGTGCAGCTTGCAGCAGTTCCCTGAACTCTGCCCAGCCTGAAGGGCCTGTGAGGAGCAGTGTGCCCAGCCCACTCCACTGAAGCTGTTTCTGGCAATGAAAAATACAGGAATTCTACTACAGCAATACACTTCACACGTTTTTGGAGACTTACAAGATGTCATAAGGCTCTGTCTGCAGTGAAGAGTGTATTACAGAGATCAGCTGATGATACAGTTAATCAGACTGTTACACTTATACTTGAAGACAGTAATTAATTGCTAGATATTACTAGCATAAAATTAAATTAGGATTATCATTTGGGAATTCATTTTTTTAGCAATTTTGTGTTGCTTTAGCTGAAAAACTTACAGGGACAATTCGAGATGTAAATGTACAAAATTATTTATTACTCTCTGTCCAGGATTTTAAAATTATCTGTGGATATCTGATGGAAATAGTAACATTTACATACTCTGTTCCTGACTTTCTTAACTGAGAGTGCTAAGCTTTAGTTTATTTTCTTGTATCAGTTTTAATGGCAACATAGTTATGGAAAATGCCCATTCAGTGTACAAATATTGTGATCTACTTTAATAATGGCATTAGGTACAAGATTATGTGTAGTAAATCTCTTAAAACATTATTCCTGTTTGCCTAAGCTAAAATAGGAAGAGTAGAAATGGAAGATCAGTCTTGCAGTGACATGGCAGAAGGCTTCATGGTGGTGTTTGAGTTACCTTTGTGAATGATGTGGCTTGGTGAATAGTTCCTTAGTAATTAAATAGGATATGATGCAGTGTAATTCTAAAAACCTCAACAGTTGTTTTTTCTTTTTAAGAATAACTACATACTTGTTAACAAAACTTGATGCAATATGTTAGAAGAAACAAAACAAATTCTAATGTTTCCAAGCAAAGAGCCCAGTGGATTAGAAGGGGAGTTGGGGTGGGAACAGCAGTGTAAGTCAGTGGTATTGTTTTAAAACAATACCGCAAAAACTCACTTTTTTTCTTTTTTTTCTCTGTTCCTCTGAAAGAAGGGCAAATTAGAGAAAGTATCCAAATTCATGATGGGTTTGGTAGGCAAAGAGTGTAGCAATTTGAGAAGCTGCTTCTTTCCAATGTAATCACAAGTGCTTGCCATCAGTGGTGCAGGATTTGGAAAGTGCAGAAATCCTTCCTGTTAATTAATGTCACGAGCCCTTCCTGTATTTGATTGTCAGCAGCGGTGCCACAGGCCATGAGCTGAGCTGCTGTCATTTGATCCCATTTACAGCCCATTTAGGAATGAAATGCTGTGACTCACCAGTGGTGTCACCTTTGCTTGGGGACAGGTGGCAGGTACCTGGCCATGGCCTGGGTCCCACCACTGCAGGCTCTGAGCTCTCTGAAGCCCAGGGCCTCTGTGACTGCTGCCCACAGCTTCAGGGTCAGCTGTCAGCCCCTCAGCTTTGGAAATAGTCTAGCTCAGGCCCAGGACCATCTGCAGCTCTTTGGGAGGCTCCCAGGGTGTGAATTGGACCATCCTGTGTCTCCTCAGAAGTGCCTGGATAAACGTGGATTGAGGAGAAGCTTCTGTAGTTCGAGCATTTTTAAAGCTTAACTGGAGGAGTGAGGATAAACCTTGGCAAGCTATCATGCCTAGAATTCAGAACAGATACAAATATTTTTCACTTTAGGCTTACAGCTGTCTGAGCTGCTTTCGGCAGTGAGTTTTTTTCTCTCTAGGCAGTCTGAGAGATGTCATTTGTTTCATGTGGACATAGGCTGGAGTTTAGAGGAGGGGATTAAAACCCTTGAGCTCAATGAATGAGTCATGTTCGGAGCTTAGACTTCTATTAGAACATCATCTTTTCTCTCTAACCAGTATTGCAGAGATGATGTTTGTCGAGACTGGAGACCTCCTTGTGGGGGAATATACTGCTGAAGTGAGCAAAAGCCAGTGTTTTGCTGGCATCAGTCACTGGAATCAGTCTCTAATCCAGCTGGCTAAAGGTAGTTTTGGGGTGGCTTGGGTTTATTTGCTTATTTTCTGGTGTTTTTTTTTTCCTGCTGCTGTTCTCCTTGAATGCCTCAAAGCTGCTTGCTAAACCACACCTGCTGCTCTTCCAACCCTATGTGAACAAAAGAACATATTCTGCATTTTCTGTCCCACTTGGAGCAGAACCACAATAATTCAGGCTTTCTGGTTAGGCAGGGCAACTTGTCTTCATCCTGTCTGAAACTACAATATAGCAGAATTTGGATATCTTTTTCTTAATTTGAATCAACAGTTTGCTTCAGCTAAAACAAACAAACAAACAAAAAACCCCAAACCCAAACAAAAAATACCACCTGAAGACTCTGGTATCAAGCAGGCATTGACTTCATTGAGTTAACAAAGCTTTTCAGTATTTATGGAATTTGGAACTTGGACAGTGTTCTGGAAATGCAAAATAGTCTGTGCATGGTAAAATCAATCTTGTTTGTGCTGATAAGAAAGTAGTTTTGATAAGTCTGAGTCATAATTTTTTACCTGTGGCTATTTCAGTACTCACAGTAATACCATCTCTTTAAGACTCTCCTTGAATTCACAATGACCTCTGTCACATATGCAGGGAAAAAATTCTACTGTCTTTTTGGAAGCATATACTGGACTGTTTCCATTTATTCTTGTAGAATAAGAACAAACTGAAGTTTTAAAATTGTCTATCTTGAGTGTCTGATTCAAGATATATTTCAGAGTTACTGAGAAGAAAGAACACTGTAGCTTAAGAATCTGGAACGGTGTGAAACATCTTTGAAGAAAAAAGGGAATAATAAAATCCTTTCCTTTTTCTCTTGAGGTCTTGGTTACAAAAAAAAGTGACTGCTCATATATTGAGAACTTGTGTGTAAGGGCCTCCCACGTCTGGGGCAGAATATCCTGTAACACAGGGGGTAGGGTACTAGATCTGATCTGAAGTTTACCATAAAACTTCCTGGAAAATAAACACTGTTTGTTGCAATGTTTTTCAGGCTGCTTGTAAGCCAGACTTTCATGGGTGTGAGTAAAGCTGAAATTAGTAGATTTCTATAATGAATCAGTATAATTTGAATTATTAAGGTCCCCTGACTATGAATACTGGCACAGTTCTGCAGCGTTTTCCTTCTGGAATTAGTGGCAGCTGGAGAACTGCTTTTGCAAAGTCTTTTAAAAAGCATAGTACTGGGGTTGGTTTGGGTTTTTTTCTCAAAAAAAGGATGAATTCCATTTTTGTATCTTCAATCTGAAGAATGATTTAAGCAGTTTACATTACAGTATCTAATAACTGTAAATGTTAGATGATAAGTACTTTTAAAATCTAATTAAGGTGATTATGCCTCTTTAGGAGTGGATTCTAATATTTCAGATTTTTTGTAGATGTAAACTTCATCTTAAATTACACACAATGTAAGAAGAGAAGACTTGTTACATGTCTTAAAATATCTGGTGTCAATCATTCTTTTTGAAGTTTATACACTTTACAAGTGCCTGAGTTGCATTTCCGTGCATCAGGTGGAAGAGGCAATATGAACAGGACTGTGATTTAGTTCTGTTCTGTAGTTAGCTGAACCTTTTGATTGCTCCCCAAACTGAAAATAAATTCGACAGTTTGTGCTTGAAGTGAGAAATGTGAAGGGCAGAGTGTGCTGTGATAGCTGGGGGTGGCTCAGAGTGGGGAGGGGACCAGGCCCTGAAGTGATACCAACTCCTGTAGAATGAAAATAGTGGGATCATCTTGGTGGTGTGTTCCTTACTCTTGTGATCCTTACTATTACTTTAATTATTCAAGAACTATAAAGGAAGATATGAGGCAAATACCATACCAGGCTACATGCACAAGGAATATTTTGAGTTTGTTGTTTATAGTAGGCTCATAAACATAAACCGTGGCCCAGAGTGATTTAATAGTTTCATATGTGTCATGCAAGACTGAAAGAAAAAAAATCGGAATAAAGTGTTTAAAATTGAATTTTTTCACTTGACCTACATCAAAATGGTTTTCTTCCTGAAGGAGTTAATGAGGGAGAAACTTGGAATCAAATTAAAGTTAGAAGCTGAATGGGGTTTCAGGAAAAGAGCTGGAGTGTTGAGTTGTGTTTATTCACAAAGAGAACAAAAGAAATGTCTTTCTCATGGCTCTGTCCGAGGCTGTTGAGGAGTGCCTTGACTGGGAGCATCGAGCTCCCTCCCCAGAGTGTGCTGACAGTTAAAGGATGCTCCATTATTTATGGGAGTTTCTGAAACCCCTCAGTTGAGATCCATGTGACTGTTTCCTGAACATATTGTGATCTCTGAATGTGACAAGCAGATGCTTGTGATGGTTGAGCAAACAGTCCTTATGAAAGACTTCTTTCTCCTGGAAAGGCAGATCCATCCTGCAGTCTGTGGGGCTCAGATCCTCTGTCCTAAATCTCCTCGACAGAAATAATTGCTGGGGGGCTGTGTCAGGATGGAAACCGAGGCACAAGGCAGTGCTAGGAAAGGGGAGCAATGAATAGAGAAAGAAGCAATGCCCTGCAAGAGTTCTTTCAAGTCCTTTAGTGCACATCCTGTGGTATCTTCCTTTCTGCAGGGTTGTGGCCCCTGCTGCTGGGATTGCGTGCGTACCAGCGTGTGCTGCTGGCATTGCATGTGTGTGTGTGTGTGTGTGCCAGCGTGTGCTGCTGGCATTGCGTGTGTGCCAGCGTGTGCTGGGGCTGCAGCTGTGCAGCCTCTCCCTCCCTCACACCCTGGCTGTGTCTGACACTGCAGCACTATCGCTTCAAAATGAGATTGCTATTTATAACTCAGCATATTCTAATCAGAGAGGGAATTACGTGGTGAGATAACGTGTGTAAAACACAGTATCTTCGACATGAGCTGCTTTTCCTGTGAGTCACATGCTGTGATGAGGGAAAAAAAGCTCAAGAGCAAATATTTAGAATACCTGTATCTTTATTTTAATTCAAGAAGAGTGGCTAAAAAGAGCAACTGAAAGTTTTTCACAAAGTGAGAGAAGAATCAATCTGTGTAACTGAAGTGTAGTGTCTGCTAGGGTGCACCAGTCCTCTAGTACAACACTGTCATAAAAAGCTTAAGCTTTAGGGTCATATTACATTTTCACCTTTCAGTGCTACGATGTTTATGCAGATGAACTTAGAAATTAAAGACCTGGTAAGATATTTACTGCAAAAGGACTTTTGTATTAAATATGTTTGCAATCATAAACATACTGTATGATTTTTATCAACTTCTCACTTTCTCAAAATTACCTGCACTAGTCAATATAACTCAGTCTCTTCCTGTGAAGAATTCTTTGTTTATATTGTCCAGTCTGCTGCATTCAAAAAACTTTAGTAGCTCCTACTTGTTCCTTTTGATCAGTAAATATGTAGGAATGGTATTATTTCTCTTTAGGAGCGTTTAAGATTTATTGTAATCTTATTACCTTTTTTATATTTCTCTGTGCTAGGGCTCTTTATTTATTTGAATTAAGATGAGACCGTTCTCTGTTTTTCAGGTTCAAGCCATTTTTTCCATTTCAAGCATTGCCAGCTGATGAATACGAAGATCGAGACCTCTGCATACAGGATTTTCTATTGACAGAAGGTCGACTAAAAGTCACATTAATTGAATGTACAAGGTATATTTTTGTGCTCTTTCCAATCTGAAACACTGTGTAACATCACCAACATCTAACTGCTGTTGTGTTTGTTTGCATTCAGAACCCAGATTACTCAGTTTGACATCATCCTCTGACCTCTCAGCATTGTCAGCTGTCACAGATGCTTATCAGATGGCTGCGAGAGGAGGCAGTTGCTGCTTTGTCAGGTCTTTTAAGCTTTGGGTCTGACTTAATCTGTTTTATGCAACTTGAAAACACGCACATGAAAATTGCCTCAACTGACACCTCTCAGCCTGCACATCTGACTGTTGGTCCCATAGTAATTGGGATCTTGTCCCATCCTTCTTTTGAACTCAATAACTGCAACTGCTGTCCATAGAGTCCCTCTGTGAGTAAATGAATATTCTTGCTTACTTTGCCTCTGAAGATATTGATGAGGCAGAAGCTGAAAGACACGTGGAGGATTTTGGTAGTAACAGAAGTAGTATACAGTGTACACGACAGTAACAAAGATAAAACGTCCCTTTTCCGTCAGCACTCCGGGATGGTGTGAGGCTGGCCTGGGCCAGTTCTCAGTGGTGCAGCCCTGCATATGCTGATGTGCAGGCCTTTTGCACTCCTATCTGCCACAGGGACCTGAGAACTTTTCATTCTTTCATTCTCCTTCCAGGATGAAAGATCACTTCAAATTCTGTGTGGTTTTCAGTTTTATTCAGTGCCCCAGAAGGTTTTATATTTTTCTGAAATTGGAAATTGAACTCCAAACTCCAACATGGAGAGCTCTTTAAAATTTAGATGTGTAGTTTGGCTGTCTTGTGATGTGTTTCTTCCAGCTGACTGCTGGTAACCTGCTGTAAGGTGAAATCTTAATGTGGCTCATTGTTTTTGTGACTTTTATGTTACAGTGCTGGCTGAAAATTGTTTTATTCCGGTTTTGAGCTATTCCGTGTCCTTGTTCTTCCATCCAGTACAAGACAGCTAAATAGCTACTGTGCTGATATTTTCAAGGGATAATAAGTACCCCTGGAAAATTCCCCGAGAATGTGTCCAAGCGGCCAGAAGATGAAATGTGTGCAACCAGTGATCAGCTGAAAAGCTTTAATGAATTGTCTGATACCAGTGAGACACCGAGGAAAACCTGTTTTACTCAAAAGCAACTACTGAAAGCAAAAGAGAAAAGCCACAGAGGGTTGCTGGGGATGGTTTAAAAATGAGCAAAGAAGGGATGAATTTGTCAGTTCAAGTAACCTTGGACAAGCTTAGTCTTGTCCAGAGTACCTAATTGGTTGGTTCTGAGTCTGGACTCCTGCTTACAGTAACCATATCAATAGTGCTGAAGGTCGGGCTGGAAATGAGGGTGACATCTGCTGCTTGCAGGGTTGCACTGGAGCATGTGGACTGTCCCTCTGAAGGTGGGGTTACAGGTACAGCCACAAAACCTGAGCCCAAAACAACAGACTGTCAGTCAGGTGTGCTGGGGACCGACCCAGACGTCATCTTCCCCTCTCATCTGCCCCAGGCGTTCATGTGCACAGCTGAAAACTACTTAAAGAAATTCTTCATTGAGGGACATGGGAAAGAAAGATGTATTTCTCTCTCCCTGCTGCAATGCAAGCTTGAGAGGTGTCATAACCAAAGAGGTGTTTTCCCTTGAATTGGATTAATTTCACTCATTCTAGATGTTGGTGAAACTTGTTTTCAATAGCTTTACTTAATTTTTTTTTTCTTTTCTAGTACTCATATCTGCCTGAAAAGCTTTGTAGCCTTCTGGAATAGGGTATCATGCATGAAGAAGCACTTTTTTTTTATAAATGTTGCAAAGAACTATAGATATGAGGATCCCAGTTTAGTGAAATATAAATATAAGCAGTGGTAAACTGTTAAAATTTAGATTAATCTACACTAGTGCTCTCTTAAACCAAGAAGAGCTTCAGTACATTGTGAAGTTTAAGACTGAAATGGAAGACTCTTGCAGCTTTTCTTAAAATTGTTGATTTTCTTAAAATAAAAAAATAGTTATTTATGGAAAAAATGCTGGTCTGCTGATTGAACTTTATTAAAAGAAAAGAGGGAACAGAGCAGACAAAAAAACCCCAACTCAAACAAAAAATCCCTAGCTAAAAATTTTCTTATATTTTATATTTTTTGGAGTTCTTCCACTAGAGGGTGGCAGTGTCTTTCTTTTGGTGTTAGACTGTGCATGTGGAATCTGTTCTGTGTGACTTCTCTATGTGTACACATTGATGATAATAGTAATAGTGTGTAAATGAAGAATGGTGAGTATGTGGGATGTGTGATTATCTGGGGTATGTGTAATACTATTACAATTCTTACTGTGGGCTTTTCTATTTCAGGTTATTTATGTTTGGATCCTATGAAAGAGAAACAAATGTTCATTGCACAATGGAACTGAGCAGTAATGTTTGGGAAGAAAAATCAAGAAGTTCTATTAAAACGGTAAAAAGTATAGTATAATCTTTATATATTGCAGTTTGTCTTAAGCTCTTAATACACTGTCTAGAAAGTGTGTTCTTTGGGCAATGAAATGGGTGATATAGTAGGAAAAAATGAAACCAAAACATAGCAGAGCAGTTATTTACTTTTTAACCCAAAGTATTTCACTGTCAAATTGGCATGTATGGATAACATCATGTTCAGTTATCACACCTCTGCTTGAAACTGTGCCTGGTGTGACTGTATTGTCAAATCTCCATCTGTAAGTAGTGTGAAGGATGTGTTTTGATAGTCCTGTTCCTCTGTGGGTGGGGCAGTGTTTAGAAAGTGGTGAGGAAGATTCACTTTGATGTGAACCCCAGTAGCTGTTCCTTCTGTTGGGAGTGCTGAAGGCACGGTGAGCAGAGGGGGCTGAGTGACTGACTGCCTCCCTTTCCCCTGCATTTTGTGCAAACGTTGGCAATTGTCTTGGATCTCCAACTTGTTTTTAAAGCATGTGAATCCTACAGTGTTTGCTAAAGAATCTGGTTTACGTAGCAGTTTTTAATTTTGTGTAACTTTTGAGTTTGTTTAATCTAAATATTTAAGCCTCTTTGCATGATCACATAAGTATAAAGTAGGAGCAACTCAGCCTTTGTCCAGTTTATAGCCTTAGTCCTTTCCTAATAATAATAATAATAAATATTTCAGAATTTTCCAGAAGGAAGCAATATTTCTGGGGTTGAAAACCAAACAAACCCCAAAACAAAAAATCACTTACTGATGTGAATGACCCTTTTTAGGGACAAAGTGTGCACAAATCTGCAAGGGTTGATGCTCTGGCAATGAAGGTGGGAGTGCAGTGGTTTATCAGCACACTTCTCTGGAAATTACTTTCTGATTACTTTTAGATAATGTTGAGTAGCATTATTAGAACATGTTGTTTTACATTCTTAGCAGCAGAAGAGGAAAGGAAGAACGCTGTGCAGACAGCGTGGCACTGGTGTTTGTGACAGCAGGTGGCAGTAGGACTAAACTGTTCGAGGGTGGAATGGCTTCTTTTCAAAACTATGGAAAAGTACTCTGTTTGAGATTCTCAAGAACTCATCTTCTGTTTCAGCATCTGAAATGAAATGGCAGGTTTTTAAATGAAATGCCAGTTTTTGAAAACTTCTGAGCTGTTAAAAATCTAGCCTGCAGTGCACAGGAGGGTTTCTCTGCATCTGTATTGCAGTCCTTCATTAGGTGTTGTGTGAGCACTGCCAGAGAGCAGAGACTCCTTGAGTTACTGCATCTCTGGCTCAGCTGGCACTGTGAGGAATTCACTGTGCTCAGCCACCTTGAATTCAGGCCACTAGGCAGGTGGCTGGTCTTAAAATCCTGCTTTTGAAAATCTTGATATGGAAAATGAAAATTAGCAACTTGCAGAACTACTTTTTGCTCTCAACTTATATTCAACAGATTAGAGAAATCATGGAAAACTTTTCCTTAGGAAATCAGGTTAAATATACAAGTTAAGTTACAAAATGTTAGGGCATCCCCCAGAGTGACAGGAGTGTTGCCAAAGATCCTCAACAACAAAAGTGTTGCTGACACATTTAGCACTGGAACTTAGTAGTTGGTTTTTTTTCTCAGAAATTATAACTGTGAATAGTTAAATAGCAATTTGCTTTATAAAGAAAAGACACTGTGATGTTTTTCAAACTAAAAGTTTACTTGTATCCCTCGTGTGATTTTTAGCCCTAATGCAATGTTAACCATGAGGCAGCTGCTGGCAGTAATAGTAAATCCATGTTTTAATGCACTCATGTGCAGTGCTTACTCAAGATGAAGTTGTTAGAATGAATAACAACTTCACAAACTACCGAAGAGGAACGGTGGTCTGAGTTGAGAGATACATTCAGGTTGGAAGGGGTCTCAATGTTCCAGGCCTCACAAAGGCCTGACAGCACATCCTCTGATTCCAACTGTGTTCTGCAGTGCTCCTGAGGAAACTTCTCACAACTTCCCATGCTCTGTGGCATTTTCATTCTGTTGATTATGTCAGTAGTGCTGACAAAAGATCAGACAGCTTTAATACATCGTAATGAATTTTGGCGAGACTTTCATCTGATCCCATTATTTATGGAATATTAGTGGGTGTCACAATTGATTTTGAGAAGAGGGGCTGTGTTAGTGAATATATCTGGAGCATTATTGAAATGTCTGTCACAATACAGAGGTGTCTCAGCCTTCTGTTTATCAAAGCTGAAACACCAGTAGGACTGCAGAGAAGTGACTTGGCACATTCCCATGTGAAACATGTAAACATTCTTAGATATCTTAATTAGTAGTACATGCTGCTGGAGTTAATGTCAATTAGTGCGTTGCTATGTAAAAAGTACGTATGGATAGGATGTAGTAATTAGCATTAGCAGCATTGGATCACTAAACATGTTCTATGGGTAAATAATTAGATATGTCTAAATAAATGGATATATGTTTGTGGATATTGAGTGGAGGCTGTGTCATAAATGTGGATGGTTATGTCCACTGAACTGCCACTAAGCAATACTAGATTGATTTCTGCTGAAAAATCACGTTATTTTTTCACAACACTATACATAAATGCTGGCACAGGTAAAGTCAGCAGCAAGAGTCTCACAGGGTTCACTCTACACAAATGTGCTCCAAAGAAGAAACAGAACAGTTCTTTTTGTTTGTAGAAATCAGAGTTTCTCTGTGCATAGAAGGAAAATATATATACCTTACTTAGAGCTGGCCTAAGAATGGACACAGAAATGAGCCTGAAGTATCAGCACCATTGACCTGAGGTGGCTTTGCAGCCCTGAGCACCCTGTACACTGGCTGCTCTGTGGGTGCTCAGCTGTCCTGAACGTGGCAAGCACTGGCACTTTTCTCTGGTTCCAGCACTGTAGAGAGGAATGAATCCAGAGTGTAGTTGTATAGGTACAAGAATCTTGTTTCTCATAAGCTGCCCTGCAGATCTCTGTAGTCATCTTTCCTTTTTCTGCATACTGATGGTTCTGACAGATAAATTGGTTCTCTACAAACAACAGAAACTCTTAAAAAGAGAGTGGTATCTTCTGATACTGTTACACCCAGGAAACACAAACTGTAAATGGCATGTGCTTTTTATTGGTTTTATGAATATAAAGTAATGGGGAGAGGTGCTCAACTGTAAACCAAAATGGATCTATCTGTTCCAAGTTTTCTCAAGTGGTACTGTAAGAATAGCCACAGTTTCATACTGCTACAGGTAGTGGTGAGGCTTTTTGTTGTTGGCAGGGGGATTTATTATGATTTTTTTTGAAACCTCTTCTGTAAATATTAACTTTAGCAATACAGACACTGCATTCCATGATCTGCAAAGAAAAAATGTCCATCTAAAATGCCACAGCTAGTAGCCCATAATCAGCAGTTGTCTCAGGAGCACACAAATGTCCTCTGAAGTAACCTAATAATAGAAAGAATTAAAGAATTAAGGTAAGCATCCCAATGCTTTTTTTAGGAACACCACTTGATGTTTTCTCCAGGTCATTCTGAACATTGTGCTCAGCACTGAAGTGCTGAAGGGGAAGATCTATGACACCATCTTTCAGTATTGCACTTGGAATTTGTGTGTACACAGATATATAGGCCATGATCTCCACTTCTGGTGGTGCTATCTTGATGGATATGGCCTTTTATAGGTAAAGTTAATGATAGCTTTGAATTTGCTTTAGGCAGGCTTGTTGGTACCTGCTCCTAAAAACAAAGCAATATTTCTCAGCCTTTCATAAAACTAAATTTCCTTTACTGGGGATTAAGGGAAACCTAAAGGTATTCCAGTGCCATAACATATGAATGTAAAATGAGAAATAACGTAAATCAAATCCAGCACCTTCTGAAATGAGTTGCCTGAAGGTACTAAACTATAATGTCAAAATTTGGAGCAACTGTGAAATGTTAATTTGTAAATACGTGGAGTTAAATGCCTCACAGTTGGCATTTCAGTGTGCTTATTTAACAGCCTGCCATTTCAGCATTTAATCCTATCGAAAGAAAGGAGGAGGATTAAAGCAAGAAAAGCTTTTTGAAAATGTCACTTTTTATGAAAATTCATGGTCTTGTAAAACTTGATAATATTTGTAAATACAATGGGGAATAGTTCTGAGATTTGTGCCTTACATAATATTCTGTAATCTGTCTTTCAAATAAACTTGAAGGCCATCAGGATTTTTTCGGTCTCATCCTAAACATTTAAGCTTTTTGACTTGGGCTTCAGAAAGCTTTGCTGTGATTTAATGAACAACCTTCTGAGAAAATGCACTGTAGTTCTTTATTTCTTAGAGACTGTTGAATGTGAACATTAAAAAAAAAAAAACAGAAACCAAACCAAACCAACAAAAAAACCCCAAACAAACAAGAAAATACTAATAGAGCTTTCTTTTTTTTTTTTTTCTTTTTCCCAGTGTGCATGTATATACAGATAATTGTTTAGAACCAGGTGTCATCATTCTAATCACAGTCCAACCTGATACTTCTTACCTGCTTGTAAGTCAGTCATGTCCTCCTTGGGCACACCCTCACCTGAGACAGGCAGAAGGCAGTGCTGGCTTCCCTTGCATTGCCTCTTTTTCTCCCCATGTCCAAACTTGGTGTTGAGATCCTTCCCAGCGTTCCTTGGAGTGGTACAGAGATTGAATGGCAACGAATTTAAAACAGTAGATGAAAAGATTATTGGATAAAATAACTTGAGTGAGAAGAACCTGTAATGAGCAGTGCTGTAGTGCTCTCTGTGTTCTTGTGCTTCCACATCCCCAGCCCCTGGTTTGAGACCTGCCAATGACCTTATTCATGGATTTAGGAGGAAAAGTTCTTCTGCAACCAGATACTGGTTTTGTACAGTGAAATAAGTCTGTGTGGAAAGCACTTAATTCCAGTTGAAATCTGCATTAGATTTTATAACCGAGTTGCACTGTAGATGCCAGGAATAGTCAACCTGTAGTACAGATTGTAGGAGTTACCTTTCAGTCTGCTATTTTACATACCCTCCTGATAATATCCAGTTTGAATGGCAGTTGTAAGCTTTTCTTGTGATACTTTTCAAGTTAAAGATTCATATTTAACTATATATAACCATTAAATAAACACTGTAAATAAGCACTGTACAAGTGAAGACTGTTTCAGTGTGTCACTAGATATGCTAGTGAGGTTTTTTTTTTACTATTCTTGTCATCTGTTCTGCTGCTTGTCCAAACACTGAATGTGGGAAAGAGTTTTAAGTGGGTTTTAGAGCAGCTGTGTTTCTTATTTGCAAGGAAATTGATTTACAGTGATAGCTGATCTTGCTAAATAAATAGACGGCTGATGCATGAGAGCTAACTTTGTTTGTATAAACAGTATGGCCTATTGTAAGGGAGATAACAGTGTTCTACTGACCCGAGTACACAAAGTGGTTTCTGGGTAATTGAGTATTTTGAAATTTGGAATGGAGATTTTTAAACATATCCTTAATATATAACTATAAAATAATTATTAATAGTAATCATTTAACAAATAAGCCTGCTATTCTTTAATGGAGATATCTGATGCCCTTCAATGGGATGGAAATGAATTTTCATGCACCACAAATGGTTGATGTCTGGTGGTCTTAGATTTTGTTCTAGTGTCAAAATACAGGCAGAAAAATTACTGCAAAAATGACTACAAAAAAAGCATTTAATTTTGTGGGAGGAATTCCGTATTCTGAGTACACTCTTAGGTATTGTGCCTATTTTTATGAAGTCAAATGAGTTAAGTAGTTCAGATTCTTGAACTCAAGGTAATGCATTGTTGTTACGTGTGTCACATCTTCCCTTCCTAGAATGTAATTATTTAGCTGAACATTATCTCAAAATGACTGTTTATTTTTTTCTTCCTTTCTTCAGTCAGCAGCTGAACTAGAAATCAGATGCTTGTCTCAGTGTTACAAGTCTCTTCTAGGTCTCGTGGAGCAGAGCTCAACACCTGGAGGCCACACAGAGTCAATGAGAATAGTGTTTGGTGTATTTATGTTTTGTCATTGGAATTTTCATTAGTTACAATACTGTGGCTATTCTATGTCTGTAGAGCGGTAGGAGTCAAAAGTGAATATTAAGATAGTTATTAGCACAGGATAAGTGATTCTCCTTACTTTTTCTTAATGGTGACCAAGCATTTTAAAAATACTCTCGATAACTTAAAAAGATCTATAAGCAAAAACGTTGTGAGGCAAGCGCAGCCTGTGCTCTCCCAGAGCTCTGTACTGACAGCAGGGAGAAACAGGAGAGTAATGTGAGTGGGCAGCACAGCAGCTGCCCTGGAACAGCCTCGGGGATCAAAGCGGGAATTGCCGATTCCCATCAGACAATGAAGTGACTGAAAGGTCGCTCTGGTGTATCCAGGTGAGACTGCAGAGAGATGCTCTGCAAAGGCCACCTGCACATCACAGCTCATCAGTGCTAAATCATTAGGAAATGGAGCTTTTCCCTTAATGCATCCTGGGAAAAGGCTGCCTCCATCAAAGTTTGGGGAAGTCAAGTGGGATCTTTCAACTGTGACTGTCTTCACAGATATTTTAGCCAAAAGTCAGTATATACAGATCTGTACTTATGTCATCTCTTTCCATTATAACGTGCTTAGTTTGGAACAAATATCATGTCTGTGCACCCTCGGATCCATTTGATGTTAATTGAAGCTATAGATTTTCCCTGGCTGAAGGAAAGAAAAAAACATAAGCCCTTAGGAATCAGAGGCAGATATGCAGAAGTGTTTTTTGTGTTGTTGGAGTTTTTTAGTTATAAAAGCAGTCATAAAGTGGATCATGTGTAAAAAATATAACTAAATATGCATATGCACTTTGTGTAAGTTGTGCAGATATATGAATACATGCACTTAATATACATACAAATATATGAAAGATGAAAAACATCGGTTATTCTACTTCAGTTAGAAGTTAATAGAAGTTTGATGAATAAGAACTTGACCATGCATTAAAATACGTAGATACTTGTAGATACAATTAATGACCCTTGAGAAATTGGACTTGACTTATCTGAAGTCCATCAGCACTTACAACTCCAATGATATATAAGAGAGTCAAGAAATAACAGAGTTGATGGTTATAAGAGAAATGGCAGGAATCTGTTCCTAGGTTCCTCAGTGGTTAAATCACACATCTGTGGGAATATATTAGGGATAGGCTGTACAGCAGCTTGTAAACTAAAAACAATCACTTTACATAACAATGTGAGCATGTGAAGTGGGCATAGGATTACAGTGTTCATAACTTCCTAATACAAACAAACATGTGGTTCATCTCCACTGTAATCTCTCCCCCTTTCAAACCAGTAATTTCCACACTGGTCTCAAATCAGATGCACATTTACAGTAAGTAGGGACACAACTAGGTATGGTTTCATTGAACTAGTGAAGTGTGTAACAAGTAACTTGCCTGAGTTACAAATTGCTGTTCAGTCACATGGTATTTCTGTGATATGTGGAATCAAAATCCATTTGAGCTGTATAGCCTGTTCTTGGGGAATATGAAAAACACCACTGTAGCAGAAGTGTTGATAGACGTTGTATGTATTCATATGTAACATGCATTTACCCAGTTTTTGGGCCCAAGACCTATGTGTAGAGTATAGATCAAGTTGTTCTGTCTATGGACATGTGTATATAAATAAATGAAAGCATTTACAAAAGGAATGTGCATTTCCCAAACAGCGGGGACAGTAGGGTGCTTAGGCTGCCCTGTTAGTGAGCGCTACAGCTGGCATGCTCCCAGCTGAGCATTAGGAGCACATTGGGTGTGTAGCTCCATCTGCAGGGATTGCTCTTCATGTGTTCCAGGAGCACTTCCTAGTGCCAATCAAATACAGAGGTGGGGCCCGTGGGAAGCTCTGCCTCTGAGCACACGCCTGGTCTGAACTAAAAAGCCAATGTAGGCACATACTCTGAGCAACTGTTAAATCTTCAGTGTTGGCTGGATTGGTGCTGCCACCTCTTCTGTCTCGAATGAGCTAAAAAACTATGGAATGTGTTCAGTCACTGCCTTGCACACAGCACAGAGGTCTATCTGCAAACATCGTTAAATGTATTTTTTTCTGTTCATGGGGCACAGCAAAGAAGTAACTGAGGTGCTGTTGAAGCCTGGGTTAAGCTTTACTTCCTGGGTTGTCAGGGAAGTAGGTCATGTGTCAGTGGATTTAGGCTGTGCAGTGAGGCTGATGCACAGTAGTGGGGAGGAGCAGAGTGACTGCTAGCTCCGTGCAGGAGAGCAGGTGCAGTGAAAAAGAGCTGCATAGCCAGAGAACAGAGGATGTGTGACAAGAGCAATACTACCAGCAACGGTCATGGGAGTAGAGCAGCTGTAAATATTTGGCTAGTGTGGAATCTTTAAAGTGCCTGATTGATGTATGTTATCTGTAGGTTATAGAAACTCCCAGGAAATGTGGGGTTGCACTATCAAAACCACTGGACAGCTGGCTTCAGTGGAAAAACTGGCTTGATTTCAAGCATTTCTTTGTAAATATATATAATACAAATTATATCTGGATAAGGTATCTGATTGGTCACTAGACTAAAGTCAGAGTAATGTAGAATGGAAGGGATCTCTGGAGGTAACCTGGTCCCAGCTCCCCCCCGGTCAGGGCTAAGCTGGCTCAGACCCTCTTCCTCAGCACAGCCAGGCAGTGTTTGTTAAAAAAGTCTTTTTTCTTCAAATTTTAGTTTTGCTTTCACTAAATAGTGTGTGACAGACTATACTGTTACACAGGGAGGGAGGGCAGCAGAGCTATCTGAACTGATTTGGACTAGTTAAATAAAAATAATTCACAAAAAGACTGATCTAGTCTAGGACTATTTCTATAAGGATGGTTTCAGATGGAGTGAGGTTTCCTAATGTTACAGGCAGTTCAGGCTGGAGGCAGTTGTAGCCTAAAAACTGTAATGAAATTGCATCAAGACTATACCTGAGGTTACAAACCTGCTGGAGACACAAAGTAGTACATGTGTCATATCTGGTATTTTTGTTTCATTTATTAAACTTCTTCATTTTGGCTACAATGGGTGTTTAGCCAAGACATGGGAACTCTTAGGATGGATTTTTATTTGAGCAAAGAACTCATTTTTTTAAACAAAATTTTTGCCAAGCATGATAAATGTTTCTATTTTCACCACAGTTCTTGAAGCTTTAGCTATTGGAAGAGAATCTGAAATAACATATATTCTAAAAATATGTTCGTAATAACTAGGAACAAACTTTTGGCTGCCGTTGTGAGCAAAGGCATTCAGATTTTTGCCAGCTGATGTGTAGAAGTGCATTAGGAACCACAGTCTTAGTCACATATGATTGAGGTAACCAAGAATTGTAATTAATTCCTGGGCTTTAAAAATAGCTGCTAAGAGGAAGAAGTTTTATGAAAGGTCATTAAAACAATGTTCTCTTATATCTAATAATTGGAATTAAAGTAAATGTGATTTACCAGAAGCAAAGAACCTGATTCTAGCTAACAAGACAAAATTTACTTTTAACAGAGGTTAGTTTTATTTCTGAATTTGTTTTGACAGCTGGAAGTAGTAACCTTTAAAGGCAGTGGAAATGTGTCCTGGACAGAATACACCCTTTTCTGCACGTTCAAAAAGTAATTTAGTGGAGCAAAGAGATCTTTCTTTGAATTTGCCAAACCCCCAGCCCACTGTATAACTCTTCAAATGCTGAAATACATGTTTTATAACTACAATTGAAAAGGCTCAAGGAATCTGCTGTGGCTGCAGGGAGGGCAGAGAAGGCAAAGGAGCTGCAGGTCCTGACGGTATCCTGGGCCTCCTTTTCAGCAGAGTGAGGGAGAGCAGGAGGAGGTGCAAGGGAAGTGCTTTCTGTCACTGTTCTGCTGTCTGTATCAGGAATTAAATCTTTGATATTGAAACTTGCCACTCTTCTTTTTTTTTTATTTTTGCATTTTATTGGGGAGTAGCTTTACCTACCAGCTTCTGAAAGGACTTCTCCTTCATCCTTTTGAAAGCTCGATTGTTTTGGTTTTCTCCTTGCTCTGTGCTTTTCTGATGACTGGCATCTAAGTACTGCAAATTACTAGGTAAGCTTCAAGTGTTGTGTATTGACAAATGCAAGTGTAGGAGTATAAATTTCCATTGTCAATAAAATAGATTGATTCGGTTTTTTAGTGGAATTTCTATTGAGGCAACAGCATAAACCCAAAATAGGAGAGCAGTGGTTAACTTAGCATTACTGAAGAGAGGAGGTTTTGCAAATAGGTCAGGAACTGGAGGGGTATAGTCATCTTTTTATCTATCTGTAGGTAGATATGTATCATACATATATATACAAAAAATGATATATATATATATATTTATCATTTTTTAAGGAAAGCATAGCAGTTGAGAATGCTGAATGAATAGGTAGCTGATAACTATCAGTTGGCCAGAAACATTTTGAAGCAATGCCTTCTGTAAGAGAACATGGTTGATATGCAAGATTTGCATGAGTGCACTCTACATGCAGACAAGATTTTTTTTGAGTATCCATCACTTTGCCCTTCCCCAGCATATCTTTAGTTCCTTTTTTTGAGTATTGCTGCAGTTTATCTTGAATACTGTAAATATGACTGTTGGCTAGGGGTCTTATCTAATGTAAGGATTAATTTTTAATTGGTTATTGTTAGTATTGAAATTTTTTGTTATTTAGCAATTTCAGAAAATCGTATTTAACCATGCTGCATTGAGGTAATTATGTCAACTGAGCGAGCATCACTGAAATCTGGAGGTATAAGTTCAATACCCATTTCAGAGTGCCTCATTACTCATTCAAAAGGTCTCATCTTTATTAATTTAGGTGTGTCTCCCTTTTATATCCCTATGAGTGTCTGCATACTATATACCTGTATAATATTATAAAGTATAATGCTTTTTTTGGAAGAATTTGTAATGGATTTACAGTCATTTGTAAGATCTGGGAGTCTGAACTTCTGTTAAAAAGAGGAAGTATTTCCCCAGGCAGAGCCTGAAGCAGGAAGGTGGTCTGGCTTGGCTCTGGTCCTGGTGGGCTCGCCAGCCCCGTGTCCTCCTGAGAGCTCGGCTGTTTGTGTTCCCCAGCAGAGCAGTGCAGAGCCCAGCTAAACACCTCTGGCTCCTGGGAACCCCCTGGCAGCAGGGCAGCCTGGCTGCCCAAGGCTCCTGCTGCCACGGGAACTGCCAGGGTGCTGCTGTGGGACCAGCCCTGTCCCTCTGCACTCACCCTAACCCAGCAGAGCCACATCTGGCCACTTGTCCCCACCGGGGCCGTGTCTATCCCTGTGACCACAGCTCTTCAGCTTCCAAAAAACCCACACATATTCCCCGTGGAAGCAAGCACATGCACTCACTGTGTAATAAAGCCACAGCTCTTTCAATAATTATAAGCAACATATTAGTGGATTGTATCACTATATTCAAATTACGGTCCTTGCTGGTTTTAACCTTGGACTGCTTTGTATGCAAAGTACTGTTCGACTCAGAAATGTGTCCTTGTATGAAAGTGGCAAAAAAATCAATAATGCCTCTGCTGAAAACATCTAAATTACAGTTCATTTTGGTGTTTGTCTGACATAACAGTGTAGAATTACCTGAGGATTAATTGTTTCGTGATGCTCTTGGTCAAATGGTATGACAGGGTGTAAGTCAGAGGCTGCTTTTGTGGGCTTCAAGAGTTCATCAAGAAGGGTAAGCTGTGCACGATGAACACACGTGTTTTTTCATTATGATTTTCTTCTGGCATTGCAGGCTAACAGGCTCCAAAGTAAAAAAAAATAAAACGCCAATAACTTTGTTTTTTAGCTCCCAAATTGTTGGTTTTTTTTTTCTTTTTCATGCAAAAAAATAATTACAATTCTTCACACCACCTTCTTAGTAAGTCCTAATACGTGCATGAAGGTCTCCACCTCAGTGTAACATTGTGCACAAGTAAGTGATTGAAAATGTGAGATTAATCTATGGATTACTGGCTGGTTGGTGTAAATGAATTAAATTTTAATAACCAGAGGTCGTGGGAATGGGAAAATTAGGAGCTTTTTGCTATAGTACTGCACCCATGGACTTGCAATCTGCAGTTCTCCAATTCAGACCTGATTTTTTTTCAATCTCCAACCTCCTCTACACATGCCATGTGTTTACCCCTTTCCCCCCATCTCTGAGTGAATATAATTTCCCAGGTACTCTTTTTCTTTAGGCTTTTCAGTGCATTGCAGACGTTTATAAAAGTAAACAGTTTTGAACTTCGAGGGAGGGAAGTGACTGTATAACAAATTGGGAGCAAGCTGATGGTTCAGTTTGTAATTTTGTGTTCTGAAACTTTGTTATTAGAAATCTGCTGGGTTTACTTTTTGTTTTAGTGTAAGGTATTTTGTCATTCATCACACTGCACATTTGTTTTTTTGGTAGAGGTCTAATCTCTTAAACCTGTAGGTGTTCAAACAAAATATTTGTCAAAGTATCAGTTTCAAAGAGAAACCTCGGACTTTTGAATACTTAAAACTGAATGGGCCACTTATGAACTGTGTCTTTTTGGGGACTGCTTCGCCAGTGCCCTTATGGCGATGGTAAAGAAAATACAGTGCCGTGGTCTGAACCAAATATTCAAATTATTTCACGTGTTTTCATCAACTTCTTGGATTTTTTTTCTTTTTTTAAATTTTTTTAAAGGTCTTTGAAATTATTAAGTAAACTGAATTATTCATACCTTGTTCAGTATTTTTTTTAAGTTCTGATTGTTTCTCAGGCATTGTATGGCATGACTAATTCTTTTTTCAGTTTTAAATGAGTGAGTTTCAGATTCTTTGGGCAAGGTAATTGGTCACAGTCCCAAACAAGCTGAGTTTCTGGTGGCGGAGAAGAGAAGGGGGAAAGGGAAATAAAGATGTTGCTTTGTAAAATCTGATAGGTATTTTTCATATATATTCACCAACTAGGAATAAGATCTGTTGCTAATTTAAAAATAATAGAGCATAAATCCAGAGTGTATGAAGTTATAGTGAGTGCTGAAGGAAAAGAAGTTTTTAAGCTTGACATAATTTCCTATTCATTCTTTCACTTACCTTACGATAGGGAGATGAGGAAGTGATATATGTTACTTCCCTGAGCCAGAAGATGCTTAAAAAAAAATTCAAAAGGAGGGGAACTTCGACTTCCATTATGGGTAGTGTTCTGCTCCTCTTGTAATTAAATTTTTTTTTTACTAGTAATAAGCTGGTTTTGGAACAATATTTTTCTTCTAGCTCTTTTAGCTGCTTTAGTGTTAGTGGTTTGGGGTCTATAATTGGTTTCTGGAGAACTCATAGTTACACAAATGCTGTTTCCTTGTCATTCAGATATCTAACTATAGGAAAGAAAATCCTGCTTTGTATTAGGCAGTTACAATCCCACTGATTATGTGGAGAGAAAACTGCAACATGAAGATGCCTTCTGTGAAAAATTCAGATGTTTGGGTTTTCATGAGGCATTTCTAGAACCAGGTTGCGAAGTTGTATAGCATATGTTGATTCCAATTTACAGCTGACGTTCAGTTTCTAAATCGTTCTTCAGGTATATTGGGAATTGATCTTTATATGTGTTCAGGGGGAAAAATCTGGAGTATTTTTCAAGTGCAAAGGAGAGAGAGCTGGGTATTGATTTCTTTTTCAAAGTGAAGTGTCAGTATTTGACTTAGTCGATGTAAAGTTATTTTTCAGTTTAATAATTGTGGCAATTTTCGTGAGTGATGAGCGGTAACAGTATGAGAATCTGGTTTCTAGGTGTGCTGTTGTCTTGGTGCTACTAATTAGATGTGACATTGAGCTGCTGTTTCACTGCCTGCCAGCAACTTGTGCCCTATAACCATAAATAAATTGATTTGATGTGATGTGTTCAACAAAATAACCAGAAATAGATGTATGGTCATGGAAATCTTTACTGGTTATATAGTTGTGTGTTTATATTGCAGTGTTTTGTCCAGAATTTAATTGAAAACAACTCAGTGTGGTTTGGCTGCTTTTCTAGGTACAGAAGGATTATTATATACAAGACCTTGGCCTTCTTGCAAGAATTATTTGGAATAAGCTGGATATAAATCCTCATTTCTTCTGGCCTTGGTAATTTAGAATTTCAGAAGAAAAGTGTTGGTTTTACCGGGCAAAGGGTGGGGCAGGGGTTGTATGCAACAGGAACTTCATTTTGGTGCAGATGGATCTTGTGTTTAATCTCTGAAGAGCTGTTATGATCACGAATCATTTTACTCCATCTGCTTTAGTTCCTTTGGGTTTCGGTACTTCAGTGGGAACGTGGGCCTCTGAGCACTCCTTGGGTCATGCAGGATATTATTCGGGCTTGTGCTTTTCTTTAACAGCCATCTAGCCATTAATATTCAGGGAAATGGTACCAGTTGCCAGGAAGAGAGCGTGTTTGTGCCGTGCTGAAGTAACAAACTGTTCACTCGCGTTCTGTGATGTTTCAGATTATAGAATTCCATTGGTTCTGGGTACATCTGAAGTCCCTGTTGTTTTAACTGTTCTTGGTAAGAGTGTGATTTCTGTTACCTGCGAGGGTAATGGTTTGTAAGAGTGTAGTTGTTATGTATCTTTTGCACTGTCTTGTGTAAGGAACTGTTTGACAATGTTGCATCTTTAGTCAGTGGCATCACTGTGGTATCCTCAGTGTCGGTAGAGAGCACAGGCTGATAACGCTGTCAGAGCTGAGGGCAGTGTAGGGGGCTGCAGGGCTGGGGGAAGACCAGGCTCTGCCTGCTGCCTTGGCCTGTCTTGGGATTGCTGCTGCTCCCTGGCCCTGCCACTGCCTCTGCCAGCACCCAGCAGAGCTGCAGCAGGGGTTCTGCTGCCATTCCAAATCCAGGGGGGCTGCTGAGGAATCCCAGGCAGGGAGTATTTGTGCAGCCCCTGCTATGCATTGTGCTTCAGATGTAGCTCTGCAATTAGCATTGCCGTTGTTCTGAAGAAAACACTTCTGCTGCAGAATATCAGCCTAAAAATAATGCACTTGTTCTTTCCACCAACACTTTTCCGTCAGAAATGTAGCTTCTAAGCCCTTGAAAATGTGACTTTTAAGCCCATTAACGAGATCTATTACTTCTTTCTAATGCATATAAATTATATTGTATATCTTATTTCCATGGAGACTAGCATCTGTGATGCATATTACTGTAACTACAGTGGAGAATAGCTTTTCATATTTTTAGTTTTGCTTGCTGTATCCATGTCAGTATTCAGATGCTTAATGCTGCTGGGTCTGATAGTCAGAATTGCCAGGCAGTTTCTCTGTGTGGAGAAGACTCTTCACCGTGTATATTATTTCTGTTATAAAGAACTTCTACCTGATAGTCTATACTTTGAGTTTATTGCATGAAGATTGATAGTAGCTGTTTTATCACTGTTGATTAGATACTTCCAAGATACATGTAAGTAATTCCTAATTGTTGTAGAGGGTTTGCTTTTAATGTATACACTTGAATGTTTTTTAGTTTTGTTGCTTCCATCTTGGAGGTGAGCAAAACCCTGCATGACCTCTCTCTCATGTGCACAAACTCGTAGGTTCCCGTTGATTTCTTTTATCTGTAAGTTGCAATGCAGTGATTCATAACAAATTTATACAGAGAAAAGCATGAACCAGGTACATTTATTTATTGGTTTGATGTCACACATGGTATTACTCATGAACTTAATATCACTAACCTTATTTCAGTGTTTGCTATTAGACTACCTGATTCTTGCACAAACTATATGATGACTGAATCACGCTTAAGCAATATTGGAGGAAGCCTTTTTCCTATCAAAGACATAAATGGTGATGTAAGATTAGGGGGGAAAAAAATCAATCTTTTCCATTTCTTCAGGGCCAAAGGAAATCATCACAGTTGGGTTTAATAAAGGCTAAAAGGATGTCAGTGAGTAAGAGCACTTAAAGAAGAGCTACATTGGTGTTTGTACTAAATTGCTCTGCAAAGAAGAGCTCCACGGAAAACTGAAGGCCTGCATTTTACTGCCTTTTGACACTTCAAAGTTAAATGCAGGTTTTCTGCTGCCTTGTTTGTCTTTAACTCCTCCATTCACCTCCTGTAATTACTCTAAGAATGCCTCAGCAATTCATGATAATTGCTAAACACTTTGCTTTTTGCATGTCTTGTAACCTGCTTCACCGGTCAATCGGAAGGTACGATTTTCAGTAGTAGCTTAGTCAAAGAGTACCTGCAATGTGTCAGAAGTACTGGCAAAATAAGGTACAGCTCCTGATTCTGTTCAGTAACGAGCCTGTTCTGGGTTTTGCTGATGTCAAACGTTTTCAGTGCTCATCAGGCAGACATGCAGATGTTTAATTTTCTACGATGAATTGTCACATTTATTTTCAGACAAATAGCTCATGGTGGTGAAGTTAGACATGTGCATAACATTTGCAGTATTGTGGCCTTAGTGAATTACTACTTTAAATAGGATCTTGGTCCAATATGTAACTTACTTCAGAATGAAATTACCAGCATATTTTTTAAATTGTATTTTTTGTTTTTACAAGAAGCATGTAGAATAGAAAATAATGAGGCCCACTAGCTTGCTTTATAAGATGACTAATAAGAAAATATCAAGATATTTATCCATAAATATACTTCTTCTGAAAGTGAAACAAACCAAACAGGAAAAATGCAGCATTTGTCTGAGATAGCTGTGTCTCCCTGTGCGCAGACCACAGTTCACAGAGCTGGAAAGATTAACAGCAAAAGGTCCAACGTGCCACTTCCATTTTTTCAATGTTTTATTGTCATTAAAAATCTGGTTTTCCTTATGTTCCCCAAAAAACTGGTGACTATTGCAGACCTTTGAAGGAAAGCAGAAGTAGAGAGTCCATCAAGCCTGATGTATCTTTCTATGACACATTTGCTGTACAGACTTTTTCATTAATAATGCTGTTTGATTTTTAAATTGCATGTGCCGCACTTATTTTGTCAATTAATTTTTAATTAATTTTAAAATTTTAATTAATTGAGGTGGCTAAAATATGATGTACCCATTAATGGGGAATTCTGTCTTTTAAAAACTGCTGCCAGTATAGCTTGGAGAAAATCCTGTTATGTTTAAAGATATTTTAAAGGGGTAAGACGAGATTAAAAACAGTGGAGAACAGTAAAAATCTTAGACACTCTCAAAGCAGCTGAAGGCAGGTCCACACAGCAGCACTGCACTTTAATATTAATATACCTGAAATAACTGAGCAGTACAAACTTGCTTTTACTAAGATTTAGTGCTGTTTCAACATCAAACTCAGAGTGGGCTCATTCATCTTGTGCTAATTTGCCATCAGAACACAAACGAGCAAGTTTGAAGTCAGCATATACATTTTGACATTTAGTCACCAGAGAGGGTAAGAACCAATTACTTACTGGCCATTTCCAGATGCCAGTAAATGTAACGAATCTTTTGAAGGCAGAGGTGTTCCATGTGTGTGTTTAAGGGGAGGGAGTGTGTTGGTTCGTTGCTTTTGGGTTTTATTGCTTTTAGTGAAGGGGAGAAGAAATGGGAAAGTGTAGGTCATGTGCGTCATCTGCTGAGTGGGAAAACAGTAACCACAATTCAAAAAAAACCCCACTTCTTCTGGAGCTGAGGTCTTTTTATGACTTAAAAACGGTTTTTAAAAGGTCCAGTGCTATTAGTTAGGACTCCAGTGTTTCTTTCCTAACTTTGCTCTCAGTGCTTTATTTTCTAATGTTTGAGCTTAAACTGTTCTTTCAAAATGACTGTAATTCCTCTGCTGGCAGTGGTCAGAGCTCCCTGGAGAAGTCCAAGGCTGTCCCACAGAGCTTGCAGAGATACTTGTGATGGTGGATGAACACCCGAGTCAATCCATAGCATTAGAAACGGGTCATTTTATAAAATTCCTTCCATGGCAACGTGAAGAACCCACTAGCTAATGATTTCATATCCAGCCAGTGACACTCAGAAAGACGCAGAGCTGTAGCCAGTCCCATCCAGCTGCAGTGGGTTATGTGTACTCCAGCCTGCAAACCAGTCCAGCTGCTAGGTTGCAGAATGAAAATATGTATTAAAAATGTGGAGATCGCAAAACTGGCAATATTGAATTAAAAGAAACGAGCTGAAGAACTTATTTTCTGATGCTGCAAATATTTGTACTAGAAAAATTATGTATGTAATCAGTCTCAAGATGATTTTGAGTGCGTGGTGATTCCTTTGCTTCGTTGATGAAAACTATTTTCAAGACAGAGGCTTTGCTGTGAAAGGTGGGCAATGTAAAAGGTTGACTTTTTTAGTGGATGACAGATTAGGCAAGTCTGCTCAGGCCGGCTGTGAGTACAGAAAAACCCTCTGGAGTCCTGGGGTTTTGGTGCAGAGTAAGAGCTGCAGTGGAGGAAAGCAGAGTGCAGTTACTTTAAACTCTCAAATTTGAAGGCTCGGCCTGGTCCAGAACCCCCCTGCAAACACTGCAGTGAACGTGGGGTGGAGGTGAGGGTGGTTTAACCATCACACTAAGTGGCACAGAACACATTAGGAAACTGTGGTTATGTACCTAAATAAACTCCCTAATATACCTGTGGAAACAGAAGTCTGATAAAACTTTCATATTTTTATATTCAGTCCTGTTTGCCATGAAATTTTGGGTTTATTGGTGGTATCTACTTATGGGGAAAGCCTATTCTGCAGTTATTAGCTTTTACAAATTTATTTTGGTTTTGCATTTTAGGTTTTATTGATATTAACAAATTTCCTCTTTTAGGCAAAACAGGCAGAAGAACATCTATTTGGTAGTTGCTCAGCTGTGACTGTAAAATGAATTGTGCAAGATTAATAATTTGGATTCCTGTTCAATTTTTTTTATAAGCAGTTATTTTTATTTTAATTTCTTACTGAAAGTTTTATGTTTTATTAATATATTTAAATGTGTTTATAAATTAAGTAATTTTAGGGGAAAAAATCACACACCTCCCTCCACTCCCCATTCTAGTATATCTAGAACAAATACATGTTCATTCAACATATTTGTCTAATATGTTTTGTCAAGATATTAAAAAAATGGTGGGGGAAAACAACATGTCTATTGAAATTACTGGATCAGTATAAACCTGGGAATGGGATAAAAATACCTCAAAGTTTTCAGTGGAATCTGATATTAAAGGTATATGTTCTTTGGTATGGAGGAAGCATCACATAAAAACAATGAGTATTTTAGTGATTGTAGTAATCTTGATACAAATTTTGGAATAGTAACATCTTTAGACTTAAGATTTAGCTTCAGTTATGGAAACAATAAAAGTCAGATTTTCATTCAAGCAGTCTTTTGTTAATTATTTGAAAAAAATATTCCCCGAATCAGTAAACTGATTTCCAAGTTTGTAAATGTGTTTCTAGTATATGTTGACTTCTTAAAATATAGTATTACTTCCATGTGTGATGTATACTGATGATTTAAGTAGCCAGTGTATTACCTTTTGCATTACATTACCCTCAGCCTTTTTCTTATGAGTGATTTGTAATTAATCCCTATTTCTAGTGGAAAGAAAATAAATATCTTAAAAAATCAGTTTTCAAGGTACAGTTAATTTGATTACAGAGCTTATGTCCTTTTCATTGTCTGTCATGCCGTGTAGTCAGGTTATTCTATAAATATTAGTATGGCTTTTTCTTTGTTTACATCTTCTGCCAGCGTGTTTTGCCATTGCTGACGCTGCTGGGGGAGATACAAAGGTTGAGGAGATGAGGCCCATGTGCAGGTGTTTGTTCTTGGCAGGTCTGTGTCCAGCTTTGCAGGATATCTGAGTGCAGACTCACCAGGGAGGGGCTGGGGAGTCCCAGCCTATTTAACAGGTTTATGAGCAGGAATTTCATGGATCCCTGGGCAGCTGTGAGTGCAGCTGGGTATCAATACCCTGCCCACACCTACGAGTGAACAGTCTGTGACACAACCAGGCCGTGCTTTATTGCCTGCCCAGCTGCTGAAGCAGCCCCAGAACAAGGTTAGCTCTTGAATGCTCAGAAAACTTTTCTGGGCTTCAGGGCTGTGGCACAAGGAGAAGAAAAGCATCTACTCCTTTTCTAAAGCATAGGTTGAAATACTCTGAACACATTAAAAAAAAATTCCTTTTTTTCCCCCGTTGTGTCTGGTGTTACTAAGGAGCATAGCATGAGTTTGGCAATACCTGTTTCCTTTCACTGTCTCCTCTGGCCTGTGCAAATAATCTAGAAATCTCTTTGCTGTGCAGCTCATATATGATGACTGCATTCAATAATAGGATTGAAAAAAGCAATAATGTTAAAGTCTATATTTCAAAGATATATGCCAAAAACCTTTTTTCAATAATACAAATATCTGGGTCTTCAGAACAGAAGAAACTGCTTCCCAGTTTTGCACTTTAATGTTTTGGGGTTTTTTGACATGAAATATTCCTTCCTTTCCTCTCAGCACGCAGGGTTGTCTGGGAGAATGTAATACTTTACAGACATATTCATAGTCATTATCTCTTCTTTCTCCTCAAAACACACTAGACCATACCTTGCAGGAATACCAAAGTGCACTTTGGAAACTCGGATAGTGTGGATTAAAAAAGAGGTTGTTATCTGTTGTACAGTACGGACAGGGGTTCAGTTCAGCTTTTGATACATACAGTGTGTTACATGCCCTGATAGGGAATAAGAAGTGTTTGGAAAAATATTATTCTTTTAGTTGATGTAAAGTCAATAAAATAAGATTTCTTACTTGTGCTCGGGTGATCAAGCTTTTCTTAGCATTTATTCAAAAGAATGTGACATGCTTACTAGATTCTAATAAAGATTTACTATGTTAATGCTTACTAATAGTTAAGCAAATATGGAATACTATTTACAGAGTAAAATTAAGAGGAAAAACCCTCCTTTTTAGTTCCTCAGAATTGCCAGTTTGGTTTAAAATAAAAAGTTTTATGCTCTAATTATCTTGCAGTGGCTTAATTTTGTGACTTTCTATTTTTGTGTGCATCTAAGCATTTTGAAAGTTTAGCTGAATGATGTTGCACTATTAGTCAGAGGTTGTTATACGTACTTTTCTAGATGTTGCAACCTCCATATTCATTAATGGACATTATTTATTATGTCTTTCTTAGAAATACTGAATGGAAGTTCTGTATCTAATGCTACTTTATGTTCTAGGATGAGAATACAGCATTACTGGTGACATTGTTACCTCTGTATTCCAAAACGATCTAACTTCATATTTACAGTTTTGGAAGCAAATCATAAATGAGATGGCATCACGTTTGTCTGTTGCCTATAAAAGGGAGGTTTATTTATCATCCCAATGTATATGCCAGTTATTTCAGACTGATAATTTAATGAAGCGTTTGAAGATTAAAACTGTGCTGTGTTTTGACACTCATGTAAATATTTGGCCATTTAAATGGTATTAGTGGGCTATAAACTTCTGAACAGTCACTGTGTAGCTGTGGAGTATGGTATGACCATGTTTAATAAGGTTTGGAAAAATTAATTTCCACTGCCATTCAGCTGCTGGGCTGTCAGGAGGACAAGGCTGGGGTAAGGAAGGGCTGTGAGGCACAGCATAATTTTGTGCTGCATTGTGTTTGCAGAGCACACGTCCGGGATCGAACTGAAAGGAGCGGGTTTTGCTCTGCAGTGGCTCCTGCTCTGATGCAAATAAATGAACTAGAGCCTGCACTGTGAAATCAGTGCTTATAGACTGTCCTGTAAACACTGGGCAATCACAGCTCCACAGCAAAATGCTGTATAAATTTTAAAGAGAATGGACATTTTGTGTATTCTCCTCTTGTTGTTAGAGGGGTGTTTTTAAATAATAAAGCATCTTTTCTACCCCCCACCGCCCCGATAGTCATTCCTGTTTTGTTACATCATAATCACAACAAGTATTTAATAAATTTTCTGGGGGCTGCTAAACTTTCTAAGAAATGATACATTTTTTAAGTTCTGTGACACAGTTTAGCTCCAATTCTTTCAGTATAGAATAGTTTGAACGTGTGCCTGTTGCTGACAAGCAGGTAGTAATATCTGCTTTGTCTTGCTCCTTATTGAAATAACTACTAAGGATTGCAGGAACTAGTAAAACAGAGCTATTAATTAGGTCAAATTAAAATTAACTTGCCTTAATATGGTATAGCTAATTGGTTAAAAATTGGTTAGTTTTTCTACCTTGCAGCAAGTTTCCTTGATAATAAATGTCCTTTCATTATCCACAGTTTTCTTCTAACCTTCCAATAGGTCTTTGGCTCTTCACATTTATAATCAATCATTTATAATCTTAATTTGAGGGGGAGGCAGAAAGGCATGAAGTAGTTATGCTGGGTTTATGAAGATGCTTGGGTTTGTGAGGGTACCTGTTGGGGAGGATGGTGTTTGAGAACTTGGAACAGCCTCTACCTGCCTTGCACCCAGCCTGACATATTGTGGTATTACTTGCCAGAAAGAAAAATCAAGGAAAATATTCATCTGGTTTGGGTTGATAAATAAAGCCAGTTTACTTTGTGAGAGAGCTTGTGACTGTGCCAAAGTTAATAAAGAGTTGAGATGAACTTTGCTTGCTATGTTCAAAGGCACTCTCCTTCCAAAAAACAGCTTTCCATCAGATACTGCTGAAATATTGGAAGTCTCCTTGCCATCCGTGAGTCATCTCTGCTGTAATCTGTGGTCCGTGTCCCTGCATGGGAGCCAAATGTTCTGAGATACCTACGGATCTCTGGTCCCAGCTGTCCCTCATTGCTTTCATGTGGTCTCTTCCTGGGGGAGGAGGGAAGGGGGAAATGCTGGGGATCACCTCAGGGGTTTCCAGTCCTTTGCAGTAGGGAATATTTTCACTGTTAGATCACCCACTATGGAGTTCTGCTCAAAGAAGTCCTTGGATTCAAAGGACTCTCCAGAGGATGAGAATCTGTACTGACAAACTCTGTAAGAAAACTTGCGGTAACTTTTTGTTTCCTTTTTACTGTCTGATGATGCCTTTGCTCCCTATCTGCTCATCCTGCATTTTGCCATGACTGCAAGTGCTAGCAGTGGTTAGAAGCCCTTGCCTCTTTGTTTGCCTTCTGACCTTCTCTTTGCTTCTCTGAGGCTTGTGGCTTTCTGAAGGAATCTTTCCACTTGGTGCCTCTCCTTGAGTGGAGGAGAAAATCTCCAGCTGTAAAGGAAAGTAGCAGAGCAGCATGAGGTGGCTCCTGTGGCAGTGTTACAGTGACCAGGGCCCTTCAGTACTTGGATGTTTTGCTGCTCTGCTCAGATCTTTTGGGCAAGAGTTACCTCTTGCAAACAAACTTTGAGCAGCGTCTCTTCTGCAGTGATGCCAAACTAACAGGCTGTCTGTCCTGGATGGGCCAACACTTTAAGCATGTTGCCTTACTAACGAGCTCCAGAAGTAATTTGAGATTTCAGACAAAACTATATATCACCAGAATAAATTAATCCCTAAAGGAGTGTAATTAGATGGCCAGAATAGCAGAGTCTGAAGAGGGTCCTGGGGTTTTGTTTTGGGTTTTTTTCCTTTGCTGTGGTGCCTAAGTGTCAATTTCTTTCTTGAAATTCTCTCTCTAAACAGCTTTCTACTTCAGTGGACTAACAAAAATTAGGGGGGAAAATGGTTATAATTTGCTTTTCAGCCCTTAGTAATTTTCATGTTTGTCGGCATTCCTGAAGTGAGAGTTTATTTTCTGATCTTCGTGGTTTCTTCTCTATTCAAACACAAGGATTTGCAAATATCTTTTCAAGCTTAATCACTGACAGCGAGACTTACAAAGGAACCATCATAGGAAAACTGAGATTTGAGTACTTGGACTCTGAGCAAAGCTCAGAAATTATGGTTTCCTCTTTGTTTAATAACAATATGCAGAGCTATATTCTTGTGATTTTTGGATGTTGTTTTTGTTGTAGGTTTGTGTGCTGCCACAGCAAATTCATGTCATTTGTGGTTTTGACAGTTAAAATATTCAACCAGTATTGTTTGAAATTGTAGTAATTCTTCGTGTTGTTTCCATACAACACATGCAACATTTGTGAATTGCTAGCTTAAAGCTATATATTGGATATAAAAGAAGGACTAAAGCAGAAGAGCAATTCTTTTTTTTTTTTTAATTTCTGTCTTCTTCCACAGATATTTCCAATCCTTTTTCTTTGTTTCTTAGCATTTAAGAGCCTATTATTTAAATTTTTTAGAATTGAATTATGCAACAGAGTTTTTGGTGTAAATGGGATTGACATTAAAATAAGCAAACAAACAAAAACTCACCCCAAACCCTACCACAGTTGTTTCTGTAGGCAACTATTTACTTGTTTGCATTCTAGAAAAACCTTGAGTCTGGGAACTGCAATTATGCTCATATTGGTCTTGTTATTTTGACATACATTACTGGGTATTCACAATAGAAGTTTGAGAAAAAAGATTGGGTGACTGTGGGAAATGCAGAAAATTAGTGACCAAGCTTAGAAAGTTAATGCAAGTCTGCCTTTCAGTGCTGTTCTTAAGCAAACTGCTGAGGAGCATAACATTTTTATTTACAAAAAACCTGAACAACAATTAGCAAAAAAACAAGATATGGTGCTTTTAAGATGATAGGAGTGAAAGCCATGCAGCCAAGGGGAGAGCCATGTACTGACATTAAGGAATCCACTTTATCTCTGGAAAAACCATTGTACAAAACCAGGTAAACGAACACATCCTCCAAAGAGCGGGGTCAGCTCCAGACAGTTCAAACATCAGCCACGGAACAGCAGCAGAGTAAATGCAGAGGGACAGAGAGGGCCGTCCACCTGAACTCTCTAAATTGAAACCAAACAGACACTTTCCTATGGAGGCTTTCTGCAGTGTCTGTCTTTCTGTTCTTGGGAATCAAAAAGGCAAATTAAATTTCTATCCTTGAAGTTGAAACGTATGAGTTCCCCATTCAAATAGAGTAAAGGTTGATGGAATGATAGTAGACAGTCATTTGAAACAGTCCAGAGGAGATGTGCTTTAGGGGGAAAAGAAAGATATTGTTAAATTCATTAAGGACTGTTTTTATTAAGAAAAAAGTTGCCAGAGATCTCAGACGCTGAGGTCTGTAAACAATTGACCACTGCCAAGATCTGTGCAGGAGTGTGGTATGAAACTCTACTACAGAGATTGCACCTCAGTCTTCTCTTTTTTTTTAAAACTAAGGTATTTGAGATTACTGAGTTAAAACTGAAATTGTATTTATCTTGCAATATAAGTATGAGGAAGGGGTTTGCAGGAAAGGGTTTGAGACTTTGAAGAAGTTTCTTAGGCTATTGTTAATTGAGATTTGTTTTAAATGTGCTTTAGCAATGTGTAAGTAGGTAATAGTTTTCTCGCTCCAAACACCTTCATGTAGACTGCTGAAGAGCTGCTCATAGTACTAGGTTCTATAACACAAATGCAGTATTCAAAATGACACCTAGATGATGGTACAGTGCTCTTTTAATAAAACTTCTTCCCAATAAAATGTACAATGTAGTTTTGTTTAGTTGCAGCTTTTTTAGACTGGGGCTTTTTGTGAAGATCTCCAAAGATGCAGACTTAATGAGAAGACAGTTAATCTATTAGATGAAAATCTGCTTAATGAAGTCAGTGCTTGTCCTAATGTATTTTATTTTAATACTAATTTGCTTTTAATAACAGCAATTGTATAATTTTATTTAAATTATATTTAAATAGTATAATTTTATTTAAATTATCATTAATAGCCATGATAATAATAGCAAAAAGTAAGCTTGCAGACAGCTTAACTGAGATACTTTTAACTTCTTTCTCTGTAGGCAGAACTCGTGAAAGGGAATCTTCAGAGCGTTGGGCTCACGCTCCGCCTTGTGCAGTCCAAGGAGGAGGATGCAGGGCATGTTGTCATTGAGACTGTGACTCCAAACTCACCTGCTGCAGCTGCTGATCTGCAGAGAGGAGACAGACTTCTAGCCATTGGCAGTGAGTAACAAGTCAGCTTTTAACATAAGACTTGCAAACTGGAGGACATGTGTGTATGCAGTTCAGCTGGAGTGCCTTTCTCAACACTTGCAGTTATGCCTGGCACTCCTAATAAAAGCCAACATTTGTGTATTCATGGTCACTGAAGGTTTTCATTCACTTGACTCATTTTCTTGCATATTTATTTATTCCTTGCTAGATAAAATCCAAAATAAACTTGAATACACATTTGACAAGAACAAAACCAAACCTCAAACAAACAAATAAAACCCTCCAGAACAGCCAAAACATTCACACAACTGTGCTAGCAGGGAGTTTAATGTTCTACCTGAGAGGTTTTACAGACCAGAGCTTAACAACTACATGGAGTTCTTGTGATTAGGTATTACCTAAATCCCCACTGCAATACTCCAGTGATCTAAGAGGGTCTTCAGTTGCTTTGAACAGACAATAATGACTGATTTAGAACAAAGGAAGAGTAATTTTTACTTATTTGGGCTGTGTGCTCAATCGAGAGATTTTAGCTTGCATGCAATTTGTTGAATCTAACCATAGGCTGGAGATATGTCAGATGACTGGAAGTTCTGATGAGAAGGATGGTTCAGTTCACTCTTCAGCCCCCCTGAGAATGTAGCACCATGCCTATATTTTGCCAGCTTATTGGAACTATTTTCTTAACCTGCTTTGTTTTAATTACAACTGTATTTAAAGATACCCATCTTTTTGGAGTCCTTTGTTAAATGTCTGCTGCTGAAAAGTCCAAACTTACAGTAGGACAGTTAAGGTTAAAAATGTTAGCATATCAAATCAACATTAGTCCATAAGATTACAGTATTATTAGAAAACAACTGGAGTATTTGTTATTATCTTTTCCAACTCCTGAAGTAATTTATTTGTATGAATAAAATGAAAGAATCCATCTTTTACACTTCAGTTAAGCTCTGTCATAACTGGTTTCCCTTGTTAGTGAGCAACAATGTTTTTTGACTATTTTTAGTCATTTAGATTGTTATCATGATTAAAATTTAACCATTTTTATCTTTTTTTTAATAGGTGTTAAAATCACGTCAACTGTCCAAGTGTTGAAGCTTATTAGACAGGCTGGGGACAGAGTTTTAGTCTTTTATGAAAGGCCTGTTGGGTATAATCAGCATGGTTCAGCACTGCAGGATGGATTTGGACAATTGGAAGACACTGCTTTCTTGGCACAGCCAGAAGATGACCAAGCTAGTGTAGCAACTGATGTGGACAGCAGAGATTTTGATTCAGAATTTGAGGACTTAGCTTGTGAATCACCTGACCAAAAAGAAGATCTGCCAACAACTCTGAGTCCCAAGCGTTCAGTGGTAATACTGGCTGCTAAACCTCTTGGAACCATATCCCCCATCCTGAATCGGAAGCTGCACTTAGGAAGTCACCAGGCAACATCCAAAACGCAACAAAAGGATGCAGCTAAAGTGGCAACATCCAGAACGAGTGAGGGTTCAGATTCATCGCAGCAGTCGGGGAAACAGTCACAAGGGTCCATTACTAAGCCTCCTGTGCCACCTAGGCCACAAAGCAGGCCTAGTTTGCCTCCCAGTGAAAACCAAAATGTGTTAGATACTGCGAGTGTATGTTCTGATAAACCAGAGAGGCCACCTCCACCCACAAATAATGGAGAAAAAGTTACAGAGAAGGTAATTAAAAATAATGATCAATTAGAAGACCCAGCAGTATCAAAAGTAGTAACAGCACCAAAGCAAGATACACTGAAAGATGGACTTACAGAAAATGCACGTAGTTGCAAAGATAGTGATGATCATCGAACATGGGAATCACCAGAAATTCCTTATAAAATCCGGCAAGGCCGATGGCCAAGGACGAGAACATCCTCCTGTGTGTTTGAAGTAGAAGGATACCATAAGTACCTTAATGTTGCACTGTGGTGCAGAGACCCTTTCAAAGCAGGTGGTTTTATCTGCTTAGGGCATGCAAGCATAAAACTTGAAGAAATTGCTTTAGATTGTATAGCTACATCCTCAATGGAATTTGTTAGAACATTTAAACTGGCTGCTCCTACCCCTAAAGCAGCAGTCACTAGAACAGCACTGCGGAATTTGACAACCCATAAGGGTTTCAATGAAAAGTTTTGCTACGGTGATGTAACTTTGCAATTCAAATACTTAAAAGAAGGTGAAATGGATGATTCAGGCGTTGCTCTGGAGAAAGAGCGGGAATGTCACTTTGAAGAAGAAGCTCGCACACTTCAGAAAGAGGATCCTTTCTTGGGACAAGTTCTTACGGAGAACAAGCATAACTTTCAAGATACTCAGTTTCAGAATCCAACCTGGTGTGATTACTGCAAAAAGAAAGTGTGGACTAAAGCAGCGTCACAGTGCATGCTCTGTGCTTATGTTTGCCATAAAAAATGTCAAGAAAAATGTTTGACTGAGATGCCCTTTTGTGTAGGAGCTGAGAAGCGGTTCGATCGAACTGTGGGCGGCGGTAGAGCAGAGGGACAGGAGGCTCCCCCAGCCGCGTCCTCTCGCGTTGATTCGGAGTCCAAGTCTGTGAACAGAACCACAGGTCTGACCAGGCACATCATCAACACAAGCACCCGCCTGCTGAACCTTCGGCAAGTCCCCAAAGCTCGCCTGGCCGAGCAGGGAGCAGATGTGGTGGAGCCCTCGCCGAAGCACACCCCGAACACCTCTGACAACGAAAGCAGCGACACCGAGGTGAGCGGGCCCAGCAGCCCCTCGAAACGCGCGGCGGGCACCGGGATAAAGCTGGTCCGCAAGGAGGGCGGGCTGGACGACAGCGTCTTCATCGCCGTCAAGGAGATCGGCCGTGACCTCTACAGAAGTTTACCCACAGAGGAGCGTTTTCAGAAATTAGAGTTTATGTTGGATAAGCTGCAGAATGAGATAGACCAAGAGCTGGAAAATAACAACTCGCTCGTTAAAGAAGAAAAAGAGACGACTGACACAAGGAAAAAAGCCTTGATTTCTGCTGCGCTGGCCAAGTCGGGGGAGAGACTGCAGGCCCTCACGCTGCTGATGATCCACTACAGGGCAGGCATCGAGGATATAGAGTCCCTGGAGAACATGTTATCAGAGCGGCAGTCCAAAAGAGTGACTAAAGACTCCGAGGAATCCAGTATAGCAGAAGAGATGGATAGCGAAGATGTCAGTCTGACGGAGGCTCCAACACTGAACATCATATCGGAAGAACCGGTTGAGCCACCTCAATCAGGAGACTGATATTTACATATTTAGTCTTTGAAGGAATGGACTGAAAGAATGCTTTCCACTTAACTCCAAACACACACAAATTAAATTAAAACACTGCTGTAACGTATGTGTCCTGCTTCTCCACAGTTAATTGCTAAAAATGGTTCTTCTCCAGCTACAGCACCATCATTTTGTTAAACTGGCTGGTTAGAACTACATTTTGGGGTTTATATTGGAAATTTATTTTTAATAACTTATTTTTATTTTTTTCTAATTATGTAACCCTACCATTTCACATCAGTGTGTGTGGTTTCCTTAATGTATTACTTGCCCCCACTTCCCCTCCCCTTTTTTTTGGGTTTTTTAGCTATTGTTTTCAATGGGAAACTGGCAGGATTTTCAAAATGTTTAGTTTCCATTGTATGATGAAAACATTATAAGCTTGTTGCATGCCTAAGCTGATGACTGGCACAGAAGTCACTGAGGGGCCAGGCTTTAAGGTGTTGATCACAGTTTTATTGTGTCTTCTCGGTAGTTGTGTATTTTTTGCCAAACATATCGTGAAAGCAAAAAAAAAAAGGTCTTTCCTTTTTGTGTGTTACTAATACTGAAGTTAACATTGCATATCTTTTGTTTCCCATATTTTTGTTAATTACAAAAACTTTTCATAGTTTGTGATTAATATGGAATATAGTAATCCTTGCTAAAAAAAAATCCTCCTTAGGGCCTTGGGCTATTGTATCCTGATTGAATAATATTAGATATCAAACTACATGCTGGTATCTCGTAACAATTGGGAATATTTTTGAGATAAGAGGCTGGTTGTCTTCCAGAATAAAACCATATGTTTAAGTGTTCTACTATCTGATAACCTGGTAAAGGAAAAGTGTTCTTCATAAGAGTTGGAGGTTTCATTGCATTCTGTGAAAAAACATGGTTTAAATAATAGAAAAAAAAGTAATATTTTGCTGCAGACTATCATTTTGGAAAGCTTAAGGTACAAAATAATAGCTCAACATGTTCTCTAAACACTTTTGAGTAATCATATAGTGTGGTGAGTTGCATTCAGCTTCTCAGACAAAAGACACAGTCTGAGGAGAAGGATCACCTTTGTCAGCAAATGTCCTATAGTGTATATAACATGTTTTATTTGAGTCAGTCTGTGAGTCCAGTAGAGATGAGGAAGAAGTTCAGCCAGCTGCTTTTGAAAAGAACTGTCTGGTCTTGTGCTGTGTGTAAACTGTGGATCTTAGCATATCCTGGCTAAGGCCATTGTTCTTATTTATTTCCTGTAAACGTGTCTTTGTTTCATCTTCTGTGTGTAGAAATTTTGTATAAAATATCATCTTTATTTTAGGTACTGTGCTAGGTACTTGTATCATTATCACTGGTATTGCTGGTAGTAGAAAAAGATGCCTTTGTGGGAGTGGAGTTTAAGATGGTAATTAACTCCTTTGATTTTTGAGGTCATCTCTAATGTACCTCTCCTTTAGATTTGCTTCTCAGTTTATTCTGTGATGGGCAAAATTAAGAAGCAATGGTTTTCACCATGGAACAGCATACCTGTGCTTCTAAAAAAAAATGGTTACTTCCATTCATGCAACTACTTGCACTTTTTCGTGAGTTCTGGGCAGTTGATACTTAGTTGATGTATGGAAAACACTATCCATGCTAAAATAGGCATGTGACACACTTCTGAAATTAAGCTTCAGCAAATAATCGCACAAAATTAGCCTTCCTTATTGACTAAAAGTTATTTAACTATACTTGCTTGAGATGCATATTAAGAGTTCCCCACTCCATTTTCTCGGTGGCTTACCATTGGTGGTGATCTGCATTCAATCCCCATCAGTGTTTGCTCTTATGGACTACTCTAGAGGTTTTCAAATCTATCCAAGTGCTTCGTTTAAACCCTGGTGCACATGAAGGAGCTGTGAAAACAATGCAAATACTGATTTCAAACAAGCAGTCGTGGTTTTAAATTGACTCGTGTAACACAGTGGGTAAGAAAAGCTGGATATAGTTTTCCTATAGTGTTGCTGATGATGATGATTGTAAGAGGAAAATTAAACGTAGTGCAATATTTTTAAATATACCGAATGGGGAAAGGGCAAAATAGTTGTATTTTAGTGACAAGAAGGAAAACATAAATTTCTGTCTGGCATTAATTACAGTAAACAGTGAATCTCGAGGGGGAAATTGTAATTCTACATTCCTGATGTAATCTTTGCTTTATGCTTGACTGTAAATAGCTGAAAATAAAGAATACCACAGAAAACAAGAATATCTTGACTTAATGACATCTGAACGGGTGGCAGCTACACACATTTGCAGAAAACCTGCCTAATATGATTTTGTTGGCTATTATTTTATCATGAGAATAAGCTTTAATAAAATAGTTTTGCTAAATTATCAACTTCTTCGCATCGTGTCAGTATTTTTTAAACATTTCCATTGCAGTAGCTTATTTAAAGCCACAACTTAAAGGAAAGATCTTTGGGAGAAAACCACCTTTTGCATTAAGCTCAGACTGCTGATTCCTGGATTAATTTGGCTTCTGTGCGTTTTCTGTATTTGCATATGCAGTTATTTTTATTCTACACAGTTTAATAGTAGACAGATTGCTTTCAAAATGGTGATTTCAGTTGATTGTGTAGCTAGAGAATCTTAGAGAATGCTAAGGACATTTGTGGGTTTTTTTTAAGACCTCTGAGCACAAATAATAATTTAAGGCAGTACTGGTGATAGTGGCTACCACCAGAGTTATATCAGGGGAGAAGATTGTTTCCTCTGATAGCTCTGTCCTTCAGAAAATGTTAATGGATAATAAATAAACAAATCCTTACTTCTTCCTAGCTCATTTTTATCTCATCAGCTTTTCCTTGTAATTCCCTACCTGTATGCTGGGGCTTTTTTCTCTCTCAGTTTTGAAATAAAGCATTTGTGGAAGTTTACAAATACAGAGGAGGAATAAGTAATGAGAGAGAATGAACTAAGTGACTTTACCACGTGTTAACTGACACAGATCAAAATACACAAAATAGGAAAGAAGCCAAATTTTTCAAGGACAGAATGGAAATTTTTGGGTTTTTTCAGGGAGTAAAATTTCTTCCTGACTGACAGCAGGAAGTGTTTTGTTACTTATTACTCCAAGAATCCAAAACAACTGCTAAATTTCTGTTTGGGTGTGGGGAAAAGTGGCATAGAGTGTGTAAACACGGGTGTCTGTGGAAACAGGGGTGTCTGTTAATTGTCTGCCTTCTGGAGGAGCAAGAGCAGGGGAGTCACACTGAACTCTGTGGGTCTGCTCAGCAAATCGAGGTAAGGTGCTGCTCTCCAAGGCCCCAGCAGAAACCTGGCTCCATCTGCAGGAGAGGAATGTGATTCATTAATCCAGCCTTTGCTCTTCTCATAATCATGTTGCAGATTAATGCAAACTCCTCCTTCATTTTGATGTGCACAAAAACACAAAACAAAGCAATGAAGTCAGCCATTCTGTGCTTTTCAAAAAATATATGTGAGTTGCTATGTTTGAATTACTTTTATACTTGTGAATTTAAGCAATACATTGGTTAATCAGCTGGCAAAAAAAATTTACACGTCCTGTAATAATTTAGAATTCCAACATTGGTATGTTGTTTCAAATTTAATTGGATTAACAACTTGATGTTGACCGAAAGAGTTCAGTGAAATAAAATAACTTATCTCGGGGCAAAGTAACATCTGAGCCTAATGTACATAGTCATCAATCTGCACAATTATTACTTACTCTGTGGCTCAAGATATGACAGAATCTTGGTTTGTGCTGGACCAGTGTCTGTCTCCAAACACCTCTCAGCTTGGAAGGAAGGGTTTCCATCTGTTACATATATTCAAAAGAATGCAATTGAAAATACACCACTGCAAAGAATCTGTGAGTGGGTTTTTTTAAAATCACCACAGGACATACTGCTTGGCCTTTCACACCACTGAAGCCTCTTGGGATGCTTTCTCAGATCCTCACTCTGAGTAAAGGAGCACACAAAAGTTTCTCCTGGTACTGCAGATCTTGGTGTTACCCCTTTCCAGAAAGTTACATCTCAGACCAGTGGGCACATGACAGACTGATTTTGGAAGTATCATGATTACTTAAACAAGTTTCATGTATTTATAGCCAGGAGTGAAAATAGTTGTCCTGAGTTACCACTGAACAGCTCTGAGGAGTTTTTTTCCCACCACCTGAAATACTTGTTGGCTTTTCCCCCCTTGGTGAAACACGATGCATAAGGCAAATTATGAGGGGAATTCTTTCTTTTTTAATTTTTTTTCCACTTTATTACAATAGATCATGAACTTCTGTCAGATAACTTTATTTTAATGCGTTCTCAGTGGGTAATTATTGACAGAGCAACACTTGAAGTTTGATCCACTATAATTCTCATATTTTCTGACCATAGTATATACGCTTTACAAAACTATATGTAAACATAGTATCTATGCTGTAGTACAGAAAACATCTGCAATTACATGAAAGAAGGCACATAAAGATTTTAATTTTATAAGTGAAGTAATACACCACAGATGAGAAGGACATTGGGATTGGTTTAAAATGCTTTTTTCCCAAGTGTTTTTTCTCAATGCAGATAGGGACTGCCTAATACTTTACCTGTATTGGACTGTGTTCCCAAATGTTGAGATTTAGATTGGCAACAAACTGGTTATTTTTTCCTTTTTTTTTTTTTTTTTAAGCAAAGTTGATAATTTAACTTACTTTAAAAAAATAAATATATATTAAATTTCCAGATGTGTATGCAAATGCATGTAAGAGCTGTTTGTTTAAACTGCTTATGGCAGTCACTTTTAGTACCTGCTAAGACAAAATACTGTAACAATGCAGCTTTCCTTAACCAGTCACTTATGATGCAACAAAACCAAAGTTAAGATATGTTAAAAGAGTCAAAAGAAATATAAAAAGGGATCCTCATGCTGTTCTCACTCTCTTTAAGGGAAAGGAATAGTACATGCCCATACCTACTTGTTTACCTGGTGGTGTGTTTTGGGGGGGCTTCGTGTTTTCCCCAACACTTCATGAGTCGTTCAGGGAGAGCTCATTATTTAAGTTGGCAAGGAAATGGTGCCTTTTATTTATTTTTATATGTCCATTATTACAACCTGAAGCTGATGAAAAAAGCAACAGTGCTGTCCACACTGAATTCCAGCCTTCATCTCCTCTCAATGTACTTACAAGGGTACCACTTAAAAGGATTCAAATTAGATAAGTTTTCCTTCATTTTGCCTTTTTTTTAGATTTCCAGTCAGACTAGAAAGAAAGAAGACTCTTGACAATAACATATGACTTCAAATAAAGTATGAAATACTGTCAATGAGTTAACTTTAAAAACCAAATAGTTAAAATTCACGTTTATACAGATTTATACTACACATTTAATAAAAAATATAGTGTAATATTCAATAAAATTAAATACACAAAGATTAACACTATACAAATCCTCTATAAAAGCTTTCCCCCCCTTGTAAGGCGGTTAGCAGTCTGCTTGATAACCACGGGCAGTGAATAATATACCTTTGGTTTGTTTGACCATTTCACCATTAAATGTACAGTACAACTAAAACCTATTTCTGGATGAAATGTTTCACATGAACCACAGCATTTTGTACACCAGGATATGTTCTATGGCTTTTCTGTTATTCATCACTTTCATATTCTTCTTCTTCACCTATGGGGTAGGACTGGATGTTGTTCTGGGTGTACATTTTTGTTTTCACAGGACAGTTGTGATCCATGAGTATTGCCTGAAAGGAAACAAAGTGTGAGTATTAGCATTTCTACCTAGCAGCCAGCTGAGTGTGGTGATCCAGCACAGCCCTCGTGCTGCATGCACCGTGCAGGGATTCACCTCTTCTCCCTGGAAGTGGAACCCAAATTGATTCCAGTTGGACTAAATCGAGCCTGTAGGTCTGTGGGAGGTGGGATCTTGGCCCTAAAGACATCACCAGCAAATTTCTAACCTGTATTTCAGGTCATGACTTATTGAAATACATCTCCCTGCTCTCCAGTTACAGTAATTTACCCTGTGTTTAATCTCCATTAAAAGCTGGGTGAATGGTCAAAGGGAGCCCCACTGCCTCGAGTCAGATCCCCTTTCCTGCCTTTCTTCCTGGCCCCCCTTTCTGTGCAGGTCCAGAACCCCATGACTGGGCTCTGCTGGGAGTGGTGGTCCAAATATTTTGCCTTGTCACCCATGGCAAGCTAAAAGTGATTGTGACAGTGAGGGGCCAATCACAATGTCACATTCTTTGGGATGGCTTTTTCCTATGGGTTTTGGAGCAGTTTTGTAGCATATTTCATGCTGAAGGTGATTAAGTTTGAGTTTTAATTAATTATGCCACGAGCACAATGTTGGGACCCTCCCTTTGACTCTCTGAACTGGACAGAAATGGCCCATCAGTTCACTGCCATCAGCCACCCTGGGAACAGGAGTTACTTTGCACTTACAGGTACCTTAGAGCAAAGAGCAGCAGCTTTTTGGTGGTGGTGTTTTCTTTCTGTTCCTCAGCCTTAGTCAATGTAAAAAAATCAGAACAAACTAAACCTGCTCAGTCGGCAAAGGTCATGACAAGGGATTAACTGGACTCTCCAGGATTCTGCAGTCCAAATATTTGTAAAACAGAAGGTCTCTGGCCTCACTTATGCCACTACTTCAGCAAGGTTTAATTTTCCACCTTCTCTGCTCCTGCCCATAATGAAGTGTGAGCAGCACATCGAGCAGGTGCTGTCCTTACCTTGCAGAGATGTGGCACTGCTTAATAAAACCATGACCATGAAAATTACAGTTTCTTTTCACCTGAGTAAACAATTAACAACTACATTTTGGACCCAAGTCAGCCCTGTTCAGAAAGTCTGCTAAAGGCTGTTAGTCACACTGTCATTTTTTACTTAGTCCTCTTAGCCCCTAATTTTAGGGTTGTATCACAACACATTCGCCTGATCTGAGACTCATCCCTAAAATCCCACTGCAGGGCTGGGCAGGATACTGATTTGGCCAAGAATCACTCTGCTTGCACATCATACAGTGGCTGGGGAGCACTGACTGCCTTATAAAATAAAGGCATTGGCAACTTTATACTAAAAAAAAAGGGGAAGACCTCTGATAGAGGTTGAGTAAGAGAAGTCATTAATGGCAAGTGAACAATTTAGAGAAGAAGGAGGAGAAAAAAGTATGATGCAAACTATACAGGAGAGGACCAAGGGAAAAAGAATAGGTTGAGGCATGGGGAATAATTTGATCAATTGGTCAGTACAGTTCTGGCTCTTCAAGGAAAACAAAAATGCATTTTATACTGACTCCACCACAGCATATGCTGTTGCAGAGGAATGTCTGCTGGACCCTGATTATTGATAATCAAATTTGTGACTTTGTAACCTGTAACAAATAATGAGTTTGTCTTCATAGATCTTGGACATAAAAAGAAGGGGGGGTTCATTCCAAAGGTGATGCATGAGGGTGAAATACACTGTGCTGGTCCTATTTTGAGGAGGTAAGAGGCAAAGATGCGGAGATAAATTATCATTTGTTTCACAGAAAAAAAGAAAATAAAGAAGCCAAGTTATGCTTACCATTTTCTCTTCTTTGGCAGGTGGACTTCGAAGGAAAAAGCACAGGGGAGCGAAGAGGATATCCACAATCCCTATAATTGTCATGAGCCATGGGAATCCAATGGCCTTTGCAATGGCACCACCAGCAGAGGGACCTTGTATAGATAAAAACCCTTTTCTGGAGATGGCTCAGGCACAAAATTTGCAGCAGCCACTTCAAACAACAGTAATTTTATATACAAATCTCCTGCATTTCAAATTGATTTGAGGAATGTAAAGACATGTTTGCATTTATAAGACTGTCCTGGCTCCATACTCCACTCTCATTGAAGAAATTAGAGATGTTCCTAAGGGCACCTGACTCATGCACTCAAGGAGCAGGGGGTCAGTGGGGAGTTACCCCCCTCACAGACTGCTAAGGGCACAGCTGTGGTGTTAAATGTTCCAAGGACTCTTTCCCAGGCATGCCCTGTGTGTGTTCAGTGCCTGACAGCTCCGAGCCTCTCCCAGCTGATGAGCAGAGCGCGGCACGGGAGGGGAGCGGATGCCAAATGCGATTCCCTCTGCTTTATTTCTTCCAGGGAAAAAGAACCTGTGCTCACAAAACCTGCCAATGCCAGTGGGATTCCCAGCTGGCATTGCAGCAGATCCTTTCTCTAGCTGTGCTCTGCAGGCAGGAGAGGCCACTCACCTATGGCGAAGCCCATGCAGAAGGCCACGTCGGCAATCGCGTACACGCTGCCGTACACTGACACGTGGCGCAGGTCCACCAGGTAGCCCATGATGGGCATCATGGAGGAGTCCACCATTCCTGGGGGGGAGGGAGGAAAACACGTTTCAGGAAAATACTGCCTTTACTTTTCTCTTCTTTTAATGTCTTGGCGAACCAACCACGTGCTAAGAAGGGATGCAAAAGCAGCTAAAAGTTCTTAACTAAGCACAATGTCTGTCCAAAACCAGTCTGTATTATCTTTGTTGTTTATGGTCTTTGCTGTGTCTGAGGTCATGTCTGAACATGTATGCACACAAACATGTGACACCTGCCAGAGGACAGGAGAGATGTGAGCTTAGAGCACATCTATCACTTCCCGGCGACAGTCCCTGCAAAGGCTCCCACCTCACATTACCAGCCAAGTAGCTTTTATTTAGGGGAAAGCTATTTGGTATGAACTTACACTTAATCTGGGCCTAAAAGATTGCATTAGCCTCCAGTCAGCCAAAATTATTTATAGCAGCTTTATCGTGTCTTTTGAGCCACACCTTCATTGCTTGCAAGAAGCAGCACAGGCAGCTGACAGAACTGCTCAGGTACTGGGGAGTTGTAGTTGAGCCTCTAAGTTCTTTTCTAACTACACATCCCTGATGCATTAAGATGCCCTAGAACATTTTCTGATGAGCCAAGGACTGAAAACCAAGCCCCAGTGCCCACTCCAGCCTGCTCATGGGCTTGGGAATTCCTATTCTATATACACAATTTTAAGCCTTTTTTTCCTGTGAAATGTCTATATAATTCTTTTCCACAACAAAGAAGACTGTGGGTTTGGGGCAGTGTATGGCTTCATTTCTGAAGAAGGAGTTTACATTCTTGGACAGTTTAAAAGATCTGTTTAGGTCAGTGGAGCCATCCTGGACAGACTCAGCAATCCAGCTTGTCTAAAGCAGCCTGGTTCGAACTCCCTAAGCACTGTCCTTTAATCCTTCTTGCTCTCCTTACCACTTTGGGCCACAGCTCAGACTTCACCACTATCACATCAGAGTGGCAACAAAACTAATTGTAGCTTCACATTAAATCATTTTTATATGAACAACAGACTGTAAGAGGTAATTGTAAATTTTCTTACCAATGGCAAATCCAACTCCAAAGGTTGGTGCTATGAGCCCATAAATGTTTTTAGCAAATGGTACCTGTAAGGGAAATTTCAGGCAGATAGTTATGTCACACTGCACAAGCTAATAAGGTTAGTTTCTTTTTCTAAGATAAATTCTCCAAGTAGTTAAGGTGCAGTTTGTAGAGATGTGAGAGTTTGACCCTCGTTCTGAGTTGTCATTTCAGGTGACTGTGCCATTAAACCACTGACACACTTCCTATTATCAGCAAGAACAGAGTGACAGCTCAGAAAAGAATCATCCTCCTTTCAGAGCCACTTTTCTTAAAATAACTGAAGCACTGAAATTTGAAAGCACTCAAAGATCTATTAACCACACATTGCATAATACCATGTCACAAAGCAGAAACTTCAGCAAAATCAGCCAAGTCTCAGAGGAAAAGCACACATTTGAAGATGAGCACACAAACATCCGCATGGTTTGAAAGATCACCATCTTCTACTTACACATAAAATACTTATTCCCACGATTAGCATCCCCAGCAGAGCACAGAGCCACCTAGCAAAGAAGAAACATCACTCAGAGATGGGTAATAATGAGATCCTAGGGCGGATCCTCAATGTCTCAAAGTCATGTCTGAAGTGCTGACTTCAACAACAAAAGTAGCAACGTGTTCAAAAAAGCAATTTTGCTACAACAGAACGAAGTTCAATAATTTTCACTATCAATAAACTGCCCTGGGAAACACTGGGAATGGTACATGAGGAGACTGGAAGATGATTAGTATTTTTAAATGAAGCATACCTTCCAATTTTGTGCGCAAGTATCCCGAAAAGATTAGTCCCAATGAGATAAGAGACACTAGCTGGGAGAAAAGCAACACCTGAAAAATATGAATGAGATGTTTTATCAGCAAGGACTTTAGTGAAGTGTTAGAAGAAACTAATAAATCCCAGACACTGTAATTTTGATCTGAGTGCATCTAACAGAGCCTTTGTGCACAGCCCCAGGAATCAAATATCCGGTTTGTCTCATGAAATCTAAGGACATCATCTGTGAAATGCAGGGCTGATGGGATGCCTTTGAAAAGAGTTTTTCAGCATCAGCTACAAGAGCTGCTATGGGAGAGGGGACGGAACAACAAAGAGCAAAAAAGTTTCTATCAAACTGCAATAACCTTTGGGATGGGTCAAGGAGAGCAACTCACCCACATGCCCAGCATGTGCAGCCAGCCCAGAACGGCCAGGAGAGGGTGAATCCCCTGCAGGAGGGGACAGCAGAGCTGCTGCTGTGACCCTGCAAGGGACAGTCACCCTCCAAGCCTGTGAGTGCCATCACACCTCCTGTTCAGGCAGGTTTGTGGTGCCATGATATGGTCCTTGGCAGAGCAGAGACTGAAGTCAAGCATGTATCAATAATGTAAGGGTGAAACACCTTAAAATATTTGTTTTGAAACTATTTAGCTGACATATTTTTAATTTTTTAAAGAATTGGTTGTTGGTTTAAATTTGAAAAATAAAAAAATTACGTATAATGACTTGCAATGAGGGCACCTGAATAAATTCCTTCTGACCCTGATGGGAGGGTACCCAGCCTCTCTCACCCCCCACATCCACCCGCTTGGAAAAGCAGACTGTTGGGACCAGCAATTTTTTTCTAGCCCGGAGGTTTTCCCAGCAGTGGCCATATCTGGAGTAGATTTTGGTTGCACAGCGACCAGAGACATCTCTGGTTTAAAAGCCAGGTACAGTCTGCACTGCAGGATTCCTGCTCTCCCTACACTAAGTCAGAGAGGAAATGGCAAAGGCAGAAATGCCAGTGGAGATCATGGAGTGCCACTGCCTCGGGAGCAGCAGGGAGGATGAGGCAGGTGTGGGTGAGAGCAGGGACTGCCCTTGAGGAGGAGGATTCTTATGAAAAATACCCAGAGGCAGAGGGACAGGGTGGCTGTGCCTGATGCCAGATCCCTGTGCAGTGGTGTTGAACGGGTTGTGTGTCCAGCAAGGGATAACACACAGTATTCTGTTCCCGTTCAACTCTGCATCTTAAGAAAAACCAAACTGGGACACCTGACAGAACTAGGGAAGTCTGACAAATCAGTGCATGCTGTGACAAGCCTTCGTTTGGTCCCCCTTAAATCAGGTAATTCAGATTTAGAAAGCAGCCACGACATAGCAGTACACAGTCCAACCATTTCCTTCAAGTGTATATGCTCCTCATCTTTCACCAAGGCAACGTGGATTTTCTCATTTCCTGCCTATCCATCTTCCTTCCTATCTCTCTGATACTCATAAGAAAAAAATCAAGAGGTAATTTTTAGCACAGCAATATCCTGTGATTAAAATCCTTGTGGGTTACAGTGGTGGTGCTGGGGAAACATTTCATTTTCACCTGTATAACCACAGCTACTTTAGTACTGCCTGGAGCTATCTGGTTATACCAAATGGTCACACAGAGCAGACCTGGACAGCTGTAAAAGAGAAGCAGAACTGAAAAGGCTTTTTAAATAAGACTTGCAGGTTGGTATGTAAGCTGTGGTATATTGAAGCAGAACCAGGATTTCTAAATAAGCTTTATGCACAGTAACATCAGTTGGTCAAATCAAGGTTCTTTATACCTTCTTCAGATCCTGCTTCAAACAGCTGGATCTCCAATTGCATAAGATAACCATTTGCTTAAAACCCTGCAGTTCAAGATATAATTTAAGAGGCTTAAAAACTTTAATTAATGCTGTGAAATCAGCACAAAGTGTAATGGAGTCAATTACTTGTATCGTTAAGGGGTAAAATTAGTCTTAATTTAAAATGGATATTTTCCTTCCAGGAACCTCTGTTCAACTAAGAGATTTGTAAATCTCATTTCTATTGCACCAGTAATATGAAACTCTGGTGAGGAAGGTAGATAAGTAATATTTATTTTTCCTTTGTGAGGTTCAAAATACCTAAGTTTGCATATTCATTTTGCTGTAGTGCAGGCTGGAAGTCATTACCATGTTCCACAGTACAGCAGCACATAAAAACTGCACCTATGGCCACTCTAGATCTGAATTGCATTAATTAGAACTAAGGTTTGTGCTTTCTATATGGTGCAGGGACACTTGCATTAACATAGAGTGGGGGTATCAGATCTTGGCTGAACATCATTTAAATAAAGACTTTTTCTTTTTCTTTCAAAAGCCATATACTGATATGAATACCCTCATGAAACATCACAGCACAGAAGACATCATTACATTTATCAAATTGGTATTGGGCATCCCCCCATTAAGAATATTCATATCAACCTCTCACACAGTTTGACACTGGAATTTTGTCTATTCTCTGGTGGGTTTTTCCCCTTCACCTCAAAGAGAGGGTAACTGCCCCAGCTTTAGCCTCCAGTCTGACCTGATCCATGTGGCACATTCCCTGTTTGCCTGTGGAACTGCTTTCCCGAGATTGGGTTATACAGGTTATAAGGAGGTCCAAGTTGGGGCTCTCCCACTGCTTCCTGCTGAAAGTAACCCCTGGAAGGACACCAAATCTGTCAAATTCAAGGGAAAGTGTTCCTTGTGGCCACATTTTAAGCAAGGCCATCCTTCCTCCCCATGTTACAGCAGCAGCTGGGAGGTGTGTGCTGGCACAAAGGTGCTTTTCACCCAGCAGCTGCACCTGCTGCAGATTTCTGTGGCTGCCTCTCCTGGCAGTTCAAACTGGGGACTCAGGATGGGGTCCCTCTAGGAAAAAACAAACAAACAAATTGTTTTGCCCTGAGAGACTGGCTCTGCAGCTCAACAGGCATCTTGCAGCTGCCCCTGCCAACACTCACTGCCAGATGTGCTGCTGGGGTTCCCAACACAGCTGGATCAACCACAGTGCCGTGGCTGCCTGCAGCTATTTCTCCTTCAGGTGTAGTGCTGCCCCTCATGGAGCCTCTATTGCAGCAACATCAATCTATATAGCAAATACTTTCTATTTTTCTTACAGCCCAATGTTTGTAATTGTGCAGGTATAACACCGAAAATTTAAAGACTGTAAAAAAAACCTACCCCCCTGAAGCATATAAGCATTAACAGGACCAGAACTAACACAATCATTAGACTAAAGAGAGAGATGCAAATAATGTCCTGTACTTTACCAAGCTGCCATTTTTTTGAGCACATGGTCTCCATCATCCAGATGGGTAAAGCTGGTTCAAGCATAGCAATAGCCATGTTGGCAAAGCAGATTGATCCTTAGAGAAAGAAAGGGAGGGGAAAAATAGAAGTAAGTGTTTCTTTTGACTATGAACAAAAGGCCATGCAAAGAATTGATGCTTTTACATAAAACATTACATTTTTTATAGTCCTATTTGTCAAGTATCAGATGTTGATTAACGTTAAGTAGAACACAATGTGAAATCACTGAAGACTAACTTTTTATATATTTCTATTCTCCTAGAAATTCTACAATAAAGGTTAAGCTATTTCATAATGTGAAAGTTTGCAGTGAGCTTGATGACATTTAGAAAGTTCATGAGGTCTGACTGTTGCACAAATGATTAGCTAAAACTACAATCTTCTGGTCTTTACCTAGTCCCCTGGGGCAATACTGGAGCCCTGTTGTGTAAGAAGCACAGGCTCTGACCCTATGCCTCTGTCATCTGAGAGATGATGCCTCCATCACATGATGAGATGTGGAGGTCTTGATCCTGAAAATACCAAGAGACAATCCCAGAGATGTCTGTCCCCTAGAAATGGGAATTTTCCCTCAAGATCCCATAGCTGGCAGCCAGTAAGCCCATGCAGCAGAGCATGGCTTTGCCTGAGCTTGCCCAGCCCTATGAATTTCAAGTGCTTACAGATGTCTTTTGAATTTCTGGACCTTTAGTAACCCAGACACAAAGGATACCAAGTGGTGGCAGTGCTGACTCAGTCCTGCCTGCCAGCTCAGCTGTGCCCCACACCACAGCCTGCAGTGCAGGCTCCAGGGCTCCTGCCCTGTCCATCTGTCCTCAGCGCTGCACTTCAGCTTCAGCAACCCCCACAGTAGTTCTCTGGATTCAAGATGCCTTTCATGCTTCCTCAGAAGACCCTGAGGCAGTCAAAGCTTAATGCAGGGCAAGGGGACATGTCCCCTCTGCTAATCCCTCACAACACAGTTTTTAGAAGTCACTGTTAGAAGTGACAACCTCAAACTTGTGTTCCCGGTTTTTTTCTCTCTAATATTGTAGACTCTCACTGTCATTTACCATCTATATTTTGCCTTTTTTTTTAAATTATTATTTTTAAAAAATAAAAAAAGAAAAAACAACACACCACAATTTTTCTGAATTCAGAGAAACATTATTTCTCTGGGAACAAGTTCCTCATCACAAGGTTCAAAACCAAATGAGCACTGATGTCATTCTTTGCTCAAACCTGTCAGAATATATTAGACTGTGTATCCACAATTCCTAAAATGAACTTGCTGGCTAGCTGGCTCACTCCCTTCCCGGGGCAAGGAGCAACAGTTCAGCACTGCTTTGCCCTAAAGACAAGAGCCAACCTTTCCACTCGGGCTCAAGCTCCCACTGTTGTCTGTGAGGAGCCCCAGTTAAACACCGTGGGGCTGCCCTCTTCCAAGGCAAAATCAGCCATGCTCAAGAAGCTCCCTTGATGCTGGAAAAACATTTCAGACTGCACAGAGTGCAGCCAGAGGAAGCAGCACCATTCTGACAGAGATGACTTGGATAGCAAAGGTCTCATTCCACTCTTAACAAACCACACAGAAATGAGGAACAGGTGTGCTTGCACACCTTTGTGGCATCTATTTCTCCTTAGGTCAGGAAGCATCACCAGAGCTTGGTACTCAGGCATATGGTGATAAAGGTACTTCAGGTCCATAGAATGTACCCCAAAAAAAAGAGAGTGCCTGAGCTGCATCACCTCTGCCACGAGGTCACCTTGTGCTGAGGAGTAATACTGTGCTATAGATAAACCAAACTGGTCAGAAAGTGCTCCTATGTTAAGAATACAAACAATTATGACTCAAGTGTATGACACACGCTCGTGACCTTGAGTCTGAATTTATACCATGAAATTAGTGGACCTAAATCAAGATTGGAAGGAACACTGAAACTGTTAACCCGTTTGCAGCATGCCTGACACAGCCCTGGTTTTTACTGGTGGTCAACTCATCAGCCCACTGGCGATGCAGTCAGTTTTTTAATGAGGTAGTGAGCTGCCTGAAAAGCCATTCAAAACCCCTAATCTCCATGAGCAGTGCAAACCCAGCAGGACTCTTAACCTTCTCCTCTCTAATCTGTGTCTGTACACTGAGCACTGCACACAGTATGGGACACCCACAGTCCCAGCACCCTCGTGGTTTAGATACAGAGAATGTGACACAGGGCTTGACTGATCACCCCAGGGTGTCACAGCACGGAGCTGCCATCCCAATCAAACACTTACCCACCCTTCCCTGTCAGCATCAGGATCAGAAATTCCCACCCTAGCAAGCAAAGCAAAAATATGCCTGTCCAACCCCTTGGGATGAGGGAGAGCAAACAAAATTTTCAGACCCTTTTTAGTAAATAAAGGAGTGATTTCAGAATTGAAGCAATTAACATTTAAGCAGTGGATTCCCAGTGCATCAAGAAAACTGCATTTGGACTGTTGTGCATTCATAAGCCAGATAAGCTGAAGTTATAGTTGGTATTCAGCTTTCAGCTCTGACAAAAACATGTGTTAAAATTTGGAACAAAGTCCCTCCACGCTCTTAGCAGACACAGGACATAGTCAAGACAGTGGGATCCGTGGCAACTTTTCTCTTCCTTGGCCAAGATTAAGCTTGGCAGGAGTAGCTAAATCTTAGTCAAGCAAAGTACCCCTTAAAAACCTGTCCCCTTGTCATATTTTGTGGTGTAAACCAAATTCTACCACAGAATAAACCTTGGCACAGACTGGATATAACATAAGCATTTGGCAAACCCTGTTAGATGAATCTCACCTTGCAACCCCTGCTTTAACCACTGTAAGAGACAAATTACTGAATCAGACAAACACCACATCTGATCTCTTGAAACAAGCACTGTCTGTGCTATTTTTTTTCCCCTCAAATACATTTATTCCATGGAAAGGCCTTTTAATGCTCTGAGAACTTCTCAAACAGAAGTGTTTGTATAACTTCAGTTGCAGCTCGACCAAGGATCACGGAGTCAAGGTTATGATCATGCCCTAAGATCACCAAGAGAGAACCCAAGCAATGCCTGGAAGAATTGCTTTGTTGGACAAGCAAGTTAGAACTAAGAAACAAAACCATGAAAATAACTGCCTATTTCCAGGTGTTTTGTCAACATTACAAAGAGCCAGAATCAATTACAGACTTCAGAATAAACATTCAACAAAATGCAATGCAAAATGGCAAACATCTCTCGAGACAGAAAGATTCATTAGACAAACGATACATGTAATACAAAATGCCATTCACCATTCAACCCAGACCTTTTCTGAAATACAATCCACGCTCAAGAGACCAAAATCACTCCCTCTTCAAACAGAAACAAAGTTCAGTTATTCCCTGTGCCTGCCTGTGGTGTGCTGGCAATCCCTCCCTCTGAAACCCTGGCCCTCCTCACTTGCCTCCCTGGCCATACCTCATTGCCTCAGCAAGCACCTCCAAGTCATCAGTGTCCCCTCTGCTGGGAAGACACATTTCAAACTTTCTGCCTGTTGTGTTTCTACTGGTGTACTCATCCTGTAGGATGAGGTACCAACAGGCACTTTCAGCTTCACGTAAAGGAAATCAGCAAATGCCAATACTGTCAAAGCAGCTCAGCCCAAGGCATGCCAGGAAGCCAGGAATGACACCAATGGTTGGTTTAAAGGAAAAAAACAAAAGGGATCCAGTACCTGCTGCAATAATGATATAGGGGTCCTTCAGAAGTGTCAGTAGCGGTGTCCCCTTCTGACTCTGCCAACAAAAGCTTGGGATTAGGAAAGGCAAAGTGTCACCCACTGCCTCCAGTGTTTTACCTGAATACTCACCTCTGCCTGTGTTCTGGATGGCTGCAGAACAAGCAACTGAACAGCTGCAAAGAGAAATCAATAGTGTAACATTCCTCCAAGAAGGGGGGTGGATGGGGATACCGACTCTCCGTATCTACTGACCTCCATCTAACAGAGCCAGCGCTGCCAGAACCAGGAAAGGAGAACTCTTCCCCACAAACTCATACATGACACTCCCAAAGGGTGGCCCCACTGCCAGGAAGAAAGAAAGGACACACTTGTGAAGCCACACCTTTGGCTCTGAACAAACATCCCCTGCAAGCATTTGGGCATCCTGCTATTGGCACACAGAGACCAAAAAGCTCAGTTTAAAAATCTCCACAAAGCTCACTGATGATGACAATACCATATTCTTCACTCCCCAAAATGCTCCTCTGAGTGAACAAAACCCAAGCACCTCAGAGATTACTGCTGGACACGTGCCTCTCCACAATGAATGTGCTGCTGTGGGAAAAGCTCTTCTTAACACGCCCTGCCAGTCTAACCTGGAGACTACACGACAGCATCACACTCAGCAGGAGTCCTGCTGCTGTCAGAGCAGCACTTGCTTTGCCATGGCTGGGACACGTGTGCTTTCACTTGCCAGCAGAGCCTCCAACTCACTGACCTAACACTCCCATGGCAAGGCCTCCCAGTGCAATTCCCATTGCGTTGCCTCTCTCCTCATCATCCGTATACACAGTGGCCAGCAAACCCATCCCTAAATCAAAGGGAAAAAAAGAAAAGAAAAGAAAAAAAGCACAACACAAAATTAGACATCTGTGTTCCACAGTTTATGTTCATCATTTGCCACACCCACTAAACATTACACAGAAATGACAGAAAGTATCTTTGTGTGTACTACACATATATGTATATACACACATATATAAATATATAAATATGTATAGTTCCTCCCCACAGAATTAACTTTGAAGCAAAAAGGGGTTTGGGAATGCATGTGGTCTCCAAGACCATGTTCCATTGTGCAGTATCAGTCAGCTAATTTAATAATGCCCTTATTTGCTAGATTCTTTGTCCCTGTCTTTGTCACAGAGCTTTTAGATTATTTTCAACTAGCAGGAACAAAGCTTCTGACAAGTATTCACGATCATTTATTTATGCTCTGGGTGCATGGCACAAAGGTCTGGTGACCACTCAGCTGAAATTGTGGTCAGTGCTACCTATACTCTGGGCATGAGGTATTAGGCAGAGCTGATTACTTTGTACATGAGTATTTCAGGTTCAGCATCCAAAATTAAAGGATTCTTTTGACCTTTATCTTCACATGCCTCATTTCTGCATTTGATTATGAACCTTCATTTCACAAAAGGAAACACGAAGCCTAATTCATTTGTGTTTTTGTGAAGCACTCAGACACTAGAGATGTAAAAGCTGCAGGAGAGTCCTCATAGAAATTAATAATTATGTTTTCAAATCAAGATTTTTGTAGGGCTCAGTAAATAAGGTTGACAGCTATGCAGAAAAAGAAAACAAAACACTGCATGGTTGATCATTAAGTGAATACCATCCATCATGTGCATCAAAAGAGCAGAGGTCCTGTGTGGATTAGTATGCTTGCTGAAAACTGTGGGTGACATCATCAAGCCCTTTGAAGGAACAGCTGGAGAGCTAGTTGGAGAACTGTGCCAGAATTCTCAATGAGCGTGAGATGTGGGGAAATATTCTGGAAAACAAAACTAAGGGGCAATACAAAGAAGATCACACAAAATTGTACACATAGGTAGGAATGATTACACTCCAAATGCAGGGGAGCAAATGACTGATCGGCAGCAACAGTACCCAAAACTCCCTTTGCCTGTGAGATACATGAAGTGACCCCCTGTAAGGAGTCAGATCTTCCTCCCAGTGCTGGGTCTGACTCTGGTGCAGCACAGGAAGAAAGGTGTGGGGGTGCCCTTAAGACTGTCCAGAGACTGACAACAAGAGTGAGCAAGAAAAATATCTGTGAGGGACAACTTCAGGACTTTCAATTTAAAACCAGAGAGGAGAATGCTGATGTGAGATGTGATAACAGCCTGGCAATATGAAGGAGAACCAAAAAGATAAAGAAAAGAAACTGTTCTTCATGTTCTCTGAAGTACGAGAAGCAGAAACACGTTCACATGACAGTAAGGAGCCTTTAGATGAGACATCAAAAAAAACCCCAACTTCCTGACCATAAAGGTACTTAAGCACAAAGCTGGATGCTGAGGGCATTACTGGAGGCTTCTGAGATCGTGCCTGTCAAGTGTGCATGAAGAATGACAGATGCTAAGCTGATGCTGCCTTCAGGAAGGGGTGGACTAGATAGTCTTTTGGCCTTTTATGCTCTATTTTGTAGGTTGTCTGAGAAAAAAAGTCATGTACTCATGTAAGAGCCCTACCTCAAGGTGCACACTTGCACAAGGACTGAGTTAAAGCTGAACAACAATTTTGATTCTGGCATGGCTTCCCTTTGGAAAGTTCAACTTGTAACCTTAACTGATGTCAGAGAAAAGATGGATTCTCTTGTCTCTACCCCTCCTGCTTGTCTTTGCCTTCTCCATCCCTGGGTCCTCATACCAGCCCCTGCCTCCTCCCTCAGCCACATCCCCACTCTTCCCACTACTCATCCAGGTTTAAATCTCTCTGCTGAACCAGTGCTTGTTGTGCAGCTTCAAACCCATCTTTAGCATGAGGTGCCCCTTGTTCCCAGGTGGAATGCTCAGTCTGGAGTGCTCCATCCCCCAGCTGCCCCAGACAGCACTGCCCAGATCTGGGCTGGAGCAAAATCCCTGCCAAGGGAACCCAGGAGGAATCCAGCCCCCAAATTCTTGTTGGGCTTCTATGGAGTGTTTGTGAACCCTGGTTATTGGCCAGTGTGAGTTGGAAAGGGGGATTTTCCTGAGTAAGACATAAGGCACCTTGACTCAACATTACAATTCACCTCCCTTCCCAAGCCACATTTCTATTTCTTCTGCCATCACAGGGAATTTTTCCAAGACTGAAATATTCAACATGAAGAAAACATATTTTCTCCAGTCTCAATCTCAAAAAGGGTTAAGTAACTTGGGCTGAAAACCTGTACTGCATTTCACCTATTCCTTTAAAAATAAAAGCTTGTATTACAGGTAAACTGAGTCCAAACTGGCAACCAGCATGGTAAGGCCTTGAAAACAACATTGTATAACAGAAATTTCAGTAACAGACAGAGCTGCTATTCCAACTGCAATAAGTACCAATGTAAGTTCCCAATGACCTTTAAAATGGCTAAAAATGAATTTAAAATGTTGAAGACACAGGTGCAGAAATCCCAGGGAGAGTGCAGTTCATTTAGTGCTCTACCTTACTGCAACCCAAATACCACGGAAAGCTGAAAAGACATTTGCTTTTGAGCTACTTTATATGACAGGAACAGAAAATAACCAGGAAATTGGTTTAATTAAATATTTTTGTATTAATTATTGAAAGTGCAGACAAAATACAATTCAGAAAATGACTGAATGATCTGCGTTTCACTCTATCAACTCTCCTCTTACCTGCCACTGAAGAACAGGAGGAACCCACTCCTTGAAGGGACCTGGCAATAAACAGCAATGCATAGCTTCCAGAGAAGGCAAACACTACAGGAAAAAACAGAGGGACATTTTTTAAATTAGGTTAACTCTAACTAGGTTAAAAAGTTAGATTTCTCCAAACTATCACAAAAACTTCCTACAATTTAGTCAAGTGTTTACAGTGACTTGTGCCACTTTCAATGCTAACTGCATTATTTTCTCTTATTGCATTTTGATGTGTCAGTGTTGAATTGCTCTCAGGTGTCTGAGCCTCCAGGTAACACAGAATGCAAGAGCCTGAGCAGTTTTAACTAATTACTTGGGATTTGATTACATCTGCTCTGATTCAGCTGCACACGGAAGGAGTAATAATGCTTTCCTTTCCAGCCTTGCCTCTCTGCTGCTTCATTTCAGGCTGCCCAGTCTGGAGCTCCAGGCATTCAGGGAGGCAGGATGTCACACACACACCTGGATGTGCTGCTGGTTCCTCCAGTGAGTGGGTGGGGAGAGGTTCTCCCCTGGTGTTGCCAGCCCCACACCAGATGTGTGCAGCACAGCTGGCTGGAGGGGCAGGGAAGCCAGATCCACCCGTTCAAGGGCTGCACCAAGTTTCTGGTGCTCCCAGCATCAGGCAGTCACAGAAACTGCACCAGAGGAAGGGCCACTCTGTCTCTGCATAAGAGATTTAACCCTGGGCTCCACTCCCAGCCACTATCTGCCTTCTGGGAAAGAGCCCCTGGCTGTTGCACCCATCAGCCTGGCTAAATTCCCTATCCAGGAGGAAGTAAGAGTGTCCCAGAAACCCAGTCACATCTCTGCTTGTGGAGCCCATGCCATGGTCAGTGTCATTAAATCTCAGGGAGTTTTGAAAGCTTTTTTTCACCTTCCACCTGTTGGTCACCTAAGGCCAGACAGGTTGTAGCTGCAGGAAGTTGTTATGCACCAACTAAACAAGAGATCCACGTGCACTTTCCTCACCTACCCACTGGGATCATGACTCTTGGGCTTTTCACCAGGTCTTACAAAAATTCCTACTAGGTGGACAGAGAAAAATCAAGGAAAGTGAAGGAAGAAAGGATGTCAGCAGATCAGCAGTTCTCTTTTTTGCCATGAATTAGGCTCACTATTCTTGTCTACATCCCAACCAAAATGTATCTAACAGTGCAGAGTTGTCAGTAACTCTAGGAGCAGGTCATCTTCTCTAGCACTTCAGTCCCCTTGATGATACAGTTTTAAGATCATAGAATAATAGAATCACAGAATCACAGAATGGTTAGGCTTGGAAGGGATCTTAAAAGTCATCTCCTTCCACCCTCCTGCCATGGGCAGGGACACCTTCCACTAGACCAGGTTGATCAGAGACCCATCCATCCAGGCCTTGAACACTTCCAGGGATGGGAAATCCACATCTTCTCTGGGCAACCTGTCATTATTCCTTCTCTTATGTACACTGGACATGGAAAATTGTTTGTTCCCTTCCTTTTTTGTCAGAGACTCTAATACATTTTATATCTGCCTTCCGAGGCAAAACTGATTCTTTCATTGTTCCTCACAGGCTTCTAATGATCCTTGATGTTCTCTGTACTCTTTCTGTTTGGGCCACAGCTTTAAATGCAGGCCAAAGCCACACATAAAACAGCAGCTGAAGCCTTATCAATGCCATTAGAGCAGCCAAATTATCTCAGCTGACTGGCAGGCTGTGCTCCTGTTTGCACACCCCACAGTGATGTTTAGCAACGCTGTGATACTGTTGACTCACATTCTCATGAGCCACTGCAGCCTCACAGTCTTTCTGATAAGCCCCCACAACATCTAGTTGTTAAGGATCTTGCAAGGCAGCCCTTCCATGGCTGACAGCCCTTCCATGGCTGTCTGTTAAAGCTCTCTGAGCACCGTTCCAGGTTAGGAGAACCTGAAAGGTTCAGCTAAGGAGGAGACCCACCGAGGTGGGATGGAAGGTCATGATTCCTTAGAGCATGTTCATAAGGCTGTACTTGTTTAATCTTATCCACATGGAGCAGACATCCTGACATTTTCCCTGGAAATCAGTCCCTGTACATCAACAATAAGAATTCCTAGTGATAATTATTATGGATATTCATCTCGAGGTTGTGTCTGGGCCAGACCAAATAGGATGTGGACACTTACTGATTGTCGACACAAACATGATGCAGAAGCCAGCAAACAGTGGGATCTGGTAGCCTATTCTGGAAAACAAAACGAACATTTCACATTTCTGAGGTTTTGAGTTAGGCTTACTCACATGAGTTCACACACACCAAAAACCCAACTTGTAGTTCCTTGGTAGGCTTTGAACTGTTTGTTGTGGACCACATGATCATATTTGTCCATGTTACAAATGCCTTTTCATCTGGCACAGCAGACTTTGTATCTGAAATCCCTGGAAGAAATACTTCTCATTAGGATCTGATTGCCCTGTTCTTGTTCTGCCTTAAATTGTTCCCAACAAAGCCCCTCTGGGCCTTCATGAGGTTGCCAAAGATATGCCAAAGGAAGATTTGTCTGAGCATGCTGGACTTTGAAGTATCCCAGTCGTGTTTCAGTGCACATCTGTTTGCATCCTCATGAGACAATGACCATAATGAGACACAGCCAAGCCAATGGCTTTTTTACTGGAAGAATTTGTCATCAGCTTTTCTGGGACTCCTGCCTCAGCCAGGAGAACTGGAAGAGTCCCAAAGAGCCTGAGAATTTTTTTTTTTTTTTTTTTTCTTTTCATGGGTTTAGGAGCAAAAATGGAACTGATCAAAGCTTTTTTCATCAACCCACTTCTTCATTAGGACTCTAAACAGCCTGTAGGAATGCCTGGTTGCTCTAAGTATTTTCAAGTTTTCAGGAAATAAAGAATTTTCTGGCTGGAAAGCAAACACATTTTTTGAGTAGCTAAAACTGAAATTTCAACAAAAAAAATCACAATATATTATTTTCCACACCATTAAAAATCTACCCTAGAGTCAAAACCCAGTTAGCTCTGAAGACAGTCTGTGTATTCCATTAAGCACACTTTCCTCATGGCTTCTTTTTTGTAGGATTGTGGATCTCAAATGCATTTGATAAGACATTATTTAACGGCCAAATTCTTCAACAATGGATGATGCTTTTCAGAGGAGTACTTTCAAAGGATATCAACTTTCAATGATTTGACAGTATTGGGCATTTTTACTGGCAGTATTGGCTGAAGTGGGTCAATCAAATAATGGAGGAATCTATAATGACCCTTTTAGTAATAGCAGTCATGACACAGGCAAACCAAAATAATTATTTTGAGCTTTGGAGGTTTTTAATATTTTTACACAATTAAGGGCTTTGGAAAAATGGAAAACTCTCTGAAGTGCAGGGCTCGGTGCTCACTGTTTGTCTCATAACATTTGTGTGAGTTTTGTGAATTAAAGAAATCTAGCAAGCACATTTCTAGATGCCAAAGAAAACTTGAATGAAAAACAATTTTGCCTTAAATATCATCACTACATTAAAATATGCCAAAAACACAGTGCACAAATTCTTCTAGTTGAGATTTTTAAGTGGGTGTTGCAAATACCAAGCAGAGACTAACTACTCATGTGGTACTTAACTGGACTGGTACCTCCAAAGAAGTTAAATCCCTATCACAAACTTCCTCAGTGATGATAATAATTTATGATGATGATTTTAATCTCTCAGCACCTTTGTACATGGCATATAAGAGAACAAAGCTACCTTTCTTTTGGTCTGTTTTATTTAAATGAATGTTTTTTCTAAGCCTGTTTGGTTCTGGTGTGCTGCCCCTGCATGGGATTGCTGAACCTCCAGAAGTCGTGGTTGCTCCTGCTCAGGGGACAGTCTTACCCACATCCAGCTGAGATTTAATTAGTTATGCAGATTGTCCTTTCCTGCATAATCTTAACAAACCCTGTCTCTTAGCACACCCTGCCTGCTCCTGAAATAGCAGCAATAATTAGTTGGAGTTGTGCTTCCCAAATGTCTAATGTGCAGCTGCATTCCCTGCTCTATTCTAGAGATATTAGAGAGCACAGACTGAGAGTTTTTGCTGAACAATTACACTGTACAACATAAATAATCACAAAAAGAAGAGGCACCACCTGTAACAGCCAACTACTCAGAGATTCTGTTCCTTGGTCCTTGCCATGTGAGACCTAGGAATGTTCAGTTTCTCCTTCTCAGCCATTACACGGTATAGTCTATCCCAGTTATCTCTACATTTTCTTCCCCTGCATGTGTGCAACACAAAGGAAGATTACAGCCTGTCTTCCCTCTTCTTTTTTATTGTTACCATGCCCAAGCAAGTAATTTTTTGGGGCACTCCTTTCATAGCCCTCCAAGCAATTCTGAAGCAGAGTCAGTCCAGCATGTTTTCACCAAAGCTACCTCGGCTGAAAGTGGTTCTTACAAGTATTTCTGACCTCTGAAAAAGTCTGACTCGTTAGTTGAAGGATGTAAGGGAAAGGCTGCCACTGATGGAGAATGCCCAAATTAACTCCATTTCAGTCCCACATTGCTCCCAGATTGCAGGACTCTTAGGAATGATTTATAACTATTAACAAGATTACCCTACAGAAGGACAACAGATTGGTGCTTCTGTTGCAGTAAATAAAGGTTACACTGACCAGGTAGCCACTCTCTCATGCAAAAAAGTTCAAAGCTGTAGTCAGGCTGATGTAAAAATGATGGAGAAAATATCTATTAATTTTTTAATGATTTTTGGGCCAATATGTGACCTTGTTTTAACACATATTTTTTCAGGCTGATAAAATAAGAGAGAGAGATGCATGGCACAGGGACATTCACTGACCCCAGCAGATTGAGGTGCTAGCACAGCTGCGCTCACAGCCTCGTGCATGGAGCTTGGTAAGAGTTTGGAAAAAAGCAGTGAAGTAAATCATAGGATCACAGAATGGTTTGGCTTGGAAGGGACCTGAAGGACCATCTAGTTCCCTGGTATGGGCAGGGACTTCTTCACTAAACCAGCTTGCTCAGAGACCCACCCAAGCTGGCCTTGGAGGCTTCCAGGGATGGGGCAGCCACAGCCTCTCTGGGCAGCCTGTACCAGTGCAGTGAGTTAAATCACTCCCACAGCAGCCTTTTGCACACTCTCTTCACTGGACAGGATTGGGCAGAGCCTTCAATCTGCCCCTGCCAGTGCCCTCTCCTCACAAAGCCTCCTGTGTCCAGTTCTGCACTACCTGCACAGTTTCTTGCCAAGTTCACTACAGGGAAAAACATGATGTGCACCTGAGCCACAAAACCTTACCAGCTCTGCCCTGAAACTGTGCCATGGTGGGAAAAGTGTTGTTGACATCCTATGGCAAAGCCATCCCCAAGTGTTTGCTTTACTGGACTTTGTTGGAAGAAGGGGAAGTTGTATTGTTCCAGGAACTGCAAACCAGTTCACCGAGCCAGGTGTGGGTTGTCTGGTATTCCATGGAAAGAGCTGGGCTTTAAAGGAGAAATAATTTTTGTGGAACACATTCCTTGAATAAAACCAATTTTGAAATTTGTTTTTGAAAATCTAGACCCTCAGTAATTCTAAAAGAAGGGGAAAACAGCCTCCCAAACTTTCAGAAAACATAATAGTCATTATTGGCATACACTGATGTGAGTAGAACATCCTGTTGCATGCTGTACAAACTCAAGAACTCAAAGTCTGTGTCTGAGAAAAGCCAGTAACTCCAAACTCGATTAAAATTCTAAACCACGACTGAACAGCTGTATTTGACTCAAAAATAAAATCACTGTACACAATGTGCTACCTATTTAAAAAAAAAAAAATTACTGGGTATCTTAAGAAATTGTGCCTGCTGATCATGAACTAAATAATCAATTCTCCTTGTTGAAATACTTGCTGAAATTTTGTAGAAGTAATAACGGCAGTAACAATTATCACCAAACAGCTGATCAGGGGTAAGGGAGAGTCTTTCTATTGGTAACTCAGATATTTTCTGTTTAATTTATAACAGTCATAATTTTTAGCTGATCATACACATTGTTATTAGAAATTCTCAACTTAAGGGGGAGAGGTTATCCAATAAGTTCTAGAGTTAATTGATAAACATGTTACCTGATAGTTCCCACTAAGAGAAAAGGCAGATACCAGTACCAAGATACAAATAGTGCATGAAAGAAAACCAGTGAACCTTAAATCTAATTTAGGGCCACTTTGCCACTAAGACACTCATTTCTGATGGATGAGAGAAGAGTTTGTCACACACCACAATGATCTGCTCCTTGTTTTTTCTGCTCACACTTCTTGGGCATCTGAGCCTGCAAACCTGGGACCGCAGTCACACACCCTGCCCCAGGCAAAAACAGGCAGAAGGTTTCCAGGAGGAAACCTCAGCTCACAGCACTGAAGTTCACACTCATGTGTTGGTAACCCTGCTCCCAACAGCAAAGGAAGATGCTCCAAGAGCATCTGCTGCCTCCTTGCCAGCCTAGGGCTGTATCACACATGTCCCAGCTGGCTCCAGGGGAGAGGGGTTACCACCTGCCTTCTCCTGACTGGGCAGGTTGTGGAAATGACGATGCTAACAGAGAAAATTAAATATCAACAGGACTAAAATTTAGACTTTTGGGAAAATCTAGATGCATACCTAAAGAACTACTGTGAAAATTTTATTTGATGTTATATTGCTTTGCCTGCAGAAGACCTATTACATCCTCACTAAACAATGCAGAAAATCTAGGTAAGAAAACTGCTTTCCTCCTCAACTTGCAGCAATATTTGTGGAAAAGTAATTTTTCATGGTGTTGTACTTGTATCTGTGTAGGTGATACGTGTTACTGATAAGAGGAAATGAAAATTCTCATTTAAAGCTTTTGTGTCAAGATCAATTCCACAGGCTGAATACAGGTTTTGAATACATAACACTGGGAATCCAAATGATGTTTAGACCTCAGCTGGCTACTCTTTAATCAGAGCCAAACTAAACACTCAAACTATATACATACAGATATATATATATATGCTGTAAAACCTAAGGTAAAACTGCTAAGGTAATTTTGGCTTCAAAATCTGAAATATCTTGGAGTGTGTTGGTTGTTTTGACTACTGTCACATGTGATAGGCATTGACTGTTTAATGTGTTTTACAAGGACAAATTTCTACTGCATATTACTTTCTGAAAAGAATAATCCTTCTCTTTAAAAACAGCTTAAATAAGAAATAGGAAAATCAGTGACCCAGCTAAATACAATTTGGAGTTTATTTCCTGCAGAGATTGATCTCATAGTCTGTTTGGAGGACTGCAGCTGCTTCTCTGGGGAACAGTTACACAAAATGCTAACAATAAAATCAAATTAATTATTAACACAAAAATTTTAAACGATATTATAAATACTTTTTAGTCTTCATGAAAACATCATCAGTACTTGGGTTTGGAGAGGGGCTTGTAGGTCATTGACTTTATTGTTTATACCCTTTATCCTGGCTCAAGTTAATTTTCTGTGCAGTCCCATTTAGACATACTTCATTCAAGACATCTTGAATGTGCAAGAATTTAGAGAGAACAATTTGAAGGCTGGGCTAGATCATGTACTGATGGAAATGTGGCACCCACTGAGATGAATGTGGCATCAGCAAAGTCTGAAACTTGTTCAATCTTCACTGAAGTCCACATGAGTTTCCCACTGATTCTTACCTCAGATAACTCCAAATCATCCCACACCAAATCACACCAAGAGCTGCACATCTCAGTGGCAGCAAGGGAGGGATCTGAACCCTGCCTACAGTTGTTATATCATCTCTTCCTTATGCAGGGACCACAGACCAATTCACAATGATCTATAAATACTACACTGTCTTTTGACCTCCTGTAACTGTATTGAAGACATTTCATACCACTTCAGCAGAAGTTTCTATAAAAGCCCAAAGTCTCAGGAGCTGGAGGAAAAGTGTGCAACACTGATGGCTGGTGTGCAGCCTAACAATTTATTTGGGAAAGGATTTAAGTGTTTAGAAATGTTCACCAAATATATTTCACTAGTATATTCCTCCAGATAAAGTGAGAAGGCCAGTAAGCCAGGGCCAAAAGAGAATTAGGACTACTTTGTCTGGAATGCTGGTCTGGACTGAGGCACCAGTAGAGTCCTGATGGTGGTGCAGCAGAAGGGACATACCTGTTTGTCAGCGGCCCTATGAAGGGGTTGGTCAGCAGCTGCACTGTGGCTTTTGAAGCAAACAGGAGCCCAACTCGAACATTTTCATTCAGCAGCTCCTTATCATCCCTGGGGCAGTCAGACGGGGCAGGAGTCACATTCACTATCATCTGTTCTGTCTGAGTGGGATGCAGCTCGCTGGGTTGGGTCTTATCGGATTCATTTCCCGTAACCATCGTTGTGTTGTCGTAGTAGGAGAAGATGCTCTGAAAACTGTCCATGGTTGCTGAGATCAGCTTGGGCTTGGTAGTCTGGATTTCTGTGGCATTTTTCTCGTGTTCGATGCTGTAAAGGTAACTGGGAATTATTGGCACTGGAAAAACAAATAGAAGATGTTGGCACCTTACAATCAGGTTGTTTGTAAATGGAATCATCAAACTTTCTTGCTTGATTTGCCATTGATTAGGAAATGCAAGGCTTTTGTACAGAGCACATTAATGTTTTGAATGGCAGGAAGGCAGAACTCAAAGAGAAATTTGCTCATGGGAAAAAACACGCCCATAACTAAGAAGTGTAGTTTAAAACAAAAAGTTCTTTTACATTCGTCTTTATTTTTTGCCACTTTTCATAAATTTTTTATACAGATATCATTAAGTGAAGTATAAGAAGTATCAAACCCCAAATATGAAGTCTCTTTGTTGTACATGACTGTACAAATCCTTTTATTAGATTATGAAAACATGAATGATGAGAAAAGCATTGGAACTATTATTAAACCAAAATATAAAAGATACAAAACCCCACATTTTTAAAATAAACCATAAAAATATTGAGGAGTAACAGCCATAAGAAGGAAAAACAACACTCCTATATTAAATAATCAGAACTAATATGTTGATGCTTGCATATCTCATTATTTTTTAATAACATACAATGAAGAGATCAGTCAGAAGGAACCTTCTTTATACACTCTATGATCTTAGCTGCAATTTATTTGTATTAATATGTATTATGAATAATACATATATAATATATATTATTAATAAAAGTAATAATTCAGAAACTAGCATTTCAGAATTTGTAAAAGCAGATGTCAGGTTCGTTTATTTTGACACTAGTGACAGAATCACCCCTTCCCATCTTGTGTCTCTTCCTGAAAAAGCCCACCCTCTGAAGTCTGTAAACTGTAATGATTTCTAGGGCTTCTAGCATACATATTACTAAACAACTAATTAAATATTAATGTTTTTAAAGAAAGTATATTCATGTTAAAAAAAAATCCAAAATCAGCTTGCTAAAAATAGGTATGTTTCCAGCTTTTATCTTTTAAGCTGAAGCCCCCCAAGAAATTCAGGAGTCTGATTCAGAAGCTGACTCTGCAGCATCATCCGAGAGCTGGCTCTGTACAGACCAAGTCACTTCCAAGAGAAGCATGTGCATTCATACGTGTATGTGTGCACATCCCTGAGCCACTAGTTTCTCTGAACCTTTTTCTTTAAAGTCATACAAACATTTGAATGTGAGGACTTCTAAAACTACCAGTGTTCAACTGTATTATTTGAGTGAATTCCTGAATCTTGACCCTATGCCACTGAAGCCATTAAAAGTTACATCTTTGATCAAAACTTGGATTATTTTATTAAACTAACTCATAGAAGTTCTTTTCTTAAAACCCAGTTAGATAGTTTTCTTATTAACCTATCATTTTAAGACCAATGTGGGGGAATGAGGAACTATCACCAGGAAACAGGCACCTCCAGTGTTATCTAGCCTGTTGTTTCAGCTGCATGACCACAGGAGAAAAAACAGTGGTGAGCTAAAAATACTGTTATCTGTCGTTCTGTGAATAGGGGGACAAAAAGAAGAAAGAAAAAAAAAAAGTTAGAGACCTTTTTATACCATTCCTTGTCCTGCAATTAATATGGAAATAAAGCGAGACTGACGTCCACGGCGATGGGTTTGCAATACCTAGAACACAATTTGTGTTTTTAAAAAATAATTTAAAAATCAGTGCTTGAAAACGATGGGTTTGAGAGCATTAATCGGTCATTCCGGGAGTACATCTGTCACTGGAGATTATTTCAGCCATAAACCGGGAGAGGAAAACAAACCCAAGCCCGTTGCACCTACCGACCACGGTCAGCAGCATGTTGTCCAGGAGCAGGGCGATGAAGACGATGAGCAGGATGAGTTTGCGGGACTGCCGGCTCTCCCGCAGCCAGCGGAGGAGCCCGAGCTCGCCCCAAGCCATGGTCCGGTCCGGCTGCGGGCACACGGAGGGGTCGGGCCGGGCGGACAAGGGCGGCAGCTCCGCTCCTGGACCGCTCCTGGACCGCTCCCGCTCCCGCACCGCTCCCGGCCGCTCCCGCCGCTCGTTGCCAGCCGGCAGGGCAGGAGCGGGGAGGAGGAGGAGGAGAGGGAGGAAGGGGAGGGCGAGGAGGCGGCACCTCTGGTCCGCGTCTGAGCCCGGGGAGCGCTGGAAGCGGCGCGGGGCGGGGGGGACTCCCCTGCGATCTCCTCCTCTCCCCGTTCCAGGCAGGGATGCTCCGGGATAAGCAGCGGGCTGCGGGTCAGGCTGCAGAGCCACACCAGCCCTCTGTGTGCCCGTGAGGTTGTGCCGAAACAGGTGCGGGGGGAGAAGTCGCAGCTGATGCACTTCAGCGCCCATCAGTGTGGGCTGTTGGTGAGCCACGTGAAACAACTGCCACTGATTGATTCTCTCCCTAAAATCAGGAAGTCTGTAGAATCATAGAATATGCTGGGTTAGAAAGTACACCTCAGGATCTTTGAGTCCAGTTTCTGGCTCTATGCAGGACACCCCAAGAATCACACTGTGTGCCTGTGAGAGTTGTCCCTGTGCCTCTTGAGCTCTGTCAGTCTTGAGGGGCTGTGACCACTTCTCTGGGGAGACTATTCCAGTGCCCAGACACTCTCTGAGCAAAAAATCCAATCTAAACCTCCCCTGACTCAGCTTCATGCCATTCCTGTGAGTCCTGTCACTGGTCACGAGAGTGAAGAGATCGGTACCTGCCCCTCCACTTCCCCTCATGAGGGTGTTAAAGACCACAATGAGGTCTCCCCTCAGTTTTTCTTGTCTGCCCTGCATGGCATTCCAAGGGTTTGGCTCAGCCTTATTGGTTTCTTCTCAGTTTATATTAGAAAAGAGATTGACCACATTGAACTGACCACGAAACAAAGGTTTGTGTTCTTGAAAAACTTTCTTTTATATGACATAACACAATACTTTTCACCCAGCGCTGAACTTTGTGAACTGTTCCTTGCCGTACTGTCTTCACTTTGCTTCACTTTTGGAAAAGCCCACTGAATGGGAGGGAAGACTCTTGAGGAGTTCAATAGCCCCAGATCCAAATGTCACCCTGAAGGTCAGGACATCATCACTATGCAAGCCGTTTGGTTCTGTAGCTACGTTTGTCGGCTGTGCATGTGAATCAGTTCAGTGGTGTCCATTTTCAGGGTGATGGGATTTCACTACCAATGCAGATTTCACAGGAAGCAGTGCTCAAACTTATACTATGGGCCTATGTGGCAGCAGTCATTTCATGCTGTAAACACCCACTTTGAGAACAAAAGGCATTTACACTGGAAATTTACCAATGTCAGTAACAGTAGAAGATAATTGTTTATGGTCTAAATTGCTGTCTTAGGTCTTAATCCATCTCTGAGTGAAGTTTAACAGGCCTTGGGAATGGGAGTAAATTTTCAGTTCAGTGAGTTATTGTCTATACACAGATGTTTCTAAAAAGAATGAAAGGTGGGAGAGCATGTGCTGACAGCTCACCTCTCTTTTGTTTGCTTGCAGGTAGTTTGGATTTTATTTGACTTGTCCACCATGTATTATTTTCATATGGAACCTGTTATGCTAGTACATGACAAGTATCACCCAAGGCTATTAATAAGCTATTGATTCTTGAATGATGGCTTATAATTGGTTTGGGGTGTTTTTTTAACCAGCAGGAGTTGGACACATTCACATTTGAAGCTGAATTTCCAAAATGGGACTTCTGTACTCAGGGGAAATATAAAAGTACAATCTACTGAAAGAGAATGTTTCATCTTCAGAGTATCAAATCCTGAAGTCACTTAGCCAACAAACGACATTGTTTAGTTGAGAACTTGCATGGATTGCAGTAGAAGGGGAGTACCAGCTCTGGTCAGCAGTAGCAGCAGCATTAATATGGGATGCATGTCACTGGAATGTCAGTGGCAACATTCTACCAGGAAAACATTGGTTTGGGTATTTTGTATTCCCAGCAGTTCACAGGAGAGTTCATTGACAGTGGTGCTGTTGTTTTCATCACCTGTCAAAAAGCAGATGTGGAGAGAAATAATATGCTTTTCCAACCATTTCTGATGAGGGACATGACTGTAGAAGCAATTTATTTCCATCTCTATGCACCATCAACATGAGAAGGTGAACTTCCCCTTCCTCCTTTCTCCCATCCCAGTCCTTTCCTCTGGGATGTTTCTCCTCCTCATCCATCCATCACTGTTGTGCTGACACACACACTGACAGCATCTGCTCACTTTGCTGGACTTCTACATCACTCCTCTTTTCTACCCTCCTGGTTTCACTTGCTTTCAGCTAATTGACTGTTTGATAAATAATACTAAAATATATATGGAAAACCATGCCTGTGCAATTAGCATGGATAAGCGGGAGAGCATTTGGAAACGTTTCCTTGAATGTAAAGATGCCTACTTGTGCCTGGATATTATTGCTTTACTAATCTAGCTGATGAAATTGTGGTTCCCTCTAGGAGGTGAGCAGGTCAGAAGCCCGCTAGGTTTGCTACTCTGCAGGTGTACCCTGTGTTCTGGTAAATAATGGTTCCTTTATCAATATCTATTTATCTTTAATCAGTCATCTTTGTGTCTACTGAAAACCAAGCAGAAAAGGAATAGGACCACAGCCAAATAAGCTGTTGATGATTTGGTTTTCTTATTGAACTTTTTACTGTTATATAATTTTTAATTCAGAGTGTTCAAAAAAGAGGGTAGAAAAGCCATGGGATTTTTTTTCAGGTGTTATTTGAGCTTTCAACAGAACATTTGAGCAAAATTTCATGCTATGAAAAATGCTGTGCAGCTCCATCTCTTTTGTTAAGTCTCTACTTTTTATTTGCTTTCTCTATCCCTTAAGCTATACAAGTGCTTATTAAGCTTATTATGCCCATACTTAATAATATTATCGCTTTGTTAACTTTAATAAAAAATTAATGAGAAACTTATAAAAATAAATTGGAATAAGATATATACTCTGAAATTAGTTCCAAAAGCATATATTAGAAATAATAATTTTAGAAATAATGGTTGTGGAAATAAAAATTTTGAGGACTTGTAAATACTTTCCTCTGAGTCAAACACCCCCAAGCCATGTCAGGTTTAAAGGCATGGAGCAGCAGAAGCTGATAATGAATAGAAGTGTTTAGGTGTGGCATCTGGCTCCCAGGCTTTGGCAGACTGAGTGGCAGGTTGTCCTGAACCACTTCTGCTGTGCACAGAGCCTGCATAGCCCAGGGAGCTGCACGGAGCAGTGAAATGCCCATGTGCACACAGGCAATGACACTGCAAATGATCCCCAGCCCGGAAATTGTCTCAGGGAATAGCACTTATCAGCAGTCAAAATTTCGACCTCAGCTGAAAAATCCTCTGAATCAAGATGTCCTGGATGTCCTCATGGGAAGCATCACAGTGCCATTCGTCGGGAACTGCAGTGATAGGGCCAGGGGAATGGATTCTAATTGAAAGAAAAGAGGTTTAAATCAGATATTAGGAGGAAGTTTTTCCCTGGGAGCGTGGGGAGGACCTGGCACAGGTTGTTCAGAGAAGCTGTGCCTGCCCCAACCCTGCAAGTGTTCAAGGCCACGTTGGATGGAGCTCTGAGCAACCTGAGATAGTGGAAGGTGTCTCTGCCCTTGACAGGGGGGTTGGAAGTGGGTGATCTTTAAGATCCGTTCAACTCAAACCATTCCAGGATTCTATAGCAAGCACCAGGGAGAAGTGGCATTTTGCTCATTTACCTACAGGTTCCTTAAATGCTGAAATTTAGAAAAAGACATTTCTGGTTCTCATAACCCAGGCTGAGAAATGCACTACTTTGCTGGCTTCTTTAGTAAAAGTATCCCTTTTAAAGCTGTCACTTTTTAAGATTTACATTTATTTTTAGTGCTTAGAGTTTAATTTGCAATAATTCATAATTAACTTAGCTTTCTGTATGAATTAATCATTTGCAGTTATTGCTATTGGGGAAAATTCCTGCTATAAATAATTCTTACAATTTAAGTTGGAAGACATACCTGGCAGCTTATGTTTGGCTAATAACAAGTAATATACTTCGTCAGCTTTTTCACCCTTTGCAGCTCTTTCCAGACTTTTTTAATCTGTGCCCGACAGTCATGCTGCTAATTACTGTGTAGTAATGCTGTGTGGTTCCACTGAATAATGCATCTCCTCCAGGCTTTGAGGGTATGAATTGTATTTATCTACCACGTAACCTACAGAAAGTGTATGTGTGAATGTGTATATCGAGATATAGATATAGATGTGGTTGCTCACTATGGCATGTAATATTCAGAGGAGAGACCAAAAAAAAAGCAGAAATTTTGCTTTTAAGAGAATCACTTACTAATTCATCTATAATGTTAAACATTTATTTAGCTGAACAACAGTGCATGTGATAACCAGGTCTAACACAGCAAGGGGATAATTTTTAAAGCTGGAAAGGCTTGGGGTGGAGAAAAGGTTTTGTGGAAGAAGAGATATTACACAACTCATGTGTCTCTGCTAAAAAGGAGTAAAATATCACTTGGTTCCCTTTGCGTAGAAAAAACCAGTGTTAATTTTAATGTCAGAATATAGGGCTGACGTCTCCCCATGCACCCAGGTACTGTGCAGGGTGTTTTTACAGATGCAGGAAGGCATCTGTAGTGTAACAGGAGGAGATGAAGATATGAACATAAATAGGTGATGCTTTGTCGTGGTGTTTATTGGAGATTATAGACATATAAAAGGGTCATGCACAAAATCCTAGACTGCAATACATAATAACATAGGCTACCTACATGCAGCTAATAATTTAACCTGTTAAAAAGTACGGGTTTTCAGGTTAGGGCACTGATTTTAAAATATGGTTAACACATGGTCTTGACCCAAAATAGCAATGGCAGTCTGATATGCTTTTCCTTCAGGTTTGCTCTGTACCATTCATGCTGAAAACAAACAAAATCAAGAGCTGATATGACTGGGGAACAGTATTGTAAGGGTTTCAGTGAGGGTTTGAAATTCTCTGTGTGTTTCAAAACTAGGAAATTGTATTCTGCAATACAACATCCCTCTTCTAAAATTCACTTTTTAAATTATTTTGCTGTTCGCAGTAGAAAAAATATTTGATGATTCTGGAGCTGGGGAACTGGTAGAGCAGAAAAACACTGCTCACCCTGCTCCCTATCGAACTCCATGAAGAAAACACATAGCCTGCAATACTTAGGCTGGCATGTTATAACATGAAAACAGTATTTAGCTATAGATGGGAAAATGTTTTTCTACATGTGGATGTAGTAGATAAAGTAATGGCAGAATTCACACCAGCAATGCTTGGTCAGTGACAGTCATTTCCTGTTATGCCAGGTGTATCTTTTAGACTTGCTTAAAAATTTAACCTAAAGAAACTAAAAACTGATGAAGGAGGGGTCAGATATCAACACTAGCCCTGATTTCTCCTCCTGTCTTTCTGTGCTCTGTTGTTATTGCCTGTCTGTGTCTGGAGAGGAAGGAAAGGCTATCCCCTTTGGACTCACACCCCAGAAATCATCATTTCTCTGCTGGCTTTTTACACCCGAAATATTTTTCATTCCTGAGAGCAAACATTAACAAGAGCCACAGAATACTGAGGATTTAATGTGTGTGTCCTCATGAGCTGTCCAGGAGAGCCATCCCACTGCAAGCTGGCCAGGGAAGTTATGACATTTGTGTGGCAGGCTTTGTCTATCTGCTCTGGTGTTACTGACCACAGCTAGGGCTGAAGAGACTTAGCTCTGACACGTTTCAGCTGACAAGAAAAGTGGCTCTGCCAAGCACATTAAAAGCTGGAAAATAACTAGGCTAAATAATGCCTTATTTTATCCATTCTTTCCAAGCTGCTATTCTGTTTGCAATGAACACAACCCTGAGGGCAACCCTGTGTTAGCTCCACGATCAGTGGGAAGACATGCTGGCCTCAGTTTTACAAACCTAATTATTTTCTTCAGAAATCTGTCTGAAACTAAAAGACATCTGACAAAAAAATCTTTCGTATCCCTGGAGCTTAGAGGAATTCAGTCATTGCATGTTAATTGTGTTTATATTGACCACTTACATGTCTTTTGAAACGGGTATCTTCTACAGGCTTTACAAGAAAACACAGACCCCTCCAGGCACAAAGTGTGAATTCCATATACTAAGAAATACAGTTAGCAATAAGAAGTGTGTGTTTGTATGTGTGATTAGTTTTGCAGAACTGGCCAAGGCTGAGTGCACAAGTGCAGGGGCCTCCAGAGCAAAAGAGATCCCAAAAGTGAGGTTAGGCAAGTTTGACGTATGACATGCATTCCCCACCAGCTGAGGGGTGTTAACCTCCTTCTAATACACTGAAAGGAGTGCAAACAGTGAGAGAAACATGCTTAAAGCATATGAATAAGCACTTCTATCTCTCGGTTGCATTTCAGTTCAGTTGCTGGGCTGACACAATTAACACAGTGTGTTACAAGGCCCTCAAAGCAAGGGTTCTGGCTTACTGAGACTCTCGGTTGTTGGAGTTCTCCTGCCTGGCATTTTCATCTTTACTTTTTCTATGGCAGCCAGTTCACTGTAAAATCCTCCAGTGTGACAAAGATGAATTGTTTCAGGGCCTGCTGGCTGACTCAGCCATATCCATGGACCATTCTAAAGGGACCTCCAGTTGCCATGTGGTGGTTGGGTGTTGTTGGCACCTGATTTCACACCACATCACAAGGGCATGGTAATCATGTCAGGGCTGCCTCAGCAAGTGGTGGGATGCCTGTGACTCCTTGTGGAGTCATTCCTTGTTCTTCAGCACAATTTTAGTGCTGCTGGCTTCTGCTTGTGTAAAATTGTTAAACCAAGCCCCAGCTTGGTCTTTTTAAAGGACAAGTTAAGTGCCAATAAAATAAAACAATGTTTCATTTGCCATGTTAAAGAATTAAAATGTTATAGTAGAATCACTCAAATACACAGTCATCATGAGTAAAAGTGGTTCCAAAAAGTTGTCCTGCTTCATTAACATTTAAGAGCAAATCTCATCCGTCATGGAAAGTGAATTCACTCTAAAATCCTTGAATTGCCTGCCAGACCTACATCTAAATATATTATCCTGGAATAAACCCTGTGGAAAATTCATAATGAAAAACAAACCAACCACACAGAGCAGGTGTGACCTGCAGGCTACTGAATACTGTGGTTGCTTCCCATAGAATACAATTTTAGCAATATCTGGGCTGAATGTGCTGTGCTGATGCAGCAGCCTGGTGAGTCCTCATGAACTAATTATGGGATAAGAGCACAAAGAAACATTCAGACCTTGCAAGAAAACTAACAACTGTAACGCAGGAACAAAGAAACTAGATTAGCTGGGAGACAAAAAGCTTTTGTATGGCCTTATTTATATTGCTGGTGTAAATGAAATCTCTTCAGACCTGTGAGTAATATGTCATATGTAAGTGCAGTCAATGAGAAAAGTTAACTGCCTGGTCTGGAGGGAATCACATGAGTTTTACAGAAGGACAAGGCCTTACATGAAATATCCTGGTCTTACAGGAAAGGTAGGAGGGCAGAAGATTTCTGTCTGTGCCAACCCACAAGCCCTGGGACAAGTCACAAAGCCACGATATAATCACTTGCTGCCTCAGTATAATGTGTCTAATGCTCCTCATCTAATCTCCATTAGCCTCACACCACATTTTTAATTAACATATATAAGTTGTTTTTGAAAGTCTTCCATCAAGAATGTTGTCAAATAAACACCTGGTTTTGTTTTATTTGAAATTCTCTGGCACAAACACAACAAAAAAATTTGTAACAAACATCAGGAAAAAACCAAAGGAAGAGGACATCAGCAGTGTGACTCTCATAGACAAATCTACAAAGCCAATGGGTTTTCTTTTGGGAAGGTGATAAAGGTCAAGTTGAAGCATAGACTGGTCACATGTACCAAGAAATAAATACACTCAGACTAAACATGCACGATTGTCTCTAAAATATCAGGAGGTTAAAAATTGACATTGAACAGCTCTGAATCCTTACAAAATTCAGCTCTGAGATTGTTCTGCATATTGCAGTAAAATATAAGTGAAATGTGGGGGGGGGGGGTGAGCTTTGCCTCTCAGCTACAAGTGTGAATCACTCAGGATGTCCTTAGACATCTGGAACCACCCAGGGACTTATTCCATCACCCACTGCTAATGGATGGAACTCAAGGAAGATTAATACTCCAACAGACCAGACAGTTACTCACATTTGTAATCCCTGACTCCAAGATATGACTCTGCAGGACTGGATCTAAAGTGTGCTGTCAATAATACTTAGTGCTCAAGTATTTGACAAAAAATGTTTTCTGAACAGTGCACTTTTGTGGAACCTTTAATTAGAATGATATTTTCCTGGATTGTCTGTTCAAGAGTCAGTAAGAAGACACAGACTAAGTTGATATCTTGCACGAACTTGCTGAATTATAATTCTTTACACAGAAAAACAAGATTTATGATTTAGAATGACTGAAACCCCTTGCTTAACCAAATCATCAAATCAGCCATAATCTCTTAAATATCTGCATATACAACTGGAAATGCTGTAGTAAATTTCCTCAGCCAAATTCCTCTTCAAAGATCTAATTAATTTTTTTCCACCAATAGTGTTTGTGGTTTTACATTGGTTTTTAACAGGAGAGTTTTTTTGTCCTTTGGATCATACAACCTTCCTATGAATCTAAACACACTTGGAAAAATAGGAAACCTGCCTGGGAATATAAATTACACTGCTGTGCTTAGTCACAAATGGCTGAGCACAATGTGATTTTACAATAAAGCAGAAATGTCTGTGTTTTGTTGTGTCAATAAATGTTCCAGTGATGCTCTTAAAGACAATAAATTACTGGTAATGGAACACTATCCTCAGCATGTAGAAGTCATTTTCCACTTCCAGACATTCTCAGATTAGGTTTAAATTGCTATTAGAAAATCCTAAATGTGTTTGGTTGAAGAAAATCTTTTTAATGCCCAGAAATAATCCACCAGTGGCTGGTTAGAGCCGGGTTAGCTGCAGTATTCCTGGGGAGAACAGTTCACACATATGGAAGGGAACTTGGCTCCAGCAGATCCTCACCACAAGCAGAGGGAACAATACAGAGAGATTTCGCAGCCTGTAATTTTTTGCAGCTGCTTGGTGGCACTGAAATCCAGGGTGTATTTATTAGTAGTGTTTGTGTGCTTGTGGTACCTACAAGTCTGGGCCTGAAGGCACAAATACTGGCGTTCTTACACAGCCTCTTTTCTTCAGCATTGGTTTTATCAGTAGAAAATCAAAGTAGGACAAACCCTTTTATTTTTTTTCTTATTAATGGCTGCAATACTAAAAACCAGAGCAGTGTGAACGTTTACAGATGTAGCAAATTGCGAATCATCTTCAAGATTGCCATACTCTTCCTGGTCCTGCACTGAAAAATAAAGAGTTAACTAGAGATGCAAAACATGAAGAGGAACATTTGTATTGACTTTCTGAGGTTTTTCAGAGAGAAATCCACAAGGGATCAAGAAGGAATTTCAGAGGGGCTAATTAGCTTCATGCTCTATGAAAAGTATCAAACTTTTTATCAGACTGTGCTGGATTGCACTGCACTATCTTACAGATTAATGACCCCAAAATACAGAGCAAATTATTCTGTCCTGATCAGTGCTCAAAACCGATCCCGTGCATTTAAATTCAAAATTACATTTCCCTTAGCATAAAGCCAGCTTTTCTTCGTATTTTATTTTGCTTTGTAGAACCCAGAAATGAAAGAAGAATAAATTGGTGTTGCTAAGGGATATGTTTCCATTAGCTATGGCGGGGTTTGCCCATACGTCTGATGTTTGGCTGACATAACTGAAAATCAAAGGTTCCCATTTTTTTGTCAGAAGCCATCAAAACTGGCTGTGTTACCTCCTGTTTTCTATCAGTGTTTCAAGCTTTTGTAAGTCATGTGCAGTCTTAATGTGGTAGATAATTCGCATACTATGTTTAGGGGTCCATTAATATCTAAGCACATACATATGTACATATGGATACATTTTATATATATATATAAAAACCCCTACAGGCTCCACTTTATATATATATATTTATATATATTTATTTTTATATATTTATATATTTATATATATTTGTATATTTTTATATATTTTATATACATTTATATTTATATTTATATTTGTATATATATATATAAAGTGGACTCTGTAGGGTTTTTTCAACCCTACTTAACAAAAGCCATGTATAATATATGCATTGCAAGTGCACATTTATACTGCATCATATTTGACTAAGCTTTTGCTGATGTATTTATTGATATTTTCCACAGTAAAATGGAGAGTAAAAGTATTAATAAACTCTGATTCTGGAAGCTATGTTAAATGCATTCAGTAAAACAGGAAGCAAATGTGAGCCAGAAGGCTCCAAGCAGTGTAGAAACTCCTGGCCATTGGTGACCTTGCTGCACATTGTCATGTGAGATTCCTCCTGCAAGGACCAAAACTTCCCCCGTGTCCTAGACCTGCTGACAGTGACAGCTTCTCGAGAGTCCTGAGATGACCTCCCAATGGTATGGGTGCTAGAGGGTTTCCATGGATCTTCCAGGGGAAAGCAGTTCACTAAAATGCTTCTTTACACTTGTACTTTCTTACGTGCCTCTGTTTTTTGCTGTTGTATCCAATGTTGGTACTAACTCAGCAGAGGAGTGAAGCTGCCGTGGTGTCAGATGGTGAACAAAGCAGTAACTAATGGATGTGATGGGAAGAAATCTTGCCTGGCTGTGTCTGGCATGTAGAAAGGGCAGTGCACAGGTGTGAAGGTGGTGTCAGCGAGCAAAATGCCATCGGCCTTAGCACAGGTGGGAAGGAGTTCAGCGTGGAGATGGGAGTTTGCAGCACTCTCAGATGAGACTCCACTCAGTCACTGAGAGCCCCTGATCAGCACCAGTCTCCTGCACAGAGTAAAGGGATGGGGCGATTCAGGCCTTTGATGTTGAAAAGTTATCCTCAAATAACAGAGCTAGTGCAGAGTCAAACAATGCATTTGTTCAAACTGAGGAGCCAAGAACTGTAAAAACTAAGTTGAAGCCAGAGCTTTCCCTGAAAACATTAAAAAGGCTTAGTTTGGCAACTGAAGACTTTTTTTTCTTTAATATAGCAGGATGCAACATAATGAATAAGACCATAGAAGCCATGAAATGGCAAAAATGTGATTTGCTGAATGCTGCATTTAAAAACCTTCAGTACATCCATCTTTATCCAGGGGCCAGGCTGTGAGCAGCAGAGCATTGCTACAAAGGGAGTGAAGGGATTCCTCTGTGCATGACATCAAGGGTATTAAACTTTCTCTATATAACATTTTCGCCTTTCTGAAAATGAAAGAGAGAACTTCTGTAAGATCAGGATTCTGTGACATGGAATATCTTCTTTGTCACACAATCCTGGCTTTATATAACTTTATCTAACCTATACAGTTTTATACAATTTCTCCTTCAGTATTTCTGTGTGAACAAAGCCAATCACACATGAAACGTTTGGGGACAGCTTTTCCATGGTCATAAATCCTTCTACTTCCTCTGCTTTCCGTGGCAGCTCGCCACAATTGATGTTTTGATCCAAGGCAGGTTAGTTAATCACTGTAAATTTTGAACATACAAGGGGAAGGAAGTTCCACAGTTGGATATTCAGATCTGACAAATGTTTAGCATCCTGAGACACAAGATGTGAGTGGAGATGACCACTCTTCCCAGCTCGGAGCATTGTCCCTGGGCCCGCTGGTGTGAGTGCCTGCCAGCAGCACATCTCCAGAGGCACAGGGCGGCATCCTCTTCTCGAGGATCTCGTGCCCTGGGGAGGGCAGATCAACCTGCAAACCACCTGTGGCTGACACGGGGGTGCTGGAGCAAGGGCCAGGCAGCAGCAGCCTCGTGCAGATGAGCGGGACGGGGGGGCAGGGGCTCCATCGCACCCGGCCTGTGACACCGGCTGGGCTGGGGATTAGATTAGGCATCCACATTTCCCAGTCACCAGACTTTCCCTGCAGGAAGAGTCAGTCACTGTCAATATTTGTAAAGCCTGATGAGACCTTCTCACTGTCAGGCAGAAGGAGAAAGAAGTGTTTCATTATTATGAGCTTCCAGCTCTTCAGTGACATTTGATGAAATCATATTAAGCGTAATTATATTTAAGGGGAGCACGTCTAACTTCTAATGAGCCTTTATAGTTATTCATTATCTGATTTCTTAATTTTCATTTTCCAAAGATTTGTTTGCTTCATTCAGTTAAATTAAGGGAGAGCCATTTTCACAACTTCTTCGCTTCAGCTTCCAGGTTCTTTCTGAGTTTTATGGCTCTATGCCGGCAAATATTTGCACAGTGTTTCTCGATTTTTAGCTTCTAGGGTGTCCCATCATATGTGAGAAGTTATAGACAAAAATAGCTTTATGAATAATAAACCCTTCCAGGTTTACAGGCTACATTTTTTGTATTTTGTTGAAGGAAATTGTTTCATTATGAAAGTGGTCTTTGCAATTTCAGAAGTGACTACAGTTAGTGGGAAGAAATCCAGGCACTACAGGTGATTCACATGAGAATTATACTCTGATTTAAAGCATAAATCCCATTTTGAGCACATACTCTGGATTTAAATGGACTGAGCAGCACACTGACTTGTACTGAAGATGAATATCTTCTCTGCCACTCCGGTTTTGTTTAATATTTAAGTTTCTGACATGGGGAAAAAGGTTCTGAATTTTAACAGGAGTGCATATCTTCATTCATTTATTCCTTCTCTTTCTGTGCTTTTTTCACGAGGAGTCCAGGTTAGATATACCCACTGAAAGCTGCAAATTATATCTGGAACTGCATTTATAATTATAATTAACTATGTAGATTACCTACAGTAAAGAAGGTGAAGAAGTGAGAAGGTGTTAATTGGCTTCTGTGTAATGATGTGTTTCCCAATAACTTTTCCTGATAGTCTCATTAAAAATCCTATTTTTGGTGGATGAAGGATGTTTGAAATAGTGCATTGTGAACAATCACCATAAGAAAAAGCTTCTAATAAGAAATATGAAGCATCAAAATATTAACAGGACACAGTTGTTCAACATTTTATATTTATATGTAAATAAATATTCCTAATTTCCTAAATTAAATATTTATTTTTAAAATGTAAAACCTTTTTTCCCCTGTTTCTTCTAAGATTGTCATATAAGTATATTGTAGCAGATCCCATGTACTTTGAGAGACAGGTAACCCAAGCCAAGGATCTGGGAATCAAATTTCTGTAAACTTCAGGACTTCTGGAAATTCAAAATTCACATTTAGACATTTCTAAATAGCCCTTGGTTTTTTTAATGAACTAGACTGAATTCTGGACTTCTCTCATTCTCAGTATGAATACAAATGTATTTTGACCATCTCTCAAATTTTACCTGAAATTAAAGACTACATGTTTTGCTTTCCATATGCTTTTTTTTTTTGTCAAAAAGAATCAAGTACTCCAAGTTCCACTTTTTTTGCAAAAAAGTTACCTCTGATTTAGCTATGCTAGACACTGCATCTACATGAAAGGAGCTCTCAACAGGCCACATCCATCGCCTCTATTTTCAAATCATAATATTTGTATAGACTGCCCCTTCACAAGAATAAATAAAAGAGAGAAAGCTAGGTAATAAAGGGAAAAATCAAGGATAAAAGAAATAATTTGCAATCCTAGTTAAGGCAAGACATCATGCTACATCTTTGTTTTTCAGATGACCCAAACCAACTTCAAAGTTAGACTCTAAAGGCAGGATCAATATCCATAGCAACTAATTGCATTTACTGCACCTGCTGGAAAGTGCAGTGCCTGTGTCCATGAATACCAGAGTAACCACGTTACCACAAATAACACAGGGCCTGGCTGAAGGTGTGCCCTTGGGCACTTCTGTGCCACCAGGATACTTCCACTCTGCTGATCATGCTCAGGCTCTGCTGGTTTTTTGAGAAATATATTGTCCTTTCTCTTCTGTTATCCTCAGCACCAAAAGCTTTCACCAAAGAAGAATTAAAGAAATTCTGTTGTTGTCTTTCAGCCCATAGTGAGTACAAAACTCTGGGCACAGGTGGCACTTAGAAATTGCTGCCTGCTTGATCTGAATAATTGCTTGTGCTCCTTCACGCAGCCCTCCCTGCTCCTCTCCTGTTTGAAGCAGATGTCACGTTCCTCAGGGCAGGCAGCGCGTTGGTGTTTTTAGTTTTGCAGTGCACAGCATGAAGGGCTCCTAGTCCTGGGCTGGGACTCCAGGCTGCCTCCATGCAGGAGCTGATCCATCAGTGAGGATGCAGTGTTTGCAGCACCCCTCTACAGACAGCACTGGGCTGAGCAGTTTGTTCCATTGCAGACTGAGCATGACTAAGTCCAAACAGCCCTTCTGACAACCACTCAGCAGCGTTGTATTTTAAATGTTTACAAAAGCAGAGGTAATATCCTGTAGCTGGAACTTCTCCTTGTGGATATTGCACAAGCAGAGCACACCTCGGGATTTATCAAATATTGTAATTCAGTTCAATTTCTTTATGAGACAATAAGCTATTCAGTGTAATTGGCTGATAATATTAGAAACTCTTTTTGTGATTTAGGTCTATTTGATTACACAGATACCACGCTTCTGTTTCTATTTGCCAGTTCTACACAGGCAACGTGTAGAATCTGAAAGAGAACACAGTCTGAAATGTATAGAGGAGATCAATAAACAGCAACAAAGGCATCTTTAACATTTTCTTTCTGCATCCCATAAGCCTTACCAAGAATTACTTATGGGTATATGATCCTGTTTAAACACAGTCCTTTGGTGGTAGGTGTTCAAATGGTAACTTTAGGAAACAGAGATTGCTCTTTTTAAAATTTGTTTGTCCAAAACAAATTAATTGACAAATGTTACCAAACTAATTCGTTTTCTCCTATATAACTCAAGCATTTTGTTGGTACTTTCCAGTCATTCCTTTCTAATAGGAGAAGCAGCATCACTGAGCAGATAGTGTAATTAATACTTGGACTCATTTTCTGTACTTGTACAGCCACCATCTCCCTCTGTGCATGAATGGCACTTCTGTTTTGTCTTACTCTTATCTGACAATAACCATTACCTGGGGAAATAGGGCCTGCTGCAGCTCCAAGTCACGGAGTCACAGACACAGCTTGCACGAGCGTAAATGAGGACGCTGACGAAGGCCAGAGTAATGGATCTGTGCTGGGAAGATGAATTTGGGTCCGTTTTCACCCCTCTGTTCAGCCCTGGATCTGCAGAGCAGCCCAAAGGACACAGTGCTCATGCTGCCCTGGTTCCTGCCACTCTCTTTCCCCCTTGGAAACCTCCACTGAGAATTTCATGCTGCCCTATTCAACATTATTTTCTGCCCAGATTTCTGTCTGAACTGATGGGAGATTGCCCTGGAGGAGGAGAGGGAGAGGGAAGAGGGCAGACAGGGAGGGTGGGTGCAGGGGAAGAGCGTGGTGTCTGCTGTGTTTGCCCTGCACGCTCAGCCCCTGCCCTGCCTCCTGCTCCAAAAGCAAACAGAGAAACCCCTCCAAGGGGCAGTGCTGGTGACTGTGGGGGCACTGAAAGGGGCAGCATGAGGCCATCAGCAAGAACCCGCACCTGCTCTCCCCTCTCCTCACAGAAAGGTACCCCAGGGTGCCACAGGCTACTCCATGGCCCAGGAATGACACTTTGGAGAATTCCCCACTGGCTAACATCTCCTTTTCCTTCCTAATTGCACCAGAATGATCCACAAGGTATTGACTGCCTTTGCTGGCAGCCATTCTATTTCCCTGTGCACTGTATTTCCTCCTGCATTCAGGGCAAGGAAAGTTCAGGAGCTGGAGCAGCATTTAGAGGGGTGGTAAGGTCGTTGTTATTCCAGGATGGGGCTGGAGCTGACATTTTGTGTATTTACATCAGATCTGCCTCATGCAGTTATAATCAGCCATGATACCAAGACTGTAAACTGGAATGATCCAAGTCCTATGGCCTCTACCATTGTAACTTAAATTCCACTAAAAATAGCAATAATAAGAGAAACTGGCGACATTTAAGCAGAAGTCTGGGCTAAGTATGAGCAAGAATGGAAGAGAACAAATAAAAGATTATCTGTCCTTTGAAACACCCACCTTCCTACCAATTCAAATATTGACCAGCTACAGAATAGGAAAAAAATCACTGCTTGCAGTGGGATGAAAATGGTAGAGTTTTCTTCAGAAATAACCCAGGAGGCAAAAATGGTGTTTGGAGGCTTCCAACAAAGGCCAGGGCTCCAAAGCAGAAAAAAAGGCACTGTGTGCATTCAAGGGGCTCTCTCAGGATGCTTTTTCAGTGTGAAATCTGAGTGGAGACATAGGTTTCACATCCAGGCTGCTATGTGACATTTGGTATATACAGAATAGAATATCCTAAGTTGGAAGGGACCCACAATGATCACTGAGTCCAACTGCTGGCCCTGCATAGTGGTGACACTGGCTTTAAAGAGTGGTTGTGAGAACATCCTCACCCTCAGCTGTTTCCATGGGTGTGGTGAGAAATGGATGGGGAACTGATCTGCCTGAAAAGGAAAGTTGTGCATACAGGATGCCCTTCCACCAGGTCCATTCCCTAAACCAGCTCCCAGCTCGGCCACACAAGCAGAAGTGCTGTTATAAGTTGTGTGGGGTAGCACAGGGCACAGATGGGCTGGAAGGGTCATGGGACAGAAGGGAAGGGGAGGAAAAGGCAAGGAAAGCAAGGCCAAGACTGTAAGTGCCATAGTACCAATGCTCACCTCTTCACAACACCAAATCATGGTCTTGGCATAGCTACTTTCTAGAATGTGTGCACAGAAATGTCTCAAGTGGTTTCAGCCATTAATAATGACGATGTCTGGGCTCCCTCCATCATCAGTGCTGAGAGATGGGTTGGAAATTACAGTTTTTCTACTCTGACCCCTGAGAGATCTTGACACAACTCAGCCTACATTCCTCTGCCTGTCCCCAGGTACTCCAGTTGGGTAGGGTGAATATCACCATTTGTAATGACCTTCAGGGGATACTTTCCCGGACTTTGCCTCTGACAGGATTCAGCAGCAGTTCCTCCCTTAGCAGGCAGTAGGAGCAGACCTGCAGGGTGGCACAGCTGGCAGTGTCCTGTCCCCTCCTGTCCTCACTGTGTGTGTTTGAGGGGTTTGACCTCACCTGGCGACTCAGCAGCCGTCAGCAATGGAAGCTCTTCAGGCATGTCCTGTGAGCACTCTGGGTGCAAATCCGAGTGCAGTAAGTGGGGACAAGCAAGAGAGCCCCTTCCAAATGCCCTTCTGGTCCAAACAAAAATCCTGTGTTAGCTATATTCCTATCTACTCCACATTCCTCGTGTTCTTCAACTGTTTCCAGAAAGCAGAAAGGGTGAGCTCCTTTCTGAAACCTTTCTTCTATAAGAAAGGTGTTGCTAAAAGAACATATAGTACTGATGGGTTCCCTTTTTTTTTTTTTCTTTCTCTGTTCCTAATACTGAAATGGTAACAAACACCTTCCCATTGAACTCACAAAGTGATTATCCATCTCACAGCACCAGTTGTACACAGGGTATGCTTGGTGACATAACTTACAAAACCTCCCCTGCCTGTTATCTGCCAACACACTCTGAAATCAACATTGTTCTGACCATATTAGGGTTTGTTTTGACCATTATTTTAATTGTAGTGTGACAGAAGATGGTTTGATTTGTCTTTTTTATATTATTTTCTTTTTCCCCCACTGATTTTTTGCCACTTCAAGACAGAAAAACTTCAAAATAAGTCTTTCTGTCTGAGACATTCATTTTCTAATACTAGAAAGGGCTGTAGGGATCAGTTTTGAGAACAAAGAACTGGAATCTAGCCCCTCCTCCAGTATTAATTAAATCTTTTATCCTATGCTGAACAAACAGCATATTAGGCCTTGCCACAATCCTCAAAGGTATTATTACCACACTTCAATGGCTGAGGGCAAATAAAGCCAAGGAAGGCTGTAATTTGCTTTAGGTCGTTTAGCCAAAGTGATGTAAAATAAAAATCAGAGCATAAAATGTCCAGTTCTAGCTCCTACTCTCTTGCCATCAGGCAGTGCCTGCCCTGGTGGCACACACAGCTGTGAGGGAAGTGCTTCTCCCTTCTTGGCTTCCCCACACTGAACAAGAGCTGCAAAGACCTCAATTTTCATGGGCTGCCTCCCACAGGGGGCTGCTCTGGCTTAGTAACCGACCCATTGTCACCTCCTGTGTCCCTGCACGGGGCAGTAATGCCCAGGTTCCACTGAGGGAAACTCTTTGTCACCTGCTGAGGAGCAGAGGAGGAATTGGAGAGGCAGGACAGCATCGCCAGGAGACCCAGCTGCTGGCTCTGGCTCTGACCCTGAGCTGCTGCCTGGCTTCAGGACTTCTGTGCCTCAGTTACCCATTCAGAAAGCCATAATTGAGACACTTGGGAGTTTTCAATATTTCCTATATATTTTTGGTCTAAAAGGAAGGTTAAAATAAGAATTGATTGAGGACCATCCTAAAATCTATGCTCTCTCTGTGTGGATAAATGTAGGGTATAACACCAAATGATCTTTATGGTCTTTTTTTGCTTTAATACTAATAACAGATGGGCTATTCTGTTTAAAGTTTAAATATTTTATTATTTTTTCCTTCCTAAACTTTATTCGTATGCTTCCCCTTTTAAAGTCCCCAGCTAACAAATCCTGCTATTCCTGCGGAAAAAAATCTTGTTCCTAATGTTGCATAGGATTTTCTAAATAATTCTCTGGTTACTAGAGCAGTGTGGAAGGGTTTGCTCCATCTCAGCCGTGCCATCTGGTGGTACTGGGCCTCCCGAAGGAACGAGGTCTGCTTGCACCATCTAGTGGCTTCAAAGCCATTTTCTGTTCTCAGCCCAAGTCACCAACAAGCACGAATAATTAAAGACAGAGACGAGTTATTTGCTATTTCAGCTAATAAATGAACACAGGAAATACAAAAAGCAAACTTATCTAGACTAATATAATGAGATTTTTTTAATAATAAATAATTCCCCCCTCCCATATTGTTTAATATGGCCACTGTTCAAAGCACAGATTGCAGAACTCATTACAAAGAAAACAAGGAGAAAAATTCTTTCACAACAATACCAAAAAAGGCATCAGTCCAACCTCACTTCTGAGGGTGGACACTATGGGAGGTTAGACTGTAATCATTGTCACACTTCCTTCCTTTTGCAGTGGCGGAATAACAGCTTTGCTATCCTCCAGAGAGGAGTAGAGCTGTGAGTGAGGATACAGAGAGAGAATCTCATCCTTCTTACTCAGTGAAGAATGGAAAGAAAGGGCCTTTTCTAAGAAGAAATATTAAAGAAAAAGATAATTTTCCATAAAGACATTTCTATTATTTTTCAGTAGCACCTGTAATAATGAAAGAGACGTCTGCATTCACAGCTCCTATTTCACTGGGTTTCTTCTTTTTTGGAATACACCACAGCTGCTTCACAGATCTACTCAATCACCCAGTGACATATATTTGTACATGTGCCATAAAGATTTTTTCTTTCTTGCTCAGCCAGCAGAGGCAGGAAGTGATAAGGGCTGCTTTAGTTGCAGCAATTCATGCTGCAGCAGGCGTGGAGCTACAGACTGCCAGATAAATGATGGGGACTTAAGGTCTTTATCCAAGATGCTACAAAGAACTGCCATAATCAAAATAATAAACACCAGAAATAATAATTATTAACAGCATTCAAGGAGTCTGACCCCAATCCCATGCTGGGTTTATAATTTCATCTCTTTTTCTGACTTTGACAGAGCTGCTTCCCTCTGAAACTGCTGAAAGTGAAATAAGAATCAGGGCCCAAATTTTTTGACCTCCTTATTTATAATCGAGCTACTCTGAAAGGTTGTATAGCCCCTTGGTGATTCTGTTCATACTAAAAATCAGGTGAGATTTGTAGATCAAAGCAGATTTGACCAAAGCCAGCCACTTAAATTCTTTCTGCGTGAAGTGGTAGACTGAAAAATTTTACAGGAGTAGATTACCTAATTTTTTTTATTACACCTTTTTCCAAACAGTGGGAACTCCAAGAACCGCATGGTTTCCAGCATGTTTTCCTGTTCCCATCAGTAAAAGCTGGACTTCAATCAAGTCAAAGTGTTTATTTGAACATCATCCCTGAAATCTACTTTAAAATCACCTGGAGATTGAGTTTAATTACTTCCTTAGTTGCTGTGTTTATAGTACTGTTGTTATTGATGCTTCTGCTTCTCTGTTCTCTTTTAATGGAAATGGAATATCCGTGCTTCTCCAAGGAAGCAGCAAACCTCTGACCCGTCATGGGGTGAGCCTTGGTGTCCCACAGAGCACATCACTCCTCTCAGGCTCTGCCAGAGGATCCAGGGAATGCTGGAACATTGATGGGAACTGGGATGGGGAGCTCTGTCCAACGCCAATGACAACAACAAACGTAGCCACAAAAATAATAATTAATAACCACATGAATGCTTAGTGTAGGTATAAGACACGTCTAAATGTTTGCATGATTTTGGCCAAGAGGAACTTGCATTTGATTGAGCAATCTTGCTGTCTCCAGAGCCTGTGATCATGTCCTGATTGCAGTCAGTGCTGCTGGCCTAGGAAAATGTCCAGCCCTTTCATGAGAAAAAGAAAAGAGAAGTAACAACCATCAGTAATTTAGCCAGTTTTGTATGGAAAAAAACTTTCCCATGAGGGGACAGTTCAGGTATGAAATGGCTCTTCTAAAACCAGGATTGAGGTGATTAATGGCAAAACATATTCTATTTGTCACTTCTCCCCAAATCTGCTTTTCCTAAAGGCACCACGAGCTTTGCCACAGATTTCAAGAAGATCAGAATTCAGCCCTCTGTTTCTTTAGTAGCATTTAGAAGTGGCTTTTCTATAAGGCAAACACATGTATGCATGGCAGTCTCTTTGAACACAAAATGTGTTCATTTAGTCAGTAAATTGCTGTAAAAACTGTTTGGCACGTAACTTTTCTTGCAGAGCAGGTAGAAAAGAGGTGCTGTTGGCTGTCAAATGTTAGCCCAAACATGCACTTTTTATTCACAGACACAGAAAATCACAGTGCTTAGTACAGTAAATCATGTTCTTCTCTTAAACTCCAAGGAAGATTCAAGAGTCTCCATTTACTCTCGTTTTCTCTTCCCAGTAACTACAAAGATGTCATACCTTAAGACTATTTAAACTGTGTGAGAAACATTTCTATCACGAATGACATATATTGCTTTGCCTGAAGTAGATACCAGAGCTTAGTGTTCTCCTGGGAGATAAGGAAAAACTTGGAATGAGCCCTGGAGAAAGACAGTCCTCCTTCATCAGCAGAGGGACCTGACATGTCACTGTCCCTGTGTGAGAAGCTGGAGTTGTAGCAACAGCAAGGAGAGATCACAAAGAACTTTATCTTTCGTGTCATTCCCCTTTTACTCACGTGAATGGTTCATCTCTTGCAGCCATTCAAAGATGAAATTGCTAAAACCTTTTCACAAGCCCTCTTTTGACCATCAGCATTTTGCTGTTCAGCCAAAAATCCCCCTGTAAATTCAGATTTGCTCTGAAAACACTTACAGCTTTTGGCTGGCAAGTGTATTTGGAGAACTATCCATTAAGCATCAGTGAAATCTAGGCAGTCAGTGCTTTCCTGAGATTTTGGGTGATTGTGAGAGAGAAAAACAGCCTAAAACCATGTGGAACATCAGGCTGGTGAGCAGAAGGTTTCATGCATACACCAAATTTCCCAAACTCTAAAATACTTTTAGCAGCAACATCTTCTATTGTTTGCCACAAGAAAAGTGTAAAGTGGGACAGGAGTGTCTTACACCCATCATGACAGCCCCAGCCTCCAACCATGGTACTGTTTCCGAAATCTTTTCTGTCACATGTGACAAAAGACAGTGAACAGGTGGCTTTCCCCCACGGGGCACGGATCAGAGAACATGATGACAGTCTGCATTGCAGGGCAGATCAAATAACTCTCTTCCAGCAGCACATCAAGCACACTGGCAATTTTATATGCTGATTTTGTGGTGTTCTCTCTCTGAGTTTTCCTGTTCACACAAGACTTTGTGGAAGCAGATAATGTAATGAATTAGTGTTGTTAGATAACATTGTTACTCTGATTTCTCATCAGTGGATGCCTAACACAGCAATTCATTTTTCACTGTCAAATTGCTTCTCTTTTCTTCTTGCTTTTTTTCCCCTTCTTTTCTTGCCTGTTTCTTTCCATTTCCTCTGGACTCTGGCACACCCCGAAAATTCACAGACATAAAGTTTTATGCACAGGTTCAGTGTTGGAAGGATTCTGTCTGTGGCCATACACTGCGAGTTTCAACAGCTTGAAAAAGCCTGAACTACCCTTAAAAGAACTAGATTTTATCTACTGACAGACTGAATTTTTAACTCAAAGAAAACCCAGCTCAGATTCACATGCAAACCCATAAGCACACAAGCCAAAAAACATTTGTTTAAGCACTTCCTAAAACTTTCTAATGAATACCACGTGCAGACAGCCAGCTATTGGCACGTACAAACAATGCAGTCATGGACTTCACTGCTCATGAAGATTTGCATATAAACCTCAGGCTGCCATCCTAAAAATATTGGCTTCATATATGAGAGATCTGTTGTCTTCACATAGTTATTATTTGCTATGAGTGATGGAGCAAATTCCTTCTCTTTCTGTCACCATCTGTGCCCATGTACTTTAACAAAGATAATTGAAATTTATCCTGAGTAGCTTGATCTCCCTTGCTCTGCATGTAATACAGGCTGTCATTTTGGATGGCTCAAGAAATACTTTTTCTACCTTTCTACTGTGGAGTAGAATAATGATAATCATGATGATGTTGATAATAATATCTTTATATATGAATTATGTATATATGAATTTTATATCTATATATTAATTTTATACCTATATATGAATAATACATAAAAATAAAAATGTTTCATTTATAAAAGCCAGGGAAAACAATTGTACACTTTTTTCTGGGTTCATAAAACACTCAATTCATGCAACAGCCATTCATGTTACATTTCATGCACACTGTGGTCTGAAAATGAGGATCACAAGGTATGCAAGGAACCTGGAAGCAAAGAGGCCTGTAGGGACTCCTCTCAGCTGGAGTCCCAGCCTTTGGCTCTGCTGAGCCTGCCACCATGCACGCTATTAGCATGCATTCTGTGGGGGTGTTCCTGTGATGTGGGAGCATCTCCACCTGGAACAAGTTGAAAAAGCATAAAGGCCATCAAAGTGCTATCAGATGTTATCAACACTGAGCCCACTAAAATCTGGACTACATCTGAGCTACTGGCACACAGATGACAATTCCTACGTCGCATTGAGAATTTCCTGAGTCCTCAGAAGTATTGCTCACACAACAGATGCTTCTGAACAAATTGTCGTTCTCTAAATAACAGAGCAGAGAATAAAAGGAATATTTGTGATGGTTTCATTAATGGTTTTTCAGCCCAGACCCTGAATCTTCTTTCTGCCACAGTTTTCTCTCTCAGGAGGCTTCTTGCACAGACTCTTCTGCCCTCCCCGTGGCTGCTGATGGTGAGACCTGTGTTGGAGCCCATCAACCATAACCACTGTGCTGGCCTAAGAAGGGCTCTCCAACCACAGGCTGGCTGCACAAACCTTCCCAAGCTGGAGGCACCAGCCCTCACCGTATTTTCAGTTTCTCCAGCATCTCTTCACTGTATTTATGTCTATACAGAAAATGACCCCATCCTCTGCCGCTGCTGTCATTTTCTCCCTCTAACCCTCCTGCCCAAAGGCTGTTTTCTTCTCCTTTCGCTCATCTGCCAACCTTCCATTTGTAATTCCCACACCAGGAATACCCTCCTCCTTGCTCCTAAGTGCTCGTGACAGCTGGCCATCTTGGCCCAATCAGGAGTGATTGATCCAGCATCCTTCAGCATCAAGAGCATTTGATCTGTAAAGCTCTCCAGCTGGGTCTGTAATAACTCATATCCTTTGTGGGTTACACATCAAGCAACCCTTTCCCCATCAGTCACGTCTCTCCTGATAGAAAAGTTCTTCAATGAACCCCTTCACATTTAGTCCACCAGCTCATGCAGGACATGATGGAAAAAAAGTTATGAAAAGCAATATTTTGTACTGCTTTGATGCAAACAAAACTGAGCTCCATGTCAATTTTTTTGAATCAAAACTTCTGTGGTCAGAGACCGTGAATTTTTCTAGGATTTAGTCCATGGTAAGAGCAGTCAACTCATAAATATTTATTCCTAAGGCTCACTAAATGAGCCATTACTCACTATTGTGTTTCATTTTCATGAACTCTGTGGCTTTATTTACTGAGCCACATTCAGATCCTGCCATACAGACAGATCTGCAGCTGTCACTGTCAGCACAAGGCTCCTGCACGCTGCTCTGGCATGTGGGAAACCAGGTCCCAGCTTTGAGAGCAAGAGAATCAGGACCAGATGTTCCTGTTCGTGTGAGATCAATGTTTCAATGCACCTGAGCAGAAGAGATAAATACCTTTTTAAACCTGGCAATGAGATGTGTGTCCAGCTCTCCACCCTCCTTTAGGTTTATGACACAAGCCAAATGACCACATTATACTTACTGAGGACTGGTTGTGTTATCCAAATCACAGTTTCTGGTGATGTGTTTTGCACAGTCAGAGTTGTTTTGCTGGTTTGTCTACCTGACCCACAAATGTGAAACTAAGCATCTTTTCAAAAGTTAGATTTGCTGAATGTTTTTTTTAGCTATATAGCAATATGTTTCTGTGCATTACAGGCATGGAAATCAGACCCAAATAAGATGATGCAGACCAATATTCTGCCTCTGACAAAGAGCAGGTTGCAAAGGAAGAACACAAGGAGAGTAAAGTATGTAGAGAGGCTTCCTCCTCATCTCACAGTTTGGAATTCAGTGATTATTAAACAAGCATAGTTATCTTTGTATTTAATTGTTTTTCAAGTTTTTCTTTCTTGGTTTTGTCCCATCTCCCGCTGATCTTATGTGAACTCCCATGCCAAGGAGTATCTAAGGCTTAATTACACGTTGTGTGAAGCAACATTTTCTCTTCTTTCTGTCTCTTTTCTTAAACCTGTCACAAGTGGGTTTCCTTTGGCAGCCCAAGCTCTCATAATGAAAGACATTTAAAAATCATTTCTTATTTCCCTTCTCTGTGCCCTTGTAACCTTACACATCTCTCCATCAATCTCCCACCTCTTTTCAGACTAGAGAGCTACTGTAGGGTCTTGTATGGAAGTTGTTCCCTATCTTTGTTCATCTTTCACCCTGGCCTATAATCTTTTTCCAAATGTATGTATTCCTTGGGAAGTGAAGGACCAGAGCTGTGCATTCTATTGAACAGTCAGGTGCATTATTGTTTATAGAGGGTAATGGTGTCGTGATTTGTTCTCTTTCCTTCTATTAAATACATCTTTATCCCCCATGAGTGACACCTTCTATAGGAAGGAAAGCTGTTTACTGCCACCCCTTGGCCATAACCAGAATGAACTGATGCAGAATCTTTATTGCAAATCCAGCCAAAATTCCCTGAATCCATAAAGCAAATGTGAAGGTGTTAAGGTACCGTGTCAATGAGAAATCTGCAGGGGTTAAACTGAGGATCAACTTCTCTCCACAAACAAGATCTCACTGATATGAGAAACAAATTAAATTATATAAAGATCGGTTCTTAGAAATGCTGACAGTGTTAGGCCTATCACAAGGAAAAACCTTGAGGAAAGGAAATGCAGTTCTCTGATTCAAAACTCACTAAATCATCCAAGTCCTTTCATTGATTTCTGAAGACTTGGTTCCAAAGTTCTACACTGATTGTAATCTAAAGACATAAAACAAAGTAATATGAGAACAGTCATATGAACAGAGGGACATTCTATGTAAAGCCAAAATCACAGAAAACATAAAAAAATTAATTGGAGTTTCTTCCAGCTGATGTATTTTTATTGTTATTTTTATAAATCACTTTTCTATATACTATCAGTCATTATATATTTTGCATATAATCAGTGCTTAATTGCATCTAATTATTAATAAGGACTGAATACATATTACCATGTACATGGAGTATAAGAGACATAAGATGCCACGTAAATGTGTTGAAAATCTCAGTTTCAAATGGCATATTTGCTAATGGAGAATAATGTACCTTCTGACATAATCACACTTTTTTATTATCTAGAGATATCATTCGCATTCAATGGGCATGCATATCATCTACAAGTTAAAAGGTGGGTAATTAAAGTCAGTGGTTTCTTATATAATAATTACACAGTTTTATTCTGAATTCTTATTTTTTGTGAAAAAATCTGTCGTTGACAACTCACTTCAGATTATGAATAATATAAGCGAAATCTTGAAGAAACAATGTTATTTGTGAGTTGATGTGCTCCACAAGTGGATAACCACAGGATCCTCCCCACGCTGCAGTGAAACAGGGAGGCTTTTCTTTCGACAAGTGGGCCAAGAAGCTCCCAGAAGTCGAGCAGTCTGTGTAGAGTGAAATCTGGGTTAGGAGTGAGGAATTCTGCAATCAATGTACCAGCACATGCTTCTTTAGCAGCAAAGAGATGGAGCTCCATTTCAGGCTGCCGTCACCTCCAGGTTTGCTGTGTGCCTTCCCCAGGTGCCACCTCAGGAGCTGAGCTTGTCACAAGCACTCCTATAGCTGGACACCACGGGACACATACTGACACCGTGCTGAGTTCAGGAGTGATGAATCAAAAAGAGTGCATTCAGCCCTGAACAAATGAACAATTTTCTGACTGACTTCTGGACAGGTGACAGCAAAAGATGTGAAAATTTGGTGTTCCTCCTTTCAATTTAACCCTTGTCTGTCCCATTCAGAGGTGTGATGTTTGCAATGCAGTCACAACAGAAGAGCAGATGGGTTCAGAGTCGTCCTCCCCACCATCGCTCTGATGATGAATCAGATGCCAGCAGCACACTGCAAAAGTTCAGTACCGACAGCCACAACCAAGCTGTCCCTGCCTGCAAGAACGTGGCTCGACAAGTACCAAAAAAAAAAAAAAAATCTTGAATTGGCTTGCTGTGGGAGGGAGCACAGAAAGGCTGCTGAAAGTCAGAGCTTTGAAAAATATGCTAGGGAGCACGGGCAGGGAGAGCCTGCAGCTTCTTCATCATGCAGCATCTTCTTTGATTCTATAGTAGATGGGACTCTGCTGGAAAGAACTCCTTGGCGGTTCCTTCACCAAGTGAATTCTGAGGTATTCAACCGTTTTACAGTAATTTCTCAGAGGAAATCATAATAAAATATGGCACCTGCCAGCCCAAGGCAGAAATGCACTGAAACAGTTTCATCTCATTGCAGTGGCCAATGCTTACAAGTGAGGGAGAAATGAATGCTGTTATTTTGGATATATCTTCTTTGATGGCATCTTTTTCTCTGCACAAAATGAAATTACCTTTTTATACAAAACAATTAAGCGATCTTGACCCAGCTTAAAAGCAATGAAAACAATTTCCATGCCAATAATAATATAAAGGGAAAAAAACAAGAAAAACTTGGGATGTTCCAGCTGTGTATCTCCAAATCCAATAGTGGTCAAGGTGATAAAGCAGAAATAAAAGGCTTCCTGAAAATCCAAATTGGATTCCCACTTTGGAAGAATAGCAGCTGCACAGGAGATGTACACAAAGATAACGAGCACCATTAATACAATGGGCACATCTAATTTTTCTAACTCTTTCCCTATTTTGTCAAAATTCTCGATTACTCTGGACATTGTCTTTCCCCTGGCAAGTTCAGGACATGAACTCCATCTCTCAATGCTTTTATTTCTTGCTGGCTTTGTTTGCTCATTTTCTCTGGCAATTAACATTTCAAAAAGTTCAACATTGCGATATTTGATCGGCCTCCTTTTCCCACTGGGCTGACTTTTCAGCACTTCCATAATTGTCAGGGGCTCATTGATGACTATATTAGACTGTGCTCTGGACTTTAGTTCATCCCTTTTGTTACATGTGGACCCAGAGCAGAGTTTGGAGGCCAGAACTTTTGCCTGCAGTTTTCGGAATTCATTGTATGACTTGGATAAAACAGTCGCAAGGATGTCTCCCGTGTCTGTCAGGACCAAGAACATCAGAGGGATACCAAACAAAGCATACAACATACAGAGATATTTCCCAATCCGTGTCATGGGGTAGGTATTGCCATAACCTTGAACAATAACAAGAAGAGGAGGAGAAGGGAAAGGGAGAGAGAGATAACATTGTGATTTATTAGGTATTCACGTCCTCTGGGCTTTTTATCACTGTCAGGTTTTGAAAGTCAGTTTTTAGTCCAAAGCACACTGTTCTTTTTGGCTTTGTTTTGAGGCTGTTAAAATTTCTGAGTCCCACACATTTGATACTAATGCAGGGATCCTACCTCTTCAAGCACTTTGAAGTTTGGAGTTTGCCAGTTCTGTTGAATTAACTCTTCCTACCTTGTGTGCACCTTATCAGCTTCAGCACTTACCTGTCTGAAAACAAGAGACCATTTAAGGAGGAGAAAGAGAAAGTTTAGGCCAGCCCAAGACTGGTGTGCAGTCTCTATCCTGCTGGAGACTGCTCTGAGGAAGATTTCCTGACCTGGGTTAAGGAGGAACCATAGGCAGGACAACGAGAGAGGTCTTAGGCCCATGGGTCCCTGCCCAGGGGATTTGAGCTGAGGGCTGAGCTGAAAGGACAGCAGCTGCTCTGGGAGAAGCTAATGGGCCATGCAGGAGGATCTGAGGGGTTATCTCCTGGCCAGCCCCCAGGATCTCACAGCACGACTAAAGGTTTTCTGGGGATGAAACTCCATGAGCTCCAGGAAGATTCAGATCTAGATGTCTAAATGTGAAACCAGGACAGCACTGTGGATCAGACTGGGACAATGAGACCCAGAAGTCAAACCTAATTTCTCAATCAAACCCGCTTGTGACGAATGGTAAGGTGAGAACAGATTTGAAATGGTCCCTAGTTCATCAGCTCCAGCTCTAACGGCACATGTTGCATTGACTTTGTGTTTGTTCTGACTTCACAGTTTTCAGAGTCCCTCAGATGTACTCAGAACAGGGGATCAAGTGAGGAAGCATGTGCTTATCAAATGAGGAAATGCATGTTTACCCTAGAGGATTAAAGCTTACAAATATCAATTACAACAAACAGGGAAACACTACCAGACACACAGCCTTAACGGTAGCAGAAAATATGTCCTTCCCCTAAATTCAATTTGGATATTTATATTTCCTTCCTCTAACATGCTTAATTTTACAACTTAAATTATAAGTTAGTGCTTTTCCATTATATTGAGAGAAAACATCAGTATTACAGTAACTGTATTAAATTTTAACAACCATTTTTCTCCTCATCCTCCAAAAAGACATAAAGCATTTCTTCTCTCCCTTCAAAAACATTGCTTTTTTCTAGATGATCTTCTAGGACAAGTATTAAGCCTGTAAGATTATTAGCTCATATGCTGAGGTATGGTTTCCTTCATTAGCTTCATCAGTTCATGTTTTCACTAATGATTGCCACAGCCTTTGGTCTGAACCCAATCTCAGTCCCTGCTTTGCTGTGAGGCACTGAAACACTATTTATTCTTGGTCACTCTGTTCCCCACAGGCCAACTGAAAATGCTGATCTTTACTGTTGAAGCAACTGGGGAAGATTAATTATTGCAGTTATTGCACAGTTATATTATTTCCTCTTTTTTTTTAATCAGTGTCTGTGCATTAAAAATACTTTATACAGTTTCAAGGCTTAAAACTTATCCTGAGTTTAAATGTAGCTATCCAGAAATCTATCCTAGCTGAGCCACAAGGCAGCCTCCACGGGCAGTGAAGACATGACAGTTCAGACCACCAAACTTCACACTAGATGCCTCAATTCTCCTAGATAATCCAAGGTAGTTAATTTAATTCTACTCTGATGTGATTTATCAGTTCCTAATACTGCAAATAACAAACCCACCACAATGGAAATAGCCACTTACTCCACCTGTTAGAAACAACCATTCTAGGCTTTCTACTGATCCCAAAACTCGGGTCAAAACCTGAGAAAGCTGCATTAATGCTCAGTGCTACGAGGGCAGAAAATACTGGCAGTTTAGAAATAAATATGTTGGGTTAGTGTGTATGGTGACATTTGTCAAACCCCGTGTTAGTGGAGGTGGGTAAATACACCCCAGGAAGGTGTTTCCAACAACTGGCTTTTTCATCAGTTTGCTGAAGTCAAAGCTTTCTGATAAAACATCCCCTTTCAAAAGTTCCAAGCTGCTGTGTCTATACCAGGAAATATTCACAGGCATGAGGGTTCTGGTCCCATCTCCAATATGTGTCTCTGACCATCTAGACGACTGTTTTCAAACTCAGGGGCTGCAAGAAGCTGGATTGGAACAGTCATCTAAGACATCAGAGTCCGAGGTTTAAGCTTCTGCTGTGACTCAGGCAGCACTCAATGCTCCCAGTGAATATTTTAGCTCTCACACTATTCCTTGTATAGAATAAGCTCTTTTCTAGGATTCAGTTTTAATTTTGCTTTAAGATGCACACCCTTGCTGGGGCCTTGAGTGTATCCTGATGCAGTGGAGAAATGTCCTTGCAATTTGACACAATGCTGTGGGAATATTTCCCATCCAGCTTTGATTCTGACAAATTTAGACAGACAGTTCCTGTACTTGTCAGCATTTGAGAAAGATTAGCAAAAGGATAAAAGTAGTTTGGGGAATGAGCATGAGGAATTGTATTTAAGAATGCAGAGGCAGCCAAAATCAGAGCAGATGTTTCTATTTGATCTAGTTCCTCCATGGAAATATGAAGTCAGAATAAAAGAATTCAGAGGTGTCACTTAAACATTATCATGTGCTGTTAACCCAGAGAATTATGAGCAACACCACGGTTAATGAAAGACCCATACATTAAGGAAGATGAATTACACATCAACAGCATGGAACACACAATAACAATAAGGTTTGACTGAAAAATGGAGCTTTCCTTCTACTTTAAAATAATAGTTCTGTGTACATGTCCTATATGAGTATGTGTTATAGTATATATGTAATGATGTAGCTAATTAATGTGTACCAACATTAGTTACTAAATTCTGACTTGTTTCTGTGACTCAGCTACACCTCTGCAACCAGTATTTACAAAACTACTTGCAGGCTCAGCATCAATACTGAGAAGAAAAATTCAAGGGGATCTGGGTTTTGGGTTTAGGAGAGGGGTTTTTGTTTGTTTAGAGCTCTTCTAATTCTCTGGAAAAAAGTCATTAGAGAAAACAGCAATAGCAATTTATTCTATAAGGTGTTACTTTACCTCTGAACTTACCCACAGTCGTGAACACTGTGCAGCAAAAAAAGAGAGACCCAAAGAAACTCCATTTGTCTTTTGGATTGACAAACCAGTCTTGTTGAGCTGTGCTGAGAAGATCATGGATTTTTTTCTTAAACTTCACCTCATTTTCTGTCATGTTATCTGTCACAGTCACAGCAGGAGACACAGTGAGTGTTTGCAGACCATCACTGAGGGAGCAGCCAGTATGTTATTCCAGGGAAGTTTACTCCAGCTGAGAATTAGCTCATATTCTTTTAGAAGATAAAAATATTCACCTTCTTGCCCTCCCCTTTCAACCCCCCCATTCCTGAAAAAATCAGGTGGGTTCAGTGGCTTTAGTGAATAAAGAAATAAGGAACGAATAAACATAAGCATAAAGAAGAGGACAGCCTGAATGTCCTCTTTCATTTTGGACTCCCCAGGAGATTGGTCTTCTTTTGACAAAAAGGCATCAGAAATGTGGAGTCAACAGTAGGAAAATTATATGAACCACTTGGATGTCACTGCCCAGCACTCTGCTGCGAATCCCAGAGCCTGCAGCCCTTATTCCTCCTCCCCGTGGCTGAGCCTTGCTTGAAAGGACATTATCTACAGGGTTGATTGCCCAAAACAGATCACTGTGTCAGCACAGCTACCTGAGTGAAACTCCAAGCCTGTGAACGAGCCCCAGCACAGATCCAGGAGGATTTATAGCCCTTCTCTTCCACTCTACCCCCTCCATCAGCACCACTGGGTCTGGGGTGCAGAACTGCACCTCTCTCACCCTGGGCATGCCGTCACCAGAGGGCTGGTGGGGTGGCTCACAGCAGGGGAGGAGGAGCGGGAGAAACTTTCTGAGATAGAGATTTCAGTCCCCAGAAAACAGAAGGAAACACCACAGGAATCTCAGCTAGTCTTCATGGACCTTAGGTAAGCTGGGCAAAAGGGAGAACACAGGCACCTCAGCAAAGCCTTTTCAGGTAGGAACACAGGGGCTGGGGAAGCTGCAGTTAAAAATCCCAGCTAAGGAAGGAAACAGCAGTTATTAGCTAGGCAGAGGAAAAATCCTGTTTGCAGGGTCAGCTGTCTCTATTTTGAAAAATGTCTTCAAAAGCAAAAATTCTTATTCCAAAAGCAAGAGAATGAGTGACTCCCTGTATAATTAAGTCATTTTGAAATTCCAGTACATACCTGATAAACTTCTGCCGAGGTACGTCAGATTCTGCAGAAAATTTCTATAGTCTTCACTAAATTCTACCTTCCGGTTACCTTCAATGTGGGAAAACATGAGAGCCCCCAGAAAAGCATAGATGACAAGAGACAGAATGAAGCAGGTATGAGGAAACACTGCCCAAAATAGTTTTTTACATGCTGTTTTACCTCGCAGATGCTGGGATGTTGATGCCATCCTAAGCTTGCCTTTTTTTTTTTTTTTAATATATAATTTTGTGGAGAAGACACAGCTTTTAGAAAGAATGATGAGGATGTAAAAGCTTTTGCATCCTAGAAAAGCTTCTCCTGCGAAAACAAAGATTGTTCTGCCTCAGGCTTTCAGATCACATGTCCTTATAAGTGGAGATTGCACTACAGTCCCAATGGAAAAGGAACACAACTAATCAAGCCTTGAAATACTTCTCAGTTGATGCCACGCCACTCTATCCCTGAATTACTATTGATCAGCCAGCACTGTAATGCACATGGATTACCAGCTTCTATCAGTTTTCACTGGAGCCAATTCATGTTTAAAGTTTCTTGTCCTGAACTACCATTTCCCATTGATGCAGTAGAAATGTTTCCAGCTCCCAGGAGGGAAAATGTGCACTGTAAGGGACGGATTTTTTAAAAGATTTCTCCCAGAAATTAAGAGCAAAATTTAAAATTTAAAATTTATTGAAAGAAGGGTATGGCACTAATTGTTGTCATCTCTGGGTAGACTGTATAACAATTAATTTCTCTTTCAGAGGGTTAGAGAATCTCTCTATACCATGCAGTCTCTGTGGAGGAGGCCTTTTGAATTTTAAATTATTTTTCTCAAAAAAAAAAAAAGTCAATAAGGTTTGTCCTGGTTCTCACTTGATTAAAATCTTGTTGTATCAATAGAGGTTTCAATTATGAAACTCCCACTGATCTTAGTAAGCAAGAATTGTAGCATTCAGTTCAAGGTTAGTGATCTTTGCAAAATACATTCAACTTTAAAATAAAACCTTTCTTTTCATCCATCACTCTGAAACACTTGGAGCAACAAGCAGTATCACTGCCCTTTGCAATATTTGTAGTGGTAGTAATGGGAGTTGGACTTTACAGAAAGAGGTGTTAAATATTTCATCTCTAGGCCTCTTTCATTAAAAATTAAAACATTCTTGTGCAGCCAAGACCCTACTGAGCTGTATATAAGTAATATGTCCACACTGCAAGAAATCCTACATGGTTTCAATTGTTTCTTTTAGTTCAAACTCTCAGCAAATTGGATCAGAAGATATTTTATGCACATCAGTGTGGAAGTCTTTGCTATAGAATAGAAGCTTTCAAGGCTAAGGCAAAAAGAAGCCTCTGTGCTTGCTACTTTTCTGGTTATCTGCCTCATTGGCTCACTGGTGCTTTTTGACAGCAGATTTATAAATCCTCTTATTGCAGTCAATCTCTTTTTTACCCCCCATTGACCTGAAACCCAGGGTTAAACACTGCTAATATTCATAATTAATCAAAAGAAGCAGAATTTCCTGAGAGGTTGTACTTGGAGATAATGTACATAGGTTTGGTGTCCTGAGCATAGGACCAGGGACACAGGGAAGTCAAAGGGACCGATGGAAGAGCAAAGGGGCTGTAGGCAGTGGGGTGCTCCGTGCTGGAAGCACAATGCTGGGAAAGTTTTGTAGGGAGTGGATACTGGTGTCATATAAATTGTTAGAGATTATATTAATTTCTAAAAAAAAAAAAAAAAAACACCGAACAAAAAACAGAGAGACAAACTCCCTCTCCAAAAGTTTTTAAGGGAATTAAACAGCTATGGCATAACAGAGAAAGTCTTCACAGGAAGAAATTAATGATTAACAGAGAGGATCAGAGGGCAGGAGTAAAAGGCAGAGGGAGTTCAGTGATGGAGTTACGTGGGGGTTTGTGCTGCAGCTCTGCTGCTCCACACATTCATAAATGACCTGGATAGAGAGTAAATGTTTGCTGATGGTGTGGAGCTGTTCAGAGCAGTGAGATTAAGGGCAGATTGGAATTGTAGAAGGATCTGAGGGTGCCTAGCAATGAAGTGGCAGATAAAAGCCAAGTAGATACATGTAAAATGGCATAAACAATACAAACTTCACCTAGAAAGTGATGAGCTCTGGGCTGACCATCACCACTGAGCAGCAAGATCTGGGGGTACAATGTGACAGTACCACAAACACATCAGCCCAGCACCAGATCATGGTGAAGAGGGAAAACCTGTGTTGGGAATAATGAGTCAGAAACAGAGACTAAAACATTGGACAGCTATATCCTATTGTACAATTGCTTGTTTGCACATACCTGGAGAAGTCAGTGTGGTTCTGGTACCCTGCTCTCAGGCAGCACAGATGAAAACTGGGAGCATTTCCAAAGCAAAAGGATGGCTGAAGGTGTGGACACCACTCAAAGAATGACTGAGCAGTGCCTTTTGCCGGGGTGGGGGGGAAGTGTAGCTGAGGGAGAACATAACAGCAGTCTTCAAACTCCCAGGTGGTCTGGAGAGAGCAGGAAGGGATCAGCTGTCTGTAGTCTCCTCTGGAACCAGAACAGAGGACCATCAAACAAAGCAGGTAGGAAGCTGCTTCAAAACAAATAAAAGAGGATGGTTTCTCATATAGGTAGAAAATTCTCTGCCAAAGGATGTTGGCTTTCCATACATCAAAGAAGAGAATGAAGAAATGTTTAGAAGAACAACCGTTAATACTGTCTGCAAACCACCAGGGCTCAGTAACTCCCCTGAACTGAAAATGGTTTGCAGCTGGAAAAATGACACAGGGTATGGGCCAAATGGACCCCATGTCTGAGGCAACATAGTCACACTGATATTCTGAAAAAGATTTTCACTGCCCAGTATGATAATTCTGACACAATTTATCCTGAACAGTTTTTCATCTACATCTCAGATACAAGCATCTTTCCCCCAGAGTGCTTTAAAACCTTCTCAGCTGCCTCCTATGCATGGTGCTGCAAAGTATTTAGCAATTCCCAGAAGCTTCTCAGCCATTTGCAGCATCAGGCTCTGAGCTTGTGACAACAACAAAATTCAATAAAAATAAATCCAAAAATGATTTTTACATTATTTTCTTAATCTAAACCATTTCCCATTATCGCTGTATTACATATTTGAACTCAGTTGCTTAAAAGCAAATCCCGCTAACCACAAGTTCTTCCAAATTGAGTTACTGGTACTTGTATTGAGAGACATTTTTGCAATACACATTTCCTATTCACATTAATGGACAGCAAACCTGCACTTGTCCTAACTTCCATTTCTTTGATTAGGGCAAGTCAGAGTGCTCCAAAGGTGCTGTGTGAAAGGAGAGCTTGTGACCACAGCTGCAAGGTTAAATAATTCCAGTGCAAATATACTTATGTTAGAATTCCTGCTTTATCTGATGTTTCTGGATTACAAAGGTTAAACCTTGAAGGTCATTGTTTGGGTAGAAAGATTTTTTTTCAATAATCAGTAAAACTCTCCCTCCATTAAATCACCTGCTATGTTGTCAAAGACCTGCTGTGTTACCTCTTCCATGAAACACCTTTGGATTCACCATTCTGTACTGACAAATGTTCAATAGTGTAATACCTTCTCCTTTTTTGAAGAAAAACAAAGTGACTTGAAGGATGATAAGTGCTTTTTGTAAAAAAAAAAAAAATACAATGGACTAAATTGTTTGCTTTTATTTACATCTGGCATTGATTGTGGTGGGAATATTGTCTGATAGAGGAATAAGATCTCAGCCTGGCACACTTCATGACAATGAGAATTAAAAACATTCCATTCAAGGTTTCATGTTAACAAGGATCAGAGAGGATCTGAACTATTTCTCTAGCATATGCCCCTGGAAAGTATTTCCAGAATGCACTAGTATGCTTAAGATCCCCAAGAAAATATGTGTTTGTGTATAAAGGTGATATCAACCCCAAACAAACAAACAAGGGAGAGCGAAATGCACCAATTGGCTGTGTAGGGTGTGTTGGATACCCTGGGGTAAGGTTTAGGTTTCTTTTTATCCATCTTTAAAAGTCTCAGCTTTTACTTGAGTCAAGTGCTTGAGCTTGTAACCTCTGGGAATATTTGAGAGCACTCAGGACTAACATCCTGACACTACATATAATGCTAAGTGGATTCAGAAATGTCCAGGACTCTCACCCTGAATAGGAGCATTTCCTATTTCATTCTTTGTTCACACCAAAGCCAAGCAAGTGGTCCCATCACTTCAAAGAGGTAAACACCGTTCATATGCCCCAGGACCAGCCAGGGCTTGGGTATTAGCCTCTGTTCCTCCTCTATTTTTCTAACAGGAATGAAGTCACACAGTCAGACACCGCCTTTGATGGGAGTCTTTCACCTGGTAACTAAACAGCAGGACCAACCTCTGTTCACTCATGGTCTAACCAGCCACTTTATCCCCTCTCCCCCATGCCCAAATTACTGCCTGGGTAGAAAGACTTCACCTGGTTCTCCACTTCCTCAAACCTGAGCAGCCAGCAACAGCGTGCAAGGAGCAGAGCTGTCCCTCAGGCACACACCCCAGGAGGGGAGATAGCACCCCTTCCTCCTTAGGGAACTGGTAACATCTTCCCTCTCCCGAGCTTCACCCAGGAGCCAGGGGTGCAGCACGTGTGGAGGGTTTGGGTGCTGCAAAGCTGAGGTGTCCCACTCAGCAGAGCACTCATCCCTCCTGCTCCCTGAACCGCGTGCTGAGTGAAGATACGCTTGGGGCTGGGAGGGGGAGCTGCTTCTGGACAGACAGCACCCTCCAGCCCCTTTGGCAGGGGCCTCAGGTAAGCTGAAATCAGGTGCTGATGGACAGAGGGCAACAAGTCCTAATCAGCACGGGGGAGGCTCTGCAAACAGTCACTCTGCAGCGCTGTGTACACTGCTCATTTCTGTGCGTGACTCATTCGAGTGATGGACACGGCCTCGGGGGGTTGTAACAGGCAGAAAGGTTAACATGGCCGTGAGTCACCAGGGTAAGACCCCACCGTGCAGAAGCCCTGGGTTTCCAGATAAGCAGAGGAGATTACTGAGGTTCAACTACAAATCTTATGCCAAAGTCTTTACTGAGTTAATGTAGTGAACGTAATGCTGGTATAGTGGAGACTATCTCAGCACAGGAGTTCATTTTAAGGCAAACAAGCTCCCTGTAGAGAGATCAGAAAACTGCTTCTTTGGAATTTAATTAACATTAGAGCATGTGAGATTATATGCTGCATGAAAGCTAAGCATCATGATTCATGTCAACAGAGCAATTTTGCTCTTATTTGAACTGGCAAAAACCCCTCATGTATTCAAGATGACAAGTCTACTTTGCTCTTAAAAAATGTTTATTTTTTATTATTATTAATGTGGCACCATATGTATATAAGTAGTTAAAACAGGGGAAATCTAAAACCTCAAATACAGGAACAAGCTTTTAGCGGTAACCATCCACCAGCATTCATCTGAGAGTCTCTGTGAGTGACACAGACCCTCTCAAGTCTCAGCATGCAAAATACTAATGAAAAAAACCACCTATTGATCTTATTTCCAATGTCATATACACATTCAGTCAAACAGAACACAGATGAACAGTCACCCTTTGCAGGTAGTAGTATTGGCCAAATATTATTGATAACATTGAGGTCAAGGCTGTATTTGGAGCAGCTCCGAGGTCATTAAGGGCTGTTAATCCCCAAAGTACACTGCTTACAGTATTTTCTACCCTCAGTCATCCATAGCACTTTATAAACCACAGGCAGGAGTCTGCAAGATGCCCACAATCAGACATCCCTTTCTGCCTCCTATCCCTGGCAATCAGACTGGGCATGATTTCATGTCAGCGGCTCAGAATTTCTTAAGAATCAGGCTAAATTTTCCATCGCTTATTTTCATCCCAATTTTCCTAATGACATTAAGAAATTTCTCTTCCCCTTTTGTGTAAAGTACTCTTACAAGAGTTTTAACTCCATTATCCTCCCACTCCTTAGTCATTGTGGATTCGAGGGGTGGAAGACACTCTCACAGATGGGTGTGCCATCTGTGGGCAGCACTGAGTGGACACTTGTCTCTGAATTTCTTTCAGTTCTGCTGATTTCTTTCAGCTCTGAGCAGGCATGCATGAACTTTTTGAAACTTGTCCTACCCATTTCAGCTAATAAACCATTAATTGCTTACCCTATGTAATGCTGGCCCTGTAAATGTTTATAGCAGCCACAGGAATAGCTTTTTAGTGTTTTTCTGGGAATCAGTAAACAACATTTTGCCACCTTTGTGTGGGACACCTTTCAAGCTCTAGACTCCTCAAGTGTAGCTCACATGTTTAATTAGTTTAAGAAATAACTCTTTGGTGATGCAATCCTGCCCGGGTTGATGAGTAAGACTGCACTAAGAAAGTGCCTTCTGCAAAATATTTGGGGTTGGAAAGAAATGCATGAAAATTTCCCATCTTTTCTGAGGAATTCCTTATAAAAACTGAGTGTGGAATGAAGTCTCTTCTTCTGCTCTTCTCAGTAAAAAAAGAAAAATCTTGTAGCACTTCTGAATGAGCCATCTGGGCCACAGTCCCTGGGTGCAATAAACCCTGCAGATCCACCCAGGGACTGTGGGCTGTTCCCGAGACTGCCTGGCACCCAGGCTGCCACGGCAGCCACACTCACTGCTGCTGCCTGATGCTCAGACTGCAGGCAAAAAGCCCTCTAAATGGCACTGACCTTTCTCCATGGTCACTTGGGAATTCGAGATGTATGGGTGGAGCAGCTAAACTGCAGTTCAGCAAAAGTTATTGCTTGGATCTTGCCAGGCAGCCAGAGCTGGATGGTTGCATCATATTCTAGGAGATGGGGCTTTAGGTTGGAGCATTTAGGGATTTATCTTTTGTCTAAACAAAAAAACACCATAAACACATTAGAAATTAAATGTTGAACAGCTGAGAGAAACATTTGTACAGATGCTATGTGGGGTATTTCAGATGAAACCTGAAGGTCATCACACAGAGGAGGAAGGAGGCTGGACTGGAGGTGACTGCACATCCTCATGAAGTGTGTTGGCAGTGCTGGTCACGAGAAGAAGAACAGCCTCTGGAATCAACAGCACCAAGTACCTTTGCTCCATCACTGCCCTCCTAATGATACAAGAGGGAAGGGAGTGTGGAGCACAACAGCCATATTTCAACCAAAGGGTATGTCCAAGTCCACAGTCTGGCTGGAAAACAAGAGCCCCCACACAAGGGAGCTGCCAGCAGCCCTCAGCATGGAGCAAGAGGAAGACTCTTGGCAGTATGCCTTGTGGACATTGCTGCCTTTACCTCGTGTTTCCAGGCTAACTGCTGATGAGAGACGTGATAGCCACTCACACGCTGCCCCCCTACACGCTCTTCAAGAGGTTGTTGCTGAGCTGCTTGTCTGTACCCAGTGGTACCATGGCATCAGCTCACTCCAGCTGCTAGGTACCACAGTGATTTCACAGTATGTTCTGAGTTGGAAGGGACCTGCAAGGATCATCAAGTCCAGATCTTAAGAGAATGGCCCATACAGAGATCAAACCCTCAACCTGAGTGTTGTTAGCACCATGCTCTAACCAGCTGAGCTGATCACAGGGTAATCACATGGAACCCGCCAGGATTTCTCAGTCTGCATGCCAGGACTTTCTTCTTCTTTCTTTCCAGAAGAAATATCTGGTCACAACGATGAATAATTTGTTAGAAGGCCATCCCTACCAGCTGTCTGAAATGCTTGACCCAAAACAGACCCCTGTCACGTTACATTTGCAGATCAGCTTCCCAGAGGCACAGCACACAGCAAGAGCACAAACCCCTCAGCTCATTTCAGCATGTCATGTGTGCCAGCTGGAAACACAGAGGAACTGCTTTAGTAAACTCTGTTGGACCAAGGTCCCCTCAACAAAATATTGCTGCCATAACTGCACTAGCAAGACATGCCCAAACCCAAAATTCCAAAACCAAAATTCAGGCTCTTTGTCAGCAAAGCCACTGTTGTAGAGTTGAACAAGCCAATAGATTGGCTCCAGTAACATTGATCAGGGTAATGTACAATTATGCTTCTAGTACATCTTGCTGGCATATACCACATCACTGCCAAAGACCACTTCCAAAATAACTGACCCACAAAAGCTGCAGATCCACAGGCTCCTCTGCTTTAGGAAACAGCTGGGTCTAATGAGAGCGTGTTGGTCCAGGAGGGGACCTGGTACTGAGTAACTGGGAGATTTTAATTCCTGCCCCTTCTGTGGCATTGGCTATCCCTCAGTGGGGCACAGATGGGAAATGCATTCCCCAGTCCCACTGATCCTGCTGGGAGGTTACAGAAAGCCACAGCTGCTTCTCACCAGAAGCCTTCTTGCTGGATGTCACATACAGAAAAAAAAAGAAGTGCTGTGATCTTTGCTTTTTTTAGAGTGTTTAGTTCAAAGTCAATCTATTAAAACTATTTTTGGCAATCTAAGCAAATATTCTTGAGAAGGAGGATGTAACAGCCCTTGATTAGCCCTCTTTTTCTAAGCCTTGAATGCAGAGAAGCATCTTGCTCCCTGATGCTGGAGCCCAGACCCTGTGTCCTACCTGTTAATCCAAGCTGCTGCAACACAGCAAATGTGACCTCTGAGCTGCTCACACCTTAGCTGCTCAAAGCCCATTCCTCCAGAGGGGACCAGATCCTCTCCTAAGTGCTTAGATGGTGCATGCTAATTTCTCTTACCTGCTTATGTGATTCTCTGAACACTGCTCTCAGGTAAATAACTGATTTCTTTGTATTTACTGATTCCTCTACCAGTTGCCCCAGGTAGGAACTAGAGATCTGCCAGGGTTTGATACAGGTCAATATTTTAAAAATATTTCCAGACTGAATGATTTGCTGTATCCTGTACAGTGTTGCAGAATGGATGAGGCATCTCAAAACCAGGAGCTCTGGACATAACTGAGGTTTGTTTCCAAATGCACAAAAGGGTTGCCAAAGGACAGAGAGGCTTTCTTTCCTGAAATTTTATTCCAACAGTATATAAAACCTCTCTTCTTCCTTGCAGTCAGATGTTTACGTAAGCAAAAGTATCTTGGGAAGTGCCCTTTGTAGATTTGGACCTTTTTCATCCTTCTTAAATGATCAGAATTTTTGTTCATTACTGAGGTTGTCTGCAGTCCAACACTAATAGCAGAAATGTGCCATTTACACCAATTAAGCATTCAACTTAATGAATATATAGCTGATTTGTAGCAGAATTTGGTCAGATTCTGCTTTCATTTAAACTCATGTAACAGAGTTTAATGGATATGAAAGCAGAATTAGCTTTCTTTCTTTTTTTTTTAATAAACCATTGCAGATATTCTAGCTGTAGACTCATCAGTCACACCATATTCCTGTCTCCTGCTTGGCTCCTCTTTTACTTTCCCTGTCCCAGAATTTCCTGGTCTCTGCTGTATTGTAAGAGAGACATGCAACACATACAAAATGTACAGTATTACAGAGGGAAATCCTAGCCCAGAGCAGGACTATATTTTAAAGACATGTTTTAAGATGGTCAAGTTGAGCACTCAAAAGTAAAAGGCTCTGTTAAAACTGTAACTTGGACACATTCCCTTATGCATTTGTGTGGAATTAATGTCTGTAATTTACAGGAAGCCATCATATGTCTCTGTCAGGACCATACAATATGGAAAATTTCAATCCAAATATTTAAGCTGCAAGCACACTTATAGGAAAAACAGTCTCCTTCTCCTTGGAGATACCTGCCATCTTCTTTTCCTGGGAGCATGCAATTCCTCCTGTTACTACAAGACAGCCCTTGAAGGAACGTCCGGATTGAGATTGTGCTCACCACCACCAGATGGCCCTCAGAAGAATGGTCGGTCAGGAACAGGACACTTGAATTGTTCATACAACAGCAAACCATTCCCAGCCCAGCTCTTTCCAGTAACTCTGTACAGATCCAGCTGCCTGTGTGTGCTACAGGGCACATAGCGAGGATATTCACACAAGCAAGCACTGACACTGCTAACAATGAATAACTCATTTGCATGGCCCTGCTGTGCTGGAGAAAGTTTTTGTGCAGCAAAACCTAGTTGAACTTCTCTATTGTAAGGAGCAGAAAGCAGGTTCTCGAAAATAGGGAGCATAACTCATTGTGAAGAGTTGTACGGATAAGCAGCTGAGCCATTGATACTGCACTGCACATCTGTCTGCTTGAAGAGGAAGACTGAAGAATAAAACCAGTTTAAGACATTCTCACCTCTATATGTGGATCCCGACTTTGCTCGGATTACAGCAGATTTTTGCACACAGTTGTACTGAATCCCAAAATGGGAGTAATTGTGGCATATCCAGAGAGCTGGATTAACAGCCAAAAAAAACCTGTGTGGAGAGAGGATAAAGGGCTGGATGGATCTTTAAACTGAGGGCAGATAGGTTTAGGTTATATATTAGGAAGAAATTCTTTACTGTGAGGGTGGTGAGGCCCTGGAACAGCCTGCCCAGGGAAGTTGTGGATGTCCCATCCCTGGAAGTGTCCAAGGTCAGGTTAGATAGGGCTTAGAACGATCTAGTTTAGTGTAAGGTGTCCCTGCCCATGGCAGGGAGGTTGGAACCAGATGATCTTTAAGGTCCCTTCTAACCCAGGCCGTTCTATGATTCTATGAAGATATGCACCTTGGCAAAAATATCCCTTTGCAGAACCCCATTGCAAAGAGGTTCCTAAACAGCACATCTGCACTGCTGTCCACCCTGCCACAGGGACATGGAACAGCCACACCAGGGCAGGAGCAGGATCCATCCAGCCCAACACCTGCCCCCACCTCTGTCTCCATCAGCAATTGCTCAGGAAAGGGCAGGAGCGCAGGGCAGGCTGGAGTGGTATTTTCCCAGAATAGTCTTTTACCCTCAAGCAATTTGCAGTTCATGGACTTCCTGAGCCAAAGACGGTATTTCTGTGGCAAGGAAATTATGTCAAGTATTTCAAAGCCCGTGAAAAACCAGGAGTTCATGGAGGGGGAGGCACATGCTGGGTAACCTGCCCGCGGGCCGGGCTGGTTCGAGTACCCATTATCTACCTCCCGGTTTCGGGGACAGGTGCTCGAATTTGCCGAGGAAGCAGCCGGCGAGCCGGGAGCAGGATCTGCCGGTCCCGAGTACCGGCGCGGAGCCGCCAGAGGGGGCTCGAAGCCCGCGGGCCAGAGCGGCACCCCGGGGTCCCCCGGCCGAGCATCCCCGGCCGAGCATCCCCGACCCTCCCCGGCCACAGCCCCCGCGGGCGGCTCCGGCAGCCCCAGAGGGTCTGGGAGAGCTCGGCAGCCAGGCTGGCCGAGGGACATCCAGCGCCTCGGCAGGAACGCTTTGGCAGCTGCCTCCCAGCCCGCTCAGCCTCCGCGGCGTGTCTTTGCGTGGAGACACATGTTCGGCGGAGGTGACTCTAACCAAAAGTCCCTCTTTGGAAAGCGAGTCAGGAAATGCGGTAGGGATTGAGAGAGAGGTGTTTTTTTTTTTTACAAGAGCATGTAGTGGTAGGACAAGTGGGAATGGCTTCAAACTGAAGGAGAGTAGGTTTAGATTAGATATTAGGAAAACATTCTTTGCCACGAGGGTGCTGAGGCACTGGAACAAGTTGTCCAGAAAACCTGTGGATACCCCATTCCTGGAAGTGTTCGAGGCCAGACTGGATGGAGCTCTGACTAACCTGGTGTAGTGAAAGGTGCCCCTACCCACCAAAGGGGGTTTGGAACTCAATGTTCTTTAAGGTCCCTTCCAGCCCAGGCCATTCCATGATTCTAAGACTGTACTAGAAGTGAGCTCCTACGGATTTGCTGATGAATTCTTGGCACCAAATGCACTCAAACGTAACCATGTGTGACCTCCTTTATGCATTGCTTTATGGATTACCATTTAAAGATTTGTCAGTGCTGTGTTAGATAGATGTTAATCAGACAGATGTTCTTAGAGACTCAATCTTCAGCTGCTGTGAACTGTAGCAGGAGGACAGGCAGCAGTCCAGAAGAGTTGTGAGGTACACTGGGGGCACTGAGCCACTTTTTGTGCTCACCATTGCTTTCCTGGGCACCTTGGCTCCTTTTTGAGAGTCCTTGTTTGCTACAAACCAAAAAAGCAGTCCCTGGTTTTGCAGGCAACAGAGGAGAGAGCAAGAAAGGAAATTTGCAAAGTTTTGCAAGTATAGCTATGGCAAATACTGAGTCTCCTCCTAGCTGTCCTGTACTTACCCAGCTAATCTGAGGGGTGTCATCTTAACCACAAAAACCAAGAACCTGAGAAAAAATTAATCCCTCCCATGAATTTCATCTGGATCTCACTCTCCCCTGTCTGATCTCTGGGCTAATATGACATGAAAGTGGGACAGAGACATCATGAGAACCTACAAGCTCTACCTCCCCTTGCCTAGCTTTAGAGAATCTGATCCCACATAAAGAAATAAAGTAACTATTTTAAAACGGACTAGAGAGTGTATATTTTCTGACAAGGGTTTCATTACAAAACAGCTGATCACATCCTCTCGGCTGAATCTTTGACTTACTGTGTCCTGCCAATAACTTTCTGGCTGGGTCAGATCTTGTTTCTGATTATTCCTATCCTATAGAAGTAAACATATGTGAAATGAACGTTAACAGTGCGTGGCTTATTTTCAGTCAGATGTAATACTTCGTGGACTACTCTTTGGGTTTTGGCATGAGTTTCAAAATAGGATTCTCAACCTAATCTAAATAAAATGGGAAAATATATCTATCATTGTGGTAGAAACTGTGGAGAAGGCAAACTTTCTCTAAGCAGCACTTTCCTTTCTGTAGTCCCTTGCCTTGCCCAGGGATCAGAGCTGCTAGTACTCCCTCTCCCCTGAGCCACTATTTCACTCATTTAGAAGAGATCCCAGATGCAGCTGGGAACCGTGAATGTCACAGATGGCAACACCGCAGCATCTCTGCTGGGAAGCAGAACTGCCTTATTCCAGCTTGACCAATGGCTGGTAAGAGGTCTTGCCTCAAGCCTGGTGGGTAAGCCCTTTCAATGTATGCTTAGCAAGCAAAATGAGAGGAGAGGTCTCCTTTTAATATCCACGACTGGAAACTGGCCTGAGCTACCACGTTGAGCAGTGCTTTGTGCCTGAGTCCTGCCAGAGGCACTTGTGATACCAGTGCAGCCCAGGGACTGTACCCATATCATCATGTGTGCATTGAGGCCCTTGGGCTAACCTTTGCTTCCTTATGCACCTCAGACTAAATAGTTTGAAAGTAATGTGAGGGGAATCTGGTTTGCACAGGTCGTTCTCTTGGCCCATTCATCAGTTCTGCTGAGTACCTGCCACAGGTGGACTTTGGAAGTAAATGCAAAGAGTAAATCTAATAGTCGTCAATGCATCTGATGGGATTACCTGTAATATATTTGCCAGCCTTAAGCCTTTTCGAAAGTCCATAAAATAGAACATTTCCTTGCATATTTTTTCCAATAACCATGCTAATTGGCTGCCCCAGTTGTGCAGATTGCGCTGGGACAAGAGGTGTTCTGATTATTCCCTTTGTTTATGGTATTAGCCTTAAACTATTGTTGATCTTATTGTTCTTATTTGTAACATGTTCGCCTCACTAGGACAGTAATTGTGTCAAGCAAGTTGGAGTCCAATCTGCAGAGCTGAACGTTCAGAACTGCAAAAGAAAGGCTCCAATCTTTCAAGCAGCGGGCATATTACTCCTCCATTTGGATTATTAAATTCTAATTATAGCCTGTTGATCCAGTTACAATGTTGTTTGTAAATCTAAATACAGTTCCCTAAAGCCTGCACTAATATGCATTTTTATTTCTTAACCTGTTGATGCTTAGTAAAGAAACACCGGTGTGCCTAATAGAGCAGGTGGAGCTTAGCTTGCTTGTGATCAAGCTCTTTTTCTCATCTGTATTCCTTTGGTTGTGTTTAGGAATGAACACTTAACAGCATGGATAACACTGAGAACAACCATGACCCAAGTGCCTTGGTACCTGTGGACTCATCAGAGCTGGGATCAGTAAGAAATTCTCCCTTAGCTAAGATTGGTGATGGCTCACAGGCCTTTTGGGACGAGGGGAAAGGCAGCTGGGTTTGGTTTGTCTGCGCTTTGGGCAGTTACCCGAGCTCTTCTGGGAATGGCACTTAACAACTCCCTCTTACACTGACAGTGCTTTTAGTCTCTTCTTTTCCTGTAATGTTTCCTGCATTTTGGCTTCTTTTACAGGAGAATTCTGGTTCATCAACCCACATGAAACGGTGCCTGGTGGGGTGTTTTGTGTGTGCAGTAGGGCTGGTTGAATCCACATACACTGACTTCATATAAAACAAGTATCAGTGAGCAGTCATCTGTGATGGCCATGCTGAAACTCCATGCCCTTCCAAGCCCTGTTCTTTCCTCTATCTTCATGAATGTTAAATGCAAGGAAAGCCAAGTGATGTGAGCAGCAGCAGTTCCCAGGAACTGCTGTATTTCCAGTGGCTGAAATCTCTGCAGCTCTGAGCTGTGAGTGTACTGCAGCATCCTCCCTCACCTGTAAGAGTAGAGGAGCTTTCAGTAAGAAACTATCACGATGGATGACTGCCTAGGTCCATAAACCATACAGCCTTATTTTTTCTTCCATGACTCCTTTTAAGCTCCAGCACACTTGTGTGCTCACAAACACCCAGCACAGTCAAGCATCTCATGCCCCTGGTGAGGTGGCCAGCTGTGGCTTAACTGCTGGGCATGGAAATCACCGGGCACACACTCAGGAGTGCCACTAAATCTCGGAAAGCTCCTCCCTGAGCCAGGCACAGCTCCAGGCAGTGAAGCACTGCAATGTCACAATAGTGGGAAGGGCTGGGAAGGGGTTGTGGATGTTTTGACAGGTGGTGTTGGGGAATTAGCCCAATTCCTCCTTCCATCCTTGTCACTCAGAATCCACTGGGGAAGGAAGAGAGGGAGCTGCCCTTCCTAGGGGATGAATTGAAGGTCTCCTAGAGATTTTCTGCTGTCTCTGCCCAAGAGAGCTTTGACAGGAATTTTGGATACGGATGTCCAAGCAATAAGCAGCCACAGCAGGTACCATCCTTTCCCACTGATCCATTCCCATGGGCCCAACAGGAAAAGTCACTGGGGTCCAGGAGCAGGGTGGTGAGAGCAGAAGGTAAAGCTGCTTCCTCTCCTTCAAATAGCATCCAGGCTTGCAGTCTTGGCCTGGGTAAACATGGAGCAAGGAGTATAAGGATTGAAAGGCATCAGGACATTCCAACAGCTAGATTGGGGATGGAATGGGAGAGAGTGGTGGAGTTATCTGGAGGGTTGAATGCTCATACACACACACATATCCATGCTGAGATGTTCAAGGCAGGCTAGTGTTCCCTCCTGGGAGGAAAATTGCTGTTTCCTTGCAAAGCCCAGTGGATCTGTTGAGGGGGCACTGCCATCAAGCCTTGGGAAAGGCCTGCCTGCATCTCTGTGTCCTCTTGTGTGGAGATGAGAGGGCTTCATCTCCTCCAAGCTGTCACTGAATCTTGCCAGTGCCCCCATGAAGGCGGGAAGGAAACTTTTCACTCCTCAAATGGCTGTGACTAATGGGAACAAAACTATTGAGCCCTAGGTCTCTGCCAGGGAAGCACCAGATCTGGCTGGAGAAGGGTGAGAGGGCTGCTTCTGCAGCAAGGAATGAGGCAGCAAATCCACTGCTCTAGTGGAGTAGAGTGGTATCCTCAGTGCTGGGAGGGAGGGCTGGCTGGGGCAAAAAGGCTCTACTTTGCCCCAGGGAACAACTGCTGGATCCCTGGGCTCCACGATTTAATCCCTCCTGGAAAAGTCTGCTTCCCTCACCACCAGTGCACATTCAATGAAGAGAAAAGCTCTTCCTGCATTTAGACTTTCCCAGCAACCAGAGACCTGCAAATGCCGACCTGAGAGGTGAGGGAAGGACCCTCGCTCTGCCCCAAAGAGAGGTACTTGTGTGGTTCAGGTAAAAACTCACCACTGTGCCCGGGCAAGCAGTTTTCTAAGGATCCCCGAGAGCCAGAGGGACAGGAGATAACCTCGGGGATGTCGTGCTGCTGTTTGTCCCGCTGCTGCGGCGGTGAAGGTGCTATGCCGGGGAGCGGCGAACTTGGGGGGCTCGGGAGGACGTCGGGGGAGACAGAGAGGGTCAGAGCAGGGAGTAGCAGCGAGAGTCTCCTCGCCGCGGCGCGGGGATGGCGGCGTGGGAAGGGGAGAGGAGGAAGGTGGCAGCTCCGCAGCTCTCGCCGGCATCCCCGCGGAGCCTGGGGAGCGCCCTGGACGGGCCGCTGCCCGGTCTAAGCGCACACCGAGGTGAGGATGCCTGAGCAGCCGGCCAGCCGCGAAGGGGGGCAGAGGCTCTTCAGACCTTCGGAGTGCCCCGCGCCCTGGCGCCTGCCCGCTGCCTCGGCGGTGCTGCGGCTCCGACACCCACCTACCCCCTCGGAAGGGCCGGGGCTCCCAGTTTGGGTGTCCCAGTTTGAGCGCAAGGGTGGATTTGCTGCCTCATAGCGTTGCTGCAGGTTTTACCGGGGAGTGTCCGAGGAGAGGCGCGGAGCCGCTGACGGCCCTGGAAGCCCCGGCTCCAGGGGATGCTCCAGCCCTGCGCCGAGGGCACCCGCGGCCCGGCCCCGACGTGTGCGCGGCCGAGCCCGCGGATCCGAGGAATGGATGCCTGCCCGAGCCCACAGAGAAAATAAAACAATATAAATGGGAGCCTAACACCCCGCCAGACCGTGCTCCCAGCGACCACCAGCATGGGCTCCATCGCCGGCGGCGCGGCCAAGAGGGAGAGATGGAGCCGGGGCAGGTCCTGCGTGGGGAGCTGGTGTGGATGTCATCTCGCAGGTTCTGTGGCTGTAACCACTGCTCACCCCGTGAGAGGAGTCACAAAGCTGCATTTGGGGAGGGGTTCCGATTAAGCCTCTTTCAGGAACGGAACTCTTTGCTCTAGGTTTCCAAACCACCCGTAAAATAACAAATAAGGTGGGCGAAGCTCCGGTCTGAAAGCCTGGAAACAAGAGGCCGTTTCCAGGCATCAGCCGGCACCGGGACCGGCAGGCCCGGACCCGGGGAAGCGTCCGGGCTGTGTGTGCGTGTGCTCCCACCCCGCCCGGAGGCCGGCACCATCGAACTCTCGAATTGGCAGAAACAAATTATCTGCAGCATCTGATGGCGCGATTCGATTTGTTCTACTTGAGCTTTCCCTCCTTTATAGGAAAGATCTTCGGTTATTCCATTCGGTTGTCCCCTGATGCGCTCCCTGTGATGCTGCGGTATCCAAAGGCGGTCGATGAGAGAGAAGAAAACTATTTTACGAATGAAGTGTGAGGAAAAAAATATATTATTCGTTTCAGCTTTTCAGAAACTAGCCCTGGTACCGACTGTGCATAAATAAATAAAAAATAAAAAATAAAAAAAAATTTAAAAACCAACCAACAAACAAAAAAAAACAAACAAAAACAAAACTAACCCAAAACCAAAACAAAACCACCAAAACCAACTAAAATAAAAACAAACAAAAGAACAAAAAAAAAAAAAAACGTAAATGTGGCAAAATTGTCTCTTAATCGACGGACAATTACAGGGAGAGATTTACAGCAAAGGATAAAGTGTCAAAACTTTGTTAAAAAAAAATAAAATCCGTGTATTTTTTCAGTTCTTCTAAGCTGTTTAATATCAAAGTGACCTCCAGTCACCTAAACTGATCTTAGTTGTGCTTCCACGTGCGAGGCACATTATCGAGTGAATAAAATGTGCCGTGCAGATTCAAAATCTCCCTAAAATTGTATTCGCTTAAGAGAAATTAATTCGTTTCGGATGTCAAAGAGCACGTTAAAGCATTATTTCTCGATTTTTGTATTTCTGTATTTGTTGGTTTTTCTTTCTTTCTCTTTTTCTTTTTTATCTCTCTTTCTCTCACTCGCTTTGTCTTTCTCTCTTCCTCTCTTCTTTTCCTTCTTTTCCTTCTTTTCCTGTCGTGAAAAACATGCTTTATACTCTTACTCTGTAACGAGATAAAGGAAAAATTACGAACTCAACCTGACATTTATCTTTTCTTTCCAAGTTTCCCCTCAGCTGAACAAAACACAAGCCCACGGTTTTCCCGGGATGCTGTGAGGTGCGTTGCCCACTGTCCTTGGCTGCTCCTGGTCGCGCTGCGGGGCAGCGAGCGAACCCGGGCTGGGCTGAGCCCGGCCGAGGAGAGGCAGGGAGTCCATCCCCGCGTGTGCAGGGGACTGGCAGCCCTAATCCCGCTCCATACTGGGAGGTGGCAAGCAGGAAAAAAAGGGGGGAAAAAGGGGTTTTGTTTCCCCATTGTGCCTATAGAAACCTCTGCGGCTCCCGCCCGCCCGTTCGGGAGCGGCTGGGCCGGGGAAGGCGTGCGCGGGAGCTGGGCCTGATACTCCCCACCAGCCCCGGGGACGGGAAATCCCGGGAGCCGCCGCTCCCCTTGCGAGGGGCGAGAGCGCGGAGCGTCCCCCGGCCCGCAGAGGGGCGGGAGGAGCACGCGTGGGTGGCCGCGGACGGGCGGGACGTGCGCGGGGATGCGCCGGGAAGGGCGGAACGGGGGCGCGCGGGGCGGGACGCGCGTGGGAACGGGAAGCGCGGGATGGGCGGGGCGCGCGGAGGGTGGGACGCGAGAAGGGCGGTGAGGGATGGAGGGGCTCTCCCCCAGGGAAGGACGGCCGGGGGGGCCCGGACGGAGCCACCGGGCCAGGCTGACCCGGGAACAGGCCTTCTCCCGGGCCGCGGAGGAGCGAGGGAAGGGTGGCCCTGGGATGGGCTCCGGTCCTCGCGGGAATCGCCGTCTCCGCCTGCCGCCCCTTGAGTGCGGGGCCGGGATCGGCTCCTCTCACCACCCGCAGCCCCCTCGTCCCGGCCCGGGGCTGGCCAAGGCCTCGCAGCGGGGGCTGGGCCGGGACCGCCCGTCCGACCGGACAGGTGCAACGCGGCCCTGCGAGGGCGGCTCGGGCGGTCCCGGGTCCACTGCGCTCCCTCCGCCGGGGATGCCGCCCGGGGAGTCTCCCCGGCGCTTCCCAACCCGGCCGCCCCGCGCAGCCGGGAGCGGAGCGGGAGCGGAGCCGCTCCCCGGGACGGACGGAGCTCCTGCCGCTCCCCTCTCCCACCCCGCGCTGGGCCCGGGGTCACTCCCTGCCCCGACAGCGGCGTCAGGCTGGGCGGTGGCATCGCCAACATCGCAGAACAGGTTTTTTGTTTGCCTACCCTCCTTTTTTTTCTCCACAGTAATTTTTTTCTTTTTTTTCTTTACTCATTTTTCCCTGTTTTCTATTTTCTTTTCCTGTTTTTCTTTTCCTTTCTTCTTTTCCTTTTCCTTTTTTCTTTTCCTTTTTCCCCTTCTCTGTTCTTTTTTTTTCTTTCTCTTTTTCTTTTTTTTTATTTCTTTTTTTTTTATTATTCCTTAGCGCTAATTTATCGCAGTTTAAAACAAAGCTAGAAACACCAAACATCAAAACACCACTTTCCCAATAAAACACTTTCTTAAAGCATCCCCCCCCACCTTCGGCTGGTGCCCGATGCAGCGGGATGCAGGGAGAGGAAGAGCCGTTCCTGCCGCGCAGAGCAGGGAGCACCGCAATGAGGGGGCAGGTAAACTGGCGGGGCTTATGTGGCAGGTACTTCAAAGTATTACCTTAAAAAGAGAAGTTATTTGAAAGCACTAACTCTTCCTGTCGTCCCAAGGGTGTTAGTAATTTTATTTTCCGCCCGTGACCTATGTAACACACAAATTGGACACCGTTTTGGGGGCTAGATGGCCCCTCGTTATGATTTGTGAGTTACGGTTCTCTGGGACTGGGGAATCAAACGGAACCCTCTCAGTTCTGTTTTCCCTGCCGTGGCGGAGGTGATGTTTTTGTGTAGTTAATTCTAAAATGCTTGGCAGCTTGCCCATCAAACCGTAAGCATAGAAAAATGCAAACAAATTCTCTATTTAATAGTGGCTGGACGGTGCAAGTAATCCGTGCTAAACTGGTAATGGATATCGATGTCAACAGGTACGCGGCGAGAGCCTAATGCTCCGCGCTCAATGCAAAACACTTTCCTTCTGAATGAGGATTATGTGCAAAATGTAACTTGGCAGAAAGATCCAAATTAAATTCATGCTTCAGTTAATTCAGATGAATTTTCCTGATTGCCCTTGTACACTAGACAACCAAATCCCTGTTTGTATTTGCTCCTTTTCTTTTAAAGAGCTGATGCAAATCTCTTCTCCTGGGGAGTCTTGCAAGATGCATACATTGAAGATTGTGATTCTCTCAGGCACTAAGTAGAGTAATGAAACACCTGAGATGGATTTTTATATCACTGTTCTTACTACAAACATTAGTTTAAGATATTGGATGCACTATATGATTGTGTTTGCAGTGTTTTTTAATAATATGCTGCAAACAACATTCCAGCTAATCACCTTAATGGAAATTAGAGAGGGAAAATGTCTATTAGGACATTTAATCTATCCTCACTTGGTAGCATTTTCTTACATTTTTCAGTCTAGCTTTAAATTTAAAAACAATTCATAGGAATTATTCCGCAGTTTCAAAATGTTGTTATACCTCCGGATAGCTCGGAAAATAGTGAAAATATACTAAAAAGAGTTTGCTAAGAAATGTTTTCTGATGGTCAACTGTATTTTCTTTCTTTATATTTCATTTTATCTTATAGCTGTAAGTCACACATCCCTCCGACAATTTAAATATGTGTTTTCTCTTCTTCATTTGTACACCTGTCACCATGACCCTACTGTGTTTTTAATGTGTGGGGGTTTGGGGGTTGGGTTTTCTTTTTCCTTTTTAATAGAAGGTTAATAAAAGAGTATGGGTTCGGCTCTGCCCCCATTCCAGGCAGCACCTTGACTACTTAAGTGTGTTCAAGTTCTTGCTCTTTTTCTCTTCCCCTGTTTGACACCTTGATGGCAAACAGCATAATCTTTCTTGCAGAGTTTTTTTTCCATATGAAATGATAGAAGTTGTAAATTTGTTTGCTTTTGGCCCAAATAGCATTCTCCGCTGTTTTCTGTATGAAACATTTACATAGATCTGGTACCCCACAGAGAATAAATGTATGGCATGGCAGCATGTGGGAGCTGTGTTAGAGTAGGACATTTTATGCCATGGTCTCAGTGTGATTCTACCCTCTTACTAAGGGTATGGTCCCCCTTGCCCTCTCCTTCACAGAATTACTCCTGACATAGGGATCTCCTACCCCCTTCTCCATCTTCACTGCAGCCCACTGTGCTTGTCCCTCCAGCACACACCCCATCTGACACAACAGAGATGTCAAAGGCTCTAACTTCAGGGGGACCTAGCCATTTTCTTGGTGTTGTGTTATTCCATCTGCTTTCTCATATAATTACTTGATGCTATAGCTGGCACTGCTGGGAGAAGCAGCCACAGCAGGATGATGTGCAGGAGTGGGGTGCAGAAACTGCTTAACCAGGCTCTGCAACTAAAATGGTGTCAGGGTGCTGCCCTGCATATTTCTGCCATCATGCAACACCTCTTGTGTCATAAGTCAATGTGATATGGCCTGGCCTATTGTTTTTGTTGGTGGTCAGAGGTTTAGACTCAAAACATGTCTCTTCCTGGCCTGCTTGCCCCCATAAGCAGCCCTTGGGTCAGATGACTGCAATTCCCTCTCCTACACTAGACCGAATACAGTCCGGTAATTGCCTGAGAAACAATAAATCATACATGAGACAAAGCATTCATTTACACCACTATATTTCTGTAACAAAAGAGAGAAACTAAAATGGACCATTGTTAAAGATCACTATTTCCTACTCTGTAATAAATGTCTCATCTTCCCTGATGCTTGTTTATTTTATAAATGTCTCTGCTTTGGCTTTCATATTTAGCTGCCAGCAGGACACCATTATCCCCTGACAGCATTCTGTTCCTTCTCCATTGTCATTACTACTGAAGTGATGTTATATTGCTGTGCTTGGCCTAGATGGTAGGGCTTTCTTATCTTGCATTTCCCATTGCTTTTCCCATCTAGACTCCTGATGAGGCATAGAGCAGAGGTGGCAATGTTTAAAAAGCAATGTTTTCATGAAGTATTAGTAATTCTGGTTTTTACTTAAAAAAAAGCCCAATGACAACAACAACAAAAAAAACTACCACCAACTGCTCTTTATGATTATGTTTTCAAGGCCCATTGAGAGGGAATGAGTTGAAGTGCATGGGTTGCACCTGCACTGCAGTTCTGAGACCCCACTGTTCCCCAGGCAGAAGGTGCTCAAGGGACTGTGGGAGGTGATGGAGAGGTGGGAGGCAGCACCACTCTCCCACTTGTGGAGACCACACTGACGTGGCAGGGCCCCACAGCCTGCACTGGATTGGGAATAAGTGAAAAAATACAAAGACTCCAGGACAGAAGGGCTGTTTCCATTTGTTTCTCTGCCTGAGGGCTGTGTATGTCACAGGCAGGGGTAAGATCCCAGCCCTGGTGCCTTTGCACCTTCCAAGGGGATGGGCACTGCTGACCTGTGTGGATCTGCATATTTGAGTAGACCTGAGTGCCTAGGTAGCAGTGCAGAGCTTGAGGCAAAGCTTCTTGAAGTCAGTGAGAGCCTTTCCACTCTTTTCAAGGACTTTATATTATGTTCTTTAACGTCCACAAATAAAAGATACTGTATTAGAGGCAACCTATTTTTTAGAGTCACATTGCCCTGCTGCCTGTCTGTTTTGTCCATCGCAGAGCATCTCCAACAAAACAGCAAAACCAGCAGCAGACGATCTGTGGAAGTCCTATTATGTACCACACTGCTTCTCCTTTCAAGTGCTGAAATCTAATAATCCACCTAACTCTCCTGCCCTTCAGACACGCACACTGCATTCCCTTTAGCATGGCTATGTCTCTCTTCTCCTCCTTCTTCTTTTCTTTTTTAAACAAAATTCCCAAGTGGAAGTATCAAGGTTTTCCTGCAGCTCTATTTCATTTAAAAAATAATTGGATCGTTATTTTCTATAAGAACCAAACTTCAACAGTAAGTAATTTCTAAACATGTCAAGTGGCTCAGCATAAAAGTTAATCTTGATCTATTGGTTTGTTAGGTGTGTTTACATCCAACCAGTTAGCTCTCCTTAAACAAAAGTGATTTAAAGCCCTTTCTGGAGAGCATGAAAATGATTCCCCCAACACTTAGATCCTCAGGGCCATAATCCAACAAAAGCAGGCTTATCTTTAAGCATATGAGTAGTCCTGTCAAAGTCAATGGGGGTCCAGATGTGTTTAAAGATAAACACATACTCAAGTGCTTTGCTGTATTGGAACTCGTTGAATGTTTTATTTGCATTTCATTCCAGTAGTAGATCTTATATTTTGTATATAGCAGAAGAGGATTCTTGCTGCATGTTACATAAAAGTATTATTTTAAAAGAGGGTGAATAGGGAAATTCCAACATCTAAGAAATAATTTGTAATGATTCGTATGAGTTATTTCAAATCTTATGTCTATATTGCTTGATTTGTTTTACTTGGTGCTTCAGGACAGAAGTGCTGTAAACATGGAATTGAGCCATAAAGCCCTGCAAGGCTCCACTCCACTGCTGCAAGTTCAATAGCAAGTGACTTTAGGGAAGTCACTTCACGTGCCCATGCTCCATCTCACCTCTGCAAAAACAAGGACCATTAACATTTCCTTTGCCTCATTGCAGTTGCCTAGTAAATGTTTGGACAAGGATTTGATAATACAAAATGCTGAAAGCTGCTTCTATTGAGAAAACCCCACCAAACTTGAAAAGATTATTCATTGCAAATTTACTTGGACAAAAAACGTTCCCCTGAGTTTCCTGCATGCCCTACGGCTCAAATTAATCAAACAGCAACTTTATGCAACCATTTCTCAGCATTTTTGAGAATGAGCTCTGTTATTCTGGACACTATTCCAGATGAAGGTGCAGCAGCAAAATCATCCCAGTGAATTAAACTAAGCAAGCTGAGCTTTATTACATAGTGCATTGTGAGGGGTGAGCATCTCTGTGGCCCTTTCTATGAAATGCATTTGGGTCGTATGGTCTTATTTGGACATTCGATCTGCTTAAAGGAACTCCTATGGCAGGGTCTGTGCAGTCTGCTGTGTCTGGCCCACCTTCCCTGCTGCGGGAAGGGTGTCACACCCTGCTGGAAGCCCCTACCAAAGCCAGAGTGTCAGCGCTCAGCCATTCCGAGCGGCCAGCTTGTGCCTGGGAGGCAGCAGGGTGGAAGGCAGTCAGGGAGGTGCAGCACATGCCGTGCTTCCAGATTCTCCTGAGACTTCCTCCTGGAGGAAGAGACAGCCTTTGGGCTCATCTATATTTCAGCTGCTTTAGTGACTGCAGTTTATGTAGAACCACGGATGGTTGTCAGATACAGCACGCTCAGCACTGCTATGGTTTCTCCCTGCAGCTCCTGAGGCCCCTGACCAGAGGACAGGCAGAGTGCTGTGTGTGCCACGCTGCTGGAAGGACCAGAGCTGCCTGGGAACAGCTGCTGCACAAGGTGCGGGTGTGGAATGGGCTGCAACACAAGCCCAGGTCTCTTTTATTCCCGTCAGATTGCAGGCAATTGGATGGATCCCATTTAAAAGGAAGGGGATGGGAGGAAGGTACTCAAAGGTTAGAAACATAATGAAATGAAAAGAAATCCTGATGTGGTGTTCATTTGCCTGAAAGGACCATTGCCTAGGCCTTCCCAGTGGAACAACTGACACTCCATCTGGTAAGGAAGCAGCAATTGGCACCGAGTAGCCTTCCAGGACACAGCACTTGGCTGTCCAGCACGTGCAGGTTTGCAGCATATCTCAACAGCAACCTGCCAGTAAGGCATCATCAACAAACTTGGGTGAGTGAGTGATGCTCTTTTCCCTAACTGAAGAGACTTCAGAGGAATGAATGTGACAGTATGGCCCCATGTGCCACACAGCATCTCCCCAACAAACCTTGTGTCTTGAGATGACATGACTGTGGACTGGTAAGATAGCAGAGACAAAACAGGTTCCATGTAAACGTCCACTAACCTGTGCTGCTTAATTCAAGGCTAAGCACTGGAGGACTGAGTGGTTACTCTAAAGTTCTACAACATGTTTTTATTTTTGCTCAGCTGACATTTAGCTCTTTTCAGCAGCTCATCTTTCCATTTCCCCTTTGCCATGTCTATTCTGTCAGGAAACTTGTTGACTGCTTTATTGCCTTGAATGTCCAGCTCTTCTGCTATTCTCTTCACATCTGTACAGTCATTTGTCCTTTTCCTTCTGAATCAGAACATCACTCCAAACAACTCTTGTGAAGTACAGTCTATTATTCCTTTTCCCCACAAAGCGGTTTTGATTCTTCACATGTAATGCACTATATAAAAATAAAAACCTTTTCCTGTCTTAATAGCAGAATTCTTAAACAGTTATGGCTTCATTCTCCTTCCAAGTACATAATTCCCATTGACAGCAGTAGGAACACTGCCAACACAATTGTGAATTAGTTCCCATGATAAAAAGTCAAAGACACCAAAAGGTCCAACTCTACACTTCCTTAGGAGGAAGTGAAGGAATAACAGACAAAAAGAAAAAACTGAAACTGAAAATTGCATGGAACAGCTTCATACTAACCAAGTAATAGGCTGCCAACTGAGCAGTCATTGAAGTTGTCCCTTTAATATGCCAGAAGTCAAAATCAAGAGCAATTTTAGTAACATCAGCACCTCATCTCCATGGAAAAAACAATCTGTCCCCAAAGCTGTGCATTCTCCTGAACTGGAACCTGGAAAAGTGGTGTGATGGTTCGGACCTGGCTCTCTGCCAAATGTCTGAACTCAGAATAACAACCCCATCCCCCTCCCTTCTGCCCTTGGGGCAAAGGAAAAAAACCCTATAAAAATTGAAGAACCTGAAACCAATCGAATTATATAAAAATATATATTTTTACACATATTGCAGTTATATACAATTAAAACACTATGTACACAGTAAAGGGACAAAACAAAAAGGGAAAGGGGAAAGAGGGACACAAACAGCAGATATGCTCACTCGAACTCAAGAACTAGCAAAATAAAGAACTGGCAAAACAAATCTCACCACGTCCCTCAGAAAAACAGGATTGCCACACACGGCCAGCACTCTCCAACCTCCCGCAGGGCAGAGCAGCCGTCACTGCAGGCCCCAGGCCCCAGATAAGAGAGGAAACGCAGGGACCCACTGCTCCTGCACCTCACCGGCAGAGCAGAGAGTGAGGGCTCTCATCTCCATCTTATTGACACCCTGGTTTACATAAAAATCCTATGGAATTCTGGGAACGTGGCCACTTGCTTGGTTACGAGCTGGTTACTAGCAAGGTCTAGACTAAAACCATCACAGGTTGCTGTGGCTGGGCCTTTCCCTGGCTTCTCTTACCTGGTACGTGGGCAAATGAGTCAGTATTTCAAGGACATACCCTTTGAAAATGTGTCCAACTTTTGTCCACGGTCAGACATCCCGTGGATGTTGTATGGGCCATATTGTAGGGCAGGGAGTAGGTAGCATTATTTCTACACCTGAGAACTCAGCAATGGGGGCTTGGCAGTTATTCACCTTCCTTGCTGGTTACCCTCTGTTTCCTGATTATTTTTTTCTTTTCTTGGTGAATGGTCTTGGAGTGAGAGCACTGCCCTGAGGATCTCATTCAGTCCCTCTAGCATCACTGGGAAAGCATATCTTTCTCTGTGCTTCTTTTTATTTCTTTCTATAAAATAAAAAATGATAATTCCTTCCATCTATAAAAATAAAGTAAACCATATTTTTTTCTCTTTTATAATTAGTCTTTTTCAGGTTGTAAATATCTTAAAGCCTACTCAGTCTTTTTGCACAGCATCTAATCCACCAAGAGCACAATCAGACATGGGGATTCTAGGTATTATTAATGTAACATCACTTGTCTTGTCTTATTGGATGGTAGAAACATTCTAGCAATAAAAATAAACAATCAGTACCCTAGGAATATCCTAATCTTCAGAATCGTACTATTATTTGAGATTTGCATCTCTCCGTTATTTGAATGAATAAGCAAAACTATAACAACACCTAAACTCCTTTATATGCACTAATAAGAAACTGAGGGATATGGTAAAAATTGCCATATTTCTGGCCAAACTACTTCTTCCTGACAGTGCAACTGCTGTGTGCCCAGCACAGCTTCTTTCACACAAAAGTGAGTCAGATTTCAGACAGCACAGATCCAGACTCCAGGGTATCTTAAAATCATAGAATCATTGAGGTTGGAAAAGCTCTTTAAGAGCTTCAAGTCCCACCATCAAGGCAGCACTATGGTCACCATTAAACCATGTCCTCAGGTGCCACATCCTCACATTTTTTGTGATGTGATGTGCTTATGCCACATTACTTGTCTCTTCCACTGATCACATTCTTTTTTTCTCACCAGAGGCACAAGTTACATTGTAATAAGGATTAATTTAACTGCTATCCCAAATGTACTACTCCAGTTTTCCCTACTCAATGCCATCAGTATTTCTGATATATTACAGAATATTCTACTCCTGATACTTCAAATAAGAACAAATTGAATGCCAAACTGAAGCACTTCTGCATGGCTCCTGCGTGTGGCCAGTGCCCAGCCCAGGGTGTAAGATTCCATCAGGCTGATCACTGTTTTCAACCTTGTGTAATGACAATGTCCAATGTCCCTAACAATGTCCAATTCACTTCAAAATCAGGCTAAGGTGTTTGCCTCAGTAACCTCCTGCAACAGCAGCTCCCACAGGTGATGAGACATGTGTCTGGGCATTTACTTTTCATTCTAAATTTGCTGCGTTTTAATTTAACCTGATGCTTATTCTCATGTGACAAAATAAAAAGAAAGTCCAATGTTCAGTGCTTGAGAGTTTCAACTTTCACAAGCAGCTCCATTTTCATCTTCTTCTGAGCAAAATAATTTCAGACTTTGCCATCTCTCATGTAATAATCTTAGTAGCTCTGTAACCATTTTTTATTTTACTTTCTTGAACATTTTTGTGAATCCACTATATACCTCATAGGAGAAGAGGATAAAAAGAATGAACACAGGTTTAATGTGTACTTACGGCATAATCCTATGTTATCTTGACTTTTTCTGGCATTCTACTCTATCTTTATTTAATTAAACAAAATATCCCTCTGTCCTTTTTTTTTCAGTTTTTAAGTTGCTGTTGTAGAATGAGGTAAATCAGACACTGATGACTTCTAGTTCTTTTTCCTGAGAGATTCCCGGAAATTCAGGACTTTCCATATTATTCAAGCCATTCAGCTAATCACTGATGATTTGCATTACTTTTCATTTAGCCACATTCAGAGTTGTCTGCCATCATGATGCTCACCTTCTCGGTATGTCCAAACGCATCAGGTATTCACCATAAAGTGAAGTCACCCCAAATCAACCCACAATCTCCAATGGGTTTTAACAAACCAAAAAACTGAGGTTTTGCCTACCTCTTCCATCACTTTCCATGACAAAGTGTTAGGAAGTGTATTGAATCATTATTTCAGGGATCCACCTGAAATGCTGCCGTATTTCAGGTTACAAAAACCTACCAGTATTCAAGCTACATATTCAATCCAAAAATTTCCTGTAAATGTGGCCACATTTCTCTTTATGCTATGAGTGAACTTTCAAGACCTATATTTTAATGATTTCTTGTTTAGGCTCTTATTTGTTGGATGTAACCAAAGCACCTGCATAGACAAACCTTTGCAGAACAGACTTGATTTTGCTGGTGGTTTGTACTTGTTGACATTTCCCATTTTCACATGGAGAATAAGGTAATCACATGATAAGGTGAAAAAACAGCAATTAAAAAAAAATCACAATTAACTATTTCAAGAAGGCTTTCACCAAGTCTACTGGATACCAGGCTACATAAGCATTGGGATGATGGCAGAGTTTATCCCACTCCAGAGCGAAGGGACGGTTTCTGATCACTCACACGATTCCAGTTTTTGGATGGTACCTAAGGAACAGACTAAGGTCAATAAGATTGTCCTCTACAGCCCTCCCTTGGCTCCTTGGAACCATGATTATCAGCATTTGAGACACGCTTTGTGTTCAATCTGATCTGACTTAAGTTTTCAAAATCAAAGAAATTAATTAACCCCAAATTTGATTTTTTTTTCTTTTGATGCAAAGGTCTTCAGTGCTAAAACTCAAAGTATTGAAAAGAGGACAGTTCATATTTACTACCCTGAACATGTCACCTTTGCAAAGTTCTCTTGTTTAAATCTTGAAGCTTGCTTGTATTGGCTATGTGGAAGAATCTGGTTGTGAGAGTTTTAGCACCAATAGTAAAGGCTAGGGGGATAAAAGCTTTTGAGTTGGCAAATACTCATGAGTGCTCTGAGCAAGCTGGTAAAGCTCACCCCCCTCTCAGGATTGGGTGAAATGAAGGCAGAGGGAGTTTGAGTGTTCAGGTACTGGTGATTACAGAGGGAGTCAGTGACATGGCTTAGACTGAAACCAAAGGCTCTCAATCTGCTGTCAGGGAACAAACTGCATTTCCTCTTAATTCACAGATTTTCCCCACAAAAAGAATCACATCTCAGCATTGTTCAGATGGCTTGCATATGCCATGGGCATGATACAGGCAATGAAGCTTTGGATTAATCTACTGTCCAGATTGATAACTGTAAGGGGCATCTCATAATGACCACAACATGATTAATCATGATACATGTGTGATACCCATGCTCATTATTACTGGCCTCCAGAACAGCACTGCTGAGTCCTGCCAATATGCTCGGGTTAGGATCTGGAAGAGACAATACTGCAATTACTGGCAAAGTATGCAGGAAAATTAAGAAGCAGCTAGTTCAGTATTCTGCACCAGGCTAGTAATCAGGAGCATAGCAAAGCAAGGGAATGTAAGAGCTACAAGGAATAACACTAACACATATTATCCTGATCTGATACTTTATTTTAAATACACCTCTGGATGTGCTCATTTATTTTGGACTATTGTCTTGCAAAATGGAAGGAATGTAAAGGGACAGGAATGAAGAACACAACACTTGCATAAGAGCTGATGAGGACTATTTGGAAACAGGGCTACATCCATACTGTATATCAACATATGGTATTGTTGCCCACTTGAAGACAGAGAGCAACTGTCTTTGTTGTACCTATTAGATTTCTTGTGAGCCTGTGACATTTAATGTCACATCAAATACACCATGGATGCCTTTTATATGATAATCCAGGGACCCACATGCAGTTAAACAACACAAATGCACCTGAGCATCAGTCCTCAGAAAGTCCTGGAAAAGTGGAATTAGAGCTGTTTCTAGCCATGTAGATTATCACAAACATGACAACCATATCTTCCACTCCACATGGAAAGCTGAACTGAATCAAAGACTTCAATCCTTTCCTTCAAAGATCATGTAAAGCTTCCAGATAAAGGCATGGTCCTGTCTTCAAGGACACTGCTCATGTGCGTGGGAAGGGTCCCATTTTCTAGGCTCACTTGCAGGAGTTGAAGGCAATTCACAGTAGAACAAATTACCATCTTCAACTAAGGGCTTAGCATATGCCTCCTGAATGTCCCCCAAATACACAATATTATGTATATGTTGAAATTTCCAGAGTTCATCTTCAGTTGTATGGCATTTTCCTTCCTTGAAGTGAGTAATTGCAGGAGCAGCACAATTGTTAATTATGCTGTGCACTTTGTTTCAAGCAGGTGCTGGATGTTCCTGTTGATTAACACATCACTGAGACTTGGAGAAAGAAGAACATTCTGGTGAACCTCCCATCTTGATGAAGATAATCTTCTTCTCCACTCACAGAGTGTTACTCATGCTGGACAGAAACATCTTATCCTAGAGAAATGTAGCATCTGTTATTTACTAAATTAAGTGAATTAAACACAGGATCCTTCAGATGAGTCTTTTAGCTTCAAGCTCAGTTGCAGTTTAGCACCATGCTCAGACTTGATAACCAGCTTGGCATGCAAGCCTTAAGCATAATTTAAGAAAGAACTATTTGATCAACAAAGAAGAGTATAGAAAGTTATAGCAATAATGTGTATCTTTCCTTATGTATCAAATAGAGATAAAAACAAAATAAATAGTGGTAGTCAATGAGAAATAGATTTTTTCAGTCTTCTGCATGCTAATTCAAACTAATAAAACAGTATTTCAAAAGTGGCAAGGCCTACATAGAAAAGTACAGCCAGGGAGTACCTCTGTAGTGTGCTACGTAATTTTAAGCATTATTTAAAGGGAAAGGAAGTAACCCCTAATCTGCTTATCCAGTGACACACGAGTGTAGATGTAAGCATGCTGAAGCTACAGAAATCCTGGAGTTATGACAGTGAGAAGGGGACATATTATGTCCTGAATGATCATAACATTCAAAAATGCTTTATTTTAGCCATTTTAAGGGGGGGGGGAATTAATGACAACAGGTGAAAGGAAGTTTACTGACTGCTAGACTAATGAAAATGTTGCTTTTATAAATGGTAAAAGTTTGAATTTCCCAGTGCTCTTCTGGGCATTGCTGTTTGTTGCAGATGAGCAGAGCACAATTAAAGTAACTGAGCTGTATGGGAATAGGCTTGTCTGCTCACTACAGGTTTGCTGCTGGATTAGGCTCAGTATTTGGATTTCCAGATCTTCAACAGTACCGTGTTCATAATGTGTGAAAGTAAATTTAACGGCTTCAGTAAGAGGAAAAACCTCTTTACACCACTGACTTCCATGAACAAAAAGAGGCTTGCAATGCATTTATTGAGATATTACACAAGTAGAACAAAATTCCGCTGGTCTTTACAGAGCTTTGGATCAGGTGCTTGTTGGAAAAAAAAAAAAGCCAGATTATCTCACAAATGCAATATTTAATCTCCAGATATTCTGCTTCAAACGCTGTAATTGAGTTCAATAGCTCCATGTTTATTTTATGGCCTATGCCTAGACATTAACATAATGAAAAACATGGGGGGAAATGTCATACATACTCCCACGCACCTATACAAATGTAATTATAATTGCTCTGTATTTCACAGTAGACCTTTTATGGGATTCACTATGCCTATTCTGTCTAAAATAAATTCTGTTATGTAAAAATGTTTGAAACAGAACTTTGTTTTATTTAGCATTAAACGAACATGTCCAGCCAGGACTCTTGATGCTACTTTGCCTATGCATACATACCCATGTATATGTTTACCTATATCACACAACAAAGCTTAACTGCTAAGCACAGCCTATACTTCAGCCACATGAAAAATATTCTCACTAATCCACATCCACTTGTTGCATCTCCCCTCAAAGGGTTGAGTCTCCCTTAAATGTACTGTTTCCTGAGCATCCCTTCACTCAACAGGCCTTTGCACAGCACTGCAAATTCCTGGAGGAAGTGAACTCAATCCATCTTCTCTCCATATCTGCATGAAGCCTTGTACAATGGGGCTGTGATTTATTTGGGGCCCCTGGGCATGACTGTCATACAAGTAGTAACTAATGACAACAGACCACGGAGACACACTTGTTACTGGCTGTAAGGAAAAATAAAACCTGGACCATAAGAAGCACATTCCATGTCCACATGTCTGTAGAAATATAGTTGAAATGATTGGGCTTGATGAAAATCTTAGGGGCACCTCATCAATCTCAATCTGACTTTCCAGACAATGGCAATATAAATAAATTATGCTGTGATTTGTGGAAAAATGATCAAGATTTCATTTTCGCTAAAGAAAACTCATTGAAATATATCTATGAACTTTGGTCTTTCCCTTTCCCTTTCCCTTCCCTTTCTTCCCCCTTTTCTTTTCTTGCCTCCCCTGAACTTCCTGTTTGTGCTGATGAAGCCCCAGCACTGGATCCTTCACTTGGTTACACAGCCTTGGACAAAGACTGGGTCCCATGGGGTGAGGGTGGTTTTATTCCTTCAGCAGAAGCAGGATGAGGCCCATGGGGCTGAGCAGCCCTGGCAAGGGTGCTACATTCTGCTTTCACACACTGCTATCATCTGCAGTAAAGCACAGGGGAGCCCCTGCCTGCTTCAGGTGGGTGAAATTCCCAGGCAGCAGCCCAGGCAGGCCAGAAGGACGAGGCAGGGAACAGCACGGCCGGTGGATACACCGCCATTTGTGTGAAAAATTCTCAGGGAAAATTCTTTCTCTCCCTCTCAGGCCCCTAAACTCTTTGTGAATGGGGCCAGTGCAACATGTGGCCTTTCACCTCACCCAAGAACCACTGCCAGACAGCCACACTCAGAGAATTGTTTGTTAATAGTCCAATTAGATAATTGCCATCTTTCACTCCTTTTGCTCTACATTTCCCATAAAGGAATGAATAAGGAGAGCAGCATGAAGAGGGCTTCTGCCCTGCAAGGTGACAAGAAGGACTGGAGCATGCTCTTTGCACAAGGCCATTTGCTTGAATTGAATCATTGTAGCCTAATCAATGGTCTTATTGGATTACTGGCTGTTGCGGTTCTCAAAGATATTGTAGCAGAGACAATGAAATAGCTAGAGTAAAACTTTTTTCTCCTTTAGTGGATCACGCAGTTGAGATTTTTCATGGGCTATCTCTCTCTCTCTCCTTCCTTCCCTCCCTCCCTCTCTCCCTCTTTCTCCCCCTCTTCCTTTCTCCCCCCTCTTGGATCCACTGCACACAAAGCTGGCTTTTTTTTTTTTTTTCAATGAGCAGGCTCTGCGAATAGGTTCAGTGTTTGCGAAGGTGCAGAATTAGCAGACACACATGCACGCACACACACACACACAGAGGGAGAAGCACAAAAAGCAAGTATCGGGACTGAAATAAGGAGAGGTAGGAGTTTAAGATGGCTGTCTGTGGGGAGATGTGATAACGAGGATTTCTGCTGGCCAAGATAACCTGCTTCCTTGGAGAGATCTGCTTGAAGGAAGAACTTTTTGTGTGTGTGCGTGCTGGGGATCTGTTTGTTTGTTTAGAATTCAGGGGGCTTTTTTTTTTTTTTGCTTTTTCTTCACCCCCCTGCAACTGCATTTTTTCCAGCCCTTCCTAGCAGCTTTATTCAGATTTATTTGGCGTGCTTTGGAGAAAGCCACTATATAATCGTGAGGTCAAAGGCATACTGAAGAAAGTTAATAATGGCTGCTAATGGTGCTAACAATTCAGGGTGAATCTTGTCAAAAGTTTTTTTTTTTCCCCTCTCCCCCACCCTTTTTTTCCTCTCTCCCTTTTTTTTTTTTTTTTTTTTTTTTTTTTTTTCTGGAAGTCTCAGTCTTTTGATTGTGTGTTTCCTGAAAGCAAGACCAATCATTTCAGTTTATTCACTGGCTAAACTCTACTTGATTGGGGACAAGCACACAAACCATCCATTACGATCTGATATATTATCCAAACAATTTAGTGTATTCATGAGGTAACCTAAATGTGGAGGCTGCAAAATTACCCGTAATCAATTGAAACAGCGAGTGCGCGTCCCTCTGTGTGTCTAACAACTACATGTCTCTGTAATAAGGCAGACATTAAATCATTTTAGAGTTGTACTGTTGAGTACCTGATCACTGGGCGCTCTGGGAAGCCGGACAGTCACATTAGGACGCTGGGACTGAGGAAGCCGCTGCTTTTCCAGTGGGATAAAAACCGATCTTCCTTACTCAAGGTGCTTTACAGATCCCCACCGATCTGACCCTAAGCCGTGCAATATCCAGCATAGACTTCGTCTTCTCCTTCTTCTACTCTTCTGTAATTTTTTGTTATTGTTGCTGGTGGTTTTTTTTTTTGCTTTGTTTTTATTGCACTACATGTTTGGGAAACAAGACAAAATGGACGTTAGATGCAGTTCAGAGACTGAAGCTAACCGGGTCTCGAAGAACGGACATAAAGAGGGCAAGGAAAGCAAAGGGTCTGAAGGAAATATTTCTACTTCTTTTTTGAAGGATCAGCAAGGGACTTTTTCTGCCTCTGCAGCTACGGAAGGTTGTAATAAAAGTAAATCTAGTTCGGCTGATCCGGACTATTGCAGGAGGATCCTAGTTAGAGGTATGAGTTTGAGGTGTTTGGCGAGGGTGGGGGAAGGTGAGCCGTGCTCACGCCCGGGAGATGGGTTTATTTTGTTACTTTGCCTTTGGTCTGGCCCTGGGTTGAAAGCCCTTTCCTACGGCTGCGGGGGAGAGACCCCAGTCCCCGGGCGGGCTATGCCGCCAGCCCCGCTCCCGCCGGCTTTATCGCGCTGAATTTCCGCCGCGTCTCGGGGAGAAGTTAAGCCGCGGTGATTCCTGCCCGGCGCTGCCCCGGAACGGGCCGGCCCCGCTTATTGTTGGTTGTTTGTGGTTTTTTTTTTTTTTTTTTTTTTCCTACTTTGCAGCCTTCCCGGGGTGCCGGCCCCGCGGGGAGCCCCCGGGGACAGCGTTCCCTCGGGGGGCCGCGGCTCTGCCCCGCGGGCCGGGCGCGCTCCTTCCGCGCCCGAGCATCCCGAGCATCCCGAGCATCCCGCACACCCGCACACCCCGCACACCCCACATCCCGCACATCCCGCACATCCCGCACGCCGCGGACAATTGCACGGGGCTGCGGGCAGCAAGGCCCTCTCGGAGGGCAGGGGCTTGCCGCTGTACCCCCTCTCTCTCCGCGTCCAGAGGATAGGGCTGTTTTTAAATAACCACCAGCCTTTAAAATAAATGGACGAAGGGCTGTTTAATTACTACTTTTTAATAGTTGTATGTTACATTTTTTCACAACCCTCGTCCCTCCTCCGGGCTTAAATAATTAAATTACCCTATTCGTACCTTCTTCTAAACAAAAAACTAAAAATAATTCATTTACCTGAAGAAATTTCGGTTTTATTAAGGTGCGTTTGGGGGGAGGAGGGAGAGAAAAGAATCGAAACAAAATCGGTGGGAAGCAGGCCTTGGAAGCAAGATTTAATCCTTGCACCACTGGTTGACCCAGAGAGGAGTCAGATTAAAATGATGTGATTGTCTCTGATTTAAACCATACCGAGGAGGTAAAATTACGGCGAGTAAAGTTGGGAAGGTTTTTAGGTAACCTGAATCTGGCTCTAGCTTGACAGTCATGTTAATAAGATTTGTCCCGCTTTCCTTCAGTTGAGGCTACCAGAAAACTGAGGTTTCTGCAGCTGGTTGGTGCCTTGGTTTCTTTTTTTTTTTTTTTTTTTTTTTCTTTTTTTTTTTTTTTTTTCCTTCTTGCTTCTTCTCTTTGCCAAAACCCAAAGCGGTGGCGGTAGCAGTGCAAGGTGGATTGGAGGTGTCCCCACATTCATGGTGGCAGGCAGCCAGCTCAGGGCAGCACTGCCTCTGCCCAGAAAACTCCTGCCTGTTTTTTTTCTTTTTTTTCCCCCGCATGGGAAACTTGTTTTATATATATATAAATATAAAACGATGGTTTTATATTTTGGGGGGCTTCGAGGTGTGTGTGGTGGCTGCCAGCAAGTCCTAACCCGGAACCCAAAGGGAACAAAGAGTTGCCCTGCACTCCAGGCACAAAGCATGGCCTAGAGGATCTCTCTCTCCACAGCTTCCCAGAAGGGCCGTGGGTGATGCCGCAGTGTCGTACTGTGAGAGCAGTGTATTTAAACTAATTTTTAAATGGGCTGAGGGGATTAATTATAGAGCCCTAGGCCCCCATCACCCCCTCCTTCCTTCTAAGTTGTGGGTAGTGGGGTTTTTTTCCTTCCTTGAATGTAATGGTCAGGTGCAGTGTCACAGTTCCATCCCGACTAGAGTCTCGGTCTTGAAGGTGATGGGGATTGCTCTTTCCGTTGGAAAAATTGAAAATAAAAAATAATTAAAGTAATAAAATTTAAAAAAAAAAAAAAAAAAGACGGGGAAAAAAAAAAAAGGAGAGGAGAGTTGCCTGGGTATGCAGCTGACTGCGCTTTCCTTTACCAGATGCCAAAGGTTCAATCCGAGAGATTATTCTGCCTAAGGGGCTTGATCTGGACCGTCCCAAGCGAACCCGCACCTCCTTCACGGCCGAGCAGCTCTACCGCCTGGAGATGGAGTTTCAGCGGTGCCAGTACGTCGTGGGGCGGGAGCGCACCGAGCTCGCCCGCCAGCTCAATCTCTCCGAGACTCAGGTAACCCTAGAGGGACGGGAAGCCCCCGCTGCCTTGTCCTGCCCTGCCCTGCGCAGCGGGACCCCCCTCCCGGCCCGGGGATCCCCCTCCCGGCCCGGGGATCCCCCTGGCCCTGCGTGCCCCAGGGACAGGCCGACCCCGCCGCCACAGTCCCCGGGGCTGTCGGGCAGGGCCGCGGGCCCATGGAGAGGCGAGGCTGCCCCAGAGGTGCCCACGCGTGTCTGGTGATGGGGGGAGGGCCACAGCTCTCCAGGGAGAAGGTTCGTGGCTGAGGAGAGGGACTTACAACTCTGTGAGGCTGGGGAAGGGGAGCTGCTGGCTAAGGGGGTCCCCCGCATCCCCGCACACAGCCCTCCGTGGGCTCTCCCCGTGGCGAGGCGGCCCGGCTCGCGGGATCTGGGCCACGAAGCCGAACTCCTCCCGGCCCGGGCGCGGCTCTCCCGCGCCTCCGGCCCCCGGGGACGCGCCGGCCCTGCCGGGACTCCCGGCCCTGCCGGGACTCGGTGTCCCCTCGGCTGCGCGGGGCCAGCCGCCCCCGGGCGCGGAGATGCGCTACTGCTGTCAGGGGGAAGGGAGGAGAGGCCGAGAGGGATACAGCTCCTCGAACCCGGAGGGGCAGGCGGGCTCCTTCTCTCGGGGCTGCAGGGTTAGAGACAGACGTTCGGTCTGAGCTTTCCTGGGTACGAGAGATCCAGGGACGGGGCTGAAGTTTGGGCCGTATTTTGAATTCCCTGTATGTCGGAGGGTGAGAACCGCCCCTCAAACCTCCAGGGCAGAAAGGCCGGGGGTGGCCACGCGGGTTAAAACTATGCGAGAGCACTGGGAAGCATCTAAAAAGTACAAACTTCTGAAAGCCGGTTTCATATTTCCTCAAAGCATCATATAACAATAAATTTCCCTGACACATAAATTAGCTTTTTTCTTTCTTTAATGGGTAGGAATGACAAGTTCAATGGCTCGTAGGTTACAAAACCTACCACGTGTGTTTTTTGTTGTGTTTTGTTTTGGTTTTTTTGAGTGACTTCCAGGATTTCTTTTTAAAGTTGAACAGTATTTAAAATAGGTTGGGAGGTGAAGAGAGAGTGTCCAGGTTGAGATAAGGGGGAAGAAGCGCGTTGCTGCTGTTACCCACATGAAAAGGAGAGCCAGAGCCGAGCGGACAGCAGCTCAGGGGCAGCGTGCGGGGACCCTGCGAGCGGGGTGAGGGGCCGCGGAGTGCCCGAGGCACCGGTTGAGCCGGCTTAGAATAAGGCGCTGGGGAAAGGTCTGAGTACAGCTCTCAGAGAACTACTGGCCGACAGCTAAAATAGTATAAGTGAGAGAGGTCCGGTTAAAGATGCAGAACTAAGGGCCTTCGCCAGCCCCGGGGGCACTCCGAAACCTGGAACAGACAAGGCATGAGGGTGCTGTGTTCTGTGGGTGTCGCTTTGTGCGTTTTGGAAGCGCTCCCCGTTCCCAAGTGTCTGTCGGCTCTCCCGCCCTCCCTCCCCGCATCCTCCCCCGCGCCCTGCGGAGCCGGGCCGGGGTCCCAGGGCACCTGGCGGGGGCGCCGTCCCTGCCGCCCCGCTGACCCTGCCTCTCTCCCCGGCCTGCAGGTCAAGGTCTGGTTCCAGAACCGGCGCACCAAGCAGAAGAAGGACCAGGGCAAGGACTCCGAGCTGCGGTCGGTGGTGTCCGAGACCGCCGCCACCTGCAGCGTCCTGCGGCTGCTGGAGCAAGGCCGGCTGCTGTCCCCGCCGGGGCTGCCCGGCCTCCTGCCGCCCTGTGCCGGCGGCGCGCTGGGCTCGGCGCTGCGCGGGCCCGGCCTGGCCGCGGCGGGCAGCGGCTCCGCGGCGGCGGCTCCGGGCGGAGGGGGCTCCCCGCACCCCCCGGCCGCCAGCGGAGCGCCCGGGCCGCCCCCGCCGGCTGCGCTGCACGGGGCGGCCGCGGCCGGGCACGGGCTGTTCGGGCTGCCGGTGCCCGCGCTGCTGGGCTCGGTGGCCGGCCGCCTCTCCTCCGCGCCCCTGGCCGTGGCCGGCTCTCTGGCGGGCAACTTGCAGGAACTGTCGGCCCGCTACCTGAGCTCGTCCGCCTTCGAGCCCTACTCCCGGACCAACAATAAAGAGAGCGCTGAGAAAAAAGCACTGGACTGACTCTAAGTACCTCCTCCCCCCCCCTATTTATATTTATAGTCTCTATTTGTGGCGGTATTTATGGGACGGGCGGCCCGCAGCCGCCCCCCCGCGCTCCCCGCCGCCCCAAGCCCCGCGGCGCGGCTCCTGCGCGGGCCGGGGCGGAGCGGGGCCCGGAGCCCGCGGGCCGGGCCGGGGCGGCGGCCAGGAATGGGAATGGGAATGGGAACGGGGCGAGGGGCTTTGGGCGCCTCCCCGGGGCCCGGTGGGAGCGGGGCGGCCCCCGCGCCCCCCCCTGCCCCGCGGTCCGTCTGTCCGTCTGTCCGTGAGGGAGAGCGGTGCCGGCCCGTCTGTCCGTCTGTCCGTGAGGGAGAGCGGTGCCGGCCCGGCCCGTTCGTTCGTCTGGGGAAGGGCCGGAGAGGGAGAGTGGCCGGGCTCCCTTCGGTCGGCTTTAGCGAGGGAGCAGGATTTCGGAGAGAGGAGGATGGAGCTGCCAGGTGATGCCCGTTTTCGGTTTTTTGTTTTGGGGTTTTTTGGGGGGTTTTTCCTTTTTTTTAAAATTTTTTTAAATTGTTTTTGTGTCTCCCAGACTCAGTGATTTCTAAGCACAAAGGTTTTGGGGCGCCACCTGTGGCCCTCGTTTACCCCCACGCTCGCTGCACTACAGTCCCCGGCTACCGACCGAGCCCTTAACACCAGTCAGGAAAACCTCCAGCAACTTTTGTTTTTCACGGTAAATCTTGAAGGTGGGAAGGGCCGGAACAGACTGAAAAATACAGTCACGGAGCGGGGAGACAGAAATCAGTGGCTGCGCTAATTTTGAATAAAATTGTCTCCTCCTTCGAGATAACACAACTGCCCCTTCTCCCTCTCCCCCCAACCTTTTTTCCTTTTTTTTTTTTTTTTTTTTTTCTCCTTTGAATTCCCACGGGCCAGTCCCGCGGACCTTATCTGCAAAAACAAATCTGCAGAAAAAGCATGGAACTCGTGACTCTATTTGTATCTACACCTGTTGAGATGGTAATTCTTATTTCTATTGGTCTATTTGGTTTTTCCCAATAATTTCAATGTGCATCTAAACACAGAAAACCCTGTAGCCTTCCTTCCTCCTAAAATAACCCTCTCGTATATCGCTCACACTTCATTTGAAACGAACAGAAAATATAAAAAGCGTAACTTTTATTGTTATTTTTGTACTTTAAAACACATCTATGTAACAACCTTTTTTTTTCCCTTCCTAATTCTTACTGCTGTTTTCTCCACGAACATATGTATTTCACCATCTAGTATTCCAGATCGAATATTTCCTGTTCAGTTTCGGTACTTGAATTTGCCAGAAAAGGGATGCTGTACTTAGCTAGTTCTTTGGGGAAAAAAATATTTACTTCGGTTTTAAGTTTCTTTTCTTTCTTTGAACTTTAACCCATGGCGTTTACAAACTGTATAAATACGTGCCACCAAACTGTAACCAAAAAAAGAAAAAAAAATTATGAAAAGTGGAATGGTTGCTGTAGAATATAGAATTAACTATAGACCAGAACTGGACAGAAGGAGCTGGATGGAAAGAAAATAGTAATTTTATTGTAAATTATTTACGTCTGAAGTTTCTAGGCAATTAGTCGAAAAAATAATGAATGAATCGAGTGCTGAGCCCTTGCTACTAACTTTTGTTCTGAATGTTTTGGATATTTGGATGTTTTGTATTTATGTGGTGAGAGTGAAATATATTATATCTATATGATGACGGAATTAGGTGTATTTTCGTCTTATATTCATAGCACCCAAATTGCCTTCATTTAATATGTGTGCTGGAAAAAAAACAAATCAAACCAACAAAAAACCTGCAAACAAACAACGAAAAAAACCCCTGTCCCTGCACAAAAACAAATCTGCAGAAAAAGCATGGAACTCGTGACTCTATTTGTATCTACACCTGTTGAGATGGTAATTCTTATTTCTATTGGTCTATTTGGTTTTTCCCAATAATTTCAATGTGCATCTAAACACAGAAAACCCTGTAGCCTTCCTTCCTCCTAAAATAACCCTCTCGTATATCGCTCACACTTCATTTGAAACGAACAGAAAATATAAAAAGCGTAACTTTTATTGTTATTTTTGTACTTTAAAACACATCTATGTAACAACCTTTTTTTTTCCCTTCCTAATTCTTACTGCTGTTTTCTCCACGAACATATGTATTTCACCATCTAGTATTCCAGATCGAATATTTCCTGTTCAGTTTCGGTACTTGAATTTGCCAGAAAAGGGATGCTGTACTTAGCTAGTTCTTTGGGGAAAAAAATATTTACTTCGGTTTTAAGTTTCTTTTCTTTCTTTGAACTTTAACCCATGGCGTTTACAAACTGTATAAATACGTGCCACCAAACTGTAACCAAAAAAAGAAAAAAAAATTATGAAAAGTGGAATGGTTGCTGTAGAATATAGAATTAACTATAGACCAGAACTGGACAGAAGGAGCTGGATGGAAAGAAAATAGTAATTTTATTGTAAATTATTTACGTCTGAAGTTTCTAGGCAATTAGTCGAAAAAATAATGAATGAATCGAGCGCTGAGCCCTTGCTACTAACTTTTGTTCTGAATGTTTTGGATATTTGGATGTTTTGTATTTATGTGGTGAGAGTGAAATATATTATATCTATATGATGACGGAATTAGGTGTATTTTCGTCTTATATTCATAGCACCCAAATTGCCTTCATTTAATATGTGTGCTGGAAAAAAAAACAAATCAAACCAACAAAAAACCTGCAAACAAACAACGAAAAAAACCCCTGTCCCTGCATAACCCTCCCGATTTCTTCTTCTTCTTCTTCTTTTTTTTTTTTTTTTTTTTTCAGTTTTATTTGTTCATTTTAAGCGGGGAATGTGAGGTCCACTTGGCAGAGGGTGATCTGTTCCTCCTGGAGCAGTCTGGGGCATTCCAGTCCCCTCCCCGGTTCCATCCCAGCCCTCCTGGCGCTCCCGGTCCCGCGGACCCGATCCCACGGCCGTGTCGGAGCGGTGCCATTCCCCTGCAGGAGGCAATCCTGGTGCCCGCTGTGCCAGGGGCCACCACTGGCTCTGCCACCCCGTGCAGGGACCTGCTCACCTCCACATCTCTTCTGCCTGCGGCGGGGGCCGGGCCTGGCAGGCACTTACGGGTGCTCGTACGTGTGTCAACCTATATCTTGTACAAGCAGATAAAAATATACATACCCTTAGGTATGAAAAAAATATGCATGGCTATGTGCATAAATGTGGATATTTTCCATCCTGTTTGGCAGCCCAGCCCTGAGCACCCTTTGCTGGGCAGCCAGTGCAGGGCGGAGCCCACGGTTCTCAGGAGTGCCCTCGGTGCCCTGGCTCCCCAGGACAAGCCACCTCCAGCACCGTGGCACCTGCTCTTCCCACGCCTTCACCCCGGCCACGGGGCCCTGGTGTGGCCTCCTCTGGGCTTTGCCACAAGCCCATCCCAGCCAGGGCAGATGTACTGCTCCAGATTAAGAGGGAAGGATGTGGTGGCAGTGCTGGTTTGCTTGTTGTTTTTTTTATAAAGTGTGTAAAAATCATCTGATGAAGGGTAACCCAAGTGAAGGATGGGATCACAGGTGACATTTGAAGAAGTGACATTGAAAATGCTGGTCAAGACAGGAAAACTTCAAGGGAAGGGGAGGGAAAAGTGTTGTTAAAAGGAAAAGAGCTGAATGTGACAAACCAGGTCTGCCAGGGAGACCCTGAGGGACAGGGTAGTTTTCAGTTTCTGTCTTGCCTGCACGGACTGCGCAGCATCACCCACAGCCCTGGACAAAGACAGCAGCCCTGGCCTGGGCTGCCTTTACCAAGGAGGCAGCTGCCACCACTCAAACTTCCCCTGGTCTCCCTTGCCCAGCGTGGGGCTGTCCTGTGTGCTGAGGTTGCCCTGTCCTACAGGGACCTCCCTGCTGTCGATACGAGGCCATTTCAGTGCCCGAATGTGCCGCTACACCGTGAGCCATGGGACACAGCACAAATGTATCCTGCCAGAGCTGTCTCAGGTGCCCTCACGTTAAAAGATATTTCCATGCTACTCTATTATTTTAACCAGAGATGGTAGGGGCTTTCCTGTCCCCTCGCACAGGCACTGTGAGGCCCTTTTTCCCTGGTCTCTGGCCTGACCTGCAGTCTCAGGGTTGGAGCTGTGGTCAGTGTAAGCTCTTTGGTCCTCATCTAAGGCAATTTAAGCCAGCATCAGGCTAAATTGTTGACGCTGTAGCAGAAGTCCTTATTTTACAGCTTTTCAGCCCTCAGTATACATGTGAAGAACTAGACATTTTTATTTGCATTACTATTATTATTAACAGTTTCTGAATATTTCCAAAAAAAAGGATGTGTCCTGAGGTGTGAAGGGGTTTTATCTAAGCATTCAAGTAAAATAAATAATTTGAGAATTTTTTTTTTTCCTGTCTTCTTCAAATTCTACCTATCCCACATCTGTATTGGAAGCTGCTTCTGGGCTGGGGTCAGAGCAAAACCAGGGCTTCTCCAGTCCCATGCAGGGCTATCACAGTCCTGCTTCAGTCTCTGCTTGTGACTCAGGTCAGAACCTTGGACTCCAACAGAGAGGGAGGCAATTTGTTGTTTCCTTTGAATTTTTCCACATCTCAAAAACATAGGATTCCTGAGAGCATAAACACCCTCCCTTCTACAGGAGAACAAACTAAAACATGTTCATCTGCATTTCTGTCAAAGGGGAGGGAATACCACCCGTCTCACTGCATAGGACAAGTTAAAAATCATTCATATGTACGTCTATATATACAGTGAGCCTGAATATAAAAACTGGCATGGGATTTTTCTTTCTTTCTTTTTTTTTATTTTTCCAACTACACCAAAGCTGTTCTAAGCTATGTGCTGCCCAGAGACACTGCTTGCTTGTTTTCACTGAAATGCTGAATTTCATTTTACTGAAGCAATGAAAACAAACCACCTTTCTGAAGCTATTTGCTGCTGAAGGCTTTGCTACATTTCGTGCTGGATTGTTTGTTACTTGTGCCCACCACTGTGGCACCAGAGCCCAAACAGAGAAATATTTGGCTTAGGCAGAGGGAGCATGTGTGAGTGTGGGGGGTAGGAATATTTAGAAGGAAAGCAAACAAGCAAAATGGCATGATTTTTTCAAGGAAATTTCAAAAGTTGTCTGTGGCAGGCAGACTTCCCCAAACAGAGTGCAGCATGGATTATTTAAATTTGTTCAGTTGAATCCAAGGAATATTTTCACAGGTCTATGGACAATGTCTCTCTTCCTCTGGCTCTCAGGAAGGCAAAAATCTCAGGATCAGCTCCAGAGCACACAGAGTGAACACAAAGCAATGTTAGCCAGGTACACCTAGGGAAAAGAGGAATCAGACTATTTAGAGGATTTTTTCAAAAGCATTTGCCCACCCACTTAACATAGGCCCTGATTTACTTACTGCTCCTCCATATCCCTCATGCCAGGGATTAGTGCAGCCTCTGACCACTTCGACTCCATTTGCAATCCTGTTGTGAGCCCAAGACACATAACCTTGTGACATGTAAGAAACCACACCAGGTCCCTGATTAACTTCAGAGTATTTTATTTCTTTAAAGAAAAGAAAAGCACTTCAAAAGAATAACTCTTGAACAGAATCAAGTCACAGTCACCAGCAAGTGTTTAACAAAGTTACCAGGGAAGCTAAAGTGAAATCAATCGATGTGCTGCTGTCTATGTAACAGTCGTAATATAAACTGTGACCCCAGACCAGAGCCATGGTCAAAGTGCTTGCTGACATGAACCATTTGTGATTCAGGTGTATGAACTCTCTAATAAGCAGTTTACTCCCCCCCTTTCTGCTTCTAACAGCTGCTGAGCCGCTTAAGCGCAGTATTTATTATCTTCCTGTACCGAGTTGTTACTGTTCGTGCTGTTCTCCATATCTGTGTAAGTGATGGATTCCAGTTTGAACATTAAGTCTTAAACTTTTCTAGTGGGGTGAGCTCCGCAGTCAGTCATACACAGAACAAAAATTATTATATTTTGCATATCAATTTTCCACTTTTTGTTAACATAAATAGTCCCAAGTTCTGTCATTAGAAGAAGCAGCACAGACTTTCCAAAGTCAGCTTCTGTAACCACGTCCTTTGTAATTCTCTTTTGCTGTTACCTCTTCTTCCTTTCTTCCTACATGAGCAATCAAAATAATTTTAACTTATTTCCATACATAGTTCTTGCAAACTGTACCCGATGTAACTGTCTGCCAAGATGTGCTGCCTTTTTTTTTCTCATGAAAAAAGCAAAGTAATACATTCCCAGAGCCTTTTTCTCTTCAGCTATCTGCAACCCATTCTTCTGTTTGATCTCCCTGCTGTGAGAAAGAATGAAAATATTGCACCAGTAAGGGTTCACCCAGAAAACAAACCTTTACCTGGCACGTGATGCCATGGTCAGTGCAAGAAAACCGGATCACAGTTCTCATCTGCTGAGATGCCACAGTCTGAGCAAATGAAAAAGGTTTTTTATCTTTCAGCTGAAGCAGTCAGGCAAGGAAACAGATGTAGCAGAGAACAAATAAAACAGCTCAGTTCACACCGGGTGGGTCCACAAAGTTTGTCACAGAACCAGGTGCATCTACCTGGTAGAAACTTATTCTCACAACTGTCACAAATAAGTTTTTTGGATGCTTAAATAAACACCATCAAAGGCATCCACAAAAGCAGGATTTGATAAGAATTTGTGAAAATGCGACTTCACAAAGTTTGATGGCAAGGTTCACCCTATTACTTACTAGAGATCTTAAAGCATAGAAAGGGAGATGAAATTAGAAACAATTTGGAATGATTTATATGCAAGCCGGGAACTGAAAAAGGGATAAGGGTGCAAAAGATATGGGTGCAAAGATAAGGATGTAAAAGGGCTTAGCAGCACTTAATCATTGAATACTTTAACATTTAGGAATGTTTTAAATACTTACAAATGTTTACAAATACTTTAAAATTTACAAAGTGATTTTGTAGGGTTCACTACAATTATAATAATGACTTTACCATAAAACTGAGATAGAAGTTGGTTCAGTCAAGGCTTTTCAGAGCTTCTGAGATCATGGAGCAGGCCCAAAGATGGGGAGTGAGGATACACCACCACAACAACCCCGAGGAGCATCACTGAAGGAGCATGGGGAAGAGTCTGTGAGATTGTTGTAAAGCCAAAGTGAAACAGATTTTCCAATCCTGTCTCAAAAATAAAAGAAAATGAGTGCTAACATGAATTTGAACTTTTCCTAAGGTTTTTATTCTTTATACATTCAAAGATTTTCTATTAGTCTAGCTGCACAGGGATCAATCCAGAGAAAAACTTACAAGAGAAACCTTATGGAGTTCTTGTTCTTTTGAATTCCCTTCCACAATTTTGTTAGTCCTTTTTTAGTGGACAAAAAGGAGAAAGAAACCCATGTTGGCAAGTATCAAGCTGGCAAGTCAGGAGTTGCAGCTTCAGAGACTCAGAGTGGATACTAGGAAGGAAGCCAGACAGAACACAAGAGAGGGACAAGGAAGGTTTCTTGAGACCAAACTTGGGAAAAACTTAAAGATAACATATGAAAGGTCAAATAAAGAAGTCCTTGCAAAATGTTACAGAGAAAGAACAAAGCAAAGGACAGCATGGTGTGTGTACAGAAGCATGGAAGGATGTCCTCATGGCTAAGCCCCTGGTCTGAAATTAAGAACAGATAACCAGTTGTCATTTCTACCAGAATTTATGTTTGGTTCTAAGAGCATTGTTAGTCATTGGTCAGTGAGTTTCTATCTGTTCTTCCTCTAAAATGGGAATACTGATATTCATCTAAACCTGTGCAGAAGGAGGTACCAATACGTACTTTTACTTAAATGAAATTGAGGCAAAATTATGATCAAAAGTTTAACAGTCGCCATAGTCAGCTCCAATTCCATGTTTGCAGTCATTCCCTACCATTAGTCCCAATCTTCCTTCTTTCCCTGTCTAGTCTCTAATTTAAACCTCTAAAGTCTGCCTACCACTAGGTGGTCATAATCTCTTTGAGGTCTCTAAACAATTTCATAAACCAAATCCTAAATGGAAATCAGAAGCTGGCAGAAGAATAAAACATCTGTTGCCATAAAGAGCTAAGGAGGAATAAATAGGCAATCCAAGGCATCCTGAGTGCATGCTCCAAGATAATCTTTGTACTTTTCCGGACACAGCACTGCGAACATCCTCAAAATCAGATGATTACTGAGATGAATTAGTAAATAAGAGACCATTTCATCAGGTGTTGAGGGGGACTTTAACTGTGCTCAGGCTCCAAGTAGGAAAATTCATACCCTGGCCACAGCTGTTAAAACAACAGAGTCTTATGGAAACAGTCTTAGATTACTGGCCCCATGGAGTGAAACATTTATAATGAAAGGGATTATGCTTATTATTTCCCAGCACATTGTGTTTCCTCAGATATTCTTACTGTCATTACTATTATTTACCAAGATAATTGCTATGTACACATACTTAACTGTGTCTGAATGCATATTTAATGCTTTCTTCCATTGGCATAGTTCAAATACAGTCATAGGGAAAATAACATGAGACACAGGAAGTAGTTGCCATTTGTTAAGAGTAAGATCCTAAGAAACTTGGTGTGTTTGTTTCTCTCCCATTTGCCAAGTGTCCTATTGCCTTTACTTGATGAAATCAGATCCCTTGCCATGTAGAGCTTAAATGGTGTTTTGCAGGAAGATGATCACCATAGATGACACCAATGCTTACTGACTTCTGTCTTAGCATATAGGCCCTTTGTGTTCAGAATAACTTTTCTCTTTCATTAGAAGAGCCAAGTGGGTAAAAGTCCAGAGGAATTGATTTAAACTCTTAAAGATGGAATTTTTCTGTTCCAAAGGGAAAGCATCAGTCATATAAGTTGCATTTCCAGTTCATGTATTAGTCTATATTTCATTTTCAACTTGAGCTCCTAAAGTTTCTGACTAGAACTGGGGCAGTCCGACTTAGTGGCAAAGCTCCTCAGGAAAATGCCTTGTACTATATGCAAGACTTTCACAGCAGCAAAGGCTAAGTTGTATACATAAAAGAAGAAATGGCCATCTAATCAGGTAGCAGAAACTTTTCCATTGCACATCTCAAATTTCTTAGAAGTATGTTCAATGCTGAGAACAAATATATGAAAGTTATTTGAGAAGACTAGATTAATGGGGAAAAGACAAAAAATCAATGTATATAGTTTTTACTATAAAACAGAATTTAAAAAACAAGTAAAGAAGAAATATTTTCATTCTGATGGAATATGTGCAAATACTGCTGATCAGAATATGTCTGTAGAAATATCTCACTTCAAATAGGAATTTTTAGCATGTGTTTTCCTTCTAAGGGCTCTGGGATCAGAGAGTACTGTTTCTGTGATGGGTTGGTGTTACTGTCTCAAAACTTCTTCATGAGTCAAACCTTGCATCCATCTGGATAAAATCAGTATGAAACATAAAGTTTATTCTCCATCTTGTTGTCTACAGCTAAGACAAATTTTCTAATGCTCTAACTATACTTCCTAATGTTATTATTGGGCAATCAGACACATGAATTGAAGTGGAAAAATACAATGCAGAGCACCAGCCCAGCCAAAGAGGCCTCAAGGCACAACAATAGTCAATGGTCTTTTTCTGCAAGAGTGCCCTAAGCACCAGTGGCGCTTCAAACACAAATTCATAGCAATATCAATACGATTCCTAGGACACCTTTATGTTTAAGTGCTCGTGTTCAGAGAGAAACCTGCTGGCAGTGCACACGCAGTTGTGCCGGGGGCTGCTGTGGGACCTCACCTTGCCTTTCCCTCAGTCAGGGTTGAGCGCTGGGGCTTCCCCCGCTCAGCACCGCGGACAGCGGCGGCCCCTCCGCGGGGCTCCGCGGGTGCTGCGGACCCAAAACCCGCGCTGGGGCTCTGGGGCCGGGCTGTGGGATCCCTGAGGAATCGCTCCCCGCTTTTGTAGGGCAGAGTCTGGCCCCTTGCCGGTGTCAACACTGGCGCAAAAAGGAGTTTGGCTGAAAAGTTCTGAACGTCTCAAAAATGTGTCTGTAATGGTAAAGTCTTGATAAAACCAAAATCGAAGGGCAGAGATGAGGTGTCTTGTCATGGATTTCTTTAATCAGGAAGAGAATTTAGCAAAGACAAAGTTGTTAAAACTGAAAGACTCGGCTGGTGCGACAGCCTTCTGGTACTAGACTGCACATCTTCACCAGGCAGGTGTGCCAGCTCAGTTCAGCCCTACTGCTCTGACCACAGTGATCTCCTTCCCACGGGTTTGCATGCTGAGCATGATGAGAGGAAATATCCCTGTGCACAGCTGGGGTCAGTTGTCCCACCTGCGTCCCCCCCAACTCCTTGTGCACCACCAGCCAACTTGCTGATGGGGTTCGAGTGAGGAGCTGAAAGGGCCTTGACTCTGGGCAAACACTGTTCAACAGTAATGAAAACATCCCCAAATTACACACACTGTTTTCAGCACAGATCCAAAACACAGTCCCAGAGCAGTTACCATGAAGAAAATTAAGTCTACCCAGCCAAAAGCAGCACACTATGTTCCCTAACCTCCATGTAATCCAAATGTGCATGTAACGCAATTTTGTAACAGTCAACAGGAGCAAGCTCATCTCCTTGACACCTGTTAAAAGATATTTCTAAGACCTGTAGGTGATCAGAATTCCTATTTAAAAGCATTCACTGTTCTTTCCAGACCTACAGTTGTGTGTTCAGGAAACCCCTGCTAGAAAGTACCAGATTATAACAAATTCAGTGGGGCCAGAATGTGCAGATCTTGGTTGGTAGTCAGAGAGATCCAGTTCTAGCACTTTGTCCATTTGCTTTCCCTTTCCATTCTGCTCCCACTCCTATTTAGTTTATGCTGTAAGATTTGCAGGTAGAAATTCTCCCCTGCTATGCATTTGCATAATTAGGCCAGTCAAGAAGCACTGCTTTCATATGAGTAACCATAACAAATAGCTTTTCAATCCTTAAGCATATAGTAAATGGTGAAACCTCCACAGCCACGAGTTCAAGCCCTTTAAAGAACTGTAATGCTAGTTTATATTATACTCAAGATAAATGATAATTTTCTACCTGAACATTTGGTTTCACAGTTTAGAGAGCAGATACACCCCTTTCTAGATGCATGTGGGTACACTAGTACTATAAAATTCTCCTGCTAATTCCCATGGGACTATAATAAAGAAAAAAAAAGATTTACAGAGTTCACCTTTTTAAGAGCTTCCAAGAAATTTAATATTTAAACACATGTATGCTTCTGTTAAGAACAATCCTCGAAACAGCCTGCACTCCATACCTAATTGGTGTGGATATGCAGTCAACACAGAAAAAAAATCAGTGACAAAGAAGATTTTGCAATGCCCATTTTTGCTAGGCAAAGCAGTGAGAATCCCAACAGCAGAGCAAAGCCAGGACAGACTTTTCAATAACAAGAAAAGAACAAATGCATAAAGCGACCTCTCTCCTGAAAGCTGCATGAGCAGAGAGTAGTCCCTGAGAAAACATTTCTGCCTAATTACATGACTTCCTAAAATGGAAGATGGGAAGATGAGAAATACTGGCTCTTTCCAATCAGGATCCTGAGATGGCTCTTGTGTAGTAAACTTTGGTGGAAAGCTGTATCTGTTTCACCTTGTTACTCTGAACTTTATTGCATAAGATTTAAAAGCAGACTAATCAAAACATTCAGCTCAGCTTGGTTTTGAAATATTCATAAAGAACTACCAGATGTTTTATTGCAAGTTCTTGATGTGTAAAGATGAAGAGGTCACAAGTGCCAGAAGAGGAAGAAACAATTCAACTTATGTAAAATAAGTTTTTTAGATACAATCCTCTTCCTGCCTATCTGCTTCAGACTAACAGGGCAAGAGACTTGAGTACTTGCAAGGTGTGCTGTGGCAGGTGGCAGTAATGTGGGGATTACCAAGCACGGATGGGTTAATACTGAGTCCATTAACTCTTGGTAGCCTGGGATGGGAGACCAACAAAAATACATCTTGCAATAATACTGGTGGGTAACTTTTTCATTCTTGATTAATGTAAGAGTTAATCTCCTGGTGAACTCCTACATTAAGTTTCTGGTGAGTTTTGCACCACAAAACAGGTAGGACTTGAATTCAGCTCTTTCCACAGCTAGAACAGTGTATTCAGTATAGAACAACTTCCTTCTGTATTCAGGATTATTTCAGGTCCAGATCCCAACAGGATTCAGTTGAGGTGTTACCTTTCACTCATACGTGAACCATAATTTTTAAAGATATAGGAGAAACTTTTCCTCTGGAGTAAAGTGTTCTATAACTGACAAATAAAAGATCAGCTGAAATACTGGACACTGGAATGTTGACTAGATGATTGCTAGTTAATATAATACTACTTGGTCTATGTTGTTATGTAATAAATATTCAGATCCATGCATATCTGTGCAGAGTGTGCTTTGAGAGAGGGAAAGAGGGAACAGTGCAGGCAGCACCATGTTTTCATGGGTTATCCTGCAAACCAGTGTGCTGAAAAGAGTCAACAGTAGGATTTTCTAAAATTACACAGAAAGAAGAGATATCCTTTACTGGAAGGAAATAACTTTCCAGCCTTACATGGCCCCATGTTTTTTATGGGGAGTATAAAATTTTATGAAGAGAAGTTTGGAAATCTCTCAGGTGGAGAACTTTTAACCTGTATCGCAGAGATGCATTGGAGAAGGCTGCAGAGAAAGCATAAGGTTTTGAAGCCTTCAAGTACATGACACCATTTAGCCAGTACTTAATACTGGAGCATGATCCCACAGCCCCATTTACCACCAATTCTAGCTGACTCTATTTGGCAGCATAAGGCCTTTGGGGTCAGGGTGCTCAGTTTTGCCCTTTCAGTCTCATGAGTAAGGAAGCATTTCAAACCTTGAGCTTCAGAAAGAATTTAAGAAACGCACAAGAGAGCCAACTTTTAAATGAACTGGAAAGATTTTATGAGGACAGAAGATCAACAACTGACCAGGACTCCAACTGTGAAAGAAAATGTGAGAAACAAGCACCTCTTCTAGTGTGAAATTGGTCTAATTCTTGGGGCCTTTAGAGTGGCAGTATCAAACAACTGGCCAATATTGTGTACACTTTCTGCCATCCACATAGCAACAAGTCCATTACCACACTCTGTGAAGCAGTCAAATTTGCCACAGGTTTGTTTAACCCCTCATTTCAAAGTGGAGATGGAAATTTTTTCCCCTCATTGAGAGCTGAATGTGTCCTTCTCAACGCACTTGGAAACCAGTCTTAGCATGCACCTCAGTGCTACTCACAGGTAACTCTGCAGAAAAGAACTCCTACAGTCAGGAGCTGCATGGAGTTGGGTTACAGATGCACCTGATCTTAAAGGGGGTTTAAAAGAAAGGTGGGGACAGACTTTTTCATAGTGCTGGTACAGCTGGTACAGCAAGGACTAATGGTTTTAAAATAAAAGATTCAAACCAGATGTAATGAATAAGTTTTTTACAGTGACAGTGGTCAAACATTGCACAGGTTGCCCAGAGAGATGGTGATGACTCGTCCCTGCAAACATTCAAGGTCAGGTTGGATGAGGCTTTGATCAACCTGGTCTCATGGGAAGTGTTCCTGCCTATTGCATGGGGGTTGGACTAGATGGCCTTTAAAGAGCCCCTTAACCCAAACCAGCCTATGGTTCTACAACTGTAGGGCAGTGGGTGTATTGGTGGGCAGGTAAATACAGCTGTATCTTGAAAGAGGCACCTACAACCCAGGTCCAAGCAAGCTGCTAAGTTGCTGATCATCAATATGGGGTGAAGGCTGGCACACTGCTTCAGATATTTAGACATCAGATAGATTTGCCTGGTTTCATTTAGAATATCTGATAATGTATTTTTAAAGTTTGAGGGATTTCTAGGTATGATTAATGAAACAAACTGGAACTCTGTCAAACCTAGACATGAACTATGCCTCACAGATCTATCATGCCTTTTCATCTTGCCCTGCTTTGCACTGTCACCTGAAGGAATAGGTGTCACTGGGTCTGGTTGCTGGCTCTGTCAGCACTTCCAGTCTGTTCTTGTGTTGTTAAGACTTCAAACAAATTCAACTGCATATACCTTGATAGCAAAAAATGCAGTATGTAGGATAACTCCTTGCCCTTGAGCAGGAACTCCTTCAACACCAGCTGCTTTTACTGTTTCAACATCATGCAAGAGGAGCACTTTGTGTGTGTGTGCGCTCTGGTGAGTGATTGTGTCTCTCTCTGGTGGGCAAGGCAGGTAACACTGCTCCTCAGTTAATGAGATAGAACTGTGTGGTTTGTTAAATCACTGCTCCGATGCCCTTACCAACACCAGTTCCTATCAGATCCCCCTTCACAAAGCAATATTGATCATCTTTCGGAAGGGAGGAATCTCCACAATGATATTGTTGAAGAAAGGAGGAACATTTTGTCAAGAAGAGGTATTTCAAGTAAAATAGCCCTCTAAGGAGCATTCACTTTCAAATCAGTAATGTACAAGTATAGCTAACTCACAAAACAGCAGCCAGTTATATATGCAGATTTCAATGAGGCTTTGAGGAGAAACAATGGGGCTGTTTTTAAGGGTGGTTGGCCTGTTGAAGTGCATTTCTCTGAATAGATACAATGCTGTAGTGCTGAATGGATTCAATAGTGCTGTCTCAAACATGGCCAGGAGTGTCTAGAAGTGGGTGGAGGTAGAAAGAGCTAGTGGGACTCTTCTCATGGTTGACTCAGGCTGCCTCCTCCAATCCTTTCTTTGCCCTGGCAGGGACCGCAGTTTCCTTCCCCTTTCCCTCTGTGACAAGCATCCTTCTCTGCACGAACATTCCCCATCTGGAAATAATGGAATGAAATTTAAAACAATGTGGGCCTAAAAAATTAAAGCATAACTTGTCTGAACAAGATGTTTGGGTTACAGAAGACTCTCCTAAGGGAAGTGAGTAATATCTTGGCCCCTTGGCTGTTTGAAACTGGGAAGGAAAAATACATGCACAGATAGAATATACTGTAGGAATCAATCTGGCCTTGGCCTCTGTAAGGAAAACAAGTGACCTTAATGATCTATTCTCTCTCTAGAGCACTCACACAGAAAGCTGTGCTTGTTCCAATTCAGCTGTGTGCCCAGCACACAACACAATGGACCTCACTCCTCGGGAAGCTCTAAGTGCCACTGCAACACAAATAAACAAGTTCTGCACAAGATGGTGAGGGCACCAGCAGCCTACAAAAAGCAGCTCTTGGGGGCCACATGAAGACTTGGAGTGGGGGGTTGTGTGGCAGGAGCATTTACATAAGGAAATTCACTTCTCTGATTGAAGGATACACTTCAATTCAGAATGCATGCCTCCTTTTGGCCATTATGAATTTCACACACACTCTCCTGTATATGTCAAAATAGAAACACAATGACTGCAAGCTTATGGGTGACACCACTGAACAATGACATAAAATACAAGATATGAGACAGAAATATATAAATAGTTGCAGGCCACGATCTGCTCTCACTGTTTATGTGCTGCTCTATTAATACTAACGGGAGTTAAGTGCAGAGAATAAAGTGACAGCTATCGCCCCTCAGCTCTGCCAGCACTTCTTAAGTACTGCTGTGGTCCAGCCAGCACCTCTTGGTGCTGCACACAGCTGCCTTGATCACTGTTCCAAAGGTACCACTGGACCCCAGGAACACCGCATTCCATCTGCTCTGACATCAAAGGTTCTTGTCTTCAGTCTCACTATGTCCCATTGTAACACGAAAGCAAGAACAACAACAACAATACTATAATCTTAGTGTTCTTATGTCTTTTTTAGGATAGTTTTTCTTTGGCATCATTTTGAAACTGGTGCTAAAAATTGGATTTGAGTGTCCTGGAAAATGTCTTTGAAATTTTTCAGCTGAGAAAGCCACAGGCAATATATATGGCATAGGACTACCATGGTAGTATGATGTCCCAGCCATCTCATTGTTTGGAGTTTTCTGGGGCAGTTGGATTTTTTTTTTTCCTTTTAGTGACATCCATTACCTCTCTGGGTTCTGAGAAGGGAATTCCAAACCCTGCAGGAACAGCCTGCAATAGTCTGCAATAGAGAGCATAGTCTGCTCTCTACACAGTAGAAGAAATTATAATGATCCATTGAGCTGGCTAGTTCTCAGGATGTGTCAGTCTCTCTTCACCAAACTTTTGAAAGCCAGGCAGCTAAAACACTCCCAGTGGCAGAGAGATGATATTCAGCTAACCTCTTCTTCTAACTACTTCTCTGTTTCTAGCCCACATTTTCCAAACAATTTTCCAATGTGTATTAAAATATATTTTTAAAATACAGCTCACCTAAACTTCACTCCAGCCTCCACTGTTGGCAGGAGAAAGTTTCTATTAACTTCAGATGCACTGAGTCAGGCCAAGAGGAAGAAGTTACCATGTGAACTACTTGAAGTTTTATTCCTCCTAAGGTTGAAACACATAAACATGTGTTCACACATGCATAAAAGAAGTATCCTTTGCTCTGTCTGCTCCACCTTAAAGATATCCCAAAGATATTTTGCACGCTGGGGTATCCTTGCTCCGCTGTAAGTAGCAATGCAAACACACAGCTGCAGTGTGGGGTGGAGGTTGCCCTGCTGGTGATGTGCCATGCTGCTCCCAGCTCAGCCCCACTCCATCACTGTCCTTGCCACCTTACAGAGCCCAGATTTTCATGCACAAGCAATCAGGCACACCTGTGGGCTTGGGACACAGTGCAGACACCACTCCTTAAGGGGATCCCAGGGACTTCAAAGGAGGTTGTTGTTGAGACAAGGCAGTTACTGCAAAATGAAAACTACAACCAGACCTGAAAGGTAGGCTTGCTTCTAATCCACAATTTAAGTGGAGTTATTTCTCCCTCTTGCCCCTGCTGTGATGCCCACTATGCAGGCTTACTTAGGCTTGGCTCTAGAAGCAGAACTTGAAGCTTACTGTGCCTTTTGAAAGGAAGTATCAGAGGGCTTGTTATATCTCTTTATTAATAGGTTTTCACTAATCCTCTATTCAATGATGTCCATTATGAGATTATACAGCTAAAATTAAGTTAGTACATGCAGTATGTCTACAATGAATTCGATAATTGTGTGTTTCTAAAGAAAAAAATTGTTCAATAATTATGTCTCAGATCAGTAACTGGCATCACAGTCTTTGTTGACTGAGAAATATTGCTGAAGTGTGGAAGCTTTTCTCTGCCTGTATGAGTTAAACCCCCAAATCGAGATGGTTCTGCTCTCTTAGAAGAAATGTTAAGAAGTGTTAGTAGCATGCATAGGGTGCAAACGTGCATTTTGAGGAGGAGTTAAAAGCCCGAGGCTGGCAGCAATGACAAGTATGGTGGCAGGAGCTATTCTCAGAGAAGAGATGTATTAGCAGTTACATTCAAAGTTTATTTCTATCAATGGGATTTGATAGATGGCAGCAAGCCAGGATGGCCAAGCAGCCTAAGGCACTGCCTTCAGGGTGCAGTCTCCCTTGGAGTCCAGTTCTGACAGGTTCTTTCTGGACAAGGGGATCAAATGGACCCTCGGGCAGTTTGCTGATGACACCAAGTCGTGTGGGAATGTTGATCTGTTGGAGGGAAGGAAGGCTCCATCTGGGCAGGCTGAAATGATGGGTGAAAGTCAACTGTGTGAGAGTCAACAAGGCCAAGTTGTGCCTTTGAGTCCCAACACCCCCTGCAGCGCTGCAGGCTGGGGACAGAGTGGCTGGAAAGTGGCCCAACAGAAAGGACCTGTGGGTGTTGATTGACAGCAACTGAACATGTGCCAGCATCTGCCCAGGTGGGCGAGGGAGCCAAGGGCATCATGGCCTGGATCAGGAATAGCGTGGCCAGCAGGAGCGGAGCAATGACCACCCCCTGTACTGGGCTCTGGGGAGGCCACACCTTGAATCCTATGCTCAGTTTTGGGGCTCTCACTACAGGAAGGGCATTGAGGGGCTGGAGTGTGTCCAGAGAAGGGCAGTGGAGCTGGAAAGGTTCTGTAGCATAAGTCTTACGAGGCACAGCTGAAAGAGCTGGAGGTTGAGCCTGGAGAAAAGCGGCCTCAGGGGAGCCCTTTATTCAGCACAGCTGTGTGAAACGAGGCTGTAGCCAGGGCGGGGTGGGTCTCTTTGCCCAGGTAACAGAGGGCAGGACCAGAGGCAACAGCTTCAAGTTGCACCTGGGAGGTTTAGACTGGATGTTGGGGAAGGAGTTGTCAAGCACTGGAACAGACTGCCCAGAGAAGTTGTGAGGTCACCAATTCTGGAGGGATTTAACTGCTGTATAGATGTGGCACTTAAGGACTTGGTGGACTTGGAAGAGCTGGGTGGATGTTTGGACTCGATGACCTTAACTGTCTTTCCCAATCTAAGTGATTCTATGTTTATATATAACCTCTCTGAAACAAGGTTTACTTGTTCAATACACATCTAGAATGGTACTGCCCAGAAGCTGCATGTATCATCAAGAAAACCAATCTGAATTACCTTTTCCTGGGAAGTTTCCTGGACCTGATATATTTTTTGGCAGAAGAGGAGGAGGAAAGGAGCTTGGTTAGCTAAATTTTTATGAGGAAACGCATTTATATGATGCTGAACTTACCTTAGTTTACTTTGTATCCAGGGCCAATTATCAGGCTTGAGGGGTACAAAAGTCTTCCATGCTTAAGATATGAGATGAAAATAGCATGCCTAGTGTATTCTTCCTACCTGATCATTATATAGGTAGCTAAAATCTGGCTACAAGTGCTCGTATGAGGAGCTTCCAGGAGAGGCAGAAGTTTAGCAGAAAAACACACAGCTAAGTACAAAAGGGAAGGTAATCTTTCCAAGAAAAGTCAGTACACCCTAGTTCAAATAGTTGCATACTGTGCTGAGCAAGTAAATTTTAAGAGCTTTACAGGACACTTGTTTCTAACTAAAACAGCTTTTTGTTTTTAAAATATCTCCCCTGTTTTCTCAAGTTTTCTGAAGTTATACCCCCTCCTCTCAGCTGGCTGGTCCTGCTCTGCCTACCTTTACTGCTTTCAAAACAATTCGCCTGTCTGGGGGCTGGCTTACTGAAACCCATGGTCATATCTGCAGCCCTTACTCAAGCAAAACTCGTACTGACCTAACCACACTTCACAGAAATAAGGTCTGCAGAGCCTGGCCTTCCCTCACAGCCAGAGCAATACAGCTGGTTAAAAGGGGATTCACTGAAGGAGCTGCTGCAAAGAAGCCAACAATGAGAACTTCCATCCCTCTGTCTTTATAGTGAGTGAAACTCTGCCCTCATCAAAGTCAGAGACATAATTGACTTTCACTTACTGAACCAGAAATTTCACATTGTAAATAGATTTGATATGATCTCTGCAGATGCCTGGAAGAGCTGCAAGACCATCACAAATGATTTCCCACTTCAAACATGATATATTGAGTTGACTCATGCCACTCACACTAGCTGTGTTCCTTTACAAATCCAATCTTTCCATCTAGTCTAGTCTCTGGCGTGTATATCAGACCTGAATGGGTCTGGATTATATTTTCTATTCCTCCTTTTATCCTGGCATTAACTCCATGAGGAAAGGATGACTTTGATAAATGCTTGCACTTTCAAAGCTGGGCATTCTGATGCAATATCATCTATAATTTTCTCAGTTAAATTCTCCCACATAACATTTTGCATTAATTTTCGATTTTGTGTTGGCAGTGGATGGGATGCAGGGCACCACAAGCTGGCTAAAGAGTCCCTTTCAGAGAGAAAGTCCCCTTGAAACGGAGGGTAAGGTGTTCCCTCCCAAACTCATGCAGCTCTTTGGCCAGCGAGCGAGCCCCCTGTAAAGCAGGGAAGAGCAGGCAAGGAAAGAGGGGAGTGGATCAGACAGGCAGCTGCCTGGCAGGGCAGGTCTGCATGTCCTGATTGATATTTCCTTTTCACTCAGCTCCTGGGTGATACCTGCTTTATGCAAAGATCAACACTTTTCTGTGGATGAATTTTACAATTCCTGCAATAAAATAAAAATAATTTTAAAACCCTATCACTCCAAATTATGTGAGATTTAAATAAAAACTAACCACTTAGTACTTTCAGGTCTATATTTTAGGGATATAGGAAATGGGAATCATTCTGTTCAGTAAGCAGCAGCTGCCTGGACTCTGTGTTTAACCCCATCAGTGTGCTGGTCTGGCAGTGCACTGAGACGGCACATCAAGGCAAGCCTATGAAATTACCGAATCTTAACTTTTATAGCCATAAAGTGTCAGAAAGTGATTTGTGGTTCTAGAATTGCTCTAAATATTCTTTATTGTTGTCCTACCACTCCACAATCTGGAGCAATTCAAAGCATTGCAAGTAGCTGGTGCTCCCAGTTTTCTTCCTTATGATTGTACCAACTCAATGAGATGTCATTGCATCGTATTTAATAGTAATAGTGAACACTAAATTCTTTGCCACGTGCAGTATCTGTAGTGACATTCATGCAATAGCCATTCTGAATTTGAAAAAAAAAAAAGGCAAATTCTTTCTTTCGCATATCCATGAAAAGACAGATGTATAAAATCCTTTTATTTTATATTGCTGGCTGTAAACAGGCCCAGCCTTCACAATCATACAGAGAGACAGAGAAGAGGAGGATAAACAGCAGTGATGGATGACTCTGTTTGTAGAAAACTAACCAGGGGGAGTACCAGGAAAACAACTAGGAAAAAATCCATTATGAAAATATTTTACATTCTGTCAGCTTTTGCCTTTGTCAGAGAAGAAGTAAAAAGGCAGGAGAGCATGATATTAAGATGCCACTACCTAATAATTTCTTGATAATTGCCCTTCAAGAGCAAATGACAATGAAATGAGTAAGGTAGAGCTTTCACCCACTCTATCCTGATTTAGGCAGTATGCTTTGGTACACACTTCCTTTGAGTAAACAGTACCTATAGTTATACAGGATCTATTCTCCCATTGATGTGCCAGGGATTTATGTAGGTGAGTCCCATTAATGTTAATGGAAGTTATGTGTGTAATTCCCCTTTTTCAGCAATGAGAGAATAGACCTTTATGTTTCTAAAGTAATTACAGCCTTAGCCCTGGCTAGGCTGTTCTCCCCACCCTCCCCCCTTTGATAACTTCCTCGCTTCCCTCCCCAGCATTGACTCTAGGAGAAAAAAAAGGGAAAAATTCCTCCATTCAGAAAGGAAAATTGGAGAAATAGCTGAAAGGTGAAACAAATGTAACTAGATCCACTCATTGTGTGAAGGAAATGCAAATACAGGAAGCCAATCCACATCCGCTACCTTTGCTGTGCTTTTGGGGACAGATGCAGATTAATTTTCCTTAAATCATGTATTCACTGTTTTCTGGTCATGTGGGTTACTTAGAAAGAACAAGGGTGGGTTTTTTGGCATTTCACTGTTAAGCAGTTTTAGAAAAACTACACGTTTTGATACTGCCAGACTTTTGCAGAAAAAGGTAAATTGAATGTAGATTTTGGAGAAGGAATTAACTGGTTCACAAAAACCACTGTTATCAGCTGAGTCTGAGCTGGGGGATGGTACATTCCATGTGAGAGTTTAAGCACTCTGGAGTTTTGTAACGCCTCCTTTAGGAAGTTTCTTAGCCCTGGTTTCAATGCCAGCACGCTTTGGAGGCTGTGCTGTACAGAGTTTGAACACGTTTATGTTCTCGTCCTCATTTTGTAACAGATTATCTCTGAAAGTCATGTGCCAGCTTTTATACTACATCTCTCCATTTCTGAAATGCAGATACCAGTGTTTTCCATTTAGAGGAGGACAATGGAGGTCTGCCTCGTTGATGCATCAGGGGTGTGCAGAGAATGCCAGTAATATTTATTTGCTTGATCATTCTGGGCATTTCTGACAATAAAATCATGAGGGTAATATTCTACGTCCTTCTTAAGAGATCAGGTTAGTTTTGCAGCTCTCCTGACTCTGTTTTGATCTCTGCCATTGCTCTCCAGAGCTGCCCCAAAGCCCCATCACGAGGGATGGGGCGCAGTGGGGGTCCCTGAGTAGGTGGCTCAGGGTGAAGGAGGACTCTCAAAGCTTTGAGCTTGCTGATTCTCTGCCTGCAGGTCACGGTGTGCCTTTCCTCCCCCCAGCACAGCAGTTGGCACCACACACACCACGGCCCCTCCCTCTCGGCCGCCTGGCTTTGCCCGGTGCTGACATTCACAAAAAAGAGGAACAAGAACGTTTTGTGCACCCTGAAAATGTTCTGCCCTCCACAAATCTGTTCTGCCTGTGCCTTCAGCCGGCCTCACTGCCACAGCTACATTTAGAGTGAGCAGCACTCTTTGGGAGCTGATTTAAGCAGGTGTGAGTGTGGTTGTGTTTTGCACCAATGTCTCTGAAAAGCTACAAGCACAAATTCAAAGGCAAAACCTACAACTTCAGAAATTCCAGGAGGCTATGTGGCAGGCAGCTCAAAGTTTCATGGATGCAAGAACAGGGGCAAAGAATCCCTCTGCATGCTCTGACTCCTTTTTTTCCCTTTCATTTAAATTGTTCACTTCATGGTTTTTTCCCCATTTGCTGCAAAATTCAAGGGGGACAGACGCTACCCAGCAGGATCAGGCCCCCATTTAGGAATCCTTCTATTTTACTAATCTCCTGCAAAAAGGAGTTGTATGCTCTTGTGGTTCTTTGCCACCTGGCAGGGATAACAGAAAATATCCAACAGTTTCTTATAGGCTCACCCAGAGTTTAATACCCCTCCTGCCACACCAGGGGAAGAAAGGAAGAGTGGGTGGAAACTTTTTTAAAGTATCAAATCAGTCAAAATGCTGATTTATTTTCTTAAAAGCTTGGTGGAGATTAACCCCTGTGACATTTACAACACACATACATTAACTGGATTGAAATACCACTGGAGCTGTAAATGTGAGGGGGAGTGGAGGGAAATGATTGGAATGGGAAGAAAAAAAAGTTCAACATATTCACTATACACTCCCCTCCCCAAAGAGGCTGGAGTGGTTTTCAGAGGCTACTTCTCTCCCTGTTATTTTTTTAAGTGCAGCAATACTATGTAGGAAGCACAGATTCACACACACCAGCAGCAGCTCATAAGCATGGCTTCATCTGAAAGCTCTTTTTCTGAGCAGTCCAGTGAAAAACAAGAACCATTTGATGCTCTAGAGCAGTTACTTTTCACTCCCCTTGAAAATAAATGCTATTTTTTATTTTTCTAATGGTCTGCTGTGGTTTTCAGGGAGAGCCCTTGCTCTGAGGTAAACTTTGTCCTCTGCTCTGACCTCATGCAGTGCCAGAGAAGGTTGCAGAGTTTGGGGGAGACACAGTGGGTTTTGCAGCAGGATTTCTTGGGTTAGCTTGTTTAGTCTCTTCTGCTGTCTCAGTTCATGCAACTTCAGGGCTGTTCTACAATAAGGATTGTGTGGATGACCCTGGAACAAGCCCTACTCACCTTACTCATGTGTATAATCAGCTCAGTTCAGGAGACAGAGCAGGATTCACCTGCAGATGACTCAGAGACTGAGGTCTAGGTCTACAGAACTGATTCTGCTTTTTTGAATGATTTTATTAAAACTCCTCAAATATGCTACCTTTTCCACCAGCAGATGCTCTGTGTTTGCAAAGCAGCTCCTCCAGCACATCTTAGGAGGTGCACATGAAAACACAACGCCACTAACCAAAAACCTGGCTCCTTGAGTCCCTTTGAGTTCTTTCCTGCCTTTCCTTTCATTGCCAAGAAGTAAATTGAAACAGAAATAAACCCACGAAACATCCAAAATTGTTACAATACACCTGCTGCTTTAAAGAAGACAAATATATTTTGAGAAAAGAAATGTTACAGGCCTTTTTACTCTGCATTGATGTTTTGACATTTCCCTACATTTAATTTTTCAGCTTCCAAGGGAAACATTTTTCCAGCTTGGTCATCTACTTTTCCATCCATATCTTAAGTTGCTTTTGTGGTGCCACCTTGTTTCTGAGATATACCTTAGCAAAACATTGTTAAGCAGCAGAAAATCCAGTGTCAGAGACAGTTTACTTTTATCATGATGAGAGCAGTGAATCAGCCACTGAAATATTGAGATAACTGCACAAGATTAAATTCTGCTAGCTATCCTTACTTAATTTGACATTAAAAATACACTAATTTTTTTTTTATATGAGTCTGGAAAATGCTGATTTGCAATCCTTGGATCACCAGAAGTACTTCAGGAGATCAACGGGAGAATGTAGAACTTTTTGCTGTTCTCTCCAGAAGGATATTCCAAATTTCTTAGATGCTTTGTATTTGGAGGGTTGGGTTGTTTGTTTTGCAGTAATTGTGCAAGAATGGTGTCTTTGTCTTACCTTCCATCTCTAACCATGGGTCCCTGTTCTTTGAGCAGAAAATCTCTGCTGATTAAGGGATCTAACATTTCATATGCCTCTTTTTTTTTTTTCTTGCATTGCAAATGCTCATTAAAAAGTACATCTGAGTAGTTCTTTGGTGAAAGAATTGCTACTGTAGCTTCCTTTCTGTGTACACTGATGTGCTATGGAAGCTTTTATTACTGGATTTTTGCATTCAACACCTTGAAACATTTCCATGAAAAGAATCTCCTAAGTGTTTTGCCCTTGCCTAGAGCAGTGTCTAATGAAAAATATTCACTATGAGCAAATGCAGAGGTGAAAATCTACCAAATATATTCTATCTAAAAACTTGCATTGAGCAAGATTATAATAATACACACACACTGTATATGTCTCTAGTTTATCAGGCTGTGGGAGGCAAACTCCTTTGACCTATGAAGTTGATCTGTGAACTGTGTCAAAAAATTCAAAACCTCACAGTTGAGGTTTGTGCATTCTATTAGCATAATTTACCACCCAAGCTGTAAATGTACACTTTGCACAGTGGCATGCTGAACAGATAGCATTTTACAACTTCCTAAGGGGAAGTGTTTATATCTAACATTTCTTGTGTACATTTGATTATAAGTTTGCCCTAATAGCTGCCTTTTTTTCTCTTTTCCTGTCCTTCCCGTAATTCCCCCCCACACACACACACATATACCCTGCCCTGGTTGCTCTGGAAGTGCCTAATAAAAAATATCTTCTCTACTTCAAGTCCTGGATGTTTATTTATTCCACATAATGGACCAGAGAATCTGTAGGGAAACTTAACTTCTGCCTGGATTTACCCACCTCCTCCCAAGAATGACAGAAGGGATGTGAGACCCTTGGCTTGCATTTGGGTTTCTTCAGCTCCCCAAAACAGAGTTTGTGCATTGGCAATAACAAAATGGAAGAAGGATCCAAACCTGAAGGTGAAATATAAGCAGATCTTGGCGCTTTTTTTGTTTTGTTTTGTTTTGTAGTTTTTGCATGTGTGTATAAAGGGTGTTCGTAGGGCTTACTTCACGGTTACTAAAGCTTTGTATGACCAGTTCAGAATCAGTAAGATGATGTGTGCCATCCCCCCCTCTGCCATAACCCCTCTGGCTACACCCTCCCTCCCTTCTTTTTTTTTTTTTTTTTTTTTAATTCCTGAAATTAAAATGTGTTGGAATGCTCAGTGCTGCTTTTCACTCTCTTTTCAATGGGCCCTTTAGTTTTTCACACCAAGGTGTCCTTTGGGGTGCCAGGTCAGGCTACCAAAACAGCTTCTAGGAGGGGATTAGGACCAATTAACATCTTTGTACACAAAAGCCACTGGCAGCTGAACAGGCGGCCTGGTGGCCTGCTCGGGAGCTGCATTTTAAATAGGGGCCTTCTGTACTTGAGCTCAAGTGGGAAGAGGCGGAGAAAGTTTTTATTTATAATTGAAAATGCTGCTCCTGGATAAAGTCTAATGAAAGGCAGAGTGGTGTTCAAAAGTATCTAACAAATACCAGTTGAATATTGGCCTTTATTGTATGATTTCCATCAAGGATAGCATAACAATATAGTCATTTCTCCTACATATTGAGATGAAGTGATTTTTCTTGTAGAAGAAAACAGCTTCATCCACACATTTCATTGGCCCTTCTGGTTTTCATTTCATGTTCTAATTCAGCTTTCCATTGAAAACGCCTGGTAGGATGGCTACTCAGGAGTGATATGTGCCCATAAATCTCTTTTTGAAGGGAATTCTGCTCTTCATCTACCTGATCCACCACAGCTCAAGCACAAGCGGAAAAAAAAAAAAAAAGACAATTTAAGTACATGCATCAGGATTGGGGGGGAGGAAATCCTACAAGGGAATCACTGTGTTTCATATGAGTAAATTTGCATTTATAACCCTTGGGTTTGTGCAAAGAGGGAAAAAATAGCGAGCTTCAAGTCTGAAGTGCTGAATTCAGATGAGTCAGATCCTCAGCAAAGGTAATGGCCTTAACAGTTTGGCCCTGGGTGTTTTGCACCTGATTTAATATCTTCACTTCTGGTTTGTTTTGTTTTCAGTGCATATCACTTCTAAGTCATCACTCTTGCAGTCTGATCAGGCATTAAAGCAAAGGGAAAGGGAAAGAAATATATGGTGTGTGAATTACTATTGTACAAAACCCAGCAATTTACAAGGACTTGTAAGTGGGAGTTGTGTGAGTTCCCAGCGATGCTATAAGGCTTGTAATGAAACTGATTTCTGTATTTTGAGGATGAGCCATTTTCAAACACAATATTTCTAATCACTGCATAAACATTCCTTCTTCCCCTTTCATAATAGTAATTACAGGGCAGTTTTGTATATTTTTGTCACTTGGATAGAAAAGTAATTTCTAGAAGTTTTCTAACTATGTGTTTGATAGGGAAAAGAATCATGATAGGAAATAATAGCACAAATGTAATAAGTCCACCAGGCAAGCCAGTACTGACATCCTGATCCATATGATTTCAAATGAAGGAATTACAAGGTGGAAGGATGGTGCTCATAAATTTCCAAGAGGCTTGCAACCGACTGGCTGGAAGTAAATCAGAGGGAGATCAGAAGTTTGGTCAGCCTGTGCTGGCTTAGCCACACTGGTGCTAGATGTGGTCTGCTAGAAGAGCACTGGGTGCCATTTGCTACAGTGTTTATTCATCTATTTTTGGTAAGCAACAAAAATATGGATTTCTCTTTGGGTTGACATGAATAGAAAAACCCTAATCACGATCATTTTCAGCCTCCTGGTTTATACAAATGAAGGGATTCCACTTAGCGCGTTGTTCCGCAGCAAACATTAATACACTCGCTATGTGTGGCTTTGCTCCTTTCTACCCCCTCTTTAGTTTCAGATACTGTATTGTATTTCTTCCGACATGTTGATTCTACCTAATGTTAAATGGTAATTGGCAGTAGTATAGGTGGGGAGAGAAACATTGTTATATTTTGTTCATTTTTCACACTTCAGCAGTTATTCCTTTCTCTCCCTGGCTGTACGCTTATTAGTGTATGAAATGCAGGTGTGTGGGAAATGGCAAGCACACATTGACAGGTTATTTTGTTGGCCACTGCCTAATTAGTAGCATAGTGGATGCACCCTGCTAAGCTTTAGTGTGGTGCAGTAGAGCTGGTCTGTTCTAATTTCCTCACAGCTTTGATATTCAGCAAGAGATTGACGGTTAGCACAAAGAGCCAAAGCACGACGGAGGCCTGCAGAAACAATGGCCCTTCTTGCTTGTAGACACCACAGATGTGAGAGAAAGCTGACTAAAAACAATTGGCCGACACTGTCTAATTGTCTCCAATGTCAGCATCATTAATGTTTTCCCATGTAAAAAGTAAAAGGCCAAGGTTGTATCCTCCCTTTATTTTGAGTCACATGATTATGTAACTTACTGAGATTCAGATTAAGTGTTAATTGTATTTGTGCAATAAAGAAACTGAAGCTACCTTGAATTTAATGAATGTGTACTTAATTAATTTTGACAGCCTTTATCTTTATTACCTATTGAATAATCACAATCAGAATTAATAACATTTATAGGCAATTAAAATTACAGCCTATTTAATGATAATATATGTTTACATCTTTTACTGAGATACAAATTATGAATACTTATTAGCAAAGAAGTTGTTTCCCTGCCAGGAGGGTTTCTTGTCTGTGTTAACAGCAACAAACAACAATAATCAGTTCAATGTGTAATAGTGCCTTTCACATCAGACAATCTCCCAAAGCGCTGCACAAGGGCACATGAGAAAAGGCTTTGCAGAATTTAAAGGTAATCACCAAATGGCAAAAATTGTAGTGTGCCTGGAACAAATGCTTCAAAATTACACACGATAAGACAAGGCCAACAGTATCTGAACAGTTTCAGAGCTTTGTTTTCTTCCAGAAAAAATAATGAGAATAAAAAGAGTCCATTAAGGATGCAACATCAAACTCCTTGCTGACCCAGTAATACCAGACCAAAGATTCAGTAGCTACAAGCCAGAATATCTCCACTGCTACCAGCACGGCTAAAAGCCTTTTGGCACTGAGATCTTACACAGAAATCCTAATTCCCTGGTACTACAGAGGGAGAACAGACACAGCACTGATTCTATCAGTGCCCACAAGAGCAGCCAGCTTGATGTGAAATAGAGTAAATCATAGAAATAAAGCTGCTTTGGAATGGTGAATCCTCCCTGCCATGGTGCAAGAGTAGTAGGGTCATTGCAAATTAAAAGACAAAGGACAGGGGTTGTTCAAAGAAGGAAGAAGGTTCAGGCCGGAGGTTTGGCAGGTATAACTTAAAACACCAAATGCATAAGAGAGAACCAACTGGGGCACGTGCCCACAGAGCTACTGCAGAGTCTGCATGCACTCCTACTGTATCCATCTGCAAAAGACATTTTTCTCTTTGAATGTTTATTTTCTTAACATCTCTCCCTTCCAGAGGACAGCAAGTCTTTGTCCCACTATGCAGCCACTGTCCTCAAAGAGATGCTCAACTTCCACTAAACACTGGGACTTTGCATAACCCAGTTCAAGAAAGAACTGGGTCTGACACACGTGACCTATGAGAAATAACCAGCTATCTGACAGGGCCTGAAGACGTGGTAATGTGGTAATGCCCATGAAGCCAGGATTCAAAACATACATGTCCAGACTGGCATGCTCAGCATGAGCTTTGCCCTCCCAATCCTTCGTCTCTCAACCCCTCTCTAGGTTTTGCAGGGCAATGCATCTTTGTCTCTCACTCCTGGCCCCAGTTCATCAGGCACAGCCACTTGGAAAACATGTCACCAAAGTCACACTGAGTGCCTAAAATCTCACTGTAGGAGAGAGCAGGGAGGCTGGGTGATAGCTGGGGGAACAGGGCCATCTTTCTGCTCTGTATATTCAAAGGTGTCTCACCTACCCCATCACATGGCTCGTTGTTGCAATTTCCTAATTGGAGAGCTCTCCTAAAACTGATTCAAAAGGAAGAGCAGTAGGGGTATGCAGCTTCCTCCCTCCTACTTCTAACAAGAAAGACTTACTCCTCCCTACTGACCATATAGCAGTATAATCATGAAAAATTGTCTGTGATAAAAGCACAGTGTCAGACTCTCCAATTTGTTTGTGTTTGTTCCAGACACTGTGAAGCCAAGCTGTCTAATGACTCAGGATGGCCACCACAGGGGACAGAGGTATGGAAAAGCGGATAGTGGGATTCCAGGTGAATTTACTGCTGCTGTGTGGACTTAGACAACCTTGAAGACAAGGTGACCATCAACAAAATGGAGGGAAGGTGCTCCTTTTTTGGTGAGGAGAGGACAACTGGCATTTTTGGGTAAGCCTCCAAGGTAACATTAAGGACAGGTTGTTGCAGGGATTGCTCCCAGAAGGTAGTAGGTCTTGTGAAAACATGCAGTTTGGTTCTTCTAGTATCCTAACAGGATTTGCAGTCCCAAACATCCTCGCAGACTCCCATGTCTCAACCCCAATGCCCAATACATAGCCTTGGTTTACACTAACTGAAAAAACAAAGAAAGCCCAAACCCATCCTTCCCCCCACCAAAGCACACTAGTGAGCTGCAAAACAGCCTTTGTGCAATTTCAGGTATTTTGAAAGTTAAAAAGGATCCCCCAAAATGCCTTATTTCTGTCTGAAGCCCCAGTGTGCTCACAAAATACCAAGAGCCACCTCCAGGGCAGTGCAAACACAGCCATTCAAGAGGACCTAGCCCTGAGCAGCAAGCATATAAGCCAGGGTGAGTCTGTTGACCCTGGGTTCAGTGATTTCTTCCTGGACTTCTTTATTTATCAGCACAGATACAGCCTTTGTAGCACCTTCTGAATAGGCAACCATTAGAAACCAGTAAAAAGTGAATAAACTGGCTTAGAACAGCAGCACCCTGTATTCCAAATAATCTCACCCCTGTCTACCTTGTGAAAAGAATGGAAAATTTCTGAAAAAGGTAAAAAAGAAGAGTATGAGTAGTCTGAGACAAGGAAGCAGAGGGAAAAGGTAAAGAAGAAGATCTGGAAGTGGGAAAGAGTCACAATATTCTCAAATGGTTGTGTTCATCAGCTGAGGAACATCAGGCTAAAATGCAAACAAGCATGTAAAAGGGGAAATTAGTACTCCTTACAAGTGTGTTGGGAAGAGCCCTGAGGGAGAAAAGCTGTAAGGTAAGGTTGGTGCTATGAATAGGTTTTAGATGCTATATAACCTCTCCTTTAGCACCTAAGCAGCCTTACAGTCAGTGTAAGTGTGAGTAGTGTCTACTGGTCCTAAAAGGGAGCTTGATAAGTCTGTGAGAGGTTCTGTGTGAGATGATGCGTTGGCTGCTGTCCTGGGTGTTCTCTGTTCCCAGAGCAGAAAAAGCTCATGCCAAATGTGGCTGTGTGCAAAGAGCTTTGGTGTGTGAGAAAAAGGAGCCATCCTGACTTCAGAATCTGGATTGTAAGGGTAAACTAAGGATTGGAGAGGTAAAAACTGACTGCAGGAATTCAGTTCTCTGAAGAAATGTGTGCTGACATTCACACCGCTTAAATAAAGTAGTACATTTGAAGGGCTCTTACCAACCATTGAAAAAGGAGTCTTATGAGTGACTTCAAGGTAAGATTTCTGCCAACTCCCCTCTTGCACAGGGAGACAGCAAATAACTAGTTACTGCTGGGCATTGACAGAACAAATAAACAATACATCACTTTATAATAGCTATTGTGCATGAAATCATTATGTTATCTTATAAAATCAATCTCTATATATTGTTATGTTATTTGTTAAGCTGTGGAGTGCATAAACAGTAGTTTCACAACCCTTATTGCCTGCTACATTCTCATTTATTCAAATGCAAGATCCACCACTCTAAACCCATAATTCATCAACTTCATTACACTTAAGACATTGACTTCTCTTTTCCATGAGACATAAGGAAGTGAATCACTCATCCTTCATGCAGCTGTGTGCTCTTACAGCAGCTTCTCTCTCCTTAGAAAAGTGTACTTTGTTGTATTTAAGATAATTGAGAGCTTAAAGCCAGGTTCCTTCAATCTAGGGTTGAACCTAGATTGAACCTAGTTAACCTCTCTGCACTGCAAAGCAGATGCTAGTAGGCTGTGCTGCTCCTGGACCTACTCAGAAAATGCAGAAGAGGAGCAGGTGCTGCCTGTAGCAGCAAGGGATCAGGGAGTCCAGGGCATGTTCAGCTACTCATGGAATGACAGCCAAAGGTGAGACTTTGGGGACTATTCTACAGCTGCTTACGTTCAGGGATTTGGGTTTTTTTACCCATTCTAAAGGTGCTGACGTTCAGTCCGAGCCAAGCAGTTAATTTTCAGTTATTGGCTGTATGACTGCTTCTCTCTACACTTTCTCTGCGCTCCAGCAGTGTAATGTATTGTAGGGGGAGCATGCCTGGAAGCAAATATACAGTATCCAGAGGAGCTGAGACCATGCCCTTGCATCAGTCAGTAAGTGAATACAAGAGTCCCACTGAATAGATAAAGTTTTTGTATAGGCCAGTGATGAGAGATGGAACTTGTCATGGGCCAGAAGTATTTGCCCATGTGAGGAGGTGCCTTGCTGTCCAGCCAGGGAATATCTCCAGTCCTCCCTGATGCTGTCAACACACCTCCCTACACATGAAACAAGGATTTACCAGGACCTGCAGCACAAATGCACTGGTTCATGCACAACACTGGGCAATAGCTTACTGGGGAGAGCTGCACAACATTACTAGCCCAGGCACAACATTTGTTCTTGCTGCAAAGACACTTCAAATATGAAAGCAAAGGATGCAGACTTAAAAAAATCCTTTTCTCAGATACCACATATCTTGGAAGCCGTGCTTCCTCTAATTGTGGTTTACATTAATAAATATGAGGTGTCAGCTTGGTTTTCCCCAATTAATTTCTTGGCAAAGGATAAAATACAGGGCTTTGCAACTTCCAGGACATTTTCTCTTCCTTGAGATGTCCGAGTAAGGAATATGTTACTGACTGACTTGTTTGAAGTTCTGCTCGTATAAACTGCCCCTGTATTCCTCAAAGATGTTCAGTGGCTGCACAGCACATCCTGTTACACCATACCTGACAACAAAATGACAGGGGGTGGGGCACAGGGAAAAAAAATAATGCATAAATCACATTAAAAAAAAATCACAGGTTTTGTCTGAAGTGTACAGCTATAGGTGCAAGACATCTTGAAGAAATCTTGTAGGAGTGTCTTCACCATCTGCATTGGGAGGCTCTGATCTCTAGATGTTGCTACATGATACAGCAACTAGGACCTTCTCCACCTACTAAATTCTAACGTTCTCCTTAAAAACCATTAGGAGTTTTCCAATGTACAGATTACACCAAATTTTCCACCAAAAGTACAGACTTTAGGCTAAGTTACAAAATCCTCTGCAAGTACTGCCCTTACCTTTTTTAATGCCTATTTTGTCTTTTCTTAGTGTTCTGAGTTTTCATCTGAATGCATTTTGTTTAGCTTAATAAAAGGAAGTTTGAATAAATGGCCCTGTTTCATCCATTGCTGTGGTACCCATCAGGGAGACCAATAAATGAAACAAATCTTACTAGAAATAAGGAGGCTAAGAAAAAAAAAAAAAGTGGGTGAGTTTTGTAGTTTCATTCACTCAGATAATGGTAGCCTGCAGTAAAGGAGGCAAGAACAACAGTATCAACGTGTAATCCATTATGAACCAAGGTGTTAGCTTTGTCGCATGCTCTTGTTTTCGTTTTTTAAGACTTCCCAGTGGCTTTTAGTACTTTACATTTTCATTAAGGATTTTAAAAGCACAGATCTTTACTTACATTTAAAATACTTCCCCAGTGCTGGGATGAAGCACACACAGTCACTTGCTAATGGATTTCTGAATGCCATTTTCATTATAATATTTTTATAAGACCCCTCTCTTCCTCTAGTATTACATTTGCTTTTGTAAAATTGTTGAGGCTGCTCATCATGTACTTTAGGTCCTTTAAATATTGTTCCTGTTTATCATTATGGGAGAGATTGGTGTTTTATTTATAAAAGAATAAAGGCACAATCCAGTTTGTATTTGGCAGCTAAGTGAGTTTATGCAGGACCTCAGTTTATCCCCAGGATGGATTAGGCCAGCCTCCTTCAGCATGGATCAGTCATGCAGTTAAGTTTGAACTATATACACATAATATTGACTGAAGCATTAGTCAATGCAATCTTTATATTTGTGAGTGTCCAGGGATTCCATAATGCCATGAAAGTAAACTTGTCTGCATAAGGTAAGTGGTGGGTGTTTAGGGCAGCTGAAGTATTGACAGTTCCGCTGTGTGGTCTGTCCACGAGCAAAAGGAGGAGGAAGCACTGCAGTGTCCCTGCCCACACAGAGACAACTGCTAAGAGGTGGCTCCTGCTCAGAGCAGGTGCTGATGGCTGAACAGCTGCTAAGACACAGTTGTATCAGTTAAGGCATTTTTGGGTCACTTCGTGTCCCCAGGTGGGAAGGTCCCACACTCAGATGACTCTGCTAGTCTACAGACCTGAAGATGCCCTTTATCTAATCAATCAGCCCACTGACCTGACTTCATTCCAGCAAGATTCCCTGACCCCAAAAGCTCTTCCTGAGGCTGCTTTGCTCTAGCCTCTTTAGGCAGCTCTGCAGATCATGGAATGAGGGCTGAGAGCCCCAAACTCTCTGATCCACACAATGGCCAGGAGGTGTGAACAACTCCTCCACTACTGCTGGTGATACTTGACTTCTTGGTGGCTCCTCTAAGGTGTCCACTAACCCTCTCTTCACTTGAAAATATAGTGTTAGATTCTCTCCTGACCTAGATCAAAACCAAGTGGGAAGGCAATCAATCTGGTAGTAACACTAATATTTCAACAGCAGGCTCTCTATCACTGTCCTCTATTGCAGTCACCTTTCTTGATTTAATTTCATGGAAGGTAGAGCTGACTTTTGTTCCCTGGATATAGTTCTCCAAGTTTATGTCAATAGAGATGCACTTGTACCTTAAGTAAGGATAATCTAAAATGAATGTGGTTCCTGGTTGCCCAGAACACTGAGCAAACCTATGAAGAATGGATGCTGTAAATATCAGTAATGTTAAGATGCAGAGGGTTATTACAGAGCTTTTGCAATGTATTTTTACTAGGGTTTTTTCAGTCATTTCTGCCCCAGTATGTCAACAAGCTGACTTAGTGGCTCGGGATTTGCTCCAATGGGTAGAAGTCAAGGAAAGAAAAACATTTCTTGAGCTTGATGAGAGTTATATTCTGCCTTAATGCATCTTTTAGCTGACCTGTCAGAAATATTTCAGACCTATATATCCTGAAAATCTTCTTTCAGTTCATCTGTGATATTTGTGCTGATAGCTTTCCTCTCTTGGACCAATGTTAACAATGCTTTGTAGAATTCCTGCATAGCTAAAAGCAGATGCTACTCTTACGAGGGTGATGAGTCCCACATGTTGAATGTGCCAAAGCAAGGACAAAAGGGCCAGAGTCATGAGCTCAAGGTCTGCTGACAGGCAGAAGGAAATGGAAAAACAGTCACAGAGGCTGTCTAATGACAGCACTGGCAGAGCTTCCTTTCTACCAGTGTCTGCATTGTCTATTGAAGCTGATTATTTTGGGGGGGCGAATGAGAGTGGAGAGGTTTAACTGGTCTACTCTCCCCAGCAGGTTTTTTGGCAGGTAGCATGAGTTTGGCAGGGTTCACCTGGAGCTGGTCAGCTGCCACTGCAGTGCAAACTGACTGACTCCAACCCTGAGCAACTCCAGGTATGGAATTGCCGCCGTAGCCCCAAAGGGTGGGCAGTGGGCATTATGAGAAGAGAGAGACTGGAACCTGAAGGGACCTGGGAAACACCTGATCAGTGCAATGTTTTCCATTGGCTGAGCAGGTGAAAGAAATGAAGAGGGCAGAAAGGCAGGGGGAGACAAAGTACACACCAGAAGGCTGATTCTTCCTATGTTAAATATTGTCCACCTCACTGAACTCTCATTCCTATCGTGATTTGACCTAGTTTTTTTGGGTTTTGATATTCCCACATACACACATTCCCTCCTTCATACGTTTCTGTCCAACTTGTATAACTTGACTGTTTGCAGACAGCTTGAACTCAGTGTAGTTCCACTGAGGAAGCTGGCTTCCTCCCAGACATCAGTGAACTGGAAAGCAACAGGCATTTTGAAGATATTTTTCTCCTGTGCTCTTGATGGTATGATGATTTTCTGATGTTTGACAAAAGCCAGTTGGTTCTTAACCTGGAACTCAAGGCTGAGACATGTTTCAAAAGCATGACTGAGATAATAACTGTCCAGATCAGAGGCAAAGACAGTAGAACATTAGAAACAGCAGAGCTAGAAAATTTATATTTACATTTATATTTACTGAAAGTGTGGCTGGCTTTTAGTAGCTCTAGATATGCAGGAACATGTTCTGGTGAGACTCCATAAGACAGGAAATTGAAATTCAAACTGTTCATATTTAGATTGCCAGGTTAGACTGGATCAAGATTTATTTGTTAATACAAATAGCTTCTGGAAAGAGACAGAAAGGTGTCAGCAGTGACAAACTGTATAAGTGACTTGTAGGTGGAACAATTTACAGTGGTTTTTACCTGCAGTCCATTGTCTTTCACCAGAAAGAATAGGGATTAAGTCACCATCGGTGCATGCCAAGGACTTCATGAGATCTGGATGGGCCTGTGACTCGTTACTGACTCTGATGCTTACACCAGAGCCAGGACTGGAGGAGATCTCATAGACCTGCAGTGCCAGCTCTCCCCAGACAGGCAGCAATTCTCACCTCTGCAAGCTGCCTTCATTTTCAGACTCTTTCTGCCAATGGATTTGGTTAGAGGATCGCCCTTACTTCCATAAAATATAGCTGGTTCCTTTATAGAAGTGAAGTGGTTATTCATAAATGATAGGGCAGAACAAACTGTTCATGCAAGCTTGGTAAGCTGGACCTTATCCCACGCAGTACACAATTGCTTGTGATTTTACTAACCACACCAGAATGCCTTCTTTACCAGTTTTATTAAGCACATGCTAGTTAAACAGACACCACTCTTGAGGTACTGTAAGAAGCAAAAAGGGAAAAGCATTTTTTTGCCAAGTATTTGTTCCAAAGAAATCTGCTGTTCAGTACAGACTGTCTGTTCTTGGCCCTTCTGCTGCCTCCAGAGTGGCTCAGAGGTATGTGGATGTGTGTGGTGGAGGGAAAAGTGATTTCTTCAAATGCTGGTGTGGCCGTAGGTCGGTTCACTCAGTGGGAGGACCCAGGGCCAGGATGGAAGGGTTCCTGCGACAATTTTGCTACAAAGCTGTTCTATACCTATTTCAACAGCTCTCTCTTGGAGCTGGTGGTGTTGCATAAACTGTAGGGATTAATCTCCTGTCTCACATGAGCAGTGCCATAGGTATAGGTGACCTAATTTCAATAGCAGCAGAGAGCAAAATGAATCCATAACTTCCCCTCTCTGGAGGGGATGCAGCTGCTCAGACCTGTAGCTGCAATCCTGTCCTGAGATAGGAATGGGTGTTACAGCAGCCTGGTTAATAGAGGGGTTAGTGCCCCCTTCACAGCATTCCCTTTCTCTTCCTTCATCCTGCACCTGCAGCCATAATTCCTGCTCCAGCAAAGAACTGTCAAGATTAGAACCTTTGTTTAGGGCACTCATACCCAAATTATTTCTTTGAAAAGTGCAGTACCTAACATGCCATCTTCAAAAGGGTAGTTGTTTTGTGTTTGTCTTATAATATATCACCTAGAGGTATTTCCTAAGTAATAGCAAATTAAAACCTAGGGGGAGGAGGGACAGAAGGCAGGTGGGGATAGTCTAGAGCTTCTCCCCAACATGAGTGATCATCAAGGATGAATTTTTCAGAGCCGGAGGGGCTTGGTAGCCAGAGGAGGGGGCTAACAGCAGTTTGGACACCCCACCAGAGGTGATAGAGATGCTTTACCAGTTAGCTCCATCATCAGCTGTGGTGCCAGGGAGGAATCTGATGTTTGGAAATAATGAGATCCACTCCAGCTGGGCAATGGCTCCCAGTATTACAGACTCCATAGACCCTCTTTGACCTCCTGATCACCTGTTTTCCCAGTGATTATCCCCTCCACTTTCCATACTCTCCTCTGTAAGCAACTCTCGCTTCCATCCACTCCATTTCCTCCCTCCTACCACCACCTCAGTGCATGCCATCTCCCCTTGCCGTATTCCCTCTCATCCTCCCGAGGCAAAGCAGCAGTCAGTGTCTATCTCCAGGCTGACCCAGCTCAGGCAGAGGCCATGCTCTCCAGGATGCCCCTGACCCACCTTTCCCAGTGTTCTGCTTTGGCAAAACCAAACTGTGTGGCCAAGAAGTCTCCTGGCCACAACAGAGATCCTTGGCTGGGTTTTTTGTTGCTGCCACAAGGTGGTGAGGTGCTACAGCTTCCCAATCAAGCAGTAATAACTTGTTTTGGTGTGGTTTTCGTTTAGGACTGTGGATTTTTCCTTAAGGTACCAAAATCAATATCAGTGTAACTGTTGAAACTATTCCAAAATTTGGGTTTAGCCAGAAACATACCATTGAATTCTTTAGTCCATATCATTATATTTTTGGCAATTCTATACACAAAACTAAACCAGTGACATGTATGTGACACTGCTTTGAAGTTAGCATGAAACCTTTTACAGTTCTGATTCTCATGCATTTGTGTATAAATAAATAACAGGTCTGGATCTTCTAAGGGACTATCCAAAACTTAGTTGATTGTAGTTTTGGGGTTTTTTAAATTATACTGTGGTCCTTTAACTGAGGACAGCCTTCTGCAAAGACATAGTCACGTATACCACTCATTAGCCAAACCTTTTTCAGAGCCCGTAGCCTTTGGCATTACATATGAGATCATTCACTGAATGGTTTAAAAACTGGTTTTAGTCAATTTTAAGTGGCATTTAGCATCAGCACAGCCCATTGGTGTCAACACCTTGGGGTTGAGGCCTTAAATGAAAACAACCAAAGAAAGAAACACCGTCTCCTCAGTTTCTTTATTTGAAGTGTAAAATTTTTGAGATCAAAGCTAACCTATTTTGTGTGAACTCTTCTACAGTATTCCAGCTCAGGAATGCAGAAGCAGGATTATTATTTTATTTTTTGCAAGTATCTCAGCTGGATTTCTGCACGTTTTCTCTAAGTGGTTATCCTGCAGAACAGTCTGATCTCCCGCTCTGGCACCTTTAATGCTGTGTCGAGTGCTGCTGTACCCAGACTGATTCAGAGCTTAACATTCCCTTTGCCTGTGGAGGTGGGGGAGTGGCAGAAAAGGCATCCCCAGGGAGCCATGGTGTGAGTGGTGCAGTGAGCTGCAGAGGCAGCACTGCCTGTGACCACCAGCCATCCTGGTGGGCTGTGTGCCACTGAGTGCACAGTGACACGCACAGGGGGTGTTGGCTGAACGTGTAGTCCCCAGAGTGCACTCACTCTATCTTCCCAGAGATGAAATACAGGCTTGGAAATGCTGCTTGGGTCACACTTTGCATATGCATTTTCTCTAAGTGTTTTCATCTTATCAGGAGATGGTTGGTATAGCCAATGCAAATTACACATCCATCTTCCTGCAGCAGCAGCAGGAGAAAATAATAGAGGAAGGGATTGGGTGCTTGCTTCGGCTTCTAATGCAAAGTGTCAGTGGCTACCATAGCAATGTGAAGCAGATTTTAATATTTCTCATTGCTTAGCAGATAATCAACAATGGTAAACACTGATGTTTCACATATTAGGCAGCATGGGGAACTGATGAAAGTAGGGGATGGAGACACCTTAGACAATGGCACCTTAAAGCTCTGCTGTAAACATCGAGCTAGATGCTCCAAGTCACAAGCCTTACATAGGTAAGAGCTTTTCTGTCCCTGCAGAGCAGGGATGTGGCTCAGAGGCCAGAGTTGCAAGGCTGAATGAGAGAGTGAAGTCAAAAGTATCCAGCACAAATCAGATCACAAGCATCTCATTCAGGGTTCCTCAGCAGAATGTGTTTGTTTGGTGGGCAATAACACAAGATGGCTATGCTGAAGGCTGCAGTGGCACTGCCACATTGTTCACATGAATGGCTTGCAAAATTCCTTGCCTCCTTTCTACCTTTTATCCTTGGGAGTCGTGTTCTCAACAAACCTTTTCTTTTATAAATGTTCATTATTATCTAAATTGCTTTTTGTCTTTCAGTTATAACTGCCTCTTCTTGTAGGCGGTGTTCACAGGAACTTCTTCCAGGGAGAGAAAATTATGAGTAACCCTTTGTTTGCCTTTCCATCTTCCCTTGATTTTAATAGGACATGAAAGGCAAAAATCTGAGACATCTGTTGTTTCTTTCAGCCATTTCCACAGAGACATTAGATAGCATTTCAAGCACTCAACTGACAAAACAATTCACCTTGTGAGAACATTCTGATTTATTAGATTGTTGCATTGAACTAGTTTTGTACAATGTAGGAAATAATTTTTTTTCTCTGAGACTTCCTCCATTTTTGCATAAAAGCAGTATTTTCTCAGTTTTATGGTATGTTATTATATATGAGCAATGATATGATTGATATTTGGAATGTGAAGGAAGTTAGTTAAAAATAATGCAACTAAGCTGACAAATAATTGTCTGATCATACCCAGAAATGTGGCTAATGCAAGATTTGCCATGTACTTTAATTAACAAGCTTTAATGTAGAAACAGAATACAAATCAAAAGCACTGGCAGGGTGAGAATATCATATATATTACTTCTCATGAAAGAAATAGTGGTGATATATACCAGTTCTGGTGATAGAAATAGAATATATTCTCATCAAAGAAATAGAGTAAACTTCATTTTTTTTAAATAGGGTGAACTGAGAATAATTTTAAACTCAAGGTGGTTACTGAAAACCAATGTGGCAAGCAGGATTTTACCCCGGATGTTCACTCTTAGGAGTTCTTGCATGACCTTTTTGGATAGGGATGACACAGTGGAGTGTCCTGTTGGCCAAAAGGCTTTGCGGGGGCAGTCCATGGTGGGTATGCTGTTCTGTGAGGTCCTTCTCCATCTTCACTCTCTGTGATTCTTGGTTTCAGACTTGAGTGGGAACTTGCAACTTTCTAAAAGGCCACTTAACACTGAGAAACTACAGGCCAAACCCCAGCTCCAGCTGACCCCTGCAGTGAGCTCATTCAGGTGGCTGAAATTACAGAAATGAGTTGTCCTGCACAGGCTCCAAGAGCATGGAGTCCTCTTAAATTTTAACAAACATTTTGGGCCAAGTTAAGTACCAGTAAAACTCCACTGAGAACAGTTTTTTCTCTCTCCAAAAGAGCCCTTTATGAGCTTCTCAAATTTTCTGTTTCAAGATTCATTACACAATTTCTTTCTCTCTGTTTATTGCGTGGTCAGTAACAGTGCTTGTGTGAGCTGTAGAAGCTGGCCTGTGGTGCAGCAAATCAGCAAAATGAAGTGTTGCAAGGGTTGTATTTCTTTGCTACCTGATGATGTACAGTTGGGCAAGTGGCAGAAGGTTTGTCTGATATTTTTACAGAAATTAATTTAATTACCCCTCAGTCCCTTTACTTCTGCCTTGTTGAAGAAAAGCTGGTTAACCTGGTGAGAATCCTTATGGCAACTTCAAGCTTTGTCTCTGTCCCTAAATTCTTACAAAGAACCCAATTTTCTGTTGATGTGAATTGACAGAGTTCCACAGCACACAATAATGCCATGGTGATTTTCATCAGCAAAATACCTGGCATAATTATCTTAGTGTAGCCAGTGTGGTCAAGTGGTGTAACGTAATCCAACACCATCTAAAGAATGCATGTGACAGCTTTGTTTTGCAAGAAGGGAGTAGAAAGGCTTGTTGCAAGGAGAGTCCAAATGCCTTTTAATTCAGGGAACTAGCATCTGACCCTAATTACGTGGTAAAATGGAGGTAATGCAAGCACCAGAAAAGGGACAAGTCTGCAACGGGAACAAAAGCATCAACTGCTGTTGAGCTGTATGCAAAGTTCAACCGAGAGGGAGAGAGACAGACAGACAAAGTGGCTCCAGTTGCACATAAATACCAGATGGAAAGGGTGTTGAGGAAAACAGGGCAACAGGTTATTTTTCATAAGCTGCAAAATTGCTTAATATAAGTGAAATGACTTGCCCTTTCTGTAGAAATTAATTATAAAAGCAACTTCGTAGAGCAGCATAATAAAGATGTAGGCAAAATAACGAGTGGCGCTGAATTCAAAAGCTATGCATAATGAATGGTCTATTAACATGCTTATGATCAGCACCAAGTGACCCTGACTGTTGTGTAGTAACATATTTAAGTTTCGAACTAACTGATTTTATTATTTAGTTTGACATGATGTTAGCTGTTTATCAAAGAACAAGGACTGCAATAGCACTGCGAGCTCCAGGAACAATTTACCAAGGAATAACTTTTTGTATTCAGTGACACTTCATCAACATCCAGTGGGTTATTTCTTAAGATTTCTCCCAACATAAACATCCGCCCTCATCAAAATCTGATTATGTCCATGTTTCACAATGAAATTATGAGAACAGAGATACTTGATCCTACATGGCTAAGATTAACTTTTTTCACCCAATCTGATAGATCATCCCTTCCTCCTAGGGAAAAAGAGGGATTCTTTGCTATTGACATTTATCGTCACATAACGCACTGTAATTGTAGGGACCGTTGGGAATAAATGCTGTTACTGTATTTGCAGATGAGTAATATGCAGACCAGATGCCTGTTAATAGGTAGCTTATGAAATTAGCAGGGTGTTGAGAAGACCATGCGGAGTCACTTCTTTTGTAGTGGGGAAGGTCAGATTCTTTTTTAAGCAGATATATTCACATGCAGTATTATCAGCTCGTCTTTCCTCTGTACAACACCATAGCAGAGACAGCATCTGACCTCAGGTATCAGTGGAGGAAGAGTGTCTTTCACAAACTGGTTGATGTTGGAAGGAACACATGGGGGGTTATCTTGTCCAACTCCCCTGCTCAAGCAGGGCCACCTAGAGCCGATTGTCTGTGACCATGTCCAGATGACTTTTGAGTATCCTCAAGGACGGAGACTCCACAACCTCTCTAGGCAACCTGTGCCAGTGTTTGGTCACTGTCACAGTGAAAAAGTGTTTCCTGATGTTCAGAGGGAATCTCCTGTGTTCCATTTTGTGCCTCTTGCCTCTTTTCCTGTCACTGGCCACCACTGGAAGGAGCCTGACTCCATCATCTTTGCAACCTCCCGTCAGATATTTGTACACACTGATGAGTTCGCCCCCAAACCTTCTCTTTTCCTGACAACAGTGCCAGCTCTCCCAGTTTTCACTCAAGTGCAAGCTACTGCAGTTTCTTAATTGCCTCAAAGGCCCTTTCCTGAAGTCTCTCTTTTACAGGTAAAGAAAAATACTAAAACACTTAAGAATCAATAATTAATTGATACAAATAATTGTGCAAAAATTTCCATCTGAAATGAAGGAAATTGATTTGGGAATTGTAAGAGAGACTGCAAACTCTTGAGCTACAGAGCTATTACTGAAGAGCTACCGTAGAAATTAAGTTTTTAATGATTCAGGTCACAGATGTAACATCTACAGCAAAAAATGTATTAAAATGGCTTTACAGAAGTGTTGTAGTGGCTCAGTCAGCAGCTTATTGCTTCCCTCAAACTGGACAAAATAATTCCCAGATACTCTGAGTGAATCCAGTAATGCACTTTCTAAGAAGAAACAGGACACAATAATGTTTCTTGCAAGGACATTCCCATACAAACCTTCTTCTTCTCTGCTCTGAGAGCCCAGTTATCCAAATTGCTGCAGAATAAAGCAGAGAAGCACACAGAAGCCACTGAAACAACTGGTGAGACTCAGTCTCCCCAGTGATACTGGTGAAATGGAGTCCACCACCTCAGGAAAGGGGTCTGGAAAGTGACTCAATTTCTAGCTCTGGAGAAGTGTGATATTTGTCTCTGAGAGGCTGGGAAGCACAGGAGATCTCATATTTTTCTGCTAGGAACATAGTGAGTCACCAGTGAGCTATTTGTTACCTCTAAATATGTGTCCTTGCAGGTGTTGGCAGGTGTTCACATCTCAGTGGGTGAAATCCATCACCTGTCTGTGCTTGCAGATAGAGGAAGCACCTCTTTCTACCAAATTTCACGAGGTGAGCATCCATAAAGAACAATGAACTGCTATGAAGGGTGAGTAGGTATAATTTGCCTTATTATATTTTGTAGTTGCAAATTTCATATCCAGGATTGTTAATTATGGTATAATTAGAGCATATAAAAATGCCCTGCTAAATACTTATCTTCCTCTGATTTATCCCCCAGTCAATTTGTGCCTTTTTTCTGTGCAGATAGACGTGTTTGCCATCTTAGATGGAGATAACTGGCAAAGATCATGTCAGTGGCTCTAATCATATGGTTAAGTTTTTCAAATGAATCCATATTATCTGAGGGTTTTTTATTTCTAATCATACTTGTATTCCAGTTTGAATGTGTGCTGATTAGTTGGTTGTCATCTTACAGAGACAAGAAGTGCTTATGTTTACCCTGATATATTATTCAGCACTGATTAATTTGATGGAAAAATATACATTACCTCAGCAAGATAAGCTGCTTAGTCTTATTCATCGTGTTAATTAGATGCTCAAATAGCTATTGCCATATTTATTTTTTTATTTTATTAATAGTTGTTTATCTGTGCAGTGATTATGTAGTTTATTCTTCCTTGTCCTCTCACCCCCCACAAAATATGTCTGCTCTTAAAGTGGTAAACATATGGCAGTAGTCATGCCCTGAGGGTACCTTCAGCCTGTAGTCACAGTTGTTTCCACCAGGTAGCTCTTTCAACAGGAGGCTGATGAATCCTCCAGGAATATGCACATTTTAGTATGGATAACAACTACATCAAATTTCTGATTGTAGTACCTATTTGATAATGTACCAGAATCTTTACTTCTGTATGTACAGTTATGTGTGTTGTTATGTTAAATGGCTAATTTGTAGATTAAGTTCAAAATTTATTGACTCTAGATGATCTCAGGAAAAAATCATTCATAAACAGGATAATTGTTTCAAATTTTATGATTCAAAATTTCAAAATTCAAAAATTCTATGATTCCATAAATTCCTAGCTCTTCACTCTAGATTCTATGAATTTAAGAATTATGAGACTAATCACTAACACTTGCTTCAGTTTGTCAATCTGTGATATTTTCAACTTGCCAAGTCCACCATTTGAGTACTCATCAAAGTCCCATTCAAGAGGAGAATCATGAAGAAAAATTGCAGAAATGATATGCAATGTAGTTATTAGTAATATTCTGCACAGGTACAACAGCCTGAGTAACACAAAAATGTTGGGAACTCATTTTCCGCTTCACCCATTATTCAGAACAACGGGAGGTGTCCAACATCTCACTAAGATCTATCCCAAGGCAAGTCAAAGAAAGATAATCCTCTTGGTATTTTTTTCTCTTTCATTTTTTTTGCATAATTATCCTATTTTATACAATTGTTGGCTATGGCGTCACTGAGAACACCAGCCAGGTTCTCATCCATTGTAGCTATGAGCTGGCAGAACCTAAAGGTATGACGAATCAGTTTGAAAGTTGGTCTCCAAAAGGACATGGATTATCCATGACATGTCATGTCCAGTAGAAAGTGACTCCATCCTTGATTTTTTTCCCCAACACTGATACTGACTGTGTATCAAATCACAATGTGGACATTATATTACATAAAAATAGGTACTACAAACTAACTGTCATTTAAAATAACCCTGAACTGAATTAATGATCCAGAGAAACATTTCTGGGGATATTAAATCCTTAGAGTATAGAGGAATCCATTAGCAAATTTAGTAACAGAGTTATCCAGTAATAGAGTTCTCAGACATCTTCTTAGAAAAAGACAAGCAACAGTTGATTAATATCGTAATATTATTAGTATAATAATAAATAATAATGTTGTGGTACCCATCCTAATACTGCAACCAAAAGGGTCTGCAATGAGGAGATCCTTGTTTTAAATGCTGACTTTTCAAGGTACTGTATCTGGATGCAGGTCTAAGTGAATAAAAACAAGAAGAAAAATTAAGAAGCAGCAATATAGAAGTTATGGAAGTGAATTTTTTTGACACAGAGATAATACTTTAACTTGAATAAACAAATAAAATAGTGTAAGAATTGACTTACTGTCCCTGCAGATATCAAAGAGATTTTATGGCCTGTTCTGGCTGAACACCACAGACAGAACATTGTTGAAGGACGAAAATGTCCGGTGTCTTGACATGGTGCAGGGATAAGCAACCTACAGTGCCTCTTTTGCAAATCCTGCTATGACCCTGCATGAAAGAAATTGGTTTGGAAACGAGGGGGAATGATATCAGCAGGGGGAAGAGGGGCTTGGAATTAGACCTGTGGCTGAAGGGAAGCCAGCAGGCAGTCCAAGAAAGGACACTAAAAAGTAAAACACTGACAAAACTGCTCTGCCTTAAAGTGGGGGCCATTCAAAACTGAGGTCATCCCAGAACTCTAAGGACCTAAATAGGACCTCTGTGTTCCTTCAAATGGAGGTAAGTTACTGATGTGTGACTCTATTTGTAGCTTTTACTTTCAGCTTCTGGTTACAGACACAGATTCTGATTGACTCTCTTCCACTAGGCTGAAAAACCCTCAAGTACTGAGGATTTTCTCCTGTCAGATTACCATAACCAAATAATTTGTTCTCTTTTTGCTCAGTTAAAAAGATCAAGGGTTTAAGGTCTCTAATTGCAAAGAACTCTCCTCAAGCTCTAGGTCTTTTTTTTTTTTTCTCTTATGCTTTCTCCATAGATTTTTCTGTACCATTTTTTTGAGAACTGGACACAGTAAATTTATTTTGGTCTTGTCAATAATATAGAAGAAATTTTTTCCTTGCTGTCAGCATACTCCCATTCTTTTCCTGCAGTACCTTACTGGTAGTACTTACATAATTACTTTGCCTCCCACTTCCTCTGCAGAGCCTTCATTTTCCAAGGTCATTTCCCATTCTTTGCACATGACTAGGAGCATGAATTTATAACTTTGCATTTGGTGTAGTTAAAGGTGTTTTGTGCTGATTAGTTCAAAATAAGCTGACTAGCTTATGAACTTGCCTGCGAGGCCTCCTCTGTCTTACACGGGCATACCACACTTCTGAGACACCAGTATAGCTCACATGGATCTCCTGGCTTCTTTCCAGGATGGTGTACATGTCATTAACTACCTCTAGATGCTGTAAAGCATCCATATGGAATGTCTTCATGTTTTAAATGTTTACTACGTCAAAATGGGGAAACTAGGGGATGCAGTGTGGGAGAAAGGAGGCAACTGAGCAACACTTTGTAGAGAGGTCTTTTCCCTTTCATTCTCAGGTATTTCTAACTAATATTGCCAGGTCTGTGGCAATTCTGTGTGTTCTGACCTGCCTGCCATGGTGATCAATGGCTGTTTGCCAAAGAAGGAGGAGGGAGGCACACGAACTGTACCTTTGCCCATGCAAATCCGAAGATAGCTGCTGCTCAGCTGACTGTGACTAAAACTCAGCAAAAAGCAGAAGCACAACCAGCCTCTGCAGTGTCAGTCTTGGAATAAGCTGGGTAAGGTAATCAATTTAATACAGAGGTTATCATTGGATCCCCTCCTTTTTCAGAACAGAGATCATCAGAGAACAGCAGAGAGAAGTGTGGTTTTTTTGAAAAGAACATAGCAGGTTCCTGTCAAAGCCCTTCACCCTCATGTTGTTCCAAAGTTGCCATTAAGTGCTGGACACTGACATATAGTTGTTTCCCTTGGATCTTCACAAACAGTAACGCAACCTTCCAACGATTTAAAAAAAAAAAAACCTTTTAGCTTTCTTTGTACCAGGGCACTCAAACAGCACTTTTATATCCCCATCACTCCTCTGGGCTGTGCAGGGATCCTTATTGTAAAGTTGCTCTATGGAAGTCATGCAAAAGGGCTTATTAAAAATGCAGCACCACACCAGCAGCTGTGTGGGGAGTGGAGCAGGATGGCTTCGTCCTAAATCACGGGGGACTGGCTGTGGGAGACCCTGCCTGGGGTCTGGAAGGAAGGCAGTTGTGGCCTCTGCTGACCATGCCAGATGGGTTATGGGGACACGTGTCTCTGTGGGCTAGGGGGCCCTTTGGATTTTTCCTCCTATCTGCAGAGGGATCTGGACAGGCTGGATTGATGGGCCAAGACCAACAGCAGGAGGTTCACCAAGTGCCAGGTCCTACACTTTGGCCACAACAGCCCCGTGCGGTGCTGCTGGCTGGGCACAGAGTGGCTGGAGAGCTGCTCAGTGGAAAAGGACATGGGGGTGCTGGTTGACAGTAGCTGAACATGTGCCAGCATGTTCCCAGGTGGGCAAGAAGGCCAAGGGCATCTGGCCTGTATCAGGAATAGTGTGGTCAGCAGGACCAGGGCAGTGATTGTGCCTCTATTCCCAGCACTGGTGAGGCCGCATCTCGAGTGCTGTGCTCAGGTCTGCGCTCCTCACTGCAAGAAGGACATCGAGGTGCTGCAGTGAGTTCAGGGAAGGGCAGTGGAGCTGGGGAAGGGTCTGGAGCACAAGTCCTGTGAGGAGCAGCTGAGGGAGCTGGGGAGGCTCAGCATGGAGAAAAGGACGCTCTCTGCAATTCCCTGACAGGAGGGTTTAGCCACGTGGGGGTCAGGCTCTGCTCCCAGGGAACAAGGGACAGGATGGGAGGAAACCACCTCAGGCTGTGCCAGGCGAAGTTTAGTTTGCACATTAGGAGGAATTTCTCCACAGATTAGATAGTGGATATTAGATTGGTGATTAGACATTGGATTGGGCTACCCAGGGAGATGGTGGAGTCACCATAAATGGAGGTGTTTAAGCAAAGCCCGGACGTGGCATCAGTGCCATGGGCTGGGTGACGTGGTGGTGTTCGGTCACAGGCTGGACTCGATGGCCTCAGAAGTCTCGTCCACCCGAAAGGATTCCGCGACTCCGCTCACGGCCAGCGTGACGGTGCCGGTGCCGGCTCAGGGCGGGCGCTCGGAGCGCTCCGTGCCCGCCGCGCCCCGCCCGCCGGCGCTGCCCGCGGAGCCGCCGCGCCCGCACCGCGCCCGCACCGCACCCGCACATGCTCACTGGGGCGCCGCGGGAGGCTGGGCATGTGCAGAGCGGAGCGGGCCGGGCCGCCCGCCGCGCCCCGGGGCTGCGGCCGCGCTGCCAGGTGAGGCCGCGCTGCCAGGCGGGGAGGGGCGCAGCGCAGCGGGGCAGCCGCCGGCCCGCAGCGGCGGTGGCTGCAGCGGGGCAGGATGAACAGCTCCGACGAGGAGAAGCAGCTGGAGCGCCTCGCCATCCTGAAGGACCAAGGTAGGGAAGGGCGGCGCCGCCGCCTCCGGCGCTGGAGAGCGCGGCTCCCCCCGCGGGCCGGGCTGGGGCTCGGCCGGTGGGAGCGCGGCCGCCGCGGGGCGAGGGGAACGGGGTGGGCGCGGCCTGGGCGTTCCAGAGCCCCCCTTCCCCGGCCTCTTTCTCTGCTCATGCAGAGGGACATAGTAAAAGCGGTGAGAAAATAAATCGGGGCGGTGGAAGGTGTTGGCTCTTCCCCGTGTGAGCGCCTGCCGCGGTGGCCGCAGGTGAAGATGGGCTGGGCTCGATGACCTCGGAGGTCCTGTCTGGTCTCTCTGGGGCAGCGGTGGTGTGAGCGCGGGCGTCGCGGGTCGATGGCGAGAGGCCGAGGCGCTGCAGCACATGGTAGCCGTGCAGGGCGCTCCCCGTGCAGGGCGCTCCCCGTGCAGGGCGCTCCCCGTGCAGGGCGCTCCCCGTGCAGTGTCTCCGTGCCACCGGTGCACGGCAAACACCTGGGGCTGCTCCCCGCTGAGCCCGGATCCCCGCCTTGCCATCCCCCTGGGGAGCTGAGCCTCAGAGCGGGGAGGGCCAGGCTGTGCCTGACCTGGCGTCGTGTCCCACCTCCCGCCCAGCGCTGCGGGACCCGATACCAGCCCAGCCCGTGCAACACCTACCATCCCACCGCCCATCAGTGAGCACACTTCCCGCTCAGAGCTCAGTTTCTGTAGAGTGTTTGTAACTCCAGTGTAAATGAAAGGAAATGCCTGTCCTGGACTGGTTTGGTGCCGTGTGAGAGTCAATTCCGATTTTGGAAATTGATTTTTTTTGTAGAAAAGTCCAGTACCTTAGCATGGTGGATGTTCAGCTTCATGAGCGCATGGTTTGACGCAGAAACTAAACCACTGTAATCTTTAATCTTATGTAAGAAGAGGCGTGGAAAAGAGTGTGGATGTTTATAAAGCAGCCCATTTTTTAACTCTGTTGGTTGGTCTATATCCCTCAACCAGGTTGATCCAGCAAAGTTTCTGCCTTAGTTAATCGTGTAGGCAATGTTTGAAGATGCAGCTTTACCGGCCATTTAAATCCTTGACATCTGCTTGTGAGTGTGCATCAAGTGTTTGGTGCCTCCTGTCTCACAGCTTCGTGTGCAGTAGGTGTGAAGTAGCCACGCTGTAATTCTCTGCTGGTAATTCCCACAACTGAGTTCTCCCGGTCTCCCGTGAGCCTGGGAGGAGCTGTTTGGAAAAGACACATTGGACAAAGTTATGTAAAAGAGTGAAATTACGGCAATGTGATTAGTACTCATTTTTCCCTTCATTCTGACCATAAATGTGCTTGACCACCTTTATTGTATAGCAGAAGCCTTTCCTAACCAAATTTCATCTGAATATTTATGATCTGTTTATGACTTGCTCTCGTGCTTACATTTTGATTGTTGCACACTCAGCATTGGAAATCCATGATTACCAGCTGCACAGGTTAGATTCTGCCTTGGAAGGATTCAGTGGGTGTAAAATGACAATCTCATAGCTGTGTGTTTTGATAATTTGGGACCAAAAAATAAGGCTAAAAATCTGCATTTTTTTACTGACAGACTGCTTCCCTCCAGTACTGTTGCCTCCGGTGGAGTTGTCTGTGTCAAGAGGATACTTGTTAAAATGACTATAGTCAGTTGCAAAAACAATAAGTTTGGGTTATTCTTTAAAGAAAACCAAGCCTCTTGAAATTGATTAGAGTGGGGCTTTAGTTCTGCTGTATGAGTCTTCTGCTTGAGGATGTTGGGTATCCTTTAATCTCTAATGAAATTTTACGGGACTGTAGGAATTAGTTCAAGGGAAAGTTACTGTAACTTGAGGACTGTCTGTCTCAGATCCACTTGAGCTGTTGAAATAGAAACTGTACTTGGCAAACCCAGTCTTTTAAGGTGCTGTTCTTGGTGGTTGTTGTTGTTCATCCCTAAACGTAGGAGTTGTAGTAGTGTCCTCTCCATTCTTACTGATAACAAAACAAGATTATTTGGGATACTGCCAACTTGCCTCAAGTAAGTTTAGGGTGGTCTGTTAAACAGATGCAGCATGAAAAGAGGAGGTGAGAAAGTCTCTTCATTTTCCTCTATATTGATTCCAGATGAAGATAACAGTATTATTTTTGAAATAAATATGGTTGGTGGAATGATCTGCTCTCTCTGAATATTTGGGGTAATGAGTGCTTACTGTATTGCATTTAGAGTGGTGTATGGCTTCAGATTACTACAGCATTATGGTCTGTAGACAGATTTTTGAAAAATACAAATTGATTTGGAGGAGTTTCAGAGAACATTCATTCAGTAGCCCTTGTTTGGTTTCTCTTTCAGGATGTGTTTTTCTAGTCTTGAGAAACCTGCCTGACACCAGGTAAATGAACTGTCTGAGAAGTGGTGCAAAAGGCAGAGGGGAAAGCAAATAGCAGTGTGCGTGGCTGACTGCTGTCACATCTCAACTGCTTCTTATACGTTTCCTAAACCGGGTCAGTGGATTGAACCTGAGGCAGTGTTTTGTAGCCGCCTGCTCAGTTCTCAGTGGCAGCTGTGAAGATGTCTGGGGCTTGGGCAAATTCACTTGGCTGTTTGGCAGAGTTCTGAATGGCAGCAAGGACACCAAAGCTCTGTGTGCAAGATACGCTTATCTTTCACCATGCTGAATTTTCCAAGTCCTGTGCGTTAGGCTCAGATACCTGATACTGATCATTCTTCAGCTTCCTCCATTTCCAAGTTTAAGATGATCACCACAATGAAACACGATCTCTATGTTGATATTTAGGACTTAAAAGTGTTGTTTGAGTTTTAATTCTCAAATAGTTTTCTGAGATGGCTTGGTTTAATAAAGCAGAGCCACTATAAATGTTACTATTGCCTGGCTCTAAGTGATATTTCCAGTGATGCACACTTCTATTTAACTGACCCTTATTATTCCTGTGGGTAAGACTTAAAACAAAACCAAATCAACTGGGCAAAATCTTGTGTTATTAGTGGTTATTTGTAGAACCTGAGGAGTTGTAGCAAACTTGACTAACAGCTGAATCATAACAGTAGTTGATTACCTGCCTGAAAGATTGCCTTGTTTGCCTTTGGTTTTATTGGCACTGTAGGTACTTTGCCCTTAAAGACAGAGTTACCTGCCAGTGTAGTTGCTTTTCTGTTCACTTGAAAACAGGAGTCAGCAACCAAAATACCTGGAGCTATAAACTAGGTAAAATTACACTTCAGCACTATCACAGTCACATTTCTGGTCATTTTGCTACATGACAGTGGTTAACAACTGTTGATAACTACATATATACTAAACAAGTTTATATTGCCTGGATTTTCTTTTTAAGTCTGAAAGGTCTAGTCTTGCTCTGTGTTTACTGATTGGATTTGAAGTGTGCTGATTTCCAGTCTCTAGTCCCAAGCATTGTGACTCTGTATGTGGGGTTTTTTGAGTGGTTTTTTTTTTGGTTTTAATTAAGATCTGTTTGATCTTAAAACTTTTTTTAGAATGTCAGAATCTTTGAATAAGGGAATATCATATATCTTCTGAGGAACAGAGCAGACTGACAATCTGACAGCAATATTTCATAGTAGTACTATTTAGGAATATACTATTGACAAGCTCTTAATGTGACTTGGTAAATTTATTCTTCTTTGTGGCAGGTGGGTAATTTTTATGGCCAGAGGAATTTCTTAGGACACCTTGTTGGCTGCTGTGTTCCTCTCTGTAGTCATCTGCTCTGCAGATTTTTTTTCCCCTGGGTACCTGTCTGTATATGTTCATACACGGCAGCCTTTGTTCCCCAGCAGAACCCTTGCCTGAGTGTTTTCTTTGTATATTACTGTTGAATGTTTTTCCCGCTTCAGTTTCTTGTCTTGAACCATGTCTGTTTTTCAGAAACTTGATGTGAACTTAGGCAGTTGGGTTTTATCAGGCAATGGTGTGTTTAGTTTTCCTGTCCAGTTTCCAGGAAGCTGTAAGACTGCAGGTTGCAAATTTGGGGTCTCATTAAATTTGTTTGTACACATTTTCCTGCATTTGAGTAAAACCAAAGCATATGGGAACACCGATGCAGGGTCTGACTGACAGTAGTTGTACTTAACGTTATCTTTGTGTGTTTACACAGGTGATTTTTATTTGTTTATTTTTAAGAGCTGTTTGGTAGTCGAGCCTTGTAGCTTTCAGCTAGTGATATGTGAGCAAAAGCTTGGTTTGTCCACGTAAGCTTTAGGCCTAATAATAGGTTTATATACCTGAGTCAAGGTCCGGAGTCACTGTAAAGTAAGGACTAATAACACCATCACGTAGATTCACCTGTACAGACAGAGGAGTTACAAATACTGCCCAGGCATCAATTTGAAGTAGTTTGCACATGACTGGTGCTGTATCACGTTCTGTTGAAATAGAAATCACCTGGACAAAAGGGCTCTTTGAACCTAAAATGGGGAACAAGAGAAAAATTCATCCCTTTTGGCTTTTGTTTATCGTCTTGACAGCACTTCACAGGTCTTGTGCGTACTCTGCTTCTAGGGAGACCTGTATGAGAGAGTTTGTACAACACACTTGGCCTGATTCTTCCTGCTCCAGGTCCGCTGGGAGGAGGAATGTGGTGGCAGCAATTCCATTAAAGCTTCTGGTTCTGGCAGGGGTAATGATGTCTCTAATGATACATCCAAAAAGCCAGGTGTTAGTTTATTTCTACCAGCAAAAAATGACCTAATTAGAATAGCTTGTTTCATCTGGAGCAGAGGACTTCTTGCACTGTAAGCTCTTTGTCCTGCCTCTGCCAGTAAACACATGCCTGGTCCATAGTCTAGAAGTAGTGGAATGACACTTGCTTCCTTTGACAGCTCTACTTACTTTTTGATTAAATAAGTAGGTTTGAAATGCTGAAGTGGCATTATTTGTTGATTTGGCATGGAAGGGCTCTCAGTCTACTCAAAGGCCACCCAGATTTGCAACATGAATGCTAAGATATATGCATGTAGCATTTTTAAAGTTTTTGTTGTGTTTATTTTTTGTTTATTTTTTTTTCTTTAATTTCTGTTTTTTAATATACAGCTTTGGAAATGGGGTTGATTAAGTTTTCAATAAAGATTTGGAAGAGTCTCACCACCTCACTCTGAAAATGGAGAAGTCTTTTCTGTTGTTAACTATGAATTATAGTCATTATATACTTTTACCCTTATGACCTTGTTTTACTAATAAGTGCTTTTTAGCCCTAGTAAGTATCTAATACATAACACATCTAATTTAGATAGTGCTTGTCTTTTGGTAGCAAATCCAGGTTCATAGACACAGGTTCACAAATAAAAATCAAAAGACGAAGTTTTAATTAAAGCTTCTGCATACAAAGTTGCCTTCTTAATTTAGTGCAGATAAAGTGCGTTGATATTGTTCACCAGACAGTCTCCTCTGACCAGCTGAGCTGTGGAGTGAGAAGTTGGTGAATAAGTGTGGTTGTTGTTGTTGTGAAGGAACATGCTGTGTTCTCTCATGCTGGCTATTTTGGGTTTTATTGTTTTACAGTAAGAAAGAGCAGGGTTGGCTGGGAATATGTTTTGGGTGGGTTAAGTGCTGTAGCCCAAAATATTTGGTATTTTTTTCCTTTTCCTAGCTCTCCTCTCTCCTTAGTCTTGAAGTTGTAGTGTTGCCCTCATACTGCATAAAGATAGCCTGAAGCAGAAAAAAAGCGATTTGTGTCCTGATAAATTGTATATAATATAAATAATATAATATAAATAGTGCTGTATGTCAGGAGTAATTCTACTAAGGATAAAGTTCATGTCAGACAGCGACAGTATCCCAAGAGATCTCTGATATGTATTTGTTACAGTTATTCAGGATTCACTGGGGGCTAATGAGTACAACATGGGCATTTTACTACCAGTATATGCTACAATATTGATTCTTTAAGAAAAAAATATATAAAATTGGAATTTTAGTAGCATCTTTAGAGAAGTATCTTCACTTGTTTGTTTCATTCACCACAAGTGTGAAGAGATGTCTTTATTCCAGGATAAATTATATAGAATATAATCTGAATGAGTCAGGATGACATGTAAGAAGTTTTCAATCGCTCAGGCGAAGAAGTTGTCATGTATATTGTGTGAGTGCCTTCATAGATTAAGGAGGAAGAATAATCCTGTCTCTTGGAGAAAGTTTAGGGAAGTCCTTGTACAACAGGATTTATTGCTTGTCAATCTATAAATGAGTGGTAATGATACCTCCTAATCTAACAAAGAGGGTTTTTAAGGCTAAATAGTCTGTATGAGATTTAGAACATGTGAGCTGTTGCCTTGTACTCCTCCAGTTACTAACTGTTCTAGGTAGTTCTAGAACAAAGAGATGATTGTTTCCTTTATGCACTCTAGTGCTTCAGTGAAGGTTATATATACTCTTGACTTTTTTTTTAGATGGCCTCAAAACTTCATTGTACATTAAACACTTGAAAAACTTCATATCAGAACTTCCAAATAACCCCTCCACAATGTTAAAAAAATAAAATCCACCAACTTTCAACTTCTGCCTTTGCAGAGAATCTGATCCGCAGCAGATGGGTTCTGTATGGTTATCATCCAGGATGAACAATCTGATTTTAAGATATCAGATCCTTACTATGCATTAGCTATATTCAAGGAAGAACTAAAGTTTTGCAGTGACAGTGGGCACGGTAAAAAGGCACTGGAGAAAGTGTGTGAGTGCAGCATGAAATGGCTGGTGAGTTTCTGTTTGCATTCCATGACAGACCTGCCGTGGATCATAGTGAGAGAGGGAAGGGCTGCCCTGAACACAGTTTAATTCCCAGTCTCACCCAGGTGAGCCCTTACTGGGGATTTTTGGACTGTTATGTAAGTATTGTTTCTGGTAGCTTGTTTTTGTATCCATGAGCCTTAGGGGCTCATGATTCAGAGTCCTCTGTTCAGGGAGTATGTGAAGAGAGCGGTCAAAGGTGGAGCATCTGCCTGTTGTGTTTTTTCTTCTGCTTCTTGAGTATGGGAGGCAGATTTGGGTAGATAAGTGGGGGCAAGTAAAGGGATGGGTAGGAGACCTTGGTTTTACTGGTGCAGGGATGCAGGGCACGATTTTAAGAAACCTGATTTTGTTTGTTCCACTCTTTAGATTTACCTTTTTACTTGCATGAGCAGGAGTGAGGATTTTTTCCATCTCTTTGATTTAACAGTTTTCTTGTGAGTTTGCATGTGGACTTCACTTTAAGTTTTTTTATTTAACTTTTTTTTCTTGGAGAGTCCTGGATATATTTCTGCATTGGTTGGTCACAGCAGAGCTGAGATTCTGGCTAAGAGATTTTCACCATTCCTTTATTTCCCTTTCTAGCTAATACAGTCAGCAGGACCGTGCCATGACCCCATTGCTTGTCAGGGCACACAAGGAGCAGAATCCTGTTTTGAGTTGCTAGCCAGAAGCTAATTCTGCTGCGTGTATCCCAGACTTCATCTCTAAAATGATGTGATCTTGAAGAAGAGAGAAATTCGGATAATTTGAGGTTTTTACCTCTGAGGTACTTGTGTGCTGCTGTATGCTGAAGGCAAGCACAATAGTGATGCTGTGGATCTCACTTTCAGGAGTGAGTTGAATTAATTTTATTTCAGCAGATTTTGAAATGCTGGGGAGGGGGAAGAAGGCTGTCACAGCAGTGTAAAGTGTGACTTTGTAAGAGCTTCTTGTTTGAAGAAGTTTAACTGTCTAAAGCTAGAAAGGGCTAGTAGGTTTTCAGGTGGCTGAGTATGTGTTCATGTCTTCAGATGTAGGGTAAGACATGTCAAGAGGAAACTAACATCTCTGATGCTAGCAAGTGAAAGCTATCTATTCAAACCCTTTTTCCAGTTTAAGTTAGCTTGAAATAAAACCTGTATGCTAGGATAGCTTCTACTAGGTACAGGGCAAAATTTGAGGCAATGCTGAGGGACTGCAATAAGATCCATAGTGATGTCAACAGTCCCTTCATTCCACTTTTGCAGTATGTCTTGAAGACTGACCAGTGTTCTTTTGTAGCAAGATTTGTTTCTCTAAGTTTGGAAGCGTATTCAGCTTTTTCTAGTGACAATAAAATTTCTGTGGTCTCAAAGGCCAAGCAGCCCACGTGAGACACACTGAAAGAAGAATGGAATTGGGAAGTTGAGGCAGTGATGGCACATCCCTGAGGCAGTAAAATGGAAGGTTTAGGAGGGGCACACAAAAATATGCAGTAAACAGGAAGTTTAATTGGTAGTTGATAGATTGTTTCTGCACATTATTTACTGGTTTGAAACAATGGCCTTCAGAATCCTGGAGGTTGATCCCTTTCCTGCTGATCCCTGCAGCTGAGTGTGATCTTGGGCAAATCATACAATCTTTTCTTGTCTCCACTGCTGAGTTTAAAGATTAAAACTATCTTTCATAGGACTCTTGTTGGAAGAAAACATTAATAAATAAATACAGGAAGGTGCTCAGCTACTGTGGGAGTACTTATGTATTGCATTAATCATGCTTTCTGGCATTGATCTGTAACCTGAGCCTATGTGGGATTAAAATGGTATATTCACCTTGTAATTTTTGAACTCAATCAATGAGATTGTTTAACTCTACATTGATCAAAAATTGATTGTTTTGGGAGCTACCATATTTTTCAGACACTTTCTACTTGCTTCACTTCTAGAAGGATATCCAATTCATAAGCCATTAATAGGCTGTTAATGAAGTTTATGACCCATGTTTTTTACGAAGTCTGTGTAAGCACACAGAAGATTTCTCAATTTAATGAAATGGAGGGCTAATTTGGGAAGAGGTGCTGCTATATTAACTCTTTTTTTTTTTTTTTTTCTTCTATAGCTGTTGGTGAATATGAAGAGCTTAGAGCTGAAAATAAGAAAACAAAAGAAGAGGTTTGTATATATAACATTTATTCATTTAATACTAAAATGCTAAATACCAGAGTACCTTGTTGACTATGTCAGGTTGTTGTCTACTTTTTTGAGTTCACTGATACGTACTAGTAATAAGAATTCCTTGTACCTGTATGTTTTAAGGAGCAATAAGTGCAACTATTCTGGCTGTCCCACTCCAGAAAAGTTTGTTTAAATATATTTTAAGTGATTGCTGCCCTACCCACTTTACCTGTGATTACGGTGAGTGCAGACCAACACGTGTTTAGATAAAATTGTTTCTCTTGGATATAAATCTTGTTTTATTATGACTTGCACAAGGGACTTACTGAAAAGGAAAATAGAACAACTTCCCTTACCCACCCCTTCTGAAGATTCAGAATGTAGGAATATGATTTCTAAAGGTATTTAAAATCTTCCCTTTCCCATTCCTCCTTCAAATCTCACCCAGTTTTTAATAGGAGAATGGGATGTCTTAATTTGCAGAATGGTACTGCAGCATAAAATGGATTCTCAGGATATCACTCATCTTTCTATGACATCTATGTGCCTGCCCAACTTGAAAAGAAGCTTTGAATGTGTGGCCTGAACTTATTACTTTAGTGCAAGCTTCATTTTTTTATGTTCAGAGATACTGGAGTAAGAAATAATGCCTGCTTCCTAGATTGCTCATTGTGTTGAACTGTCTTTCTAATACTAAAGTTAAGCACATTTGGTAAGGTATCTCTTTGGTAAGGGATCTCATTTGATGTACCTGCTTCCTGAGAGGAAGCCATTGGGAACAGAGGACTCTGAGAGAGGTGTGATGGCAGTGCTGCATGGCATAAATCCATGGCAGTGTGCGAAAGGTTTTTTTGCAGGTAACCTTCTGAAAGGAACTGTGGTCACTGAGAGCCTCTTACCAGTTCTAAGTAGGGAGGAATGCAGAGGAGTGCTACAGTGTATTTTAAACAAAATTCTCCTTTCTCCAGTGTTAGTGAGCTGAAGATACAAGAAACCTTTAGTTTTCAAATCCCTGTTAGCTGCCAAGGCATGTAGGTTTAATTTTGCTTTTTTGAAGTCATTTTGGAAGGGTCATTTTTAGTCCAGTTATAAATGGTGCAATTCGAGGCTGTATTGAGAAGACCTTGTCCTTAACTACTTTCTCATTTCTAAAAAAAAACTTGAAACTTCCCTTCAGTTATGATAGAGCAGCAATTCTGTGTATTTCCACTGAGGTCAGCACGCTGTGCTTCACTCCCTCCTGTCCACTGACCTCCTTGTCGTCTTCATTTGGCTTCTTGCTGCATTCCTGTTACGCTGTTCTACACCAGTCTCAGATAGCCTGGGAAATCTGTCCTCTATTTTCACTATTCAGAAGAAGTGCTTAGAAGAAAAGAATAAATCTGAGGTAGACCAAGATTCCATCTAGCCCAGAATCCTTTCTCTGGCAGCAGTGAACAGGGAGGCATGTGAGAGCATGTTTAATACCTCGGCAGATTTCTCTTCTAATTTCCAAACCATTTGTAGCCTGGAGGCTTCCTCATCTGCCTGTGATTTCAGTGTTCTGCCCTCCATTGCTCTCTTCCTTTAGTTTGTCCCGTGCTGGTTGTTGGCTTTCATCATACATGAGCAGTGCCACGCCAGCACTGTCCTGCCGCATGGAATAGGCTCCCCAGCCTTGCCCTGAACCTGAGCCATGCTGACTTTGGTGTTCCTTCAGCAAAGTTTTGTTTACCTTGTGGAGTGGGGAATGAGGAGACTTTCCTTCAGCTGCATTTTAGATTTTTTTTTTTTTTCAAGGGAAATTTCAATGAAATGTTTTGTGTCCAAGATTGAGATGGAACGAGATGTTCTGGGGTTGTTTTTTCCATTCTGCTCGTCTTTCTTCCTTGCTTCTCTCTCTCACGTGACTTCTTTCCTACAGCTACATATCTCTCACCACTCCTGTGTGTTTTGTCTGGAGGCTGGTATGAAGTTTTCAGAATACTTGCATAACAACTGAAAATCCTCCAACCCTGATCATGTGTTTAACTGATTTGCTCAACTGGGGATGTAATCCCCATGTGCCCGGGCCAGAAGGCTTTTCAGTTGTTGGGCAGGTGTTCTCGATCCAAGAATCTTCATCTCTCAAATTGCATGCTTGTGTAAGCACTCCTGGTTAATTGTTTAGGTACTCGGACTCAAGTAGTTAAATGTGAGGCCCTAAGTGCATTTCTTCCCCACCCAAAAAGAATCTACCGGTAACAGAGTTTATGGTTATGTTTGCTTACAGTAACAATGCTGGGAGAAGCTATTTCTTGTGTTATTGCAGGCAGGGTAATCCTGAAAGCTCATTAACATCTCTAACTTTGTATCTTCGTTTATGCTTTGCACCATGGAACCTGCTGCTGGAAGAAGTGTAGCCCAGACTATCTCTGCCTGTGGGTCTGGGAAGTTGTGGGTGACTCCTGTTTCAGTTTCTATCACTGTCTTTCAGTGTGAATGTAAGCAACTGGCTCCCTTTGTATCAGGACAAAGAGAAGAGAAATTAATGTTTGTAGAAGGTGACTTGCAAACTATTTGTGGAAAGTACCACACAGGAGTTAGATAGCTGTCTGTGTGTATGTGCTTTTGACAAAGTTGGTGGGAGATTTTTCTAAGTCACTGCTACACTTGTATGGCTTTGAGAGATGAGCTGTGCCTGCAGAAATTATCCTGGTTTCTGTTAGTCACGTGGAACTTGGTGGATAATGGGCAGCTAACTTAAGATAAAATTTTAATTTTTGAAAATCTGTGCTCTTTGTTTTGTATTTTTTCTTAAGATTAGAAAGTAAGTTGACTTTTATGTAGGTTACTTTGTTCAAAGCACTGCTACTTTAAAAGGATGCTAATAAGCATGAAAATTCAGGAGCAGAATGTAAGATCTTTGATCCATGGTGTCTCTTCCTGATTGCCTTGAGAAACTGCCAATGTGAAGACCACTGGTTGGGTCTCTGACAACATTGCCACAGACATCTTTTTCATTAACATTTTTAAATACTTCCAGAAACTGAAGCAAAAATTATATTGGCAGATTATGTCTCTTAGGTCATCTTTTTTATTGAAGTTGCCATTTACTGAATACGCATACCAGTCCCCCAAAAATAGATAACTAATGTTTAGTTGCACACAGATATGGGTAACTTAATATGCAGTTCTGACATACTCAGAGTCAGATCATGAATAAATATTTGACTACTTGCTAATCAGACAGAAATGACTCTGAATGCTGGTTTTGACAGTGTTTTGTCAGGCTGCCAATAGGGGGGAAAAAAAGCAAGACAGCTATCCAAAACAGTAGGTGTAATACTGTATCTCTGATACAACGTTCCTGATGTTTGCTCTTTTAAAGCACACGTATAGAGTGGATTATATGTTTTGTCACCAAATGGGAATGGGAAAGGGATTCTGCCTTGATGACATGCTCATTGTTTCTGTAAGTAGAGTATAGCAAATGTCATTGGATACTTTTGAGCACTGTATCAAACTCGTAATTTTAGAACAAGCATTAAATCTGCATAAATTTCACAATCTGTGTAAATGGGAAAGAATTGTGTCTTGTGTTGCTTAGCAATGGCTTAATTGCCTATATGATTACTACGTGAACTTCTTGCATCTTAAGATCTGGACTGAACAATCTCCTTCTTGTTTTTACCCTTTGAAGGCCTTTTACTGAAGTCAGTAGGAGCTTATGTGCAAAATAGTTGGCAAAAAAGAAGCCTGTTAGTAAAGAATAGACAAGAAACCCAGGCCTCCCTGGAATTAGTGACAAAGATTCATAAGGCTGGTGGGAGTGGGTGTGTGGAGACGATGTGTCCACAGGCTTCCAGCTGGTTGGGTGCATCAGCTTCCCATCCTCACGCTCCCGTGTCAGGCTGCCATGATGAGGTGGTGCTGTCCTGGTGCTGTGCTCGCCCCCAGTACAGACCGAGGTAATGTACTGCCACCTGTCTATATAAACAGGATCTGCTTTGAACACTGACCTTTGACACGTACAAATTTAGTTGTAATTAGTCAGCATGTCAGTTCTCTGTGCTAGAAAATAAGGTACTGCCTCGTAGCTTTGGTACCTTGAAGGCAAAAATCTGAAATGGAGCCAGTTCGACAAATCCTTTGAACTTGTGCCTGCGAAGCTGAACAATTGTATGGAGTTATTCACAGAATGAATGGCTATTGGATTTGTTTTTAAAAATACAGATGCAATGTCTCTTAATTGCTAAAAGATTGTCATTGAAACCTGAAGTTAGTTCAGGACTGGAATATTTTTGGTTTCCTTTGGGTTTTTTTAAGTGGGATAATGGTAATATAAGTATTAGATTAAAAATAAACTAAATAATATTGAACAAATGCTTATTTTCCTTTGCAGAGAAGTTGGAACTCTTAACAAAATGAAGTTTAAAACAGAAAATTGACAGAAAAATCCAGGAGTTACAGGATTTTTTATTTTTATTAGAGAGTACTCTTGAGTATGGAGCTATCCCTTAATACTGACAAGGGGAAACTTAGTTAATACATGAAAGCTGTTTCTCTTCAGCAGTTGCATGTGCTTGAATGTGAAAAGTGGACAGTAGATTTTATAGTAATGTTATGCTCTTTGCCTTTTATTATTTAGGATTACTCATACTTTTATCGATTGACAATTGTACTGTATATGCTTCAGTTTTCTCTTTTGATAAATGAGGTGATTGTGAACTTTGAAGGTTTCTGTGCAGGTTTTTGAGAAGAGCTCACACCTCTAAATTTTGGTATTTTTAAACTTGTCTGTTTTAAAGGTAAGATCAATTTATTTTAGAGAGTGATATGGTTTTTTATTATGAAACTTAATTTACAGGCTTTTTTTTTTGCGTAACCTTCTAGTTTGAAAGAGTACAAGTAGATAAAGCCAATCTTAACTTCTTCTAATTATTAGGAGATAAGCTTTGGGGTTTTGTGGGTTTTTTTTTTTGAAGGACCTGTAATAGCTCTGCTTGCATGGCTCTGATTGCAAGACTGAAGGCAAAGTGCTTTCCATTGATCATTTCAGCGAGGGCAGCAATCTCGCACTCTCCTTTTCTTCCTCCTCTTTCATTCCGAGGCACAGTAGCAGCAAAAGGAAAATATTGAGAAAGCTGCAACTGGGAGCAGGAATTGCTCTACAGAGACCCAAACCTGGAGACCCTGATTGTGCAGAGAAATGTCACAGTTACAAGGAGAACAGTCAGCTTGCCGTGGTCCAAATGGAGCTCTCTCTGCAAATAGCACTTGAGGTGAAGTGGAATAGGTCATTTAACTTCCCCTTTCACTGCACAGGGAAAGCTCTTGCTGGAGGATTTTAAAAGGAGTTTTTCCTGTCATTGGGATAGGGAGTGTACTAAGTCCTCCACATCAAGGTTTCTGTCAGTAGGAAAGTCTTACTGACTGCCATAGGCAACAGATCAGATCCTTAAAATGCTAATCTTCCTGGTTTCTAAACTGAGCTTTAATTAAAGGTATTTGCTCACTTAATGTGCAGTGGGCTGAAAGCTTGTAGCATGCAGAAAAATCCGTGGGTGAAGTATGCCAGTGTGTCCAGTGTTTCTTCTGTAAAATATGAAGAGGCAGCATCTCACGCCAACCCCCCTCTTGCAGCAGAATTGTGCTCTGCAGGAACAATCAGAAATACTTTCCGCATCTTGCACTGCCTTCTGTTCTTAGACTTCACTTCTGCCAGTAAGGTAACACAAATTTTTGCTGAGGAAACTGAGAGGGAGGGCAGTGAGCAGCAGGACTCATGCACAGATTTCCCTTCCCCACCTCTCCCGTGGGGATTCTCTGAGCAGCGTCTTTGTTAACAGGGCCTCATGAAACGGTGAGTCCTTGTCCAGCACCGCTTGCTCAGCCCATCCTGCTCCTTCTGCAGCTCTGCCTTGTCTCTCAGACCTTCCAGTAGCTGGTGACTGACCTGTCCCCCTACTCAGCCTCTGTCCTTTGCCTCATCACCCCAGTGCCATGAGAAGAGTTTGGTTGCCGAGTGCAGCCCCTTTTACTCCCACAGGTAGCCATCAGCTCTGTGGAGGCTGCTTCTGCGGTGACACAGTGGCATCCTTGCCTTGCCCAAGAGCAGATCCTTTTTTGGGCCTCAGCCAAAGTCGTCCAGAGCCAATAGAAGGGTTCTGTTGAATTTGACTGCCTTTGAATTGGGCTCTCTCCCCTCTTGTTACTTAACAGCAAGCTCCTTTTCCTGTAAACTCAAAGTGGCTCCTCATGTGGAAAAACTGAAAATCGAGCAAAATCATTTCCGGCTTTTTTTTCTTCCCGGTTCTGTTTCAGTAACCAGTATCCTTGTAATTGGAGTTGCACTGGAAGGAGCTCAGTCACACAGATCTCTTCCATAAGTTAACTCCTGGCGTTGCGTTGATTTATTGCTGTGAGCATGCACAGCTGCATGGGAGGAAGGATGTCTGGTATGCCGTGTGTGTAAGACACGTTGTGTGCCAGTCATACTTCTCCTTGGGTCATGTGTTTTTCACACTGTGGTTAATCGCTGACTGTCCCTCTTGTGAAGGTTACTCATTTCTTTGAGTTCTTTAATTTACTTATTGAAGGGTTTTTCTTAGAGAAGTCTATTTAACGTCTGTTTTATTCTTTCTCCTTGAAAACTTTCCATCGTAAAATCACTGATTGCAGCCCTGTGCAGTGTTAACATTAACCCTAAAATTAATAAAATTGAGGTGGTGGGAAATCCTTAAAGCATAAAAATTAGTGTCTTCCCCTCTACAAGGCTGAAACTTTGCTCATAATGTTATGAAAATAAGCTTTGAGGTTTTCCTTGCACATGGTAGGTAGAGAAATGTAGGCCTCTTTTCTGAGTCTATCTGTATTAAAGAAACTAGACTTAAAGCATATTTTTGACATGCAAGATATTGCTTTAACTGTTGGTGTAATGTGGATGACTGTTTTTATCAGTTTTGGATAATGTGTCTCTCCTAAAATATCTTCAGAGTAGCTCTGATTTGGAACCTAAAATAAAGTACAACTTGCCAGTTTGGTTAGGAATTTTTTATGCATAATTTCCATTGATCTTACATGACTGAGAGGAAAGAGGAATGATGCTTAGATAGGCTTCTGTACCTTATTGTGCAGGCAATTGATCTTTGTTGATTTTGTGTGTTGTGACTGACTGCTAATTAAATAACTGGGATCAGTGTTTTATTTCAATTTTCTCTTCTCCTACAGTGTGACAAAATCAAGCAAGAACGAGATGAGGCTGTCAAAAAACTGGAGGAGTTTCAGAAAAGTAAGCTGATGATGTTAGTGGGATTTTCTCAATGTAGACAGTTGTGAACATGCTTTCTCTACAGTAGTGTTAATGCTGAGATTCGGGTCCACTTTGCTGTTTCTCCTTCAAGGCTGTGTTTTAAGGAGCTATTCCAGTGAGACTTTGGCCGTTCTCAGACTAACTGCTGTTACAGCATTTGTACTGGAACACAGGTAGTCATCTCAAGGTGCATAGTGGTGAAAATACAGGGGTACAGGTATGGCTCTATTACACCTCCATCCTCCATGTGACTTTTGGAATGATACATGCTTGGAGTGAATGGAATTTGATCCTGTTGCTAAAATTTATAATAATAATAATGGCAATTTTTTTCATGAAGGAGTAAAAGTACATTAAGCACAGACACACTAGTAAAGGTTTTTAGGAGGAACTGCTCTCTCCTGATAGTTTTTAGAGCAAGGCGTATCTTGTCTAGGCTGTGAGAACATCAGTATTCAGTTTTACTTTTATGGTAATGGTTCTGTTGAAACCGTATGGTGTCTGGAGGCAACAAAGCACATCTAATGGGAGTGGAAGTATCCTAGTGGAATAGCTCCTTAGAAGAGACAATTACAATAGGATTGTGGTCTGTTAGGTCTGGTTTGTGCCAGTACGGTGAACTGCACGATGAAGCATCAGAAATGTGGATGAAGTTCATGCAGAAGAAGGAAATCACATGGTCTGTACTTTTGTGTGATTGTGTTAATAGAGGAATTTGCTCACTTCTATTTTATAATAGTTCATATGTTACAATTATGGAAGATAATCTAAAATCAACAGGAATTATCTACTGCCTTAAATGATCTTAGATAATTGTTCTGTGAAGCAAGAATGTTCTCTAAGAAGTATAATTTCTCTGGAAAAATCTGCTGTCTGTTTTGTTTTTGTTACAATATGAGGAATACTGGAGTGTGGCAGAAAATGTCAAGCAGTTAAGACTTCAAATTTGAAGTAATATTTGATGATGTAAGATTTTATAGGTTTCTTTTATCTTCCTTTCACATTTTTAAAGGACATACCTTGTAAACATAGTGATAAAATGCCAGGAATATTAGGATTTTAAAGCAATAATAGAGCCCATTATTTAAACGACAATATAAAAGGCAATTATATTGATGAAGAGCTACATTGGCTTTGTGTCTGTGAATAAACTTGGCCTGTACTCAGCTTCTATTTGTTCTCCTGGCATAAACACATATTGTGTGTGATTCCAGTTTAATGGGGCCCCGTTTGTATGCCAAGCAGCTGCATTTTAGGCCCTATTGCGTGATTTCATAGCTCTCTGAAAATTGGTTCTATTGAGCACAAGAGATAGAAGGTGGTGGTGGGGGGGAAAGCTTCAACACACAATCATTTCTTTTCAATTGGAGCCAGCAAGGTTGATGACAACATGACCATTGTGTTATAATGATAAGACCACTAAGGATCTGTACCTCTCATCAAGGCTTTCACACAACAGCAGATACAATTTAATTCACTGCTCTGTCAGCAGTGCTGATACCATTATGCCGTCTGTCTCCACAGTTATAATCACTGTCCTCCGAGAAATGCAGTTGAAATGATCTTGAGCAGTCAAAGAAACTCTCAATTAAGGCTGCCACTTCCAATGTGTCAGATTGTGTCTTATGCACTTGGTACAATTTTCACTTCCAATCCTGTTTATTTACAATGTCTACCAGTAATTACGCTTAACATGTCATTTAGTGAGGGTGCCCCTGCCAAGGAGATTGTTGGGTGCTGCAGTACCATTGAGTGGGAGTTTCCCGCAGTCAATGCCATCAGCGGCTTTTAGTCCCTGATGGGATGCAGTAGTAATGTTGATAATGCAAGTATCGTGCTCATCAAGTCATAATTAGATGCCACTCAAATGTGCCACTTGTAATAACAGTGTTGATTCATGTTTTCTCGGTGACTGCAACTACTAATTAGTTAAGTGGTTTTTGGTTGGCCTGCATTTGCTGTGGATTATTATTACCTCTGAAAAAAACTGTCAAGGTTAGAGATGTTTCAGGCCACTTAGTGCTGCTTTATGAATATTAATATTGACATAATAAGAACTTTAGACAGACTTAGGAAATAATATATTTTTTGTATTTAATTTGGAAAGACTTTTTCCCCTGAGTTAATCATAATTGCAGGTTAATTAAGTTTAAATGAACCAAGAGTAATCCCTAGTTCTGCCATGTGAGCCCAGTCCTTGTTTCCTAACTTCAGCCTTGCTTGAGGCCATTAGATTCCTGTCTGTGAAATGGGAGCAAGTCTGTATCTTCACTGTTCCCTCATCCAGCCCAAAGCATCTCATTGCTCCAAGTTATCAGAGGTAGGTAGAAAAAGATCAGAATAGATATGGACATGTACTATCTGAAACTTTTCCTCTCTCAAATTAAATGTAGCAGCTGGTATGACACACTTGGAGCAGATATATTCTCCAAAGTCAGGAAAAATGGAAATAAAAAGAAAGAAGTGTGGTTGCTCTGCTGTTAGAAGACTTCAGGTGAATAAAGTTTTTGGACCAAGATTTCTTATACTCTGCCCTGCTTTTTTTTTTTTTTTTTGTATCTGCTCATATTTTGTAGAACCTGTTGCTTTCATGCATTTACTTAGCAAATCAATATGTTGCTAGTTTCCTGTAATAATGAAACTTTAATAATGAAAACTTTAGCTGATACTAGTATAAAGCTATATAAATAGCACTTCTTAATGGCCTGCTTTTTCTATCCCGAAGTCCTGTTTTGTTGTCATTAAGATGATTTCTGTCTTATCAAAGAGGACTTAAATATCCCTTTTCAGTATTTCTGCAAAACTCTTGGAAAAGAGCAAGGGGGATTTTCTCCCCAGTGGTATAAAATCACTGTGTTTTAAAGCTTATCTTGATGAAAATTAAAGGAAGTACTACTAAAGTAATCTGTATTCACACTGTATTCTTCCAGCCTTGTTCCTGCTCCAAAGTATTGCTCAACTGCAAATATTCCTTTCTGTGCATTGAAATCCTGGCACTGGGCTGAGAAGGAATCTGTGCCATTCAATGACTTCAAGAATTAGGGTCCAGGCTGTTGGCTGGGATGGATGGGGGTGCCAGGAGCCAAGGGGTAATTGCATCAATTAGAAAGGTGCTAGCCTGGGAAATGGAAAACTATTCCTGGGTTTTCTGCTTTGCTCTCCTGTGCAACTTTAGCTTGTCCCTTAGGAAAAGGCTTTCAACACTAGCCAAGTACCTTCATACTGCTGGAAGTGGAATTGCAAGCTAAGCACGTTTGTATTTCTAAATTTCCTCTAACTCATGTTGGTATCCTGTGTAAGAAAATAAGATTTATTCCATAACCTTTTGGTCACTCTAAGAATATTGCCTGGTTTTGACAGACTGATATGTACCCACTGCTGTAATGGGGATTCCATCAGTGCAGATGTATCTCTTGCTTCTGCAGCTGTGACGTCAAATGTGATAGCAGAGCTGTGTATTTCAGACGTAGTCAGACAGCTGGGTCTTGGCGCTGGCCTCAGGGACAATTGTGTGTGTGGGTGTGGTGGAATCTGTGTTGTGGACAGTGAAGGTAGGTGGTGAATTTTAGGGTGCTTATTTTAGGGCATGCTCAAGCACAGAGAGACTTCAAATAAGAAACAGTTCAGACATAACAGCCATACAGTAACTTGGGTTGTTCAGCTGTGGTTGTAAAAAAAACGGGCAGTGCAGGCAGTGTTGAGTTTCCATCAGGACTGCATCCATCCGGCTGCTGCAGGTAGCTTTGAACCTGATGGAGCAGAATGAGATGAAGAAGCTGTGCTGTGGCAATGATCTGACTTCACTGGAGCACATGCAGTGAGATGCTGTGAATACAGAGGCTTCAGTCACTTAACTCCTTTCTCCACTGGCTACTAAACCTGCTTTGTGTACCGTGTGTTTGGCGAGTGTGATGATGTGACACCATACAAACATGAACACCGGAAAGTAAAAAGAACCTTTGTAACACACCTGAGTTAACCTGGCAGTTTAAAAATACTGAGGTTCCAATCTTCTGAAAATGGTATTGATACCAAATTTTTGAGAGAATTCTGATGGCAATCCTAAGGGACAGTCCTAAAGGTCTCACTCTGATTCCTCAAATGTTAGTGGAAAAATGATGATGAATGAGAAGGGTCAGGGAGGCTCCTGCTGGCCTTCTGCTTCCAGAAGTTTATACTCAGTTGCCCCTCTAATGCTACAAACACGGCTTGAGAGAGTTACTTAAAGACACTAAGCAAATATTCAGTGCTCAGAACTGTTCCTATCTTTGGAGATTATCTAGAAATGTACTTCCCTGTATTTGAAATGCTTACATAGAAGGTTAGCAGAAAATGATGTACTGTTTCTGATCATGGGAAGCATTTGTCAAACATAGGAAAATACTGACTAATTTTTGAACTCTTCCCTTAGTTTCTCACATGGTTATTGAGGAAGTAAACTGTATTCAGAACCATCTTGAAATTGAAAAGACGTGCCGTGAAAGTGCTGAGGCTTTGGCTTCTAAGGTGAGATCATGGTTATGTTGTTATACCTGATCTATTTTTATTTATTTTAAACTTGAGATTGTGTGCATGTCCCTTATAAGTTTTTTTTTTAATCTTGTGGATCTGTGAAATAGTTTTGAAGTGGCAAAAAACTAAAAGCTGCATGCGAGATGCAAAATACAATTCCTGCCTTTAAAGAAAAAAAATACCTGTTCTAATTTAGTTTCTGTTTTCATGGACTAGCATCCTGATACCTAGTTTTCATATGCTTTTAGGTTAAATGGAAAATAAGTTTTAGAACTCTCCTGTGTGAAATATAAAACAATAATGAGCATTTCAATGTCTAAATCAAATGGAAAAAGTCAACCACTGCATTACATTTCAGGTGATTGTTTATGAAAGCAAAGCGAGGGCAGGGGAAAGGTGACCTCCACTGCTCTGTTGATTGCGTCTAGTCTGATGAATTTAGCAAGTGTGTAATTTTCTATATTCCATCTCATCAGAAGTGCATTATTATTAAAGAATGTTTTTATCTCTCTTATATATTTTTGGTTGTGTAAAATGCATCTGAGCCACTTCATCAGAAAATGGATTACAGCAATTTTGAACCAAATTTCATTAGCAATGCTGACTGCTTTTTTTTGTTTCCCCCCCCCCCGCCCCTCCCCATTCCTGCCCAAAGTACACCCTTAGATATGGTAAAAATCACACCAGCAAGAAATCACTTTAATTTAGATGCATTAGCAATGTACTTTCTGGAGGTATTTACTTAATTGTTTGCATAATGACACTATATTAGAATTCATAAGATAGACAATCAGCATATAAGTAAGAAAATGAACGCATTTATGCAACTTTCATTCTTCTCTGCACTTTTCCTGTAATGCATGTACAAGGGCAGTTCAAAGACTTGCTTTACCCCATGGGGCTCTTTTTTCAAAGCTGATGTGTTTATTGCAGTGAGCTGAGTAAACCATCTGAGGTCCCTCACACCACTCTTCCCACTTGCTCAGTTTCATTCTTTGGGAATGAGATGAAGAAGTTCTTGAGTAAATCTCCTGTAGTTGAGGGGCTGAGGAAAAGGAGGATCAAAGATAATTGCTTAGATAAAAATTCGGGGCCAAAAAAGCTGTTCAGTGTATGTTTTCTTTAAAGGTGTGTTTTGGACTTCTGAGGTCCGTGTTGACTTGGACACATAGTATGTATTAATAGAAAATTGAGTCTCCTTCTTAGACCTGAACACAGGGAATGCTTGGCTGGTGGGTGAGCAGTGACCCCAACACACTCCTGAATGCCCCCATGTTAAACTTGCAGGGAGCTGCTGCTGTGGGGTGTCTGGATGCAGGAGGGTGAAAGAAATGAGAGTGAAACATTTGCAGCAATCCTTGTTCAGTGGTCCCTGGCACAGAATCTCTTCTGTATCATCTACCAGCCAGTCATGTGCTTAAGCACCCAACCCAGAGTTGGTTTAACTTTTGGTCTGACCCAAAAAGAATTGCCTTATGACTCTCATCTTAAGCTTGTTGACTCTCCAGTAATGACTGGAAAGAATTTTGAGGTAATTCTGTTGCGACTGGAAGTAAATTAGTTACAATGTTTGTAGTTTATAAGCAAAATAGGCTATAGGAGAAGGTAAGAATTTTTATTTAACCAATTGATGCAGCTGGGAAAACTAGGTAAGCTTTTAGGATCTCAAAATTCTTCAGAAATCTTCTTCAGCTCGTTCACTCTCTTGATGCTGGTACGTGCTTAAGGGTGAGAAGGTGAATCAGCTATCACAAAGCATGTGTAGCATTAAATAAGCTTGATAGGTGATTTGATTGGTTTGAACCTACACAGAGTATTTATTAAATGGAAGTACCAGAGAGGAAAGAAGGGCATGAATAAAGCATCATGTTCAACTCAAGCCTATCTGAGGGCAAAAGGTGGACAAGCATCCCATCTTTAGACCATTTTAATTTTGAATGGAATTCAAAATTCATCTAATGTTATTTTGTCGTCTTTGTTTGATAAACCTTTTAATGATAGAGGAAAAAAACCCAAAACCGTTGACTTTTTTTTTTACTTGCACAGCTTAAACACAGGCTAACTTCTTACTGTTTGTCCTTCTTAACTTTCAGCTGAACAAAGAAAATAAGACCTTGAAAAGAATTAGTATGATTTATATGGCAAAACTGGGCCCAGAAATTATCACTGAAGAGATTAACATTGATGAGGACGAATCATCCACAGATACGGAAACCAACTCTGGATCATGCGGTTCTGTGCATTGTCAGCAGCAAATAAAAGGTGAGCATTGTTGCTGATCCTACACCACCGTACAAGGCAGAGGTTGTCTGAAGAACAGCAGGTTGGATTGTACCAGAGATGGGCTGGTTCCGAATGACACTTCTGAAAGTGGTCAGAATCAAAGGATTTCCAGGACTGACTGTAGGAACGTGGTGGGCTGGTAGTGATGCTGTGTAACGTACCTGGGGGATGTGCAGCCTGCAGAGTAAGTTACAGTGCAGTAGGAAAATGACATCGACAGCTAACAGAGTTCAGTGTTACTGAGTCAGTAGAAGAAGTATTTCCTAAGACACTTAGGAAATTTAGCAGAAGGACAGGGTCACTTTCCTATTGCTTCCACTGCTATGTCACTATTTCAAAGCTTGTAATACAGGACTCTTTGTTGCTGTATCCATTATGCACTTTTGCATGCATAAACTTCATTCATATTCCAGAGCTATTGCCAAACAAGCAGCTTAAAAAGGGACTGTTGTACTGGGTAAAACAGGAAAGCTTGAGAACATGGAAATATATTAATAACAACAATCTGTCCTTTGTTTCAGAAATACCTAGTTCTTTTTTGAAAGCCAGCTTGTATTTCTGGAATCCAAAATTAGCCTTCCTTTCTAGTCCCTTTGATGAAATCGTGGTGATTCTGTTGTGTCATAGTAAAAAAGGGGAGTGCCCACTTTCTGGATTTAGTGACAAGAGAGATTAGGTGTTTCACTTCAAAAAAAAAAAAAAAAAAAAGCTTTCATATTTTTTCTTATTACAAGTTACAGGAGCAACTGATGTTTAAGTACAGCTTTTCTGAACTTTCAACCTGACCTTCTTAATTGTTTTCTATTTAAGTGCAGTGGCCACAGTAAAGTGGTACAAAGTATCACTGAGAAAAAAAGACCGAGTATTGTAAAAATGCTTTTAAAACAGTCCCACCCAAGAAATGAGGTATCACAGTCTCCTTCTCTAATAAGCTGGTTTCCATCCTACAGATGTAGGAAAGCGACAGCGAATGGTGTGATCCACACCATGCAACTCCATCTGAACTGAAAATAAGACTCTGGGGTCCCTCCTGTCCTTACTGGAGAAAGATGTCAAGAATACATTTAAAGAAAGCAAAGACTGGCTGCAGATCAGAGGAGGACACTGTTAGGAGGGTAGCAGTCAAATTAGAGAAATATTTTAGAAAGGCTCTGATGTATCTGCTTTTTGTCTTAATGAAGAATTCACTGAAGAATGAAAAGTGGCGTGTTGGGGATTTTGGAAGTCCTTCTCACCATTCAGTAAAGTATTGGATGTTTCTTGGAGTGATTCTTTCCCTCCCACTGCTTTTCTGTAAGGATACACAAATAAGGTAGTAAAGTCTGAGGCTCTTTGTAGGATATGGATGTGCTTTCTTCTCTAGATGATGAGGTTGATATATGTGTTGTAAAACCAGATTTAATACAGGTACCATAAATTTCAGTGAGACTTTTTTCCTCATTAATTTTGCTGGAAAACACAAATCCATAAGCCAGACTATTTAGTTCCAGAATCTTCTGGGAAAACAGGTCTTGTTATTTACTCTAGAAAGTGTATGCCTTTAATGTAGAGGACAGTAAGTCTGAGGCTCCTGAGTTGTGACGGGGGGATGCTGGTATAGAATCGATGTTGTCAAGATGTAAGACCAAACAGAATGACATCTGGGATGTCATCATCATCTGCAATTGATTAGCCACAATTTTCTCAACTTGTGCCTGGTATTCAGTGATCAGCAGTGCTGTGAAATACTGGAAACAGGTGGGCAGTGAGAGCACTTACTGAAAGCTAATATATATCAATAAATTTTTTTTTTCCTGGTGTTTTCATGTTAACCTAAACCTTGATATATTATGTATGCAAACTGATCTCCTGTTAAGAAGTGATTATAATAAAATGTTTTATTCCATTGTGAATTTAATTTATTTCTTATTTTAATAATTAAGGAATAAAAAATCTGAGGGGAAAATTACAAGCATTAGCTCTTCCATCAGTAAAGGTTTATTCTGACTCTGCTCACATAATGTTACAAAGACTATAAATTGGCAGCTGTTCAGGACAATTTCTTCAGTGAAAACCTCCCAAGTATTAACTGCCTGTTGTTTTGTTTATTTCCCTGGTGACAAGAACTCATGATCCAAAAAGAATTAAAGTGCATTAATTTGTTTTAAAGGACGCCTCTTAAAAATTGCTTTCTTCTGCCTCCATAGCAGAGTCTCTGTGATGTGACAGTCTCCTGAGTAGGACTGGGGACACTCTGTGGTGGCAGGATTGGCCCCATTATAGCAAGAAGTGAATCATTCAGGATGCATATAAGGACTGCAATACTGAACAAGGCAGCTTACCTCAACAGAGTAAATCTGAAACTGTGGCCCTGTTATAGATCTGTTACTTGACACTTGTGCAAAAAAATTATTGAGGATGTACCTTGATTATAATTGATGCTTGATATGCAGTTTAGGTGTTTCATACTCAACTGTACTCACATGGCTGTGACATTTCCTTTGTTATTGTTTTTCAAATAAAATATATTTTTCATTTGCTTCCTCAAACTGCAGAACTGCGAGATCAAATCGTGTCTGTTCATGAGGAAAAGAAGACCTTAGCCATTGAACTGGAAAACCTGAGGTGCAAACTTGTAGAAGTAATTGAAGAAGTATGTATTGTGCCATGGAAGGCGAGACCATGTTAGCGTGTAGTCGGTACTTTTTGTATCTAATTTTGCTAAAAATGGTCAGTTGTGAAGTTAATTGAGTACTGTCTAATCACACGTCCTGCCAGCCTTTCCCTGTGATGGATCACTCGGGGCATGTGCCTACAAAGAGCCTTCTACGTCAGAGCCCAGTCTGCCTCTGCTGCTGGCACATGACTTTTCATCATCTGTTTGATCTATTCAAATGCCCATATTATAACTGTCACCACCCCTTCCTGACAGCTCATCACAGCCTGCAGGGTTTTTTTGGATTTCCTTAAATCTGTAGGTGTGCAAGGAATACTTTTATAGGACACGAAGCTTAATCACTGGTGCTACTTCATTGAGCAAATCCTTAAGTTTAGCCATTGGCAGTGCCCTGTCATGGTAATTAGACCAGCAAATTGGCTTTTTGAGTTCATTCCTTGTTGAAAACTGGCTAAGCCATGTACTGATGCAAATCAGGACTTAGTGGCTCTTCCTGTCTATGCAAGACTTGTATTCATAAAGACACAGCTGACAGGTCTTGGACAATAAACAGAGCACAGGAAAAAAAGCCAAAACAGCAGTCTGACTATATTGAAATGCAAAAAGTCAAGGGCAAGCTAGTAACTTCAACCAGGTGCCTGGTCCTGAAAGGTTCCAAAGATACTTGCAGCTGTGACTGGAACGTGCCATGGGAGGACTGGTTCATAACCCTTTTATGACATCTGCTATGACATCTCTAAGGTGGAGGAAAAATGCTTTCCATCCCACTGGGAACCCTAGCATCAAGCCAAACCTAAGAAACACAATTGCTGAAAGCAAAATACTGCTTGCATTATATATGTGCTATGTGCCTTATACCACTGGTTAAAATGCCCTTATTTTCTATGTGTTCTTTCTACTTTTCTAGGTGAATAAACTGAAAGAAGAAAAGGCTGTTTTGACAACTGAAGTTGATAAGCAACAAAAACTGTTGGAGAAATGTAACAGAGGTGTGTGGTCTCAGCAGGTTCTCTAACAGTTTGCTGCATCCTTTGCAGAAGCTTCAGAGCTTTAATGTTGTGGTATGAAGAGCAGGTTACAGAACAGTGACTGTGGTCCAGATCTGACACTCACCCTTGTTGCTGCAGGCGCTGCATAAACACATGGGCTGTTCTAGCCTCTCCATACTCCAGGAAAATGTGACAATTTAAATAGCAGGTGTTACATGAGAATAGGAAAATTTTTTTCTGTGTGGCACAAGATGCAAACTAAGACAGGAGGGCAGTCCTTCACAGGAGTGGAGTTTGAACCTCAATGTCCTGTTTTACTAAAACATTATATCAGTTTTCCTTTTAGTTGGGACACAGCTAGTCATTTTGAATATCTAAAGGCTTGGGAGCGACTTGGTTTATGTTCAGAGGATGATGAGAAAAAGGTGCTAGAGTGCTAGAATGTGGGAAATAAGATTTCCAAGTTATGGAAGAAAATTGGGAACTTTCCTTTCCTGGAAAGAGAAGAGAGGTAACCCAGGGTAGTGGAAGTCTAGAAAGAGATATGGCTCAGAAAAGAAAAGCTTTTGCTTAATGAAGACGAGTGCTTCTACATGAGCAATGGTTGACCCCAAAGAAATATAGGGAGGAGGGGAATGTTTTTGTGCCTTGGATTACTGTGCTCTTTTCTCTTGTTTGTTATTTAGCCTTGTGAAATTAAAAATTATTTGGCTAAAAGTGTTATTGGCTGTTTCACATTTTCCTGAAATGGAGGACAATGAGTCTGGCCAAGATCTATTAGGGCATATCCTGTAAGCTTCCACCAAGTGTCCATCTCTTCCATGTGTCCACATTGCTTAAGCTTTTGACAGGCAATATTTGAAGACTCTTCTAACAACAGACTTCGGATACATTGATGAAACACGTCAGCTTGAAGATTTTGATGGGTTGGTGTGGCAGATTAAAAATTTCTGAAATGTTTTCTTTTTTCTAAGCATGATCTGGGGAACAACCCGTAGTTTCAAATTTGCCTGTTTTCCAGGAAGGAAGAAGAAAGGTCTAGGTCCTAATGCACTGGCAACATAAAGCTAGACGTTTTTGTATGCTTGACCAGAGTAGCTCATTCAGTACCTACTGTATCTTGTGTCTGTGGGGCACTGTGTTGGAGCTGTGTACTCAGTGCATTTCAGGCAGAGTCAGTGAAGGTATCTTAAGCTTTTCTAAGTATTTGGGTTGTTTATTGTGTATGGTGCTTATCTCCAAAAAAACCTGTTTACAACTGTGTTAGAAATCCAGTGTCATCCCCTTGCAAACTAGTCTTCAGCCAATAAGAGCTAGAGATTACCAAGATATGGCAAGTGATCACTGAGACATGTTAACAATAAACAGTTGAGTGCTTTCAGATGATTCTTGCTGTCCTGGACTGCAGCCTGTTCAGAATGGTTTGGGAAGCATGTCCATGATTAGCTTTAGGCACCCAGAGAGTCTCGCTTTTGTGAGCACAGTTTAAATACAGCAACACAAAATTGCACTGCTTTCTTCTTGAGGCTCCTTTAAATCTCTGTTTTAAAGGGGCACATCAAGCCTCACTCAAACCAGGTAAACAAATACAGATGCCTCAAAGGTAATGCAACCTTTGATAGATTCAGCAAAGCTCTCTTGAGGCTTTGATTGCTTAGACCCAAAGAGGCAAAATATGTTCTGTGCTACCTTATGTCTGTTACTGGAGGTTTTAAGTCTGAGTAGAGGAGTAATGCTCCATTCAGAAGATCAGTAATTGTGCATATATATGAGGTTTAGAGCAAGTAGGACAAATATGCAAAGCAGGCTCTATACAGAAAGGTAAAACTGGGTTACACTGTCAGTCAAGGATTTATGATACTAGGGAATAACAGCTTATCAATCAAACACTTATCAAACACTAGTTCTTCTTTTGACCCATTCCACTTTTATTTCTGATCTTGTTTTATTATAAACAGTGTCTGTGATGGCAGTAGAGGAATATGAAGAGCTCCATATAAACTTTGAACTGGAAAAGAACCTGCGGAAGAAAGCAGAGTCGTTTGCACAAGAGGTGAGGAGTTGAGAAAAAGGGATCTTGTAAAATTAAGACATTGCAGCTGGGCAAGAACTTACCACCTTGGATGACTTGATTCCAATTCACCTATTGCACTCTTATGCAATCCCACATCCTACGTAGCTAACATCTTTACTTAATCTGTAAAACGAGTTTACTGTTTCAAGAGCATTTATAGAGCATTTCAGAATTATTCATGCAGTCTTACCTGTGTCACTTTATAAGGCGAGGCTTGTAACAGGCTTAGCACTAACATTTTGGTGTGGTGCTTGGATCTGGGAGGAGTTAGCTGCCTTTCTGGTGATACAATTTGAACCACTGTGTTGTTCCTGAAAAGTATGTAAACTCATAAAAAAGTGCTGCAGAAATACAATATTAATTGAGTTTTGTGCAAGTTTGGCTGCTGTTTAACATGTACCTTTCAAATAACCTATTGCAGGGAGCATTCAAGCTGAAAAAAAAAAATCGTTTCCGTGTTCTAGAAAAGGTATAAACTCCCAAAGAGGAAAATGAGTTACTCGGTAGCGTTATGAAATGACTGGTGGCTGTTTTGTTGGCTTGTGACTGGCAATGTTTGCCTTAGAAAATGTTAACAAACACTTTCATTCTGTTGAAAGTGAAGCCCTCTAAAATCATGAGTTTGGTTTAGGTTGGATTGTGGTTTTTTCTTGTTTTGTTTGTACTCTGGATTTTAAAAGCTCTGCACTTGGGTTTTACTTTCAAGGTTTTCTATCCCAAGCTGTGCATCAATATTTTCTTTAATAAAAACTGGGCTTCCTAAGTAATCGTTTTTCAGGGAGCTCAAGTTTAAAGAAAGCCATTGTATATCAAAATTGCTTGAGTCATCAGTAATGAAGTATTGTAAAGGGAAACGTGATATCTGATATGAAGTGGATTTGAGATTTTGAAACCATGGCTGCCAGCAAGCAGGTATTTAGCCTTCAGGAAGTTAGCTTTGAGTAGAGAGCTCTTTTGCTTTTTATCTTTGCTGCTGCTCTTTCTCAAAAAAAAAAAAAAAAGGGCAGCTAAAAAGTGTCTTTAATAACTCCTGTACAGCTCACTGCATTCAGTCATTTTAAGCAAGGGCATATATGCATTTTGAATCTGTATAGAAAACAGGGAACAGACTTAGTGTGTTCTGTTAATCTTCTGGGTTTTGCTGGGTATTTTGAGTGTTTTGGATAACAGAATAATATTGCAACATTTTAAACAGAACAAATTTTGGAGAATTTGAGATAGAACGTAAGTAAATTTGACGATCTGGAAGCCTGGGGTGAGGAAATCGACCCAGATGTTGCTTGCACTTGCTCTCTGTCCCTGACTGTGCTGTGTAAAAAGGTTGGAGAACTTTGCAGCATTTAAGAAAACATATTTCTAGGCATGTACATTTAGCTTGCATTATTTATTACAGTATCAGTCCTACATCTGCTGTTGTTTTACTTTGTCTTCTTAATTCTGTGCTTCTGATCGTTAACTGACAAGAGAAGATTGTACATATAGGTCTTACATCTCTCAGAAATGAGTATAAATATGTAGTTAAGCTGGTTTTCAGATAAAAGTATGATCTGATACTTGAGGGCAGAATGTTGCTTCTGTTTAGATTCATAACTGTAATGTTCAGGTACCTACTCATTTTGAACAATTATATTGAAAGTACTTTTTGTAATTGAGTAACAAACTAACAGGCAAGAAGTTAAGTACAAGTCCAAAGAAATACCGATTATTTGCAAACAAGTACTTCTTGGATTTTGTGATTATTTAGTTGTCTCTTTTGAGAATATGGGCCCCTCTTGTTGCAGACTATCACTGTAGCTGCTCACTTGAAGCTTTTCATTCCATGAAGTTCTCCCATTCAAAATGGAGTCACTACAACAGTGAACTTCAGGCCTGCATTAGTCTTCCCTTTTTGTGCCTGCTTGTCTTCCTTCGGTATCCCGCTGTTCAGAAGGATTTTTAGAAAGTTTTTTGAAATACAGAAGCATATGACAAGAAAGGCATTGCTCATGTGTGTTTGGAGTACTAGTATTTCAAATGACTTTAAAATTCTGTTATCATTGGCATGGTTTCACACTAATGGTGTCCCTTGAGTGACCTGAGACATTAGAGAGACAGGCTCTGGCCCACATCTGCATCCACAGCAGCAAAGCTTTATGCTTGAGTGAGGTTGTGTGAGTGTTCTCTCACATGGATCATGTCACGGGGTCACAGCTGTGTTTTGAGAGCTAAGTTTTCTAGGATGTACTTACAGTAGCTGTTGTTTGCATTACGCTAAGGAAGTTCAAGGATTTTCTGCTTGCTTTCATTAGCCACCTGTTTTCTCTGTCCATATAAAATGTTTCTTTTAAAAAAAAATTTTCTGCTGAATTTTTGCCTCTATTTGGCAAAAGCCACAATGGTTGGTTGTGATAAGCTGTGTGGTGTTGAGAGAAGGAACAGCTTTTGAGTAAAGGGCAAGAGTGTATGTCCAGTGCTTTGTGCTCAGCTTGTTTGGAGCACTTCAAGAAAGGAAATAGGTTCCAAGTAATGCAGTTGTCACCACAGCACCGTGGCAGAGACTGTAGAATGGCACATCTCAGTGTTTTGTGTCAGCGTTTGTGGTATCTCAAACAGCCCAAACATCTTTTAGCTTGAAATACAGAACTACTAATTCTTTGTTGGTGGGCGTGTTGTCTTTTCAAGGGGCTGAGGTATCCGAAGTTTGCCTTCAATGGGGTGGTTGGCCCACGTATTCTCATTCACCCCTTTCTCCATAGTATGGCTTCATCTTCCAGTTTTGCCTTCCTGGGGTTGCATTGCAGCTGCGATGGGAGGGGACCAGGGAAGGGACTGCTTTTTGAAGGGGTGCCCTTTGCCTCCTGCCCTTTTGACAGTGAGAAAGATTTGCCACAGGTGAGCTCTTGGGAGTGCAGGTGTGAGAGATAATGGGTGGGTGAGCATGTGTGCAGAAGCGAACACAGATGGGGGAGAGGAAAGATTTGGAGCAAGAGATTGGGAGTGAGCAAATATAGGAGTGAGCGAACACTTGAAAATCAGAGCTTTTGATTAAAATAAAAAAACCCAATACAGCTTTAATTATAGTCATGCTGCTGGCACCACCATAATATATATTTAATTAATCAAAAATGATCCAACTTCAAACATTAGAATTCATGTTCTTTAGGGGTTTTAAAGAAACTGAGTAAATATTGTCAGCCGTGGTGTGGAGAGGGGGAAGGAAAAGCAAAGAGGATTTGAAGTGAGTCACAATCCATTGTGAAAGGTACAGGAATCTGCATAAAGGAACTAAATAAATAGAGTGTGTAAGGGGCGGAGGCATGGAAAAATCTGTACCTGCCTGAATAAAACAGGGTTGTTAACACAGGAATCTTGGCAAGCTTAACCAGAATTCTAGTGTCAGGTTTTGAGACACAGTAAGATCTCTCAGCTGTTTGTGGAGTAGTTTATAAGAAAACAAAGGAAGGCAGAGAGTGTCTTGAAGGCCATTGCAGTAATGTAGAGGCTAGCCCTGAAAAGCACTCTTCCACAAAGATGAGCAAAATAGAATATATACAGCCAAAGCAAGCCAAAAGCAGGGGAACATGGTGTGAGAAGTAAACTGAAAGTCTTAGCGATGTAAAAATCTCAGGAGTTTTACAAAATAATCTTGCGTAAGTGGTTTATTAAACATACATCCTGCCTTGCAAAAATATTTTGTAAAGAGATGTTGTGGTTTAACCCCAGCTGGAAACTCAGCCCCACTCAGCCCCTTGCTCACTCCCTCTGACAGGAGGAGAGAATCAAAAGATAAAAATGAAAAGAATCATGGGTTGAGATAAAGACAGTTTCATAAGTAAAGCAAAAGCTGCACACAAAAGCAAAGCAAAACAAGAAATCCCTTCACTGCAGCCCACGGGCAGACAGGAGTTCAGCCTTCTCCAGGAAAGCAGGACTCCATCGCATAGAACTTGGGAAGACAAATTCCATCACTCTGAATGTCTCCCACTTCCTTCTTCTTCCCCAAGCTTTACGTGCAGAGAATGATCCCAGATGGTCTGGAATATCCCTGTGGTCAGTTGGGGTCCCCAGGTATGTCCCCTCCTAGCAGTTTGTGCACCCCCAGCTCACTTGCTGGTGGGGTTGGGTGAGGAGCAGAAAAGGTCATTCCTTACTCTGGGACCGAATCATCCCATATAGAAAGATAAAAGGTGGCTATCATTTTATAAGACTTGGGGGAAATTAGTGCCATCCTTAACAGATGTCTGCACTACTCATGAGGTTGCACGCAGTGGATTCAGTTATCTTGATGTGGGCTCCCAAAGAGTGCTTCCTTAGTTGCATTTGTGACTTTGGGGTTAATTTGTGAGGACTTTTGCATTCATGTGCTACATCTGTGAGTGGATACTGCAAAACCTGCACTCACGGAGCAATTCTGCTTACAATACCACACTCTGTGCATTAGCAAGGGTAGTTCAGCAGCAACTGGTATCTGAAGATAATTAATTTGCTGTCCAGCTGACTGAATTGGAAATAATAATTAAACAGACATGATAAGTAGTTAGTGCTTGAATTCTCCTGAGCTTGAATGTTAGCACTTTTGAAGTATGATATAATGCTAATATTTTCATCAGGCTTCTTCTGAAGAACAGGCTTGTGAAATGGTAACAGATGTATGCTCTAGGAAACTATCTCTTTGGTCTCTTTTTCTTCCCCCGCCCCCCACCCCCCATCTTTTTGTTCAGGCAGTCAATCTATGGGGAAAAAAAGTGAAGAGGTTTCTTCCTTTTTCATGTGGAGTGTGATCTACTTCTGAACATAGTAGCTGGTATATAAATGCTGCAAGACTGTGAGCATCATAGAATGTATCACTATGATTTTACCGTGAGAAAAAAAGCACCTGTAGGAAATGAAGAAATAAGTAACAACAAAGATTATTTTTTTCTCTTTATTTTGGGCCTTGAGTGGTTGTGCCTCATAAGAAAAGAATGAGTGCTGTAATTTGAAAATCCTTTTGTACAGAACAAGCTGGTAAAATAAATAATACTCTGTTTTTAAGGAAGTCACACTGTTGATAGGAATTCAGTTTTCTCGCACTCAGAATACATGCACCAAGCTCCTCTGTGGTGAGAAGCAAATGATGGACAAGAAATAGACTTAACTATGCCAGTTCTCCCATTCTGAGTAAATTAGACCTTCTGAGCTACAAAAAGTACTAATGCTACATCTTTTAACTCTTTAGAAATAGTCCCTTCAGACATTGTCTGGCAATTAGCCAAATAACTAAAAACAGCTGTATTGTAGCTTTATTAGTCTAAAATATTATTACTCATCTAGATGAGTTGGCTGCCCATATTAGGCATATGTCCTTTCTCATGCTCATGTTGCTCAGTTTTCCTTGGCAGTTTGAAAATCCAACTAGGACTAGTCTTTGGCTCCTCTAAAGGAGTATATTTTTATTTTTTTCCCTGATTAGTCATTGAATTAAAAGCCACACCTGGAGTTATATTTTAATCCAAGTACCTCCTGAATTTAGAGCCACTTAGTGCTCTGTCAGGCCATAATCAAGACAAGATCACTCTGTCCTCATCACATAAGATCCTTCAAATAGCCTGTTCTTTGGATTAGGGTTAGGGTACCTTGATCCTGCCTCCCCTGGGGCATGTTTCAGGTCTGAACATAAGACTGCAAGGCTTCAGGGTACACATGATACAAAAGGCATCAGCTTCTGTAAACTGTGACAAACGTAGATGAGTGGGTTACCACTCCATGAGGATGACTTACTGGTTTTTCACTGGGCTGTGGGAGGGGATGGGGCAGTGCTGCTCAGGATTGAAATAAGGGTCAGCTGCTCAGTTAAGTGATCTCTTTTCTGTTGGAGACTTCCCAAATTTTACTCTGCCTTGCTATTTGCCTTTTGCTATTCTGTTCATACTGTATAGTGTTTATCACTGATTTTTATTTTAGTTTATGCAACCAATGATTACCCCAGTATAACAGTGCTGCTGCATTGGGACCTTCTTATCCCTTCAAGCTGTAGGTAAGACAAAAATGGCAAATAGCCAAATGATGTACAGATGAAAGTGGAGCCACACATGGATATTAAAGCATTTCTTTTGGCCTCATTTTGCTCCTGGGAGCAGAGTTAGTCGGAAAGCATCCAGTTTTACCCCGAACGTTATTTGAATGAGGGTCAGTGTTTCCAGGGACTTGACACTAACGGAGTTGCTTTCTAACTTTTTTAATGAGGGAGAATTCCTTTTTCAGCTCTAGTGTAAACAAAAAACAGCTGCAGCAAATGCTCTGTGGGGTAATGCCTTGAGCAAGGTCTGAGAATGAGGTATGGTCCCACTGAGGTCAAGGGAAAAACTTCTAGTATTTTCACCCCCTTCTCTTTTTTCACCTCCCCAGTTCTTGTGCAAAGTCTGCTAATGAAAAGTGGCCAAGTCCCAGGTTTCCTGCAATTTGAGGCTTCTCTTCGTAAACTGGGGCCGGAGGGGAATACATAACTGGTTTGCACAGCACTTGGAGACTTTGAAAGTTAGAATGATAGGTGTAAGCAAACTACTTTTCTTTGTGATCTGCCTTTAGCTGCAGTTGTGGTTTCAGTGGATTCCTCCACTATTGACTTGTGTTTCCAGCATTGATTGGGATGCTCTGCAGATAATTGTCTAGCAGGTGGCGAAGTCGGAACTAATCCATCAATTGGTTAAATTCCACCTCGTTCAAGTAATCTTGTTAGTAGCTGTTTTGCCCTTTCAGCAGTCACTTTAATTAATATTCAGGGTTGTGCAGACAGTCAGATTTCTGCCCTGCTGAAGCAGGAATTGATTTTTTAAATTTTAAATTAGAAATAATTTTTAAGGGTCTTTTTTATCCTATTTCAAACACAGAGCAGCCTCTGAAAACTTGCAATCAGTTCATCACCAGCTTTCTTTCTGCTTTGTCTGATGCAACTGTCCTGTCTAGTTTTCTCCCTTCCATTTAGAATGTGCTGGCACTTAAAGAACATGTGTGTAAGTAACTTCTGAAATGGATGTGACTCCCCATGTGGTCTGATTGCAATCTTACTTATAAGCAACAATTTTTTTTGTGGTGCTGAAGACACTTCCATATATATATATATATATATAAATTGTAAGCAGGAACGTATTTGCAGTATCATGAAAGCAGTTTAAAAAGCTGATCGAAAATGCAGGACTTCATGTGAAAGCTTCGGAATGAAAAAATTTTCACCCAAGCCTTCAAAAGGATTTTTTTTGTTTTGTTGCAGAAGAACGTGAAACAAAGTGAATATGAATTTTCTACATTTGGTGAAGTATCTGCTCAAGTTGAAGAAATCAAGTTGCTCTACTTGATTTCTTCTTGTTTTGGCAGCTTTCTGCTCCCTCAGGCTGGAATAACTCTGTTAGATTTAGTGGCAGAAACTTGGTGAATAAAAATCTGCAATTGATCACCTCAGACTATTTTTTAGATTCCAAAAGAATAAATCCAAGTTTTCACTTTGCTTTGAAGGTTCACAGTGGGTAAACTGAGATGTTTGCTTTTAAGGGTGGCTTTTAGAGAGATGCTGTTTCTGTCAGGGTTAAATAACTTCTGAGTGACTTGACAGGAACACAGGAGGCTTTGACACAGTACTGAGTTCTTTAACAGTGATTTGGACCTTTCTTAACTATGATGCTTCAAAGATGCTGTCTCTTTTAAGAATATAAAATGTTAAAGGAATGATTGGCAATGCAAAGGCAAACCTTTATGGATTGTTGTGGGTAACTTTGATTCTGGAATTCTCTTGCCTTTGAATTGTTTTTGCCACTGCCCTACTAGTGTAAGGTAACATAAACATAACAGTTTGACTGGCAGAATTTAGGGACAGGGAGCTGCTGTCCAGTGCACATTTGCAGCACACCACAGGAGCCTGTGTATCATCATCAGTTTGTTTTTGTTTGTTTTATAACAAAATGCAGTACTAGAGCCTACGTTCATCATTTCCTCTCCATCGAATGCTTCCACTCCTTTATTGCTGCCCCCATGGCACAGCTCTGCCCAGTGAAGTGTTCTTTGCAGGTTTATTAGGATTAGGGCCGCATCAATTGACTTTTGCTGGCACGCAGGGTCAAGCAGGCTGCGCTGGGACTCCAAAGTTCAGCACGGTCAGTGGGTCTCTGCACATCTACAGAGAGAGCTGCTTGCTCAGAAGGCTCAGTTGGAGTGGGTGTGCAGAGCACTGGGTGGAATGCTTGCCACATCTGCACCAGCTCGTACTTCTCAGATATACAGTAGTATCAAAAGAAGTAAATCACACAGCATTGTAGTAGAACCAGATGGGAAGAAACCACGTTTTGTCTGTAATTTTGGTTTGTGAATGAATAGGATGGGAATTTGAAAGGATGTCATGGAGCTTTTGTATTTCAAATACCTTATTCTTAAAATACCTTTGTGCTTTTGCTGTGCTCCACGATACAACAGCGTTTTTACAGTCTGAGGGAGTATCTGCATTCCCAGGCTGTTCTCTGCTCTCCTGCCATAAGTGGCTCTGCTGACCTGTGCACACTCATCCGAGACCTCAGCATGACCCAGTCCCTGTTTCTGCTGTAAGAACAGGCATGGCTGAGTTTTTCGAGTGGAAGCTCGTGTTGCCTGGGGGAAAACCTCTACCTGAAAGAGATGTCAAGGTGCAGAATAAATTCACTAGGAATTTTTTTGTCAGGAAGCGATCTATTTTTACCAAGTTCCTAAACAGTCTGGAAGGAGCAGATCTCTTACAGAAACTGCATGTGCTGCCAGCTCTGCGTCTCTTAGGTGAAGCCTAGAGAAGTGTGTGGTATTTTTATCAGTGTTAAGTCTTTAGAGTATTTGCTTTTCACCCCCCCCAATGTTCATTTGCCATATCAAAAGTATAACTTGGGAAGAGCAAAGAACACAAGGATCAGAACTAACAGGCTGAAATTTCCCTAAAATGCCTTTTCCTGGGGCAAGTGCATACAGTGGTTACACAGACCTGGAGTGAAATTAATTTCCCGAAGATTCTCCATCATTCACGTATCCAGGTAACCCTCAAATAAGAGGGCTTTATGCCAAGGCTTGCATACGTGTTTGAGGAAGGTAACCTATGAATTCATAGACATTTATCCTCTCCCTAGAGTTCTTTCAGTCTTTCCAGAGCTCCCCAAATGGAGGTCAGATTGTTCCCATTTCCAGGAAACAGAATTCAGAGATGTGTTTAAATTCTGAATGCTGCCAACATGTGGGTAATTGGGGTGTAGCAGTGGATGGTTCTTGGCAAACACCTGGTTCCTTTCAGCCTGAGCTTAGCTCCTGTGAATTTTACTCTCAAACTTCCTTTCCCCCTCCTTCACACCTTCCTCCTCACTATTCCTGCCACACTAACACCATGTTAACCTCTTCATTTTCTTTCCAATTGCTATTTTCCCCAGGACAGCGTTAGACTGTGCTGAACTGTTGTTTTTGTTGGGTGTGGGTTTTGTTTTGGCAGATGTTCATTGAACAAAACAAGATGAAAAGGCAGAGTCAGTTGCTTCTGCAAAATTCTGCTCCTGATCAACAACTTTTGAAGGCTTTGGATGACAATGCTAAGCTAACCCATGCATTAGAAGAAGAGAGGCTTCAACACCAGCAAAAGGTAAAACAGACTTTCTTTCCTCTTATGTGGAAGTCTTTGAAAGCCTCCAGAAATTAAGGAGTGTCGTGTTTTTATTATATTCGGAGTTATTTGAGATCTTATCCACTGTAAGAGTTCAGAGTTTATAAGCTAAGTTTCTGAGAAGATTGTGATTCCCTTTTTCTGGGTCTCTGTTAAGACATGAGTACAAAACTTCAGGGCTTTTCAGCCTGAAGCCTCTGGTTTAGGTAAGGATTTTATTCTGAATGTCAGCAAAGTGCAGTTACAAGCACTAAGTCAAGTTCCATTGAGTAAACAGCTGACAGGAGAATATTTTGGACATTGAGTAATGTAAAGGGTATCTTGGGAGGATAAGCTTAGAATGCCAGGAGGTGAGAGGTGGGCAGTTCACATTAGTAGTCTGGGTCTTGCTAAAGAAAGGGATGGGGAAAAGCCAAGCCTACTGGAGCAGGGAAAGGTGAGTGGAATGCTGCAGTGTGGATCTAAATAGGATCTAAAGTGCTGGGACATAAACAAATATGTTCTTTTAAACTGGACTAGATAAATCTCTTAACTGGAAGAAATCACCATTGCTTCCCCTGAAAATGAGCTTTCCTTTAGCCCTGAGGCCTGCTCTTACAAATCTGATAATGCGTCTAGAGCAAAATGTACGTATTTAGGGAGCTGGGAAGTTATTGCTACTCTGCATCTGAATGCTGCCTCTGAATCAGGTATTCCATAATTCACCCACTGGCATCTGCATGAGTTGAGACAAGGGAGTTTAAATAACCAGCCTGTCAGTGGAAGCAGTCAGTAAGAGAACAAAAATGTCAGTGTTCTCATGCTTCAAATGAGGAAATGTTCTGAAATTAAATTCTAATTATGTGATAAAAACTCTATAAAAAGAAAAGGGAGCGACTTACATCTTAAGTACTTTAGAGCTGAAGACATATTCTAAAGAAGAGATAAAGCAAGCTGGGATCATAATAGGAAATTCTGACATCTCTTAGAAAAATCTCTGCAGCTCTCATTCAAAAATTTTCATCTTTCTAGGACTTCACTAGGTTTTCACTCTTATACTATAACACTATGTTTTTAGGATAACTGTACCTAGTGGGTTATTTGTCAAGAGGAGGTACAGAAAATGGATTTTACTGAGATGAATGCTCTTGTTTGCCAACTGCAGATCAAAGAATTGGAAGAGCAGCTAGAAAATCAAGCACTGCATAAGGAGATTAGTCGTCTTAAACAGCAACTAGAACTTTTGGAAGAAGATAAAAAGGAACTAGAGCTTAAATGTCAGCACTCAGAAGAAAAAGCTAGAGACCTAAAGCATTCAGGTAAAATTGTGTAATAACTTTGATTTTAGAGGTGAAGTGTGTGTAGGGGGGGTGATTGGTGCACATCTAATGGAATTATACATGTTATGTTTGAGACCCCAGAAGCTTTTGTTCAGCTGTGATCCAGGCCTGTGTTCCACTAGACAAAGTACAGCAACTGCCCTTAAATGCAGAACAAGCGTGTCTAAAATGTGTGTGAAAAAATAACCTTGTAAAACTTCTGTAAGGTATAAAAATACTGTTGTTACATTACCCTGAGTGTATTATTTTTTTACCTTCTAAAATTTAAAATTAAGTGTAAAATATTGTAATTTTAATTTGAATCCATCCTTACAAGAGCAAAGAACCTGTGCAGGGCTAAGAGTTGGGCTCAATGATCCCTGGGGATCCCTTCCAACTCAGCATATTCTGTGATTTTGTGAACCATATCCACTTTGAATTCCTGTTGTATCAGAACAGTTGCTGAGAATTTTTGTAACTAGAAGAAATTCAAGACTTTTTTTTTTTCCTCTATTTCTGCCCCTCCCCAGTTAATTACATTTGATGACATTTCAAGTGCAGAAAAGTGATTTCCATGTATTAGATCTGACATGTAAACAGAAGAGAAAAGATACTTTCTGTCACCACCCAGATTTGACCATTTTTGTGGGGAAAACCCACACCACCAGCAAGTCTGGAGGCTGAAACTGTCAACTTCTTCCATCTCTTGTTAGTTCATTCTCAAGTGCAGCCTCAAATAGACCATCACAGGAATGGGATGAAGTTTTCCCTGCTCTGTTGTTTTATTTGAAGAATTCTGTATGAGGAGGAGTTTTAGTTGCAGAAGGAACTCAGGCTGGAGGTAACTGGTTTAATGGGAATCTCATGTGTCTAGGACATTGTTCTTGGTAGAAGGTGTTGCTGAAAATAGGACTTCTAGCAGTCATGTGGCTTAGTCTCATTGTTTGTTCTTTAGTCAATAAGTAGCTTTTTTTTCTTCAACTGTCAGAGTTGGTTTTGAGACTCACTGTGGTTTGTTTTATTGGTCTTGTGCAGTTGATGAACTTCAAAAACGAGTACAGCAGTCTGAAAATCCTGCACCACCTCCTCCTCCACCGCCCCCCCCTCCTCTCCCTCCACCCCCTCCTCCCAACCCTATACGGTAAGTGCTGACAAGGGCCCAGCATTAATGCTTTGCACGAGCAGAATTCATTACATGAGCTTGCATCCAAGCAGGAGGAGTGTCTTTAAAGAAAAAAAGGCTTTCTCCACCTGTCTTGGGCTCTTTACCAGCAGGACACAGACTGTGCTCCACCTCCCAACAGACTAACACCCTGACCAGTTTTGAACAGTGTCTGCCTTGCCAAGCTTAACAAATTGTCTAGACTGTGACCTTGGAGGAGGAGGGATACCTGTCTCCTCTAAATTTAGGTGATTTTTTTTCTATTCACCTGATAGCTGTGTAATTACAGACTTGTGAAATGCTTTCTACTGCAAAGAAAACTCCTTTGATCCAAAGGATATGTTGGATTACTGTGTGGCCCTTCATGTCGGATACTGATGATGACAATGCAGGCTCCATTGAGTTCCCATAATTACATTCATAAGTTAAAAGGAAGAAAAAAAAAACCCAAACAGAAAATCATCATTCCATCATCAAGCGGTTTGGGTGAAATTACCAAAATGAGGCCTGATTTTCACAAATGACTATAAAAGAGGTTGACCAGTCTGTGATGTATGAGGCATTAGACCCAAATGAATTAATTAAGTAAGCCCTAATGGGTACTTAGTTAATTTTAGAAACTCAGCTAATCTTCATGTTGTCTGCTTGGTTTTAAAAATAAATGGACTTTGATGACACTTTCCAGCCTTCTGTAATAGAAATGACATACAGGAGTCTTGTTAACTACTGCATTAAATATATGAATAGAGATGATTCATAGGGAGAATTCATCCCTTTATGCATGTTGCATTGTTTTTAGAAACTAAACATTTTCTGAACAGTTGTGTTTGGTCTTTTGCTTCTTTTATGTCCGTTAACTCATTCAGCTCACTTGCTTGTTTCTGACTAATGTATAGCATGAATGTGTAGAGGTATCGTAAGGATTTTTTTGTTTAAAATTTTGCCCCTTACTATTTGGAATAGATAAAACTATTTGCCTTAAGCCCTGTAGTAGCTAAGTCAAAGTATTTCCTCATGCACTGTGATGTTTATGTGCATAGGAATTACTTCAGAGATAGGCACTGGATGCTGCTTTTTTCTGGTTTTGACCCGTTATGCCAGGCACGTCACTACTCTGTGAGGAGAAGTGCTCAACAGGGACTGATGGGCCCCACTGGCTCATCAGATGTGCACAGAAGCTTATACTTGAGCTTGAAGATGAATCATTTACTTGCCTGGACTTCTACGTTTTGACTGTAGTGAGGGGATAATTATTTGACACTGTAAGAAGATTACAAACTTGGAGATGGTGAGGAGATACTGATCACCATATTTAAGTGTCCTCTGGAGAACAATACTTCAATATCTACAGCTCTTCTCTCCATTTATTATTCCGGAGCAGCTTCAATTTGTCATGTGTCACAATGAGACTGTCTTTTAATATTCAGATCTAGAGTGTTTTGATTTGTGCCTAATGTCTGTGAAAAAAGAAATAAATTTCTCTAGTGCATTTTGATGGGAGGCATTGTGGGGGGTAATTCAGTGCGTACAAGAACAGTTAAATGAGTCTTTTATAAGTAGCTGTATAATCAGGTATAAGCAAGCTGTTGGTGTGTCGTGTTCCTGCTCATTCTGACAGTGTGCAACACAGGACAGAATGACAATCTGCAGTTTCATTTCCCCCAAAGGTCTCTCATGTCGATGATTCGCAAGAGATCTCACTCCAACACCAACATGAGCAAGAAGGAGAAACCTCCTCAGCAGGAGTCAGGTATGGCTCATCCCCTCTCATGTGGATCATCCCCTGGGTACTGCAGGTAGCGCTGGTGGGAATGAGCTGTGGATATAGATAGCCGTTCACGTGCTTTTAATTGCCAACATTTACTACAGCTGTCCGTGTCCCAGCATATTCCTCTATCTTGAGTCCAGAGGTTTGCAACCCAGGTGTGTGTGCACCGAGATGGGAAGTGGTATCTTTGGAATTCGTGTGAGGGGTGGCTGAGGACTCTGGACTTGTCTAGTTTGGAGAAAAGGAGGCTGCAGGGTGACTTTATTGCTCTCTGCAGCTTCCTGAAGATGGGAAAGGGAGAACGAGGTGCTGAGCTCTTCTCCCTGGGATCCAGTGACAGAAGACATGAGAGTGGTTCGAAACTGCATCAGGGAGCATTCAGAGTAGACATTAGGAAGAATTTATTTATGCTGAGGGTGGTCAAACACTGGAACAGGCTTCCTGAAGAGGTAGTTGATGCCCCAAGTCTGTTGGTGTTTAAGAGGCTCTTAAGAACATGCTTTAACTTTTGGTCAGCCCTGAAGTGGTCAGGCAGTCAGACTAGATGATCATTGTAGGTTCCTTCCAACTGAAATATTCAGTTTTATTCTGCTGCAAACTTCTTCAAGATCCCAAGTAGATTTGTGTAGCCCTTATAGCCATCTATACCTGCACAACTGAACTGATGATCAGCATTCAATTTACGTTTTCCAAGTGGATTTTGCAGATCAAAACCTTAAGGGAAGACCTAGTCTTTGCTGTAACTGAAAAAAAGTTCTAATCTTCCTGCTTCTGACTCTGATGTTCATTGGATGTTCCACTGAACTGATTTCATTCATACCTGATGTGGTAGAAAAAAATCTGTTTTCCCTTGGAAAAGAGAGGGTGGTCATGTTTCTTGTAGGTTCCCAGAAGGACCTGAGAAGATAAGCACTGAGCTGGGTAGAATGATGTGCTGGGCGAGATGGGTGGGGAGAACAGGCCGGTTCCGTTCAGGCCCCACGCTGTTACACTGATAGTGTGCAGATGGTTGAGTTGCAGCCTGGCAGTTTGGTGCTGCCTGAAGTAGTTGCACTGTGGTAGCACTGAGGGGTTCAACCTGTGCCTCCAACCTGGAGACACTGCAGCACGTCACTGCAGCTACGGTGTGTGCAGGGCTTTGTGCGGCTTCCGTGGAGGAGGCAGAACAAACCCAACAAGCATTAAGCAGAGAGCACGTTCTGTACAGCATAACACAGGGAAATTTCCAAACTTCCGGATGGCTTCTTGTTTGCAGTTTCTCCTGTCCAGAGCCTCTCCTAAGAGCTTGTTCGTTAAATGCTTTGGTTTTCATCCCTCAATTCATATCTTGAGAAATTACCACTCAGAGTTGACTGTAATGCTAATCCTTTAATAATACTGAAAACCTAAAACAAAACAGAGCCTTGCACTAAGGTGGCTCTGCATGCACAGTGTAACAGCTGAAATTGCATTTTATTGTTGTTAATGGAAGCTGGAAACTTGGTAGGCTGAGAACAGGAGTTAAGTAGAGATTTACAAGTGATCATGAGTGGCTGAAGAGTCAGAGGTAGTTAGACAGGCATTGCCAGTTAAATAACCAAGGGTTTTCTCGCTGTTTCTCTCTTCCTTCTGAAACAGCAGGAGTTTGTTTGTAGTGAATTGCTTAACTCATTTGCTGACACTTAAACAATGAAGGAAACCTGGCTGAAATTATGGGTATAGGATATAACTGCTAAAGAAAAATCTGCTGTTAGCAGACTGATGGTATGTAAGTAAGGCTGGATTTTGGGATGGAACCAACAGGCAAGAAGTGGGGAAAAGAATTACCCCTCCCATTTGTCAGGTGAGGAACTGAGGAATGGAGTGACTTGGGCAGGTCCTGAGGAGTTTTTGAGAGCTGGTTACCAATCTGAGAGAAATAAGGTTGTTGGTCAGGAAAAAAAGAAAAGAGAAGTGACCTTGTACCAAAATCTCTGATGAAGAGTCAATCTTATCTTTCAGTAAAAGTCCAATTATGTTGTCTTCATTTATCAGGGTTCCTTACCTTTTTGTTGAAACTATCCCAAACAGTGGTTGCATTGCAGTAAATACTAGGACATGCACTATATGTTCTCTAAACTCCATTTCATTATTTATTAGCAAATTTTAACAGTTCTGACCCTTCTTCAATCACATATAAACTGCTTTTTTCTCTCTTTATAGTTGAGCAGTTCTTAAAAATATAAAAAGGAGAAAGTTTTTTCTTGATCTAGTTATTATATCCAAGTTGAGGCTTGTTTTGACCCCTGTTAAGGACTTAGAATGAGTGGTTTCTATCCCATACCACCAATTAAGCTTTTATATTTGAAACAGCCTGTTTGTGAAATTAAAGCCTGACATTAAATCAGCTTAGAATACAGAAACTGCATTTCTATGAATCATCAGTAGTACCCTGACAAGTGAGAGAGCGAAAGCCTTTTTAAAATTCCTGTTATATAAGGTACAACCTTGCAGCTTTGAATAGCATCAACCCTATTTCTCCATGTGTTTGCTTTAAGTACTCTTTTCCCCACACTTCTTTGTATGGCATGTCAAGTGTCTTTTATTATATTATCTAGAACGCTGATAAGTTAACAAATATTGCTTAGGTTCATCACATAGCATCCCGTGTCATCTGTGCAGTCCTAATACCAGACCTCTTGAGAAAACAGCTATTTCTTTTCATGATGTTTCAGTTTTGCCCTTTACCTTGATGCAGTGTTATTTAAATGTTAGGGTTGGGTTCAGTCTGAGGTGTTGGTGTGTTGTTCCAGCCAGGTTCTCAAACCACATGAAATAGGAGGGAACTAACAACACTGCATATGTAAATGTTGTTTTGTCATTAAAACTGATTTATGATTATGGTAACTGGCTGCCCATGGCAAGCAAGCTGTTTAGGAGGCTGTGTAACACATTTTTCTTTGTACCAGTTCTCTGTAGTTCATACCTGGAACGTGATAGTCTTTGATTTTCGGAACAGGTGAAGAAGTTACAGATCTGAAGAGACAAGCTGTTGAAGAAATGATGGACAGAATTAAAAAGGGAGTTCACCTGAGACCAGTCAACCAGTCAAGCAGGCCTAAAACAAAGGTTTGGAATAAATAGCAGAGCAATAGCATTAGCTAAGTACAGTAATTTACACTGAAAAGAAATCAGACTTTAACATTCTGAATGTCATTTACTTTGCTTGATTTTGGATAAAATTAATTAAAGCAGCATTATATCTGAAGAACAGAAAAGGAAATGAAGGCGACAGTAAGTAAATAGAAGGCCAGTTTCTTTGACACAGAAAAGAAACTTGTAAACAAACAGCTATTGAGAAATAAAAAGCACAGAGAGAGTAACTGAATTGGGTAGAAGAGCTGATGAAGAAGTACACTATATTTAGCACTATTTCTTTCTTTTATGTGATGCTTACACCTAATACCTGAATGTAGCTACTATAAAACATTGCTTACCTTCTGCACAAAAGTATAATCTTTGTGTATAGTGTGTGGTTCCCAGTGTTAAGAGCTGAGGCTCTTCCCTTCATCTGTATAAGAGAACAGATTGATTGTTGTCCATGTGCCCACAAAAAGAGGGAGCAGGAGAATGTGACACAGCTGTAGCCTGTTGCACAGACCCTTGTGTGAAGTCTGTCATCAAGTGCAGAGACTGTCATGGTACCTTTCATGTGTTCTTTAACATGCATGTGTTGTGCTTGTTTACAGCCAGAAACACCAAAGCCCTCTGAAAGTGCAATGAAAGAATTAAAGGGGATTCTGGTAAGAGAACTTCCAGTTTACATTTCATTTTCTTTTCTGGGTTGAGAGCATAGAGCCGTTTTGGAGAAAATCCCCCAATTCCACCTTTGACTTTTGGTTCAACTTAAGGGTTGGTTTTGGTCTTGCTGTTGGTTTTGCTAACAGAACGTGTTTTAGAGAAAACTAACCTGTGAACTCTGCTCTGGGTTTGAATTCTTCTGCCACTAGAGGGGATGTTATGGTTTGCATCTGCCACGGATCCTTTGGCAACTTTCCAAGTACTCACAGCGGGGATGCTTAGGGATGGAGAGACAGTTGAATATCTGTATCTAGTCCAGAGTAAAGCCCCTAGACTGCACATACAGTAGATGTAGAGTTCTCCTCATCAGCTGCTGCTCTCTCCAGAGGCCCCAGATTTCTTATGTAGACAAAGCCTAAATAAAGCAAGAACTCTAGTCTGTGTGCTTTTATATTTAGAAAAATTTGATTCTTAATAGCTGTCCACGTACCCATTTATCACTAAACAAAAACATTAGGTGTGTATTGGGTCCTGCTGAGAGCGGTGTGCTAAGTTTGGTCCTGTTGTGTCCTTTACTCATATGCTGAATTGTTTTACCTGGTTGCTTCTTTTGCACAAGTGCTAAAATTGTATGAAAGAGTCAGAAGGAGCTTTAGTTCTTGCTCCCTGACTTCTGTACCCCTGAAGCTTTTCAAGTTGATTTTCAGCTTTGGCACATAAGGTGAAATTCTGGCAGTATTGAAGCAAAATGCTTCACTTGCACTCTACAGAAAGTGAGGACAATCATTCTTTTTATTCATGGTAGCACCTAAACAGCCCTTGTAAAAACAACCTCAGCATTGTGTTGGGTAATGCAAGACAGTACAAGTGTAGGCTCAGCCTGTGCTGTGATCTAAATCACAGGTGGGGCACCAATGACATGTTAGACTTGCTGTTCTCCAGTCACATGGAAGCAGGGGATTAAGAGAAGAAATGATCTTGAGAGCCACCAGACCTTAATGCTGAGCTCTAATTAGAGGGACACATAATTAAATGCAGAGGTAAATAGGAAAGGAATAAAATGCAACACGGAGACTATGTTTTAAATGGAATTCCATAATACAGGAGTAGTTGGATATAGTGTGTCATTTGGACCAGTGAGGGTTGGACAGAACGATCCTGCTGAAGATCCTTTCATTTTCTAATAGCTGTTTTATTTCTTCAGCACTGTGTCACTGACTTCAGAGGAGCCTTGATTATGTACTTCAGAAGGAGCAGAGAGAAACCTGCAGTCACTGCACTTCTGTATCTGGCTCGTTGCTTTTGAGCTTTCAGGGTATTTTCAGTGTATGGCAAATTGTATAAAATCCAGCTCCAGTCTATTCTTGAGACCAGTGATTATGCACAGTCAGACAACAAACATGGGAGTGGAATGTGATGGAGTAAACATTTGTTGTTGCTATGCTAATTATGCATTTTGTGTAGACCTCCATGTAATTGTTACAAACAAAACACATTTATATTTCGTAAATTGCAGAGTTTAAGGGACTCTGTTTTTCTACGTGTACAGTTGTACAGATCTGGAGTGTACTGCTAATGAATAACCTGCTTAGTTAAATTTCAAATAGTTAAGAAAGAATATATTTTAACTTCTAGGCAGGAGTGAAGAATTAAGAGGTACTTTACAGGGTTTCTGAAAGCAGAACAACTTCTGCAACTTGCAGTGCTATTTTATTTCATCCTTGGCTATTTCTGCTCAGAAGTTATGTGCTTGTCTACAAAAGATGTCAAGAGTATGTTATTTATGTGCTGGAAAAATGCTATACAAGTCTGACATGTTTTGGGAGGCTGAATAAACAGGATTCCTGGGTATTCCTAAAGATGTCAAGACTCAGAGGGAAAATGAGATAGTATGTGTGCACCACATTTTCAGTTGCATTATATAAACATTTTGGGTGACATCTTTTTTCAGTCAAGTTCTGATCCAATGACTGACTCTTGTAATTTGGGAAATGCATGCAGTATGCACTGTATGCATCTTTAAATTCCTGTGGCAAGTTTGTGATGTTTCAGGCTTTGCTTAAAGCTTCTTAAAGCCTCTTTCCCCCCACCTTAAGAAAGTGCTCTGAGACTTGCAGCTTCACTGATACTACATGCTAACCTTGGCATAAGGCAGGAATTGTGTGTATTTCTGTTTTGTACGCATAAAAAACTGTTTCAACTTGTGATCTAACTCTTTGAAAAAGAGTAATCTCGAAGTATGTAGACATAGGGTCAGGTTTATGGCAGATCAGCTAGATTATATGATATAAAATGCTGCAGTTGTAGCTAATAACTGACTTCTGCAGATACATGTATGCACCAACATGCAGCACTGTGGGACCACGCTAAAATATAAAACCTACTGGAGCAGTGAAATACAGATCTTTGGCTTTTTGCTATCAGTGGGTAATGCTGGGCATGATAATGGTCCTGCAGTTTAAGATCCCTAAATGTTAAGATGGAGGAAGTTGGCAGTTCCCTGCAACATCGGAATTCGTTCATTAGTGATCCAAAGTATCTTTCTTAAGCCTGATATCAAACACTTGTGTGTAATAAGTGTGGGTTGACCCTACATGGGGAAATCCAAGTGAGTGCAGGAGTGGTGAGCTGATCTCCAGGTGCTCCCTGTCATACTAATGGGAGAGCCTGGCACACTGTTCTGGAACTGCAGTCGCTTTGATGCAGTTTAAAAGATTCTGAAGGTGTGCGTATGAGATGCTTGGTAAGACATTAATATGTCCTCAGAGAGTTTCTCATGCCTATATCTTGCTGCAGGAAACACTGAATAAATCCACTAGTTCCCGAAGCTTGAAGTCCCTTGAGACGGACAGCGGTGAAACGGAGCTGGAGCGAGTTCTGCGGCGCCGGAAAGTCACCACTGACCAGGACAGTGGCAGTAAGTGGCTGGGCTCCTTTGTAGTTCTCTTCCTTTCCCTGCATTAAGTGACTCTTGAAGCTTTACTTTCTGTTCCAGACCATCGCCATTTCAGTCATTATGGAGAACTCTGCCTACTTCCACAGTGACTCACTTCCTGTTGCACCTGTTCCTTTTCATGCCCGTTTTCTCCAAGAGATGCCTCTGTCAGGATTTTCTGCACACACAGACACGTTCACTCAGGTTCCTGTTTCCAGCCCACAGCTCAGATGTTGTTGCTGGAGTTAATAGTCTGAGCCTCCTGTGAAAATACTCTGGAAAGTAATGGTAACCAGAGAAATGAGGGTTTGGGGCTGATGATTTGAATTTCCCTGCTCTGTGGAGCAAGTTTTGTGCTGTGCTTTACTGTCATCTGTAAAAAACTTAATGTTCTACTTGGTTACAAACAGTCTGTGCAAGTCTAAGTCCGTGCCGTAGCTGATGCAGATGTGTCTGGTTTGAATGTCGCTGTGTAGTTTTATCTTAGACTTTATAGACAGTTCACTGGCTTCTCATCAATACTGAGAACAGGCTTTTCTGTCATCAGGCTGGCTCTCGCTCCTGCTCCAGCTGGAAGAGCACTGGCAAGTTGTGACTGGGTAGTGCTGTGTGGACAGCAGGACTTGCCACCCCAGAGGGTGAGGGGATTGACTGCATGTCTGTGTCAATACAGCAAACACTGCTTGTGGTACAAGAAAGGGTTAATCTTGGTGGGGCGAGCAGAGGCTGCAGATACCATGTTTTGATACTCTCCATGCACTGTTCATTAAAATGCCATTTTGATTTCTGCCCTTGGCTTGAGTTCTGCTGTACTCATGCTGTTTCTACACCAGTCAATTTGGGTAACAGAAGCATTGAACTTTCTTTGGGTTTTAGGTCCCACTGGAGTCTTGGCCACATCAGAATCAAAATCTCTGCCTGTGCTGGGTTCGGGAGCCAGTGCTGCACAGACAGCGCTGAGCAAGAAGGACACGGAGACAGAATTCACTTCCACAGTGCCCGACTCAGGTCCTGTCTCTAACCAGGCTGCAACAGACTCCAAGCCTCCTTTGCAGTAAGTAGAATATGGATTTCTACATATATTTTAGTACTTGATGTGTTTAGATGGTGCATTTTGAAAGTAATCGAATACCAGTTTTGGTTAATAAGATAAATCTACAGTCTGAGCTGTTTTCACTGACTTCTCAAATAATTTGCCGTCTCTATTATAGGAAATGTTATTTCTACTTCCATGAAAGTTCTTTTCCTTTTAAAATCTGTGAACAGTCTTCAAAAAGAGTTCATCTTTTCTGCCACAAAAAAAAAAAGAATTCAAGAGTTTTTGAGGAATAGCAAGATTGAGGGTTTTTTGCATATCTTGGAGAGAAGAGGAATGATAGTTATATTGTTAACTCTTGATTAAAAGTAGTTCTAACAAATATTTTAAAAAATACAATCACATGAGTCATACTGGTCTGTATGCAGGTGTGCAGGGCGGTTTCTGTTGGACAAAAATAAGTCCTGACTATTCCTCTTAAAAGTTTGCTGGTAAATCTTGAAATCTCAAGATTTAAAAAAAAAAAAAAATGCAGCTAGTGCTGCATTTGCTTACGTGGGCAGCAGAATTTTTAGTTACAGCAGACTGAAGACTGAAATAGATAAAACAAATCAGATCGGCAGCATATTGTAGTCATGGCTAATTAAACCTCTGATTTCCTGCTCTGTCAGTTAAAATACCACCAGGACCAATTCTAGCAAGTCTCTGTTGCTTGGTTCAAATGGTAAAGTCATGGCAAATGAACTGGATATTCAGTTTGCATCTGTTTTATGAACTGACACTTCACTCTTCCACAGGTACTTTCATCATTTATTTTTGAGTGGATAAAGAGCCCAATTTCCTTTTGTGCTCTACAGTTGTATTTAATTTGCACTGAGAGTTAAAAGCAGAATGCCTTTTCCAATCATATGTATTTTCTCCTTTTATTTCATTTAAGTATCCTTAGAAGAAAGATGATCTTCATTTTAATTTAATCAGGAAGATGAAGATTTGTTCAGCAGTTAATTTGACATGAATAATGCCCTTGCATTTTTCTTGAACTGCTACCCTGATGGAAAGAAGAGGTTGTTCCTGAAAAGTACTGTTTGTAGTTTGTGGATTTCTACAATTTTGAACAGATCAGAAAATACAAGCTTCTCCCATCACCTTTTGTGTACCTTTATTCCACCAAACTAAGTGGAAATTGCATTTACAAGAAAGGAAATGAAATAATTGCAGGCCCCAAGGTCTCGCAGAATGCGTGGTGAATTGACAGTGAAAAGGATCCTGTGTTGACAGTCACAGTTGTTATAAAAGCATATGTGAAGCTCAATTTATTTCTCAGCTTGCCTATTCGGTGACATTCTGAAAGACACATTTCACTTTAATTTATCTGTTTAAAGCATTAAAACAAATGTGGTGGGCCAGACTCCTTGATGCTGCAGGGCTTCTTTGCACCGAGTCACTGGTGTAAACCCGCTTAATTGGAAAACCTCATTGTTAAGGATGATTTTCCGGCGAGGGAGAAGGTGCTGGGGCTCTCCCACTCTCCTGCAGCTGGGCTGGCAGGGAGGAGCAGGAATAACCTAGAGGCTTCATACCATGTTGCAGTGCAATTACTTTTCTTTACTCTCCTGGTTGCTGTTTGCAGCAGGGGCTGGTGGCAGCAGCCTCCAGACTCTGAGGTGTGAAAGCAGTGTTTGGAACCAGGGCTCATTGGAAGCAGGCATCAGAGGGAAGTTCCTTTGGCTAACAAGTCTGACAGCTCAGCTCTGTAATTAGCCCGTTTGCTGGGCTCCCCTGGGGACATCTGTACTAGCAGCTGAGTTTGGATCAGCAGAGCACTTGTGAAGCAAATCTGCCTATTGTCCCTGTTTGCTGTGCTTTGATTTGTATCCTGGAGTGTTCTTAGTGCAAAAACTGGATTCCTGGATTCATTGGATGAGTGAAACTAAACCAGGAGATGTGATCCAGCCTTTAATGGGTGGCCCAGGGGCCATGTGAGAGCTGCTTCAGTGAAAGTACCCCCCCAAAACGTGTGTTCTGAGGACACTGGTCTGGAGCACGGGCTGTTTCCCTCTACACATCTGCTGCCATTGCACCACATCCCTTAAGTAGCCTGTGTTAAATAAACAGTACACTGCCTGGACCAGATACCCTAAATTACAAGGGCATACGAAAAATTTTTTGTGGCTCTTCTTCTCCTTGTTCATACCTGAGGTTAAAGGATGCAGCTCTCATCATTTGCAATTCCTTGAAATCTGATGAATGTATGACTTGTTTCAGGTGTTTGCAGCAGCCAAGTAAACCTTTCACAGCACAGTAGAGGACTGCACATCTCATAATTACCAGGTGTCTCTTGCAGTGCAGGGTTTATTCTTTTTCTTCACCTAGATTTTAATGTGCAACTTCCTATAGAAAACTGTAGGAATAGTTGTGCACAAAATACTTGTGTTTGCTACACTAGCCATTTATTAAGGCTTGTGATCTGAGGGAGGAGGTGATTCTTGCAGACATTTACACATGAACAGCTCTATATTCATCATATTTTATTCATGCTGAGTAGCAGTTGAGCACACCCCATCTCATGGAGGAAGAAGATCATACTCTTGGAAAAGACCTAGTCTTGAAAATGTGTCTGTGATCAGTATGTAAGCAGCAGTCAGCTCATTAAGTAAAATCCTGGATCCTTCCCACCTAAATATGCACAGGGTAAAGAATTTCAGTGTTTGGTTGAAGTTGGGCTCCACACATGGTTCAGTGTAAACAAAGCACTGGCCTCCAGCTGAATTGGCTGGTCCATTCTGTCAGTGGCCGAGAGAGGGATTGGGAGGAAGGGCTGCAACATTGATAAATAGAGGTTAATTCTGAAATTTTCCTGTAATCGAACTAACAGATCATAGCTTAGAGAAAGTGGAGAAGAGAAGACTGAGGGCAGACCTCATTGCAGTTATAACTTCCTGGGCAGGGGCAGAGGAGGGTCAGGCACTGAGCTCTGCTCTGGGGGGGTCCTGGGACAGTAGCCAGGGAATGGAGTTGTGTCAGGGCAGGGTAAGGTTGGGTATTAGAAAAAGTGTTCCCCCAGAGGGTGGTTGGCACTGAACAGGCTCCCAGGGCAGTGGGCACAGCCCCAAGGCTGCCAGAGCTGCAGGAGGGTTTGGCTGATCCTCTGGAGCACAGGGGGTGACTCTTGGGGATGGGCCTGTGCAGGGCTGAGGGTTGGACTGGATGATCCTTGTGGGTCCCTTCCACCTCAGCTTATCCTGTGATTCTGTAACTTAACTCAGGAGAAAGATTTGAGTTTAGAACCTCTAGGTGAGGTGTTATTTCAGTGCAGGAGATTGTTAGAAGGGTGTGAAACAATTAAGCAGATGATTTGGAATGCATAAAATTTTGCTGAGGTGGTGCTTAGGGGGGAGACATCAGTGATGTGTGTCCTGTAGAGAAACTGAGACCTTCCCTGAGTGGGAAGGTAACTTCCTCTGCAAATCTCTTCCCAGTGTTTAACCCAGCATGAGTGTAATTTTGTGACAACTGCTTAGAAGAGAAGAGGTGATAATTTAGTTCCCTTGGGAGCAGAGTTCCCGTGACCCCCTGCAGTGTGTAGGCACAGAAGGGAAAGGTGTGTCTGCCTCTGCCCCTGCGTTTTTTAGGTGTTTTTAGGTGGGGCATTTTTTAGCACTTCGTAAACATTGTGTTTCTGGGCAGCAGAGTTCTTTGCTAACAGAGTGGACTACAGAGAGGGTTAGTCTTAATCTGATGATTTTATACAATTAAAGGATTTGTCCTCCTTCTCCTGGCTGTAATCTTAGTACCCCCAAATCATCTACCAGCTCTGCAGGGAACAGCTCAGTCTCAGCCTGACAGAACTGCAAAGGTTTTCAGTGCAGCTTGAACATGGGCAATTTAGTTTGACCAACGAAAGAACAAAACAATGGGATGTTCTGGAAGTGGGAGGATGTTCTCAGTTTTACCTGTTTTAAAAGCTACTGTCACACATTTTTCTTAGAGTGTACTCTGTCTTCCTTCTCAGTGCAGGTAGAAGCTCTCCAAGATTCTTCATTTAAATGAATTTGCCAATCTTTTTGAGCATTTTCAAAAAAAAAAAAATGCCTAGAAATGGGAACAGTCTCCATACTAAAGGAAGTCTGCAGTGCTGTTCTGCTGGCTGCTGTGTTGACCACCTTTCTACTACATTTAGCAGGGGCATTCTGAAATGGAGGAGGTTTCTTGCACTTTTTTCATAGATATCCAGTGTTACAGATAGCACTGGTATTGTCAGAGAAGGGAACAATGGACTAATTCACTAGTGTCACTGTTTGTATTCCCTATAATTTCCTTTGGACAAATATTGGTAGTAGTGGGATGGAATTTTTTGTTTGTTGAAGACTTCCAAAACTTAGAATTGAAGACTTCAAAAAATTGGTGTATTTTTTACTATTGCTCAGAATTTTAGCCTTTAGTGCTCTCTTTTTTATTCCCCTGTCTTATTAAGAATTCTGAAACGTTTAATAAACACATCTGCATATTTGCTTTTATTCTGAATAAAAGTTCTGGACTGAGATAAAATGACCTCAGCTCTCGTGGTCTGGCACAGTAGCACTCAGCTGAGCTGAGCTGCTCTCCTGTGCTGTTACACAGGGTAAGGAAATTGGATGGGACTTTCTACAAAATTTTTTCCATGACTTTGACATAAATTCTGGTTTCTAATGGAAACATTTTACAATTGTTTCATTAATAGAGCACCAATCAAGGTTAAATGATGCCAAGATTCTAATTAATGAGCAGAGGAAACAAAATCCAAGTCTCAATTAACTATGTGATCCTTAGTTTGTCCTTTTGTACTCCTACTGTAAATTATATACAAAGGGCTCAGCAGTGCTGGTTCACTGACAGTCCATTAAGCATAACCCTTTAGTTTTACACCCTCTGTAGGTTCTGTAACCATATAAATATAAGAGTACCAAAGCAATATATTCTGTCACAGGCAGTCCTCAGTACTGCATGGGACTTTGCATATCCCATACAATTAACCTAAAATGTATTTATCATCTAAATCTGAATTTCCCAATACAGATTTTATGTGTTTAGTCATAAAAATGTTTATTTAGTCATAAAAAATATATGCAGACTTATGAACAACTGTGTGTAAATGAGTACAATAGAACTAGATTTTCAGTTTCTAGCTGAAATGTATAGTTGGGCAAATAACAAGAATACTGATAACAGCATTAACAATTTTAATGAGGGAAGAGCTTTGCATAGAACTAAATGCAAATACCTTGGCTAGACAAATTTGTAATTGGTCAGAACTGTGATAAACTCTACATGCTCTTCCCAGCTTTATTTGTAGCAGTAAAAACTGTTTTTTGAAAGGGAGCACCGAAATTATGTTCATTCTTACACTGAAACATTCTGCTCTTGACAAAGTGTTGAAAGTGAGCTATGTATAATAAGCTCACTCATGAATGAATGAATAACCTGATAAATAAGGTTAATAATTTTTAACAGTGCCTCCTCAGCTGTAACAGCAACACTCTCAGGCTGGTGCTGCACCAGTGTAAAGGATTTGAAGAAGGGAGTACTCGTACAAGGAAGTCGGATAGTAATTCTTATTTTTATGCTTGAAACATTGATTTAATCACCAGTTTTCTCCATTAAACTACTTTGTATCAACATCTTTCATTTTTCTGTCCTTTGAAGGTGGTAAATATGATTGCCATTTTATCCATTTTTTGTTATAAATGAAACAGACTTCAGAGCGTTTGGCTGTGCATCAGTTGTTGGAATGCTGCCATACACTAATGCAGACTCCCCACTGTGAGCCCAGTGAAGAATTATACTTTGATTCACCAGATTGTATTAAATAGTCCAGCTGTTGGGATTTGAAAGATAGTTACCTCCAAAGTGAAATAAAAATGAACTTGGCATTTATGGCTTGACCATTTTTATAGTGTTGGGCAATCAGCTTTTCAAAAGTAGCACTTTTTAAAATAACCCTTTTCTGGTTACACTGCTTTAAAAAGTTTAATTTGCAGTAACATTCAAAATACCCCATCTTGTATTTTTCTGAACGATTGGCAACTTCTACATAAAATAAGCATTATTTCCTTTATGAAGTCACTAGCTTCTGATGATAATCAAATGAGTCTGAAACTGTATGTATTAGTGCCAATTTCTGCATTAATTAACTTATACCAAAGTTCTGATGTTAGAGACAATTCTTGTAATTAAAGCTTGAACGTGGAAGTTCATTTGCTGTATCCAGTGCTGCAGTAGCAGGCTGAGTAAATTCTTTCTGAAATGGAAAGTGCAGCAGCTGTTGTTTCTATGATTATTTATTTGGTTTTAACCTGTTCATTTACTCTCTCCCTCTCAGGTGGGAGCCAGTCCATTCCCTACCCCATGCTCTATTGTTGAGTGGGGTGACCCCTTTTCTTCTTTGTCATTTTCTCTAGGACAAAGACCGTCACAATAAAGGGCAGTTCATAGCAGATGGATCCAGTAGCTGAATTTCTTTCTCTGGCCTCCAGTTGATGCTACTTTTTCCTTTCTAGGGTGTTATCGTACCAGAAAAAGGGGGAAAAATAGAGACTCTTGACTAGCCAATGCAGTTGTGTGCAGCAGCTCCACAGCCAGGCTTCCCAGGGGAGTGGAGCTGCACATCCAGCAGTGTGTGCACGACCTTCCAGCACTAAGGATTTCAGCCCCTGCCCAGTGTGGTGCCTGTGGCTGTGTCAGTGTGGACACCTGCAGTGGGTCCCGTCCAGTGTGCAAGGCCCTGCCTAAAGACGGGCCGGGTACCTGCCCTGAGCCTGCCTGGTTCCGTGACCTCAGGCACGTTGGCTGGCAGGCTCTGCACGGCTCACTGGAGGGGGTCCAACCTGTCTGCCCACCCAGCAGGGTTAGGATGGTGTTGAGAAACACCCAATCTGCCACTTGTTCGGGTCGAGTGTTCCCAGTGTTTGCCACGTTCTCTGCTGGTGCATTCCAGCTAATCGAAGGATTTGCCTGCATGTTTTCAACACCGGTGTGTCCCTTTTGAATACAGACAAGTGCTTTTAAAAGTGTTTACAGCATGATGCCAGCCTGGACAAATAACCCAGGTGTCTCTGCCCTTTCCTTCCTCCCTGCTTGGAGGGCTCTTTATCCCCACGAGTCCCTGCCCCGCAGGCAGTCAGGGAGTAACCCCATCTCTGCAGCACAGAGTGTAAGTCTAACGCCTTCAGTAGTTCAGCAAGCCCAGTAGATGAATTTCCAGAAATCACTTGCTCCCAGTGAGACCAGTGGCAGGCACAGGGAACACCTGGTTACGCTATGCTGCTCCTTCCCATTCCTGCAGTGGAGTGCAGCACAGAGACAGCCCTGGACAGGTGGCACTGGGATCGAGGTGTGGAGGAACCATGTGCTCCTTCCAGGCTGCAGGACTGTCAGCACACACACTGCAGGAGCTGGTGGCATTTTCTCCAAGTGCAGTTGCTCTGTTGGACACGGGGGAACCTAAAACCACCTCTGAGATGAGCAGAGAGAAAATAAATTCTTATGGCTGTCTTTAAACCAGTACTTTCATAGTCTAGGGATTTTTCCACTGCCTTGTGAGTTCATTTTTCATCTTCCATGCCCAGCTTAACAAATGGGGGGGTAATGTGACTGTTGCATTTTTTACACTACTGTCTGTACATAACAGCTGCTAAATTTGTAAATCTATTTCCTAGCTTGGTTGACCTATCCTGGTCATACATGCTATTAATAGAAATGCTTTTCTGTGTATTTATAGTCTTCCTTCTGAATATGTGAACTGTCATCTGTATTAATGTATTTATTCTTTTTCCTTTAGATCAACTAGTCATACAGAATTGACAAGAAAAGCTTCTAGCAGGGAAAAAGACACCAAATCCGTTGTAGTTTTAGATCCTGTGTCCACCAGTGGGGATCAGATGTCCGAAAACACCTTGAACCGGAGCAAAATAAAAGAAGAAAAAAGCAAGCCAACACATAAAGAAAATAATATTGAGAAAATAAAAGAAACAGATAGTTCTAACTGTTAATTGTTATTCTGAAAGGCTGTAACTTTCGGAAATCATTATCTGGACATGTTAATTGCTTAGGTGTGTTACTAGGGGCTACAGCCTGTGCTCCAGACAGTTTTCAGTAATACAGATTGAAATGGGCTTTTTGTATGCAGTTTTGTTACATGCACTGAAGTGTTAAATAACTGTGTGTCACTCAAAATCCCTTTCCCATTTTAATTTTGCAGGGAAGGTTATTAATTTCTTAGATACTGTCAGTTACCTTTAAACTCTATTTGAAAAGGCTTTTTAAATTCTTCTTTTATTGAGAAGATGCCTTGTTAGAGGTTGCCAGAAGCCCCTTGCATCCCTTTTGAACTGGACAGCTTTGGGTTAGACCCTGTGAAGGTGATTGCACCCTCATCAGCTTCAGTATGGTAGGTGTTACTATTAAAAAAACCCAAACCAATGTGTTTAGACACGTTGCTTTAGAAGTATTTGATATCTACTTTAACCAAGATCCCGCTGGTCCCCTCACTGCTGTCCCCACACACATTCTTTTGAGGAAGTGAAAAGCACAAGCACAACCCTCCCGTTTCAGGTTGCCCAGGGGACAGCTCGCCCAGAGACCGAAAAGCAGAGGCAGTGCAGCATCTCGTTGTGGTACCAAGACTTCTGGCAACAATAGCCAGAGTCAGAGGTTTGTGGGCTGAGACTGGTGCTCTCATTTGGATGAAAAGCTTTGCAAATGAGGACTTATTGCTGCTTTTTGTTTCAATGTTATATGGCAGATTTCGGAACTGCTGCAATGGGAGTCTGCATTTACTGCAAGAAAATAACTTGCCCTAGGCCGTGGCTGGCACGAGCTACTTTTGGGATTCAGTTATTGTAGGACTGCAAGTTATTCGGAATCAACATATTGAGAACTCTGAGTTGAAAGCTCACAGTGCTAACAAGTTAGCCCCTGCTTTGAACCTGGCACACACTGATGGCAATAATGTCTTTATTAGGTGACACTTGAGATGTCTGTATTTGATAACAGAAATCCCAGTTTCTCTCAGCCTTTATTTGCAATGAAGACAGTGAGATAGGGACATAATTGATTTGCTCCACTGCCAATTTACATTCCACTCTAGTCTCTTTTTAAATTCAACATGGTATCTCATTCTTTTATAATGAATCAACAAATGTAATCAGGGATTTACCTAAAGATTGGAATTGGGTGGTCACGTACTTGAATGCACTTGGATTCTTTTTTATTTAATTATTTGAAACAGTGATAGTATTGAAGGATGAATGTTCTGAGTTTGTTGGTTTGGCTCTGCATGCAGCTGTCTGGTACTTTTCCTGAAAATAAAATTATAGTTATGAGTGTGGTGGTTTCACATCTATTTCAGTGGGTTTTGCATGTTTGCTAAAAAAATCTTGGACTCGATCTAATTACTGAACTACATACAATTCATAAACTTGGGGAAATTTGTCTCTCATTGATGTTTTCATTTCTTGGGGGCCGTTGGTTCTGGTTGTTAATTTTTCACTTAGTTATCTGTTACACTGAATTTAAAATGCAACATTTCATCTATGTATTTTTCCTCAAATTATTGCTGCTGTGTCATATGTTCAAATTTTCACAGTATACAAAAAACCAGAAGTTTTTTCAAGAAATTTTTCTTTTACTTAAACTGTTTTGTTACCTAGGGCATAAATTATTTAACTTTTCATTGTTGCTTATTAAAAAGACTCCTGACAAGTTTCCCAGACCTTGTGGAATTGACTTATTACTCCCTGCTTCCTAGTGATGCCGGTTACAGCTTTGTGCCCTACGTGTGGGGGTTGCAGCGATGCACTTGTACTGACAGCTACAACTGGAGCAAAATCTCCCGGGCAGGCTGGATTCAGAGCAGCATTGAGGGGGATGGAGCAGCGAACAGGCAAGGCCTTTGTTTTTTGTAAAATGTGGTGATGGTTTTTTTATTGTTTGTCAACAGCTTGGTCTTTGTACAGAGAGAGATTTCCACTTCCCCAAAACAAACATTTAGCTTTGGACTTAACACAGCACAGTTTGTTTTGTCAATTTGTAAACACAGCACAGAATTTTGTGGTGTTTTCAAACTATAGTCACTGCTCAGTTAACTTGGTTTCAGCTGAAGGCAATGGCCCCTGGGAGAAAAAGAGGCCAGTGTTTGAAAGCTTTCAGAAATATTTGGCTAAAGTGCTTGAAAATAAATGGATTAAAGAAAAGTTAATATATGAATTTCATACTAGGATGAAAATAAATGGATTAAGGAATAATTATATAAGTATATGAGTTTCTGACTAGACTATTTTTTCTTAGAAATTTATCCTAAAGCTAATGTTGACAGCCTGGGTCAGTGTGCTGTTCTCTGGGAGCTGAGCAGGGAGGCTGTGAACCTGCAAGAGCTGTGGAGGCAGCTAATTCTGCTCTGGGGGAGGAAGTTCATCAGAAAGTTGATTTTCTGGCTGTGAGTCTTCAGCAAAAGCAACAAATTCAAGTTTTGTTTCACCTGAAATAGAAGAGAAAAAAGAAACCCGTGTTTGGTGCAATCTGGTTTCTTGATACATTCTCTGCTGCACACATATTTTTAAGATACCATATGATACTTACAGGAGTTTAAATAGTTTTCCAAGTCTGGTCCTTAGAAAGAAAGGAGCACCACTCCCGCACTTTGATTACAGGATCAGGGCATGGTGCTAAGCAGCCTGAGCTGGGATATTGCATTCCATTCTCCATGGATCATCTCACTTTGCCTCTCTATTTTTTTGAACATCCATCCTCCTCTGCACTGGTGCTCTTGGTAAGTTCCCCCAGCTGACTCTGCCCTTCTCTGCCCCAGCCTTTAACAATCTTAGGTGAGCCCACGTCCCGGTGCTGATCCCGTGACTGCAGTTCACGGTTACTGCCGCTAACTGCTGTTTTCCCCAGTTCTATTGTCCTGCTTCCCCAGCCTCAGCACCCAACTCGCTTTTCGGCCACATACACGATGCCCGCCATCCCCCTGTGCTGCTGTCGGGAAGGGAGGGCTGGTCTGTGATCCAGCAGGTCGCTCACCATCCGGGTGAAGGTGGTGGCTGGCACATCATCGTTGAGCTCTGCACGCCCCACGGGACTGGGGGAGAGGGACCGACAGCGGGACAGCCACAGTGGGCACGGCCCCGCCGCTCCTGGGGGCTCCTGGCGGGTCAGGGTTCCCTGGCAAGGATGAGCCACTCGGGGCCGTCCCGGCTCTCCCGTGCGTTCCCCAGCCCAGTGAGGAGTTGGATGTGCGGCTCCGACGCGCTCACTGCTGCCCTGCTGGGGATTTATTTACCGGGTTTTGGGAATTGTTGCTATTTTATTTCATGACATATAGGTCTAAATATTTGTCAGACTCGAGCTCCTTTGCTTAGACAATACCACTTGAGTAGGGAATATATTAATATTGCTGAGGCAGTTAAAATTCATAGTTCTGTCATTATCTGGCTTGTTTTTGAAAAGTGCATTCTGTGAAAATACTTTCTTAGCAAAAAAAATCCTATGTTTCTATTTTTCACAATGATTATGAGAAGGGGAGAGATTTCAAAATCCTTAAAATATTTTCAATAAAAAAACTTTCAGCTAAAAACTTTGATCTGTAGCGTGCATGTCAAGTGCTGCTACCCTTTGTCTAGAACACTGAAAATTATTAGAACCAAGCGGGTAAAATGACTTAGTTCTCCTGCATGTTTTTTTCTTGGGCTTAATAAAATTCTTGCAAAGCTTTTCCTTCCCTTTCCTTCCTTTCTTCCTCTCCTTGTCTCTCTGCCTCCCCTTCAGACTGCATTTCTTTATTCTAGCTTGATTGATACCTGAGCAAGTAAGAAGTGGCTCTAATGAACTGTTAAGCATTTAACAGTGCCATGGTATAGTGTAAAAAGAAGATGCAGACCCTGAAATGCAGGCAGGCAGATGCATACAAGTGGCTAAGGCTGAATGTGAATCGTCCACTTCGGGTTTTCTTGGATTTTACTTAGGGCTTACCCATGCAATTGTAGCTTTCCAAACACATTTTGCTGGTAACGAAACATACAAAGGAGGGTTGTGAAACGAAGTTTTGTTAGCAATATATGTTTAGGGGCTCAAGGGAGGTGGGGTATTTGGCCTAAAATTCCATTTTGGCAGCTTTTCTACATGTTATATGCATGGGTTTTGTTTTGTTCCTTTTGCACTGTGGGCTTCAAGACTCCGACCAATTAATTCTGGAAAAAAAGCTTAATGTAGGCTATTCCTCAAGAAGGGGTCTATTTTAACATTCAGTAAACAGATAATCCATTAGGACAACAATATACATTGTGGCAAGTGCTATCCTAGGTTTTTTTTGTCAGCCCTTATTTATAGTCTTTTGATTTCGCTTCCCTCCTGTGGTGCAGTTTCAATCATTCTCCCTCCAATCTTTGTTCCCGTATTCATTGCGGGCTGAAAACAAAGTAAGAAAGAAGCTCATACGTAGATTTCCATTCTTGGCCAGTTCTTCCTCTATAGCCAGAAGGCGGTTGTATTTGGTCACCCTTTCTCCACGGGAAAGACCTCCCAACTTGATAAACCTGGCACCCAGTCCAACGGCCTGAAATGAGAAAGTGTGCATTTTAAAACCCATAGTTTGGGAAGTGAAGTCATTTTTTAATTATTAAACATGGTATCCTACTTCTAATTTAACACCCTTATCTTTCTCCAGAGAAAACACCCACCATAAGCAGAAATAAAATCTCTTAATGAAAGATTTGCCAGGTGCAAACAATAATTTTCACTGGCATATGAAATGAAATTTTATTTGCAAATGTAGCTTTAGTACAAAAAGACTAAATGTAATAGTGTTAAGAATTTTTGCTAAAAATATTATTACTACACAGGAATGTTTTAAGTAACTCACAATTTTTTACAACCTAATGCAACCAAATAGATCATACACACTCTTGAATATACTCCCCGCTTTGGCAAATTTCCTGCACATTCTCTTTAAACTCAAAGAATAACTCTCTGTGGGGAAAAAAACCAAGTCTCTAGAAAAAGCCCATTTTGTAAAACCTTTTTTCTTTCTGAAGCACAAAAAGGCCTTCTCCTTAAAAAATTGTACATGTTAAAAGCAGTATTTTGGCAATTCTGCAATTGAACAGCTTTCAATACCTACCAGATCCACAAGGCTGTCATCAGAAGATTCTCCATCTGGGCTTCCTAATATGGTAATATGTCTCTGACCTGTATATAACAGGAGTGAAAACCTTCATTAGTCTATATTTTATATACTCAACACAGAAAATGTTTGGAGTTCTCATTCATTTTTTACTCTTGGGCTGTCTTAAGCTTAAATACAGACAGGAGTAAAACAGTGAAACCCATTTCATAAAAATGTAAGCTATATTAGTTTGCTGCATTAACATTATGCTTTATTTTCAGCATGGATAAGGGAATATCCTCTCTGAGTTTCTGTCTCTCACTGATCTGTCTGATCAGGCTAGAAGGCTGTTCTATTTATTTTAAATGTACTCCTTTATATAGTAATGATTTTTCTTCACTATAAAAAAGAGTTTACAATCCTGACTGAATGAAATCTTTTAGTTGCTATTTTCTCTCTTTGATACAGTGATTCTTGGTGGTTTTAAGGAATTGGGAAAGAACTTAGATGTATTAGATGGATTAAATTTGTTCATCTATTCCTTGGATATAAAAATGAGTGAAGAAAAAGTGATACAAAGAAAAATCTTACATAGGAAACTGCACAAGTTCTTAGTACTGTTACCATGAAGGCTCAATAATTTGTAGTCAATAATCTGCATAAACCACAATTTTAAACATTTTGGACTTTTTTTTTATTTTCTAAATTAAAAATACTAGTAATAGTCAAAATTCAGATTAATTGACCACATCTTTTTTATTTTTTAAAGTCCTGATCTCTAAGTGTGTAACTCTTATCTGCAGTGTCAAAGGGCACCCACATCCAAAACACCCACAAGGTATTAACTGACTATAGCTGAAGCCTTGAATGCAATTTTAAGCCCCTGGACAGACATCTGTGAATCAAAATATGAATTTCAGGTTCTTCTGACAAATGCTTTCTAAATTAGAAGTGGCTATAATTAAATAGAGATGTAATCTTTACAGGTGTAGTTTGTAGGGTTTGAAAGTCAGCCTTTCCCCCCCTCTACTCACCATCCAGAATTCCAGTAAGTTCTATGAGGTCCGAGACCTTGGTTTGGTTAATATATTTTAGGACAACACCACTGCACATTGGTGTGTTTATGTTTTGGTCAATTTTAAGTTTGGAAATACATGTGGCAGCATCTTCAGCAATCAGGTAACATTTGGAACCAAGGGCACAACATATGTTACTCCATTGTTCTCTGTCCTGCATAAAACAAATCAAGTAAATAACTAGAGTTTAAAAAACTAAACTGAATGAAAACTCTGAGGAGGTGAAAATAATTTTTAAAAAGTGAAATAAATTTGGGGTTAATCCTAAAGATACCCTTCATATAAAAATATTATATTTTATACTATATTTTAAATCTGTCTACCTAAGAAAAACATACCACTGGGATTTTCCTTGATTGTAAGATTTTGTTTGAAAACATAAATGTTAACCTGGAATTAATCAACACTATTTGCATAAAATATATTTTAAAATATTTCAAATTAAATTAACTGTGGGGGATTGCTATTTTGATTTTGTTCCTGAAATTTATTTAATTTTAATGGAATATGAAATAATTGCCTATTGTTTTAGTCAGATGTGTTAATATTTCAAGTATCATAGTTATTTGAATATAAAATAATGCAAAAGGAGACAGTCATAGACTCAATGACTTGTATCAGGACAGGGTGATCAGAGCTGTAAGACTGACCCATAGGGAACAGCACAATAAAACGTTCTCTTTCCAGCAAAGCTCCATTTTTTAAGGTCTTTGTTTCTTGATTTTAATGCACTGTCCACATGGTGCATGGTACAGGACAAATAAAGGACAAAGATATTTTAAAAATGAGAAAGAAGAAAATTATTATTTGGTTGCTTCATGTCCACAGATTGCAAAGTTGAAAATATTATTTTTCTACTTCATAATTCTGCCAGTAGTAATTCTTGGTCTCTGTATCAGACAGACTTTTGTACTCATCTAGTTGCAATCTATATCAGGGTCCATTCCTGCACAGATTTCAAGCCTGTTTGTAAATGAAGTCTTGGACACCTGAACAGATGTTTAAACTTAAGCACTAAAGTGGTCTTGTGTCTGCCAATGAATTATTGAACTGGTACAAGAGCTAATCCTCCAGGACCTGCGTATCTGTGGCAAACATGTGGCACAGGGAAACTTTGTAGATTTGCTAGGAGCAAAAGCAGAGGAGCAGAGGCATTTTCCTTAATGGTTCTCTGATTCCAAGTGTACTGCACTGTCTGTAATTCTCCTGCAGATTCTCATACTGCAAGTATGTTTCTTCATGAGGTTTCTCAAGGAAGTTTGCAGCCCCAGCAGGAGTGGGAAATAATCTGGTGTTTTGGAACATGGTACTTCAGAGAGTCAGACTGAAACAACACAGGGAGGTGAGGCTAACTCGAGGAAGGTAAGAGTAAATGCAGATATTTGGAGAATGAACTTTTAACATTCTAGTTAAGGACAGAATCAGATAGATTTTGCAGTTCATCCATTTTAGAGTGGCACTGGGCATAATTACATCAAAAGTACAGAAGAATGTAGAGTTATTGTCAATAAATGACATGCAAATGAATTGTTAGATGCATTTTTTTAGTGATATTTTTGTGCTTAAAGACTCAAGAAAACAAAAGCTTTGTATTCTGCATATATTGAAAAAATGAGAAAAGATCAGTGATGTGCCACTGAACAGTATTACCAGTTTTTCACGGACTGCACTGTGGTATCTTACCTCTTTTCTTAAGGGATCTATTAATGCAATAATAAAAGGAAATTTATCAATCAGTTCCCCATACATAGCAACCATTTCATCAGGGCTTTTGAAAGTTCCAGTGAGGATTTCATATTTTCCTTTGTCCTAGAAAGTAAAGTAAAAGGCATAAAAGATAAGGAAGGTAAGAGCTTAAAAACCAGAGTATTAATGCAAGCAAACACATATTGTGATACTACCATATTTATTAAGATATGTGTGTTTTTCAGTCAGGAGGCATTTACTCCTCTACTTCAATCCGTGCCTAAGTTAGCAGGTTTGAAGTTTGAAGAAAACAACAGATGTAGTGTAATATAATGGGAAAATGAGCATCTAGTGGTGTTAAGGAATTACAGAACTATACTTGTGTAAATAATTTCTTGTTCTTCATCTTTGAAATTAAGGTGGGTAGAATATAATTATTTCATTTATACCTTGTGGTGAAATTAAAAAAACCAAACAACCAACTAAACAAACAAACAAACAAACCAGGATTTGCTGCTTTATACTTAAAATCCCAAATTGTCTGAGACGTAATGTGAAATGAAGCTGGTTTGTTAAACAGAGCATGCAGGAGGTGTTTACCCATTAAAGCACTTTGCTATATTTGATACAAACTGATCTGAAAAATCATTTTGTTAAATAGAGAAAAGGAATAAACCTGGCTGATGCAGGCAGGCTTATACCATTTGAATGATTCAAGTGAAGCCATGCAAGTAACAGAAATCCCTGTAGGAGGACACTGTACCAGGGGTCTGCCTTGGCCCAGTGAGCCTTATTCTCACAAGGTGTGCCACCAGTATGTTGGTACTGGGAAGGGGAATACACATGTTCTCACTGCTCCTGCTGTGTCAGGCTGCATGTCCCATCCCCTTGCACTCCCAATCCAGTGACATATCTGCCACACTTGTAGGACTGATTCAACCATAATTTATAAATGTCGAGGTAATTCTTTTCGTTTGCTTGATTGCTACCTTAAAAATGGAGCTAGAAGCTTCTAGATGAGTTTGCAATGCAAAATAAATAATGTTAACAAACAGCTACGTTCCTTTTGAAACCCAAGAAAATAGATATTGAGAAATAACTTACATAATCCATTAATTCATGAGCAGCACAATTTATTGCTAAGTACACATCTGTTCCTAGCTGAAGACCTATGTTGCTGCAAGCTGTTTGCATTACGAGTAGCAGCTGTTCTACATCATCATATCCTGTTGTTAGGCAACCTAAGTGTGATATTCTTTTTAAGAACTGTGGCTGAAAACAAAACAAAAAGAATCACTTCATTTACAAACATATATATAATATATATACTCACTATCATTTCACTCTGCATTTAATCTTCAAATTGTAAATCTGTTCTCAAAAATTGCATTGGCAGCCTTAAGGACAATTCTCTAGGAAAGAGGGATAATCAATTGCTAATGATTAGAGAGCTAACAGTCCTTGGAAATGTGTCTCATCCTGTAGTTCTTCATCCTGTATGGCCAGTACTGGTTTACAAGAAAATTTTAAAGGCACTCTTAACAACTACTGAATTTTCACGAATGCTCTGGTGCTGCGGACCACCCCTTTGCCAAAAAACATATTTTCCTCTTTTAAACAGTTTTTTAGCCATTTATCCTCAACTGCAACTTTGATATTGACTCTATGGAGTGTTCAAGAAACCCTAGAATCTTCTAAGAATTCTAGAAGGAACAAACTTCAGAGAGGGGAAATACCTCTAGCCTGGCTACTACGTGCAGTTATCTGCTTCAGGGACAGTATTGCTGGAAATGTGCCACCAGCAGAGTTGTATTGAGCAAATATTTCACGTGTTCTTCTGTTGTCAGGTTTTTTTGTAGGTTTTGGAAACACTGAATTTTAACTTTAAAGTCTGTGAATTTTGGATTATAAAGAATGACATTAAGTTGCCTAGAAAGCAGCAGGATATAATCCTGGGTTAGACCGGAGAGATCAATTGGAAGGCATCAGTTTTGACAAGAGCTAGAGAACTAACAACAGACAGAACAGGTGCTTAGCTACAGAGGATATATGAATGTTTCTTCACATAAAAAAAGGTCAAATTGTTAGGAGACTATTTTGTAGCAACATGGAAGACAATCTGACTTGTTGCTTTTGGAGCACTAAGCTGCAGGAACAGACAGGAAGAAATGCTGCAGTCTTCCTGCAGTTATCGTCAGATAGAGGTTGAGTCTGCAGTTTCATGTGATTTTCTATCCAGTATTTACTTCTATAACCTAAATAAGTTCTTCTTCACTGCCTATTTTGTCATTTTTCCTTTTTTTTCTCCCCATAAAAGTTAAAACTAACACGGCGCTTTTATCAATTTAAAATTCAGTTTAATTACTACCTCCTTTAGTATTCCTTTGTTGAAATAAATGGATTTTTTTTTCAGAGAATCTAAAGCATTTTTTCCTTGTGTATATCTTATGGAATCATTCTAACTAAGGGCAGCAGCTTAATGAAGAAGAATTTTGTGTTGTGTAAGTAAGAACATCCTTTCTTTCGTATACTCCACAACAGTGACAATTCTCACTTGATAATATTTTAATCAGCTCAGATTGGAGAGAAAACCTGCATGGCATTTCCATCCCATGATTTGGAAAACTCATCTGTAAGCCACAGGTTTTGAAGTGATAAAAAAAGATCATTTGAGTCATATCAAATAATGTCCTCTGTTCTACTGTGAGTGTTGCCCTTTAGCTACTGATTTGTATCTGCCATCATCTGTAACCTCAGACTGGAACTGGGAATTGGATGCAGCACAATTAAGAGGGGAGTTATTCTCCCAGGGTTAGGAAACAGCACAATATGCAGGTCTTACAGGTAGTAGTGTTATGGCCTTCATAATCAAAAGGGCATGTTTCTCTGCTGGTGCTACAGGCTTGCAAAATGCTCATTTGGATAATTTACCAGGATTTCTATATAAGAAAAATCATCAGATCCCAGAAAAATTTCCCTTATTTCCCCTATTGTTCCACAGGAAGGGAAGGTATAGTCAGAAGGATCTAAATTATTATGTAAGATATGAGCATTTGGAATATTTAGGTCTTGCCATAACCTTTCCAAAATGGTGATGTAGATTAATGCCTCATTTCTTAAGAATAGTTTGGTTCCCTGCTGTTGTTAATACCTTGTTGAAGGCTTAAAATGAAAATCTCTTTTCTTACCAGACCTTTCTTCCCTGGATTTTGTGCTCTTCCTTTTTTACTCTCTGCTGGTTGAGGATCAGGCTGTTGAGGGTGAAAGAAGAAAGAAATCAATACCATGGAAAAATACAAAGATGGTAGAAAGACCTCAGGGAAAAAAAAAAAGGGAAAAAAAAGATTGACTGAATTTTGGTCTAAAGAGATTACAAATATTTAAGCTAGGAAATAACCTCTATTTTGTCTTAAATACTATCAGCAACTATCCAGTTTTATTTTGTGCTGGTGACGCATTTAAAATTTTTATTTCTATGTGAGCATCAGTCCAACCATCATTTGTTTTTCAAAACATTCTCACCCAGCCCATCAAAAATAGAGAATCTCAGAAATAAGAATCTAGACTCTGTACTTGGGAGAAACCCAACAACCTCACTTTCCAAAAAGCTTATGCACACACCAAGACTGACATACTGCTACAGTAATAGTACCTTGAATAAAACGTGTTGTGTGTGAGAGGCACAGCAAGATCAGAACTACATATATTGTATATTCACTTTGGTATCATTCCCTCCCAGTATATTTCTGCAGGTAAACAGAAGGTCATCTTATGCTTAGAACAATGTTTTATTCTGTATTTTCTAATGTAGTATCACCAAAGGGCCAATGTTTTATTCATCTGTCAGAGAAACACATCTTCTGTTCTCTGTCATGAACTATGAAGGCTAAGTGTTCCGTGTTTATGTTTAAAAGGACAGTAGTAGCAAATCCAATGAAGTGTATCACTTTATTAGTACACATTTTTATTGTACCATTTTGCCTGGAGACTCCAACAGTCTTGTAATTTCCTTCTGAATATGCAGAACTCTTTCTATGCCCTGAAATTAAACCCCAATAAAGTTAAGCAAAAATAAAGTTACATTATTTCATTTTAGATGCTTAAATCGCAAAACATTTATTCTAAATACAAATCTTAATATACAGTCTTAAAAAAAAAAACAAACCACAATATTACAGACTCCTTAATACAATCTCTCCACCCACAAAATGCAGCCAAGTGACCAATCATAAAGGGTTAGTAGCAGTGGAAAGGACAGGAATATTTGATCATGCTGCTGAATGGGATGGCAAGAAAAGCAGTCTCTCTCCCTGAAGGAGCCCTTCCCAAATCTAACAAGTAAACAGCATGCAGGTCTGCATAACATCTGAGAAGTGAGAAGATGATAATCCCTGTTCACAATTGTGACTCTAAGACTTCCTAACTGGAAACTCCGAGAAGATTGAATGCATTTACTTCAGAATATTTCCAGGAAGCACGAAAAAAAATCTCTTTCTTAATTTTAAACAATGAGGAGCACTCCAATTAAATTAATCCACTGTTTTTAATGCAAGACTCATTATCCTTTTCAGCTGAGTTAGTAAAATTCAATAAAACTAGAAAAACTTGGTAAATCCCAATTGAGATTTCCTCAAACTGTGTCAGTAAAGGAATACTGGAGGGGGCAGAAGTCAGTCACAGCTGACAACACATCAACACAGGAGGAACAGGCTGTTTTGCACTGCAGCAAACAGCTTGTTACTCTCCCATGAGCGCTAGGAGGCATTCTGGCTTTGAACGGCACAGAATTAGCAACCTTATTAACAGCTCTCGGTGCCAATTCAAAAAAGTTTAAGGAAAAGCAAAAAGAAAATCAAGCTCAACTATTTGTTCAGGTCACCAGCATACACAGTAGAAATCACAGCCCTAATGTAGGCATCTTGTGCCAATATATTCTTTAAGACAACACATGGCTAAACAAAAAGAGAGGGTTGATCCCATCTGTCTCACTTATCCTTCTTGCTCTTTGTACTCCCTTCTATCTTCACAATTTCATTTTAAAGCAACTTATTTCCACATATTTTATGCTTTCCTGTGAATTTGCTGAGTTTTATTGTTTTGTATGCACATCAACCAATACTATTTATAACCTACTAATGTAAAATCACATCCTAAGCTCTTGTTCTGTAACACAATTCCCTAACATCTTCTTCCATGCACTGATTTTTACCTCTATACTAACATACATTTTTAACTTGAAATATTTCTGGTTTTTGCTTTAAATCTTCATTTTTTTGCTTAATTTAATATTATTTGCATTAGAATTCTTCAAATTTGACAAATTTAGCATTTGTTAAAACTTCAGTCTTGCGAGCAAACAAAAAATAAAAAAATATGGTTTGTAAGGACTATATTGAAAAGACCTATATACTTATGTGCATACGTAGTTAGTATGGTATCTGTAGAATACATAAATAAAGAAACAAAAATGAACAGTACCTGTTTGAGTGACAACTGAACTGGTGGTATAAGCATAACTTCTTTCACAAATTTCAGCTTCGAAGGGGAAATTTTTTCACAGTTCAGCAGAGTAACCATTGGAAGTGGCAGAGTAATTTCTTCAGGTGGCTCCTGTAATTGGGAGTACCAGGTGAAAATAAAAATGTAAAAATCAGAATAATGTCTTATATATTTGAATTATGGCATGAGGTTCAAAGACTGCTACAGGCAATGGTGTTAAGGGTGTATTCTATGACATAAATTTAATGAGACTGTCACGAGGCACTGCTGGCTTCAGAATTCTACAATAACTATGGTAACTGGGATAAAAGAAACAAAATGGCAAAAGCCACATGTACCTGATCATGTTTCAGCAGTGCAATATGTGAGTACAGCGGGATATGGCTGATGGTGGCACCAGCCTTTGCTACGGCAAGGGAGGCTCCCCCGATGGCCAAGCTGCCGCAAAGCACCGGTTCAGCAGGTTCTGCAGGTGGGATGGGTCTCTCCGCCACTGACAACTTCTTTCCTACGAGACAGGGAGCAGCAGCTAAGTATTTTCTTGTTTTTAAACACATGCTTCTGTATCACAGTTATATGAGTAAATACGATATTGTCATTTCAGTGTGTACTCAATGCATTAAAAAATGATAACTTATTTTTTTAAAACTTCAGCTTGTCAGTTGTTTTACACGAGTGACCTTACAAGTAAGCAAAGTATCTGTCCTCACTCTGATTTCAAATGCATTTCAAATCTGTTTCTTTTGGAGATCTTTCAGGCACTGAAATCTGTATTTTTATTTATCTATGTTTACATCCAATAACATTATATAATTTTTCAAAAGCATGTTTTCAGTCTTCTTTATTGTGCTCCTTCAATTCTCAGCTTTTGCATAACAACTTGGAAGACTGCATTATAACCTGATTGGGAGTAGGCATGCTTGATTTCTTGTAATAATGACTGAAAAAAAATTAGGCCTATTTTAGCTGGAATTTCCAAAGAGAAAACAGATCTTTTAAATATTACACATCCATAGTCTTATTATATTTTCATAAGAATTTATTTCCCTTTCAGATACAGTAAATTTTTCAAAAATGCTTAAAACAAAGCAGTTCTCACCATCATATTTATTGCCTACAGTTCTTACATGAACATGTACAATGAGCACCTATGTGAAACTGCAATAAGTGCTCTGATTCCCAAGTAAACCTATTTCCTTTGGATCCTAATGGGAGTGTCATACAAATTCCAATTGCAATAAAATATAAATAGTATAGCATACAACTGACATTTTAGGAGAAAATGTTCTTAATAGGTCCTTAATTGGATATGCAGATTAGATTATACATCTTTGTATACTACACACAGATTCTATACCTTTTACATTGAGGATGTACACACAGACATCAGTAATCCAGTGCTGAGCAACTCTGACACAGGGCAGAGTTTTTCAGAGACCCTTCACCCTACGCTACTTGTAACTGGCATAAACTACAACATAGATGTTTCTTCTGAAAGCATCTGCTGGAAGTCACCATCTGTTAGTGGTCTCCTGTAACAACAAGTAGCTTAATGATCACTGGCTCCAAATAGTCAGGCACTGAGTCTAATAATAATTTGACAGTCAATGTCATAATTAGTGAAAACAAGTAATATATGTATCAGCAGAAGCTTGACTGAAAGTATAATATACACCAGGGTGATATGTGGGTGAACCTGACAACCACAGAAGTTACATTTCAGATCAAAGATGAACTTTCTGTGAACACAACTAACATATGAATTGGGAGGTTTTACTGATAGTATATGATAGTTGCAACCAAAGTGATAAGAAATAGTAATATGCCAACATTTTCTGCCCTTACAGTAAATGATAACAAATGATTTTTTCCCCGGAGTTTAATGCATATATGGAGATAACATGGTGCTTTCTTCCTTTAGGTTGTGTGGGGGTTTTTTTAGGCCATGAATTTTTACCTTTTTTTTCTAGTTTCACACCATTTTTTCCTTTAGTAGGATTGCTTTCTTATTTCTTTTCACTCTATACTGCCCATCATTCCCATCTCATCCCCTTCCTTCTTTCTCTTGTGCTTTTCACTGTATTTCCTCCTTTTCTCAGAGGAAGGAAACTTTCCTTCCTCCCTCTTTCAATTGTGTTGAACTTTTATCTTAATTCTATTTCCATTTTCCTGCTCAGTTCTGTGATTCCCTTTTCTTTCCTTATCATTTTCATTTTTATTCTTCATTTGCATCCTCCTCCATTCCTATTCCTCCCTTTGAAGAGTAATAACCTCCTGTCTAAGCCAACTGTAAAACAAAGGCAGAAACGCTGTTCAACCAATGCATGTGAATGATGAGAAGACTGTATTTTCCCCTCCCTCATTTTGCTGCAGAAACTGCTGTGATCAAAAAGATCAGGAGAGAGTAACCAAACCCTTTGAACGTGAGACAGTGTGTCATGTGTTCTGAAGTATCCCACATCCACAGAATACATCAGAAAGTATTTTAGGATGTTTATCAATATCTGTATTGCAGAAAACATTAAAATCAAATAAATGAAAACCTGCTTTTGCTGCTTTTTTTTTCCCAGATGGTGATGCTGGGGATGGAGTGGGTGGAGTAATGGCAGGAGTGTCTTCTGCTTCTTCTTCTTCTTCTACTTGCTTTTGAATTTCCTTTTTTTCTTCTACCTTGTTTGTAAAGTATTCACTGAGGAAAGAGATATAAAAGTTACTGGCTTAAGATACTGTTATACATGTGACAAGTAGACACACACAATACGAGCTAAAGAAATGCTAGGAGGTGGATTAAGTGCCTCTATTTGAGCTTCTGCCATTGGTTCACAACGTGAAGCTGAAGAAGTCAATACATTTATTATATCATTATTTTTTGGTAGTCATCTGCAGCACTGGTTAAACAAAAAGAACTACAAGCAAGTATCACAAACCTTAACACATGCTTTTTAAATCACACTGGGTTGAAAGTCAGCTCTGAGCAGACAAACTCAGCATGAAAGATGTATTTGCTTTTCAGGGGTAGGAACAGATCCTGGCATAACTTCATGACATACAAGAGCCTGGCTGAGGTTGCTAATCCAAGAGGTCCGTTGTACACTGGTTATCCAAATGGCTGCAAACTAAGAGATGGCTGAATTTCAATTACATGCATGAACTGGAAACTTTATCCATGGGTCACAGACAGTCAATTCAGGAAAACTGAGTATGTAAGATACGTAGTGCAAACAATGCATTAAAATCTTAATTACACTCACTTTCCAATTGAGTCCTTATTCCCTTTATCAAGGTTTTCCCAAAGCCACTCCATGTGGAGTCAATTAGGTCTGTTCAATACAGTCTGTGTTCAGTGTGGCAGCCCAACCTCTACCCCTTCAGCAAAGTGTCATTTCCCTCCGGGATGCAGCTGAAAGGAACATTTCCAACTCCAGAAGAGGACGTGAGACCATATTACTGCTTCCAGGGTGAAGAAAGCCATACTGTTGCCAGGTGGCTTCTTCTAAGTGTACTTTAAAAACACATTCAGATATATCTGTGATACTTTTACCTTATATTTTGTTTCTTATAAAAGCCAGACATATTTCTTTGAATTGATAAATATGGCCGTTGTTTTTTACTTTGGGATGCTCCCAAGAAGAAATATTTGTATGAAAAAATAAACATGAATGTTTACTAAAGAATCTATATTTCCAAACAAACTAATTACCTTGAGTAAGAAGCCTTCTGGAGTAGCTTGCTCAGACAGAAGGCTCCACCAGGACTTGAAAGCTATACACATATACAAGTTTTTGTGGATTAGCTCAATGCAGAAGACTCACACCCAGGCCATTTGCACCACTCACCTTCTGCAGTGCCATAAACAGAAGAAGTGGAGTTGCAGTTTGAAAAAACCTCCCTACTAAGTTAAACTGGCACTGAACGAATTTCTTACATGTTGCCTTTGACTCACGAACGTGTTCAGGCATTTTTTTCTTAGAGACCCTTATTTTTGTATCCCATGGATAAAACCTTGTAAAAACCAGCATGATTTTCATATCAAAATTATGAAACAAGCAGACAATAAAATAGTGCAATGGATCTGACACATACGTTACCACCTAAAAATATAAAAAATAATAGTAGAAAACACTAAATATTCTATATGCTCTCCATATTACAAATAATATAAATTACACATATAAATTATATTATATATAAAAATTAGATACATAAATCATATTATACAAAACTATAAATTGTATTTTATAAAAATTATTTTTATATTTCAATTGCATTAATTTGTGTAATATGCAAGACCTACCCAAGCATCTTATCAACTTGACACTGGTCAGTAGGCTCCAAGTCCCTCAGCATGGTGTTGAGTGACTCATTGACCCATTCCACAGCAGTATTAACAGAGTCATTTCTTTCTTTTTCATCAGCTTCAATTGTTTCAGGTAAAGCATTTTCAGGTATTCGAGAATGGCAAGACATTACAGTGGAACAAATCCTCTGCATAAATAATAATTAAAAAAACCCCAATGTATAAAGGTTTTAAACACTATTTAATTTCTAACTTGGAAATGTCATTTGACAGACTAAGAAGTATATGTCCTTACCAACTCTACAAGTACATATCTCCAAATCTACTGTTTGCTCCACTTATTTTTTTTCATCCTGCACCTTCTTTTTAGCCTCTTAAACTTTGGTAATCACAGACTATTCAAGTTTTCTGACCTAAATTATAACTATGTGGACAAAAACCTTCTGACAGATCTCTTTATAATATATTATGCTACCAGAATAGAATGGAGTTATTTTAAGGACCATAGTCACTAGGACATCTTTTATTGCAGCTGTTTGTAGCCTGTTGTACCATGATTCATTGGCATTCACACTTAATGCTATCCCTCAGTTAGTTTTGTCTTACTTGGATAATTTAAGCTCATCTTTCTGTACTGATGAAGAATAAATTATATTAAAAGAATTCACTTAAGGAAGACATCATTTACAAATTTCACAGAGTTGCCTGCATTAATATATACACTGTGAATACCTGTGAAGCTACATTTAATTCCAGGAAGAAGAGAACCTTAGTTTAACTGAGAGAAAGTAGAAATAATTACTCCAAAAGAGCTAGAGCTGCAAAGACAGTAACTTGAATATTTCAGGTTGGGGGAAAGATGCACCATCAATTTTGCATTGCAGGTGCTGGAGGGATATGTTTGACTAAACTATCACCCACATCAACCTATTAGATCGGTGTAAAAAAAGTGCCTCACTTATACTGTGCTTTTCACCTGTGCTGTATTTTTCTGAAAGACTGTCACACAAAGAGAAATACAAGGATATGAAAATTAAAGAAAAAGTAAAGGAAAAATGAACTTACAAGGCTAGTATGGGGTGTAAGGAAAAGCCACATGAAGACAGACAAAATCTTAATATACAAATGTGCACTCACATCCCACTTATAAAATATTGTCTAATTCATGGAAAATAAAGTTTTCATACTTGCTGCCATTGTCTAACCTTTCTAACCTTCATTTTTTTTCTAAAGTTACAATACTCAACTCTTGAGTCATGGGGATTTATATTTCCTCATAAAAATGGAAAATAAAATGTTCCTTGGGATGTGAGAATAGTACCTCTTCCTGATATTGTCCTATTAAAATAAATAAAACAGGAAGAAACAGCTCATACCTGCTCATAGTTTTTAACTGTACAGTATATTTCCACTTCTAATGTTGGCTGACCAACTCCATCAAGAACTTTTCTTCCAACTAATTTGCATATTATTGGAGCTTTTGAATATTTAGAAAGGTAGTTAGCCTTAAATGAAAGAGAAAGAACTTCATTAAAAGGTCATAAAACTTCATCAATTGCCAGGCAAAGATGTTTTTATTCCATGAAATATATTTCAATCAAATCCACCACTGAACAAATCCATTATGGGTCCCTTCCAACCCACCATATTCTATGATTCTATGATTTATATGTTACAGCAAGTTTTGAGCCCTGTGAGGAAGGTGAAAACTGAGACTTGTGGTAGGCAGTTCACTTTCTTGTTCCAGCATGGTCTTCAACAGGCCTGATGAACTGTCATAATCCAATATATTTGCATCTCTGTCCAGAGTTAATACAATGTTGCTCTAGAAAATGGATTAAGTCGTTACCTGAGGTTTATTATATACTTCCTTACTAGTTTCATGATTTAGTCTGGTATTGGAGAGTCACCAAACCATGACTTACCAAATGGGAAAAAGAGGAAACTCTTATAGCTACACAGAAGAGGAACATGTCAACAACCATGCAGAGCAACAGAAGGTGTTACCAGTTCTAGTCCCTTCCACTGACGATGGTAAAACACTGGGAGATGGGAAATAGTACAAGATGGAACGAAATTTCAATTCCACCGACACTTTCCCACTAAATAACATACTAGAAATCATTTTTTTCAAGAGTTGCTCGCTACTGCAGCTTTGACAATTCTTGTATTGCCACTAATTGAGGTTTCGTTTAGGGCTACTGTCAACAATATTTGGCCGACACTGAGGGCCCATTTGCCTTTCATGAACAGCTGCAGTGTGAATAGCGCCCAGTCTCTTGTCACCGCTGGCCCCGGACAGACACCACTTTGCTGAGCAGCGGTTTTATTAGCGATGTCCGTCTGTGCGCTCCCACTTTGTTTTCGTATCGACACAAGCAACCAGCAGAGGAAAAAAGCCCAGCTGCTGCTCGGCCCAGCGTCAAAGTGCCAGTGACCACAAGCACCGGAACACCGCACTCAGGGGGAACCACTTAATCATCACAGAGACGCCGAGCTCCTCGGGGCGCTGCCCTCCCGAAGGGCAGGGCTCGGGCACTGCGGGCAGCCCCCCCTCGCCCTGACGCGGGGCCGGGACACCCCCCGGCCTCCTGCAGGCGCTCCCCTCCCCGCGGTACCAGCTCCCCGTAGAGGTCCCCGGGGCGCAGCGGGAACAGGGCGTTCAGCGCCTCCTCCATGCGCTCCGGCACTCGCTGCGCTCGGTAGTACCCGGCCGCCTCCCGCCGCCGCTCCCGCCGCCCGCCCGCCTCCATGGCGGGGCCGCCGCCGCTGCCGGGCAACGCGCCGGGCAGCGCCGCCGCCGCCTTCCCTCCCTCCCCCGCTCCCTCAGGGCGCCGTGCCCGACCCCGCGCCCCGAGCGCTCTGCTCCCCCGCAAGCCGCCCAGGAACAGCCCGCCCCGACCCGGCGGGGCCGGCCTTTGGTTCGCCTCGGTCCGCTTTGGTTCCTCGACACCGTGCGGTGGGGAGGGCGATGGACCACCGGAGGGATGGACCACTTGGTGGGTAAGGAATTGGCTGGATGGTCACACTGGAAGGGTTGTGGTCAACAGCTCAATGCCCAAGTGGAGACCAAAGATGAGCGGCATCCTCAGGGGTCAGTGCAGGGACTGGTGCTGTTTAACATCTTTGTTGGTGACAGGTACAGTGGTACTGAGGCTCCCTCAGCAAGTTTGCTCGTGACACCAAGCTGTGTGGAGCAATCAACACACTGGTGGGAAGGACAACATCCAGAAAGACCTGGACAGACTTCAGAGATGGACCAACCTAATGAAGTTCCACAAGGCCAAGTGCAAGGCCCTGCATCTGGGTTGGGGCAGTCCCAAGCACAAGTACAGGCTGGGCGGGAATGGATTGAGAGCAGCCCTGAGGAGAAGAACTTGAGGGTGTTGCTGGATGAGTTCAAGACGAGCTGGCAATGGAACACTACATCCAGGTCTGGGGGCCCCACCATGAGAAGGATGTGGGCCTTCTTGAAAGGGGTTCAGAAGAGGGCAGTGAAGACACTCGGAGGGCTGGAGTGCCTCTTCTATGGAGACAGGCTGAGAGAGCTGGACTTTTTCAGCCTGGAGAAAAGAAGACTCCAGGGAAACCTTAGAGTCCCTTCCAATACCTAAAGGGTGCTCCTACAAGAATGACAGAGAGGTACAAGTGCATCTAGTGATTGGACAAAGGCTTTGAACTGAAAGAGGGTAGATTTAGATTAGATATGAGGAAGAAATTCTTTATTGTGAGGGTGGTGAGGCACTGGCATGGGTTACCCAGAAAAGCTGTGGATGCCCCATTCCTGGAAGAAAAGAAACTTGCCAGCTTTGCCTTTAGCAAAGCAATGAGCTGAAGCAGATTGATACTCAGGTTATTTAATAACCCTGACCTCCTGTTTTTTAATAAACTGATTGAAATACTATTAGGGATTCCCCCAAGTATTTATCATTTTTGGTTCATGATCAAGTGAATGCTACATGAATTATCTGCATGGCCATGTAATTTCCATTAACAGTAATTGTAAGAATGTAGAAAGAGGATGGCTTATCCTGTGATCCTCCCTATTACGAAGTAGTTAACTGATTGTTAGGATACTGCAAGCCACTTCATACCATCAGTGAACTCTCTGCAACCCCATTATCTTCATTAGGCTTGTGTGGGTGTAATTAATTGGTGTTTAGTTACCAGTGGTGTTGAATGAAAAGAATTTAGTTGTATTTCTCTTAGTTTTATTGGCCCCATGGTGCTAACAGGCTAAAGTGTAATTAAAAACTCTCTAATCAAAGTATATGTAGCAAGAGCCAAGGAACAAACACAGTAAGGAAAAGCCTGTGATTGGTGTAACTCTGACCTTTGAAAAATGAAGATGCTTCACTTATATTAACATCTACTTTAAAAATGTACAAAAATGTATAAGATTGCAATCATAAAATTCCTAGGGGTGTTCAGTAACACTGTATTTTGATGTCTTCTCAACAGATTTTCCCCCAGGTCTTTTAGATTGCATAGTATTTTGGATGCACAGATAAATGGGTCTCATGTTTCTTCTGAGAGCAACTGTACATAATTTTTTTTCACCTCTTACCTTTTCTATAACTCGTATGCCAAAAATTAAACTAGGATCAGCTTTTTCTCATTTATGATACTGTATTGTGTGCATTCCTTTTGTCACATGTATCTCCTTTGAGTGTATGAATATGTCGTGCTAATCTGGTGTGCTCTACACCCAAGTACAACATGGCATACCTAAGCGTCACGTGAAGGATTTGCTTTTTGCTGTTCTGAAATGGTGCTTTAAAGATATAAACTTGACCCTTAAATCATGGTCTCACTGCCATTTCTGTTCTTGTAGGATTTCACAGAAGAAAAACCCACTGACAGGGTCTTCTTTGAAGTCAACTCTGAGGACATAAAAACTGCAAATTTCCAATAAAATCAGGATTGTCTTTTTAGCTTGGTGATACAAGTACTCTTGTACAGGTACAGTACTGCTTTTGAGGCATTTTAATTTCTTAAATAAAAAAGAAATTTTAATTTTTTTTCTTTTTATACCTAAAATGCTTCTGTAGTATTTCTTTTAATTTTTAATATTTTATGTTCTGTAAAGAATAGACTCCAGTAACAAAGCTAAATACATGTGTAAGAGTAAACAACAGATTCTGTCCTTGGACGTGGTTGAACACATTTAGACTGGACTTTGAGTCTAAATAAAAAACTTAGAAGAACTTAAGTAATATATCTACTGCATATTTGGAAATTTCTAATAATTATTCAAGTCTTCTCCTGCCCCCCCTATTTTAATTTCCGGAGTACTCATATGAGAGTTCATTTGCCTTGAGTAATCATCCTCTGCTCCAGTGGTTCCTTCAGGCTGAGTGGGTTTTAGTACTGATTTCTTTCTAAAGTTTGAGGATTCTTCCTGTGGGTCTGTTCAGCTTCTGCTGTGTGAGGGTGAGCCTGGTCTTCTCCAGAGGAGCCTGCTGAAGTGCAGTGTGAGCTCAGAGGCTTAGATTTATCACTCTAAAGGTGACTTGGAACACACGCTATTTAAAGACAAGTTTTTGAGCTTGCAGAATTGCCCTCAAATTTCTGTGATACAAATGGGTTTTGTGGTGTTTACATTTTTTTAATGTAGTGCACATGAATGCTAGGCTTCTTCTTGGATATCAGGAATTTGCTACGTGATTTCATGCATTTTGAAGTAACTGTTATGTGCTTTAAGGCATTATTAAAACCTACCTAGTTCAAGGACTGTGACATGATGGATTACAGGGATTTTTCTGTGTACATTGTCAATATCATACTCTGAAATGTTAACACACAAATATATCCAGAGTCTGAATGTTATCAGTCTCTGTGAAATACATATTAAATATTTTCTACAACATGAAAGTGTGCGCTTATACATCAGTTACTGCATATGAGGTACTGACTTAATTTCAAAGAGGATGTAGCAACATGGCCATAATACGTTTGCCATTTATACAAACCAGCAAACAAACTTGCAGATGAACAGAGTTAGAAAAGTGAGAACATGTACTTCAGTTTTCAAGTTCTGAGGCTAGATAATTACAAGTAAAGCAAAACTTACTTTTACATAAATTAGCTTTTCATGGTTAGAGTGGCTTTCTTGATGCTCTAGTTTGAACCTGTAGTTCAAACAGCAGACAGAAAATGCATTAGAATGGAATTACTGTTTTCTACCTGTCTGTTGAAAGAAGATAACTTTCTGAAAAGAAGTACTTCATACCTTTGATATTTCAAAGGTTCTGAGCATTCAAGCACCTTTTTCTCTTTGTTTTGTAAAAAAATCCATCCATTACTCACACTATAAAGAATTTTGCAGAAGGGTTTTTTTAATGCAAATTTTTTTAGCTTCACCCCTCAGGTTTTGCATCTTCTTCTTTCCTTTTATACTGGACTAGAAACCTAAATTTGCTCAAGTATTTGAGAGCAATACTTCCAGTTCCAAATACAGAAGCTTTTGGGGTGTTTGGAAGCAATCTGTAAGTTATGTTACTGGTTAGCAGGGCAAAGGCTTACATGATGAGAAATGAATCCTGACTAGTGCAGATGGACTGCTGACCTGGACAGTACTTGGAAAATAAAGTTTGAAATCTGAGTGAGCTACAAGTATGTAATAGTTGAAGTGAATGTCCCAAGGAGTGAGAAATAGTGTTAACTGAGTTCTCAAGTCCTGTAACCTGTGGGCAGATTTTAACAGAAGCCTTTATATTTCTCTCCAGGAAAAGTGAAGCTGATAGCAGGGGGGTTTAAGGAGTCCAAGTAAAAAGGTAATTTTTGCTTTACTTTACTATAGAAAATCAGGGCATTCCTGCATCCTGTGGGTTGTTTTTTTTCTTGTGTTTGTTTTTTTGTGTGTGTGTTTTTGTTTGGTTTTTTGTTTGTTTGGTTTTGGGTTTTGTTTGGTTTTTTGTTTTGTTTGTTTTCCTCAAACACATTTTTTGGGAACAAACTGAGTATGGAAGAAAAGGAAGAGTGGCATTTTTTTCCCCATGGTATATCTCCTGATTTTTACAACTTTAATCACTTGGGGCATGTCTTGAACTTTTAACCTTCTTTCCCCAGCACTGATGCAGTGAATAATGGACTCTCCTGCTTGACACATAAATAGATTGCAGTTCAAAGTGGATGTCACAAACACTATTGCACCATCTGGAGCAGAAGCTTGACTATCATTTTGTGATAAGCCCATATGATCATATGAATTTATAACTGACTTCATTTTTTTCCATTTCACTAATTTAGGTTTCTTTAATTAAAAAATCTTTTTTTTTCCAAAAAGCCTCCTGTTGTGGTATTTTTTGCACAACACTTGAAGAATTTTCAGATCTTGTATGAAAGTAATATGACATTTATTACCATTTTGATTCTTTTTCTCTTATAAACAAGATTTAAATAGTTCCTCTGAGGCTTGGGAAATGCTGTGTGAACTCTGGAGACAAAATTCTGTTTTCCCCTATTTCCATTGTTATCTTTAATTATTTCATTCAGTTCAAGACTCAGTTCATTAAAAAGAAAAAGGAAAAGGAGGTATTGCTCTTATATCTTCTTAAAAAATATTGACTTTTTGAAGGTAGGTGTGATTGTAAGCTGAAAATCTTTTCAGAGTCTTACTTCTGAAGAATATAGTTCCATGTAAGACACTCAGCCATATGTTTGAATAACATCCAGCTGATGCAATGAAATATATTGTGTTGGAAAAGAATCTATTGTCTGATATTATTGCTTGGGAGTGTATTCATCCATGAAATACAGTTTTTATAAATTTTGTGTACTGACAGAATTGTATTAAAAGCTAATTGTGAGACTGGTCTCAAAGCAGCAGATTTTGAGTGAGCTTGAGCACCTTTGACTTCCACTGGAAGTCAATGAGACTTGTAAATCCATAGCTATTTTGACAGAGTGGCTTGAAATTAAAGAGTTCTATGACCATGAGGTCAGTCTGGTGAGTTTGTAGTTTTTTTGGAAAGATGTGACTGTTGGAGAAATAAGCGGGCATGGTACATTTGCACAGAGGGGGTTAGTTCAGACTTCAAATGAGTTTCGGATTTATTTTCTAAAATTAAGCAGTTGGCTGATACAAACATAAGAGACAGTGAATGCTTCTAATACAAAACCTCCCTTCATTATCTTCTTCAAATATTGATAAATGCGCTTCAAGATTCAGATACATATGGGCAAATGTAGAAATATTCTATTTCTGAATGTGACTTGGGCTTGAAAAATAGTTTTGGTTCTACAGAAAAATTGAAAACTATACAAAATAAATAAGATAATTAACATGATGACTAGTAGAAGAAAATGCTGTTTAATGTTAACACAGTATTTCAGATAGAGCACAAGCGTACAGCTCTCAAATGAATTTTCACAAAATTGTTCTTCTTGAAGCTATACAATGATGAAAATTAAAGAGTCACAATAGTTTAGGCTGGAAGAGTGCCCCCGAGATCATCTAGTCCATCTCACCTGCTCAAGCAGAGTTCATTCAAGCAGGTTGCTCAGGACCATTCAGGTTTTGAATATCTACCCAGAGGGGGGACTCCATAACCTGTCTGGGCCACCTGCTCCAGTGTTTGACCACACTCACAGCAAAAATTATATTTTTATCTTACACTGAATGTGCTATTTTTAAATTTGTGCCCATTGCTTCTTATTTTGCCAGTGGGAACTACTGAGAGCAGTCTGGCTTCCTCCTCTTCGTTCCCTCCCGTCAGGTGTTTATACACACTGATGATTGCTCCCTGAGCCCTCTCTCTTCTGGGCTGAAGAGTGCCAACTGTCTCAGCTTCTCCCATTATGAAAGACACTCCAGTCCTTTAATCATCTTTGTGCCCTGCACAGGACTCACTCCAGTAAGTCCATCTCTTTCTTGCATTAATTGCACTGATGGAATTGCATAACTGTGTTTGGTTGTGGTGGATTGATATGGTGTATTTCATTATATTAGAGAAGTTATGGGTCAATGGAGCATAACTGGAATTGTGTTTTAAGAATAGACTTCAGCGTCAGATTCTCAATTTCTGTTAGGATTTGTATATTTATTAGAAAACATACATGTTGTCTACTGAAAATATTGCCTACTTGCTGTATGTTGTGCTGATAGGAGTGTACCTTTATACAGAACTGCTGCTTTCTAATCTCCATTGCTTACATATAGGCAATGGAAACAACATAAAGAAAGGAACTGATAAAAAGAATTTTTTGACAGAAAATCCTCTAGAGCAGGAAGAAGATAATGTTTTGTGAAATGTACCTAAAGCAGTGAGAAGGACAGTAGGTAAAACTCATCAACCAGGCTTAAACCAGCAAGCAATCACTATACCTATTGTGTCCAGTTATCCATCATAAAAATCACCATTTTCTTCAGTGAAGAAGGAGGATGTCTTTTTTGTCAACTGCTGATGTTTAGTGATTAAGCCAAAAGTAGTACCAAATGCACATAATTGTATTTGTTGGAGTGTAAAGTAAAGGTAAAAAGACCTTTATGTTTTCTGACTGTGCCAGTATATTGATTCTCAGTTACCTGCTTCATGCATGGGGAGGGAAGCAGTCCATCCTACACAAACTAGAACATTCTGGCAGTGCAAGCTGTGCATAAGTAATTAACACAATGAAATTATTTTGAGAAGTGCTTACTATTGCTCTATTTTAAAGTTTAAATGGTATCCTAGCACTTACAAGCTTAAATCAACAAAAGACTATTGAATCCTCTACTCTTCACCTCCTGTGTATATCAAGCACATGATATATGAGTGGAAAGAATTTAGGCTTTAATTTGAGATGGATTACTGCCTGCTGGCAGCAAAATATCTTCATAAACAGCATAACTCTCAATTTTGTGTTTTAATTCTACCCATATTTTGTGTGCATTGACTATAAGAAGCAAGAAAAAGAGAACAAGAACATTTTACATTCCCTGGCTCCTTGTCAGAAGATAGCAGAGCTTTTCTTTTGTGCTTCCTACTTACAAATGGTCATTTTTTCAGGACTGCCATGAAGGGTTTGTGAAGCTACTGCACTAGTTTGCCCTGTAAAGGGAGTTCATTCAAAGGCCATGTTGTTTCAGGACAAGCATCAGTAGCAATTACCACTTCCAGCTTTTCTCTAGAAAGTCTGAGTTTGTGTCAATGGCTCCAGAATCAGACTGCCAGCCTACACTTCAGACACAAAGAGAGATGAGTTACTCTCAGTTTCCTGTGTCACAGTTCCTGATGTTAAAGTTTTAGGTAGAACTTCAAGTCTATTTTTGACAAATAAGTTGTGGCATTATTTGAAAAAATTGTGCCTCTTGCAATTATCGAGTTTTGTGAAAAGAGAAAGAGGAAATTATATTTCATATGTCTGCTGAATCCTTCTACTTCACTGCTGTAAAACATATCCAGCAAAAGCTTTAAAGTAATTCAGAGTAAGTTAAAAATGGACTTTAGAAATCTCTGCCTAGTTTAATTGGATACCTATGCTATAATTCATTCAGATTATCAGGGAGCAAGCCCTACTGAATGTAGCTCTATATAACAAAGTTTCGCCATGAAATTTGTTCTAAAATAGTGTTCAGTTTCTGAAATATCCAGTGCATGAAAAAGTCATGCATCTGGCACTGTACTTCATGTAGTTAAAGTAGTGCAAGTCTGGCTGAATTATACTGCAGGGCTGGAGCCTGTGTCTCTCCAGATATAAGTCACCAATTTGGTTGCCTGTCATCCAGTGATGCTAAAAAACCAAATATCATATAGTTTCCTATGCTGGAGTTCCTTACTAGAGAATAAGGAAATTCCCTACAAATAGCCCATAGTGATCCAGTGCTGATCCAGCTCTCCATCCTTTTCACAGAACTCTAAGAAGCTTTCAAAAGCTATTTATTCTTTATGGAGTTAACAGTAAAAAGAATTGATGGCTATGACTATATCATAGTGTACTATTGGTGACAGTGCACATGTAGTATAGAAAAAATGTGATTTGAAAAGGATAAAGGATGAAGCTTTGTGCAGTTTTTACAACTGTACTCTGAGTAAATTTTTGAATGTGTGTGGATTTTTTCTTGCTTATTTATACTGTCAGTCAAGTAGAAGATCTTTATGCCATTCAAAATCTCTAGAGCCTGCATACTTTAGTGATAAAAAGCATTATGTCTGTGGGTGCAGTCTTGAATTGCTCACCAGTGCGTAAAGTCATGTGTTTGTTAGCAGTGGCAGCATGTGTTTCAGGTGAGGAAGTGAATTAAATAGTAGCCCGAACTATTTCTGGTATTTTAATTGTATTGCTATTTGGAGTGTGATAATTACATGACCTTCTCTTGATGTAGCACTTTTCTATCAGCTGTCCCTTTGTAAAGCTACAGAGCAGAGCTACACTGAACATGGTCTTGTTTGGATATTTGGCAAGTCACTGTTGCTAGCAAGTGACTAAATCAAAAGGGAATTAAACTCACAGCACTATTTAATAACTCCACTCACTTTTTCAAGCCACTCAAGGCTTTCCCTGAGCATCTCCTGTATGCAGACAGTATTTTAAGATTAAAAAGGAATTGCATTAGTTTGCTTTCTAAGAAATGGAATGGGAGGTGGGGAAAATGGAAACTAGGTAGTTACATAACATTGTCTTCCAAAGCTGAAGTAAATGCCATACAAATCAGAAGTAAATGAGAGAAACGCTTACTCATGTGACTCAGGGTGCGTATTTTTAGATTGTTTATCTTCTTAAAAAGGTCATAAAAATACAAAATATGCTCAAAGTGTTGCTTATAAAGCAAGATCATCCAGGGGAGCTGGCCACTGCAAACTTGCTAAATATACTCACAGATACATCCACATACAGGAGCTGCTTCTTTTTTGCTTACTTGTTCTTGAACTTCACTAAGAGCTTTCAATTGCTCTGACATTTTCAGGAAAGCAAGTAATAGTTGTTGCTGAGCGGTATTCTGCAGGCAATTATCTTATCTGATTGTTGGAGCAATCCCCACTAGAAAGGAACCAATACGATCAAGGTAAATCATTACAGAAAGGCAAGAGAAACAGAAGGAGGAACCAATAGAGGAAAAAGGGGCTCATCTCCTTAATGGGTGCCTGTGCTGCAGGGTTCAGAACAGCAGACAAAGAAGTTACCCTGTAAGACAAAGCTGTGGAGTTGCCTCCTGTAGCTGTTGACAGGTCTAAATCCTCTCTTCCAGAGCCTTTTGTGGCTATAGTGCGAGGCACCTGCAGAAAATGTGCCAAAACTAGGCAGGGAGCACTAGCTTTTCAATAAGCTGCCACCTCTCTCTCCCTTCACCCACCCCTCAAGTTCCCAGGAGGAGAGGAGAAGCCATACTGAAGAACTAGACTGGAAAATAGTCATGTGATGGGAAAAGAGGTCACATATAGACACTTTACAGTTACCAACTTTCTGAGCCTGGTATGATTGAGCTTTTTAGGCAATTCCTAGAGACAAGTTTTTCTCTTTTTGCTGACAGTGCTTTTAAGCTAAAGAGCTCTTAAAAACAGAATCATGGGGACAGGCAAGTCACCTTGTCAGCCAACACATGTTTTTAATATTTGTCTCTTCCTATTTCTGCTCTGGAAAGGAAGACATGAATTTTGTTTTTCTTAATTCACTGATAAACAATTATTTCAATACTGCCAAAATTAGCTGCTCACTTGCTCTCACAGCTTAGTAAAAAGATCAAGTCAGGCTTCCTAAATGGATTTCTCAACGTAGTATTGTACTTGTTTTTTAAAAAGAGAATGAAAGCACTCGTTAGTGTATACAAACACACACACACACGAGAGGAAGAACTTACATCTTACAATCTGTAGATCCCAAATAATTTACAAAGGAGAGGGTTTTACCCACCCTGTGAGCAGACAATCCTTGTAGGTGTGAGCATATTCCTGTGTATCACGTATGTGTGGAACAGTCTTTTTGTTTTCTGTGTTATAGAATGACAGATTTGTGAGGCACCTGTATGAGGTCTTCTGGTTTTCCCTGTCAGGTGATGTATGGAATCTCCCTTTGTACTGAGTTCAGGGTTGAGGAGGAAGGTTGACTTATTTAACAAACTGAACAAGCAGGAATAAGGTGGTGTCATGGTTTAACCCCAGCCAGCAACTCAACACCATACAGCTGCTCACTCTCCCTCCTGACCCTGTTGGGATGGGGAATAGGGAAAAACGTTAAACCTGTGGATTGAGATAAGAACAGTTTAATAATTGAAATTAGGTAGAATATAATAATATTATTAATATTAATACTAATAGTAATAATAAAAAGGGAGGTAACAAAGAGAAAGAGCAATAAAAACCAAGAGAAACAAGAGGTACAGAATATAGTTGCTCACTACTCACTGACCTATAGCCAGCTCATCCCTGAGCAATGATCAGGGACTCCTGGTCAACTCCCCCCAGTTCACATACTGCACATGATAGTCTGTGGCCTGAAATATCCCTTTGGTCAGTTGGGGTCAGCTGTCCCAGGTGTGCTTTCTCCCAACTTCTTGTGCACCTGCTCACTGGCAGAGCAAGGGAAACTGAACAGTCCTTGACTTAGGGTAAGCACTAGTTGGCAAAAACTAAAACATCAGTGTGTTACCAGCATTATTCTCACACTAAATCCAAACCACTGTGCCAGCTACTAGGAAGAAAATGAGTCCTATCCTACCTGAAATTAGGACAGATGCATAGCAAGATTTTGGCTTTTTGTTTCCCATGTGGCTTGGAAACAGTAAGGGACTGGAACCTCTGGGTAGGCCAATGTGTGAGAAAATGTCAATACTGTTATTTCATTTTTTAAAACATTATGCTGAGAAAAGGAATAACCTTCCGTTGGCTCAAAGCAAGACTGAGGAGTTGGGGTTTGAACCAGCATCTTCAGTACCTTAATCCCAAATCCTTGCATGGACTGTGTTAATCTCTTACTATATTTGTACGTTATTTTAGAAGGCGTACATGATATTACATGCAGCTAGCGCATAATGAAAAAATCCTTGGTGGAACAAAAGTGTTGCTGATAACATATGGCTGTTATAGACTGAGGGAGAAAATTCCAAAATCTGAGGTAATATAGTCTTTATCTGGCCTAAGGAAACAGCTCTAGTAAAATAATTTGTTGCTTCCCTTGGAGGAGGAAGGAGCTAATGGGTTCCAAGAAAATAAAAGTAGCCTGGATTGGGGCATGTTCGTACAGAGTAGACATAATATATTGGAGGACTGTACACCTTTCCAAGTCCTGTCCAGTTCTTTACTAGACAGTATGTAATAATTTAATTTTCTTGTGTCTCTTATCTGCAAAATCTATGTCAGGATTTTGGTCAGGTATTGATAAATTAAAGAAACTCTTCAGTTAAAGAGCCTGCAGAAAAAAATCCTGAGTACCAGTAAACTGTCTCAAGGCTGCATTATTCTTCTGTATGAATAAATAACTTTTCACAGATAAATTTCTACTAGTGGGAATATAATTAAGGTAAGTTGCTAATATGCTTAATTGGTATTTTTTGGTAATCTTCTGTCAAAGGTAACGTGCAGGAATTAAAGAAATTACAAAGAAAGTGGGGAGCAGTGTATTCTGAGATGTTCATCCTTTTACATTGCTGTAATGTTTCATAGCTGTGACAGACAGTTACAGGCTTACTGGGTTAGGTACCTATTCTTGGATGTAACAGAAGAGAACAAAAATACAATTAATACACTTGGAATAATCAGGTGAATATGGGACTGTGTTTGTCTCTGTTCTAGTGTGGGTTATGCATTTTCCTTTCAGATATCCCCTTAGGCATGTTGCAGGTAAGATTGCATTTAGCTTCTTGTTCACTCGCCTACTTCCCAAAAGGCAAGAGTTTGTGTCTGATTGTTTAAGACCTTGCTTCTGCTTTGAACATGTCTAGTTCCCTTGGAAAAACAGTCTCTACCTCCCCATCCCCCTTTACAGAAAACAAGTGAACTATTCATGCAAAAAAGTGTGTGTGTGGTTGGGAGAGTGGGGGGGCGTGCAATGCCACCGACAAACCCTATTGAAATGCATTGGCTGTTCATTTACATTCACACTTTTTTTAATAAAAATGTTAACTAATGATGTTAAATGCTTTGCCAAAGGTCCTGGCGGGTCAGTTGCCGAAGTGCCATTTCTGCCTAATTAGGGCTCTTGTGGCAGGCCAGGGGCCTCCTGATGCAGTGGGTGACAAGCCGGGAGCTGACAGCTTCAATCGGCTCCAACAGGAAGGTTGGGCTGGTCATGTTTTCTAACTCAGCCAGGTGTTAGCTGAATGTAGGGGGGTCTTGCCCAGACCTGAGCACTCGTTTGATCTTCCCTTATTTCACTTGCTCTGTTTTGAACTCTTCCCTTTGGCTGTCCCATCTTGTGTCAAGGTCAAGAATGAGCTTCACTAAATCAGCAATTTCACTTATCTCTGGGAGATCATTAGCAGTCCTTCTCCCTCCCCTCCCCAGATAAACCTTAGGCACTGGAGCAGAAACAGCACAGGTTCCAGAAGCCAGACACTGGGCAGTCCAGATATGGAAAGGAAAAGGAATGAATGCAGATCCTTCCTTAAATAATATTTTTTTTCTACTTCTTTGTTGCAAACCTGTTCCTTACTATTCATGCATATTAAATAAACTCCCTGAGTAACCCTCAAAAACATAAAATGCTTCCACAGTCACAATTAAAAGCCTTGAACAACTATAAAATTTTATTTCATCACTACTGTAGAAAAAGTATTTCTTTTAATAACAAGAATAATACAATAAATAAAATTTTCCTTTGACCTCACCTGTTTCTTAGTAGCACACCAACCATCTTCATATATGGCCCCATGCTTTTGAATAGCTGGCCAGTTTTAGGCATCTTGACAGCTGACAACTGTAAAATTGGATCAGGAACATATTGGAGAATTGGCTTTTTCTTTGCTTGATTAATGAATGGCACTTTTACCTCAGCTGAGTTGTGCTAGTTATGTTAACAGAGAAAAAAGCCTTTAAAACTTAAATACGTTGCTGACCATTCTGTAAATAACTCAAAATTTGAAACTGCTTTATCCAGAAATGGCACAAAGCATTGGACTGATCTAGGGGGAAATAATTACTGAATTTCTTAAATATAAGGTGAATATAATTTCCAGAAGTTGTCTGGTTTACAGATCTTACAGCTGAGATTTGTTACTTCTCAGTTTAAGCTGATGAGTTTAACCATTCTCTATTTACATAAAAGTCACTACATGCAGGAACTGCTTAGGCCTCTATGGAATGAAACCACTGCTGCAGCAAAAGGCAGCAGTTAGATAATAACAGCCAACTGATTAATAACACTCAATAATACTAAGGGCAGGAAGCAGTGAAGGAAATCATATCACTTGGTAGCTGTAGCCATAATGTAATGATAGGGGGTGTAGGGTTTTTTTAAACAGGAAGACTATAATAGGAAACAGTTGCATCCCTTCTTATTAATAATTGTTAAACACTTCCTTTTTTAAAAAAAATTATTTTATTTCCCCTTATTTCTGATCCAAAAGAAAACTAAAAGTAATTCCTCTCTGGAGAAAACAAATACTGTTCTATTGTATTCAGCAAAATTGTAACTATGGAACAGCAGAAAATAGGAACTGACAGCTGAGAGGCAGTTATACATTATGAGATCAAGATCAATTGAAGTGTGATTCCATTCCAATATTTGAATAAAAATCAATTTTCAGTGAGGACAACTATTATAGCAGCAAGACATTCCAAATGCAGGACAGTTGCTGGTTAGGTGACAAACTACAGGATAATTTCCGGAAGGTGTGGTTATTTTTTTTTCGACAGGATGTTTTTGGAAAGGTAGTTTTTCTTGTATAATGAACGTAGAATTTCTTTATTGACACTTGGAGAAGAGCTTGAAGTAGAATTCTTGCTGTTTCTGTATAAGTAATTTCCTGCAGTCTAAAAGAATTTTAGCCTTCTTTTGGTAATATTGACTGTTTTTGGAAAGCTGATGTTGATGACAGTGCACAAACATTTTGCCACATAGGTCCAATGGGAGCATGATTATGCAAATATGCAGTGGCAATACCAAAACAACAATTACCAATTTGATAATACCGTATCACAATGTTCTGCATTCTGTCCTCTGTTTTCATATGTAGTTCGACTTGGTGTCTACTGTCACAAAACATGCAGATCTCAGCAGGTTTCAGAAATGCATGTATGTCTGAATGAGTAGGTAATTGGTTTCTACTGCATGCTGAAAAAATTTCTTTGCTGTCCATGTTATAATGTACAAATCAGTTACTGAAAAAATGTATATATCATAAATTTTTAACATCTGAATGTGCAGTGCCTAAAAAGGTGAAGCCGCATTGAAAACATATTCAAATTACAAAACCAGTTATAAAATGCAGAAAACTGTGAATATAATGCTGGGGTGTTTTTTTTTTAAGATAGTTATGGAAATACATCTTTGTCTCTATTTTATAGTGTAAAAACATACAGTAACCTAAAATGTATAATCATGAATCTTACGACAGGTATGTGGGGAGGACAAGGCTGTCTTATAAGCAAATTTCTTCTGCTCTGTACTGTCCTGGGAACACACCCAGGAGCTCGTGCTGCTGTAGCTTACTTCAAACTGTGCAGGCTTAGATTAACCTGCAGCATCCACTGGTCCAAGCATCCTGCCTTGCAGGTTATCTTCATAAACTACACAAAGGGAATTGAACCATGAACAGAGAACCAGGTTTTGCTGATTTTCCTCTCAATTTCCTCTCAATTTCTATGATTCAGAAATGTTTCTTCACCTGTTAACTCTTCAAACATAAAATTCATGCTCAAGCTGAGAATATCTGTTGCAGAAGTTTAGTTATTTCCTTTCTTTGTGACCAGCTAGTTCACGTGTGTATTGTTCTGAGGACTTCTTTCATTATTCTTATTGATTGTTGTAATTTTTCCATATTTTTTAACAGAGGAAGAATAAGCCCCTTTCTCAAAGTGTTTTGTATATGAATCTTCAAGAAAATTACGGCTGATTTACTTGGTCTGACCAACAGCAGGAAGAAAAACTGTGCGCAGATAGGAAGAATTCTGCTCCTGTTCAGAAATCTGCACTGATCAGATCCATTGCTCTTGCTGTCACAAGGTAGATCTGAATTCATACCTGCTTTAGACTACAGCTGTCACTTAGCAGTAGTCGTGACCTTGGAGATACAGTATGTGTCAGCAGTCCTTCCTGATCTTACTGACTTAGAGGAAGGTAATGCCAGTCACCGTCTTAGTAAGAGTCTTTTTAATTCTTCTGCAGTTTAGGGCAGGAGCAAACTGTGAGGCCTGACCACTGACCCACGAATCCAGTGAAGATTCACCCACTGACCTGCACTTAGCAGTGATTCAAGGCTTTAATGATTCTTTATTTTTCCACTCTTTTCATGTTTTCAATATTTTATTTCTATTTTCATATTGTATCACTAGAATCCATCTGTTAAAGCTAAATACAGTGACATGAGGTCTGAAAAGGTCAGGAGCAGAACAGATTTCTTTCTTCCAGATGGAAGCTTTAAAACAACAGGGAATAATTACTTATAAATGCAAGAATGGTCAGGTAACTGATCGGATTTTATCTGCCTGATCCTTGCATGATGCGAGTAGAAGATCGACCTGTCCCTGAACTCTCTTGGCAGCTTCACGGAATGACTTAAACGAGATCAGCTAAAACGATTATACTGGATGGGTTTTAATGATTAGTCAAACCAATTTATCAGCTTGTTTCTCATTGGTACTTTCATTCCACCACGATACACTGGCTGACTTCATGGACTGGCTGCATCTCGTTGATAAAACAGTTTAAAATTTTGGAGGTACAGCTTTTGAGTTTAATTGATAAGTCACTTCATAAAATACCTCTGCATGTGACATGCATGTTGTGATATATCAGCAGTAAGCAGTCATCGAGTTAACCTGCTGGAATTCTTGACTTCTTACGAGTGATTTTTTGGCAATGTTATGTTAAAATCTTAGAACACTAACACCAAAACAGGCCTTCCAGACCTTCTGAGCTCACAAAACTATCTGTTGTAGTAAAGACAGAATTAAATAGGGAAAGTCTGTAATAAAATGAGTCTAAACATTCCCACTCTGATTTTGAGTATCTGGAAAAATGAGAATGAAAAGCCCAGAGTGCTTTACTGTGTTCATCTAAACTTTAGGAGGTCTGTTGAGGAAAGAGGATATTCCAGCTGAACATAATAGAGCAAATTCCACAGTGATTAGAGACTGTGATGTCTAATTAATTAGCTTTTGTGGTAGTTAATTAAGTGGTCAAGAGTAGTATATGAGGCAATAAAGTCTGCTTCTAGCATTTAGCAGAGCTAAAGATTATTTAAAGGGTTCTGATAGTGATGTAATTCTATTGTACTTGAATAGAAACATATTCATTTATATGTTTTAAGACTTGTAATGTTTTTAATCATGAGAAAAACAGGTAAGCCCATGGAAAGATCTTGTAGTAAATATTTGGGCAAATTATTATCTGTAGACCCATCTAATAAATTATTCTCAGATGTTCGTCCCTAGGATTTAAAAATCTAATTCCCATCAGTAAAATGGGCAGGCAGGAAAAAAAAAAAAATTGCATCTTAAAAACAAAGATGGAATTTTCTGTTATTTTTAGTAGTTTCATGTTTTTAATATTTATCTATTTATTTAGTAACCAGGCTTATCTTTAGGATTGCTTCTGTGATTTCTGAATAAAAAATTCCAGCTTTTTTTTAGTGATTCCCCGATGTTTAACCAATAGAAGTTATCTCCAGGACTTTTGTAAGTTTGCTTGGGATATCATGTCAAATCCTTGAGAAAACTTTTAAAGTTCTTGCATATATGCAGTAAGCTGAAAACACTGAATATTACTGGTAACAATTTAGATGGCTCTGTTAACTATTCATGGATGACTAGCCACCCCTCGGATTTTATTTTTGTGGAATCACAGCGTGAACACCGAATAACTTACTGCAAGGGCCATCTTACTTGGCATCAGGACTGGCTACAGATAAACAATTCTGGCATCTAAGTTCAGTCTCCTGGTGATTAAAGGAAAAGAAGGACATTCTGACTTAGGTGTTCTTCATCCTTAAACCTCCTGAGGACAGCCAGGTCAGATACCTAAGGCCCCTGCTGTCTCTGGAAGGATCACTCCCATGCAGAACAGACTGCAGCAGTGTTTAGTGCCTTCCCGTTTGAACCCACGTGAAGTGTTGCCAGAACCACAGCCCACACGAGATGCTGTAATGTTGGAGTGTTTGACTGGGTTGCCCATCCAGTGGCACACTTGGGTCCTGCAGAGACAGAAGTGAGAGAGAAGAAAAAACAGGATGAGGTGAGTGGAAGGAGCAAAGCGAGTGTCCCTCATGCTGCAGTGAGTTGTGTGGAATGAGTAAGTGCTAATAGGTGATACCAACCCTGTGCCTTTTCCATACAAACACTTTCCCAAATATGTACGCCTTTTCCATTTCTATGTCCAATACAGAAACTACACAATGTTCCCTTTTCACTTATCTTTTTATTGAGACCTTCTGCAGCTTGTGGTAATAAATTTCTTTTCTTTCTTCTTTTTCTATTATTCACACTTAGAGGCTTGTAGTGTATCTCCAAACCTTTCTGATAGATTCCATAGAGAAGAAAATGGTTTGGGGAAAAAATCTTTGAATGTGTTTTTTGAAAAATATTAGGACTAAAGCTACCTTAAAACTCCCTGCAGGTTTAATGAGAGTGCCTGTTAAATTTTCTGGGTATGGAAGAATAATTTGCTAAACAAAATCCCTGCAATCATACCTTAGTTGCTTATCTTCTTTATCGTTTTAACTTAAGAATAAATGAAAAATTGATCTGTATGGTCACTGAAACATTAAATTGTCTTATCTGTCACTTGTTCAGCGTCGGCTTTTTAAAAGGGAAAACAACAATCACAATCAGTAGTTTCTCAGTGCCTAGAAGAAAATAGAAGCTATAAATGGACAGATGAATTATGTGCTTCCAGTGGTTTTCAAGGGAAGCATTTACTGAGGGAGAAAATTGTTTTAATCTTATAACAACTAAGGAGTGCAGAGTTTGTAAAAACATGGAACACCTACACATAAATTTAATTTTTGTTGCATAGGAACATATACAAAGTAGCTTTCACCAAAATGGCGGGGAAAGCTCTTTCATTGTTTGGTATGCTATTTTATATCTTTAACAAATCTCTGTGAAGCAGTCAGGGAAACCTAAACACAGCAAGTTATTTGAGTGTTCAATCTTGACAGTATCAAAAAAAACCCAAATCACGAATCTTTTTTTAAAATGGAAATAAAAATATAAAATTATGTGGAGTATATCTTTTCTTTCCATATTTTTAAATGGTGGAGGAAATGAATAAGAGGAAGCTAGAATCAATCTCAGACAAAGAGCAGCCTCTGCATTCTTTTCATTTCCTTGTCCCGTGTTTATTTCTAGATTTTGCTTAGGATTCACTGAAGCAAAATACAGAGTTACAAACCTGCCAGTAGGAGACATTCATCTCCTCTTTCATTGATTAATTACTCCTGGCCATTAGAGCACCCTTTTTCTCCTTTTTATTTTCTTGTCCATCTGTTTTACATTCAATAACAGAATGAAACAAAAAAAAATTGGGGAAGGAAAAATCAGAAACTTTCAAGAATGGAATTGTTTATTTTCTCTTGGCAAAACTGAGTAAATAAAGTACTGGATATAAAAATAAATTAATGAAATTAATGAAAACAGAAAGGTAATATCTGAATCCTTTGTCATGATGACAAGATAGTAAGAATCAGAATCTGATCCTTGAAATTTGGTTTTTAACTGCAAATCTAGAAGCCAGGTCAGGCTAAATAGAGATACCTTTTTATCACCATTCTAATGTACTGCCCATTGTTATAATGAGATTTTCTTATGGCTGCCTTTTGTGCAGGTGTGGTAGAACTGTTTACTAGGAATTCTGGGGGAGAGGGGAGAAGATTGTTGAGGACTGGAAGTCAGGCTGTTCCTTTGTTTTTACTTCCAACGTGTGCAGAGCTGGGAACACAAAGGCAACCTGATATTTAAAACACAAACTTTTGCACAAGGTGGCTTATCTGCCAAATGCTTCCAATGACATTTTCCTTTGTAAGTGAAAGCACGGGGATGCAATACTCAAAGCTGAGTAATGCATGGGAAATGTATGAGAAATGTAGATCCCATTCCTTCTTCCAGTGATGTTGAAATAGATGTGTAAGATCAACTAAGGGTAGGGCCCTGAGCAAAACTTAAGAAAGGAGAGGCGGCTTTGCTCTGGACAATTTAAGATTTCCTAAGCTCTTCTTGTACACATTACAACTTTATGTACAGACAAAAGGCTAAGCAAGTTTCCACCTGTTTCTGCTTTATTTTGGTGGAGCCGCATTGTGGAAGGTGTGTAAGACTCCACTAGTACAATAACTTTGAAGATAGAATCCAGTTTCTTGGGCTAGTGAAATAATTATAGCAAAAGCCATTTGTAGCTGGTGGTAGCACATTTAAGAGTATTTGTGTTGTTCCAAAGGCAGTAAGTGGAATATTATGGGTGAAAAGTGGCAAATAAACTCAAGAAGTTACGGAGCAGGAAAGCTGAAGTCCTTGGGTGAAAACTGCTAACTGGGGATTCAGACCCTGTGTGGAATTCTGACAGCTGCTTTTTACTCTTGAATGGCTGGATTCATTTGTCCACAGGAAAAAAAAAAGAAAGGTGAACAATATCTCCAGGGGATAATTTTTATTTCACTTTTATCAGAAATAGCATGACAATGCTACAGCTAGAGAGGAAAATGCTTAGATAAAGCAGATAAGACATTACATTCTGCAGAGCAGTATTGTCGATAAGCTCCTGTAGAAGGTTAAGCCTGGTGCTAACTAATGTCTCCTCTGAATACTCATACAGTTTTCTCACACACTGAGGGGGTTATTGATACACCCACCTGTCTTTGAAACATATTCTGAATTCTTGAAGTATTTGACTCTTAATTTTTATTCTTCTCTATATTACATTGCCACTGCTTACTACCTTATATGGTGGAGAGCAAACTTACACATCCCATCTAAAAGGCTTTTTACCACGAATTAGTATTTTTAAATTTTAAACAGAATGTCTGCTGGGGATTTATCCACTGTTAAATATAATAACATTATTATTTTAATTGTATTTGATTACTTGGGATAGAGTGGCCTGTATATTGTTTCTTATGTTTTTGGGGGGTTTTTTGTGTTTAGTTTTTTTTTTTTTTGGTGTGTTTGTGTTTGCAGCTCTAAATGAAATGAAATTTAAAAAAAAAAAAGCACAAGGAAGATTTTCCAGCCTAGCAGATGTTTAGGGTTCAGTACATAAAGAATAAATGCAAGTGTACATTACTAATTGAGAGTTAGGCAATGTAACAGGAATGACCAATCTTTAAGATCAGAAGTCTCCCTTCCATGTGAGGACTGTGATTTTCGAGTATGATGAAAGATTTGATGCCTTAATGAACAGATGCCTATGTTCCAACAAATATGACACCCTAAACTGCTTGTGGTTTTCAATGGAGATTCTGCCAAAGGGAATTCTGTCAAATAAATAAGATCCTAATGATTATAAAGATACGGTCTATCTAATTTTTTCCTTGACCTTATTTTACTGGCTTTTTGGGCTGTATTTTTGAGGAAAATTGTTAAATTCTGCTAAGTTATTATGCCTCTGTTTATGCAGTGCTATTCCTGGGTTTATGGAAATCTCACAGAGGATCATGTGCATCAGTGGAAGCCTTCTGTATCCATCAGTATGGAATAAATGGTACACAAGACCATGTGCAAGTTACCTGCATAAAGGTATTTCTCAGTTCTTGATCTTCCTTGTCACAGTATTAAAGGTGATGAAAAATCAGGCCAGAGAAAGAAATGTCAGGAATAAACAAAATTTTTGTTAACGTGCTTGTCGATGAAATACAGTGGGAAGGTTAACAATGAGAAGAATTAAACATGTGGAAGAATCTAGAAAATCAAAGTTTAGAACTGCAGCCTTGAGGCTTTAAATATGTCAGTCACTGGCCTTCTCTGCTGAGAGCAGCTAAAATGTTTACAGTGCTTTTTTTGGGTGGATGACATTTAAAACCTCAGCAATGAAATACTTGCCTTTTTCATTCTAAGTAACTGCATACAAACGCATATTTATGAAATGTAATTTTTGATTGCCACAAAGACTCATAAGTAGGCATAAATCAGTTCACAGGTGTTACCTTCACCATAACTACTTCTTTATTGCCTTTATATTCTGTAAATCAAGAAGTCAAAAAAAAACCAGAATGCATGTTGTTGTCTTTATGTTTCCAATAGCTGACCAATAATAGCATATAAGTGAAGCTGGGGTCAGCAAAAGGTTTCTTGTGGAAATAGTAGCCAGATCTCTGAGTTCTCATCATATCTCTTTCTCCTGCAGAAACTTCATGAGAAAGCTAAGCCTATGAATACAGTGTCTGGTCTTCAGACATGAGAGTCCATGTGCTGGGGCACAGGTTCCTGTACAAGGTTAGGTGATAAGCATATGTCCAGTCATTAAAGAGCTGAATCCTGAAGCACATAGGCTTAAAGAGAGCACGCCTTCTAGCAGGGCTGCTGGCAGCACTGGGTCCTGCTAAAGAGCACATTCCCCAGCTGCAGTGCCAGGACTGTGACCTTTCTTTTGCTCCTTGACCCACACACCAGATGCAGCTGGCCAGATAATCACAGAGCAGACTGACCACCTGCATCTGATGTGTGGGATCCAAAAGTGAGAGAGAAGCCACGGTACTGCCACGTAAAAATGTGCAATGCTGGCAGGGCCAGAGTGGGATACAAAAGAATGAGTCAGTGCATGAGGCTTGACAGGTCTGCTTTATAGCACAGCTGGGGATTCACCAGATCCCACAGCACAGGGAGCGGGAAGGGAAGTGCTCTGTGTGCTGCCAATTCACCCTCTTTGCAGAACAATCCTTAGAAGTCTGTTTCTGCATGCATAACTTACCAGCCTACCTAATGAGGTTTGCGCCGGGACCACCACTGCTAAGTTTGTCTTACAGATAGTGTGGAAAGCACTTTAGCTTAAGAAAACATGATTTTTAGCCTCCTCCCAGATTTTTAGCCTCTATTTATTTCATAGAGAGCTCTTGTTAAGCATTCAGGTTTTGAGTCAATGTCATCAAAGCTACATGTTTTGACAGGTTCTCTCCTGTGTGTGTGTATGGGGAAAGGTTCTTCATGTACGTCCTAAGTTGAGGGATATAATTTGAACAGAGAAAATTATGGTTCATAAAGTGCTCTTGTTAGGTGACATGACTATGCTTAGTCCACTGCAGGACAGGCTACACAGAGAAATGCATATTTCCATACAAATTACAGTATACTGCAGCCAAGAGATCAATTAGAATGTCTGCGACCAAGAACTCTCAAGTGTCTCCATTCACTCTGCCATTCAAAGGAGACAGAAATGCGTTCAATTGGTGTAAAGAATTTGAACTCTTTCAGGGAATGTGTGGAGACTGCCGCAAAGTGGCATTCCCTGTGGGGTGGGACTTGCAGATTCTGTGAGATCCAGCAGGGAATTTTAAGGGTTCTGTAACCTAACATTTTGTCTCCTGTTGAGAGAAAAATTGCAGAATCTGCTGAATATTGTGGAAAGAATATTGGTCAAATATAACTGACGATGCCAGCTCTCTCGTGTTGCAGCAGCCAACTTGATCGTGTCTAATCTGTGCTGTATTTTGTTTGAAAGGATCTCAAAGGATTTTGCAAGCTATGTTGCAGATACAACATGAGAGTGCCTGGTGTTGACAGGCAGGTCTTTTGGAATGAAACATCACAGGAATAAAAGGTCATACCTGTTTACCTATGTATAGTCACAGTTCACACTGTGAAAAATCGGGAAAATCAGGTTTAAAAAACCTTTAAAATTTAGCAGTTTATATTTTCAGAGTGGCAGAATATGATATTATCTACTCTTTTGATAAGTGTGTCAAGATATTCATTTGACCAGATGCTATCAAAAACTGTGTTTAGCAATTCAAAGTGCCTACCTTTCATCAAGATGAACTAAGATCCCTCCCTTTGACTGGAACTGTAAATTTAATTCTCACTCAAGTCAATGAAAAAGTTCCCATTAACTTCAGTAACACAGCAACAGAATGCATCCCAGCTTTCTCAGCTTTCATTCAATAGAAGTCCTTACCAAATGAAGAAACTTAATAGAATTTGAAAGTTAAAAACTTAAAAATACCTATAATAATAATTTCTGCATAATAGTTATATACAAGTCGAATAATATTATAGGCAATTTCTACTTTAAATAGTGCAGCATTCATATACATTATAATTTTCTTTAAATATACCATTCCTGTAGTATTTTTTTATTTTCTTCACTGAATAATTTGAAATATATTTGCTGTGTTTTACGCAAAAATGCTCCTCCCAGCAGTTAGTGAAGGTTTTTTTCCAAGGCTAGCTTCTCCCATTTAAAAATATTCTTTAACTGTAGGAAAGATGTTAAACTTAAAAGAGAACGTTAATTCAGAGGCAGGATTTTCTTCCTTCATGATTTTTAAAGGTTTCCCCAGACAAAGGATTGATAAAAGTCTCAGAAATTGTTGAGAAGGGCAGAGTTTGCAGGTGTTTCCTTTGGATCCAAATTTTCAGATGATCTTTTTATACTTTTCCTGTCCCAAAAGTTTAATAATATTTTAGGATGCCTCTTCTTGCTCATTCTGGTATCTGTTTACAAAAGAGCTATTCTTAATGATTGCACAACTTGCTGGGTGTCCAATTTTGAACAATCTTTGGCATAAAGGATATGAAAGCTCTTTTCTGGCAGGAACCGGCTCTGGTTCAATATTAAATATGGGTTTGAGGTGAGTTCAGACTAAAATTCTCAGAAGCAAATTGTTTAGCAGCTCAGACAATCAGCTGGGGTCAGAATCTTCACTTTTCACTGCAGACCTTTCATGCTGCAAAAAAATCTTAAAATCTTAGACGAGTTGTGAGATGATTTTCCTGAAGGAGTGCAGTGTGTGGTGGGCTGGGATACAGGGCATAGGAGCAGATGGGTGGTCAGAGCTCCCAGAGCCCAGGGAGCTCAGGGGCTTGGGTGGGCAGCCATCCCCCAGAGTTAAGGTGCGTAGTAACCCCTCAGATTTACCCAGGAGGTGGTGAATGCAGGGTGTATTAGCTTAGTGTACTCACCTGCCTCCTGTTACATGGATGTGGTGCATGCACTGCTGATTTTAGCCTGTTTTCAGTGCCCTGGAGCTTTGCCATCCCCTCCCCACGGCTGTCCGGGCTCGGCTCCAGGGACCCACTCACCATACAAAGCAACAGGACGCCCTCCTCTGGATTGCTGTGTCCAGTTGCATGTCCTTCCCACACCAAATGGAACATAAACATCAAAATAAGGGAGGTGGGAAGGATGAGGGTCTGTAAAAGACTTCTTTATAAACTGGATTTTCTGGAACATAATGGAAAATTATGTAGTACAGTCTATGTACAGTATATGGCATAACGTATTGACCAGTCTGGGGGATATTCCAGTTATCTGTCCTCCCAGTATGACAGCTGTAAATAAAGGGAAACTGAAAATATAAAGGTAATGAATCTGTGTATGTTTTATATACATAAAGTAATGCATATAGATGAGTTTTACAAGTTCGTGTATAGAAGTGCCAGAAACAAAGCAAATTTGATTTTTTATTAACTGTATATCAGAAAAATATTTTTTAATATGGTCCAGGATATAATGTATTTGCAAAAGTTATTGAGTCAGGAAGACCTTTTTTCATGGAGATACGATAACAAATATCTGTCGTGAGCTTTGAATGCTAAATAATTGGAATGAGCTTTGAATGCTATCTTCTCCAAGCAAGTTGTTTATTTGACAGTAACAACTTAGAGGTCCCTTAGAGGTGCTGCTGCAATCCTCGTGAATAAACATAAAGACAGCCTTTTAAAACAAGCTGTTGCTTGTTCACTGCGCAGTAACAGTTATGGGTGACAACCTGTGACAGCCTACCCTCTCAAAGTCATAGTCTTAAAAAGTACCACACCAGGGTGATACAGAACACCAGCAGTGGTCCTCAGGGCTCTATTCTATGGCCAGTTCTGTTCAATATATTCATCAATGATCTGGATGTAGAGGTGGAATCCACTGTGAGTAAGTTTCCTGATGATACCCAGCTGGGAAGAGCTGTTGACACTCTTGAGGGAAAAGATGCTTTGAAGAGGGATCTTGATAGCTTGGAGCATTGGGCAGTGATTAATAGGTTGAAATGTAACAAGTCCAAATCCTGTGTTCTGCACCTAGGATGGAGTAATGCCAGGCACAAGTATAAACTGGGAGAAGAGTGGGTAGAGAACAGCCCTGCAAAAAGGGATCTGGGAGTGTTGGTTCAGTATGAGCTGCAGCAGGTTCAGCATGAGTCAGCAGTGTGTCCTGGCAGCCCAGAGGGCAAACCCCTCCCTGGGGTGGATCAAACAGTACAACAGCTGATCAAAGGAGGGGGCAATCCTCCTATGTTCAGTGCTGGCATGACCTCACTGTGAATACTGTGCAGCTCTGGGCCCCACAGCCTAAGAGTGATGTGAAGAGCCCTGAATTTGTCCAGAGGAGGGAAACAAAGCTGGTGGATGGAATGGAAGGAATGTCCTTTCAGGAGGAGTGGGTAAGGATTCTGAGCTTGTCCAGTTTGGAGAAAGGAGTCTGAGGGACAAAACATTGTTCTGTGCAGCTTCCTGAGGAGGGGACAGAGAGAAGGAGGTGCTGAGCTCTTCTCCTTGGGATCCAGTAATAGGATGTGTGGTAGTTGTTGAAAGCTGCACCAGTTTTAGACTGGATATTAGGAAGCCTTTCTTTATGGAATGGGTGGTCAAACACTGGAACAAGCTTTCTAAGCAGGTGGTTGATGGTCCAAGCCTGCCAGTGTTTTAGAGGCATTTGGAAAATGTCCTTAATCCCGTGCTTTAACTTCTGGTCAGCCCTGAAGTGGTCAGGCAATCAGACTAGACGATTGTTGTATGCCCCTTCCAACTGAAATATTCTATTCTATTCTATTCTATTCTATTCTATTCTATTCTATTCTATTCTATTCTATTCTATTCTATTCTATTCTATTCTATTCTATTCTATTCCATTCCATTCCATTCCATCCCATCCCATCCCATCCCATCCCATCCCATCCCATCCCATCCCATCCCATCCTCCTAGATAAAGTGCTGCCTACAGCTGTTGACTTTCCTGGACAGCAATGACTTCCTAGCACTATGAGAGCAGATAAATTTTTTTTAAAGCAGGATTAGTTTTTAAAAGGATTATTCAAAGAACCCACACATTTTGTATTAATTGAAGTAAATGGAAGGATGCCAGTGGTCTGCCTTAGAAACAGTCCACTAATAAAGTAAAGCAAGTGAAATACAGTTCATTTTGAATAATGTTACTGTATATTTTTAGTTCTTCTACTCTGAACAGGAAATCAAATTATTTGTTCCCTTTAAAAAAACCCCAACTTTTAATAAATATCCTTCAAGCATGAAGTACATTATTAGCATAATAGAAATTAAAACTATGAAAGATCTGTAAAAACATCCCAGTATTCAATCACTTGCCGCTGATACCCTGAACCACACGATGGCAGTGTGTTGTTGGATAAAGACAAGGAGTCTCCTAAACTGGTCTGAAAACCAACTTCACAGCTTATTCTTTTACCTAGGGTTACAGAAACTTTTGTCTTATAGGCTCATCGAATAGGTCTTCTTGTCTTATAGGCATCGAATCCCAATTTTAGCTCAAGGAGGATTTTCTTGAGGATCTTTGAAAAACAACACAATCTTCTGTCCAATAAATCCTAGAGCATAAGAGTGACTTGAAAAAGTGACAGCTTTGTCTCAGTTTCAGTCTCCATGACCTTGTGAACAGTAGATCATCTTTGGATGCTAAATATAACTCCATGTTTCCACTCCTGCTGAAGCCATTTATTTAGTGAGAATTGGATTCGTCTTATAATTATGCACAGCAAAGAAGGATCACAATTCTAATGTGTTTTGTAAGAAGCACTACAGAATGGCCTTGGAAGGGTAACTTGCAAAAGTCTGGGTCGATGTGTGTGACTCCCTTTAAAAGTTGGGCACTCTGGTTTCATCAGTGGCCTCTCTTGACGTGGAGAAAGAGGCAGCAATTAACTCCCTGACAGATAAGGGGAAATGGACTGTCTGAGCGCTTGGAGTCTGATCTTTCCTCAGTGTCAATTAGTGGTAACTGCTAAACTGAATTTCTTGGAAGCTAAGATTTTGTACATGACCTTTTGCCTTGGTCATTAACTGCCCAGTCAAACACCTTCTGCATTGGTCTTGGTCGTTCCTTTAAAGCAAAAGAAAAGGAATGGGGGAGACTGATACTGCAAAATTGCTTTATCCAATTTATTTGTTTGGTCTAAAATATTCTTGTTGATACTCCACAGCATAGTTTTAAAAAAATTTCAAAACAAATTAAGCAAAATGTGTGACAGGGTTTTCAGTGGGAGACAGCTCATCCCTCCCTCTTCTCAAATTTGTTGAAACTCAATTTTCTTCCAATGAGCAGTAAAGGAGAGCCCCAGTGTGGTTTGATAGCAGAGTTCTGCTAGCTTAGAAGCAAAGCAAACTCCAGATTTAGGACTCCTTCCCTTCCCCTGAAGAGTTCTGAATGGAGAACTGTTACAGCTTAAGACCTGCTGAATCTTATTTATTACACCAAACGGTGAGAGGGGCTGTGTCTGAGGAAACCAAAATGGTCATTTTGGCTGAGATTTTAAAGGTGGGTAAAATGTTTGATCTTTATATTCTGTTGGCTTTTGTAGCCTAGCTTTCTTTAGGAGCTGTAGAAAAATCCCAGCTTTGTGGCTTTACAATTATGCTGCCACAGACATTAATTGAAGAACTTGCACAGGTGCAGCCAGTGTAAGCTCTATGTGCAGTGCCTTACAGTGAACACTGAGGGCTGATTTCCAGCCAGTGGGAGATTAGCTGTGCAGCAGACAAGGTCACCGAGTCCATGAGTTGCTTGGGCCATGCCTTTTCTTGAGAGTGCCTTAGGGACAGGCTGCAGCCTGGATGGGCAGTTGACAGCAGCCACCCACTTCTATCTCTGAATTATTTCCTAAGTCACATAATCTGTTCATAACATCAGATTTACAATTTTAAAATACTTTCTACTATTTAGTGTAAACATTACTTTTCCTCTTTCCATCCCATTACAGGTTTTTTAACAGTAAACAATTATTTCCCTCACTGCTGTGAGTCTGACCCCATATTCCTCAGATTATGCCAAAGGTGGGTAACACTGGCTACACCCACGTTGGTTAGCTGCTGCCTTCTGAAGGTAATTAAATATGTACTACCCAAGCACCTTAATGATTTTCACTCTTCTCTGAGTCCCCTCCAATTTCCCATTAGGCTTTGTTACAGTGATAAATATTAATAAAAAAGATATAATCCTGTTTCTCAATTTCCGAGTCATCTTAATGTAGCTCAAGACAAACCATAGTTATCACAAAGGGAACAGAAGGTCCAGCAAGAGATTAAAAGAGCAGCATGATTCTGAATAAGCTGTAAACTTTAAAAAAAAAAGAAACAGAAGGGCTGCTAAGAAACAAGTTAAGGAGCCAACTAGAGAAACACCAGTACTAATGTGTTTCTTAGCATTAAAATGACATTAAGAATTTTCAACAAGCTAAATCTAAGGGATAGTTAATAACATATGCAAACCATCTATGTGAGAAAAGTAAGGGCAAGGCATATTTAACTGATGATTCCAGCAATGATGTTTCCGCAGAGATTTTCCAAAAGAAGGTTAGAAGTTGGGGCTCATCTGTGCCTATGCTTTTGAAATCTTTTCTGTATGAAAAGACAACAGGGAACTGTCGATATATGTCTTAAATTATGTTTCTTTATGTGCCTGTTTATATGTTAGATACAAGAGATCTTTTGGGTCAGTTTTTCCCACTGATGTGCAGCTGGAGACTATTCAGTGACTACAGTTATTTGAGAATTCTTTGCTCTTTGACTGGTCAGAGTTTGCAGGTGAACCCCTTTCTGGTACATTTCTGAGCTGACATTAGTGCTCTAACCAGCAAGGTGAACAGTTTCAGTGACATGATGTATCTGTGTCCTTTTTTTTTTTTAATCCCCAAGATACTAGAGACTACTGGGGTGTGTAATTAGGACATCAGATTTGAATTACTATCAGAAGCAAGGAAACAATCAAGATTTAGCATAAGAAAGGACAAACACAATTAAATAAAAACTGTATGTCACAAGGTAACAATTCTATATTTTGTGGTAGCATTTCAATTTAAAGTTCTACTATATTTTGCCTTCTAGGACATGTCTGACTTCTTTGACATGTTTGCACTGCTAAACCTAATTCCAGTCTCCTGACACAGTTCCAACAGAGCTGTTGTACAATATTAAAAAGAGAAGAAGAGATGAATAATTAAAGTAAAAACTATATAATTTAAAATTTAAGCTAGTCAATAAAATCCAGAAATGAAGATGTCAGGGCAGCTGCCCATCTGTGAGATTGCTGCCTCTGAATCCTGGACACCTTTGGTTCACATGGCATGTTGTTCAGCTACTGCAACCGCCCAGTTAGATAGAGTGTGGGAACTCACTGTATTTGCTTGGACCTAAGTAAAGGTGACTCCTGTCTGCACAAAAGTAGAATCATAGAATCAGATGGGCTGGAAAGGACCTCTGAGATCATCAAGTCCAACCCTTGATCCAGTACTTCAGAAATACCTGGGACATTCTTCAGAAACAAAGACATTACTGGTATCATCCTTGATTTTGTTTACACACCTGAGCCTCTTTCTGTGCTAACTGGTGAGTGGCTGCCAAGTGTGACGGTGGTAAGTGTGCACTGCAGGGCAGATGATGGTCTCAGCACTTTACCAGCCGTCTTCTCTTTGGGAGTGTTCTGCTTCACCATTTGATATTTTTGTAGCATGTCTTTTCTTCAGTTTCTTGGATTACTTAGCATGTTCACAACTATTTGGGATTCCTTCTGATTAAAGACCTTTTGTAGATGTTGGATTTAAGTTTCTCTCTTCTGCCTTTGAACACTACCTGGTGAACCTAATCAGGCAGAGTTGTCTGTCAACAGAGATTTGTCCTACAGTTGGTTGGGAGTCCTATGGGTCCAAGCCCAATATTAAAAATCTCTTGTTATATGGAAAATATCTCTAAATCACTCGGAAAAAAAGCACTGTGAACCCTATTTGGCTTTTATACACCTTACATAACAGTATGAATTAAGTACAGTATTCCAGGTGAGAGTATCATGTTGAACACAGCACTGTATCTGAGATACAAATTTTTAATTTGGTTCTGTACTTCTTGACTTTTGCTTATTTCTTGATAGCTGCTGAATGTTGTACTTGCCAGTGACAGAAAGCTTTTTTGTGGGATTCATTTGGAATTTAGCAGTATGTACAGGATATTCAAATGATTCTTCCATAAGCTGCTTCGCATTTGTTTTCCTTGTGCACTGTTGTGACATTGTTGCTAATCTAAAATGTAATCTTTCTGCATTACCAGTTTCTGATTTTAGATATACATTACCTTTCACAGTGCTGTTGGTCTAAAGCACTGTCTTTGTGTTTCTGTAACACTGGAAATAGTACAATGAGCTGGCTTCAGATTTACACTGTTGGAATTGTAAGCAGAACTTGATTGATTTCCTCCATGACGTTAAGCTTGAATATCAGCTTGGCTGAAGGAAAAAGGTCACATCAAAGGACACTAATTAATCAGTTGGAACATTGCCATTTAGCTATGCAGAAAGCACTGGCTGTGTGTTTCTGCAGCTTCTGTCATAACACTTTTTTTTGGTATGTCGTATGCCATGCATGGAGATGCCTGACAGCAGATCCAGTGAGAATAACACTGAAAAGGCGGGAATATTTTTGTCAGTGATCAAGTTCTTATAGGTTTTGCAGAGACCAGTGAAAGAAACCTCTAGGCATCTTCATTTGTACCTGAAAAGGTAAACTAAGGATACAAATTTATTGTAAAATTCAGGCCTTGGGGCAAAGAGTCACTTTTTGTTGCTTTAGTGAAATGCAGGGGCACAATCTCAGACTTATGTTCTCTCAGATCAGTTTAGCTTTTCATTCAGATTTTTGTTTATCGTTCTTGCATTTAGGGTTTGTGTGTGATTTTGTTAATGTTTTTAAGATGTGTTCAGTTCATAGCCAATGTGTTGGCAATTGTGGGTTTGGATCTGGAGAGGCAAATCAAGAGGATGTTTATCCAAAAATGCTACTGATTCAGGTTTGCCGGTCAACTCAAAGACTATGTATGATTGTTTTGTAAGGAGCTGATTTCCATTTTGTTCTTGCCTGAGTATGTTTAACATCCATTGGCTTAAAAGAGGGTCATGCAAGGTTGTTGAGGGACAAAACAAGCACTGCACAAACAAAATAGATAATGAGAGTGGATTTCTGAAGATGATATTGTGCCATTCTGAAGACGTCCTTGGCTGTTCCAGAATGCTTAGATAGCAACAACCGCCAGGAATGCTTTTATCATCTGTGTTTGCCCAAGAGTCTGCAACCTTTCCTTTCAGAGGTTCGCCTTACACGGTTTTCTGTGCCTCTGTCACCTCCTGAGTAGATTAGTGTAGTACATGGTATCTTGAGTAACACGCTACAGTCATTGGCAACTTTGGCTGCTGTGGAAAGTGGTTGCTGTCTTATTTAAAGAGAATGATTCAAGTGTTCAAAGTCCTGAAGAATTTGTATTCTGCATGATTTTAAAGTCATCTGCCTGAATGACTTCTAACCGCAGAAGCTGATATAAGAGTACGCTGTAAGAGTACAGGCTTAGAGCTTCGTGTCCCTCCTTTCCCTACTTTGAACCTTGAGGGAGATGGATACGAGGAGTTAGGGAACTCTGAGCCAATGGGCATGTGTTTAACGTGCGCCTTTTGAGTTTTTTATTAGAGTGTAATATTTTTCTGTTTTCATAGATTTTCCTGCAGAAATTACTGATTTCAGTAGGAAGGAGCAAGGAACCTCTACTGGGGAAATTTGGCAAAGAATTTAATTTGGGCCTTTTTAGCAGGGTTTTCTAGGTTTGTAGGTTTGTGGGGGTGGAATGCCTGTTGATTTGTGGGAATGGCTATCAGGGAAGCAAGCAGGAAGTTGTGGCACACTTTTTGTCTTATACTGCAGAAGTACCTGCCTTAGGTCCCCCTTGGTTATTTGTTTAAATCCACATTTGGCTTCAGCTTTGCCTCGTTAGTCTATTTCATTTAGACCTATAAATTAAATCTGATACCTGCACAGTACTGGAGTGTGTATTTCAGATTATGTTACACTGGAGGATGGAGCAGTGGAGACAGCCTGGGAAGCAGTTGCCACAAACAAAGATACTGGGCAGAAATGCATCCCTCCATGGATTCATACTATTACACCTCTTTTCATATTCAAAGAAATGGGTGTCTCACATTGACACTAACAAACTCTTCTAAATTCTTAATAGATTTTGTGTTTTAGAGAGAGTTTAGGAGATCTTTACCTTAAAGATTTGAAATTTTTAATGCTTTCCAGACTGATTTGCTTGGGTTTGGTGTGTGTGTGTTTTTTGTAGTTTCTTTGGTGGGTTTTGTTGTTGTTGTTGTTGTTGAAGGTTGCGTGTGAGTCTTTGGTTGGTTGGTTGTTTTTTTTGTGGCAAGTGACATTAGTCACATGAAGATATTTAGAAGACCTCTTGCTGTGATAAAAAGAAATTCAGCTGGTGCAGGCCTAGACCTTAAAAGGTATTTGAACACTTCAGTCCCTGACACTGCCTGTCTCCAGTGAGCTTTGTAGTTACATGGAGTCCTCAGGTCCAGGATTCCCTCAAGCAAGTTATAGGGAAGAGTTAGGTAACCCAGAGCAGTCCCACATATGTCAGCTGTTTGGAGAGAAACTTTTCCTAGCCAAGACAGGAACTTCAAGAACTGTGATGAGACTAAGATGGTCTTTGAGGAAGCAGATGCTTCCATTGGGATTCCTAAATGCTTGTGGTTTTTCTTCTAGAATTAGGGTTGCGTCTAAATCGTCACCATGAGTGTGTGAACGAGAGACATAAAGGAAGTGGTAGATATGCCTGCAGAATGCTGGTATGTTCTCACTGTGATTTGGAAAGGTTCTGAACCTCCATATCTTGACTGCAAGAGAAAGTTCAAGTCTCTTTGTTAGAACATCAGAACACCTGTTTGAAAGCAGGGAAAGACAGGCATGTTTCTCTGCCACGTATACACATCTGGACAGCTAATCCCCTTTTTGGCTTAGGTATCTGAAAGGATCAGAAAGCAGTGGCAGTGAAAACACAGCAAGTCCTACATCCAAAATCCTGCTTCAGTTCCTGAGGCATCACCTGGAGCTGAAACTGCAATTTATTAGCTGTGAAAGAATATGAGCATCTGCCAGTTGGCAGTAACTCAGGTACCTACAGACTCAGAAATATGTTACAGTAGGACATTGGGAAAGCAGTGGACCCTGACTGGTGAACAAGGGAACCTAGAAAGAGACCAGTCCATCCCTCTTATTTAGTGCATCTGCTCAGCTGTACCAGTTTAGAAGGGCCAGCCACATATAAAAGACACATTACAAACAAGAGAGCCTGTAATGACAAGATTTAGCAGTGGATTGAAAGGAATAATGATTGCAAGTACTCATCTAAAATTGTATTTTTGTCTATAAACTTTACCACATTGATAGGAAATTATGGTATTTGTCCACTTAAAACTTGTTCACACATAACATACAAGATTTCAAATATAAGTACAACTGCTTCCCTTCATTGTCTGTGATATACCTGTATGTTTTCAGTCACTCAAAATCCTTGAAATTTCAAATGCCTGTAGGAAGACACAGTTTTAAGAGAAATACCTCAAGGCAAACCTAATTTTCTTTCCAGCAAAAATCTTTGTAATTGCTAACAGATTATAAAATCTTGCAAACACATGGGTACACAGAAACATCTATTACAGAGGAATACACTTGTGCCAGTAATGTTGTCAAAGGACCTAGAAATGGAGATCACTTTAGAGGTGGCTTTGAAAAGCATTTTTGCATGTATCTCCTGTGATTTTCACTAGGGATTAGGTGACTGTGAATTTGAAAATCAAGATAGGCATCCAGCTATATCTGAGTACTCTGAATGCTCTTTCTGATGTTCGGCAGCTGCATGTCAGAGAAAGCAGGAGTAAGTTAGGCTCTTTGAAAATCTAAAATTAACCATTCAGAATTAGTGAGTGCTTCTGAACTGTTGTTGTCCCCACTGTAAATACTGAGGGATACGGAACCCTCACAATTCCCATGCAGTGCTATGGAAAATGAGTTATGGATGCCTGTGAAAAAATTACTTTATAACCCCTTGTTTAAGTTACCTGAAGTACAAAATTGAGATGATGAGAACTGAGTATGTTGCTTTTGTATAGATTACATATTCAGCATTGAAAAGTTTGAATAAGGAAGGGTGACTATAAATAGTTATTCGTGGCAATATTGGGATTGCTTACATGTCCATTGTCTGCATGATCTGTTTATAACGGGGAATATAATTTTAAATTAACATCATTCCAAGCCCATTTATCTGCAGAAAGTACCCCTCAGATCTTGCATGGGTGAACAGGATAATGTATTTGATACAAGCACCCTATTTTCCCTGTAGCTATATACATCATTTCATGTCTTATTAACATAACCTATCTACAATGAAGTTTATAGGCTTTGACAGATAGTACCTCGGGTGAGAAAGAGGACGACAGAGAAAATTTCCTTTTACAAAGTCAGTCCTTCTAAATCTGTTTTCGGGCAGCTTGACACCAAAGACTATAAACATAGTCTGGAATCCGAAACCTTTTCTGCAATGACCTTGTTTTTGAAAATACTCTTCTTATCTCCTCATGCTTATTCTTCTCTCAGCCATCACTCCTTGCTATAAATTCCTCACCATGTGTTCCTTCTGTTTCTTGAGCAGTATCTCAATTTTTTTGTTTACTACCCATTTTTGTTTAAGTCATGCAATCTGAAGACCTACTTTATGCTAGTACCAGAATTATGTTAGTCAACCATTTGATTTGATACAGACTTATCGTCTCTGCTTGTTCCTTTTCCATTTCTTTGGAAGAAGGCTATTCCAGGAGGAGGACTTCTCCTGCATTGAGCACTGCATTAAATTATAATTTAATGGTGGTAGTTTTGTACATTTAAATTTAAAATTGCCCATTCTTTATAGTAATAAAAGAAGGCCACTACTTTCTAAATAATAGAGCAGTCATATGCAAGCTTAAGGCAAAGGACTGAAAATAAAAACTCAGCCAAAAATACAGTCCCTTGGAAGACAGATGTCAAATAGATTTGAAGAGTATTTTCACACATATTTCACTATTTATAAACATTGTCAAGCATTTCTTTCCATAAGAAATGTTGTGCTGCCATTCTAAACAAACCAAATGCAGTTTCCTGTGGTGATGATTTTTTTACCCTGCCCATATGACACACATTTTCTGCAGAATAGATTTAAAGAAGCCTCTACATTTACTTTCATTGCCCTGTGTTTCGAAGTCAGGAGATGTTGGGTGGACAAAGATCATCTGAGGTGTGACCGCAATAAACTCAGTGCATTTGCTCTGTTTGGGTTTCCAAATGTCCTTACTGAGATCTGCTGGTGTTGCAAGATTCTGAAAGCATTCCAGTCCCCTTTTCAGCATTTCTGTCTTTTGTTGTTGTTGTTGTCGTTGTTTTTTAAATCCAAACTCCTACTGGGGAGCAGCCTTCTTAAAACATTTGACTCCAGATTCTGTGACAGTCATTGCAGTGCTGTAGACAATCCCAGTTTCTGTGAAACAGCACAGGTGAATGAAGTGCTGGCTAAAGAATATCTATCTGTATTAGAAATATTGGCATATGTTACATGCTTTATTATACAGTTCCCAGACACCAAGGCAGCTATCACCTCACCTCAGTACTTTGGCACCTGGTTTAAAATTATTACAAGCAATGGGAGATTTTCCATTGTTTTGTCAAGACTTTGGATCCAGCTGAAAGGATCCAAAGGGTTTGCCATAATGTCTTAAATGCAAAAAGGCATGGAGTATTTTTGTGGTCAGTGAAAATCCTGGTTTTATAAGACACACATGCATACCCAGAATACTAAAATAATAATCTGTGTCTTTTTCTAAATGGTAATCTTCACCAAGAAATAAAACTCATATCTTCTATTGTAGTTAATGGGGTCAGTGTTATGTGATTCTTCTTTTGTCAATGAAAAAACAAATTAAGGTGATTTCATTATGTTTCTTCAAGGAATTAAGTCATCATCTTTCTGGTAGTTAAGTTTAAGAAAGTGGCAACATTTAAAGGATCATTAGTTTTTCTCCTGAGCAAATTCTTGGTTTATTGAATTACCAGATTTGAGCAGTTTAATAATAATTTAGGCTAAACACCTAGAGGAATGTCAACAACATCTTTTCTGCTGGCAAAGCTGACTAAAATAATAAATCTTTATTGAAAATACCACTAGCAAATCCAAGGGATGCAATAAGAGAAAGGATGTTTCTTGGATTGTATGTGCCAGTTTAAAGATTTTGGTGCAGTTTGTTGAATTTGAATTAGAATGGAAAAATAAAGGACTTCTCCAATACACAGTTTTATGCTTCATCAAAGCAAGATTTGAATCATGGTCTCTGATTAAAATTACATTTTAAGTCAGTAGAGCTCTGCTATCTTTTGTGTTCTCTTTTTATTATTGAATTCTGAAGTCAAAGACAAAATGTATTCATGTTTACATTTGTGTAAATACAGGAAATGGCTTATTTTTGCATCCATTTTTGGATAGCTGTTGTAATTAATTCAGAATTCATTTATAGAAGCTAAATACATTGCCTGTTTCAGTGATATGAATCTTCTAAGATGAACTGCTTTTCTTTAAAATAGTCGTGTCTTTGTTCCATGACTGTTGGATTGTTACTTATTATATAATTTTACTTCTTACTTACTTGCTACTCATGGTATTCCCTCAGCTTTTCAGGAATAATATGACTTATTGATTCATAGTCTTTATTTTAGCATACTATACTCCATGTTTAGAAATTGTAAAAAACTGGTATTGATGTCTTTCTTCAGAGAGATTTTAAAACAACTGATAGAATAGTATAATCATATGGATTTTGCATCCCTTTAGTGATTAGTGGGAAAAAAATTATCAGAGGGCTCACATAACCTGTGGTGAGATAAATTAGACATTGAGTGGAAAACTTCCTCTGTTCATTTGGGATATTCTGTACTTTCATTTATATGTGTGTGCCCTCATTAAAGATTCCAAAAATAGAGCATATGATATTAAAAAAGTAATGTACAGAGAGGAGTGGCACATCAAGATTTGGAGAAAATGTTGGCGATGCTCATAACACCATTAATTTCTGACATTTTAAGCAAAAGTAAATAAATGACTCACAGTGGTGACTGACTGATGATTTAGCCTTTTAATTTTTACAAATGTATTAGTTATTTGAATTTTCTCAAATGTTTTGTAAGGACATACTTCCACCAGTGGATTAATGCTAAAATATCTATTTCTACTATGTCTAGGAGCATATCTATTTTTCTTTCCTCTGTGTGATTTACTATGCTAATTCTAACCATGATCAGATAAATGGTACCATTTGATGTTCTAAATTTAAATTTCTATCAAATATTCTTTTTAAAAATAGTTATGCTCTGAAAAAGATCTAGCATCACTTATATTTGAGGATTTATGTTTCATGAGCATTTCAAAGACATATATATGCAAAACATCTTTTATAACAGTTTAGCCTTTTCTTTTTGGATAATATTCTTAGAAGTAATAATCAAATCATATAATGTTCATATATATGAAATGCTAAAGGTTGTAAAACCTATCAAAATATATTTGTAATGTTAAAATCATTTTCAGTATTCACCAGGCACTTCTTAAGAGGGTTAGAGGGGTTTTGCTTATTCTTTATTTCCCTTCAAAATGTAAACTGTCCCAGTCCTGCTGCATTGTTAAATGTCAGGCGGAAGTTGGAGGTAAGTGGAATTCATTAAGATTTACTCCGGTAAGTAATGAATTTGTCCAGCCTTATACAGATTCCTCTCTATGCTGGAAGCAGTTTCTTATAAAACCGATATTGTTATTTCTCATTTACTCTGAGTTTGCTCATCTGCATTTATTCAGTTAGCCTTTAAACTTCTTATATTCCTCTGTACATGTGTATCTCAGTGTAACCACTTCTAACCCCTAGAGATAGAGGGTGAGATGCATGACATATAATGTGCATCATAGTTTCCACTCTTCCAATTTATTCTGTACTAATCTGGAGGATCTGGGTAACATTTTAATTATATTTGGATATTCACCCCACAGTTTCTTAAATATTTTAGGGGAAAAAAAACCAAACAAACCCAAAACCATTAACCTGATATGTTCCTACAGGAAATACAAATGTCTGTTTCCTGTGAGTAATCAATCTGTGGAAATTGCATATAATACTAGTTTCAGATTTTCCCCTTAGACACAATTTGTTTTGAGTATCATGGCAATCATGTGTTGCTTATCTTTCAGTATTCTGTCTTTTCTTTCTAGTATTTAATTGGACCAGAGGAAGCTTCAGAAAGCAATTAGGTAGGAGTTTAGTAACTGTCATATGTTGTGTGGATTTCTGTGATGACATTTTTATCTATCACAGGTGCACAGTTAGAGAATGTACTCACTATGTATTCCTATGTCACTTACCTGCTAATTTTCTGACTCCTTTCTCCTTTACTTGGGCAAATTCAGTATTCTTGAGCTGGTACAGGATGATTTTAAGGGACAGAATTATAACTTGCTCTGCAAATAACAGCGCAATTTTGCTAATGCTATATAATTCAGTGAAGCAGTCTGCAAAGCACGGGTATGAGCAATAACACCTAAACATGCCACCTGGGGGGTACAGCGTGTTCTCTAGAGCAGAGGTCGTTTGAAAAAGGCAGGCAAAACTTTGCAGAATTTTGTCCTACCCAACTGTAGTTCCTTGTTTTTAGAGGTGGCTTGAGCCATTTGCCACATTTATTGACTTCACTGGGAGCCAACGTACTCATCACTTATTTGAGCAATGTGTATGTCCACAGGAACGATGGAATAAAATCAAGTTTATTGTTTGATGCATACAGAGCTTTGTTTCTTTAGAAATGATAAGAAATGTGTGTTGAAACAAGGCAGTATGGATGCACAATCTGGTTGATATTTTAAAAATGCCTTGACAGAATAGCATTTTTTACCATATATAGTTGGGTGCATATTTGGAGAATAACAGATGATGGTATGATCATGTTAAGTTATATAATACATCCGTTTCTTCTTGGGGTTTGTTTGTTTGTGGTTTGTGTTTCTTTGGCTTTGTTCTGCTTTTAAGACACCCAGAGTAGAGGAAGGGCAATGAATTTAAGGAGAAAAGGTGTTCAGGACATACAACATGAGTGGGAACTCTTTGGGACTGAATTTATGTTTTAATCCTGTGCACACAGCAGCTACACATTCCATTTTGATCCATGAGAAGACTCTAGAACATGTATATGATGGGAGTGCTGGACACACACAAACAGTGTAAGCAGTGCTGAGGGCTGTCATAATTGAAAGTACTCTCCAAATGAGTTAGTGTGTTGCCAGAGATTTGTGAGCACCAGAGCCACACTTCCACTGTCCCCAGTGCAGCAGTTTTGCTGAAAAACCATCCTGCTGTGAAATGCTGGAGAACTCTATGCCAGCAGTGTTCCCAGAGGGATACACTTTAAACAGATGCCAGGATATCAGGAATGAGAAATGTATAAAAGACAGGTGAAAATTATATAACCTGTTCCTTTTTAAGAAATCCTTCGTATTCCTATGTGCACAATAAGCTTCTTTATTGAAAGGCTGTGACAGTGATTAATAGTTTTTCATTCTTCTTATCTTTACAGAGACTTCTTGAGTATCAAAATAAAAGGCTGCTTTTAGGAAAGGGGAAGATAAAAACTGCATCTAGGATAACAGATTGCCAGTTGACTCCGTAATGAAAATAATTTTTAAGTTTTTTAGCACATGAACCAATAAGCAGAGCTGGAGAAGGTTAAGTGCTGTAAGCTGAAAAACTGTACAGCTGAAATGAAGGAGGAGACTGCAATAACAGTTATGCAGGGGACAAACAGAACCCGGGTATTGCATGTTTAACGATGCTCCAGAAACTACATAGGAGGAAACTTTGATTGTAAGAAACAATCTAGGAATTTTAATTGGGCAGTTAAACATAGTGCTTTATGAGGCATTCTTCATAATCTTGCATGCTGTCTCATAATCTTGCTGTCCAGACGCAAGGCATGCTTACCTGCTTTCTAATCTTTTGTTTTAAACGTGATGTAGTTTTTAAAGACACAACTCTCCCTGGTACCAGAATTGGGCTGCATATTGGGCTTCAGCGGTGCACTGTGATACTGTCTGTACATCGTACTGCCAAGTGCACTGAAAGCAATATTCAAATGCCTGTATTTCCTCCAGATCTCTGAGCCTCATGTTTCCAGCTCACTGATTCTCCGTGCTGCCCCATCAGTGCCTCACTTAGACCCTCAGACTCGTAAGTAAGAAGCACATAGCTCTTTTCACTGACTAGCCACAGTTTTCTGTAGCTCTCACAACGTGCTGGTATGGCCCTGAAAGGGCACTCTGGTGATCTTCAGTTCTCTCATGAAATTTTGATTGATGCTGATGGATAACACGTATGTGGTACCCCTGCTAAAATCAGAGCTAGGTTAGGCAGCTACTGCTCTTGTACTGTCAGTGTCTGCCATGTGTCTGAATCTGTTGTGTGATGAATTGAATGGTTTGAGGCTACAGCTTTCTGGGGATCACCTAGGCTGCAGATGCAAAATACAGTATATTAAATCACTTCTTGATTGTGCTCGAGGGGTGTTCAGTCCAAAGTAGATGGCTGAGAGGGAACTTAAAGCAGACATCTGCCCCAAGCTACTGCAGAAATCATGCTTTTCCCCATAGTCACAGTAGTACCACAATAACCGGGTTGGTGTTTGAGTTGAACACTGATGGGTGCCTCGGTTGCCTGATGGAATAACACTTTGATGTTTCAGGGTCAAAAAAAGGTTTTCTTTCTGCTACTACTTTCCTGTAGTGTACTAAGCTAGCTGATGTTACTTCACTGAGAAAGAAAAAAATTCTTTCCAGATCCACACTAAAATTGAATCTTGTGTATGGATAAAGCTGAGGTGTTTGTATGAACAGGTGTTCAGAGGATGTAGATGACTTCATTTATTCCATCTTTGTCAAAATCCATCCCTCCATTTTTACATTTTAGTCACTATTTTTAGACTTTTTTCTTTCATATGAAATGTAGGTTTTTTTCATTTCCAGGGGAGAGAGAGACGACAAGGTAAAACTAATGAAATATTTTATTTTTCTACAATTAATATTTATATAATTTTTATCTATATAAAACAAAACTAAATTTAAGGGGCCTTAGTTCTCAATTTTATATTTCAGATCGACAGTCTAATTTTATTTTAAATGCATCTCTTTTCAACATGGTTTTAAAAGGACCTATCATAAAAGGTCTTATTTCTGAAACTAGCTAGTCAGTCACATGCCTTCAAATATTCTCCTTCTGCATTATTCAAAACACCTACAGCTGAGTGTGTAACTTAGGCAACCTGGCCTGATATTGAATAATGCAGTCACTGCCGTGACATTCGGAAAGACGTCTGTACCCAGCAAATGCTATTTTTATGTGTGGTGTCTTGTTGCTTGAGGGATTGTGGAATTAGCCTGCATACAATATTTGTTTTTTCCACAAAGCATATTATTTGTGTATATGTTTATGTATTTCTTGATTGCTTCTTTTCTTTTCCTCTGTCTTAGTTAATCATCTCAATACATGTTTAAAGCCTACCATTAATTGCTATTGAAGCTTTTCATTTGAAGGAAAAGTTTCTGCTATTTAAGTCTCTTGTCAGGAAACCAAGTATTGGAGTTGTTTGGTTTCTTATTTCCGAGGCTGTTTAATGACAGTGTAAATATTCAGCCTGACTCAAAATAGGTAATTAAAGCCAACTCTTGGCCAGATGTTCCCCTTTGTTGCCTGGCGTGGAGCTGAGGGAAGAGCAGGAAGCGGCCATCCCAGTGCACGCTGTCCCACTGCACCGTGGGTGATCCCCATGTTACCAAGTGTCCCAGGGAACCTAAGCTTACAGCTGATGTGAACAGTGGAATGAGCTGCTGCTCCACGGTGCTCCTTCCCTCTCTCCTCCTCAACAGTGTAGAAAATCCCTTTGGGCTGCTGATTTTGGGAGGTGGAGAACTGAATTCAGCTTTTTCCCTGGATGAGACACTTTCAGGGAGAGGTAGTCTTTTTAGTGCGTACCAGGTGAAGGTCTTTGAGAGGAGTCAGATGTGCAGATGTGAAGGAGCTTAGTGCTTTAACTTTTGTGCCACACCTTCTGTCCTCAGAGGCAATAAAACTCACAGGGAACAGAGAAAACGCCATGAGAGCAAGAAACCAGGGACAGAGGGAGGTGCTGAGTAAGCACCTGCAGTGTCTGGCACTTTACTTCAAAATTCCCTAGTCTCCAGGGGTTTCCCAGGGATCCTGCCTTGTGTGAGCAACAGCTTTGGTGAGAGGACTTGGGAGAACTCTGGGTGGATTTTACACTGCAATGAATGTCAGTGACCTCCTGAGCCTAGGAATTATCAAGGTTCGGAGGTTGTGCTTGGAGTTAATGCCTTTATTTATTTCACGTGAATTGCTGGCAGTGCTTTCAAAATGTGACTGGCTGCTGAGGCTGGAAAGCAAAGGAGAAATAGATGATGAAGTATGGGAGGAAAACAGAACTCTTTCTCTGGCTCCAGGATTGTTCATGGGAGGATACCAGCCTTATTTTTATTCTTGTGTTTGTAATGGCCTCTTACATAGTTTGGAAAACTCTTAAACTTAATCACACAGCAGGTGTGTTTCTCTCCCATGTCCTGGAGACAATTAGCTAAAAATCACTGGAAACATCAGGTTCTGGCCTGATGACACTGCAGAACCACATGGAAGAGTTCACTCCAAAGAAAAATGAAAAGAATCCCGTGTTGTAAAAGTCACCCCATAATCCATGACGTCGGGGGACCTGTTAATGATGTCTGACTGTTCAGGTTACCTGTACCTACACACTCCTAACAACCCCACGACGAGCTGTCGGTGTAACCTTCGCAGGCATCCTCACGGCTCCGTCTCCCGCAGGATTCCAGCACCCTTTCCTGGCGCCGAGGGACGAGGGAGGGGCGAGGGAGAGGGGTCTCTTTCCATATCTGTCACCGTGGAGGGGTTTCTGCTTCAGCAGCCGTGAAATCCGCAGCTGTGGCCGGGCAGTCCCTCGGAGCCGCCCCCCGCCGGTCGCTTGTGCGGCTGCGGGCAGGGAGGGGCGGTGCAGCCCCGCAGCCGGCGCGGGAAGCCCGTCAGCGCCGAGCCGGGCGCGCAGCCCTCCCTGGCTCCGCACCGCCCGCAGGAAGGCGCAGCGGGGTGGGGACGGGAGGAAGGAGCGGAGCCTCCCCCGGGCTGGGCAGCGCAGCTCCGGCCCGTGCCATGTCGGAGACGGAGAGCGGAGCTGCAGGTAAGGGGGGAGCGGCGGCGCTGCCCGGCCCCGCTCCGCCGGCCCCGCCGCAATGCAGGAGCGCCGCAGCCCGGCGCGGCCCCGGCGGACCGGGGGAAGCGATCTGGAGCCGGAGGGAGCCCCGTGCGGGGGCGGGGAGACAGCGGACAATGTCCCGGCCCCGCCGGCCGGGCTGTGCCGCGCAGGCAGGGCAGGGCCGCCGGCCCTCGCTCCCCGGCCCGGGGGTGCCCCGCGGGCAGCGCCGGCTGTGGCAGCGGGGCGGGATGGGATGGGATGGGATGGATGGGATGGGAGGCTCCTTGCAGAGCGCACGCCGCGGAACGCCCCCCCCCCCCGCAGCCCCGCGGCTCATCCTCCATCCCGGGCCGTCCCCGGGGAGGCGGTGCAGCAGCGCGGGGGGGTCCAGGTGACAGAACAATGCGGCGGCACCGCCGGGGGGGGCGAGGCGGGCCGGGAGCTCTGCCCGGGGCGCTGCGGCGGGCGCGGCATCCCCGCCGGCTGGGCCTTTGTGGCTTCGTTTACCCCCGCCAGTCCGGGTGCCCCTTTGCCGAGGGAGAAGAGGGAGGGCTTAGAGAGGAGATCAGGGGCTGCTGCTGACATAGAGGCAGCACCCCGCTATAGCGAATAGCCTGGTGCACTGGAAGAGAAAGACCTGGCAGCTGGGTGGGAGAGACAGCGCTTTCTGGGCTGAGCGCCTGAGCATCCCGGCGCATCGTCGGGGACCGGGGAGCTCCCAGCGAGGTGTAGGGGTGGGGGAAGCCCCGAGCGGGGCGTTTTACCACGTTAGCGCGTCTGCACATCTCTGATTTTGCAAACTTTACACTGAGCTGAACCTTGTTTTGCACGAAACAAGGATTTTGTGGGTTTGGTCCGTTTGTGGTTACACTGTGCCTCATAAATATGACACAGCCTTTGCAGTACAGGAGTGGTCTCTCCTTGTGCGGAAAGGGAGGTGGGGGAGGGAAGAGGGTTCCTAGGGTACAAATGACATGGATGAATAACCCTGAGGGAAATGCAGATTCAGCCTGATTTCATTCGAGTTCTCCATCCCTTCTTCCTCACTGTATGCTGCAAAGGTTTGAGGAAACTGTAATGCTAAGCCAAAGGTGCTGGTAGCAATGTATGGGGAAACTTAAAAAGTTGGGTTTGATCAAAATAGTATTTGGGGAACATTTGGAATAACATAGCTTAATTTCAGTGCAAGTGGAGTACAAGAGTAATAAAGTATCCATTGGAAAAAAAGCCAAAAACCAACCAGACTACAATACTTAGAAACTATTTGAGTCTCCAAGATGATCTGCTCTACTGGCTTTTCTCTCTCTCCCTACCCCCACCTAAATGTTCTCTCAGTGCTTCCTAAGTAGAGTCTCTAATATCTGATTTAAAGTAACCTGTGACAATTTTCTAGCATGCAGCTGACAAAGGGAAGAACAGACTGATGGATTCATTTGTCTTTCAAATGACAGGGTATCGTGTGTTTTGTTTTCTGCCAGCTTGCAAGGTTAGTGCAGTGCAATAATGAAATGAAGTAATTTGTGACATAAGGAGAATCTGCACAGAAGGGATTTTGTTAGAAGACTGAAGACCAGTAGTAAAGCAATAATTTGTTATGTCAGAAATCTTTATGTTCTTTCCATGAACTGGAATGCTGAAGCTGTCAGAGGAAAAAAGGCTTCAGGGATAAAACGTGATTTGGTGCGTGTTTTATTGACAGTATCGATGCTGCAATCACTTACCGCAGCACAGTAGAATGCGTAAAGAAATACCTGTGTGTAACATAGCTGAGTGTTGCGTGCAGTGCCTGCTGATCGTCGTTACAGCTTCAGTTAGCACAGCACTGCGGTATCTGCAGCTTGGTTAGTGTGAGCCTGGGTGAAACTGGTCATGCCCAGGAGCTATTGCATGTAAAGCTTCTAATTATACTGACTTCTGTCATTCTAAAGCCGTTGGCTCATGATTGGGTAATGCTGGTTGAGCCAACAAGTTTTCCTTTATGACACCGTCACCCTGTGAGCTTTCAGTCTGAATGTTTAGTTCATTCCCAAGGGACAGCAGTTGGTGATCAACAGAGCTGCCCTGCTCTGTACCTGCAGAGTCTCCCCAACGCTTCAGTCAGCTGTGGTGAGGCCCCAAGAGGTCTCTTGTGTCCAGAGGCGTCTGTAGCTTATGTATTATGGTGTAAGTGGGCTTCATCCTAGCCCACAGGGCGTGACCAGGCTGTCAGTGAAATGCAGCTGTCACAGGTGCTGGAAGAGGTTGCTGCAGCCTCGGGTGTCGGCTCAAGTTAAAGCAGCCTCTGGGAGGCCAGTTCTGTGCAGGAAGACCAGGATGCTGCCTCAGCTATAAAAGACCTGATCCCTGCATGTACATGTCAAGATTTAGGATATGTTTTCCTCTCTAACTGTGTCCCTGGTGGTTGGGGTTATATGGGACTTGACTGGTGTCTTATCTTGTGCTCTTTTCTGCCAAATAGTTCTTTATTTCATTAGAGTTGATGTGACCTGCCATGCCAACTTCTCCTACTGTCATTGGAGTGCTGTTGAAATTTTTTTGGCCCCTCCTGGATGTCATATCTGCTGTTGCAAACTCCTTTTTGCTGTCCTCTGCTATGATTTTGCCTATTCTATCTTTAAATGCACAGAGCAACTTTTCCTTTCTTAAAAATGTTCTTTCTATGTTAAAACCATAGAATTAAAGGATCCCATAATGTCAGTTTTCTGTACCTGAATAGGTTCTGCCGTTTGACGATGGGACGGATGGGATTTCACAAGTATTTGACTTCAAAAAGCACAACATTTATGGTTTTAGAAACTTCTTCCTGTGGCTATGCCTCTAGACATTGTGAAGAAGCAAATGGGCTTTTTTGGATATTTAAAAAACCTGTGCTGACTCTTAGTAAATGATAAGGGAAGATGAAAGGAATGAAAAACAATGCACGCAAACAATGCTACTTTCTGTTAGAAGAATGAGAACAGTCATGACCTTAATTTGGTTGAAGCAACGTGACCTTTTGGGGGAGTTTGCATCTATTCCTTTTTTTATTTTCTCTAAGTAAAGTAAATTTTGGTAATTTCCATATGCAGCTTTAGCGAAATCTTCAGAATATTCTGTCTATCCATAAATTACTTCAGTTCTTACTTATTCATCTTCTGTATGGCACTTGACCCTTTCCTGTTAAAAAGCCTTGGGTAGTGGAAAACAGAAATGGGTGAAACTCCAGGTTGCATCAGTATTGTACATGCCTTTTCAACTGTATGGTGAATGAGAGAATTACCAGGAGGACTTGGAATCTGTTCCAGGAACAAGCTCTGAAGTCCATCGGTCATGATTGTAAATGGTACACTTGCTTCACAGATGTTTTACTGAAGAGTGTGCAGCTGTTTGGTGCTGTAAGGTCACAGGTGTTGGTGTTGAGCTGAGGGAATGCTGCTGCCAAGTACAAACCTCAGTGATCTGAAATGCCTGTGACATATCTGCAGGCTTCATCTTCACTGTGACAAGTGTCGTGGCTCCTGGGTCATTAAATTGAAACTGCCTTTTCTCAGTGACCAGGCAAATTTTTGATCTTAAAAGAACATTCCATAGCTCTCATTACTCAAAAATATCTCAGCTCTGGCTCATATGCTGTACTTTTAAGAGTCACAGTGATATGCATTTAAAAATAAACAAATGCAAGTTTTAACTATTGCCATAACTGCTGTTAAAACAGTGACTTTGCAGTGTTTTAAAATTAGTACAGCAGTGGTTAGCTGTGTAAGTAATCAGTATTAAAACAGGAAATTCCTTCAAAGGCTGTCTCAGGGGGATTTGAGAAAGGTTTTCATGTAAATGAAAAGGAAAATGCAGTCAGTTCTAATAAGTAAGCAAATAAATAAATGAAAACACTCTGAATATGAAGGCCAACATTCAGCCTATAAGGCCTTTGTTCTTCACTAAGGACTTGACAAAATGCCCTTACTCAGGACTGCATTGGGGTGTGTCAAGGACATCAGAGAGTGGCTTAGTGAGCTGTGTTGGTGTGCCCTGCCATCAGCACCTTGCGGTCTGCTCCTGGGCCACAGTCACTGGGTACTTGCTGGCCCAAAGCAGGGCCTCTGTCAGGATTGATTTGCAGGTCTCTGGGTGGATCAGTTCTAAAGGCATCTGAATTTGCAAGAACAGGAGACCTGGAGAAGGTTTTTCTTTTAGCTGTTTCTTCTGTCAGTAGTTCTGAGTCAGTCCCTGAGTCAATAATCTCAGACTGTACTCTGCAGATGCAGTTTCTGAGGAACATTGAGAGGGATTTCTAGTAATTGTTATCAGTTGGAGTCCAGAAGAGTGTGTATTATGTGAATGTAGTTCCATAATAGCCATTGCATGTCATCTGAGGAGGTAATCCACTTCCTATCTATGAAGAAAATCTGTTTCTGTTGTGGGAACCCGCCCAACTGGCATTAGTTTCCTTGGGGAAGAGAGCAGAGATAAATTATTCTCCCTGTGCTACTTTCTTATCCCATAAGGATATCTGGAAATGCTGCTTCAATTTGTTTGTTTCTGGATATGTTTCATGTTCTAAGTGTAGTTCAGGACCAGTGTCTAGGATTGAAGCAGTTTCTCTCCAAGGGTTTTGCAGTCCTAAGCACTCTGTGTCCCCCTGTCCTGACACAACCTTTCCTTGCGAGGTTCCATGTGTTTGTATCCACACTTTCTCTTTTTCCTGTTCCCTGTGAGGTTGCAAGAGGGAATATTCGGGTGTCTCTTTCCTCATTACAAGGTTTGGGATGTTTATCTTTGTCAAGAGACTATAGAAACACTAAAATAACTGTCATTTAGTACATCCTTGTTTCTTCCTTCTCGTTGTTTGGGAAAGGTGACCATTTGGTCTTGTGGATTTCATCATTGTTTGAGGACTCTCAATGCTTTCTTCACATTTAAAGATCAAAGTAATTGAGGTTAGACTAGGCTGACTAGACCCATTCCCTGGTGCCAAACAGATACAACAAATTTAACATCTTTTTCTCAAGTTTCCATGGATACCTGAGTAGAGCACACGCTGTAATCAGAACGGCAGGGCATGCCATTTACAAAAGCTTTCAGTATTGTCGTTATGGAAGTGCTGCACTCAAAAATCAACCTTTTGTAGTAGCTTTCTTGCTGAATCAACTATGGCCCTGTTATGGTTTTAGCCGCAGGAACTCCTTTGAAGGTTGTGCCATTGGCTTGTCACCATGACAGTGTCACTTTGCAATTGGTTTTCTGGCTGGTCAGTGCTGGTCTCTGTGTGATCTGTGTGCACAGTCGTGGCAGCTCAGAGCGGTAGAAGTGGCACTTCAGTATAAACCTGATGGGTGCTAGTATAAAAAGCTCTGGAAATGGATTTTGGTTGGTGACTGCATGACTTTATGACCTACTCTACAAATAGTAATCATGTATTTTCTTCTTCGCTCATATTTTCCATGAAGCTTTCTTCTAAGCCTGGTAGCTGATGTGTTCTCAAGACTACCAAATAAAAAGAATAAATAAATGCAAACTTACTTTTGATACAGCAATGAGATGTCACTCAAGCTAAATCAGCAGACTATGGTTTCACAGATGACTTTGCTAATGACTTGTCAAATGTGATACAGTTTTTTTCAGTTTAACCACAACTAAAATTCTTTTATTTTCCCATGTTTGAAAAAACTGGGTTCAATAGCCTTGAAGAATATGAAGGGATTTATATATAGCATCACTCATGCTGACTACTGTAAGTAATGGCTATTCTAGTCGCCTGTTCTTTTAACCCTGCCCACCACTATTTTTTTTTTCTTTTCTGTGAATTGGTGAGAGAGGTTTGTTTTTTCTTGTCAGGACTCTACAAATGTATGAATCATTATTTAGCATTCCTGAAGATTGTTAAAATGAAAACAGACATTTTCAAGTATTTTTTCCAATTTATGTTTTAAGAAAAAGGTATCACTGCATTCTTCCAGCTTGATGCAATGCAAGATACTTTGTCAATCTCGGAATGCTTGAAAACTAAATAAACTTTTTGCCTTCTAAGTAAACAAATGCCCCCAAAAGTGTAATTTTTCCTTTGTGCTCTGGAAATGCTGAACAGTGATTCGTGTTCAGTCTTTGAATAATATTTCCTTGAATATCTTGATCTAGAAGGTAAATCCAGGATTATGTTCTTTTTGGGATACATTTGCATCTTGAGATGCTTCTTAAGTAGAGATTTGCAGTAAACCAGGGTTTGATAACTCTGGAATATTTTGATCATGCATTTTAAAAAGAGAAAACAATGAATTAGCCCACTCTCATGTGGGAAATCATGTTTTGTCAAAGGGAGTGATTAATATCACTAGAGTTCTGTTTTATGAGTATGGTCCTGGGAATTAGAGCATAATCTTATTAGTGCCATTCCTGATAACCTTGCAGTGAACCAAGAGGAGGAGGCAGATGATGACAGACATCATGATGAAGGAGAAGCAGCAGGAAACTTTTTCTAGGAAGTATACAGAATTCTATACATCTGTGTTTTGCTTTCTGTTCCTTATGTGTTTCTGGAAGCAACAATGGAGGAGATGAGAGATACAGGAAAGCAGTGCTTGCACTGAGAGAAATAGTACAAGGAAGACTGAAGAAAGCAAGTTCAGAGAAGAGCTTGGTGGAGGAACAGCAGATTAGTGTGTATTAAAGGTATCTGTGGAATATTTAGGAAGATCCTGGAGAATTCTCTTCTACCGCTCTGATTGCCAAATCTGTTATTAACCTACCTTTATCACAATGTGTAGCCTGCTCTTTGTAACTTGTGAACCAGGATCAGTTTTGTCTCTCCTGGTAGTAGTAGAGGGGTGTGGAAGAGCTGGAGTCAAGAAAGAGAGGGATCACCACAAGGCAGCACTGGTGAGTTCCCCAAAGCCCAGGAGCTGGGGTGTGGGCAGGTTTTGAGGAAGCTGGAATCTCATTAGGACTGGGAAGGAAAAGGGAGCTGGCTGATCACAAAAGCTGGAAAGCTCTCAGGTCATTCAAGGTGGAACTGGATTTAAGACTTTACATTGTAGATGGTGAAAGGGTTTAAGGCAGCTGAAGGGCAGACTTAGCTATTGGTAAGGACCTGTCTGAGGCACTACATACCCAGCATGCACAGGAGTGTGATCACTGGTTTAGTCCAGCTTAACAAACACTAGTGAGGTCAAATCAAATGTTAGGTAAAATAGTTCAGCCTACACCCTGTCAAAAAAAAGGGGAAGGAACATAACCCATGTGACATTTTCAGAAAGTTATTGTGAGTTCTTATGTGTTTCTTTCATCTTAATTTAAGTTCACAGAAAATAGGTAGTGTCTTTTGCTTTCCCTTTGCCAGTGAGGTGCAGGAAAATGAATATAGTCCACAGAGTGATTGTTAAAAAACAACTTGTTTTTTAATTCTCTTAACAATAATGGTAAATACTTGACTTAAAAAGCTTGATAGCATAGTGAAAAAGTAATTTCTCTAGTCAAACCGTAATCATGTTGGGAGACAGTATAAAAGCATAAATGGAAAAGGTCAAAGTTGTAATGAAAAACATGTCTTATTCTTAGAATTTTATCCAAAGAATCGGGAGAATATATTTTTTTTTTACTTAGGAAATTACTGTACTCTAATTGGTATCAGTGTAATGAATACCAGCTCTTTAGGGGACCAGATATTATGAAAGGGTATCAGGAAACTTGGATTTGTATCAGAGATTAGCTATGGCCGTATTCATGGAATAGAAGTGTATCACAGTCTTCCAGCAAACCAGCTGGATGCCTATTGGCATTTTAAAACAAAGGACTCTGATTCCATTGATGGCAATAACAGTGGTGCCATTGGATTCAGTAGAAACAGAAGGTTCTTACTTCTGATATGAAATACGGGATCTTTTTATTATGCGTAAGAATGTTTTAAGTGTTTTTATTTTTTTTTTTATTTGCTTCTCTCCATCTCTTTTTTTTGTTGTTCTTTTAAGTATTTTCAAAGGCCATCTCTGTGTTTATAGTAAAATGCTCTAGGTTGTCATGTTACGTTTGGAAGCTCTGACATTTTGTGCTTAATGCAAAGCAAAATCTCAGCAATAGGAAAAGCTGAATAAGGTTTTCTTCATCAGTGCAGCAGTTGCCAGCTAGTAGCAATATGGTAAACCCTTCTTTTCCTCTTGGTGCAAACATCATTAGAAAGCTTTGCTTGTGTCAAAATTATTTGGATGCTCAAAGAGATGTACAATCTTTTGAATGAAAAACAATGGTATCGTTCCATTCTTTTATTGCCTGCTGACTTCTCTATAACCATAGGTTGAGCAGTCATTTTTCTGAAAACAGGTTGAAACTGTTGTCTTGAAACTGATTATCTGGGACTGTAGTGGTCTGTGTTTTTGTGGGTTGGTTTGTTTGTTTGTTTGTTTTTGTTTGTTTTGGGGGTTTTTGTTTGGGTTTTTGTTGTTTGGTTTTTGTTTGGTTTTGGTGGGTTTTTTGTTTGTTTTTTTAGTGTTTACTAAAACTCATTTATCCAGTCCTGAATAGGAATGTGTGGCAGGGGCTTCCAAATATTCAGACTGGTAGTTTTCCAGCTGCCACTAACTGATCTTTCTAGTTAAGAAATGAGCTTGGTCCTGCTCTCTGGATCTATTAGAAAATCAGATTCAGCTAAACATGCAATCAGTGAACTATTCACATTGCATCAACTAAGTTTTTATAAATGTTCTGGGCTTTGCTTCTGCTCTGCATTCTGTGACACTTAAAGGTTAATCCTTTATTGCATTTTGTTCAAATCTACAATGTAGCTGATCATTTACTGAAGAACAGAAAAAGCTAAACTGATTAACCTATTACAGGAAACCACAGAAAGTAAACTCTTGCATGGGTTTAGATGAAAAGAAGGAATAATTTAAATTAAATCTACCAAACCAGCAATTGGAGCTAATGTGATAATGGATATGATTGATTATTAATACAGTATTTGCTGATCTCATAATTTCAACAATTCTGTAATTGTTTAGGAGTTTGCAAATCAGATAGGACCCTCTGAATGTTAAAAAAAAGTCTGAAATGGGAATCTTCTCTGTTTTCCCTTCTGCTTCTGTTCACCTTGAAAATTCACAAGGTGTTATTTGGCAATTGCTTAGGTTAGGACTAGTGTCAGAAATTGTAGAGATGTGCTCAAAGTTATTCTGTAGATGTTTAGTGAAATTACCCAAGCTCCTGATATAGACAGTCAATATTCATATCATAAGTAAATGTAAGAATTTTTATTCAAGAAGTTTGCATTGTATTTAGAAAAGATTATTTTCAATACCGGTGTAAGCGTTCTAAGAGTTACTTTAATTTGAATTCAAGATCAGATTCCTCCATTTAATTTGGTGTGCAAATTGGCAAGGATTAAATGTTTATTTAATGCATATTGTTTAGCTATATGTTCCTTTCATAACATGCAGTTTGACACAGACAGAGATCCTTAGTAAACGTGTGAGATAAAGCTGGAACTTGAGCTGTGTGAAACATCACTTGATTATGTTTTTTCATCACAGAAGCCTTAATAAGTTATTCTGCATTTAAGAACTGTTCCAAATACCATGATACTATCCAGGACAGGCTAGGCATCCTTTTTCTGTTTCATGATTGCAAATCGGGTTCCTTGCAACCCTTTTCCCATTCGCTGGCTTGGAACAGATGATTTTGTTTCCTTCAGACAACCAATCACAGTGCTTTCGAGATAAGAGATTCTTAAATATCCTGGAATATCCATACATTTACTGCTCTTCAGAACACAGCTGTAAAACCTGGTGGCACATGCACTTTTTTTTTCCCCAAGGAAACACTAACTCAACAAAATATGAAAGCTCCCGCATGGGCAAATATATTTTAGCACCTTGCAGTTTAGATAGTGTAGAGAGTATGATGTTACAAATTTCCTAATTTCACTTACTTCTAACAACTGTTTCACTGCGTGGTGAGAAGAAGTCTTGACATTGAATTCAGGGCAATGGGCTTGCAAGCCATTTTCTCTTTGTGCCAACCACTCTGATAAAACACATCTTAACTTTCCAGTATTCCGAACTACACTTATTCATTTATTATCTCTCTGAGAATGTCAGAGCAGAGTGAGAATATCACAATTATGGCTTCCCCAGTTATTGCACATGATTAGTTAGTCATGAAATCAGTTTGGACATCTGCTTTTGCCCACATGATAACAACTCTGTAAAGCCACTCTAACAGTACCTTTGGGTTAAAATTGTACTGTGCTACTTCAGATATTGGAACATTGCCTTCCATGATTTTCCTTGCTTGATCCATCTCTAGGCTGGTGGCACGTAGGATGCATTGTAGGATTATTTTATTTAGGATGGTTTTTGCAGGAGCAGCACTGAACACAGTGCAGAATGGTTATGGGTTTGGAAGGGTTTTTCTCCTCTCTTCTGAAAATACTGGTAAATCACCAAGAGCTTAACCTTCCAGCAGAGTTGAATAGTCGATGAAAATTAGAAAAAAGTTAGCCCTTCCACAATTCCAGCCTTTTATGTGTACATTTTCAAGAGCATTTTGAAACTGAAATGGACAATATATTTCAAAGATTTTTGATGAAAGTATCCAGGTCCATTTTCTGTTTTAAACATTATTTTTTGTGGATCTCTAAACCAGACCTCTTATCTCTGATTAACATTTTTGGACGTGTTAACAAATATTTTTCCACTTAGGAATACAGTGAGTGTCCTTGTATACTTTTTACAGCTCTAGATCATCACAAGTTAAGTAAATAAATTCTTGATAGAACACCACCTAAATTCGCAGTTTCATTGGATGGATATGAATATTGCTCTGGTTATTTAATCACTGCTCTGTGAAATACAAAAAATTGTGTATACTGTCACATAGGATTTTCAGAGTTACCTGTAAAGCTATAAATATCTTCTCAAGGTACACCCAGGCTGATAACTGAAGACAGGATGGAAAATACATCATGGAATGGTTTGGGTTGGAAAGGATCATAAAGATCATCTAGTTATAGCCCCTCTGCCATGGGCAGGGAATCCTTCCACTATCCCAGATTGCTCCAAACCCTGTCCAACCTGGCCCTGTACTCTTCCAGGGATGGCGCAGCCACAACTTCTCTGGGCAGCCTGTGCCAGTGTGTCTTCACCTTAGGAAAGAATTTCTTCCTAATGTCTGGTGGAAATCCCTCTTTCAGAATAAAACCTTTGTTCTTTGTCCTATCACTACATGCCCTTATAAAATGTCTCTCTCTGACTTTTTTGTAGGCCCCCTTTAGGTACTGGAAGGTGCTCTAAGGTCTCCCTAGAGCCCTCTCTCTCAACCTGTCTCCATAGCAGAGGTGCTCCAGCCCTCTGAGGATCTTTGTGGCCTCCTCTGGACCTGCTCCAGCACAACCCTGAAACATGAGTGCGGAAACAGGTAACCAAAAGAATTAGTGACAGGGAGAAACACTGCAAGCACACAGATAGTGATTTGATGTCTGCATTTCTGGTCTTCAAAGTCAGCATCCTTATCAGGGGAAAAGTGCCAACTTCCAAAGATGCTGAGTCAGTACTGTGATGTCCTGGTCTGCTCGGGAAGTACTGGTTCAGGTCCAGTATTCCACTGGAATGACAGCAAGATGCAAAGAATATATATTGTGACCTATTCCTTTATTTTTTTTCTGTGCTGAAATACTGTTCTTCAATTCTAAAGAAAATGATATGTTGATGGTACAATAATTAATATTTTGAGAACAGGAAGAAATGGCACAAAGGAGGCTCATAACAGCATCTGTTCTGAAGATATCTTAATGAACCAAGCAGACACATTTGGCTTGTCACATTTGGCCTGTGACTTTTTGTACTTCACTGCAAGAGGAGTAACAATATACATTCCTAGAGAATTGTGTAGGAAATACAAATATTCTGCTTCGGGAAATGCTTCTGAAAACCAGGCTGAACATGCATGTTATAACTTAAAGAAATAAATGGTATTATAAGAGCGACATTAGGATTTTGAGGAACATTTTTTTTTCCCCCTGTGGGCAGATTATCCTGTAGTTGCCCACTGCAGGGTTTTTGAATTTTCCCTGGGAAACATCACATATTTGATCACCAGGAACAACAGGATTCTTCACTAAATGATTCTAAGGTCTTTGGGAGTAGCGTCTGTGTCATCTTGGAATAAAGCTCTGACTTGCCAGTCACGTTTAGGAATTACATGCTATGCATAAGTGTGTGATATATCTAAATAGGTAATAAAAATACATTGAAATGTATTATTTAATATTTATTATGATTATTAATCTTCTGAGACCTATTACATCATTCTGCTTTACATCTCATTACCTTGTATTCCACAGAAGAGAATTCAGTAAACTCAAGGCTTATATTTGGGGACAGAGGGGTATGAGCATGGACAGAGTGTGTGGTACCATTTCTACCATTTTGATAAACTGTTGCCTTCTTCATAAAAGAACATATATATAAATCCATCTAACACCTCCGTACTTAATTGTTTTAATAAGCTGTTTCCTTTTCTATCATCAATGGTGTAAATACAAGCAATGCATTACGATATTTGTCACTCATTTGGTCTGTTCCTTTAAATGAAGTTTTAGTGTTGTATGCTGGGTAGAAATATTTCTTTGATGACTTGTTAATAATACTTTCCTTTTTCCCATCTGGATTCTGTCCTGCAGTACTATTAACAGCTGCAAGATGTTTCAGTGCAGAGAGTGTATTGAAGAATAAAAACAGAGACAGTATTGGGAAAGTTTCAGAATAAAGGCTCGGGGTGGACTTTTGCAACTTAATTGCAACTTACTCTTCCTGCTTTGTCCAATTGCTGTCAACTGCTCTTTTTCTCTTAAAAGGAGTCTATCTTTTTTGATCTCACAACTTGTGTTTAGTTTCTGCATTCATGCATTTACATCTTGGGCCATTAATGTGAGTATGTAGTGTTTGAGATGCTTGTATCAACTATGATTTGTGAATTTATTTAGGAAGAATTTTTAAATTGTATATGACAATGTAAGAGGGAAAAGAATGGAAGTTAGTCATGAAGGTCAGACAAATATTTTAAAACTGAAACACTAGCTGTGTCTTAGCATGTTGTAAGGGCAAAATATGTATTTTGCCATATGGATGGCAACTGTGGAATTTGCTTTCTTTTTTAGCAGATTTGTTACAATTGGACAACAGTATAGCTGTTTGGAAAGCATATCCTACTCATTCTGCTTACTGACACAGTGTTTGTTTCCTTTCAGATGCAGTTTCCACATCTGCTTACTCATCACCAGCCAAAAGCTTGGGAGACCCTGGAATAACTCCACTGTCTCCTTCACATATTGTGGTAAGAAGTGCACTCTTAACATATACTGTGTGTTGACGTTACTTTCTCTTGCCTGTTTAGTGGGACATAATTTCTTCAGAAAACTGTCACTTTCTCACATAGTGATCCCCTTTATGCTATCCATAGGATTAAGTGAAATTTTGGTCGCACTAGGGTTGGTGACAGAGCTCCCATTCATTTAATTTCATTGTGGTCCTGGTGTTGATGTTTTGTACTTGCTGCATGCTTTTGTATCAAACACAGGGGCTTCTTGATCCTCAGGGTTCCCAAGTTCTGCCCCTATCTTTATCACTGATTTATATAGGCAGACCCTGAAAACTCTCATTTAGAAAAAAGCAGAAGGATATATATGATACTCAACAGTGAAGTCCAAATTCCTAGAGAAAAGAATCTTATCCTATAGATATATACATCTAGAGAGAGAAGCTCAAAATAGAACTGGTTTCATTTCTTAAGGAAAACAGCAACTTCTGTAAGCATTTAGAAGCAAGCAAATGTCCCCTAAAGGTTGTGTGTTTTAATCTCTGGCACATTGTGCTGATTTTGTTGATGAAATCCTGTTAAGTCTCATGTGTTTTTAAGATCATCTGTATGATTTGTAACACAGGAAATGCACAGTCAGACTTCTGCCTTAGCTTTCTGAATCAAGTTCAGAGTTGTGCATGAACCATCTTGAGGATTTCCAGTGTTCTCATAATTTTTTGCTTTTATTCTCTTATTTCTCTATATATTCTAGAACTTGCCATTTTACTTCTGTCATCCTGATTAATTTACATCCTATTTCAGTTACATTTGCTCCTTAAACTCTTTGAGGAAGACATATAAAGAGCATACTGTCCTAGTTGAAAAGCTTTATCAGGAGAATCCAAACAAATCTTTCACGATTTGAGACTGAAACTTATTACTCTTGTTTCTCCCTTTTAAATAACAGGCCTATGGGATATCTTGGCAAAAGTAGGGGCACAGTAGAAATGTGCTGAAAGTAGTAGGCATGAAACTAATGGAGATATGTGGGGAATACGGTGGAACACTGCTCACAGAGTGAGAACGTTTGGCAGTTCCTCTGTAAAAGATAACGACAGTGGCTTCAGTTCTCTTGCCTTGCTAAGTTGTTCATGCTTTAACCCCCATCAGCATGTGGAGAGTAGTTCTTTGATGTTTTTTACTTACTCCTCCTTTATACAGGGTTTAAGTTAGGCAACACCCTCCTGTGGAACAGTACAACTTCTTGTTTATTTACACCATGCTTTATATTAAATCATTATGATTTGAGCCATAATCCTTCCAGCTCTTCTAGTTAGCATTGCTACATTGCCCTTGAGTGTGCTTTTCAGGGATTGCAGGATTACAGGTAAAAGGCAGGAAGGAGGCTTCATTCAAATTCACCATAAGCAGCCAAACAGCTTTCCATGTTGTAGCACAGGCAGGGGGAAAGAATGCATGTAGTGCTTACAAAGTAAGTGTTATGTAAATTCTTCATAAATAAATAATTTTCATGGGATGCAAAGCTTATTGCTGAATTTTGGGTTGTTGTGTCTCTGTTATTTTTAAATAGTAATAGTACCTCATGTTCAAGGTTATCACATAGTTAACTCCTAAAACCACCAAATAAGTCCCAAGTACATCACATGGATGGAAATAAACATATTCTTCAGTTGATCAATTTAAGAAAAAAACCCCAAAAAACAAAAGGACCCCAAAACCACAAGTTTTACAATATAGGATAAGAAGTATTTAAAAAATTAGTATGAAGGAAACTCTTGATCAGAAGGTTATATGTAAAAGGCTCTAGCAAATATGTTGAGTCATTGAATTTCCACTTCCATTGGAATGTGCAGCTTTTTGGTGTCAGCTTTGGTCACAAATGCAACTGTAGGGAAGCTTTTATTTTATATGCATGTCACAGAGAGCAAGAATACTGACGAGTCACAGTAATTCTGATCAGTTACTCAGTGTCTGTTTTGCTTCTGCTGTTTAACAGAAGGACTCTGATGCAGATGATGCTGTAGAACAGTTATTTCTTGTTGTTGTGGCTATTGATTTTGGCACAACATCCAGTGGCTACGCCTACAGCTTCACCAAGGAACCAGAATGTATTCATGTAATGAGGTAAGGGCTGCAATGCAGCATTTAGTTTTGGATTGTGATAACATGGGGTGTCTGCAGTAGCCATAGGTATTTTCTGCAGGAACCTGAAGTGTCTAGATCTGTCTAGAGATAGTGTGAATATTTCTCATGATTATAACTTTTTGTTGCATCTTAATGTATTCTATTTTGCTTTAGTAGTCAGTGGAACCATATCCTCTCTTATTTTGCTGAGTTTACAAGATGACACAAGTGAGAGGAGGGATCAGTGAGTATACAGAATTTTTCAGGGAGCAGAGTTAATTATTAGGTCAGGATACCCTTATCTTGAGATACTGAGAGAAACTACACTTTTACTAAGGGTCATGGCATTTCCCAGGAGTTGCCTATCCCCTGGAATCATGCTTGTGTACAACACTAAGTTACTTTCACCCAGAAACTGGTAGTTTGTTTGACTGGAGCTTTGTAGCGCTAAATTTGAATCCAGTCTGTGGTAATGAACTAGTGATACTGGGAAATAAGCAATCAAAAGGCATGAATGTGAAAATGAAGGTTTAATGTGAAACCTGTTCTGCTTTATATGTATGTAAGGGACAGACTTCAGATGCTTTAAAGTAGGGGGGAGTTGTTTGGTTTTTTTTTTTTAATTAAATTAACGCAATATAAATCAATACGATTGCAAATACAAAATCTATTACAGAAGCTATCTGGAAGGTGTGCCCTGCAAACCATTGTTACACTATTTTATAGTCTTTTTATTAAAAACCTATACAATTCTTATTGAAGTATATTTAAAATTACTGTGTTGTAATAAGACCAAGACAACTTCAGACATCAAGTATGTATGAAAAGCTCAGTCATAGAAACAATGCTGCTGTTACAGCAGTAGTTAATGTTCTGTAATACTGAGAACAAAAGGTCAGAAAGACTAATTTGCAGCAGTCCAGTGTGATATACTGCAATTTTTTTAAGCAAAGATACTGGCTGAATGCAGCTCCCTTAATCTCAGCAGACAGTATTGATTGTGCAGTCAACCTGCACAGTTGGTTTGTGTATGGTTGCAAAATGTTTCTAGTGCAACTGAGGGATTTGAAATACTGTCTAAGGGGAGGTAAATTTCTCAATGGTATTATGCCATCCAGCTGCAAACCACTTGCAGTAGGGACAGCTAATGCTTTCGAGGGCTTTTATGCGTTTCAACCCTCTGGTGTTCCCCGACCAGCACAGGAAGATGGCACGAGGCTGGAAGTCAAAGAACAGGCCGTGTGTTACTGTCTCAGAAAGGTTACAGGGTTGTCAAGCTGAAACCCAAGTTTATCGGTTCTTATTCTCTTTCAACAGCAGTAATTAATTAAAGTTCTCAAAGAAGTTGGATGCAATGAGGGAAGACATCTCCGAAGCTGTACCTGAGCAAGCCTAAAGTGTATATTCTGTGTTGTTTCTATAGTCCCTGTGGAGCTTTTACTATGTGAAATCACTGCCATTTCTGGGGAAGTCCTTTAAGTGCTTTGGACTGAAAATTTTACCTTAGGACCTGATTTTAACGTTGAGTTCACATTACAGACTAGATTCTTCTTCCAGGGTACAGGCATCCTGCGATCGATGGTTGGGATGTTGAAATCTAGGTGCTTTGTGCTCAGCTGAGAATATATTCCTAATCTTAATTGACTTTACTACTTATGGTTCAAAACATGGTATTTTCTTCCTAACACAATAATGGTAGCATGATTGTGATTTCAGAACTGTGTAGTTATTGTACGAGATACTGATATTGAAAGAAATTAAATAAACTACTTCATGATTTTCAACCAGAAGAGAGGAATATTTGGCAGGGGGGTGAATGTATTAGTATTTCCAATAGGTATTTCAAACAACGGAAAATATTTTAATACCAAGAATTATTTCAGTTTTTTTTTAATAAATAAATATGGCTGGCAGGGAGGAATTTTGGGGAAGATATAACTGACTTACCAAATAATGTATGTAATGTTTTTATATATATTTATATATAAATACTCATGAAATAATGAAATTCAATTAAAATAATGGTTTATTTATCAAAATAAGTCTTCAGTAGTTCAGAAGGTATTAAGAGGTTCAAACTCTGTATATAATGAGGCTTACATGTAGGATAATTTATAAATATTTCAGGAGAGTAAATGTAACTTCCCACCCACACTCGAGAATGTTTATGTTAAAATAAAGCATACCACTGATGCATGGTCCTCTGTGCTTCCTAACGTTTTTTCCACCTTTCCCTCCTTAGTGTTGATCCTTTCCAGATACTTAGATTTCTGACTGCCTTTTAACAAAGCTGCTTTTCTGTAAATGTCTCAGGGAAGGATAAGATGGGTTTATTTAGAAGGTTCTACTTTGGAAAAGAGTGAACATAAGGGGCTTTAGCAGTAAGTTTGAGTGTAGTGTCAGCAGCACCATGATTCTAGTCCTGTAATTAGTAGGCAATTAAAGTCATGTTTTTGTGTATGTTTATTTGCTGTGATGTCCAGTACTAAAACAAAAATGAGTTTATAAGTGTTGACCTGACAAAGTTCTTTAAGCATATACTTACCTTTAAATGTATGAGTAGCCTCACTCATGTCAGCATGTGTTTGGAGTTGGGTGTGTTTTTTGATGAACAATGAATGTCTTCACTTGGCTTGCAAACCATTGGTTACTGTTTTATCAGTGTTAGGTACAACTTCACACGTGACAACTCTTGTAATTTCCCCCCAGCTTCTCTTAAAGGTAGTTGTGGTTAACTTCAGATTCTTGTTGCAGATTAGGAGTATGTGTTATGCGCTGTACCTTGACATTGTGAGTAAATGCAATGAACAACCTGGCCAGGAATTCATCACTTCAGTAGACAGGGCAGTGCCAAGGCCATAATGAAAGTTTGCTGCTGTAGAAGGAGTTATTAATGTCTCATTTGGAGGGAATACACGAGCTAGTACACAGTTTTGAAAAACTCCTAGTGATTTATATGCCATTATATGAAGTTACAAATGTTTTGGCTACTGGTTAAATATCAACAAACTGAATGTGAATATTTCACAAATGGAGAAAAATAAATGGAAAAATGCGTGTGGTTGTGAAACAAATTGCAGCCTTTCTTTGGAAGGAGGGAGATAGTCGTCTCTTTTCAGTGTAACTTCCACCTTCAGGTTTTATCTTTTCTTTCTCTTCCCTGGCTTGTAGTTATCGGGAGACACACACTTGCCTTTCTTCTGCATAAACATTCCTAGTGGCATTTATCTGCATTTTGATGATTGCAGTCTTTCATTTCCTTGACTGTTTTGCTGCAGCTCTGGATCAAATTCTCATCACTCTGCACAGATCACTCTTTGGTCTGTCTTTTAGCCAGACTGAAGTGTAAGGAAGGACATTTCTCTAACCTTAGTATAACCTGGTGGCCCTTTCCTCACTAACTTTCTTCATCTCTATTTTCACTTCTAATACACAGTTAAGATGTTGTGTGGATATAAACAGGTCTGTGCTGTTTGTATCACTGTTGGCGTAATCCATCTATATCAGCCTAGAAACGCATATGTCTGCATTTGGGCAAAAATCTACCTTGATTCTGTCTGAATAGCTTTTTTAACTCTGATTCTGCTCTGAGAAAATATCCCCCATATGCATTTAGAGCAATTCTGGCTTGTATAGGTTTATGCTTTTAATAGGTGTTTTATTTTTGTTTTTCTTAAGAGCGTTATTATTATTATTTTACCTGTTTTGGTGCCAAGAAAGAAAACTGCAAATGAAGGTGTTGCAGTCCGAGCTCTACTGACTAGAAGCCCCCACTAACTGGAGTGAGGCCAGAGCTCCACCTGAGAAGATTGCTGCAGCCAGGGCTTGCCATTTATGTACCTTTGCTGCTGCTTCTCTCTAGAAGAGTGTCGCATGGCAATATTTTTAAGTCTCTGATTACAAATGGTTGTCATATTTCGCTTTCTCTTTCCTTATTGCCCTTTCTGTGACTGAACAATAATACAGACTAAGCAATTATCATGTCTAGTTTTCATCAGAAGCTCATCAGGAAGTGAGCATCCAATTCTCTGGGCGGCTTTGAAAATTTCAGCCTGTAACATTGAACATAAATTTATCTTCATTTAAACCGCACCTTAAGCTTACTTATTCCGGAAAGAGAAGATGTGCCTGGCTGTAATGAAAAACAAAGAAGTATTGTTGTTAACCACAGCCTATTTATGGCATTTCCCACCAGTGACTCAGAATGAATCATTAATGAATCCAAGAGAAAATGATATCAGTCTGTCTCCTCTCTGCTTGCAGCGGGTGTGTGGGATTTAACAATCTGGTGAAATAGCAGTGTTTTCTGTTCATAGGTTGTGAGATCCCAGCTTCTTCACGTTGGAACCACATGTTTGCTGTAACACCTACTCAAAGATTTTGGAGTTGACCAAGTGCATTTCTAGCAGCAGGTTAGAGAGAAATGACCTGGAGCAAAGCCCTTGCCAGCTGCTCATAGCTCGGGGGCTGAGTAGTGGAACTAGGGAGGTTTAGGAAAGTTTTTTCAAGTTGATGAAGATGGAAATCATTCCACTCCTCATCATACTGTTTCTGCTTTCAGAGCAGTGGAATTGTGCTCTACACTGAATAAAGTTCAGACATGTTATTCTCTGCTGTCGCTGCTGCTTGTGCAAAAAGGGGCAGATTTTGCTCTGTTGGATCCAGCTGAATGGTCTGAAGGGTTCCCAGCACTTTACAAGATCCTGGTCCTTGTTACTTTGCCAAGTGTCAACCCCTTGGATTGCAGTTTTCCATGTCAGTTTTCTGCCTTGGTCTGGGGGTCAGTTTATTTTCAATGGATTCAACTGTTTTTGAGAGTGAAATGGAAATCATTTTTCTGCATAATCTGCCTATGTCACATAAACAACTACCATAGAGCAAGGCAGCCCTTTTGTGCTTCAGAATAAGGACTTTGGAAGGAGTATATTCTGAAAGTGCTTTTTGCTATCTTTAGAAAAAAGCAATCGACGTGTAGTTTAATAATGAATGCAGTTGCCTGTGTGATCTTAACTTGGCTCCTGTTTGAGCTGTGTTATGATTATGTCTGAGAGCATAAACAGATTTTCTACTGATGCCTTTTTAAGAAAATCTTTTCTGGTAAATGTTTGTTTCTCATACTGAACGTACTTGTATGTGGTGGGGGAGGAACAGTCATGTGAGTTTCTTGTTCTTCCATTCTGCCTTGGGTTGTTTTGTGATGGGAAGTGAGGAGAAGACAGGAATGCTTACAGCTGTCTCTGAGACGACTTTCTTACTGTCTGACCTTATTGTCCTGCCAAGCCCCCCTGCAATTCCTGCTGCTGCTGCTCCCATATTTGAGGTTCTTTTTTATTTTCTTATCTATTCTGTGAAACAAGCTTTGGGTTACATTTGCCTTACTACTTTTATGTCTCTTGGGTATCCTCAAAGATACCTTCACAAACTTGATAAGAGAGGGTAGAAAGGTAAGAGGATAGATTCACGAGTAGTGACAGAAATATTTTGGTACCTTTAAGATACTTGGGGGGTATGCTTAATTTTTGACAGATTAAAACTTTTACAGCGTTTGGGGCATTTAAAACACAAAATTCATCAACTTCAGGTGAGTAGAGAGTGCAATGCAGAGAGGTCAACATCTGCAGGCGTGTCTTCAGAGTTTCAGGTGTACAGGAAATGAGGCACATGGTCAGATGGTATTTGAACTGGCTCACCTTGTTTCAGAGAGTATTCTGTGACAGAAACAGAGATTTGATCAACTTCTCCATAGTGGTGTGCAGATGGCTTGAGCAGGTCCCTAATTCTGAATGGGAAAAATATGCCATACAAGTAAGCATTCATGGAACCTGATAAGAAATTGGATAGCCCAAATTTGCGTTTTTATTGGTTGTGTTCCTGGATAGTTGCCTTTTCTTTTCTGTACAATTTTTATTACATTTGTATGCTTAATTAGAAAATTTTAGTACAAAACTGTTTCCTTTTTAATTGTGTATGTCTTCAGGGAATCTGTATTCTTTTCTGAGTACGATTATGTCCTTAAGAATTAAACAGCTAACCACAAAATGTATTGAATTACTTGAAATGAAGATTGCAGTCCTTTTTTCTTAGGTGGAAATAAATCCATTTGGTTTTGGTATTGCAGGGTTTGAAATTAGTATCTTTGGAGGGAAAAGCAGTCTCTGAAATTTGCCACCACATTGTTTTTCTTGTGCTGCACTTGTTTCTTTTCTGCTACTCCAAACTTGAGCATCACTTACTGAAGCTGTTTCTCATTTTTTGATTAGACGATGGGAAGGTGGAGATCCAGGTGTATCCAACCAGAAGACACCAACCACTATCCTCCTAACTCCAGAAAGAAAGTTTCATAGTTTTGGCTATGCAGCAAGAGATTTCTACCATGACTTGGATCCCACTGAATCGAAGCACTGGTTGTATTTTGAAAAGTTTAAGATGAAACTACATACCACTGGTGTAAGTAATAACCAAGTAGCATTTGCTACTCACATTATTTTCCTCTGAACAATACAAGATCCTCAGATCTAGTCAAGAATTGTCAACTCAGATTGTCAACTAGATGTGAAGCAGCTCCATTTCTAAGTTTAGAGAGTAAACTGAGCAAATGGAACTCTTAGTTGAACATGATTCATTTTGCTTCTCACTGCATTTGGCAACTGTATTTTGCCAGCCTTCTTTCTAAATCTTAGAAGTTCAGTATCTGCTTTGCTTAGATCTGCATGACCTAATTTTTCTGGGTGAAATTCATAGCTGTCTGGGGAGTCTGCATGAGTTGGTTTGTTCTGTAAATCTAGTCAGCAGAAATGGAATGTAAGAGCCATACTGAGTTCTAGCGCAGAAGAGCAAATTCACCCAGAATTTGTTGCCAGAACTGCAAGTGCAAATCATACTGTTAATTTGACGTTATTCCTATTGATTATATTTTTGTCTTTAATCCATTCTAGAGTTTTGGGAATCAGCCAGTACTTTCTCTGGTGAGGTGTTTTCTCGTTTCATGTGATGGTGGGAAGCCAAAAATCTGTGCTTTTAGCTCTTAACTTGGCTTAAATTTCTTGCATATGCAGCTTTGTTGCAATTAATTACAGATACACTTATTGCAATTATTTAATATTTAATACACATTTCTCTCTCTGCCTGCAGTTATCTGTAGACATGGTAAGTGTTTAAAAACAATGTCTAAAATAAGCAGCAATATGTCATGCTCCAGGAAATTCAAGTGATGAGTTAAGTCCTCTTCAGAACAATTTTTTCACTTTTTCCTAACCAGGTGGATAATGAGGATTCGCTTTCTTCAAACGATGGGAATAAATTTCATGTTTACCTTTTTCTTCTAGTAACTTCCTGTTATTTTCTTTCATGTAGAATCTTACCATGGAGACAGACCTGACAGCTTCAAATGGCAAAAAAGTCAAAGCACTTGAGATATTTGCTTATGCTCTGCAATTCTTTAAGGAACAGGCGTTAAAGGTGGGGTAATACTTCCTTATCAAGATCTTCTGTATTTAGAACTGGTATAAATATGAGCTTAACACTTTTAACCTTGCCAAATTTTGACCTCAGTAGTATTTGATGTAAACAAAGCAAGGCAGGTGTAAAAACCCTGGGCAAGCTATGGACTCGAGAAGCTCACAGAAGTCTGAAGTATTATTTTCAATTTTCCATTTGTAATGTTGCAATACTTGTTTCTTTTAATGTTCTACTTGGATCACAAGATTGTTTATTGTGTTTTCTGGTGAAACACGTGGCCCCCAGTAAACTGGTTTTGAGATTTAAAACCTCAGGTAAACAGTCAATTGTGAATTAAGTAAACATTGGCTTCAAACGTGCCACTATAATATCAATGTAAGCATAGCAGTTCCTGGGTCAAGTCAGAATATTCATCCCAGCAAACGTTGTTTATAATAGCCTTGTTGCTAAAAGCTAACCTACCTTTTTGAATGGGTTTAATTTATTTTCTCTGAGGTCTCAGTCTCTTCTTTATGGCTGCAGAGAAACAATCCTACCACTACAATTCAAATGCCTCATCGTTTCAAAGACTTTTTAAAGTATTTTGTAGTTGATTGTGGAGTCACAATGACTCTGAAGCTGTGCACAGAGTGGGGAAATTCTTAGCAAATGTATATGTGGTGGGGTACAATCCCATATATTTACTGTGCTGCCTGTTCAAGGCTACATCCTTTCCTGATGTTAGTAACTAAATCCCTGGCATTTGTGAATAAATCCTGCAACTAATTAGACAAGCAGTGTAAGTGAGCTGTTACTTTGGACTATAATCTGTCCGTTTCTGGTGCTGTGTGCAGTATAAAGGTACTACTTTTCCAACATAGCTTAACTAACACAACACCTCAGCACATACAGAAACATTCTTTTATATTCTAAAGGCCTGTTGTTCACCTTTCTGAACCTTTCTATGTTTGGATGGAGATTTAGATAGGACATATGGTAATAACATTTTACTTGGAACCTTTCCCAAAACATGTCAGTATATCATCTAATTTTCAAATGCAGTACAGACTTCCCTCTTTTTAAGGGAAAAAAAAAAAGGACAGTAAAAGTACTAAAATAGTCTTGAATGTTTGCTTAAAGCAAAATTTTGAAGTAATTTTTTTAAAGGGGGGTTAACTATAACCTCCCCTTCGTAACTGCGTTGTAAAACTTTGATTTAAAGGTAAGTGGTGTATAAAGAAGTAATTGAAAAATCCAGTTTGTAAAACATAATGATCATCAGTGATACTTGGAATATTTTTTCTGTCTATTAATCAAGATGTAAGTGTGAATTCTTCAAGCTAACAGCAAATACCACACTGCAACTAGGAATGTATATAAATGTTCTGTAATACTCTGTACATTGCTGCTTTTGCAAAAACCACATTTTCTACTTCATGTTAGCAGTAAACTTTTCTATAGACCTCCTTGAGAAAGCTTCAACCCTAATCACACTTTTTGGCACAGTAAAGCATTCTTGACAGGTTGGAAGTAATGCTGACTCGTAGCATTGATGGAAAAGGAAGAAAATTGAAAAGAAAGAGTTACTGTTACTGGAACCAGCAGAAAATAGAATTCTCTTATAAAGTAGACCTATCATTTTGCATTCACCTCTATTTTCCTTTTATTTAGGAGCTCAGTGACCAGGGAGGCTCGGACTTTGAAAACACTGAAGTAAGATGGGTTATTACAGTGCCTGCTATTTGGAAACAGCCTGCAAAGCAGTTTATGAGACAAGCTGCCTACAAGGTAATATTACAGGCTGAATGTAGAAATGCCCCTTTAAAGCCCTAGTTGGTAGGCTAAATGATTAACTGTATTTGGGACAATTAGCTCTAGTATAAACTGTATAAATAACAGTTTAGAAACATTGAAAGAGGAGTTAAACTCTATCAAGCAGTAGATTAAGTTATATGTATTCACCTCTTAACTGCCTTTTTCTTTCTATTTACTTTTATATGTTCATGATCCTCACTGTAGGCTGATATTTTAGTCGTCCTGAACAATATATTTGAGCTGAATTCAGTGCACATGGAACAGATGCAGTTTTGAAACCCAAGGGAAAGTTGATTTTAAAATACTGGACGCAGTTTTGTTTTGTTAACTTTCTTTAGGTCATCACAGACTTTTAAAGTAAAAAAGAAAAAAAAAAGAGAGGGAAAGCAAAGAGCCTCCTTGGTGGGACTTTTTTTCCAGTTCCCGTTTTCCCACAGTAGGAATGAAAGGACTCTGAACTGGATAGTCTGGATAGAAAATTACATTCAAATGTTATTTTCATCAGTAAGGGGTTTATCTGCATTTAACTCTTTTTCCCCCAACCATCCCCCTGATATATCCACTTTCCATGTGCATGTCCTTTATTTCAGTTTTGGTTTGTGCCTTTAAGACACGAGATGTGCATTTTCATCAGCATATTCATTTTCAGTTTGGGGTTTTGTTTTGTTTTGGGGGTTTTGTTTTTGTTTGTTTCTTTTTGTTTGGGGTTTTGTTTTGGGGGTTTTTTGTTTGTTTTTTTTGTTTTGGTTTGGTTTTTGCTTTGGTTTTTTTCAATTCTTGGTCAGAGACTTGCATAACGCATTGGCAGCATCTGTGTGATGCACAGTTTGTAAAATATCTATCAGTTCATGAGTAATTTGCAGAGTGGTCCTGGGATGCACCTAGATTTTTCTAACTCTATTTCTATTTCTAATGTTGAGCAACGTTTTTCTTAACAGTCTGTATTGTGGGATTGCTAATGCTAGTACCAGAAGCAAAACACTCTTAAAGTTCTGATGGAAGGACACGGTTGTAGGTAAATCTGAAACACTAGAGACCCATTCATTATTCTGTATATTGTTGTCTGCCTGCTGTCTGTGTGCATGTGTGCTCGTGAAGTGGCAGCTGTGTAAGGAGCAGGGCAGGGTAATGTAGATCTCTTGGCATTTCTCATTTGTGGCACAATGGAATGTTGTTAATTAGTGTCTGTGTCTGTGGTTGTGTCTGTGATTGTGTACTATTATGGGCAAGCTTGATAAATAGCAAGGACTACCAAGGCTTTGAACTCGGGGTGTGTGATCAGCTGCAGGAGAATAAGAGTTTAGGGAAATAATTGATGTTAACTTGACACACGGTTGATTGTTTTTCAAGTAGCGGGATGAAGAAACAAACGCAGAAAACTGAGAATTCTGCATTGCCATTCAGTCTTTCAGATTCCTCTTGGTGGATCCAACACATTCCTCAAACCAGTATGTACAGATGGATCAGAAGTTGCAGCTCTTGTTGCTAGCTATTGGAAGATGCAAGCGTCTTGAAAATGAGCATTTTTGTTGTAAGAGTGATTGACACATCATGTAGAGAAAAGTGTGAAAAGTCAGTGGTAGAAACCCTCTTACTGGAAACACACTGCAGTACAACCAATAGTCTAAGCTGAGAGTTAACTAGTGGGAAATGTTAATGAGCTGTGAAAATCTGCCGAGTAATCTGGGTCAAGTGAGGTAGCTCTAAGAGAGCAAAAGCACTAAGGGCTTCAGTCACTGATTCACAACGTAAAGCCCAGCCTTTCTGGAATGGTTAAGTACTTGTCTAGGCAAAGCTTGTGGAATTAATCAAGTAGGATAAGAAGTGTTGGAGATCTGCTCCTGTGCTCAACATCTATCAGCTTTTGAACAGCCCACAATCTCAGTGCACCTCTGACGTCCCCTCATCTCCGTTTTGCCTTAAACAAAACATTGCTTACCTGGAACTCTTTAATCTGCACAAGGGCTCCTGCATAGTCCCCTTCCAGCTGCTGTGCTGCTTTCTCATCGAATGAATAATCTGGGTGTTCCCTTCAGCTCACAGTTCTTCCTCTCTGTTCCCATCCAGCCTATCCAAATCCTGCTAATTCTGTCTGCATGACAGCTTTTCCTGTCTGTTCATGCTGCTGAGCTTTCATCCAAGCTGTCAGTGATTTTGCATCTTGGTTACTCCAACATTGTTTCTTTGGCTTTTGGCAGCTGTGACGTGGTCTGGTTTGTATCTCTTCAGAATATTGCCGCTAAAGACTTCTGTAGCCTCGCATTTGACAGGGAATCAACCCACATTTGACTCCATCTGTGTCATCTCAGGCATAAGCTGCATGTCCTGGACATGAGTATCTGTATTGCTTATTCATTTTCCTCTCCTGAAGCCCTTTCTAAAATGCTGGTTTTTTCATGCCTACAAAAACTTGACTGTGATTAGTCTACTTATATGGGAAAACTACTTCTCATTGCTTCTTGCTGTTAGTCTGCCTGCCCTGTCTATATTCATCTATTGTGCTTTGTGTATCCTTAACTCTTTTTGTACCTGAGTTATTATTACCTCTTTGAAGCAGGTATTCATTTTTCTCATTTATCTTGCTTTCTGGGGCCTCCTGAGGGACTAAGTCTGGTAGGATGTAGAAAGTTGCATGTCTTCACGGTTTGCTTTGCAGAATCAAAATTGCTTTGTTCCTAAACAACAGGCACTTTTTCCTGTCCCTCGTGCTTAATTTCTGTGTGTCCAGAGATGGTTCTAAAGCTGTGTGACACTTGATAGGGTCTGGTCACAATTGGAGAGAGCTTTGTGGCAAGAGCAGAGTGTCAACTCTGTAGGACCCACTTGGGCTTAAATTTCCTTTCCCAAAACATGTCTGCTGGGATTAGTGTGTGCTGCATCAGTTTTTGTTACATCCTGAGTAAAGATTCTGAGGATTCTTAGTCAGGTTTGCCGTTGTCCTCACCACTAAAATAGAAGGCATCATAAATAGCATTAACTTTTTTTGTTTCTGTGTCCCAGTTGTTCTGTTTCAAATTCTTTGCTTTGGTGTAGTTCTGTCAGAAGTGCTGTATTTGCTAGTATTAGAAAAAAGTCCATTCTCATGAAGAACTCACATTGTGACTAATAAATTCAAATTGCTGATATTTTTTCTTATTTAGAAGTCCTTGTCAGCGTGGTCCAGTTGGAAAGCATGTGGGAGGACTCCACCCTGTTCATGTGGATGGGACCTGCCCTTATTGCTGTCTTTGCAAAGGATGCTAAATGCAACTACCTGCATGGGGCTTGAGGTTTAGACCCCAAAATGAAAGAATGGCTTAGGTCTAGAGGCAAACCACTTCTGCTCTTGAGCATGGCCTGGTAGTTACAGCCTCATCAAAATTACATGTGAACTTGGATCCCACCTCTGTGTTACCTGAGGTCCTACTGACATAAGAAAATTCATTGTTTTGTTAGTTTGTACTACTGATGACAAAAACCTCCACCACTGTGTCCACTAATAGAGAGATGAAACTTTAAAAGTAGTCAGGAACATTTGTATAGAAACCCATTAAATCTAGGTAGGCATGAATAGTTGGTTCAGTATGAGCAGCACTTTTAGCCCCTTATCCAAGTGGGATTCAGGCACTGCAGGTTGTGTATTAGAGGAACACAGGATCCAATACTCTTGGCAGGTTGTTTCTTTTTAGTAAAGACATTCCTCCAGCTCATCTTTCAATACACATTCCTTGGACCCAGTAAGTGCAGAGCAGAATCTGCAGGCTGGAATTCTTTGAACATGCTAATAGGAATAAAGCTTTAAGGAAGAGTTTGGAGTGTGATAGGAATATGGGAATGCAGAAGCTATAAAATAAGGAAGTAAACCATGGCATAACAAATGCACTCAGAGCAGAGTGAAGGAAAGGGAAGGATGTTGCCTTTTCATAAACTTGCCCAAAATACTCTGTAAGCTTGCAAACATCATTCATTTGGGCTACTTCGAGACATTGAGAGTTTTTTTCTTTTTAATATGAACTGTTGATTTTGAAATGGAGTTCTAGAGCCCTAATAAATCTAAAGTAGATTTATCTTTCAGTTACAAATAGCAAATGAAATCATTTGCATGGTAAGCTTGTATAAAGAAGAAGAGAGGTAGTCTAAGTTATAGGCTTAAGTATATGAGCCTGAAATTCCAGAGGCTTTCTTTAACCAGCTCTTATGCTAGATGTTTATGATTGTTTTCGTATCTGTTTTGTCATGGAATGTGCATGATGGGAATTACTTAACACATTGTGTTGGGGTTCACATTACATTACATTGATCAGTAGTATCTTGCTCTGTAGAAACCTTCGAAGAAAAACAAATTTGCTGAAAGATTGATGGGACGGCACCTAAAATTTCTTGCTGATAAAAACATGATGTGAAGTATGTTTGATTTTCAAAAAGATGACTACAAAGACTTAACCAGACTCTAATCTGTGAAGCTGAGCTACACCTACTTCTTCATAAGTCTGTTCTTCGGTACAGAAAACACATGCAACTGAAATTTATTTGTGTAGGGACAGTGTGAGGCTTCTCCTATAAACCACATACAAAGGTGTAAGCAGCACTAGGAAGCTGGTGATTTTTTTTTAAATAGTACTTTTTAATGAGACAGATAAGGCAGAGGTGTGTTAATACATCAACTGCCTTGGTTATTTGTAGCTTCTGGGGGATCTCTTAAGTCTGTGTTTTCACTTTTGTGATATTAAGATCCTTTTAATCATAAGGATTAAAATGTTTATTGAGTGATGTGTTAGGGAGGATTCTGCATCTTGTAGCTGTGTTTAATTAGGAAGGGATAACTAATTGAGGGGTGGAGATTTACAGAGCAGGAAATGTGTACTGATTGGCCTCTGCTTACACGTTTTGGTTACTCAGACAGGTTCACGTGAAAGCAGAGGCAGCTGACAAAGCCATCTGCTAATTTAGTCCTCTATATTTCTATTTGTCCAACTCTGTCACTTGTTGCCACAGGTTGCAACATTTGGAGGTTTTCTCTTTCTTTTGCTATGCACGTAAAATAAAAGGTTTTCATAGCATTCTGTCACAGTGCATCTGTGCTTGTCTTCTAAAGCTTGGAAGCACATTTCACAGGATCTTAGAAATTGCCTGAGAGGTCACTGAAGCCAACAGAAATAACCAAAAATTAGATTCTTCATTCTGCTTGGTGGAAAGAGTGTCTAGATGGGGTTTACCAACCAAAAGAAGGAAATGATGGTCTGCAGGGATGTAAACTACAATCACTAGGGAATGACAGAAATCCACATGGAAATGTTAATTAATGTGGACAAGATCTAAAAGTAGTGTGTTTGATTATTTTAATTAGTTCACAGAAAGGACAATGGTGAAGGATAATAGATAGGTCTAAAAGACATCTTAGATGCCAGTATTAAGTTACAGAGAAAAGAAATACAAGCTGAAATTGGAACTGTAGTGGAAAATATTAAGGCAAAATCAGAAAGCCCAAGATACAGCATAAGATGCAACAAACAGAAAATAGCAAGCATGTAGTTTTCTCTGTGAAAGTCCATTCAGTCAGGCCACTTGTGCCTTTTTAATATAATCAGCCTGAGCCACATGGACCTACAGGGAGGATATTTCAAAATAAAGAAAAGGAGAGAGCCTGACACACTAGAAATGTGAAACTAGACTTAAATAGGAAGAGTCAGGCTTTACTGTTGAGATAACTGATGCATGCCCATGGTACAAAAAAGCATTTCTAGAATATTATAACATGAAAAATTGAAAAGCTTATGAGAATTTAATGGCTTCATTTTTCTAATGCACGCTACTCATGAAACTTGCAAGTAATGCTCTCCTGCACCTTGGGGGATATAATGTAATGCAGCAAAAAATTCTTGGTAATGCCACTTGGAGCTAAGCTTTCATTTGCGGCACAAATGCGATCTGTGGCAACAATCCCTTGGGAATGAGCTGCAGCAACATCACCTTAGTGAAATATGAACTGAATGCCACTGTGGTCCCATCAACTTGTCAAAAACATAACCTCCACCTTACCACGTTATCATTCAGCAATATGTGACTCAGCTTTAGTAATGCTAATTTGGATTTATTTGTGTTCCCACTACCTGAGAAACAAATGGGGGAACGAAAGGGCAGAGGCACAACAAAACAAGAAATTTGGAGGTTTTTTTTTTTTGCAGAGAAAAACGTTGGTAATTTCATAGTCTTGTGGTTGTTCTTACCTAATAAAGGATCCAAGATGCTTCTCCCTAGAAAAACTGTCTCTATTTCTGGGGTTACTTCTGAGACCAAACCATGATAGACTAGATCTGGTGTTTCTAGGTAAGGTCTGCTGTAACTATTGATATTCTTTTATATCTTGCAAATACAAGAAATCCTTTTCTCTCTCATGATGACCCAGAAATCTAGTGCCTTGCCTGTGTGTAACAAGAAATTATCTTTCTTGTAGGCAATTCACAAAAGCTTTTTCGAGAAATAAGCACAGATAAACTGCAGAACCTTCTAGAAATAAGCACCTGAAATATATTCAGGTATATCTTTCCTTATGCTCCACTTTACTTCATAAGGGGGAAAAAAAAAAAAGTTTTATAGGTTTAAAAAAGGAAATTATAATACAAAATCCAGAAGACCTGACAAGTATACAGTCTTGAATAATTCCAAGTTCAGATTAAGGTAAAAGAATAGATTATAAAAATAATCTATAAAGTATAGAAATGCTCAGGTAAAACAATCTGTTCTGTAAGCTGGGTAATAGCAACACCAGGAAAAATAATTTTTTTTTTTTTTCAATGAAGGTTATGTTAAAATTGTAAACTCAACTTGTGCATCCTTGATACATTAAAGTAATTGTTTTCAATATGTTGCATCAATTTTTAAAGTGACTGGTGGCTGATTTTAAGGTTAAAGGACTGCTTAGAGCTGTTGTGCTCTATATGTTTTCAGATTAAAAAGAATGTGCTGTGACAAATGTTTTCTTTTGATCCCAAGACACTTAAACAAAAGTTCTAATTGCAATCCATACAGAAACCTGTGAGGAGGACCTGAATAGCTGCAGGCTTGTAACAGAGACTGGTACTGCTGTCATACTGTCAGACACAATGGGCTCCCTCTCACTGATACACTCAAGGATTTGACATGAAAGTCATAAAGACAAGGGTTGAGAAAGCTTGTAGGTCTTTGGCCTTTGGGAAGGATTTCTGATCTTTCTCAGTGTAGAATACCTGCAACATTTTAGAACCATGGAAGCATTAAGTGGAAGTGCTTGTTGGAGGTTATCTAGTCTGCCCTTCCACCTGAAGCAGGGTTATTGCCAACACCAGCTCAGCAGTGGCTTTGTTTAGCCAAGTTTTAAAAATCTCCAAGGACAGAGAGGCCTGTCTGAGCAGCTGTTCTGGTGCTGCAGCACCTTTTAGTAAAAAGGTTTGTAATACCCAATTTGAACTATAAGAGCTGCAGTATGGGGCTCTTGCCCCTCATTGTACCTCCTGGCGAGACTAAGAGAAGCTGTGTTCTGCTGCCTTTGTAACTACCCTTCAGATAGCTGCAGGCAGCTATTAGACTGCTCCTTGGCCACCAAGACTTTCCCCCACCATAAACCTAATTTTAATTATAAATAAAATGCTAATCTAAACCTCTTGCTCCTTCAACATACACTTTCCATGCACAACTCTGAAATGGGGAGTAGTGTTACTATTAACTGGAATTAATTTATATGTTGTCTGGTGATGTTCACCAAACCAGCGATACAGGTGCAAATATGAGGCACCTTATTATTGTCTATCCTGATTACCTGCAGGTTAGAAGATTTCACCTAAAAACTCCCTTCACAGGAGTTCACAGCTTGTGAGTTCTATTTGAAGTTGGAGCAGCAGTAAGTTCAGGCTAGGTGAAGACTGTGGGAAGGTTGTGAATTTTCTGTGAGTTAGTTACTTTGTACAAGCTTCTGGTATGGGCAAGCCCTGGGAATTCAGGAAGCACTGCAAATCCTACTCTCTGGTATTTTAAAAGCAGGGAAATAGTGTATAAATATATAGTAGCAATATCTACATCCTCATGGCAGAAGGGAAGATATCTGCAGTCTCAAAAGAGAGGTCTCAGGATAATCCCAAAATCCTAAGGCCAGTTTAAACGCTGATTTTTACACTGGGGTTCATCCTTTTATGTCTTTCATGTTACTTAATCATTCATGCTTGTGCAAAGCAAACAAATGAACTATTACAGGGATCTCTTAACTTTTGTGTCCCCTCCCTTAAAATGGTGGCTTTTCCACTTTTCATCTTCCATAGCTTATATACCCCATATCTGCAAAATGAAGTTACTTCTGTTTAACCATAGCCTGAGACTTCATTTATGCTTTCTCAAGCAGTTTTCTCACAGAGAGATGAGTATCTTTGTCTTGTCACTTAATTGTACAGAAGGAGAAACTGACACTGAAGGAATTCTGCAGCTGTGGTAATTATCCACTATTTTCACACTTGTGAAATGCAAAGTATGAGTGGCACCTGATCAGACTAGGATCTGTGCCACAAGCCTAATTTTAACTCATCCAGCAATAATAGTGTGAAAATGTTTGCCTCTATCTATATCTATTATGTATATGCATGTATGTGTAGAAAATGTTGTGTAAGAGAAAGCCAAATGCTCTTGGTTCTGTAAAGCAGAACATGCCTCTATGACATTGTAAATGTCAGATCTTTGCGGTATCACCACCCAAACACGGTGTTGACTGGATTAAAAAAAAAAAAAAAAAAAGTTAGTGTTCAGTTTTTCATCTAGGCTCTTAAATCTGGAGGATAAATTTTTGAGAGGAGGGGAGCACCCAGCTGCTCTTCTTCCTGCCTTTGGCAAACCCAGCCTCTTTGCTGTGGTTACTAAGAGGAATCTTTGAAATTCCTGTTTATTTTGTGGCTGTTCAGCAATTTTAAGCATCTGTCTTTGAACAGATAAGTGGACAGAGATAGCTGGGCTGTCTGACCTCACTGTGTTCTATTTATTCACAATATTTACTGTACTGCAGCACTCTTCATTACTCCATAGTCTAAAGGCAAAGCATTGGTGTATGTGATGGTGTAGTGATTTTCAAACATTCTTTGTGAAGGCCTCTCAAGGCTGAAGATCTAGCAAAACTGCATGCACTGTGCTTTTCCTGCAGTTTTGTGATATCCACTCGCCCCACTCCCGGCCAACTCAGCTCCCCCTCGTGCGCCTCTTTGGGATAGTGCTGAGTCTTTTCCCATGTTGCTCATCTTTCCTGGCGTGCTCTGCCTCTGTAATTAGATCTCAGTTGTTTATTTGTGACATCCCAGTTTGATGGCACAGAACGAGAGAAACTGCTTGCTAGGGAAAAAGGAGGAGGATTAGAGGAGCTCACTTACCAAGGCACTAAGTGGATGGTGTTAACCATGAATCCCTTCACACAATGAAGTGATTAGTTTAAACAGTGTCAGTTGCACAAGGCACTTCATTTCCAACCACTCTTTCGCCTTGCATTCGTTCAGATGAACGCCGTGCTTGCTTCATGCCATCTGCACGGTGCTTAATTTGCAATCATGCCTTTCCTATTGTTACTAATTACAATAAATGTCTTGGAAAATAGCAAAATGTTGATGTTAATTCTCAACTTCTGTTGTTTTGGCTGAATGATATTGTCCTGCCAAGCTTCATTTCCTAATGAACCACGTTATCTTTATGAAGCTATTTCATGGGATCCAATGTTTAAATTTTATTTCACAAATGTGAAATAATTATTTATTAAATTTTATTTCACAAATGTGGCTTTAGTGGTAAAACACATTTGAAAGGTTCTTTCTACCAACCAGAAGAATGGATCGTTGCACTTACCTGGTCTGCAGTGTTGCTTCTGAAGTGACTAAAGTAATGGGTTGGTGAAGGTGAAAAATTGTGAAAGAAGAGTTGGGACCCAGGGCTGTGGTGGAGCTGTGATGTAGCTGTCCCTGCAGCTTCTGCATGTACTGTGTGTCACATTGGAAATGGAAGCTTGCTGTTTGGCCAAGGGTAGCATTTGGCTGGGACACTGAGCTGGAGTTCTGGGGTTATGGAGGGATTTGCTGCCTTATCATGGGTTCCTGTGCAAAGTTAGAGAAGACTCCTTTGTCTCTGTGCCTTGTTTTTCAACCGTGTAATGAGGGTGATTCTTTTGTACATGTTTATCTATTTATTCTATTTATGCTTAATTTTTACCTCTAGAAATGTCCTCTTAATTGTGAATACAGTGCCTACAGCCCTGAGGCAGTACTGAATTAGGTCTTAGATGACTACAAAATATATTAAAGCAGGAAATTAGAATTCATCCCATCAGTTCTTTCAGTCAGCTTTATAACTGAAAGAAACAGGTGCGCTCCAAGTAAGGCATGTCCCTTCTGTTACAAATCAGTGGTCAGGCTTTTTTTTTTTCTTTCCTTTACAAAGATATGTGATGTATCTCTCTGAAAAAAAACTCTTAAGTAGTTTGAAAGAGACGTAAAAGGAAATGTGTACCTTGTCAATGATGGTGTATTTCCTAACATACCGTTTCTTTTGAGGACACTGTGGTGTGATAAATAAAGCCTGATAGAATAACAGCATTCCTGCCTGGCTGTGGAGGACTAAGCTAAATGCTGATTACAGCAGCTTTTAGAGATGGGACCTTTTCATTTAGGCCTACCTGATGGCTTTCACTGCCTTTTAAAGAGGTTCAGACGACGTAGAATATTCTACTATAATGCTGTCTCTAAGGTTATATATGGGGCAGTATTAAAAAAATATAAAGAACATTGCTTTTCTTTGCTGTGCATGTGAGGCTGGGTTTTAAAAGGAGATTTTTAAATCTTTAAATCTGTAGTAATGATGATTCTGCATATGGAATGAGTGAAAATTGTTTAGTTCTCTGGAAGTGCTCAGATTGCTAATACGGAGCTTTGGTTCAGACCTGAGTATTTGCTAATGATGAATTAGGCTAGCACTCAGCAGCTGATGCTGTTCACAGAATCAGGAATGTTTTGTGGTCAGCTGTGGCTCTCCTGGTTGCACATCTGTGGCTATAAAAAAAAAGCTAGTGAGCCAAGTTGAGAATTCACCTACATCTGGATGGTAAAGTTACTAATGCTCCAGTACATGAGACTTTGAAGCACTTTGAGGTTTGTTCTCAATCATGAATCTTGACAAATGGACAGCAATGCACTGGCATGAGCTTACAGACCTGTTTTACTGGAGTGAGTGAAAATATGGGAGTTCTCTTGTCAAAAAATGGAATCCTAGTCCTCAGGCATAGGAACAAAGTTGAATTTTAGCGTAGTTCTCTTTATAGCGTCCTTTGCTTCTTCCAGGTATATAAATGCAGCCATATCCTGCAAATAAATTAATTTTTAAGAATTTTTTTATAATTCCATGATGAATTTTCCACTTTTGTGGTTTTGGAGGAGTGGCTGCTTCCTTCGTGTCTCATAAGTGATCACTGGGTTTATACTGGTAGTAAGTATTGTGGTAGAAGGAAAATCTTCTTAGCAGGCTAAAGTCAAGACACTGCACTATTATAAAGTCTGCTATAATCTGCCCTAGGCAAAAAACAAATTACTGCATCTGTCCCACTGCCAGAATGATCTGTAGAATGTTGAATATCAAGACATTGTTTAGGTCTGTCCTGTTCAGGCCTGTTACCTTGGGAATTTTTGTTCTTAATTACAGTAGTACTTGGGCAGCATGGAGTGAGGCAGATAGAAAGCAGAAAGTGTAAAACACAGCAGATTCCCAAATGTCTACAATTAATATTTTTAACAAATGCATCACTGTTTCTTTGTGTTGCCGCCTGCTGTTTTCCCTCCTCTTTCTCTGCATGCTCAATATTTTTCTCCCATCTGTCCCTTGCTCCTTGGCTGTAATGATAGGACAGATGTACTGCCTCCTAAGTCTTCATCTTAGAGCTTGTATTAAAACAACCTCATTGCTCCATTCCTCCCTAGCATTATGTGTGTGTTCATGTTTCTTTGTCATCTCCCCTTCCTGCATTCTCTCTGTGCTGTGTATGGGTATATATATTAACGGTAATGTGCTGTCTCTCATGGTCTAAGTAGAACTACGACATACATTAGGTGTGAAATATTGATTGCTATATATACATGTACATGTATGTATATACTTATATATAAATATGTAGGTGTGTATGTATATATGTGTATGTGTACATATAAAAACGTGTTGGTTGGCTTGTACCTTTCACTGTAGAAGATTCTTTGTATGGTTTCTATGATGTGAAATAACACATTCTTCATTGTAACTGCCCCTTCAAAGTCTGTAAGAAAAGCTTTTAAGTGAAAAAGCTCTACATATTCTTCATGAGATTCTGTTAGGATCAGCTGTGCTTTGAACTGTTAAAAATTGCCATTTCTGTTGAATGTTTTCCTCAGGAGATATTTTGGGTATGTTAAAATAATGGCTAGAGAGAAAAAGTAGCAAGAATAGCATCTGCTGTACTTGGAGGGTCTGCAACACAGATCTGAGTTCATCCGCTGCAGGTCACCGCCTTCCTCTCCTGACTTGCAGGCTGCAATGTGAAAAGGTCGTGGTACAGACCTGCTGGAGGAGGGAGGAAGCAAATGTTATTGTTAATGGTTTACTGTTTTCTCTTAGCAGAAGCAACCCTGGAAGTTTGTACCAAAATTCCCCCTAGAACAGATGATTTTGCAGTTAATGCAATCTTCCTACTCACCCCCATTGCCCCCCCCACCTCGAGTTAGGAAATACCAGTGCATTCCCTGTGTGTGCAACTCAGGTCTTGTCACCTCTTGCAAATGATCTATGTTCTGACCATTGAATTTTAATATCCTGAGCAACAAACTGTTTTTTCCCTAGTGCAATTTTGTCTTCAGCGCATAGGTTAGACTGAGACTAAGAATTGATTTATCTGTGCTGCTGACACATGCCCAGTACATGGAGCAGGCTGACCGCTCTTAAGTTCATCCATGTTGCTAGGGATTGAAAAAACCTGCTTGCTGCTCAGATTCAGAGCTCTCACAAAACAGGATAATGGATTTAATATAAGTGAAAAGTGCAGCAGGGCAGTAAGGAGCTATTTGTTCTTCAAGCCCTTTTTGGGTAGAGCAACAAATGCTGGCCTTGGAATTTCAGCAAAATTCAGGTTAGACTTTTAGCAAAACTCTCCAAAGGCAGAGACAGTAAAGGGCTGAGATAATCTATGTGCAGAGACCATACATTTTTGGAATTCTTTAGCAGATTAGATAGATGTCTGTCAAGGACCAAGTATTGATCTGTATTTCAAATATTGCTCTGTCCAATGCAACAAATCAAAGCTTCCTGTGTAGAAAAGCTCAAGTGGGGGTAAGTGATGTTGAAGTGAGCTGGTGTGAAACCAGCTCTGCTTGTGCCTACTACATCCAGACTGGTTGGAGAAAAGATTGGGTTTATACTAACGCACGATGCAAGAACTTCATCCCCGGTACAGTTCCAGAGCTTTATCTGAGCCTGTGTCTGCCAACATGCTCACATGCAAGTGCTGTGATGGCAGGAGGCTTTTGCTTGGACCTGTGTGTGATTGATAGTCTTTTTATACACTTTAGAGTTGCTCTGGCTGTTGTGGACCTGTATTTTCCAAAGTTTGATAGTTTGGTTGGAAACATGTACTATTTTTTCAATATGTGTTACAACACAGCTGGTAAGGTTTGATATTCTGTGGTATTTGCACAGTATTTTTCTCCCCAGACATTTGTACTTATTTCAGATCATGCTGATCAGGCCAGTGGATGTAACTAAAGCAGAAGGTTTTCCCCAACAGCAGTAAAAGGTGTAAAGTGACCACAGTCCCAATCATGAGGTGTGCTTTTAAAATAATGAGCAACCATGTTTAGTTTAACTCTCACTTTTTTATTTTGAATTTTATTTGTGGTTGTTTTGCTTTTTTAATTCGCAACAGTGTGGAAGATGCTTTCTGTAAGAATCTATTTATCATGTTTCAGAAGATGGAGAGGGTAAAATGAGTCAGTAAATGTGAAGGACAATTTTGTGTCTCCAAGTCTTACTCTGGTGTTGCTTTTAAACCAGCTTTACTTTGAGTTTCTAGCTGCAGGTGTAAATTAGCCAACGATTCCTACAGCCCCACAACGTAGCTGTATGAAAAAAACCAAATTGTAGCCCAGGTCTGCAGTCTTTCCATGTGAGTTTGCCTTCTTTTGGGGATGCTCTGGAGACACCACAATGTACCTGTATGAATTGAAAGGCTGGAAGACTGAGTGTGGAAGCAGAAACATGTTCATTTTGTTCTGTATTTGCTATCATACTTTAGTACTCGGGCACTTAACTGAAAAATAATAGCAGGTAAACCAAAAGTTGGGCAGAAAGAGCTGAAATGTATTTTCTGTTTTAACATAAAATTGTACTGTAGGCAGAAGTACAGAGGAAAAGAAATGAAAACACAGTTTTGTCAACTGTTGTTTGAATATTTTTCTCCAAGCCCAGCTCTAAGAGTGCACTATGTGGTTACATAAGAACTTGTGGCTTCCTGAAAATCTATGTGTCTGAAGGCTGAAAATCCAGAAAGAAAATAGAAAGAATGGCAAATGTTTATTTTATAATGTGGGATTATTTTTAGGCTTGTTCTCATTACATTTTAGGGAACCTGCCCTGTTGTATTTTGTGTCCTTGAATAAACTGAGCATTTTGAAGATCTTATGAAAGTGAATGTGCTTAAAAGCAATGGATTTTGAAATAGAAAAGGTTGGTTGTAAGTCAGAAGGTGCATTACTGACAAAGCATATTGTATATTGCTGTACAGTTAAACAGTGCAGGAACTTCATTTCGGCAAGGACTATGAATATCTGGGGCATAAAGAAAGGCATACTTAAAATACTGTTGTGAGGAGGAGAGGCCAAAGGTACTCTTTCGTGTCTTAAAAGAGGCTGGGGCCCCTTTTAGCAGGCAAATTGACAGGTTAATGAGGAGCTCAGGTTTTAGGCCATTCATTACAGGTTTCAAAATGATTTCCTTCGTTTCTCCACCTGTCACGTACACAACTGCTTGGTTAGACACTTAGCATGGTAAGTGCATGCATTCTTCCCTGTGACAGCCTGTGAAGTTGTGCTGTACATTGTGGGCAGGACAATTCCCAGATCCAGACCTTTACCACTGGCAACAGCTCCTTTTTGGGTTTGAACTCAAGGGGTGACCTAAACTGAGACCGTGAGCTGGGGAGAACCTTGTTCAAGAGCTGAAAGGGTCTGCTAAGGCTGCGGGACTTCCCACCCCACTTCTCTGATGATTCTCTCTCTCAGGCAGGAATGGCATCTCCTGAAAATCCCGAGCAGTTGATCATTGCCCTGGAACCTGAGGCTGCCTCTATCTACTGCCGAAAGCTCCGCCTGCACCAGATGATAGACCTGAGCAGTAGGGCACCTGTCAATGGCTACAGCCCGAGTGACACTATTGGAACTGGATTTACACAGGGTACTGCTGTTAATTCACTTCTTGAATTCTTACACATAAGTGTACTTTGTGCGTGAGGGCTGTTTTCTTACTCTTTCTTGTTTTTTTTCTCTTGAAATGTTTCAGGCTCTCAGTTTGCTTTTATAAACTGTTTTGCTGTTTGCTGTAGTTAGACTAGTTTAGACATTGATCTAGCAGACATCACAGAATGGTTTGGATTGGAAAGGACTTTAAAAATTGTTTAGTTCAATCCCCGTACCATGGGCAGGGACACCTTCCACTATCCCAGGTTGCTCAGAGCCGCATCCAGCCTTGCCTCGGACACTTGTAGGGATGGGGCATCCATAGCTTCTCTGGACAACCTGTGCCAGGGCCTCCCCACCCTCACAGGAAAGAATTTCTTCCTTGAATTTTAGCATGCAGGCAGCTTCCTTGCTTTGCCTTTTTTTCAGATGTTGTGGCAGTCTTTTAGTATTTTCACAGCAGTATTTATCTGCCTTAATTTAAGTCAGTACTTCACGCTGGATCGTTTTTTAAATTTAATTTGTTGGAAAGAGTTATGTGTTTTGATTAGCTCCATTATTGAAGCAGTGTTAAATAACTGGATCTTCAATGAAACTATTAGTTTTGGCAGATGCTTTTTGATGTCATCTTTATGAAATACCATTAATGACTTTCAACACAGTGGAACACGTGGTATTGGAATATAGCAATTAATTTATCTGCTTGTAGAAGGCCAATGAGATAGGGCACTTCTGATTTATATACTTGGGATCTGTTGCTAGTGTCAGTGTTTGAAGACTGACTTACAATGGGGGACAGGGCTTAGACCACAGTGTAAGTCACTTACCAAAAGATCCTTCATCACCAGAGTTTTTTGAGTTTGGTATCCTGCTGAAGTTGGAGGGAAGTAGGAGAGGAAAAAAAAAATCAACAGCAGTAAGAGTTGATTGCTGCATAATGCACATATTTGGCATCCCTGTGCACTGTAACAATTGCCCTGATATTAACGGTAGTGTGATAGTCTGTCCCAGCACAAATTTCTCAGAAGAATCTGTATTTTATCACATTCGCTAGGTCAAAACAGTAGAGGCAGATGGAAGATTAGGCTAGTGAAGCTATTCCTGCACTTACCAGAGCATTTTTTTCTTTCAGTTAGCAGAATCACTACATCATTCTCTCAAATCCACGCCTCTCCTTGCCAGCTCTTGTCAGATGTGTTCAGTGTTTGGAGGCCCACGCAGAGTACAGGACACAATCTGTTTCCAGGATACAGTCCCTTCAGGGGCCCCTCAGCTTCTGTCCCCCACATTCATGTCCTGAACCATTCCAGTTTCATGTGATTCTACGTTAACTCACTTTCAGACAACACAGGGATTTGCCTCTGGGAAAATAATAGAAGAAAATAATTTCTCTAGATAAGGTTTTGAAGCTGGGCAGAATCTGTCAGATCATGGATTTGTGCTAATGGGCTTTTTCTTGGATGGGGTTAACACTCTCCTTCTTGACTTTGTATGGTAAAAGCTATTGGAGATGAGAAAGGTTTCATGTCAAAATTAATGAAAACAAAGTTTGGAGTGAATTAATTTTGGGATAGAATTAAAATTTCATAAAGGCATGGCAGGCACCCAAGACAAGCTGAGAACAGATTAAGGAGAAAAAACCCTTAACTATAAACAGAGAGAATTACTCCAAGGAACATATTATTGCTGTGAAGTCAAAACAAAAATTTTACTGTTCATAGTAGCCAGGATAAACTTACTTCAGTTGTAGTTAAAGACTGGCTCTTGCATTCACTTCTAGCCCACAGGATTGAAAGAAAGGGCTGCCCTTGAATTTTGTGGGCTCTGTGTCAGGCCTTTCCTTGGACCTAGTGCTTGTTCTATCCTGGAATGCTTCATCATGTGAGCTCACATCGTGCTGTCAAGTCAGTGCAGGGAGGCTGGTGTGGCTTGTCTGCTTCGTGGGGTCTTTATGGGAAGGGGACAGGAGCAGGTGGAACTGCTGGTCTGTTTTCTGGTGATAGGCACTGTAGAAACTGGAAGCAAAATGCATTCTGGATTCGCATGCTGATATTTTCAGAAGGAATTTTCACACATGACTGGATGCCTCTTCTCTGTAGTGTTTTATGAAATGCCTCTGAAGGTGAGTGAAGGATAAACAGAGAATGTGGGGGGTTTTGATCATTTAGTTGTAGAGGTTGATTTAGAAGCATAAGGCAAAGGTTCTCACTACTCTGCTTTCTCTTCACAGACTGTTCTGCATCTCTTAAATGTCTAAGTAGCAATTAAGTCTTGTAAGTTAACTGATTGCTATAAAAGTATGGCTAGATTACTCTGAATTTTTAATTGGTATATATTTTAAATATTATGAGTGTTAGACCTGGTGATCATTGTGTCCTTAAGAAGTTACTAATGTGAGCAGTAGTGCTTTGGCTGCAGAGGCAGACTGATATCCTGATATTCCAAAAGGCAGTGGACTGGGGCTACTGCTGACAGAGGCTGTGATGAGCCAGTCCCCCCCCACCCCACTGCCAGCCTACCCCATGCCAGCCATGCAATCCAGAATATATTAAAAAGCCCCAAGTCAGACCTGTTTATAACTTTCTTATTAGGTTATTAGTATATATTATTTGTTTATATTATTTGTATTAGTTAATTAGTATATATTAACATATATATAATATATATATATTAATATCAAGGAAGATCAGTGTGGCTGAAAAACATTTTTTCTTCTTCCTAGGAGTGATATTCTAATGTTCCTGATTCCAGTGCAGTAATTTTTGTTCATCTGTTTTGTTAAGAAGTGATACATACAGACCTGTCAGCCTGCTTGCATAACCCTGCAATTTATGATACCCACTTCTTCATGCTTTCCTATACTCAATAATTTATTCTCTGTCAACCCCTAGCTAAGGAACACGTGCGTCATAAACGACAGAGTCGTACCTTTATGGTGGAAAACGTCATAGGAGAGATCTGGTCTGAACTGGAGGAAGGTAGTGTCCTTTCTTGAATAAGCATTGCTTTCACTGGTTTTACGTTGCAGGCAAAAATTGTGTTTCTCACAAATGTGCTGAGCACTGCATTGTTCTCACTGTGATTATAAATAGGAAAAGAAAAAAACCACAGGTTCGTGTGCTGCTCTTAGTAACACTGAACTGCAATTCCATATGCTCTAGCAAAATACAGTTTATTAAGGAGATGGTAGAAAACCATCCAGGTTTTAAAATGCATGCAGAATATTTTCCTCAGAATAGGCCTTTAAATATGCCTTTTAAATAGTGTTAATTTAGTAGCCGACTAGAATGTACATAGCAGCACGAGCAGTCCCACTAATTACTTTACAGCTGTGCTAAATCAATAGCTTTTGACAGCTGACTTTTATATTTGTTATCAGTCATTGCATTATATTTACTAGTAAAGATCAAGTCTTCAACATAGGCATTCTGGCTTTCTGTAGGTCATTGTCTCTCATGGTGTTAATGCCCCTGAGCAGCTCTCATTGCAGTGTGCTGGGTAGTAGGACTAATGTAAATACCATTGCCCTCTCCCTTTGGCAAACCAGGGGACCGTTACATCGTTGTTGACAGTGGAGGAGGCACAGTGGATATGACTGTCCATCAGATCAGGCTCCCTGAAGGACACCTGAAGGAGCTGTACAAAGCAACAGGTAATGTCACTTCCATTGCTTGCTTTATGTCATTATATGGTATATTACATATTTTTTTAATATTTTGACTTGTCAGTGAAGGAAATGTATGCCTTTATTACATTTTACTAACAGTTCTCCCTGAAATAAGACCAGCATTCAAAATTAGTATAACCCAGCTGCTGGTCAGCAGACGTGGATGAACCACTTAATGCATCTGATGCTTTTGAATGGCAAATCTCACACTGGTAAGATGATCTCAGGAAACAACTGTAGCAATAAACAACCTAGTAAAAGCAAATGGGAGAATGTATGCAGGCTACTCTTAAATACAAGTCCAACCTACACCTCCTCATGTGAGGGTAAGAAGGCAGTTTGCTTCTAATAAAAATGTTTCTGACTTATAGTGTTAGCTTTACTTTGGCTATGATGATAGAGGAGCAGAAGTGAGGCAAAGGTAAGAGCATGTTATGTATTAGACCAGCTGTTACATTCAGGAAAGACACCTCTTTCTGTAGGCCTTCTCCCTTGAAAGTCCTAATAGTGTTGCTCTGATATGTCTGTGGTCAAGTAGAAGTGTAATAAGCAGTCCAGAATATTAAAACTGTGCTTTGTTTGTGGTACAGGTGGGCCATATGGTTCTCTAGGTGTGGACTATGAATTTGAAAAGCTCCTGTGTAAAATATTTGGAGAAGATTTTATTGAGCAATTTAAGATCAAGCGTCCTGCAGCCTGGGTGGATCTGATGATAGCATTTGAGTCCCGTAAACGGGCAGCAGCTCCAGACAGGACCAACCCACTAAATATCACTCTGCCCTTCTCCTTCATTGATTATTACAAGAAGTTTCGAGGCCACAGCGTAGAACATGCCTTGAGGAAAAGCAAGTAAGTAGACAATTGAAACCAAATAGATGCAGAATTAATTACTGGTAGCAAAGACAAATAATTCAAATATCCTACTTACATATAGCCTGAAAGATAATAGCGTAAAAATGTAATGTAAGGATGAGAAAATGGGATTGCTTCCATTGCAGTTTCTAGAACGAAAAGTTGTGATCAATCTCTTGCAAAAGCTTTTCTGTACAAGACTTGGACTTGTCAGGTATTGCTTTGTATGACTTTAGTTAGGCCACCACTGCATCACTTTCTTGACTTTGACTGTGCATTGTGAGTCCCTTTCATGTTAATTCGGAGCATCAGATCAAAGTCAGAATTTGGTTGCCTAAAAGTTAATTACATAGAACCTTAATTTTTATCAGCCTAGAACAAATCCAAGATCGTGAGATGTGTAAATATGTTCATGGCTTTAGGACAGTTACTAGCAGTATCAGATCACTGGTGAAAACATGTACTACTGCATACAGCTCTGCAAGGGGAAAGCATTCTTCTTTTGAAGTCATGGCAGGCTTTTACCTCTTCTAGTATTTTACCAGTTAGATAATTTGCTCGACAAGTAGGGAGACATAATCCCCTCCAGAGATTTTAATTCATGATTTTCAGTATCAAGAAGTCACCCTAAATTACAAGATTGTGGGCTGCTATAGAAAAGGAAGTGAGAAGAAAGTAGAAATGGGCATTCTGCATCTTTTGAAATTATGTACTACAGGAAACCTGGAGATAATGGCATAAAAGAGAGCGAACAAAAGAACCTGTGAATCCAGGGCAGAATGCTTGAGAGCTGAGAGGGAGCTTAGTTTTTGTGGGTTGCTTCCAACTCAGCATATTTGGTGATTCTGTGAATGTAGTATGCATATAACTTTCAAAAGTTATTGGTAAATGTACTGTAAGCCTAAAGGACTTGAAATCCAGCTAAGAGTCACTTTCTAAATGAGCCTGAGGTTCTGAAATCATTAAAATTTCCCCCTCACAAGACCATCTCTGTTTTATTAATAGTCTTAATGGTGAATCTTATAGGGAATGCTAAAAGTTCCCTTCAAATGAAATGAAATACATTGGATAACAGAATAGAAAGATTATAAAGGTTGACATATAGTGTGCATTAGTGAAAGGGAGATTACTGACTTATACAGATGTGTCTCAGTGATGGAATAACCTAATGCCCGTATTCACTTAATAGATGTTATGCCTCATTAAAAATGTTGTGCCCTCTTCTGCCTCCTGAGGCTTCCAAATTTGCTTGTTTTCCTTGTGTGTTTCCAGTGGCTTTGGCTTGCTACTGCCATAGATGTTGCCCTTCTGGGGATGAATCAGTGCTGTTTCAAATGAGCGAGCCCCAGGTTGACTGCCAGCTGTTTCAGGAAGCAGTTGAGCATTGTTAATGCTGCAAAAGGCAATCAGGCAAAGAAAACAACAATTAGACAAGGAAACTAATAATTCTATCTTGAAATTTTACATTGCTGCGGTTGGTATGGGACTAGGGTGAAGTGGAGCACTTTCTTACAAGCAAAATGCATACAGATCCTGTAAACCCACTCCTTTATGTATTTAGTGTGTCTGATGATTGTTTTACAACTCAGCTGTAACATTTTAATGTTTTTTCCTAACCGTTCTTTTCCAGTGTGGACTTCGTGAAGTGGTCTTCCCAGGGAATGCTGAGGATGAGCCCAGATGCAATGAATGCTCTTTTCAAACCTACAATTGACCAGATTGTTCAGCACCTCAGTACGTATCTGTGTGTAATTCCACTTGCTGGCTTTGTTGAAACAGCAGTTTTTCTTTGCTGTTTCAAAGCAGTAACTGTAATAAAGTCAAACAACCTTCGTAGTGTGTACCAGTTGTGGGCGAGGAATTTAGTTCTGAAACTTGTAGTTGTCTACAAATGAGTTAGGAAAATGATGAGAGGGAGGGACATCTCCTGAACACATACTCCTGCTTAGTTCTAGTAGTAGTTACTGAGTGTGATTCAGTCCTGTTACTGCCTAAGCTTCAATTATTCTATACTTCCAGGGCTGCAAACATTCACAAGATTAAAATGCACCAAGAAACCCAGATCCTGCTTTTCTTTTTCCTGTTTCAAGCAGCAACTTAATAATGCCAGAGGTGTTCACTAATTTCTGCTTTTTCTTGCTATTGAGACCTCCAGTTCATTTCTTCCCAGTGGAAGGACATTTTTGTTCATGAACCTCCAAATCACTGACATCTCTTAAATGTAAATAGTAAATGATGCATCATGGTAAAAGTACTTCCAGGCATGGCTTAAACAGCACTGAATTTATTTATCCAGTAATGGAAAGTGATGTGGGCTTATTGGGAAAATGATTAAGATCTTTGTGGTGGAAGATTGGATTTGTGTCAAGTAGAGTATAATGAATGTACTGAGCAAAGTGTTTCTGTTCTACACATTAAAAAGCACTAGCTGAATCATATTTGGAATGGAATATCTATCGTTGCTCACTACATGTGAGGGATTATTAGGTAAACTACAGAGGTCAGAACTTATATGTGAACAGGGAGGGAGAGGCCTAGAATTACACCAGTTGTGCCATGTAACTCAGTCGTGCTGCCTCAATCATTTTAACTAAGGGTGAACCTACAACTGAACTGCATGATATTCCTGAAAGTAGGGAATATGACTTCTAGCTAAGAGGGAACATCTGTAAAAATGTAAGGAGGTATAACTTCACAGATGGTATTTATTGTGGTTAAGATGTCAGGGTCAGAAATAATAAGTGAACTTAAAATGGGGTGACTTATCTGAAATGTAGTAATGAGTGTGGGAATCAGTTGGGTTTGAGAATGTCTTGCTGATACCTGAAGTGGCAAGATGATGTCTGTTTCCCTATTACCAATAATGTGACTGGCAGGATTTTGTTGCAAGATATGTATGTCTCCCTTTACTGGTAGAAGATAAATAAAAATTCTGGTTTAAAGGCAATTTCAGAAATATTGTATGCTTTGCAGTAAGTGAATTCATAGTGAAATAGAGTATAGTAGAGACTCCAGAAGTGGGAGTAGTGAATGCTGAGAGTGGCAGTGTGGGCATAGATGTGGCGCTTTCAGATCTTGTGCATGTGCATGAAACATTCAGTGCGCTCAGACATTAGGATTTGCATTAGCATTGCCTTGTCACAGTGTATTTTCCCTTATTGAATGGGCTCTGTTTCTGTTCAGGTGAAGTGTTCGACAAGCCAGAAGTGACCAACGTCAAATTTCTGTTCCTGGTGGGTGGCTTTGCCGAATCCCCCTTACTCCAACAAGCTGTGCAGAGTGCTTTTGGTTCAAGATGTCGAGTCATCATTCCTCAGGATGTAGGTCTCACCATCCTCAAAGGAGCTGTTCTCTTTGGCCTAGACCCTGCGGTCATCAAAGTGCGGCGTTCGCCGCTCACCTATGGCGTTGGTGTGCTCAACCGGTTCGTGGAAGGGAAGCACCCACCAGAGAAGCTTCTAGTCAAAGATGGCACACGCTGGTGCACTGATGTCTTTGACAAATTTATCTCAGCCGACCAATCTGTAGCGCTTGGGGAAACTGTGACACGCAGTTACACACCTGCCAAACCTTCCCAGCTGGTAATAGTGATCAATATCTATAGCTCAGAACAAGACAACGTTAGCTTCATCACTGAATCTGGCGTGAAGAAGTGTGGCACCCTTCGCCTGGATCTCACGGGAACTGACGCTTCAGTGCCAAACCGGCGGGAGATCAAAACACTGATGCAGTTTGGGGACACTGAAATCAAAGCCATGGCCATTGATGTTGCGACCTCTAAAAGTGTCAAAGTTGGTATTGATTTCTTAAACTACTAATGGTCCTTTTCCCCACCACAGCCTGTTTGTGAGACTGATCTTCCAGTATTCCATTTTTTGACTTTCATATATCATGTAGTCAAGTTGAATTTCAGCAGGCTATGTGAGAACAGCTAGTACTAAGGTGGGGTAATGTCGTGTTTGTACCCTTTGGCGACCAAAGGCTCCATTTTCAAAGACCCTTACAAAGTTTTGGGAGCTAAAGTCCAGAGGTAGTAAAAGTTCCCAAATTACTCAAGCATGCATAAAGATCTACCTTTATTAAGTAAACACTGATTATTCTTGGGTCTCGAAGGCTAGTTAAAAATATATAAAATTATAATCTCTTTGCCTTGTTGTTGTTCTTCTTCTTCCTCCTCAGAAAAAGTTACTAACCCACATGGTTGTTGTAGGGGGTGTATTTGTGTGGAATATCTGTTTAAATAGCACCATCCTCTGGCAGTGGGAACAAATTAGTAGTATTCTTTTGACTTTACCCGGTGCTTTTGAAATTTAAAGTGTTGAAAATTAATGACTCAAAGAAATGGGAAAAGAAAATCCTCAGAAATCCTTAAAATTACATTTAGGAAGCAGATATATATATATCTCAGAACCTAATATTGATTGCTCCAGTTTGAAAACAAGGCCTTTATTGTCAAAGCTCTCAGAACAAACTGTTAGATTAATTAGCGAGCATTGCCCTCATTATACTTCAGAAGACTATTAAGAGCAAAGCTGTTTCCCATTTGGGTCTTTTAAACTTATTTTTATTAGTTTCCATCTGAAACCACGGAATCACATAACAGTTGAACAGGACATCCATTGACTGTCTGATGCGACCTCTCAGCTCTAAGCAGTATCAGCCAGAATAGGTTGCTTTCTTCAGTTCTGAATATCTCCAGAATGGAGATGCCTAAACTTCATTTGACAACCCTCACTGCAAAAAAGCTTCTTCTTTTGTTTGAAAGGAATATCTGGGGTCTGAATTCGTGAACATTGCCTCTTACACTGGATACCTCTGATAAGTCTGACTGTGTCTTCTTTCCTGTCTGCTGTCAGGCATTTCTACATGTTGCTAAAATTCCCTGAGCCTTCTTGAACCTAACAGCCCCAGCTCTCTCAGCCTCTCCTCACATGGAAGATACCCCAATCCCCTCAGCATCTTCCTGGCCCTTTGCTGCTCTCAGTCCAGTATGTCCACATCTCTTTTGCACTGGGAAGCACAGAACCAGACCCAGTTCTCCAGCTGTGGTCTCACCAGGGCTGAATAAGGGGGAATAATCACGTTCCTTGACCTGCTGACAGGGCTGTTCCCTGTACAGCCCAGGAGGCTGTTGGCATTCTTTGTTGCAAGGGCACGTTGCTGACTCACACTCAGCCTTGTGTCTGCCAAGACCCCGAGGTCTTTTACTGCCACCAAGCTGCTTCTGAGTCCACAGCATATCCTGGTGTATTGGATTATTCCTCCTTCTTCAAGGGATTATTTTTTTTTCCTGTTAATTCTTGTATTGAGATTTGGAAGTACAGCTAGATGATGGCTGTCCAGGAACATTTAAGTGACTTAAAAGAGAGAAGACCATTCAGATTAAAAGTACCATAATATATTTTATGTAGCAGACATTTAAATGGAGTAAAATATATTTCTGTGTTGAGTTGAATGGCCAATAAAGTGGAAGGCAGAAGCCAATATAATGAAACTACAAACAGCATTAAATAAAGCTACGTGGCTTTACATGTCTGTGAGCACAGAACTCTAACACAGGGTAAATGCAATGATGGTCATGGCAGCATCTTGTTTTTCAAATAACAACTTTCTGGAAACATTTTCTTAAGCATGTTCATCTGCAATATTTCTTTTACAACTCAAATAGTTCTTATTTTGCAAAATGCTACGGGTGGAAAACTTCTGAAACCTACATTCTGTATCTGCCATGAACTGACAACTACAGATTCAAATTCAAATCCCACGCCAAATTACCAGATTGGTGCCACCAATCATCCTAAAATGCTTACACTTTCAGAGCATTTATACAGAGCTGCCCAATTACCTGCTGGAATTCATTATGTTTTTGAAACTTTGAAAAATGTTGTTATTAATGAAAACCTTCCTTTCTAATAAGTGGAATATGAGTTAAATCCATTACTGACACTATTGGGAGATTAAAGCTTAATCAATAATTTCACTAATTTATGTTCCACTCCTGCACTTAAGCTTTCTGTGTTTATCCTGCAGTTTTGCCACAGAACTGATCCACTGCATTTTGCCATTGAATTTTCTGTGTCTCCTGCAGAATTCCCTAGTTGAATGGGAAATGTGTTCTGCGTTCAGCTTTAAAATATATATATAAATAAAGGACTAAGGAGAATGCTAAGTCATAGTATCCAGCTGGATACTTTCTGTAATTACAAAGTGTGCTTGCTAGCAGTCGATTTCCTGCTGCCTGCTAAATGCTTTAAAAGCTAAATACTGGGATTTTTTTGTGTGTTGCTTTCCATGGTTTACAAACAAGAGAAACTTTAAGATGAGTTATGAACAATATAATTTTATGTATATACAATATTTAAATATTGTACAGACTCTTTCTTTCTACAGTGCTATTTTCTTGTATAAAAACGCTCTTTGCCTCTGTTGATTTCATTCAGCTGTTAATTTTAAATAACATAGTTTCTCAATCAGCTTCTGTAATTATAGGCTTTTAAAGATGGTAAGATATGAAATGTAAAAAGCTGATCTTACAATAATAGGAAAGAATAGATGGTGTGTCAGAGAATACAACATTCTTCCTGCAGTGCAAGTCATGCCAGTTAAACGCATTGCACAGATGCACTAGTATGATGCTGGGGTTTTCATTTCTTCATTTCAGATGGTGGCCATTCTTTCTCCAGCAGTTTATCATAATAATGGATGAATCCTCCTGTAAAACCAAGTTTAAAATTAGTTTATATGATCTGGATATACAGCTTCTTCACTAGGTTTTTGGGTTTTCTCTAGTTAAAAAACAAACAACCAAAAACAACCGCAAACAAGAAACTACTTTCCAAAGTCAGGCAGCACTCATTATTGCAGCTGCAGGTAAGACCCAGTCTCTCTTTACCACTTCCACCTACCAAAAGACAAAAATCTTTAAAACAGGCTTTGGTGTCTTTGCATGCAGTGTTAAATTGAGTTGGTCCAGTTCTGCACAGATTTGTTTTCAGTGGCCTTAACACAGAATTTGATCTACTAAATGGCTGCCATACCCTCCTCTCCCCTATGACAAGGAGGTGACCTGCAAGATTAGGTGACCCATGATTTTTGTGCTGTTTTCAGCTGTCTGCAGGGAATGCTGCTGGTAGTTCCTGCAGCTCTTCTGAAGCACAGTTCCCTGTACAGCAGTGATTCTCTGCCCTTTGTATTCACTTTTTGTAAGATTCCATTTGGATCCAAGCAGGGGCTTTTTGCTGAAATTACTGCAGCTGTAAAATGTAGTTTGCATATTTTTGCACTTCCTCCTTCAGTCTGATGAGAGCACTATCAAGCTTACCTTTGCAGAGCACTGAACTACTGGACAAACTCCCATCTATCCTTGTTGCCCTCTTTAAGAATGGAAAATTAGCTTGTCTTCCTAAGAAATTAGAATTTTAAGTAGAATATTATGCTGTGGTCTGTAGACTAAAACCCAGTTAAACAACTTTACATTCTAAGAGGCATGTGGATGCCCATTTTGATAAAGGATGGTAGGCTGTAAAATTAATGTGGAATTTACTAGGAAATGCGTAAATTTTAGAATTGTAGTTCTGATACTTTTGCAGGAGGGTCCCTGCACAGCATTTTTTTTGTAGGGGTTGCATATGACATTATGCAACTTAATGTTGGAAAGACAAGGCCTGCTACCCATAGGGAAGGCAGGGATCTTGGCTTAAGTTTTGCTCTGAGCAGCAACTTGCAAGTTTAGGTCCAACTTACTGAACTCTAGGTTAAAGTTTAGCAGCTAATTGTGATGGAATGATTAATTGTGTTAGAATATGATAAATGTGCAGTGATGGTTAGGACAGTTTACATTGGTATGAATATACCAATATTTATATACAGGAGTTTTAATGCATTATTATGAGAAGGCTAATTATATATTGCAGACATTTAATTGCCAAGATAAGCTGCATATTTATGGTATGAAGTGGCTTAAGCGGATGAATAGTATAAAAGTTGTTGGGCATAATGTCACAGTACTCACCTGCTTGAAATAAACTATATTATAAAACCAACCATTGTGGTCTTGTTCACCTCTGTGCAAGATAAATTCAGATTTCACTGATGTTTGGAGCTGTTCACAACTTGTCTGGATTGTATCTTGAGTGTTCTCGTGTCTTCAATCATGTCAAATAAAATACCTTAAAATTAATTTTTCTTTTTGGGTGTCACTATTTTTATGAAAATGGCTATAAAAAGGAATGTAATTCATTATAAAGGTTCACTTGTGTACTCCATTCACTGCTGGTGATCATTCAGCTTCCATCAAAGGCAGTGTAGCTCTGAGTAGGGTGTCTGTTGGAGTTATGACAGACTGACTTTGGGCAATACCAAAAGCAGATCGGGTATCTTCTGGAGTACTGCCCTCAGCCAGAAAATCAAATATAAAATTTGATATATCAAAGAGAATGGTAATCTTTAGGTTTTGTATTATTAAAAGCTGGTTTATTCTTAAAATTGTATTATCGGGCCAATAACTGGGTATATTTGCATGAGAATGTGTCTCCTTATAGATCTGGAAATGTTTAGTAAGGTCCAGCTAGACTGGAAAAAACCTTGCATAACAATTTGTGCAATATTACATTTTTCTGCTAACAGTTGTAGGCTACGTCCCTCTAAAATTCAGCTCTGTTGTCACTGGCTATAGAGAGGATTCAGGGGCTTATGTGACCTTATGTACAATGCAGCTCAGATGCAGAGTGAACTGAAATGTGCAGCAGCCACTACACCCCAACTTCCTCCTGTTTGCTGCAATGAAGATGTTTTACAAGTGCTTTGTTATTATAATTATAAACACCATCCTAATATGTGAGGTACTGTATTTAACTTGTAATGAACTTGATTTCAGCTAAACATTCAATTAATGTTACCAGTACAATGGGAAATATAATTACAGTCTTCAGAGACACGTTGAGAACCAAATTTTGCTTTCAGCGTTCATGCACATTGCTGAAGTTTCCAGCGGAGTTCCACGTATGTGCATTCAGAATTTGGTCCTTTCACTGGACTTCTCTAAATCTCTTGGTTTTCTCATATGAGTGTGTTTATATTTAAAGGTATGGCCCTATCTTGATAGGAGGGATTATGTATAAATTGTTGGTTCTATAAAATCACATAAGCTCTTACTGAAATTTGCAGATGTTATATTCATGTGAATAGCTGTGGAATAAAACAATTTATAAAATAACCTCCCTGACAGCAGCGTCCAACTTCTCTCAGTTTCCAAATAGCTACATTAAGCACCATCCAGACATCTGTCTTAAAGACAATGAATGCAGAGTTCCTTTACTCAGTGTAAAAGCTACATTATTTTCAAGAGATGCAACCTGGATAAATTGGTGAGAGTGCAGATGCTTTGTGTAACTGGGATTCAGGCCTGTTATTTGCCAATTTCATTAGGTACTGATATTGGAAAGCTTGTACTTAATTTTTTTTTTTTTTTGATAATTTCTGTTTTATTAGTTCTCATTCGTGCCTTGCTGTGTTCTAACACAGGGAAACATTTTCGTGGTGGAACTGATGAGAGTCACAGGAAGTTATTGTGCTTTTTGCTTTCAAATTAGAGACCTGAATGTGGGTATTCAAACAAAGCAAGAAATTTCACTGTAACCTGTGCAGTTCACAGAGGCAAAGATCAGTTTCTTGCAACAAAAACTCTCCATCCTTATGCCACATATTAAGTCAAATTAACTGCAAACATTTTTCTGCAAACCAAGAAATTCTGTATTGGCTTTAGTTAACATACAATTGCGTGGATGCTGGCTATAATTTTAAACTAATACCTATTTTCTGATTTTTCAGAGACTATAATTAGGGAAAAGGTTACTAGACACCATATCCCAGGACCTCTGGCTTTGTACCCACAGCAGAAGTTACTGAACTTGGACTACCAAGGGATGGCAAAGAAATGAAGAAGTTGGTAAATTGCAGCCACTGTGATCCTTCTGTCGGTGTCCACAGGTGAGCTGACACAAGCATGGAGAAACAAAAAATACAGTATGAGCTTACTCTGGGGATATTGTGTGCTGCAGCAGAGCCAAGACATAAAAGGAGGACAACACCCTCCTGAGTGTAAGGAAACCAAAAGAACCGGCTTGTAAGCAGGATTTTGAATGGCTAGGACAAATGCATTGGTGTGCTCTGGCAGTAACAAGATCAGGGAAGGTTTCAAAACAGAAAGAAGTGATGAGATTGAGAGCTGTGAATGCAGAGTTCATTAAACCATAGTAATCTAAGGAGTTAGAAAGGTGAGTCTCCCTTTTCTAAGGGCAACAAGGAGTGTTTCCTTCCCTTTGAGGAATAAGCTCCGCACCTCTAGTGGGAACTTCCGTCTGCCATCAGCTGATAAGAGCAGACACCAGACTGAACATATCCTCTTCCTTTGCAGTACAAAGAGCAATCTCAGTGCTTGATGCTTCCCACACACAAACACCCTGCATGCCGTGCCTGTGTATTTGCTAACATACACAAGGTTGCAGTTAAAGCACTGCAGTTCAATGTGTTGTTCAGAGGTTTTGCTTTTCATCTAGTGACAATCATAATAGATTTATTTTCTCAGCCCGTGTCACCCCACCAACACTTTACCTAGATGACAACTGACTCCTAAAAATGAGTGGAGTTGAAATAAGTTAAATGTTAGCAGAGCAGAATCCAGCAAAGATGCTGGTCCTGGATGTTATATGCAGGAGTTCTTGCATATAAGTGTGGTTTTCCACAAACAACATTACAACATCCTTCTTGAGATAATTTTCTCCCTGTGTTCCTTGTGTGAGCAGGGGTCCTGAATGGCAGTACTGTCCGTAGCATGTTGGGAACACACAGCTAGCTGCCTTGAACCTGGAAAAGTCCTTAGTTGTAGAACTCAGTGGTCAGGAGGATAGATATTTTGTCAACTCAGGATAACAAGGTCAGTGTTTCAGTTTGGTATTTGTGTAAGGCAGTTGAAGTTCAGGTAATGAGATTAAGGGTGTTCCAAAAAGTGTTTGAATAATATTGTAGCTCTTTTATTTTGTCTTAGGGGTGAAACACATGCGATTGAAGATCAAAAAGTGCCACACACTTAGCAAGAACGCTAAAGAACTGAGGAGATGTTGAGAAACCACACCAATCACATCCCACGGAAGCATTTTTCATTTCTATCCTTCAGAGTCAGGTAGTATATAGTGTATAGTATATATATTTTCCCCCTTTTTCTTTTCTCTCTCTGTGCAGATACATCCAGTATTTTTACTGACTACAGCTGCAGCTCTGTCAAAGCATCACAGATCCATATAGCTGGAAAGGACCTCAGGCATCAATCATATATCACTGTCCTGCTGCAGAATAGTATTAGTTCTGCCTAAGCTACTCACAACTTTTATTTAGTCTGATTTTAAACCTTCTAACCCTGCAATGGCTCTGCCTGCTTGGGCAGTTGACTTGTGTTTCACAGTCCTCATCTATCTAAAATCTTACATAACGTCAGCTTTGACTCTCTCTGGCTGTCCTACCCCTAGAGAACATGGGGACATTTCATCCCATTCCTGCTTTGACATCTTTTGACATATCTGAAGACTCATTTCATGAATGCCCTAATTCTTTAATTAAACCCCAGGTCTTTCAATCACATTTTATAGACCTGTTATCTTTTTTTTTTATGGCTCTGTTGGCAGTGGATGCTGATTTCTTGTAGTTAGGCATCTTATTGCTGGAAGTAGATTTGGAAACTGATGCCAAAGTTATTCTGTGTGCACACACGTGAAAGGCTTGTGTTGGGTACATCCCACTACAAAACAACCCTGGTGAAGCATCAACAAACAATGAAACGTGATATGGGTAGTTGAGACACATTGTGGTTTTGACTTTTGCAAACAATGATTAAAGGCCTTGTGTGCAAAGTGAAGGGTGCATTTGAATCTTAGGAGCTTGTTACAGCAGTTAATATTGTGTTAACTGGATGTGTTTTTGATAAATTACACCTATGAGGTAACCACAAATCATGGTTATGAAACAGACTACACGTTTTGCACTCACTTTACTTTTAGAATTTGCATGGTTAAAGCATTTTCCTTGAACTCCTATACTGGGGAGGTTTTGATAAACTACTTATGCCTTGCTGACCTGAAATGTGTTAAGCTATATGAAAAATGCTGCAATGAAAAACTTCAGAGTGTGAGAAATCTGTATCTTCATGAATGACTTGTTGGGAAAGCTTAGGCAGGCTAGACTGAGCTTTTTACTCTGAATTTAAAATGCAAGAAAATACTCCAACCACAGAAAATGGGGCTCCACTTTGAGGTTAAAGGCTAATTTAATCCAGTAGTCACCCCTACTTTTGGCTAGGTGTCAACACCTCTGGTCTCCCTTACACTCTCCCTGTCATTAAAATCTCTGGCATCTTCTATGTGGCTGTTATGGAACATCATGTCCTTTGGAAAATGAAGATCTAAATGAAGAGTGTTGGAAGACAGTGCTTTAGACTCTGTCACTTAATAGTTGTTACTTTACTCAAAATTGATGAGTGTGGAAGAATCTCATGACCTCTTGGTAGATTCCCAGTGTTGTAGCACTTACAACTGTATGACTGGTGTGATGCCAACAGTGAATGATGTATCCCTTTCTTCTCTGCTTAACCAAGAGAGAAAGCAGAATTTCTGTGAACAAGAAAACAGTTCAGTGTAGTGCAAACTCTGCATACAAGATTTGTTTCATCTGCCCTATTCTACTCCTCCCAAGGTGTAATTAAGCATTTTTCATGCTGTCTCCATACCCAAAATCCCTCACACGAACAAAGCTTATGGAATTGGTATGAGCATCTTGGCATGCCCAGACAGCCCTAAAATGCCTGGTAGATGTGAATTGTCTGAGGATGCAGTCCTGGCTGGGAGTGAGGGAACAGCTGGACCTGTTCTGGATACCAAAGCAAAGCAAAAACAACTGGTGAAACTCCTCAAATTTACTGAACCTTCAGGGGGCTTTTTGTGTGTTAAGTTATATTCATCTTCCCAGAGTACTATTAGCATATTCACCTACATTGAAATAATTCATTTCCTTGTTATATGCCAGCTCTTAATTTTTTGCTCTTTCAGAATTATTGAAATTTGTGACAAGAGGTAGTGATATGAGGAAATGCTTGGTTTCTGGTTTATTAATCAATTCCATAATATCTCATTCTTCACAAATGCTTTATTTAATAGCACCAATTTCTGCTTTCAGGTCTTGACTTCCCTGATAAGCATTTAAGTTTCAGAATTTTTTAAAATCTTTTAACCTTTATCCCTCTGATTTTTTTTTTCTCAGCCTATAATTTATTATACAGTCTCCTGTCAGAGGAGGAGGTAGACTAGGTGATTTTTACTGTATTGCAAATTATAATTATTATCGTTATTTGCATTAGTAATGGATTCATTCTTATCACTGAAAACAATTCCATTATCCAATCAGACAGTTATCTTCACACTGTCTGTGATCGTATCTTTTCATTAGGCACCTCTTTCTCTGGGGGTCAAAAGGAGAATTATTCTTTAGTTCAGTCACTTTTCTCTTCACTCTTAACATTTTCCTTGTTTAAAAAAAAGTTTTTAATCCCCAACAAGGGTCTGTTGCAACAGAAATATGCTCCTTTCTGCTGCTGTGCTGCCATGCCTTCTGACCCTGCAAAGGATGGCACAGTGGTGCCAGGAGCTGCCCTTCAATGCCCCCTCTGTCACAGGCACCTGAAGAGGGTTTGTAATGCAGGGTTAGTGGGAGGGACTAATTTTCATGACCCAGCAAAGATATTTTAATGCCTTTTGGAATTAAGACAAAGGCTTGAGGATCTACATCTCTCTTAAATGAAGGGCAGAAGCCTTCTTTCCCAAATCCTCTCCGTGTTCTGTGGGAGATGGCCAGTTTGGAGAGGGATAATTGCAGAATGAGGGTGCAGAGGGAGCAAACACAGTCTCCTCACTGACTTCCCACTAAATGTACTGTGCCTCTCCAGGGGTATAAAATGGACATAGGCACTGATTTCCAAACTGCAAGCAAATGGGAGCGGAGAAAGATTGGAGAGAGATGTGAGGTCAGGCCACAGGTGCCCCTGAGGAACTGAGAGCACCTTGGTGAGAGCTGCAGATGGTGGGCAACCTCTTTCACACTTCTCTCCTGATGACTTTTGAGTAAGGAATTAAGGCCAGTGCAGGAAAGGTTGTCAGCCTAAACCAAGAGTTTGTTTTATTTATTGTTAAGCAGTTCCTGTGGAAGCTTCTGTAGTTTGACTCAGGCTGTGGCCAGCAAACAGAGTGCTTTGTGTTGGGAGAAGGAGGGATGGCCTCTGTTCTTCTATCACCTCAGGCAGGAACATACACATTCTTACTTTGTGTTTTTGCATTCCATGTAATGAAGGTGATGACTATATTCCTCCTTAATGAAGACCCTCTTCTAAGCAAGAAATGGTACCACTCTCAAGGCGGGCCTCACTCTCCAAAAAAGATATTCAGGACTCCCAGAGGAATCCAACCTATGGAACTTCACACCCCAAAACTGAGGTACCCAAGCCACCAGTAATGTTCGTTACTGTTATTTTTCATGAGAGCAAGACTTAGGTTATAAAAATTATATGAAAAAATGTAATAATATAAATTATTATGTGAAGAAGTGGATTACTGTAGAGGTTTAGATCCCCTTTTTTTTCCCCTTCACCTCCCTAATTGGTGAGATGTGAAGCCATTGTCTCCTCAATGCAATTAAAGATAAGATTTTTCATAGGATGTGTGCCACAACAATAATTCCATGGGTCACAGCACAAAGAGGGACTTGAATGCAACTTTTGTCTTTGGGTCTCACATAATATATGTCTTCAAGGTGCCAGCAAGTGTAGTAGCCACTCAAATGTTATTGTGTAATTGAATACTACATTTAGACATAATTTAAAGAGTACTTTGCTTCTTGCTTCTGTTTGTATATAGGCACAGTTTAGAAGTAAGTGTCATGTAGATCACTATAAGTATTTTTTCATTCAGGGCTGTGGAAGATCACATCAACCCTCTCCTTTCTTCCTCTGCCCTCTGCTGAAGCCTCCTGTTTTGAACAATTAAGAAAGGGGATACACCTTACACTTTTCTTGTCTTCAGATTTGAGGGGGTTTGCAGAGCTAAAAAAATAAGTACCTGAACTTACATAATTTCTTTGGCAAAAACAGTATTTTTTTCAAGTAAATATCTCTTTTGTCAAAGAGATTTTCCCAGTTTGTATCAGTAACAAGATGTTAACAAATTTAACCTTGTTTTTCACAGTTAAATACAATCATACATAGTATATATTTCTGAAGTATGAGGGCAAAATACCTTAGGATTTACACTCAAATTAAGGCAAGACTAGCCTTCAAGGTATAACATCATAAAATTCTTATTTGCAACCTCTGAGGATGCATCCCAGGAAGTATGGAATTAAATACAAGTACATTGCACTGTCAGCTATGACTGGGTGATGAAAGCTTTAATATGACGAACTAGATCAAAAAACCCCTCAAGAGATTTAGTAAGGAGAATTCATCAATGCCAAATTAAGATACGCTCAAATATTTCTTGAAAGATAGAACCTCATTATCCTACTGATTTATGGAGAAAAGTAATGACTGTGGACAGCATTGTCTAAAGACAACAATGAGCTCTGGTATATCTCAGTAATAATTAGAGTCGCATGAAATCTTCAATTTATTTTTTCTTATTATTCTCAGATTATTTGTAATATAGGAGAAAAATGCATTGCACGTGGTAATCTCAAATGTAATGAAAATACATGGCCCAAGTTGTTCCCATATTTAAAATTCTGATTGCAACACTGCCCACCAACAAAATAATAGTAATTTCTGGCAGGAATTATAAAACCTAAAGCATTTTTCAGCAAATTACTCACTCCATATCCACAATTATAGCCCATTTGTTTTCTTATGCTGATAACAAAAGATACATTTTGAGATCCTCGCTGTGCTACTCTTCCTTTAATAAATAAAGTGAGCTTTTCAAAAGCTACAAAATGATGCAGATAAAAATCAAAACATTCCTACATTTAAAGATTCAATCAAAGACTTGCCATGAATGGTGTGATATTAAAGTTTAAAAAAATAATCAATTTAGTGTGTATTTTTGAACAGGATTTGTCACAAATAGCATTCCCAATAGATAAGAATGATTATATGGTAAAGAGAGTAATTTATATATCTCCAACGTTCTGCTTTTGTCACCAACATCGTTAAGGAATTTGACACATTTGCAGGAGAACAATATATGTCAACTGAAATATATACCAATTAGCCGTAAATGGGACACTGAAATGAATGATGCATGTGCATGCTATACTTACAAGTAATAATATGTGGTTTAAAGTCGCTCGCGTTTTCAAACAAGAATTCTTTTTATGTTGTCATTTAAAATATCTAATATTTCAAAAGGTCAGGAATAAATAGCACCATTAGCATTAAAAGCTAGCTAAAGGGAAAGTAATTTGTTGTTCATTTAACATTGCATTTTATGTAACAGCTTTGTAAAGTGTTGGGGGGGAGATTTTGCTCTGCTAAAACAAGATGACGGTAGCTCCAGTTCGTTATTAAAAGGAGAGTTTTATTATGCTATTGTCAACTTTAATGTCTTGATTCTGTTAGGTGTTTGTTAAAATTACATGGGTTGCTGAAGGGGCTATGGCAAAGGATAATGCCAAGAATGTCGTAACTGTCAAAACAATTGTGTAGGCAAGAATCTGCTTATACCAAGGTAATGGAACAAAAGACAAAGGAGAAACTCTTCTGCAGTGTTAGGAAGTTAATAACCCTGTTGAGGTTTCCTCAGCAGGAGATACTGATATCAGGAAACCAGAGTCTGGAAGAGACAAATAGTGAAGGCAGAAGGAAATAGGAGATGTCATTGGGGTGTGAGGTATATGAAAACCCAGCATCAGATGCTCTCGTGTCTGTGGCTATGTGTTAACCTGCCATTGTTCCTCTCCCTGGAGAGGGTATGTGTGTTCTTCCAAGAACTGGATGATACGAAGGAAATGTGCTGTGTCTGGATCCTCTTCTTCCTGCCCAACTGCAGCCATGTAGAGTCAAGAAAGGCTTTGAAGGAACAATGCAGAGCTGGACTTAGCATAGCCTGGTGCAGGACAAACAATTCATATCCTTGAATTTATTAAGCCTGAGTGTATTATTCTACCACTATAAGGCTGACCACACATGGAAAAAACTGGAGCCAAAATAAGTGTCAGCTTATAAGCATCCTCCTGGACAGCGCAGGCCAGGAAGGAAACACACAAAGAGAACTCTGCTCTGTGCTTGCAGCACTTGCTGCTGCCATGAGGAGCTGCATGGGGAGACAAGCAATGCAAGAAGGGGAATAATCAAGTAATATCATCAGTGTAAGAAACACATGCTGTTTCCTCTTGAAGGAAGTTGGACAAGAAATTGACTTAGCATTTTAATATCCCACACATCTATGACAACAGAGCAAGGGGAGTCTCCTTTAGCATTTCGTATATATATAGATACCATATTAGCCTACCTAGGGTAAGGTTTCAGGGACTTGGAGATCCTGCAGATCAAAATTTGCTCCTGAGGGAGCAAAATTGGGTAGAATCATAGAATAGTTAGGATTGGAATTGACCTTTAAAGGTCATCTAGTCCACCCCTCCTCCCCGCCCCTGAAATGAGCAGGTACAGCTTCAACTAGACCAAGGTGCTCAGAGCCCTGTCCAGCTTGGCTTTGAATGTTTCCAGTGATGGGGCATCTACCACCTCTAAGGCCAACCTGTGCCAGTGTTTTACCATTCTTATAATAAAAACCTTCTTCCTTTTATCTATTCTAAACCAATTAGCACCTTGTAATCTGGGCAAGAGGCACAAGTGCAATTTAGAAAGTTTTTAAACATGAAAGCAATCTTGCACATCTCTGACTAAAACTGAAATTGCTGGAGGATATTATCTTCAGTTTTGTAAAAGCAAGGCACAGTTTGGCTTTTACATAAGGAACTTACTCCAGCTCAGAGCATGCCCACGGATGCTGATGATGGTACCTTTTCTATTCCTTACAGCCCTCATCTCCCTCCAAGAGCTGGCAGAGTGCACTGAATAAAACAGAAACACTATTTTTTTTCTATATTAGAAGAGTAGTGCTCCAACACATAATAAATTAGTTTCAACCTCCACCACTGCCCAGTGAATCTAAAGCCTTGCTGGGAGGTTGATGTCCTTTAGGACAAGATGTTCTGGGGGAGGGGAGGTCAACCAGAAAGGCAGAAAGACCAGAGTACCCCAGTCTGGGGAACCTGAGGAGAAACTGCAGGAAAGGGCCCCAGGACTGTGAGGTCTGTGTAGTGGTAGATCTCCATCAGTTCTGTGGGGATTTTTCTGTGAGGATGGACTTCTGAAAGCAGAGGCAATCCAGCTGGCTTCTCCAGCAGCAGGCTGAGGGAGCTGAGACAGGATTACACAGGGTCAGAAATGACTTTGTGAACTCTTCACACTCGAGCTGAATCTATTTATCAAAAAGCATGGAAAGAACCGATTCTCTCCCTGCATTACCTGTTTTGATCGCATCATCCAGAAATTTTGTTCAAGACCCTACTGAGGGTCAGTATAAGGGATTTCAGGATACTTTGGAGATTGTTATGATTATAAGCATTTCAGTGAAACTTCACTAACATTTGAAATTTTCTATGCAGATTTCTCAAAATTATTCTGTTTAGGTCGTATAAATCCTAGAATAGCTTGAGTTGGAAGGGACCTTGAAGACCATCTAGTTCCAGCCCACCTGCCATGGGCAGGGACACCTTTCACTAGGCAAGGTTGCTCAAAGCCTCATCCAGCCTGGTCTTGAACATTTCCAGGGGTGGAGCATGGTATGAGCTCAGTTCAGCATTAACGCCCCAAAACACATTCCCAATTCTCCATTATGTTGACTGTTCCATCTCTCACAGATAATTAAAATTAAACTTCTGTCCTCATTTTGTAACCACTCACCCTCCCCTCCTATCCCTCTTTCATCTTCATCTCATGCTAATTCTGGGCTTAGCCTTCAGTTTGACTAAGAACATCCTTAATCCACTGCTCCTACTCACAAGCAGATCTGCTTTCTTTTGGTACTGCCCAGGAGCCACTATGCAGATTCTGTTACCTGCCCCCTTTCCTCCCCTGGTTTGAAATTATTTCAAAACATGCTGAAAGCAGGGGAATACTTCAACAGGCTTTGGCTCATTCTCTCCTAAACCTATTCAAAAAATTCTGTCTAAAGAGAGAGATCCACAGATAGAGATATCCACAGATTTAACCTCTGCCTCCCAAACCAGCAAAAAAAAAAAAAAAAAAAAAAAAACTCACCACCAAAAAAAACCAAACAAAAAAAACCAAACCCACCCCCAAAAAATCTCAAACAAAACAACAACAAAAAACCTAACCAACCACCACCACCAAAAAATCTCAAACAAAACAACAACAAAAAACCTAACCAACCACCACCACCAAAAAACCCCAAACCCAAACAAAACAAACAAAAAAACCCAAACAAACAAACAAAAGTACCCCCACATATCACCAGTGTTACAATTGCAGACTCCAATGTTTTCTGCATGAGTAGCTTTTATTGGTAGCAAGGGTTTGGGCATCCTTATGTGCTGTTAGCAAGAAGTAAGAGTTTGAAGAACATCCTCTCTCACTATTTCGGACCCACAGAAACGGTATCTGAAGAAGAAATAAATGCAAGCACCTTGAGTTGTCAACATTTCTTGAGATTATACAAGTGGATTTGTTTTAATATAAGTCAACCTGATTTGTCATTTGACACAAGTGGACAGAACAAACTTTGACCATCTAGGTTTGAAATACTGCTACTGGGGAAGGCATTGATAGACTGTGTCCATTCTGCTTTACTGCCTGCCTTCCTTTAATTTTAGTTTCTTTTACAGTTTTTGTGTAGATGACCACAATTACTTGTACAGAGGCCATGATTCAGTAGAAAAGTGAGTTCTCTTCTACAGGAATACACTTCATCAGTGATGTGCTTTGGTGAATAGAGACTAAAACTGGACCTAGAACCTCTGCTTTAAGGTAAGTTAAAGTGATGTCATAATCACTTCCCTTTGCATGAAATTGTTTTCATCTCCCATGCTATCTTTTAAGTGATGGAATTTCAACTGTGCATCTGTATATGGGTCTAAAACTTATGCTGTACCTCCTGTTCTAGATATCAAATCATGGGGTGGATAAAATAAAATAACTAAACAAGCAAATGAGAGACTTAATTATTAAAAATCCAGGAAAAAACTGGATCAGTAAATCCTACCTCTATAATCTGAACATCCAAGCCATATTCATGAAGTCTAGAACAATCACTTTTAACCTCTTTACCTCAATTTTATATATATAGGCTTTAAGTGCAGGCTCTAAGTATTAGTCCCCATTGGAAGGGTAGGCTTATTGTCACCATCCCCTTTTACCAATCATGACCTCAAGGATCATCCATATCAATAGAATACTTCTGCTGGTCCTAGCTGACTGTGAATCTGACACAAAAATAAGCAGTTCTTGTGGAGCTTGGCAACAGTGATGCTGACAATCCAACCAGCACTAATTTTTCTCACTCAAAGAGTTATACAGGAGGCTTGCTCTTCTAAAGCCTGGAAAGATTTTAGGTTTTTCTTTCAAGCTATTTAAGGTCAAGGGTTGAAGTAGTAGTAATTGAACTATGGATGCACAGTGTCTTGAAAGGAAGGAAATAAAAGATTTTCTTGAGGGTCATTTTCTTTTAATGCTTTAAAGAGCTTTTGTTGTGAAAAGGCTTTCACTCCACTTATAATTTTGTCACCTGTCTTCTCAAGTAACTTTTGAGATTTTCACAATGGCTATACTTACTGTGTTCCATTTTGTCCAGATTCTACTGTGATAGTTGAAGCTCCTAATTTAGGTAAAGTTGGATTAATCCAGTTGTTGTTCCAAAGAAATTTAACCTTTGTAACTTTTCCAACATTAACTTCTGCATCAATGTAGGCTGTGTAAGTGTTGTCTGGTTTGAGGGTTCCCCTGTGAAAAATAACATTTTATGGATGTTAGGCATGCCGGCATTTGCTATTAATTACCAGTCCTCTCATTGGCTTGGCTGTGGTATCAAATGAGTAGAGAGTTAGCAAAGAGACAATGTTTATCATATAATATGGTAAAAACATTGCTGCCAATTTTTCAACTTAATTCATCCCAAATCAGTGTTTTTCAGAGGCAGGTGGGCCTGAAATACTGCAGTCATACCTCACAGTGAGGACCCAGTTAAAGGACAATCCCTATGGAGGTGTAGAGCTCGCTCCCTGTTGCTTATGTTTTTTTGGGGGAAGGGGTTTTTTTGCATATAAATGAAATTTTCATTTAATGTTAGTTAATTTATATGATACAGATGTTGGGTTTGTTTGGGATGGGCAGAAGGTTTATCTACTAGCTGCTCAGCCTGGCTCTTTAGCAGAGATTCCCACACCATGGCCAAGTAACGTGCCCATCTGCTCCTGGGTAACCCTGGTTTATAATCTGACTACTTGCTTCATATTGCACCAACAGAGCAAATTCTAACTGACAGCAGTTTGAGACTGGTAATGGCTTCAGCTACTACATCTCACTGAACATTAGTCAGTACTTCTCCAATCCTTTTCTTTGCTCTCTCTCAGTCCTACACTCTATTTTCTTAAATTTACCCCTGTGTATGAAGTCAGGAGGCATTTGAATGAGTCACCCAGAAGAAACCTCTACAGTATTATCAAGCTTCATGAGAAAGGCAGGACTTTCATTCCTCCCCCTAGCTTTGCACTCACTTATTCATCTGCCTTCAGGTGTTTACTCCCCTCCACAATAAAGGGCTTATGGTAGTGGAAGTAATGAGAGACAGGACAAAATCCATCTGCCTTTTTGTTTCCCTGCTGGATCCACAGTGGTGCCTGGTAGGATACAGCAAGTTTTGCTGGAGAAAAAAAGAAGTTCACATCCAGCAACTGTATTGAAACAGGTCCTACAAAGCTAGAGAGGGCTGGAGTGCATCCTGTACTGCCGGATCTGCAAGACTCATCTCAGGTGAATGCACGGATGCATGTGAACTGGGATCAGCTCATAGCCAACGCCTTCTGCTGGTGTGAGGATGTGAAGTTCTTGGAAAATGGAAGTGACATAGTTATAAGTAAACAAAGCAAAAAAATTAAACCCAAACCTCACATCAAAATGCGTTCTCCGTATTTTTCATAATTTCAAACATTTTAGTTGAAATAAACAAGAAAAATGCAAATAAACAAAACCACAAGAGGCAAGGAAGCAGCTTTAGTGTAAGCAGGAAAGATAGGAGCAACAAAAAGTAGGTTTTTTGTGCAGTAAGTCATATGGTAACTTTAGCTATAAGCAGCTGTGGCAACGACATTTTACAAGCCTGTGAAAGAGAAAAAGATCAGAACTCTGCTAGTGCAGGTCCAGCAAGCCCTTTGTGGAACAGCAAGTAAGCGACACCAAATTCTGACATTTTAAAATCCTGCATTCTAACCTTTTCCCTTCAAGTGTAAACCCAGAGTGAGTGAACTATTGCTACATTTACATCAGAGGTAGAATTTGATCACTAAAAAAAGATCAATTTGAACAGAATTTTCAATTAAAATATTAATTAAATGCTCTAGAAGAGAAGTTTCTTTTCTATTGAATTATTAACTTACTTGGTGATCTGGTACTGCTTTGTGTTCCCATCACTGCCATACAGGGCAACATTGACATATCCTTTTACTTTACTCTTTCCAGAGAGGGTCACAGTTACTTTGTACCTCCAAACTACATGGAAGAAATACAGTAAGTTAGGTTCTACCCAGGGAGAAAAAGTCTCTAAAATATCAAATGCTGGCGTTTTGTCTATCTGTACACAGTAGTTGAAAGCAGAAGATAAAAAACACCAGCGAGTCAGATATGTCATTATGTCCTAATGAGATCAACATCAGAAATGGTAGACATTTGTGTTACTTTCTGGAAAAGGAAGAAGGGAAAATCGGTCCCTAACATAGTAAACACAATATAGATCTGAGCATTTTGAAGGATTTCATACACAGTGACATTGGAAAGAAGGACGTGTGCTAAATCAATACAGAATCTAAGCAGTGTAAAAGAATCCTGAAGCTCAAGGAAAATAATTTTTGTGGGTGGGTGATTTCTTTTAGTGTGCAATAAGCAAAAGCAGCTCAAGAAGACTTGCTTTGTGTTTACAAAGGAGAAGGAAGAACTGTATTTTGAGAGTTGACATTTAGGATAACTAAGGCTGTAAATGAGGTCTTTTGGTCCATCCAGTTCTGAAACCAGGCCAGCTGTGATCAGCTTGCTCTTGGCCTTTGCCAAATGGAGTTTTAAACATCTCCAAAGGCAGAGATTTCCCACCTTCTCTGGACCTCTCTTCCTGCATTTAGCCACTGTCACTGTGACTGTGATTTTCATACTACTTAATAAGAAATTCCCTTGCTGCAACTTGTCTGCTTTGCCTATCCTTCCTTCTCCTTGAACGTTGTAATACAATCCACTAAACCTGTCCGTGACCTTCACTAGACTATGTAGTTTGCCAACAACTTTCTTGTACTGGAGGGCCCCAAAGTGGGCAGTAGTGTTGGAGCAAAATAGGAAAAAGCATGAAGAACTGAAGAGCCCTTGTACTATGTTGAGATTTGTTCATCTGTTAAAATTGATTGTAAAGTAGGTAAATTAAATTTTTTTTTACAAGAATTAGATAACAAAGGAAGGAATCAAAACTCACGAGGAAAATCCCTGGCCTCTCCAGTATTCAGGTAAAGCTTGATGAAGTCCTTTGTAAATTTCCCTTTGAATTTATCTGCATAGTGACCCATATTTGGGCATCCTTCTTGCGGGCATGGAAAACATTTTCCCTAGTGAAAACAAATATATCTATTAATAACATTGTCCAGCCAGCCAAGAACAAAAAATTAGTCACAGGATGTATTTTTAATATACCCCACCTAACTGGCCCTGTATCACAGCAACAGATTTCAAGTAACCCTTTCTACGACTTAAGAAAGATCATGTGAGCTAGCCAGCTTTCTCAAGTGCTCTGATTTTTCAGGGCTCTGTGTTGCTTCTTGGGCCATTTAGCTCAATCCAGACACATCAGTGCCAATCTTGAGAAGTCTTGAACTGGAGCAGGGAGAAGAGGTGTCCTTTCCAGCAACTGATGAGAAAGAAAGGTGTCTCTTTATAGCTTCAGGTTGGGTCAAGAAAGGCTTTGTCTTGGAAACAAACCTCGATTTTGTCGTGAAAGCAGCTTTCTAGTGTGGTGACAGAAGCAGGTGGTCACCTTCTCCCAAAGCAATCTGAGAAGTGTAATCTCTGTCACCTGCTAGAACGTGTAAAGGTCGATCTAAACACTATGCAAGTTTATACCTCTGTCTGTGCTACTTGTAGGGTATGATGAGCCTGTCACCTTCCTGCTACTCTTAGGCTGTAATTCTTTGTCTCCAAGTCTGGGACAGGGAAGGGCTTCCTGACCTTGTCCGTCAAGCATTGCTTTGTCCCTGGAGCCATCTTCAGTCACCAAAGGGCTATAGGTTATCACATATTATTTTACTTCTTGTTCTAAACCCAAGAAACTTAAGCTGTGTTTGAAAGCTTACCTGCTACAGTGTGGGATCACAGTTCTTGCAGCTTGATAGATACATTTGGCCACTGCAAGGACAGCCTGTTCTCTTTACTTCTTTCCAATTTGATGCAGAAGAGCAGGCCTGGGGAAGCCACACAGGCTCCAGTAGTACTTCAGGGCTGCCATATCAGCGCAAAACCAAGTACGCCCCTGTTCTGTTACTGCCTTCTACTTTTACCCATGTCATCTGCACAAGCTGTAATACTTTTGGACATCTGACACCTACTTCTCTTACAGATACATTCATTGGGTGCAAGCTAGCATAAATAAATTGAATTTCAGATGCATAGATAAGAGCCACTATTTTCAATAAGGTGCATCCTGAAGCTCTGAGAGATACTTACTGATTGAAAAAGATCATATGAAGCACAAGGATATCCTAAAAAGCCATTAGGGTAGATGATACTGTCCGAGTAATACTTGTAACTCCGCAAATGATTGCAAGCCACAAAGTCCCGGGTTCCTGTGAAGAGATGCTTCCAGGTTAGTTCTTCCTTTCTGTTACCGTTCTAGGAAAGATACCAGGACAGCCCTTGCCATTTGATTGGGATGCATCATTCCTCCTCAAAAGCCTTAACACAGTTCTTGGAGCATCAAACATAAAGTTGGAAACTTACTTTTGGTGAATTGATGCCCTAAGGAATATCACTGACTCAACAGGTATAAAATGCAAACTTGAAATGCTTTGTGGAGACTGTGCAGCTCAGCGCAGTCCTTGCCCCCCCAAACCCACTTATTCGTGCAATGTGACCGAGTTTAACAATAGAAATGAGAACTGCATGAAGCATGTCTTTTGTAGGCAACAGTTGCATTACCATAACAAAAGAAAACCAAAAGAAAAGTATTTAACAGTGAACTTCCTAAGGCAATGTTGATTTGCCCCAGCTGAGGACTTCAAAACAAAATTATTATTATTTGGGGGGTGCTTAAGAAAGGAGACTGCTAAGATTAAAATAACGAATATATTTTTCTTTGTGTTGCCTTTATTTTCCTATCTTTAGGTTAAAAAGAAGATCATATACAATGCAGGTATCTCTTTGTGCTTTCATTCCCCACTATTAATAACAAGTTTACTCCATAAAAAAAAAAAAAAAAAAGAGAGAAAGAGAAGTAATGCCACCAGCTGCATTTAATAAAAGCTAGAGTAAAAGGCTAGTTATCACAAATCAGTTCATGGATTCCCAGAGTTTAAGATATTTGCAGTAGTGTAAGAAAGAGCTCAGATAATATACTGAAAAATCTCCACAGCAGAAATCTTCCAGGTTTTTTTTGTGGTTTGTTTTTTTTTTTTTTTAACATGCAATTTAAGTAGATAAACACAGAACCTTTGTAATAACTCAGAGATTTTATTAGAGCCATATAAAACAACAAAGAACAGTGTATTTGAGCAGCTGCATGCCAATCGTTTCTTAGCTGGCTAGAAGTAGACACAATGACATCACTTCAGTGGAACTCAGATTGTAATCAGTAACTTAAAAAAGAATTAAATCAGTTATTCTATCTCAGAAGAAGAATTGCAGCTGAAGATACATTAACAGGAGTAGCTGTGAACATCATTGCCCTACTCCACCAGTGTGCTGCTGAGCAACTAGACACAAAGTGCAATGTGTGCTACAGGCCTTTCTAAATTTTTTTGGCATGGTTCCAGTAACTTCTGTTTCTGCTATTAGATACTTTAGAGGAGATATATTTTGCAGAGGCAAACCCTTTGTCTTGTTTATTTTTTAATCAGCTCTGAAAAACTGTGTGTTTTGAGCCTATTTATAGTTTTGCTGTGCTCTGCAGCTGCCATTGCCAGTGGACACACCAAGAGCTAATGAAAAATACCTGAGTTAGAGAAAGTTAAGTGGCTAAACCGTGACAGGTGATATACCCATGATGTTATAATGTAATCAACATGCTTACCTTCCCAGATGCCATCAAGATCTACAATCTGTGAGACAGGGTTCTTCCCACACCCTGGCATTTGCTCGCCTCCATTTGGATAAAAGTCGATATGTCCTATTGCTGGGGTTATGCCAAAACCTGAAGGATTTAAAATGTTGGTAAGCATGCTTTAAATTAACATTGTCTCATACCTATAGCTGCTGGCTTCAAGTTTGTTTGTGCGTGGTGTTTTAGGAGCTGTTAGTGACCAGTATGGTGTATTTGTTCTGTGTCTGTGACTTAGCACAACAGTCTTAATGAACAATTAGAATACTTAAGTGCTATAGGGCGTAAATTCAGTACATATTTCAGACAAATACATAATTCAGTATTAATACAGTAGAGCTGAATGCTCACCTAAGTTGGGGATTGTGGGAGCTGAGTCCGTGTGAATAATGTCAACAAAGTCTGCATCAGATTTATCCAGTCTGACTTCAGTTGGAGTGCCTTGAAAATAAGGTTGAGCAGGGTCCAATCCTGAATGAAAAAGACTAGTGTTATGTATAGATAAAGAGAAGTAGATGTAAAGGTATTTTACGTAACACTGATTGGTGATATGTAATGATTATCACATATACAGTTGCTTAGGGTTCCTCATATCTAAGTAATATAGGCATTAATGAAATGATGATGTGTGCTTTCTCCTACCAAGTGGCTTTTCTTCCAGGAATTCAAAAGGGTTACCTTTGTGAAACCTGTTAAATTTTTCTCATTTATATATTTACATCAATATGGAATCCCAACCCTTGGAAATATATATATATTTTTTTTTTTAATTTAATTGAACTTCCCTTTAATAATGTTGCTCAATCTGAGGTTGCTGTGTCTGCATCCCATATAACTGGTTTCTAAAGCACCTTGCTTGAGAGTACTCAAAGAGGAATTTCAGCTGATAGCACCCCATATGCTTGAAGGTGTTGAAACCTGCCTGCCTACTTCTGGCTCCAGTCAGATTTTGGGAAAATCATCTGGTTTTGAAATGATGATCTTTGCTTTTGAGCCCAGCAGAAAATAGAATTAATTTGCTTCCCAAATTGCTGCAGCAATTTCAGGAGCTTGCAAAGTCTTGTAAATTGCAGTTTTTGCCAACTTATACTTGCATCTCTTCTTGTCCCTGGGCAACACATTAGGGTTTACTTTTAAACTGACTTTTGTAGACTATTAGTCCAAGGTTCGTCAAGCCTGAAATCCCTGACAAAAAGTAACCAATTGAAAAGGGTTGTGTTAATAATATCCAAAATTACCTTTTATAAAAGGTCACTCTGCTTAACGCACAACACCCTTGGTGCTGCCTGTGTGATGAATAAGGAGATCAAACCTGTAGCTTTAACCTCTGGAAGGGTTGAACATGTTAGAAAATTTCCTTTGCTGTGTAACACATGTGCAAGCAAAATATTCATCCTGCTGACTGTTTTCCCACGCTTATCGGGGCACTGCTCCTTGGTGTACTATGAGAAGAGGCTGAGTTCTATTATAGTATTTAAATTACCTTGAGTATCCTGCAACCCATGGATAAAACCAGAAGAGAAAATGAGCAGCAATGTTTTGTTTGGTGGCTGAAGTCACTGACTTACCAGTTATTCTTCCAATCCCCGGCCTCCTCCTGCCAGCCTCACCAGCAGCATGTGCTCCAAGGCTGTGCCCAATTATGTGGACATCAGCCGGAGAGTATCCGTATTCATTCTGGGAAAACAGCAATAAAGAAAAATTGCTACATCTGTTTTCATCAGCAACAAGGAAGACTAAAAAGGGGTTGGAAAAACTAGTTCTAATTTGACAGCTGACTCCTCTTCTATAACGAACTCTTACAGGATTTCAGCATCTGTTTGCCAGTTATTTATGTCCAATACATAGATTTTTCAAAACTCCTTATTCAGGTGCTCCCCACCTTTAGAGGCTGTTATAACTCTAGACAGTTCTGTCCAGAGAGGCTCTGTATCTGTTTCACATTCTACACCTGTTAAGATTCACAGAATGCTTATCTGGCTTGCAAGAATCAGCCAGGGAGGAACTCCTGCACATGGCAGGTTGGGCACCATGTGCAGCTGGAGGAGAACATGAGAGGAGAGATGCCTTCAGCCTTTTTGGACAGTAACTCAGTAGCTGCAATGGAGATGTAGAGAGTGAGACGTGGGTCAGAGCACCCCTAGACCCAGCGTGCTCTCTCTTTTCAGTAATTTACAGTTATTTTTTGGGAAATGTGTGTTGAAAGCAATTAGAATAAAAGAAGGCTTCACACCAAGCATCACTTCCATGTGAAGCTGCCTACAAAAGTGGGCATGTGGAACCTCCTGTAGAGTTGGGTACTGTACATTGTGGCTTTCCCTGGTGGGTCCTACTTGTCCCCAGCCACTGTTGCTCCCTGAGAGCAGTTGTCCTCCAGCCTCTGCTGACTGGCAGCTTATTTTCTGGCATTTTTATGAGCTCCTTAGTAGGCTTAGGTAGGTTCTGTCTCCATGACGAAGCAGTTTGCTGTGTTCATTATTTCTGCCTGGCTTTACTGTGGGAATGTCTTGTGGAACTTCCTAGGTTGTCTAGAACAGTTCTTTAAAGAAAAGGTCTGCTTTCAGCACAACTGAAATGATCGTGGAGTAGAAGACAACATTTTATGCTGCCTACATCCACATTCATGTTCTAGTACCATATTTCTTTCAAAGAAGGCTCTTACCATAAGAACATCTACAAAATAAGCGATTTCAGCACCAACAACACGGATGTTGTTCGATGCCTGGGTGTACTGACATCTTGCACCTCTCTTCCAGTTTACACAGATGCAGTTCACATCTTCCACAGTAAGCATCCTCTGTTTTGGAAAACAAGAGTAAAACCCATGGTAAATACAATATGGAATCGATTCATGTTGCTCATTACAGCTTAACTCATAAATTTTGTGTGAACTTGTGTAAGAACCTTTTAAGAACTAAACCTGTAGTATGTGGTGTGGTCATGCCTGCTCACAGTGGGGTGTGTGCTCACACAAGGCTGAAATAGGGTGATGTGCTGTAGAAATGCCTTTGCCACAATCATTTCAAATGCCTATAGAAATATTTTTTACGGAAGGGAAAACAATATCAATAGTGATACTTTTAATTTTTATTTTCAATCAAAATTTGTATGTAACACTAAGAGCTCTACTTATGTACTGATTCACTTCAGTGATTTAAAAATACTTCTTTAATTAAAATTGAATTGGAACTTATATTTTTGATTATAAAAATCAACAGTCTTTTTCTGATGGAGATTTTTAAAAAAGAGACTGTGTTTTTATATGAGGGTACATAAACTGATGGTGTCTCTGAATATCCAGATTTATGACTGGAATATATATATATATATATGCAGGCAGATACCTTACTGTCTGCCACAGAACAAGCAGCTTTACTGTTCTCCAGTGAGCTGGATTGTTGGGCTACAAATATTTTGCTTTAGAAGCTTAAGTATATTTATTCTTCTTTGCTTTATGTTCAGGCATTATAAAGCATCCAAAACCAGTTACAACTGGCAAGGGATAAAAAAGGTAATAGAAGTGTCTGTGAACATGTTAGAGGTTGTAAAAATCAATGTGCAGATAGGATTATTGCTTAATGGGAAGGAAAGTAAGTATCAGATACACATAGGAGGGTTGATGTATTCACAATCCCATTTGCTCCACTCTTCCTTAAAAGATTCACTGAGACCAATTTTTTTTTACTAAATATAAATAAATTGGAGTGTTGTGATAAAACATAGACTACCATCGTGGGAAAAAAAAATTAAGGATTTATCTCAAACCTCTACATCCTTGTGAAAATTGATCAAACAGATTCAAGGCACTATCTGAAGAAAATTGTGAGCTGTCTCATTGATTGTGAAGTTCTAGGAAAAACCTTCTATTTTAAGAGTGGAAAGGGGAAGAGAGAAAAGTATAAAAACATCAATATGCTTCTAATACTGTAAACAGATAATTAACTAACAAATCCAACAATCATTTCTCAGTTTTCATAAAGTGATAATCCACATAGTTGGGTTTTTTTTTCAAGAGAAAGTGACAAATTTAATCTCTTTTTACCTAGTGTCAAAGAAAAGCAGGCAATGGGGATGCAGTAAGTGTGAAATGCCTTGATTTAAGTTTCACATTTTTTCTCATAGTGATCTCACAAGTAAAATAGGAACACATAATTTTAAAAATTTGTAGTTATGTTAATAGTTTTTTGAAAAACGTTATCATCAAAGGGCCATCAAGTGGTATTTTGCTCTGTGCTGTATGATTAGTAGCTTTTATTAGCTGTAGCTGCCACATAAGCATGTTTGAAGGACTTCAGAAAACCACAAGCTGGATTTGCACTTTGTATGGGGACAGGGTTAAGAAATAATTTGTGGAATTAGCAGAAAAATCAATAAAGCAGAGTGCTTTACTACATTCAGTGTTCATAGTAAGTGTTAGATTGAAGGCTTTGTTTGAAATGCTCCCCTTGAGGTCTCTTCTGGATATGCATTTCCACAGCTTTATTGCTTCTGGTAATGGCCAGCCCAAACAGCCCCTGAGCCTCCAACGCCCACACGGCAGCCCAGGCCTTTGTGATAGACTTTCCACATCTAGAAACCTGTTCTTTCTCGGGAGAAATAGGATTCAGTAGCTCTGAGTCTGCAGTTATTTCTGGAATTATCCTAGGTCCTAAGCAGTATCTTGCTCCAGGGTTTGTGTTGTTTTTACCAAGAAAAAGGACACTTATGGAATCAAATCCTGTTGTCACTTACTTCAGTAAAGAACAGAACCTTATATGGATTTTACCTCATGCTTTTTCTCAAGGTGCAAAGCTACATATTTAAGTTGATAACAATTTGAAAATGTCATTTTTTTCCTCCTGCCTTATCACTTCAAATATCATGAGAAAAATTGGTTAGAAACAGAGAAATCAAACAATTTATAGGAATGTGTTTATGAATGCAAAGTAAGGAACTTCACAAGGTCAGGAGGTGGTACATACCTTGCACATGTCTGACAGCCAGTTTTCTTCTCCATTGTCTACAAATCCATGTACAATAAATCTGGTCATCTTGCTTGCATTAAAATTTGAGTTCTCAATTGTTGGCTTGTCAACTGCAGAGACCTCCTACATGAATGTAGATATTAAATTAATGTAGGTAATAAATTAATAAACCTTTAAATTTGCTTTCTGTAAATAGTTTTTCCAAATTGCAAAGACCTGAACTATGGTTATCTGTATAGGTGCTTAAAAGTTATGCAATGTTAAACTCATCTGCAAGCATTCACATGACTATAGTCTAAGGTCTGTATTTTATTCAAACAAGCTTTGACACATATCTTTGAGCAGACACGACTTTACTTTTCAAGTGTTTTCATTTTATCTGTTGGAAAAAAAAAACCCCAAAGATGCTCAGTTTCCAAGTACTTCTCAATAGGGACTCTGCCGAGGAGCTGGAATAGGTTGTCTCTTGAATAAAGTGGAATTTTTAACACTTTTCAGGAACACAGCTGGAGCCTGTGTTTATTTACAATTTTTACATGTGATTTACTAATGTTTAAACTACAACAGTTCTTACTTGAAAGTCAGTAGGATTTTCTCTTGTGTACAGGAGGAAGTGAATGTCTATACTTTCTGGTTTCCAGGGTAACTTATAGACTGGTCTTTCTGTAGTTCCAGACCATGGCACATCATCTGTGAAGCATCCAAGCCTTTCATAGCAAACTTCTTTGCCTGTAGCATTAAGATCAGATCAATAATACGTGAATGAGCAGAGAAGAGGAGCAGTTAGTCAGAACTCACAGCATCACTTTTCTGGGAGTCTCTTGGTTCCTTTTTACAGAAAGCAAAGACCAGAAGTTGCCCCCTTCCTAGATCTTTAGAGGCTACAGTTTGCCCTAAGGAAAGAAGCCACCCTGTTGCTCATCAAGTAAGTCTTCAGCAGAGTTCCTCTGTGGTATCCTGTCTCAAACCTTGGGTATCTTTCCCCGGCTGTTGCTTGTCCTAAAGCAAACACAGATGGAGAGTTTCTCATAATACCAAGCCAAGGTATTGCAAATAATCAGCAATAAATTGAGACTGTGCTGAACAGCTGACTGCACACGAGATTCTGTCATACTACACAAGCCAGTGTCTTCTGCTGAATATAAAATGATATCCTCATTAGACTGCCTCCACTCCCTGTCCCTGGCTTTTTCTCCATTTCCATCACTGAGAGGAGTACAAGAAATAATTCCCTAGGCATGGTAGAACAATAGCTTTGTTCTGACATGGGAAACATCAGCATTTCTTGCTCATTCCTAGGGTAGAATTTCTGGAGTGGAGAAGAGGAAAGACAACATGCACATGCACTCATCTCACCATTCTTGTATGGGAAAGTGAGCCATCTAACCTCAATCAGGAAGCCTTAAAACACCATGTTGTAGAATAATACCTCACAAAGTATAGCAGCATAGAAAGGCAATATAAATACTAACACCTAAATGCTTACCTTCTGTTGCGCTGAGGAGAAATAGGGCCAGTATCCAAATTCCAAGCATCTGGAACAGTAGAAAAAGGAAGTAGAAAAAGAAGCAGGTAGGATTTGCTAACCCACTTGATTAGCAATCGCACATAGCTTTCTGATGCTGAATTTTCTCAAGGTGAACAGGGTGCTGTGTCTGTCTTCTCTGCAGTATCTATGACTGCTGTGTATGCAAGACAAGCATGAGTCAGCTTTGTGTTTGCTTGCTTCACTAGAGATTGGGGGATCATAAATATACTAAAGCATAGCTTAAATCCAGAGGGGTTTTTGTCCTGTTGAGGCTGCATTTTGTTTTTTTCTAATTAGACGTAGAGGAGCTACTTTAGAATTATCGTGAGGAGTAGCATAATGCGGGCTGCAATTCCCCTTTATACTGTGGTGTCGTGAGAAGTCAAAAACCTGCCAAAGTAAAAGAAAAAAACCCAAATCTGAACTACTTACCATGCAGCCTCAAAGGTCCATGTAGTAATGTGCAAACTTTGCAAGTACTTTTTATACTCTGCTTTATCCTTGGAAATGTTCCTAGAAAGATAGGGATATTTATTTCAGATTACAACTCAGCTGAAAAGCAACTTTAATGATTGGTTTCTCTGAAAACTCCAAAACCTGCGGATATAGATTTCTTGAATTAGTGTGCTGGAGCCCAGAATAGGATTGAAGCTCCAGAGGTAGGATAATTCCTAGGCAGCAACGCATCAGGAGCGGGACATCAAAGAGAATTATATGTATCTGTTTGTCTTGTCTTGGCTGGGAAGGCCTTTATTTTTAGTGTTGTGTAGTTGGGACTACTGGGGAGCTACTGGGAGAGTTAATAGGGAGCCATACTGGTTTTTTGTCTCCTTCCTTGCCCTGCGTCAAGTGACTTCAGACGGGGAATGCTCCTGTGTTTCTGGGTCTTTTATGCTCCATTCCTGACATATCAGCTCGATTTGTCAAACTCAATTTGCAAAACTTGTTAATGTTTGGTTGGTATATTCTTTTCATAGTGAAAGAGCCTGATCTTCTCCTAGTATCCCTTTAATTTCTTTGTTGAAATGAGTAAGTGTAGAAGGACAGTTATCCGATCTTTGGATCCGTTCTATACTACCTGTGTAACCCAAGTTTTGAGAAAGCCCTTCTCTGAGGGATGAACTGAGAGCAAACACAGTGGAAAACTGTACAAATAACACAAAATTCCCACACACACTGGGACATGGCTGGTTTATATAGGAATGCTACAGAGCTCAGTAGGTTGTTCTATTAGATACATCAACTAAAAGGTGATATATAGCCTGTAGAAATGAACAGGACTAGGTCTGGGAACCCCCTGGACCTGTTTATTTTTAGGAGAAGGCTGTAAGTGAACTCAGGAAGAAATGAGATCTAAGCTAACTCCACTTAGAAAGCTTTGTCAGCTTGGCTATGCTTTGTGGCTTTATGACCATATATGTTTGCAGAGCTGATGTTCCCTAATCTCCACCCCTGGGAATGACCAAATGGATACCAGCTGTGTGTATAGGTGTTACACTGCTATCACCTGTGCTAGTGGAATTAAGTTTTTTAAACAGTAGTGAAATTTTATTTTTTACTAAAATATCACCTTTGCTACTGATTTAGAGCTTAGTGCTCCCATCTTTAATTGGAGTAGCATTTTAGTTTGTAAATATGTTCATATCAGTGATACAGGAGAATCAGTACATGACTTAGTGCACTGACAAGTTTTAACACTTGTTCAAAATGAGAGGGGAACAGTCTTTCCCATTTAATTTAAGAGCTGGTGGAAAAGATTTGAGTTGGGATTTCATCAGAGCTAGTCTGCTGCTCTTATTCAACATTGTAATAATACACGTCAAACAGCATAAATAGGATTTCAGCTCCTTCTGGAAGAATGGGCAGGACTGGGATGCATGTCCCTCTGTCTGATGCAGGCTGCTCTTTGCCTGGAGGAGCTCTTCGGGTCCTTGGGGCCTCACAGTCAGAAGCTTTGGAAGAAGGATGGCGTTTGAAAAAGAAAGCAATAAATTAAGGCATAGCTATGTTTATGCAATCCTGAAGAAGCTGTGGTCTGGAATAGGAAGTATACAGAGGAAAGGACTGGATTTGTGGAGTTGCAGGCTGCTCTGGCTCTCTCCTGGGACACAGCATGGTGCTTCCCAGCATTGTGCACGTTTTCCTCGCCATGTGTCAAGTCTCCAGGAGACTTGCAGTACTTGGGGCTGCAGGTTTGTCTGACTGAACCTCAGACTTGAGGCTTTAGTCAGGGATATAATATAGGTTTTTTAGGGGGTTTTGTTTGTTTGTTTGGGATTTTGTTTATTTTTAATATTTCATTCATATGTTTATACTCAGAAATATCTTATTATGGTATTTCTATCCCTATTTCTAAGAAGTTTATATGCCTAAGTACTTGTACATCATTTGTCAAACATGGGGAAATGAGAGTGAATAAATTATTAACTCTTTCTTCCTGTTCATTAACTTGGAATTTGGGTTTTATACTTTGAAAAATATCCACTGCCTCGGTTTCTTAAAGCTCCAGGAGCTTTGTTTTCAGAGCAGTAATGTTCATTTAAATGGGAACAGTCAATGCGAGGTTTTGCAAAGCCCTGGAGTTACTCAGTGTTTCTCTGTGGGACTGTCAGCGGGCACAGCAAAGGCTCGTGTCCAAAACTGCACAGCAGCCGGGAGCTGGGCGTCAGTGGTTACCTTCTGCCCTGGTGGGGAGCGCTTCGCTTTTACTATCTGTTGCTTCCATGCATGTGCTGGGTACAAAGGACTGTGCTGACCTGCTGCAGGAACGTCCTGGTCTTGTTCTGCTCCTGCCTCATCCCAGAGTGTCTTCTGAGGACAGTGTTCTTGTGTGGGGCTGGAAACCTTTGAGCAGCAGCAGAGGCTGCAGAGAGGGGGTGTTTAGGACCATTCTCAGCCTCAGGGGTATTCTGAGGACACGTGCTACCTTGAGAGTGTTTAATGATTTGCCAGGTTTTCTATCTATCAGTGTGGTGGGACTCAGGTCTTTTCTTGGGGCACTGGCAGAGCAAGACTGTGCAGTGTCATAAGTGGATTTTAGCATGTGTGATTTCTAGTTTCTCCCATAGTTACAAGCACAATGAACTTGTTTCAAACATGAAAAACATTGGCAAGTGTGTTTGCAAAGAACTGGGAAAAAAAAAAAAAAACCAACAAAGGAAGCAACGGACTATTTTTTTTCATTTATTTTTTTTAAACTTTGCTTTAGTTGCCTTATGTACTAACATTTCCATGCACAGGGCTGAGGGTTTGCTCAGCTGCTGTATACAGAACTTGGTGACCTCTAGCAAGGTGTAAGTAACTGGGGAACTCCGTATGCCACAGTTCCATGGCCACAATAAGTTGACCTGAGAAGAAAAAATATCTTGAATCAAGATTTATTTATCTATTTTCACCCAATGAAAAATGAAAGGGCGTCAGCTGTCACCTTGAGGGTTATTAGTTAACTCATAATCCCACTTAAGCCTTCCTAAATGCCTGTTGTACAGAGTATTAGCATCTGCATATTAACAGTACCAAGGTGAATGTCCTTCTTTCAGGGACCAGCTGTAAAATTTAAGTTTTAATATATTAATAAAATTAATCTCTAGATTCACAAATATAGAACTCTAGATAAAAGTCAGAAAGGTGGGTTGTTAAGCTCCCTTTATTTAGGCTTTGTGTTAACTAGATTGCCTCAAAGTTCTGCAGCTTTTTGGGTTTTAGGAGCTCATACTCAAAGGGATTTCATCAGCCTCTCACAATAATCCATGACAATGCCAAACTATAGTTTTTCTCCTAATATCTAACCAATATTTCTTCTCTTGTGAAATACATTAATTAAATCTTGACCTAAACTCAGTGGATATTTGGAATAGTTGATGGTGACCCTTTACAGATGGCTTAGGCCTATGTTTCTGTCCTCCTCTAGAGGTTTTTCTTTATTGAGGAACACACTTCCTTCAGCTGCTCTAAAGTTTTCTAAATCTTTTGCTGTTTTTCCAAACTGCATCTATGTGCATTTTTTCCTGAAGTATACTCTCCAAACGTGAAAATGACCCCACTTCTGGTTACAGTCTTACCCCAGTTATTCCCAATAGAATAAATACTTCTTGGATCTTCTATATAATAATTCTGATAATGCACTTGGGAATGAGGTTTGCTTTATCTTGGTTTGTAATTGTAAATTATTGTACATTATTCACTGCTGTATTCTATTCCAAACAATTATTCCCTGGTGCCTACTCAAACATTTGATTTTCTGTCCAAAGTGTAACAACTTGTCCTTGTAATTACTGAAGTTCACATTGTTGAATGCAAACCACGTGTCCAATTCAAGACCATTTTTCAATCTTGCATCCCATCCCTTCTGACATGTAAAAAGGATATACTTACCTCTGTCCATCCTTTCCGTGCACTATATTGACTGTTTCTGCTCCTAGTCTTGTCCAGAGCAGAGAAAATATGGCTTTATTCCAGAGAAACTCAATTTTTGTAGTATTTTTGGGGTTAATTTCAACATCAAGATATTTTGTGTAGACTTCATCTTGAGTGAGGTCTCCACTAGAAACAGAATGAAGACAGCAACGTTAAGTTTGACAGTTCAGAGATTACTGAATCAAATTACATTCTTCACAAATTTTCAGGTTTTCCCTTTGTTAGAACAGAAATTTGCATTTTTATTGTTCTTTAACTGGACACAGGACCAGGGCTCTGGGGTGTTATGCTCCTGAACAAGGAGAGGATGAAAACTAGTACTGAACACTTGAACAGGGGCCTGTGGCAGGAGACCACAGGGAGATGACAAGAGTGAAACTAGAGCTGTCGCCCATGCCTGTGTGTGTCAGGTTTGCAGGTATCACTGCAGAGAGAGCTGCAGGTGAGCTGGAGCTCAGAAATACAGAGCTGATGGAAATAGAAGTGCCTTCGATTTCCTTTTCACAACCATCCATCTGCCCTCATGGTTCTTACTTCTGATGTTAAGGAGAATGTTTGCAATGCAGGATAAATGTTCACACTGCTTAAATATGTGGAAAATATGTATACCAATTAGGTTAGGAGCATTAAATGCTATAGAGAAATATTAATTTAACTTACTTGGCAATTTCATATTCTTTCGTGTGCCCCTCTGTGTCATGGAAAACTAGGTTTATGTCTCCCCTTGTTTTCTTTACACCGGACAGTTTTATAAATATTTTTTGTCTCCAAGCTGCGTAAATAAAAGCAAAAATAAATCTAGATTCTTATTGCTATGAGCGATTTAAAAATGCTAGTATACCAGGAAGTTATTTTTTTCCTAACTAACTGGAATTCATTCCTCTTAAGAAATGGAAGACTTCTGAGCTTGAATTTTGATAACTAATGTAGCATTTTTTGTCAGAGGTATTAGCAGTTGTTCATAGAAGCAACACAGGTGCATGGCTGTAAGTCACATTAATGCTTTTCAAACAGCTGGACAACTGTAACAAACCTTCTCCACTCACCAGCAAAAGGTTCATCTGCTGCTGTATTTAAAAAATACTTTTGGTTTTCCCTCTTCAATTTCTCAGGGAATCTGTCAGCGTAGTGCCCCATCATTGGACATCCCTCGGGCGGACATGGGAAACAGTCTCCCTAGGGAAAAGAAGAGCATCAGTTAATGAGTCTTTTTTCATCCTAGCTCTGATGAAATTAAGGCTCAAGATGCTGTTCTGATCTTGCAAAGCTGTGGCAGTGCTGTATATTGTCCCAATTTATCACCAAAACCTGATAAACTTGTTTTAGATAATGGCTCCTGCACCCAGGAGGGTGTAGAATGACCAGATTTGATATCTGTGTATGATAATGGTCTGAAATTCATTAGTTCAAATATTTTTCAGTTGGGTTCTAGTTCAAAATATAAGCTAATTTTACCCTCCTAGTGGAAGAGAACTTGCCCACATTCACATTGCAATATCATATGGGAGAAAATAAATAGAGCATCATTCATAAGTGCACTAATTTAGGTGCTCTAATCTGTGTCCAATTAGAGGACAATCAAGGATTCTGGAGGCTCCAAATGTCTCTTCTTCCAGACAGGAATTAGTAGGATAGATATATTTAACCTATGTACCCTTTGCATAAAGGTTTGGGGTGATAATTCCATGGGGTTTAATCTTTTTCCCACATTTTTGTTGACATCATCTATGCTTCAGGATTCATTTTCAAGAGTGGAATAGCTTATGGGAACTACTGTGTGCTGTGCTTCCTCCTACCCAACCACACCATGGGACAGCAGCCACCAGCATCGAAGTGGTGCCTGGCCCAGAGTCCTGGGTTATTTTCTTTACCCCTCACACAGTCCTGAGCTGATATACTTACTTCCTCAAAGGATTTGTACGTTTCACAGGGATATGCAAGGTATCCGGTGGGATAGAGGATACTTTCAAAATAATACTCGTGGCTGCGTGAGTGATGGCACCCCCCAAAGATTGTAGCATCTGTTGGAAAAAAGCTTATGATCATGAGTGAAACAGCCTCCTGTTATCTTGTATAGGAGTTGCACTTGTCTCACCATGGAAACAGCTGACACATAGAATGGAACAGCAGCGTAGTCTTGTATTCTTTTGTCTGAATTTGCACATTTCTGTGTTTTATCTGGAGAATTGTGTGCCATTACCTCAAGATTTCAAGAGAGATGGGTTGGTCTGCCATGATGTAACAGTCCCCTCTAAGAATACACTCACACACACACACACATATATATATATATTTGAGATGTCACAGCAAGATGATGACATTTTTAAAGGCTTAATAGAACATGGAAAATCCAGCATTCTTCTGCCAACCTGTCCAAAGCTTCTGAAATCAGAGAAGTTTCAGGGAGAGAGTTGAGGCATATACAGTCCCTGCAAAGGCTGAGTACTCTTGCCTAATTCATGCCTTGTAAGTGCTGGATGCTCTTTATAGCACCTGGAAGATGCGGCAAGAAACCAGAGGTGGTGGTGTCAGGCTGATGATTTGGTCACAACACTGGCCTAACCCAACCTGGAAAACCTCCTACTGGGGTTGTTGGACCTACCCACTCCCTGTTTCCTGCTTTTTTGGGATCTACATCTAATTTCAAATTACAGAAACAAAGCTCAGGCATGAATGATACCTCCTTTCCCTGCAGCGTTCTCTGTGGAGCACTGTTCCGTTCCAGCCTTTATTTCTTATTTCCTTTTTAAATTAGAAGTAAATAGGCAAAAAGAAAGTTTGTTTTGCTGTTTTCTCTCAAAGAGGCAATTATTTTCACAGTTCATGTTTCAGAATTGAGCAAAAATAAAGTACTATGTATGTTGGAAATGTATGTTTACCTGCAATGATAGCTTCAAAATCGCTTTGCTTCATCTCTGGAATTAAATCAGTGCATCCAGGCATCACAGTTCCTCCATTTGGGTAGAAGTCCAGGTGCCCAGTGGTGTTATACATTCCAAGCCCTAAGATGTGCATGTGATGGTGTCAGTGTCTCACTTAGATGCTGCTTTCTGCAAGTACTTACTTACACATGAACACTTACCTGCAGCAGGAAAGTGAGCAGCATTACTGTGAATAACATCAACAAAGTTTGCGTCTGAAGGATCCAGTCTCACCTCAGGAGGAGTACCTTCAAAATAGGGCCCAGCTGGGTCTAAACCTAAAAACCCACAACATTTATTAGTTGAGGGAGGGAGAGAAGTGTTGCACATGTTAATATTTCTTTTGCTCACTTATGGCATGAGGTGTTCAGTTATTGTACAAGGCATGTTCAGTAATGATGTGAATTATAAGCTAAACTGTAAAAAATATGCAGTAGTATGCTTTTGTGAGCCTTTTTGAAAACCTATTCCAACAGGAGTAAAATATTTTTTTCAATAGATTATATAATGGCATATTATCAGTATGAAGGAGGCATTTCATTACCTGTGAGCTTATTACTGTCCTGTAAAGCTTTACAAACAAGTATAACTAAGGATTCTTGCTGCTTTGTCTTTGGGTGGGGCTTGATGTAACTCAGTGAATGATGGTAATGTTACAAACTTGTTAGCTATGTTTGTCCTTCTACTAAAGTCTTCCTCTAAAGAGTTCTTAACCTAAATAGAGAGAGAAGCTGTAATAATTTTCCTTGTTTCTGAGAGGCATAAAGTTTGAATACTGTTATGACACTTGATTCCAGTCTACAGACCAGTGTGTTGCAAGTTTCTTTCCTTTAGACATGTGCTGTTAGCTCTGCATCTCGGTGAACAGCCTACCTGTTATCCGTCCGATGCCTCGGATCCTTCTTCCCGCTTCTCCTGCAGTATGTGCTCCCAGACTGTGGCCAATTAAATGGATTTCGTAAGGGGAGTATCCGAACATTTTCTGATCATTAAAGTGGTGGTGGTGGGAGATAAGAACACAGGCTTTGAATAACAAGCAAAGAAGGTGTCTGGCATTATGGGCCTGTGGGAACATCTAGACTGACTTTCTGCATAGCAGACAGGGTGTGGGTCCCTTGAGTTAATTATCATTTAAATTACACTAAGAATTGATAGAAAAATGATCCAATCTGGAATTTTAAATGCATAGTGATTAAGGATTCACTGCTGTAGTGTTGGCATATGCTTCCCATATTCCACTACCCTTGCTGACAAAAATACAAACCTTATTTGGATCAGTGTCTCATGTCATCTTCCATAACAATGGTCTTGTTTTTTTTCTTTATGTACTCTATCATGAAGCTATTTTTTATCACATATCTATTCTCCACATGCCCACTTAGAATATGTGATCATATCACTGAATAATATTTTCATTGACAAGCTCAGTTGGGGTGATATTCTCCTCTTTACCAAGTGTCACCTGTACAAGACCTGCACTGCTGAGATACTGCAGGTGCTTTTGAAGGTTAAAAGGGAGATTAATCAGTCTGTAGGCTGTACAAAGGGGATAGATTTCATTCAGGGATTTGATGAGTTTTGTAACTATTGGAACCAATAAGTTTGCTAATTGCTTGAGGCTTTTAATTAAGTTTTGTTTCGCAATATATATACCAGAATAAAAGTAGATCAGCAGTATTGGCATGTCTGCCCTTACTGTTAGATGGCAGATTCCTCTGAATACATTTTACTGCAGTGCTTCTGTTTCCGATGCAGTTTAACCTCTCCTGTAGTCAAACTCTAAAAGTTTGTAAAGCAGGGAAAACAAAAGAAAGTCTAAGCACCACCTGTGCATTTTTATAAGGGAAGAAAGGGAGGCCTAGACTGCAAATGGTGCAGCAATAGAGATAGTAAATGAGAAACTGAATCCATCTTCAAATGACCTGGGATTTATGCATAAAGCTCCAGGAGCAAATGTGTGAGGCTAGATATGCGTTTCCTAAGTAGGAACAGTTGATTGTACCCCAGAAGAATCTATAAAAGTGTTCTTTGATTCTCAGGTGCTGCAATTTTGGCACTTCGCTTTGTGGGCTCTGAATTCTTTCTCACAGCACTTTAAAATGAGCACCTCCTGACCAGGATCAATCCATAGCCAGGCAGGTTTCTGATTTTTAGCTGCTCCAAGTACTCATGAGTCTTTCTGAAATCAGTGGAAAATGCTGATACACAAATTTTGTAAGTGAGCGGTTTTGTGCTCTGTTTATAAATGTGAACACCTGCCTTCAGGAACATGAAGTTCAAAACTAGAAGGCAACTCGACAGTTTATTGTGCTTGTAGACTGCAAATATGGCACTATCAAGTGATCCAGCTCCTGCTCATTTTGGTGGTGCTAAGCTGAGATCTTGATGTATTTCTAGCACACGTGTATAATGCTTGCAGAACTTACAAGCTTAACCTGCCTCCTTTCCGTGGAAAGCCTCCTTGTCCGTATCATCGTGTGGAAACGTCGCCACCTACTGGTCCCTAATTAGTTGGCACATCTTCTCGGCCACATTAGCTTAATTTGCGTCTTTTGTAACTGCGAGAAGTCCTGACAGGGCTGACAATTCGTGTAATTAGCTGGATCTCTGCTGCGTGCGCTGTACAGCTCTGCCTGACCGTACTAGACAAGGTTCACACCCAAAGCAGCAGTGTCATAACCCCCCTATAGCCACTGAGGAATTGCAAGAGGTGAAGAGGGTTCTTTTACCTGTAAAGTTGTTATGAAATAAGCAACCTCAGCCCCAATCACCCGGATGTTGTTCACTGCATTGACGTAGGTGCCTTTTGCACCTTCTTTCCAATCCACAGCAATGCAGTTGATGTTTGCCACTTCCAGCAACAGCTGATGTGGGAACACACAAAGTAATTTAAGGAAACAAGTAACAATGACAGATTAAACTTAAATCAGAAAAAGCATTAAAAGGTAACATAATAAAGAAATATCTCATTCTCTATGAAATGGGACTATCACTGTAGCCCATACTAAGCTCAAACACAAATCTTTTTACTAGACAGGATATATTATTCCAGAAAGTATCAATTATGAAAACTGTAATAAAAATATTTTACTTTATACACCATTTTTATGCATATTTGAAATAATTAGGAAAAGCCATACAACTGCACAGTTTTTTCTATGTGCAGTATGTGACTTTCTTTGAGGGAGCTTAACTGAATTGTATAGGAAGTAGACTTATTTATTAAATGCCTTTAAAACTGAGAAAGTCATGTCAGACTGAAAAGATGTGGACTAGAGCAGAAAGGTTCTATTTCAGCAAAGAAAGCTAATTCATTGATTACTTCAGTACTTGGCATGGCTTTACAGAGATCAGTGCTTTTTCCAGTGGAAAAATCATGTCTTAGTCTGCAGTTATAGTTTTCTGTAATTAAAGCTCACTTAAGGCTGAGATTGAATAAGAACTGGAAACAAAAATTATTTTATGTAAAACAGCTAAGGGTGAATGACAAGGAAAAACAGAAGCTTGAAATCATAGTACATCCTGGACTCTCTCCTTTCCTGTAGGGACCATAAGTTTGTAGCGTGGAAAGGCCGAAAGAAATGCTGTTTCTTTTAAACTGAGTAAAAATTGGAAATTTAGTATTCTAGATTAAAAGTTTTCGTAGATTTATGAACAAAAGTAATGCTGCAGATCTGTGACTTAATATTCGGTGGTGTCTTTTTCTAGCTTGTCCTTTTCCCTACCGGTATGAAGGAAGCAGCAACTAGAGTAGATCTTGCTTATCTACCAGAGCCAAGGTACACTCTGCTGGTTTTGTGAGAGCATCCGTATTTCATGTTTGAAATATTTTTTTTCACTGAACTCTGTAATTAAACAAAAAGCAAAAAGTTTGATGGTGGTGCTTTGGTTGTGCTTGGTTGGTTGGTTGGGTTTTTGTTTGTTTTAAAAACTGAATAGTGGTGAACCAGGATAGTATTTATAGACTGAAACTTGAGCTTTACAACTCATGAAGGCCTCTTGACTGAAGGATGGGTCAGTTGCTGTTAATGGGAGCAGCAGTGAATTGGAGGGTCTAAACCAATATTCTGACATGGGTGTAGAAGTTGGCGACACCTGTGTTCACCTTATTGCTTTTATCTGATCTGTAGGGTTTGGGAATGGAAACTCTCTAGAGAAACATCATCTCAGAGATGGCCAAGAAGCCTTGCCTTTGCTGCATCTTCCCAAGTGGGAACATTTTGGTTTTTGTGAAATTTAATTCTTGGTTCATATCTTCTACTACCTAATGAACTGCAAAATGGCAGGTGAATATTAGTGCCTGAAGGATAGTGACAAAGCTACTAGTGCTGATGGAAATCAGAGGATACTGTCTCATACCAAGCACATTTCTACCACCCAGCCTGTTTTTCCAGTGCTGCCAAATCCATGAATGATGAAGGAGGTTTTCCTATGTGAAGAAAAAGATGAGTTTTGGATAGTTGAGCAGTTTATCGCCGAGATCGCCTGTTTTTAAAAAAAAAAAAAAAAAAAATTATCTATTCATATTTTCAAACATTTAAAAAGTTAGGTCATCCCCTCTGCAGGACTGAATTAACTCCTTCGAATGGACAAATGTCTGTGATTTTTGGAACTCAGGGACCCTTGTTTCCAAGGAGTTGTTCCCACGTGGTTTTTGCTGCTTAATGCAGGAAGAACCCCCTTTAATGGAATATGAAGCAATCTAAAAGGGCCACAATGTCGCATGGTGTCTGTTGGCTTGACTTTGGCAAGTTTCTCCAGGGTGCAGCCACCAGCTCCACAATTCCTGCTTCAGCTTGTCCCTTTACTGGCCTGACCTCTGGCTTCAGTGTGCTGCTTTGCATCCAAGCAGCATCCTGTTTGGTCACTAGCTACTCCAGAAAGGCTGGAAGAACTTCATGCAAGAACTGCATGAAGTAGGGCTGAAACTGGTCTTCGCACATTGGTGCAAGATACTTAATTATATATTTTTCTTTGAGAATGATATCTGACTATATGTATTGTTTTCAAACAAATACAGGGGCTGTGATGTGAGCTCAAAGAGTTTGGGTGTGGATGGGCTGTGCCCTAGATCATAGATACACTTCAGTTTAATGTCTGGGAGGTAGTGCAAGAAGTATTTTGGTTTATGTTATCAGCAACAGAGCTACTGAGTAATTTGCTGCGCGTATCTCGTGTGCTCACACGTCCCTGCTCTGCAGATCGTAGAAGTTTGTTGTGTGTTCTCATCCTTACATCATTAGAGTCTCAGTGTGGCAACCAGGATTGCTGTAAGCAAGGATGTCTGCAAGGGCAGTGGTGGCATCATAGCTCTTGATGGAACGTAGTTCAGGGGAATGCCAAACGTCCCTGTACAGCTCAGGGAACACTAGGTTAGGGGGTCTGAAAGGAATTTAGCAGTTTCATAAGCATTTAATGAAGCCATGTGATCCCAGCTACTGATGTTCCAGGTTCCTCCATATTGCTCTGCTCAGTATTTCAGGGCATAAGCAACTTGAGTAATTCTGCTTTTAGAGTGCAGAGAGACAGGTGAGAATGTAAAATCACTCAAATTTCAAGGTGGACTGCAGGTTTAGAAATTGCATAAAATCAGTCACCTTCAGACTTTTATTTTTAAAAGTCACTGTAGCTTCTAGCTCAACTCCCCTTTGAGTCAGCAGTATTTGCTCTCCTATCTGATACTCAGAAGCCTATTTATTTTAATGAGGTTGCAATGTTCCTCAGGGACCTAAATACATGCAAAAGGGAGTCTGCCATAGCCTCTAACATTGTGCAGGAAAATACCAGGAAACTTTTTACACCAAAGTACATTCATTACTATACCTTCAAACTACCTTCTTATTTTGACTTGTTTGCCTACAGTGACTGGCATAGACTTTGTAACAAGCTAACATTTCTAGGTTTAGTCAGTTTTTTATGTTAAAAATAAATGTCACCTGTGAGTTATTTCCTGTATCTCTGGTGTAGAGAGTAAAGCTGATGTTCATATGTTCTGGAGAATCAGGCAAACCTGTCAGAAGTCTCCCTGGTACCCCAGACCAGGGTGGGTCATCTGTAAAACACCCAAGCCTGGGGTAGCAAACTTCTTTACCTAGAGAAAAAGAAATAACTTGTTTGTATGTCCGATTCCCTTATGCTTGGTGATGTATTTGGGACTACAGTCTGAAGAGCAGAAAACTAAGTATTTGATTTTAGGATTAATTTTGAAACTCATTTCCTGAAGTTTGTTCTTGTTTCCTTCATGCATTTTGTCCAAAATGGGTAACACAAGGGGAGCAAAATAATTTGAGGATAAAGCAAGTAAAGACCCAAACCCAATTTTGACACCATTTTCTAGGCTTGTAAAGTATTAGTTCAGTTTCTTTTTGAAAACAGACTTTTAAGAAATGCTTGTTTGAATTGCTTCTGCATGGTTTCTACTCCAAAGCATTGTGTGTCTGCTCACAGGAATGAAGCATATCTAGCCAGTAACCTTGTACTGTGAATGATATGAACATTTCCTTTAAAATAGCATTTTTTTTCTAGATCAAATGGGTCTCATGCTCACTTATCCTTAACTTTCATGTTTTAGTGCTGTTGTGCTAAGCACCCTGTTGCTGATCAGTTCTTTGTACACAACAGTAACATAAGGAGCTTGTGCATTGGCTTGACAGAAGTAGGACACGTGACACTGAATTTCTCTGTGGATTTTCAGCACAGTTATGTCTCTTGTGTTCTTAATAATAACTTGTAAACAAAGCAAAGCCTTTTAGCATTAGTTCTATGAACAGTAATGGATGTTGTCATACAATGACCCGCAAATCATACTACAATTGCAGTGTAAAGGAAAATAACAGTCATCATATCCTATATATCATTTCGTATTAATTCACTTTCTAGTGGTAGTTTTTAAAGATATAATATCTCACCTGCTACTGTGCCAAGGAGATAAAATGCAATAATCCACATTCCAACCACCTAAAGCAAATTGAATACACAGGTTAAGCGCTTTGCTTTGAGTGATTTGTCCTTTTAAAAGGAGTGTAATACAAATAGAAATGCAAAGCCCTGCACCTGAAGAGGAATAACCTCACACACTGGTCTCTACACAGTGGGAACCCATCAGCCAGAAAGAAGCTTTGCAGAAAGAGGCCTGAGGCTCCTGGTGGGCACCAACTGACCACAAGCCAACAACATGTCCAACAACACCCTTTACTGTCCTGGGCTGCTTTAGGAGCAGTGTTGCCAGCAGGATGTGGGAAGTGATCCTTCCTTACCACTCAGTTTTGCTGTTCACTGCATTTCTTGTACAGACAATACTACATGCAGATTGCTGAGGCAATTAACCAGAACTTAAGGTCCTGATTTCCATCCAACTGTGAAGAGAAAGGTCAGAGGTGTAGTACAACACAGGCAGGTAGACCTGTAACTTGTTAAAATCTGCACACTTGGCAGCTTAGTCTCCTCACTACATGAAAGACATTGAGGTGCTGGAGTGATTCCAGAGAAGAGAACGAAGCTGGTGAAGTGGCTGGAGCACGACTCCTATGAGGAGAGGCTAAGGGAGCTGGAGGTTGTTTAGCCTGGAGAAAAGGAGGCTCAGGGGGGACCTTATCACTCCATCCAACTACCTGAAAGGAGGTTGTAGCCAGCTGGGGGTCAGGCTCTTCTCCCATGCAACCAGAGACAGGACAGGGTGAAATGGACTCAAATTGTACGAGGGGAGGTTTAGATAGGATGTTGGGGAAAATTTCTTTACAGAAAGGGCTGTCAACAGGAACAGGATGCCCAGAGAATTGGTGGAGTCACCATCCCTGCAGGGATTTAAAAGATGTGTATATGTGGCACTTAGGGACATGATTTAGTGGTGGACTTGGCAGTGTTAGCTTAAGGATTGAAGATAATGATCTTAAAGGTTTTTTCCATCTGAAACAATTATATGATTCTGTCTTCAAGCTCTTTGGGCTACTTCCAGGGCTGTTTTTATTTATGCACTTTCATATGCCTGACTTTACATAGATTCTTTTCCTCTACACTCCTTTATTTGTCTTTTCAAGGGCAGGAGTTCCATTTATTTCACCTTTCTCCCCTCCCATTTGCCTCATTCATGGTTCTCAAATTCCTCTTCTTCTAGGTGTTTCCTATGGCGTCTTCCTCCTACTTTCAACATACCACTTTTATTTTAAACCAAAAATTTGAGCTGTCACTCTTGGCCACTGGGAAAGCTCATTAGAAATATTAAGAAAAAATGGTAAATGTAGTAGTTATAATCTTGCTGTGTGGGCAACATTCTCCAAGGGATATTTCTACAGATATGAGAAATCTAGAAAAACAGTGCCCCAAAGCTGCTTGACACTACAAAATACTCTCGGAAACAAAGAAGAAACAATTCAGAATTTTACAGAATTTGTCCTTGAAATTTCTGTGACAAATGGCAGACAAGAGGTATATCTGGTCCACCTATGTACTTGGTTTTGGTGGAAGTTGGATTACTTGGTTGTAAAACATGGTTTCCTAACAAAGACAAATGGGATAGGTCAGAGAGTGTGTATCAGCACTCTCTAAAAAACTCTGAAGTCTCTATTTGGAAATAGCTTGTTTATATATTAGGGCAGAGAAGTGAGGATAAATATCTAAGCAGTGAGCAGGAGGTGCAGAGTGCCAAGCTGAGAGGAATTATGAAATTTCCTTGGAAATACAGTTCTGATCCCAATTCTAATTTATCCATTGATATAGTAAACAGAGAAGAAAACAATCTGCTCAAGGAGAGTAGAAATCAGAGAGGAATTCTGACAGTAAGGAGAGAAAGGATCAGGAGTTATTCAAAGCTGCTGGTGAAGGACAAGAACAGAAAACTGTTCACCAAAAGGAGCAGCTCCCTTCAGCTGGAATATCTACCAAGCACTCCCCAGCACCATGATGAGAACCAGATGACAGTGTACCAAAATGACAGAGGATGCAGGACATCAACGGAATTGCAGAGCTCAGGAGAATATGTTTATATTTTATGGACAGCCTTCATACTCAGGAGATGTATAGTCCATGCTGGGAACTACTGCAGGAAGGATAATATAATTTAGTTTCAGACCTAAAATCTAAAATGCAAGTAATGATTTTAAAAAATGAGGGAGATTGTTGACAAATAAGGTGATCAGTAGTTTCTTTTGGAGGATCTTCTTTTGAAGGCAGAAAATTGAAATGGACACATAGCTAGGTTAGTAAAGGAATTAGCAGAAATGTTACTATTAATGTATATAATTTGGATAGAAGACAATTTTTTACTAGGAAGCCTTTTTATATTGATCTATGTTAATGACAAAAAGATTGTAAAGATGTCAAAAAATTATGTCTTTGTAAGAAGAGTTCAGGCAGCATGTAACCTGAAAATTCTTTCACTGGGCATTTAAGAGGCGTTGTGCTGAACAAGAGGAACTGGAATTACTTGTTTAGGAATGTGATCTCAGCCTAGGCAGTATTGCTGGCAAGAGGCTGCTGAACACTTCGCTCAGTTAATATATTCAATGGACAGAAGACATGCACTTCTGAAGCAAAACCAGCACTAAACATTTCTAAATTGCTTTTCAACTCAGGAAAAAAAAAAATTGTAAATATTGATAGACTGACATGCTATTGTATAAAAGTTACACTGGAGTGGTGGTTGTCCTTCACAGTAGGCCACCAAGTTACCTTCAGGACACTGTTGCTCAGTCTGTGATTCATGGGCCACTAGTGCATGGCTTGTGAGATGTGAGAAATTCTGTATAATGACTGTCAACAGTGTACTTTTAAGTCCCACACATGTACCCACACACCTTCCTTAGGACATGCACACAAGCAGACACACGGAGTCTATTAAAGAGAAACAAGCCCAAATCTCAGTTTTCATAATCAGTATTTTAACCTACTAATTTCACTACAATAAATAGGTTTTTAAAAAATTTTGAACAAAATTTATTATTTATCAAATTGCTAAGAATTTTACTCACCATTCTCTTATAACCCTTGTTATTTCCTTCTCTGGTGAGCAGTACCAGGATACAAAATGGCCACTATTTTCTTTAATGAAACTTGGTTAGCTTTATGCTGAAAAAAACTTATAGAAAAGAGATTAAAAACCTGTGGGTAACTTGGTAAAGTGGAAGAAAACAAGAGGACAAAAAAAGGGAAATATTGATAACTGAGAAATATTGGCTAGGAGTCACACAAATTTCGTAAGGAAGATATCAGTGCCAACATGTACACTCATTAGAATTAAGTTATGAATTAAGGATAAATATTTCATGCATGGAAGAATTAAAAAGATGCAATTTTTTTTTGTCTCTTCTTGCCAAAACCAGCTGATATTCACACCAGAAAAAAAACAAGTATTCATGGTGACACTCTGTCCAGACAATAATTCTAAATCTGCTGTAGAACAGCTGCTGAAACTAAATATTCTAAAATCATTGACTTCAGTAACTCATAGCTGAGATCCCTAAAAAAAAAAAAGGCTACCAAAAAAAAACTATTGACAATTTTTTTCTAAGATTTGTAAAAAAATTCCAGATACATGATTTGAAGAAAACTAATATAATAACAGGTTAAAAAAAAAAAAAAGTAGGATGAATGACCTGAGAAATATTAAACCTGAGGAGTTTCAGTCCAGTGTCAGCCTGAGGCAGAAAAATGAAACTCTCCACAGGATACTCAGTCATTAGAGAAAAACTGTAAAAAAGTGTTAAAAGATTAAGTTGTGTAATTGAATTGAGGTACATGACACGGTAAACTGACAGTCTTATAAGAACAACATTTCAAGTCTCATGATACTTGGATTTTGAAAAGGTCTCCTCTGCCACTTGATATTTTGATTAAGGAAGTAAAATTATATACATGCAGCACTACAACAGTTAAGCAGATTAAAATTAAATGCATGGATTAAGTAGATTAAAAATTGAGTAATTATTGCATTTAAGGCTACAGTTGAAAGAACTAGATAGCAGCTCCTGGATTTGCAAATACAGTTCTTTCTATTGTGTTCCATCATATCGTATCAAATCAATCATATCATATATCAATAGTATCTCATGATCAAGCTATGATCATGATTTTTAACTTTTTAACTTAATTTTTTTACCCTATATTTAGTCACTGCTCATGCTGGATCATCAGTGATCAAGGTTTTAGAAAAGGAATTAATTCCTTGCAGTGGCATTACACTGTATGTCAGCTTTCAGTACCTGGTATTGCTGGACATGAGCTCATACTGAAAAAATACTAACATCCTGATTAAGGGTTAGTAAAAAAAGGTACAGGTTATGAGTGTTGAATTAATTTTTGTTGGTGGTGAAAATAAATGCTGTCACACTGTATATCATACTTGGTTCACAGAGGTGAACATTTGAGAAAGCTACAACTGAAAAGGCCTTTGAAGTCTTGCTAACGTATTACTAGTGACTTTTGAAGCATTGTTTGAAGGGAATTTGTTAGTCTTTGTTTCCACACATACAGTTGGGAAAATACTGTTTTCAGTATACATATTGTATTCAATATATAGATGGAACTATTTTTTAAGGAGCACAGAGGTTTCATTGGTGCTGCATGCACATTTCAACAGGCATATTGAAAAAACAGAGAAGACTAAAACAAAGTCTTCTTGCATCATCATGAGAATAGCAAAGAAGTGGAAAGAGGACTTTTTAGTTTAGGGGTGCAAGGGCTCAGAGTGTAAATGTTTTTTCCCCAGCCATACAACCTGAGACCACAAGAGGAGCTGTGATAGTTAGCCAAGCAGCAGTGGTGGAACAAGTAGCCATGGAAAAATGAAATCCAATGTGTTTTCCTGAAATAGCCACAAAGGTGGACGCACTGGGCAAAACATAGCTGGTTTTAATATGGAGTTTTATCTAATTTCCTGTGACAGTGAGAAGTGGCATGGACGAGGGAGTGGACAGTGCCTTCCACTTCCTTGTCATGTGTTTCAAGGAGGCAAAATGGGAAGTTACTGTCTCACCTCAGCAGTCTATGCTGAGGTAGGAAACAGCCTTTGTTTATATCATACAGTGCAAAGCAAGCAGCGTTAGAGCAGAAACAGCCCCTTCAGTGCTGGCTCACTTTCATCTGTTACCAAGGCTAAGCATGGCACCTGCTGTCCCTTTCATCTTATGCTGTCTTCCCAATTTTCAGGTCTGGTTTTCCCCATTCAGTACTGAAATTTAAGTTCTTCACCTTCTGCCAGGTCTTTTTGATTTATTAATTTTTTTTCAATTTTTTCTTGCCTTACCACTCCAATAGTACTTCCTCTATTTCCTGCACCAGCACTGTCCTTAAACAAAGAACATTTTTGCAGTTCTGTCTTTCCACTCTTTTATTTTAGCCTTTTCAATTTTTCAGTAGTATGGCTCAGAGCTCAGTTAAAAGTGTAAAGGCAACACAAGGAAGAAGAACCCATCCAGAATGTAGCATATAAGCCTTGGGTATAGAAGTTGCAGGTTAAATTTCATATTCTCTCAGCAAATTCTTGTAAGGCTTCGACCCTGAGCATTTAGAGAATGCTTGCTAATTGCACACCCAAGTATTGAACGTCACTCAAAATGGTAAAAGAAACTAAGGGAAAAAAATCTACTATAGTACCTTTCGGCCTCATTAAGGAGATCATGTACGTATTTACCCATATGCAAATGCCCGAGAGTAAAATATGATTTTGGGGGTTGTTTTCTTGGAATGTAATTTTGTTGTTCATCTTGTTCTATAGATGTATACAAAGAACACTATCTTTCCTAGGCACAACCCCTGCTCAGGCACACTATTTGTCCAGACTATCAAATACAGAAAACTGGTGTGCACAGCACTGAGCAAAATGCTGGTGATATGGTGTACTAATTCAAGTAGCAGAGCAATTTGCATTGTTAAAAGACCTAATTTAACTTCCAGCTCCTCCCCATGAATAGACCAGAGTAAAGTCCTGATTCTGGATGAAGGCTCTTTGGCTCTGCTTCAATACAAATAAGGATAAATAAGTAAAAGAGCATCTTGGCATTAGCCAGTCTCCTTTCCTGCTTGCTCATCAGCTTGTAGGTACAATGAAGTTCTCCAGGAGGCAACTGGTCTTAACAAATTTAACTTTAGAGAAATCAATTTTGTAACAGATCAAAGATGTTCAGAACCTTTTGTAGATTTTCTTCCTTCAAACCACTCAATATGAGTGGCAAGGCAGGGCTCACACAGGTTGTCTGGTCTGGGTAGTAGAGTTTTCTGAGTGTCAACTGACCTCTTAAACTGAATCTAAAACTGTGGACTAGGGCATTGACCTGAATGACTCAGAATAGGGATGCAAATTATATTCTTGAGGCATTTAATGTGGGAAGTGCTCCAATAAAAGGTTAGTAAGTATTTTGGATGGTGCTGTAATGTTTATACTTTTCAGGTTTTTAGGTCAGTTTCTTAGAAATGGTGAACAATCTAAAGAAACTGTAGGGTAATAAAATAGTAAGTCCTTGTCTTCTTACTGTTCAGTATTTGCTTATATTTCCTAAATAATAGGGTTCTCACCTTGACCTTATACTGGTATTCATACATTCAAATTTACATAGAAAATTATGCTAATTAAATCCTAGTGCAAGCATCATAAAAAACCAAAACAAACCAACAAAAAACATGATTCAGTTTTGGAAAGTGGCAGTGCCAATTCTGAGTAACTATAGGGAGCTTTCAGCTGACTTGTAGGTACCACCTGGCCACTAGTCTGTCTTTCCAGGATGATCTCCACTGTTTGTCTTCATGATTAGGCTGCTTTTAAATTTAGTCAGTGCCAAGACCAGGCCTTTTGCCATTTCTGCAGTGCAGACTAACCCTTGCCAATGACTAGTTCAAGTCTCTGTGTACAGTAGTCTAACACAAAAAGGTCTCCTTTTCAATATCCTTCCACATAACAGCTCTATAATTCTTCCTCATTTCCATTCTCCCTTCAAATTTGCAGTGCTCCTAAGAATGTTTAAATATGTAGCCTATTTTATCCTCCTTTTTCATAACTGCTGTTATTTGTCTTCTCATGCATTTTACCTTAAAAATAAAAAAAAGTCCAGATACCATCTGGAAATACTGTCATTTTGTTCTTCCTTTAAAAACATAGGAATATATTCAGTCTTAAATTACCTTAGCCCCACTGAATCCACCCCATTTTCCTAGCTGCACTATGTTATCACAGCCCAGAAATTCTCATCCCCTACTGGGATTTCCTGGAATTGAAAAGTTTTAAGCCTTGCAGCTGCTGCCAAGGTCTCTGTCTTCTCAGGATCACTCTGAGTTCTGCTGTTTGCTTTTTGCATGTTGACTCAGACCAGACCATTCAGCCTGTCAGTTCTTACAGTCCTCCAGCCCCAAGCAGCAGTTAGTATAGACACTTGCCCCCAAACCCCACCAGTTTTTCAGCCACTTACCACTCTGAATGCAGAAAGGGTTGCTTCTTTGCAGGCTCCGTTCAGTCTGCTCCCTGTCCAATCCTGATTGTTACTGGCCCTTTTCAGTTGGAATCAGTCCCACAACAATAGGTGCAGACCTGCCCACACAGCCTCTGATTATAGGCTTGGTGTGGGTGAGTGAGAACCTTGCTGCTGGATTTAACAGATGTTACCATTTCTTGGCCTTGGTCATATCTAATTCATCAAAATTTTCAGCTCTTGAAGTTTTGTTAGTTTGAAGAAAAGCAAGACGAGTCCATTTGAGCCGTCAGAGGGGTTATTGTACATAATATTCGTAACAGTCATGAAATGCTTTCCTGAGTTACCTGGTTATTGTAAGCTCATGTTACAGGTAATGGACTGACCCACCTCTGCTGGGGAGTTCAGAACAGGAGCTTAATTTCCTTGCTCTGTGTCCCCCTCTAGAAGCCACCAGCTATCTGTTTGATCAATGTCTGATGTACATGCCTTGTTAAAATAAAGTCTTGTACATTTTCATATAATCAAACCTGCTTATTAATTTTTAAACTTTTTTTTATAATTTCTTTTAGAAAGATGGGAGTAAGGAAAAATAGTCTTACAACTTAATGGCAATATAGGTATATGAGCATTTAATAGCTTTTTCTAGTCTTTGGCTTCCCACTACCATTTTGACTAATGATAAGGCCATGTGGGATTCACAAATTATGTATCTCTGTACCAAGCTTTCTTATCACCTGGCATGCTCTGAATATAACTGACATATGGTTACAATATTGTGATCCACTTAGATGAGAGAAATCACAGCCACTTTTCTTCAGAATTGTTTCAGGAGAAGGATAGGATAATGATAATGACATCATTTATCTTTTCATGACTTGTCCATCATGTAAATCTCTGATTATCTTCTGTGCTCTGGAGGCTGTGAGTCACAGCTATGTCAGAACCCAGTTCTTTCAGCACCTGGGCAAGACCTCAAGTCCCTACACTGCTATCTACAGGATGGGTGCTGCCACAATCACCTGCTCAGGCAACTGTCCAGGAGTGACTGTCATCCTTATACAAGGAGTGATTCAAGTGCCTGAGGGTAGGAAGTAACTTGGGCTGAATCTGTGGTTCACACAGGGAGTCAATTTGTGGTCTTGAGATATGTGCATTGCCTGAAAGAAGATATAATTTCAGAAATAACACCTTGTTCTTGTTGGTAAAGTGGTGCAAGACAGTGCCATATACAAAGACAGTCATCAGAAAGAAGTTTCAGAGGAATGTGGAGGGAGCAGTGGCTGGTAAGGTACTGGATCTCTTGTTTAATTGCTGCCTACACTGAAGACATGTATGTAATTTCAGATAAGACAGAACTAAAAAAAAATTTATCAACACACTGGTCTGGGTTCACTGACTGGAAGATGGAAATTCAGCAGCAGTTGTGGCACACGTATCTCCTCAGAACACTGTAGCTCATTAGACAAGTCTGGGGAGAAATGAGTTTGGGGAGCCAGAGAAAAGAGATAAGGAATATAATGTGCCTACATGTGCCCCATTTGTCAGAATTCTGGCACGTGAGTTAAATGGAAAGCAGCCAGTGAAACTGGTGCCTCTATTTATTATGAAACATCTTCAGAAACTGATGGACATCTTTGTGTGGCAGTCAGATCCCTTTTAAATATTTTTAGGGGACCAGGATTGATGGATATGCTCAAATATTTTGCTGTTCTTTCCACAGAATTAGTCTTTGTGTGTCAGTGCTGAAACAGTGCCACTGAGTTTCAATGACAGTGTATTTCAGAGGGAATAACACAGTTGTGCAGATTAAATTAATGTAGGCCAGCATGACAAGCCAGAATTAACAATAAAAATAATCTCTAACCTGTGTTATAGGGTTTTGATGTCTAGCTCCTTTTAGGAATGGTCCATTTTTCTGGGCCCATTTTCATGTCTTAAGAGGAGCAATGGGTTTTTTTGAGCAGGAAGAAAAGTCTGGCAGTTTCCTCTGACAATATGCAAGTGAACCCATCCAGTGGTTGAGAATTATCAAAGACATAAATGCATTTTGGTAGTAGTGGCCTTCGCATAGGTGCGACAAAGAGAATCAAAACACTCACTGAGAATCATGTTCTCCAAAGAAATCTCAGAAACTGTGTTTCAAGTGCAGCAGTACATAAATTCCTGAGGCTTTCACAGAAAGACAAGTGTATAAAATTGTAAACCCAACATTTTTCTCTCTCATTTCAATTTTAGATTGAAGATGGTTAATGAATTTCTTACCTTGGGTGGAGGTCATCTGGAAGCAGCTTTGTGTATTCCATCCCCTTGAGAATTGTTAATATGTATAGACAAAGACCACTCAGCTCCTTGGAGGATCTTACCTGTATTTTCTGAGTGGCAGAGCCATGAATAAAAGACTCTCTCTTGATATTTCTATTGTCTAACTGCAATGTTTTCCTCACTAGTCAGTGAAGAAATTTTATACTGAATAGAGACAGAACCAATTTGCCTTGTGTATCCTTTCCAGTATCACACAACAGTAAAAAAGGGAATATTTACAATCTTCCATAATACATACTGATTGTTAATTAAATCAGTCAAAGTAAGCAAAGATAATGTTAACTATTGGTTTGTAAGCTGGAGACTTATGGAGTAGATGATGAAAGTAACAAAAGGCAGAGAGGAGTCAGTAAGGACAGCCAGACGTTCTTTACAAGTAATGGGCAGAATTAAAGGGAAGAGGGTGAAGTTCATTATTCTAAATGCTTTATGTCCTATTAATGTTAGGATATTAACTCATTTGAAAGAATCAGGTGAAATAAAAGGCACTAACTGTAGATTTGCCTTGGAAATTGAAAGGCAAATGCAAATCATGAATGTGTAGATGGATAAAAGCACGGCTCTGAGAAGCTCTGCACAGCCTAGGGCTCAGAACAAAGCTAGTAATCTAGGACTCCGGACATCTGCATTTGGCCCTAAGCTTTTCTGGCGTCACAAGAAAGGAAAAAATTTTGGGATGGACGGGAGACTGACACCACTGCCAGCCTGCATTTTCACATATTGTTTATGCTTCCGGTGTTGCAAGGCACTCGCCCTATCCAGCCCCGTGGTGGTGAGGAGGGGAGGGAGGTGTGTGTTCCTGCAGCACAGCAACGTGGGCGTGCTCTGTTTGTGCAAGGGCTGGGGATGATGCATGTTCTCTCTGCAAGTTTTTCTACCCTTACTAGTTACAGAGCAGATTACTGGCTCTGTTTTATCTTGGAAATATGCCATAAAAATAGATGTGCGCATGCTATCAGCTTCTGCTTCCTAAGTATTGGAGACAGAATAACTTATAGCAGTTTGGAATCTATTTGAAATTACAAAGTCCCTGATACCATGTTATGATGAAAGAAGAATAAGAGAGCCAAAAGTTTTGTAGTGAGCCCCTTAAGATGGATTTGCTGATAGGTCCGTGATAGACCAATTCTTTACTCTCCCAATGGCAACTCCAACTCCAGTCAGCTTTGGTTTTGGAAGATTACTCAAATGTTGGACATGCACGAAGTTCTTTTGTTTTGCTTGTGTCCCAGGAGCCTGACAAACATGACTGTTAGAGCCAGGAGTTACACAAGAATACCTTGACTACACTAAAGTCTCAGCAAAATTCCTTTCCTAAGTTTTTATTTTACTTTCTATAAACAGACACATACTTGAGAATGGGAGCCTGCTGTAGGAAAAATCAATAAGTTGCACTAACCGAATGGAGTTGGAACTGTAGGTAAATAATTCTGCTATAAAAATATCGAGGAGGAAATGGAAGAGAAGGGAGTGAGGAGACGTCCCTGCAAGAATGGAACTGGGAAAACAGACTTAATCCTAGGCCATGTGATCTTATGCGTGAGGTGGTACATCTCACTTGACATTTTAAAGATGCAATTTAAATTACTCTGAAAGTTGGCCAACCCTGTTGTAAAGACATGAAAGAATTACCTGTTCCAGGTTAGTCAAAGGCAGATTGTCTGATGAAATATCAAACACTTGCATTTTTTTTAGTGGCTTATTAATACAAAGTAATAGTATCCAAAGATTTCATACAAGTAACATTAATAAATGAATTCTAATTTTAAAATACAGAAAGAAACAAGGAAGAAGACTATTTGCTACCAGCAACATACAGCTGATGTCAATGTGGGTTTTTTTCACCTTTAGCTCACAAAAATAAATCTCTTGCTTTGTCTAAAAATATATTAGCAAAGAAATGCAGTGTTAATGTCAACTATACCAAAGAATAAAAATGAAGTCAAGAAATAGCATATCACAAAAATGAAAACAGGACAACACAATGGGAAGAAATTAATGCAATATTTTATTTTTAGATGAAATTATTGGGTGAGAAAATGCATATTTTTAAGTGGTCTAATTATCTGTACCACACCTATAGCACAAGTCATCAGCCCATATGAACTGTCATGTTTTGTCAGAATGTTGTTGAAATCAATAGTTTAAAAATAAACAAATTGAAACTTGTATCTGGAAATGAGTTATTATTCATAAAAATATCAAATTGGTTTTTAGAACTGCAAAAGTAGCACAGTCAAGTATGGAGACAGGAGGGGATGGGCTTTAGGAAATTCTTGAGTTCAAGGGGACATTGCTTCTGCTCTGTGAGAAGCGATGCCCTACATGGCACTGATCACACTCCTGTCTCATGTTATTAAATCCAGTTCTTGGCCCTGCTGAACAATTTTTTGCGATCCTGAGGGAAATATTTACATTTATTTTGCTTCAGTTCCTGACTATAAGAAAGGCAAAACAAGTCTTTCTTTTTCCCCTCTCCGAGTCTCTTTAACTTGTGCAATTGTGGGGCAGAAAACCACACGTGATTTACAGAGGATGTTAAAGATGTTGTAATTACTGGCTGCAGGTATTTCCCAACTGTGTATGAATACAAAATGTTTTGTTTGTCTCCAGGGGAGCATAGAAGAGGGGAGTCCCTTCTTGCTCAAGAAGGGCATCTTGCCAAGGGGTAAAGAAGCATGAATTTCCTGCTGGAGACAATTTCTGAATCCTACCCTGCTCACCTGGAGATGGTAAGGGCACAGAAGCAGTGAGTCTGAGAAGGCAGACAGCTGATTTGTCAAATGTTCTAAGCAAGCTCCTTCAGCAAACTTCACAGAAGGTGACAGGGTTCTGACATCTCAAAATTATTGCTGCATAATTTGAAACACACTTGTTCATCACTAACATTTAGCCTTGGGTGACACATCGTCAATACCTTTTGGTAAACCCCACTGGAAGTATTCTGGAATGTTGTTGTTACGATGGGACAGAACACAGTTGCCCAACATAATTGATAGACATAATTTCTGCACCCAAATGACAAATCTTACATCAGATGTAAAAATTAGTTGAATGTCTTAGGGTAATTAAAAACTCAAAGAATTTTTGTGGGTAGCTTGTGTTGAAACAAAAACAACCTTAGCTTATTTTGGCTGATGCTGATAACTCTGGCTACTCTGGTTTTGTTAATCAGTATAGTCAAAATGCTGACAAATTTGGAGTGGCAATGCTAATGCAAATAATGTAGCTCAAGCCTGAGTTAAGCATCTTCACAAAGGCAAAGTACGGGTGTAAACTTCAGCTTCACTGGTAAAAAAAAATAGTTACATATTGAAGACTGCCAGAAAATTCAAGTTCCTCGATAGTACAAATCAGTTTTGAGAGCATGCCAGCTGACCCAGCGTTCAGCAGAGCTCTCATGAATGAGTTTTTCTCCAGGAAAGGGCAACAATCAAATATTTTGCTGTACCTTAAGCTATCCTGCTCGATGCATGGGAAATTTAATAGTAGAGTTCCTCTGTACAACTTGATACATAATTCCAGCTCCTAAGCAGTCTTTTGGATGTGTTGCTAAAATACAGTTTAAAAGTGTTCCTCAGGGAGGCAGGACATGTCAGATAACATCATTCAAACTCTGCTTATTTTTATATTTAAAATAATTCCACAAACTCCTTACTTGAAGACATAATCTTGCTTGAAGACATAGAAGCAATTAGATGCTTCTAAAAGCATGCAAGTATCTTTTTCCTGAACGAGTAAGTATACACTTTTAATTAATTTTATCTATCTATGCTTCTTTTTTCTCCCCCTAATTTTTTTTTTTTTAATTGCTTCTTTTTGGGTGCTCTTCCTAAGATGATAGGGTTTCAAATGGGAACTGGTAAGGTCTCTTTTTTCCTGTTTTATTATTTTTCCCTTTCACTGTGAAGTGCTTATACTTACTAGTAAGACACATGTTAGCTGTTATTGTAATTACAAATCAAAGGAGTGTAACTTGCCTGTATAGAGAAAAGCTGACAACACTGTCTTGGAAATAGAGCTCATGTAATGGGCTAGACAAACTTTTCAGAATCTACCAAGGGAACCTTGTTAATCGTTTGCTGCTGACTGAAATGTCCTCTTCCAGATGGTGAGTGTTGCCACAGTGGACAACCACGGCATTCCTGGCTCACCCTCAGCAAACTGCCAGGGCTTGCCACATGCTTGGCTGCACGGTCCCACACCCACAGAACACAGACCTGCCAAGGGGGGGAAGAGTTTAAGGAAATATTTGTCAGTACAATGGCCATTTTCTTAGCAGTAGCCTAACAGAATCAATAGAAATCCTCTTCCCTTCATGTCAGGCAAAGCATGAGTTCCAGTAGACTGAGAACATAAAATGTGTGTTATGAAATTATTTTTTTTTTAAAGAATTACTAATTAGTGACTAATTATTAATTTTTAGAATGTGTTTGCCTTTATACCCACACTCCATTAGCATTTTAATTTGGGACAGGAGTGTGTTTTTGAAGGGAATTGCTCATTGTGTTCATGTGACAGAGTGGTGTGGATGCATCAGCTGAGATAGTTTTGGTTAAAACTAAACAAGAGGTGTGCTGCAAAAGTGTGTCTAATGTCCTGCAGATGCCAGTGGGTGCCAGGTTGGAGTCAGCGGAGGGTACCCTGCCCAGGCAAGTATGGTGTCGTACTCTGCAGAGGTGTTTCTGGTGTGCTCTGTCAATAGAGATGTAGGCACATGAAACTGTAATTTAGAAGAAAAACTCCTACATTTCTTACCAGTGCAGGGCTACCGCTCCCCTCTGAATTTCAGATTTGATATCTCTGATTTTTGGAAAGTTTTGCTTTAAGGAACACAATACCATGCAAAGGTGTTTGGTCTTTTTTTCCTTTTCCTTTTTTTTTTCCCCCCCCTTTTTTTTTTTCTTGGCTGGTTGGTTGTCATTCCCCTCCCTCCCCACCTGTATCCCTCCTCACCCACAGATCATTAGGTTGTGTATTTACCTATTTCCATTTTCCCCAGATATTATTGTGACTTCTTCAGCTCCCATGCAACCCCTGTTTATATGACCCAGATGCTTTTTCCAGAGAAACTCAACTTTTGAAATGTCCCCAGAAATTTCTGTATCAATATAGTTCAAGTATGTGTTGCCTGGTTGGAAAGTTCCCCTGCCAAAATAAAAGCACAGAAGTGATGCTCAGTGTTCTACACAAATGAGGGGGAAAAAACTACTACAGTACAGGCAGTAAGGAAGATGAGCTGTGGGATGCTTCAGCTGAGCTTTGAATACTAGTGTTAAAATTTTATTTCTTTTTTTTATAGAGTTACAAATCAGGGAAGTCAGGCAAAATTTTAGCTTAAGGCATGTTCTTAGAGTATGTGTTCCTTGGGGAACATACAGAACTGTTGATGCAAAACCAGATCACACAGATCTGAATCTTCCAACTCTAGCAGTAGCAGATCATGTCTCGGGTCCAGAAACATCAAATGCTGACCTCTCTGCTGACTAGTCATGCAAGCCATGTAGCACATATATACATATATATATATATATGTATTCATAATGCACTTTTCACTTAATCCTTTTTGTAAGAATTAGAAAAGAATGTATCCTTGAAATTTTGGTTGATTTCTTCCTCCACATCAGTATTGCAATTTTTTGGCTTCCCTGAAGCTATTATCGTGGTGCTGAGTCTACCTCATCTCTCCCAAAATTATTTATCCTGAATAGCTGGAGGAAGTTCTGAGGACTAAATGTAATTTTTTCCCCCTTTGGCTGAAGTCTGGAGTAAAGATAGCAGCTAGGCAAATTGGTGAAGGACACAAAGTCTCATTATTAATCTTACCTGAAAAAGCACAGGAAACAACATTCCTGCTTACATAGGGAGATGATCGTGATAGCTACTCAGAGGGACCTATATATGTATGCAAATTACAAAGCTGTTTGAATTCCTGTGCCTTTCAGGATGTAAACACTATATTAGTTAGCACATCCTTTGTCAGTATTGCCATGGTTTATTCTGTAAGTTATTTTTTGAAAATAAGATTCCTTTTTCACATAAATCCAAGTCAAAAAGTTCGGTCAGTGTTTCTGGCTTTGCTCTCAACCACGAAGAAAATTGAAAATTACAGTTTAAATTTGTGCCTTCTGTGGTATCACTGTTCACTATAACAGAACACATATTACATTAACCTAGAAATTATCTGTAAGTGTATTGTTGCAGTTGTGTATTTATAACCAAAAATACTCCTGGTAGAGACCAGTAAGGAGGCTGTTTCAAGCACAGAGGAGGTTGGTTTTACAATTTTAAACTATGTTCCTGCCCAGAGTCTGTTTATTGAGATTTAAATTCACATTTACTGGAAAAATCCAGGTGGAGTGGACAGGAATCCATATTCCAGCACAGTTCATAAGAAAGCTGCAATTCTCTTACTCAAATACTCCCTAGAGGAGGGGGTAATTAAATGACTGTACATCACACAGCTCTTTGTCTTCTCAGAGAACACTGTATCATGTTTGAGTCCAGAAGTAGCCACAGAGCTTTTTGCTCTTGCCCAATTAGCGATGTTAATTAGCCAATTACCATCAATCTCAGAAAACAAAAGAAAATATAGAGCAAGAGAGACCAGCAGACAGATTTTTACCACAATCTGTAGCACAGGGAACTTCAACCACTTACCAGCTACTTTTATTACTAGTGTAAATCGCAGACACAATAGAACAAGATGAGGCATGTAAAAATAGCTATATATATATATGCAATTTGACAACAAAGAGCCTTTTTTCAACAGTCATATTAAACTTACTTGTCAATTGTATATTTTTTCCTGATCCCATTAGTTCCAGTCAAGGCGACATCTATATTTCCCTTCGTGATTTCTGTTGCACATACTTTGACGTGTATCTCTTTTCTCCAGCCTTTGAAAGCAAAATCAAATGGATCATGGTTGTAAGGAAATTTCTTTCTTAATGAAAAAATTTCTTGCACGTTTCAGTGTCTTTCAGAGAAAGGAAAGGATTGCAAAAATGTGCCTATAAGCAAAAAAAAATGTTGTTTTTTTTTTTTTTTAAGGAAAATGTTCCATGTGATTCTGGTAGTTTCAATTTTCTTGACAGTGGCCTAAAATCACTGGTCTAGTCCTTGCCATCCTCCTGAATATGCTGGGTATTTAATCTGTCATGGTCAATGCTGTACTTTTCTCTTCCCCTTGGCCTCACTGGTAATTTTGTAATTTCTTACATTTATCAGCAATTTGAGGGGTTGCATCAGTAGCATGTTAACTTTCAGCTATGCAGTGAGGCCCACTGGACTGCTGTGTTAAAGACATAATAAACAAAACGTTCTGTTTTCCTAGGATGATTCTGAGTGTTTAGGGGTTTTCTTATACCTGTCACATCCCAAAAGCTTTCAGGAGATCGTATCATCACCCATGTCTGTCTAAGGCAGAAGAAGGGCCTTCGATGCAATAGTACATATTGATTTCAAGCAACCTAGGTTGGAAAGTTTTTTTATACTGGCTTTAATTCAGACTATTCAAAGAAGAATCCCTTCACCCAATCATAAGGTTATAGTTGTCTTTCAGGCTATAATTACTATAAACTCAACAGCTTGCAAATGTTGAAATCACTGTATTCATTCAGACTGCTTCTCTATAGTCCAACTTTTTTACTTTTTGCTCTTAGGAAGGTGTAATATAAGATTTTTTTTGTTCTTATTTTTGCTTTTATATTTTGGTGTCTAGTGAGTAAAAACCTCAAAGACCCTCTCTCATTTATTGCCCTTGAACTTGATCACCTGGGATGAATTACAATTTATTTATTAATTTTCTTATTTCCCAGTTCCATGTTTGCTTCTACATTAATCCCAATTAAACCTGTACTTCTTATTACTCCCTGACATTTTGACCTGATGAGCTTCATGAAATTATTTTGAAATTTTAATAAACTTTTGTCAATAAAAAAATTGTAACAGTTTCCTATTTGAAATTATGCACTTCCAGCATAGCATTCCTCCCACCTTTAGCTGTACAGAATTTCTAAGCTATGATGTAATAACCAAGTTTAACTGAAAGGTGAGCATCATTCGATATATTTCCACAATTATCTCAGCTTTCCCAAATAATGCTGGTACTGCATGTTCCTAACATACCTGAAATTCTAGATGTGTTAGTTAATGGCTGCCACTCATTAACTCCAGCAGCTCTCTGCAGATGTGTAAGGTTCTTTTTCACACATAATTAATTACCACTTTAGAATACACCACCCAAAACGAGCACTTACGAGCATAAGGAGAGGAGGCCCCTGTGTTTAAATAAACTTTTTGTTGTTCTTTTTCAGTTTTATGTAAAAACTTATCAGCGTAATGACCCATCAGTGGGCATCCTTCCTTTGGACATGGGAAGCAGTATCCCTGGAGGGAAAATAACAGTGTGCATTACAAGACATTTTCTGGTTTAATCTCACTTCTTAAAGCTTAAGAAATTAGCATATTTCAGCTTTTTCCCAGCCTTTTTTTGGAAAAAGTACTTGCTTCTCAGTTCAGATCATATATTCAATATTTATTAGTTTGGTGGAAAAAGAAGCTGAGATGGTCAGCCAGGTAATTTTATCTGGTTTGAAATAAGAGAGGCTGAAAATCTGGCCTAATTCCTTGTGGTTTTGCAGGGACCATAAGTAAATACCTTAACGCACGTTGTGCCTTACTATTGGAGCTGTAAAATACAGGTTATCTTTCACAGGGTCCATTGAAAGGTTTTCTGCTAGTGACAGGATGGTTAACCATATTTCAAAGGAGGTCAGGCTGGATATCTCACTCTTACAGTAAAAAAATTTAAGTTCAGGAATACTGAACTTAGACTCTCACTTTGGAATTCGTTCTGTCTGCTCTACAGCCTTTATTCCCATGCAGAGCCTCAATGAAATTAACCTATTAGAAAGATCAGACAATCAGATCAAGAGCTTGACATCCATTAAAAAAAAAAAAGAAGAAAGAAAAAACCATGAAAGCAGATTATTGCAGTTGGGAAAAATAGCATTTTTATATTTACATTGTTTAGTTTTGATATATGGGAGGTTCTGTTGGAACTGGTATTTGTGAATCTTTAGCTATTTGTGCATTTGATGACTAAAAAGCTAAATGATCATCATCACTTGTCTATTATGAAATGGAAAAAACCCATTTCCCTCACATTACTAAATTGCACAGGGTTGAGTTTTTCAAGTCCTGAATTACATCAAACTTTCAAGTTATGTGGCAACATTGATATAAACATTAACAACATTTTTTGCCTTATTGTAATCCGTCCTTTGGGAGTAGATGGAAATAAATCAGACACGTCTTCCTTCTTGGCCAGTGCTCAGTTGCATTGCCAGAAGCAGTTCAATAAAGCCCAATTACATCAGATATGAAACACCAGGACATTATGCTGCCTTCTTTCTTGCACTGCCTGAGAGCAGTGTAAGCAATGCTGTGCTGGATAAATATCCCCCATGCCCTACATATTGTGGGTGTTTATTTTTGATACAGTTAAGCTTTTCTGAAATCCAGGGGCTGTCCTTTTCATGATGGGCTCCGTCAGGTTTAGATGGACTTCCTTGAGCCAGAGGGGCCTTTACTGCTGAGCTACCCAACAGGTGAGCCCAGCCAACTTTTCCCATTACCCTCTTACTCACCTCTTCATCTAACCCTTTGTAATGGGTTTAGGTGTTTATATTTCATGTCCTTTTTTATTCTAGATATTTTTTTTAAGTTTGCTGCTTTTAAATTTGCCTGGTGTTGAGTGTGGTCTGAATGAAGGTGGTCAGTAATTCTGCACAGCCATGCCCTGTATCCCATGATCCTGAACGTAGAAGTTGTTCCAGAAATTACTAAGAGAAGAAAGGTAGGGCTATAACTCCTCAGATAAATATAAACCTGATCCTTACCAATACAAAATCTCGGTATGTTTCACACTGATACCCGACAAATCCATCTGGAGTGATAATACTCTCAGCATAATACCAGAGACTTCTTTTATGCCCACATCCAATAGCTCTATATGCTGGGGAAAAAAAAAACCAAACAAAACGTGAAAAACAATTAAAGCTATTCACTGACATAAAGTCCAAGCCAAAGCAAGATTTGTTGGTTACTTTTTCTCAAAAACATTTGCACAAATAGTGACATCTCAGGTTAAAAAAAATAAAAAGGGATAATTAAAGGACATAAAGGGCGAATTATTTGGTTTTAGAGTAAAAAAATGTATTTATGCTTTTTTCAATGGGGAAGAGGTAGATTCTACCAGAGGTGGAGATGCACCAACCTGGACCTGGTGCAGCCTCCTGTCCTGTATGTGGGCTCAACTACTTTTAGTTTAGCATGAGAAACAAGGAGGATTTAGGAGAATTTCCTTCTGATACTTCGAAGACTGAAAGAATTCATAGCTTAGGTTTTTTAAGGCAAACAGTAGTTACTATGAAGTAGTTTTCATTTGCTTACAGTTATTACAATGCGCTATTTTGTAAAACCACATTTTCCACTAATTTCTAGAATTAAAGGTAATTGTAGTAATTATTTTAAATTTAGTAGTTTTCAGTGTTTTTAACATCTAGAAAATCTGTAGTAATTTAACAGAGATTCTGTGAAATTCTCTGAAAAGCCAAATGTATGGCAGTGTGTTCTTGATTTTGTCAGAACTATTTTAAACAATCACATTTTCCCATTGGAGTGAAATTTATAAGCAGGCAGTAAGAAAAGAAGAAAATGCTGTTTGGGTTATATTTACAGGTCCCTTGTAAAAAGTGTTGTATTCCTTGACTCTGAAGTCTCTCCTTCATCAAAACACAATATACTAAAGTTAGGTTGGTTGTATAAAAGTAGGCCCTATTCTGCTTCAGCGTGTGGGGAGGGCTCACCTAATCACAGGGGGAAGTCTTGGAGGCACTGAAGTAATTTCCTTTGCATAAGGAAAGAAAAAAAAACCACATCAAACCTCCTCTGAAAAGTACTTGTATGTTTTTCTTGATAATAATCTGCATTGTCAAGGCTGCCTGCGTATGTTTTCTTCATAGCTCCTTCTTTAATTCGTAAGGGTTTATGCTTTAAACTTTAAAACCCTCAGCTCTTACAGTTGGCTTAACTTGTGTTAGTGCCAAATTCACTTAATAGGGAGAGCTATACTCTCCCTACTGCATTAAAAACTGTAGAAAAAAAATTAGTAAATATTATTTCTAAAGCACTTCACACATAAAAGCACTACATAAATGTTATTATTACCAAACAGAACAGAGATACACAATGCAAGGTTTAACCAAGAGGAAGAAGTTAAGGCTGTCTCTATTTTTATGATCTGCATGAACAACCAATTCTATCTCCTCGTGTTCAATAGAGCTGTTTCTCCTTCATGACAAGCCATTGCAAACAGTCTTGTGAAATGTATCTTGAAAATATTTATTTGTGCTGAAAACTCAGACATTTTTATGCAGTTCAATTGGAAAGTGTTTTGGTTCCAAATGACTGTGCACAGATAGCTGTCAGTTCTTTTTGTTACTAAGTTTTCAATCAGTTCTAAGACAGAGCATTTTTGAAAGCCAATTATTTAACTAGTGGTAGGGATTTCAAAACATTTAGCTGTGAGTAACAGATGTTCTCATTTCTGTAGGTTAGGATCAGAGGACAGGATTTTGTGGAACTATGGTACTGGATCCCAGGGTAATTCTGATTAGCCGCCCACCTTTCTTTGAAGAACATGAATTACTAATGGAAGAGGCATTTTATCATCTTTTATATTTCTAACCTTGGGCAGTTCCCTTTGAAGATACTAAAGCTTAATGGCATGGATGAGTCCCAGTAACATTGGGAGTGATGTCTTTCAAGGGAGAAGGGAAGCTCAGATTTTATAATACTCATTTTTGGATTAACCTTAAATGAAATTTTACCAGTCCTTCATGTGTGGAATTCCCACTGAGGTCAGTCTGTCAGCACAGTGGCAGGCTCTTAAAAAGCTTGTGATGAACAATTTTTTGTTCTTTAACTGAAGTTTCCATCTGGAATTTGCCTTGGTTAGTATAAAAGAAAATTTGAGGGTGTTTCAGAGGCAGCCTTAAATGTTCCATTTTTGAGCACTGTCTCCCCCCCCCCAAATCTGAGCTACATAAATAACATATACATTCAAAAGGCTTTACCTTATCCTAGTCTTTATTTCTAACTGTATCTTCCAATGAGATATTACTTCTTTAAAATACATTTACCTCTCATAAGGTCATTGACATTCCGAGTTGCAGGAGGTACATGAAGCTGGTAGCATCCTGGCATCTTCTTCCCACCATTTGGGTAAAAATCCAGGTGGCCACAAGTCTGAAGAATCCCTGGAGCTGAAATGCACAATGAGTCCAGGCCGGTCACTCTCAGGTACACTGTGGCCAACCTATGTGTCCATGTCAGCCTTTAGGTGAAAACTTACCAAAGTCAAAGAAAAGATGACCAGCATGAGTATGAATTATATCAACAAATTTTGCATCTGAAGGATCCAGCCTAACCATTGTGGGAGTATATTGGAAAAGAGGCCCAGCTGGATCCAAACCTAAAGGAATGGAGATACATCTGATTGAGTAAATAATACTATATGTATATGATCACATACAGGGTGTGTATACTATATGTCATTACATTCCTGCCTTTACTCCACATGGAAAAATGCATTTTGTGGTTCACAGCCAGTAAAACAGTAGAGTTTTAATAAAGAAGGGACTGAAGACATTGCAGCACAGTATGATGGCTGCTTGGCTTACTTTTGGGGAAAAATGTTATACGAAGAGGTTTGTTGGGTTTTGACTTTGGGTTTTTTTGGATGTTAGCAAAAATATGAAATCTTGATATGTTACTCTGAGCATGTATATTTGTTTAAGAAATTTTATTTCGCCACAAATCCAAAAGGTCTTAGTTGAAAATGGTAGCCCTTCAGTGTCAGTGAGGTTCCCTCGGAGATAAAGAAAATGCATCTCTAATCCCAGTTTCCCTGAACTGCTTAGGTGAACTGCTTATTGTGTTCATGGCTTAGACAAACCAATGTCTGTGCAGAGAAAAGAACTGCCTGGAGGAGAAGGAAAGCAGAAAATGGTGAGTCTTTTAAAAAAGCTATGTGTGAGTGTGTCAGGATGCTGTGTCTCTGTGTGTGTGGCTATGTGACCAACAGCTTTCTCCATTTTCAGGGTGTCTGTGGCTATTTACCGTCTTATCCTGGTGGGATTTTATACCATCTTATCTAGGGGTTTTAACTTTTCATTTCAGATTTTGAAACTCCTGAACTGCTGAAAAGTCATGTTAGAGTGGGTTTTTAAAACCAAATATGACAATGCGTTGCTAGTGTTTTATAGGTCTGTTATTCCACATACAATACAACATTCTCTTCCTATTCTCATAATCATTACAAATCATTATCTAGTGCTCCCTGGGAGTAGCACGTCTGGGTAGCACATCTTTTTTCCCTGTGACCTGTGAAAAGTGACCTCTACTTAGACCCAATCAAGATAGTTAAGCCCTTTTGATCCATTGCAGTTGAGCCTGTCTCAGAGCTGTGAATGTTGACATGTGAAATGCTGGTGTTCAATAGGAATGGCTTATCCTATGACCTGTGTGATATCATGTTGGCCAGTCGCTGTTATTTATGACAAACCAGCACACTGCAGCCTGTATTTTGTGTTTATAAATGAGCAGTGACTCTTCAGTTTCATGAAAATGTAAAGTTCCATCACCTGGAATAGCTTCAGTACCTGTGATTCTTCCAATGCCAGGTTTCCTTCTCCCTGCCTCTCCTGCAACATGTGCTCCAAGGCTATGGCCGATGAAATGAATGTTGGCAGGAGAGTAGCCATAGTCCTTCTGTGAAGATGTATGGAAAGTTAAAAAATCAGTGTGGGGATATGAGTCTGTTAAACTGCAGCATGGCCCCATGCAGTGCCAGGACATGGACAGAGTAGTGGGAGCACACTCGCATGAAGGCGAGTGTGTTACGTGGAAAGTTACAGTTATGGGCAATGGGATCTCTACCTAAAGAGAAGCAATTCCCCACTCATCCCACCTCTCTTATATCGCACCTCTGGAAGGGAGTTCTCTCTGTAAGGAACTGACCCTTATGATAGAAAAGGAAGATGGAATTTCTGCACATAAGTCCCTACATTTGAACTGATTGCTTTTCCAAAAGATGAATGACCTCATTGCCTCACCCCTGAACATCTGTCTGTTCAGGATAGGAGTCTGTGGTGGAGGAGTTGTGCCTTTGTCAGGACATACTATCTGTGTGAATCTAGCGTGCATCCCGTTATGGAAATGTTCCACCACACAGGTCCTTAAGGATGGGGAGGACCATGCCAGGAATGCTGCTGGTGTGCCAGGCTTGGCTGAGTTTCAACAGGGGAAGGCTGATGTTGGCAGCTGCAGGAGAGTTAGTTCTCTCCGCTGCAATTCAGTTCCTGCAGAAGGCAGCATGTGTGACCCACAGAGGGATATTTTAACCATATTGGTCCTCAATTACCACTCTTGACCTACCAGTTTTGTTAGACAGTCTCCAATCTGATGTCTTATCCAGTAAAAACTTTCAGCAACCATGGCATGTAAGCCTCTGGGGACATGCTTATCAGTGGTCTGGTGCTAAAGCAGGTATTTCCTTTTGTGTGGGATTAGAGCCCTTTAATGATACTTTCAGCTATGTTACCAACTATCTCTGTGTTTCCTGGCTCTATTGAATCAAACCCACTCTGAACACAAGCTTTACCATACAGACTGTAAATTAATTTTCACATTCCATAGGTACTTTTACCTCGAGAAAGTTCACCAGATACTCCAGCTCAGCACCCACAATGCGGACGTTGTTAACTGCGTCGGTGTACAAACCGCTGGAGCCTCCTCTCCAATCAGTCAAAATGCAATTCACATCTTCAGTGCGAAACATGAACTGGTGGAAAACAAGAAAAGGGGATAGAAGAAGAAAACAGGTATTAATTACAATTGTAGCAGTTCCTTAAGGATATATATAACATAAACAAATGTATTTCTTTTAGCTATAGCAAAAAAACAAGCTTTGTTTATGCAACTGGTGAAGGCATCTTTAGTATATTAATTCCTACTGATGCTGAAAATCAACACAAGGAGGCAGAATGCAGCCAGTGATCTGAGCACTGTATAAGGACACCAAATCTTTCTTCAGTTCTGTTTTCCATTCCAGATGCTTTAGGGTACCAACTTCTCTTAATGACAGTACCCCAGTTACCAAAAGAGGATAGTATGACTTCTTTTTTATTGCCCAAGTTCTATTCTTCAAAATTGTTATGTTTGGATCATCTAAAAGGATTCTCAAATTTGTGTGCACGTGCTTGAACTGTTCAGCCTCAAAGTTCATAAATTCTAACCAAAATCTTTCCTTTACACACTTCTGCCAATGGAACTTCCTGATTTTTTTTCATTCTGAAACAATTTCATTTTTAAAATGTGCCTGAGTAAAATAAAACCAATCTGCTGAACAAAGCCTTTTGGTTTTATTAGATCAAATGTCTCACTCAAACTGAAATGTTTATTTTGACCTTTTTCCTGAGGTGAGAAAAATTACTGGTTTTTTCCCACCCTTATTATTAGCAAGGAATTGAAAAATCAATTAATTACAGCTTTCCCTGTGGAGGTCAATGCATCAAAAAGGCATTCAGCAGAAGGCTGAAGTGCACTATACTCATAGCTAGGAACAAGAGGGTTGTCACATGGAACTGGGTTTCATTCTGAGTTTTGTTCCCGTTCTCTGAATTCACAAGAGTACGGAGGTGTAAATTTTACATGGGAATTTTAAGCCACATTTTAAGATGTGGATATTTGGACTCTCAAATACAAGTAAAATGACTGTCAGACAAAAGTCATACATACCCTGCACATACTTGTTATCCAGGGGAGATCTGCTCCGGCAAGGTGGCCGTGTATAATGAAGCGAGTCTTCCTGTGTGTTCGGAAATTCGAAGCATGGATAGTTGAAGGATTTGTAGCTGAAATTTTCTGTGTCAAAGAAACCAAACAACCAACAAACAACACAACAAGGATGTGACTGCTCCATCTCAGTGTACATTTTGATAAACCCCAATGGTTAAGGCATAGTTGTGGACTCTGAAGAGATGGGTCTTGTTCCTCACTGACTTTCTAGGGGGAATCAGTTAATCACTTCAACAAATATTTCACTTCCTCTAGTTAATTGAACTAATAATATGGGCATCCCTACACAGTGCTTTGAGATATACTGGTACAACACTGCTACTAAGTACAAGATTTTGTCAAACTTGGCCATAGAAATGCAAAGACAGCATCTTCTGACAGGTATTATGTGGTTGACTTTGAAACTATGCCTATTTTTCTTTCTTTTTCTTTTGATGATAAGACCTTAATTGCTAAGCTCATTTATATTTTATGAGAAAGCCCACCAGACTTACGAAGTCAAAGACTATGGTTTTTTGGGGTTTACTGAGGAGAAATCATAAACACTTCTACTGTTTATGACTGTCATTTTTATAAAAAAACACTATTAAGCCTTTTTCATGTAATGTAAGCCAACACCACCACCAAATCACCCTCCCTCCCTTCACATTTATTTGCTTCATTTTTCTTGCTCTTTGTCTGAGCAAAATTCACACTCTCTGATGGTAATTTCTCACCTTTCACCAGACTAGTCTATAGCTCCACAAACCTGCTTCATGTTAAACCCAGCCCAGCCCAGACATCTTCAACACCTCAAGCATCCTGCTGTGAGCTTTTCCCAGTACTTGCTGATTCCAGAGGAAAGGGCTGACACACTGAAAGGCTTGTGGCTTTCAGTACGTTCCCATCTGATGCATCCTAAACAATTCTTTACGCTACTTCTATCTGTCACTGTATCAGGGTCCACAAGTTTTCAAATGTTGATAACTTCACCTTTTAATATTTTTTCCATAGAACTCCAGAGTCTGCTGTCTCTACATTTTCCTGCCTGATGTGTTTTAACATTTATTATTTTCGTTGTCCATCCCCATTTCATTCTCGTTTTGGTTGTTTCCTTCTTTTTCCGCATAAGATTTCACTTTCACCATTTTATCTTTAGTCTCCTGTTTTCATTTCTAAGCCTTCCTTTAATTTTTCACCCTATTTTCCTGACCCTTTCTGGTGAATATACATATTTTCTCTTCAGGTCTTTTCTCTGTCTGTTCTTAGGCTCAGTGTTGGCAGCCATATAAGCAGAATCTCTGAAACCGATTGTATGCCCTTCAGAGGACCCAGTAGTCATGTGTATGAGCAACATTCCTTTGTCATGTATATGGGCCTGAAATGTGTTTTTAATCTATAGAAACACAGGAGCCAAAATTGAGTTTTTCTTTTCTAATGTCTTCCCTACCTCTAGCTTCAGAATGCTAAACCTGAAACTGTATTTGGGCCACTATCTTACTGTAGAGAAGTCTACAAAATATATCCAAAATATCTCACATGACTCTCTCATCAGAGAGCTGAAATGAGGAAAAAGGAAAAGATGGAAGAAAGTTATTATTATTATGTGTCTAATATAGAATTTAGGCTTCTCCTGGGAGACTTATGAGCAAAAATACAGAAGAAAGAAAAGGAGAAAAGAAACTATCCCTATAATTTTTTACATTGTATACTACCAGTGTTAAAAAACAAAGCAGTTTCTTACTTGGTATTTCATCATGTTGTCTTTAGTGTAAAGAAGGAAATTTGTGTTCACATCTTCCGGAGAGCTGGGTAAGCCTGCCAGTTGTCTCCCTGGGATCCCAGCCCAAGGGGGGCTATCTGTAAAGCATCCAAGCCTCTTGTAGCAAACTTCCCCTCCTGGGGTACACAAAATAAAATGTTAGTGTTCTGTGAATGTAACAAGTTCTGTACAAGAAGCTGCCTGGAGAGTGTTTATACCAGTGAAGCAGAAAGGGGGTGATTCAGATCAGGGTGGTATTTGTGTGCATTTTTCATTAGGGGACTTGTCTGTGCTCTGTAGCAAGGACTTGAACTTCAAGACTGATTCCTGCTCCAAACGTAACCTAGAGCTCAGCTTGATGAACTCAGGAGAATGCAGGAAGTGTATGGTCAAACATACTGTTTTCAGCCCTTGGAAAAAGACAATAAAATCTTGATCAAGAGAATAAACCAGCTTTTGCTGACAGCACAGAGAAGTCCTTGAAATCAGTCATAATGCTCCAAGGATTATCTAAATTGTGATTGCTTGTGCAACAATTCATGAAGATGTAAAAAAACCTCAAAACATTAAAAGAGATACCCCTGGTTGCTCCACAACGTACATTAAATATCTCCCTTATTTTTTTTATCACCATAAGATTTTAGTGGAAGCAATAAAGTGGAACTTGAGTGGAAGCTGAAAGCAAAGCACAGCCTCAGGAAGTGAGGTCTGTGCCTTAAAGACCGGTTTCCCAAGTTCTGTTGTAGTTTTAATACAGTAATGATGGGAATATGACATGTGGGTGTTGCCATTAATTGTCATCCTTACACATTGTTATAGCACAACAGTTGTGAAATCTCCAAAAATTTTTATTGCTATTAAAAAGAGACTGGCAACAATGAGAAACTATTGTTACCTAGGACAGGCTCATACTCCACCAGACCGTGACTTAATCTGTAGGAAATGCAGGGGTAGAACAATATATAATGGAAATACAACTAAAGAAAAAGAGTTAATTGTGGAGCTGCGGATAGGGAGTCCACACATGACTCAGGCATTTTCACAGCTGTCCTTTCTCTGATATTGGCAAACTTTTGGACTTTTGTGTCTTTTTGTTTCTCTTTGTTCCATGTCTCTGCTCCTGTTGAACTATTCCTTCCTATTGATAAAGAGGCTTTTTTTACCAAGACTGTTTTCGTGTTCTCTGCAAAGTGCTGTGAAGAGTAAGTGCCTGGCTCTAATCACCAGGGCTGTAGCTACCATGAATGCTGGTGTGCGTTGAGGGTGGGTATTCTGTTAAATAGCTGCAGAAATCTTTACAGACTTAAAAAATAATGGCTTTTTAAATGTGCAAAAGACTTGACATAACTCAGTGGTCCTAATGAAGGAGTATATTAAATCCATTCCAAAGAACATCTTTTTTCTACAATAGAGATATCCTAGTGTAAGTTGCATATAACAATTTTTACTGTTTATGTATTTATCAACTATATGTCTCACCTCTGGCTGCATTGAGAAGAAAAAGAGTAGTGATCCACACTGCAAACATCTAAAGTGAATAAGAGCACAATTCAAACATCACTGAAATTCAAATCAAGAATTCACCTAAAGGGTTTCTTTGACCCATTAAAAAAACCAAAGCAAACCAAACCAAGTCATAGTGGCCACAGGAGTACTTCAGTCATTCACTGAGTTGGATCCAGAAGTAGCAACTTCCTTAAAGATAGTAAGGTTTCAAGAAAATAACTTTGGAATTATTTTTGTTTGCCATCGAGATTTTGCATGTACAGGGTATCCTTCAAGAATCCTTATCATGACTCTGACAAACAGGAAATGTTTTTTTCTCTACAGCTGAAATTTATGGGGAAGTAAATTAAAATCTTACAGCATTTGCAACAGCATATTTTTACAGAGCAAAGTTTGTCCTAGGATTTAATAGAAAATCTACTCATAGAACTGCCATTCAAAGAACAATCTTAATTTGTATTTTTAAATCACATGGATAGTGTTGGAAACTCATTTTTATCATTGCTATCAGCCATGTATGCTTATCAGCTGTTGTCTGCTTGATCACCTAATCACAGCTGATAGGTAAGCATCAGAATAAATGGAATCCATCATATACTTCAAGGAGTCTTTTCAATATAGTCTCACGATTACCACTTATCTTCAGAAAAAAGAAGGTAATTCTTAAAAACTCTAATATCATGCCTAGATCATCCAACGAGTCTTGCACAGGCAGAACCCTGAATCTCTTTCCTGATCAGTCTTCCCAGTCCCCTGAAGTCCATGATGCACTGTTAGGAGCAAAGAGTTCACCCCTGTGAAACCTACTGCAGGCTCAAGCATGTCCTGCTTCCATCTCCTCCCTGTGCAGCCACTCACTAAATACCCCACATCTTACCATGATGAACCTCATTTCAGTTCCTTAGGTGTTCTTGGCTCCGGTAGATCCCATTTTACTGTGGCACAGCTCAGAGCAAATCCTTAGGGTCCACCTCTCAGTTGCTCATGGCAAGCCTTGCAGAAGCTCTTTGAGAACCCTGGAATGAGGCAGGACAGTGCTGTGCCTGCCCTTCAAGGGCACATGGTGGAAGGATCCTCACCCCACCACCGCCCCACAAAGCATGTTCCCAGCTCTATCTGTGACTGTTGGCTGGTGCCAAAAGAGATCTCCTTCTGTCAGGCGTGCTTCATTTGAGATAACACAGACCAGGTCAGACCAGTTGTGCTGTGACTCGACCTATTTAAAGCCAAGTTTCAAACAGGGTGTTATTGTCCTCCATTGGTAATTATTTTTCAAGGTAAAAAGTGCCAATGAACAAACACACAGCCTTTCAGGATCAGTGGGGCTGCTTATCTTGCTATGATGCTGAGCTGGGTTCAAGCTGTTACCTGAGAAAATGCAGATAGAAGAGAGAATATGAAAAATGTTAAAAGAATTAAATTGCTCATTCCATCATCTCTTAGTTCCTCATCTTGCAGATCTCTCATCTGTGATTTTGCTACTGGATGAATTATCTGAGTTTTCTTTGAAAAGGTGACAGAAAAGCTTTTAAACAAAGGAGAATAGTTTCTTGGGCAGATTGTCGGAGCATTTAATCACCATGAATCTTCATAATTAAATTGTATAAATTGCACTCATTTTATTTTTTAACGTTTTGATAATGATGTCATTTCACTCAACATTTCACACTTTTCCTAGAAAATTTTGTTCCTGTAAGTTATGTGGGTCTTTCCAACTTAAATGATTCTATGATTCTGTATAGACACAAATGAGAAACTTGCATATCTACATTTTAATGTTAAACCCCTTAAGTATACAAAGTGACACCACCTAAGGCAAGGATGTACAGAAAGGGGAGACTCCCTTTTGGTATAATCCTTTCCACTGACTGATAGCTTATTTCACGTTCAGCACATGCCAATACGAACAGGGTTAAAGTGATTCTTATGAATGCTAGGTACAGAAGCATTTCCAGACTTTCCTTTTTTTGTTTAGATAGCCTGGAAGGGTTAATTTCTTCAGATGAAAGGAAATAGATGTTCTAACTCTGCATTCCTAGCAGAAAATGAAGAAGAAAGGTTAGTACATAGAGAGTTTCTTTTCTTAGTCTTCAGGACTATTTTGGTGTGTATGTTCTCAGGGGAGCTCAAGAAATGTGAATAATCCATTACATTCAGAAGCCTTTCTGAAACACCATGCCACACCCCCGTGCTGCAACATGGACTCTACTGCAGTCTGGTGGTGACTATTTCAGATCACTTACAAGATTCAGTGACATTGCCAAGTTAAAATTAAAACAACAACATTTTTAAGGCTTTTGATTTTACCTAAGATGAGGACATCATTTTCTCACATCCTAGGTGTAAATGTGTACTATGCAATTCTTATAAATCAGTATTCCAGCTAGTACTGAGAATCATCTGGCATTTAACTTACCTAGGCTTTTCTCAGAGCACATGAAGTGACAATTTAGTGATGTTGATGCTGCCTTTCAGCAGTCAGTGAGAAAAAGCAGCTCTCCTCCAGTGTTTAAGACAAGGTTACTGGAAGAGCAAGGTATCTTCATATTTGTAACAAATTAGATTTACTCCAACAGACAGGCATGAAATGGGGTTTCTATGCTAATTTACTAATTCCAGGAAAGCTCATAGCTCGGCAGCATTGTTAGGTGTCAGTACTTCTGTGTTGGTTTCTAGAAAACTTTATACTTTAACGAGGTTAACTATTTCAGTATTATTTGAGACCTGTGTAGGAAGTAGCAAGCCACAAAATGCTGACTCTCTATCCCTCAGACATTCTTGAGAATTTCTAATCCATCACCTTGTTCAAGCTGTCCTGAACTCACACACACCTCTAGCACACCCAGCATCCTGTATCAGGCACGGTCTAATTATGCAACTGTGAGGTGTGCAATGCCAGCTTCATTTCATGCCCCCTGTTACTAGTGTGGAAGAAAATGAACAAGTAATTTTCTGTTTCCTTCTCCATGTTCCTCTTCATTCTATAGATCACATTCATACCCTCAATCTCTTTTCAGGGCTGACTTCTGTTTTTCTTTTATATACCAGAGGACATGGCAAACCTACTGCTTGTTTCATCAGGCTAGAGAAGATGGACATTAGTCTTTTGCTCTCCATTACCAAAACCAGTAAGAAAAATTCCTTCTGTCCTTATCAATGAATGGGTGTTTTTCTTGAGGGATGAAGTGGCCAAAGGTGGAAGGAGGTTCTTTCTGCAACTAAAGCACAGTTTTGTGCATTCCCTCCTAAAAGCTCCCTTCTTTAGCAATATCTATAAGAGAGGAACTTACATGATGAGATACAGCGCATGTAATATATTACGATAAAAAATAGACCTAATAGGAATAATTCCGCAAGTTATTGTGCAGGGCTGTTTATGTTTTTTTTCCTTTCTTCTTTTATCTTCTTTTTATTCTTTAATTGTAATTGTACCCACATATAAAGTCTTGAGCTGGAGAGTAAACTTTCTGAGCATGGACCTACCTGTGTACCTCTGCACATTTCAGGGTGTGTAATTCAGTTTTGTGTTGTGCATGAATAACTTTTATTACAGATGGTAACAGTAATGTAAAGGTCACCTTTCCCAGCATATCAGTTGTAAGGTCCTCCCAAAGGAAGTAACAGTTTTGAATAAAAAAACCTTAAATACCAGTAAGTATTTTTCTATTCATTACAGCCTGCTGAAAAAGATACGAAGGGATTATTATTCTTTATATCTGCTGCCCTTTCATTATGATCAAGCTTCTAATACTTTTATTGATGCCAATTTCAATGGGATGACTCACAGAATAAAATATTTCTTAGCTAAAGAAAGAGTATCAAATGTTAAGTTCCATTTGGTTTACATTTTAATACTTATTTAAATGAACAGCTATTGCATGATTTATTTATAAATTACATGGAAGCCCAAATTTTTTTCTTGCTCTTCCCAAGGTAAACCTGGAGTTACCATGAGATTTGATCTCTGATGCTCCCGACTACACTTTGTCCCAGAAATTCCAACGAAGTGAAAAGGTTATGTAAGTACACTGGCTCCTGTCTGCTCTCCTCATATCAATATGTATTTTCAAGGATGTGAGTGTGTAAATAGCCATCCTTTATTCACTGCTTAACTCTCTGTGGTTAACTACAACACTTACTGGCACTTTGAGAAGGATTAATCTTTACGAGGAATTATGCACAAAACATTCTCCTGAGCTTTAGCTGACCTTCTAATGTCTAAATCAAGAATCGCTGCCTAGCCTGATCTCTCTGGATATATCTCACATGCCTAGGTAAATCTGAAACATCCCACTACTATGCTACGAAGTTATTCAATTCAGTGTCAGTTTAGAGCTCCTAGAAAAGTACAGATCCATATCCATATTGATGTAAGAGAGCAGAGATAAGCATCATTTTTCAGCTCTAGTACAGTTTAACTTTCATTTGGCAAAATACAGTTACATCAACTTTGACTGGAAAAACAGGTGGAAAAAATCTTACTCGTGCAGTGCTTCAGTTTGATAAAATTTCGCACTGCCTGAAAAGGTTTAGGGAAGAAAAGAATTCAAGAAATATTAGTAAGTTCAGATTTTAAAGTTTGAAGATATGTATCCCAGTATTTTCACATAATAGTGAAAAAATTACTGATAACCATCTGGTTAGTAATAGATCATACTTGTCTCTACAGCAGCTGCTGAGTCTAGGCTGCATATTGGAAACAGATGCAGTAGGTCAGAGTCACTGATTGAATTCAAGAGAGTTAGACTGATTTCTATCAGGTAAGGTCTGAAATTTGTGTCTTAATAAACAAAATACATTCATTCTGGCAGTTGCTCCAAACAGACTTCAAGTGGGTTAGCTGGTCACCATTTCTGTGACAAAACACTCATGCTCAATGCATATTCTAAGGACAGCATTGAATTTAAATGTACAAAACAAGGACCTAAAGAATATGATATAAGCAGAGACTTTTAAAGCTCCACCAGCAGCAAGGTATTTTAAGGCCAATGGACACTATGCGTGTTGATCTAAATTTTGGGATGTAAATTAGTAAAAGTGCAAAAAATGAAAGAAATAAGAAAGCTTTTAGACTTTTTCATAACCAGTTGCTATTTCTTTCTCTTATCAGCCATCTAGCATGAAATTATTGGATTTGTACCTTTGAGAAGTTAGAAGATATTTTAAGGAAAAACAATAAATACCATAAAAAAATAGATTTCATAAATTAATGAGAAAGCATGGAACCGAAATTTTAAGAATAGCTTCTTTCTACAGCCCTGGAGAAGGTTGTGGCAAATGAATTGTAATTATCAGGATGATTTTTTTTTTTTTTACAGTTGAAAGAGTACATGAACTGGTGGGATAGAAGCTCTGTCTGAAGGCCTTTGAATTTATACATTTTTAAGTTAAAGTTGGTGGCTATTAGTAAAAAGGAAGCCATCCTTTATGACATCTGATAGCATAGTTGCTGAAAATCTATGACTTTAAAAACACACTATTTTTTTTTAGTTGCTGATTCTGTCTGACATTAAAGAAGACATTTTATATTAAAAAAGTAACATCAGCGTATGGGATGGCTGAATTGTTTTCTATAATGTTGATATGACCACCCAGAGGGTGATTGGGCACTGAACAGACTCCCCGGGGCAGTGGGCACAGCCCCAAGGCTGCCAGAGCTCAAGAGGTGTTTGGATGATACTCTGGGACACAGAGTGTGAATCTTGGGGGATGGGCCTGTGCAGGGTCAGGAGTTGGACTTGATGATCCTTGTGGGTGGGTCCCTTCCAAGTGAGCATATTCTGTGATTCCGTGAAAATAATTTTACTTATTTCTTTCTGAAAGATAAGAATAAAGTTAGAGGCGTAAACATTCTACAGCTTCTAGTCCCTCACAAGATTTAATCTGTATTTCAGTCTTAATCAGGATATCTAGATCCTTGAATCTCTTTTTTTTCAAACTATTAAATGCCTGTAATTGCAAGAGCAGAAGGCTCTCAGTTTAAAACTGCATTATAAAGTCAGTAAAATTATATTAATTTATACCAGCTGTTAGCTGCTATTTAATGGAAACACCTAGTAAAAAAATCAGGTGGTTTCATATCAGACCTTTGATGTGATACAGGGCCTGTTGTTTGTGGGTTTAGTGGTTATTTTCCAGGCACTGGTTCAGTTCCATCACATTTCATTTAACTTCAGTCTGGTACAGGAAGTTTACGTCAAGGTGCTGTTATGCTTGTGTCACTATATAGGTTCTTAACTAATTGTGGTGTGGCAACATGTGTAATGCTTTCATAAAAGTGTGTATTGTTTTTGTGGTATTCTCTCCACTTGCAACCTGGCTAAAGGATTGAGTTTGTCCCTCATTTGTGTCATGTCTGGAGAGCAAGTTTGAGTTTGGAGCTGTGCACCTAAGGCACACAGTGTTTAATAGGTTCTTCCTCCAAATCCCTGGAAGGGGGTGACAGAATGAGAAGCAGCACCTGCATGGTTCCCAAAGACTGCTTGGTGCCTCTAGCTAGTTTTGTCTCTCCCTGTACGAAAGGATGACTTATACAGGGAATACTCTTTTATCGTATTTGCTGATAAGAGCAAGATAAAAGGCTGCCTGTAAACAGGAAGGCTTCTTTACTTTGCTTTTGGGTATTGCTGTTTCTTCAGTGAGTTTGGGTTTTCAGTATACTTTAAAAATACTATCAGAATTTTAAGAATTTGTTGGCCACTACTACAATTAAATCAGGTTTTAATGAAGCACTACCTTTGCCCTCTGCTGTTTTGGAACATGTCTCAAAACTCCTTTGAGAGAAGACAGATAACATAGGGTAGGCTATGAAGAGAAGTAACTAACCCTAGTTTATCCTTCTGTAAATGAAGTAATACAAAAGCTACTGGATGGCATTCATTTATTTTGTAGGCCAGTTAAATCAGTATCATATTCAAAATTATTTCAGAAAAACTGAGCCATCACTAGTTTGGCTTTGCAGTTAAGAAACGCTATCTTTCTTTTTTCAATTGTGAAAAAATGAGGAACACAGAAAGCTTTTTAAAGGGCTACCCCAGTTGGGAGTTATGAGGCAGGGTTGCAAAGCACAAAGTAATTTTAAGCCTAAGGAATGTGGATGTTGTAATCAGCATAGCATGCAGCATTACCACACCAATTAGACTTAATAAGTTTAACTGGAGTATTTCACAATGTGAGTCCAACCCAGCCTCTATTTAAGTCAGCTGAAGTAATTGCCAGGCTAGAAGAGAACATTTCAATATTGATTTCAGGATGTATGTAGTTGTTTCAGGGTGTATACAGCTGCATCTAAGGTGCATACAAACATCTGGAAAAGATGCTTGATTTTCAGTGATCTGTTACTGGATGGGCACTAAATGCTAAGTGTGAAGAACTGAAGAGTGAGAAGCTTTAGAGCTGGTTTCTGTGTGGGCTTCCTACTGAAAACCAGTTGGGTGGTTTGTGAATGCATCACTTGTAGATGATTGCAGTGTGCAGGCACTGGGTTTTCATGGAGCTGCGCCTGTTCTGGGATTCTTCAACAGTTAAATCTTATGAAAATAAATTAATATTCATCATCCTTCTAAACTGCATTATATCAACTATGTGACAGAAGGATAAAATCTTCCAGTGACACCTAAGGCTTGTCCTCAGTGTCATGACTGGACATGTTAGAGATGCAGTGCACTGCCAATCTGTGTGTGCAGAGCAGATACTGGCTTCCCAGATATGTTGGAGCACAATAGATGTCCTCTGCACCATGCTTATGTACATCCTTGTCTCCTCTCCAGGAGAGAGGATGCTGATACTCTGCCATGGACATGCTAACTATGGATTGATTTGAGCAATGCTGCTATGTGCAAAGGAGGCAGCATTGATTATTCTTGCCATTTGCAATGTTGGTGATACACAGTGCATGTAAATGTTTTAAGCAAGCATTAACTGCTTTCTGTTACTACCAGTTAGACTACAGTTTAAGTTTGTTGAGATTAAGGTAAAACATCTAGTGATCAAAGCTAGAATTGTCAACAGTTACCAGAGGCAAGAGCCAAATGGTGCCTGGGCTGTGCACAGGATTAGCCCTCGTAATTTAGGAGTTAATCACAGCTTTGCCAGCCTCACCAGCACCACTGGGACAAATTACTTTATCTTGCTCAGCTGCAGCCTTTCACTGCTGGGGTGAGTGTGCCCGGCACACGATCTCAGCACCCTCTATTATTCATAGTCAACATAGACATACTCTATTGTGCGTTCAGGTAAAGGGGAGCCTTGAACGCTCGCTTGGGATGAGAACATGTTGTCAGCCAGACATTTGGAGCCAGTGATTTTCAAAATTTTTGGAGCTGCTGGTGGTATGAACAGCAGTCAAAGCCTGCAGCAGATGTGGTAGGAAGTAAGGGGTCTCCAGACATCCTGCTCTGTTGCCTCTGGCTGCTAGTGGTCTGACCCTGGACGTCACAGCCTGTCCTGAGAAGATGGAACATTTGACCAAGAAATCAGAGGCCATCCTCATTGCTGGCAGTTTCTTGGGTTCTGAGAAAACCAACTCTTTTGTTTGTCTGAAAAACTCCCTGTTAACCTTGAAAGCACACATCAAAGGGATTGTTTTCCATGGCCTTCATGTAACTGCTGTCTCTTCTTAAAGTAATAGTCCTCTGTTTACCATAAAATAGAAGATTTACCAGGTAGGGTAAGTTAATACATTTTTTTTTACTTAATTGGCAACACAGAATTAAGGCAACAAGGAAGATGAAGGCATTTATAGCCTTTTTAGTAGGACACTGGTTTTATGATAACTGGAAGTGCATTCACTGGCATGAAATCCTAAATAGAGCAGAATTGTCACTTCAGGAGTTTTAGTTTCACCTTTATAGATTTTCTCTGCTTTTCTCCATTTGTTCCTGAAGGATTTCATCATTGAAACTTTTCTCTTATCCTGCAGTAATACTTTACAAACATCTGAAATTTAATAATCTAAATTATTATTTCTTATGCACTATGTACATATGTGCCTTTTAACTTGTTTGCTGCACTCTGTGTATGTGAGTCTGTATGATACATAAATGAATCATAGAATCGACCGGGTTGGAAAAGACTTTCAAGGTCATCAAGTCCAATCCTTGATCCAACCCTGCTGTGGTTCCCAGACCATGGCACTGAGTGCCACATCCAGTCTCACCTTAAAAACCTCCAGGGACAGAGAATCCACCAACTCCCTAAGCAGTCCGTTTCAATGTCTGATTATTCTCTCTGTAAAAAATTTCTTCCTAATATCTAACCTAAACCTCCCCTGGCACAGCTTAAGATCGTGCCCTCTTGTCCTGCTGCTGGTTCCTGGTAGAAGAGACCAATCCCCACCTGGCTACAACTTCCAGTCAGGTAGTTGTAGAGAGTGCTGAGGTCTCCCCTGAGCCTCCTCTTCTCCAGGCTCAACAACCCCAGCTCCCTCAGCCTCTCCTCACAGCCTTGTTGCTCTTCCCTGCACCTGCTCCAGCCCCTCCATGTCCTTCCTGACCTGAGGGGCCCAGAGCTGGACACAGCACTTCAGGGGTGGCCTCCCCAGCGCTGAGTGCCAGGAAAGAATCCGTTCCCTACTTCTGCTGCCACACTCTTCCTGAGCCAGGCCAGGAGCCCTTGGCCCTCTTGGCCACCTGGGCACACTTTGGCTCATGTTCAGCTTCCTGTCACTCCACACTCCCAGCTCCCTTCCTGCCTGACTGCTCTCCATCCACTCTGTGCCCAGCCTGTAGCGCTGCAGGGGGTTGCTGTGGCCAAAGTGCAGGACCTGGCACTCGGCCTGGTTGAACCTCATCCCATTGGAATCAGCCCAGCTCTCTGTCCAGGTCCCTCTGCAGAGCCCTCCTGCCTTCCAGCTGATCAACACTCCCCTCCAGATTGGTGTCATCAGCAAATTTGCTAATGGTGGACTCAATCCCCTCATCCAGATCATCAATAAAAATATTAAACAGGACTGGGCCCAAGACTGATCCCTGGGGGACACCACTGGTGACTGGATCCCAACTGGATCCAGCCCTGTTCACCAACACTCTCTGGGCCTGGCCCTCCAGCCAGTTCCTAACCCAGCACAGAGTGCCCTGTCCAAGCCCTGGGCTGCAGCTTTTCCAGGAATGTGCTGTGGGAGACGGTGTCAAAGGCTTTGCTGGAGTCCAGATAGACGCATCCCCAGCCTGCACCTCATCCACCAGGTGGGTCACTTGATCATAAAAAGAGATCAGGTTGGTCAGACGGGACCTGCCCCTCCTAAACCCATGTTGGCTGGCTCTGATCCCTTGTCCATCCTGTAGGTGCTGTGTGATTGCACTCAGGATGATCTGCTCCATAACCTTGCCAGGCACTGAGGTCAGGCTGACAGGCCTGGAGTTTTCCGGGTCTTCCTTCCAGCCCTTTTTGTGGATCGGTGTGACATTCCCCAACTTCCAATCGTCTGGGACCTCCCCAGTGAGCCAGGGCTGTTGGGAAATGATGGAGAGCGGCGTGGCGAGCTCTTCCACCAGCTCCCTCATCGCCCTTGGGTGCATCATTGTTTGGATTCAGATTCAGTTGACTATATATATATTGCTATGTGCAAAATGGTTTGCTCGCTTTTCTGAAGGAGAGGAAGATTTAGGTAAATTCTGTAATGAATACAACACAGTTTAGGAGCACTAAATTTTCAGCTGGAAGTTTTTGTGTGTGAGAAGTTCCTAGGTAGTGCCTGGTGGTTGTATGCACCCTGAGTACAACAGAGTTCTGACACTTTTAGAAAATTTAAAACTGACTATGCTGTCTCAACAGCTTTTGCAAAAAGAACCCTATGTGATAAAGTACTTGCATCTATTAGAATAATTTTAAGAAGATGTTTACATAATAATGAATAGGAAAAAATATTGCAATACATGATTTGCATTCTTAGAACTCAGCAGCCTCAGGGAAACTTCCTGGTGTCAAACATTAGAAGAATGTAAGTCACTATTAGGAATTTTAAGGAAATAGAAATGGAGAAACTTCTGAGCTGTCCTAAAAGTCTGCCCTAAACTTTAAAGAGATTTTAAAATTCCTAATTTTTTTTTAAAGATTCTCATGGCAATGCTGTGGTTAAGTGGTACAAATTTGCTGAAATACTTAAGGTAGACTCTCCAGAGGTCTACATCTTTGTTAGTGGTTCTACTGACTGAGCAAAAGGTATGCCTGTTATTCTTCACAGCAGCATGCAGCTGAGAAGAACAAAGCAGGCTGAAAGGGATAGGTTGGGATCCCCAAAACTGGGATGGAGATCCTTGGGATTCAGCTGCTTTAGAGCATGGTTCAGAGGGGGAAGTGTTTGCTGAAGCACAGCCAATAACAGGAGGGAAAGTGGAAGGTGACCCCGATGGTTATCCCATCAGGCCTGATGTGGTGGAGGATTTTACTCAGCCAGAATTTGCTGGTGTTATGGACAGGTTTAAAAGCAAAGGCCAGAGAGTCTGTGATCTCCTGGGCAGTTGGGCTGCATGAGCTGGGATCCTCTGGGATCAGATTGGACTGGGCAGACAGGGAGCAGTTTGTCCCGTGGAGCTGGGCTGGGTTTGTTCAGGATGCCTTCGAAGGCAGGGCTGGGGAGGCTCCTTTGTTGGCTGTAGTGGTGGAAAGTTGTCCCAGGAGGACTGGAGCCCTTCGACCTCCTGCTCCCCCCGTGAGCCCCGATGGGACCGTGCACTTGGCAATGGAGGGCCCCCCATTGCTGAGTCAGCGGTTCCGGGGACCGGCAGGGATGGGATCAGGACGCCGAGCTCCAGTCCAGGCAGGGCACGAAATGGTGCAGCCACTGCAAGAAGCGAAGGCAGAGTGAGATGAAGGCCGAGCTCCAGCTGAGGCAGGGCACGAAATGGTGCAGCCACTGAGAGAAGCGAAGGCAGAGTGAGATGAAGGCCGAGCTCCAACACAAGGGTGGGCAATAAAAACCCATGGCCCTCAGGTGGAGCTTTGAATTCCTTGGAAAAGTGGACCTGGTCAAAGGGCTCAGGCCCTTGTGGGTGCTGGAGCAGAGGCCTCTTCAACTGATGGTCAGCCTAAAAAGGTGCAAGGACAGCAAGTTTTGACGATAGGATGAGGTGGCAAACAAAGTGAGGTGGTACAGAGAAAAGCTGAGCTTCAAATTGGTCCTCTGCCACAGCAGCCTTGTGGAGTGCTTGTTGCTGTGCCTGACTGTGGAAGGGCAGTGGATATTTCCAAGGGCTGCCTTGTGCTGAGGAACACTGGGCTCAGTTCCCTCAGTGACATTGTGTCATCAGGAAGTATTGCCCAGGACTAGGCAGGAGACTTTAGATTTGGTCACCCCCCAGAGCAAGGTGGAAGCCCAGCAGTTTATTGGTTTGTTTGGCTTTTGGCGACAACAAGGTCCTCCTTTGGGACAAATCCCTGCCTCGTGACATAAAGTGGCAGGACAGGACTGTGAGTCTGAGGGGGAAATGAGCAGCAGCAAGGGTTTGAAACAGCTCAGGGAGCAATTCAACAGGCTCCAGACCTGTGGCCAACACAACCCGGAGAGGGGCAACTAAAGAGTTCTGCCAGTGATAATATTTGGAGGTCAAAAGGAGGTGGTCAGCAGTGAGCAGGTGGGGAAAGTTTAGAGAGTATATTTAAGGTGGTCTGTAGGGTAGGGCAGCAACTTATTCAGGTGTACATGAGATGATGAGATGTGGAGAGGGAGGGAAGATGTTGGGAGTCACACGAGGAAACCTGCAAGGCAGAGAATGTTGAGGTAAACTGAGGTTCTCTGCAGGGGACAAGTAGGCAAATGTTGGGGTGAGGCTGGAGGGGCTCCTTTGTGGCGTGGCTGCAGCGAGGCTGAGCCCTGGCCCTGATTGCCGAGGCCATGGGGAGGGGTCTCTGTGCCAGCTGGGGGAGCAGTGGGGCCCCTGAGGCAGAGAGGGCAGGGGGCCTGTGGAGCTGCCCCAGGAGGCTGGGGGGCCTTTCCTGGGCCACCGCCTCCAGCCCCCCTCGATCCCCGGGGCTGCAGTGCCAGCAAAGGCTGTTTGGAGCAGAGAGTGCTGAGAGCTCTCTGTGCCTGTCCCCAGCCTGGCCCTGTCCACAGGGACACAGGGGGCAAAGACCATTACAGGGAACAAAAACGCTTCCTGCCAGAGGGTTTGTCCTGTGCAAATCAGTCCTGGGCAGCAATCGGACTTGGGCCATCAGTCAGCTGCTCTTCCCCCAGAAAGCACCATCCCCGTGGGCATTAATGACCTGCCCTCTGCCCACCGCTCACTGTGCACCCACCTGAAAACAGAGCAAGTCTTGCTTTGCTTGGAAGAACTTTAAATGACTTAAAAAAAAAAAAAATTATCTCTTTTTTTCCTTTCAGGTGATGGAGCTGCCTCTCTGGATGTGTGCTGAGCTCTGGCTGCAGGGGACTGTCAGGCCTTGGTGGCGGTGAGTTCATGTTCTTCTCACTGGGAAACTGGAAATAGTTATTAATGATATTGCAGAAATGTCTTCTGAAACCTGTCCCTTTCTTTCTGCCTTTTGCTGATAGATCTTCTCCTTCTGCCTTTGAATTTACAACCTCCTTACAGCTCCCAACTGGCAAAACCTGGGGGAACTCAGTGGGGGCAGAGGTGACATTTTTATCTGGAAAGGGGGTAATTTCTAGGGGATACAGCAACTGTTTTGGTAGGAAAGTGTGTTTAAGCCCATTGGCCCAAGTTGTGTTTGCACCAGCTGGGGCCAGAGGTGCAAGGCAATCCAAAGCAAGCCCTGCTTGGCCTCTAAATCCCAGGGTAAGTTCTCCAAGCTGCTCCTTGAGGACTAAAGATACGTTAAAATGGAACTAAGAGTGCTAATAAGATTCCTGTGAATCCTGGTATTGCTGTCCTAGAATTTTGAACAGGTTTTGAAGCTGTTGATGGCAATAGTGGTTTTCTTCCTTTAGATGAGTCCCTCGGTAGGATTTGGGGTTTCTTTGGGTTTTGACTCCCTCCCAGTGGCCCTGAGACCGATCAGGAGCTGGCAGGACAAAAAGGCTGAGAGCTCCTGGCAGGCACAGGGGGTTTCCCACAGAGTGGCTCCAAGTGCTGCCCACCAGCCTGGCCAGGTGGGATCTGCTTTGGCTTCCAGCTTGTGCCAGAGCCAGAAGGTGTTCTGTGGACTGGAATGAGGATCCAGTAGCTTCATCTCCCAAAGATTCCCTGGGCGGCTGATCCACTCTGCCCTGTGTCCTGCTCTCAGTTCCTGCCCAGGCAGAGCCAGCCGTGCCAAGGGCACGAGCACTTCCACCCTGCATAGGGAATGGGGGACTGGCTGCTGTAGAATTCACCTAGAAAGTCAAACAGGGATTGTTGGAGGATCTGGCTCCTTAGGGAACCTGCTGGGAGTAGAGAAGCACAACCCCAAATCTCCAGCTGTGGGTGGAGCCGTGGAACGTAAACCAGCACAAAGCGATACCCCAAAATGAGCCGTGGGAGAGCAGGGCCAAATGAGGGTCACTGTCACTGTGGAAAGGCAAAAGGGATTGGTTGGGACTTGGATTGTCCCCTTGGGAGGTGCGGGTTGCTGGGATTTAGAGAATGCCCTGCCTTAGACTGCTGAGATCTCTCAGTGCAGTGGCTTTCACCGACACAGCAGCACAAAGACTGTTCTCTGCGTGGGGCCAGGGTTTGGGTTCCGGGATCAGCTTTGCAGATTTAGATGAATTCTATCTACAGCCCGCAGTTCCATGTGGAATTCCTGCTGGAATAGCCTCCCAGTGCCTCACGGAGCCCGGATCTTCCCCTGCAGAGCTGCCGCTTTAATGCTAGGTTTGCCAGGAAGCAGCCATGGGTCCAGGTGTGCTCAGCGGGATCAGGACAAGGACAGGTTGATATTGCACATTTTTGTGCAATGAATTTGCTGTTTATAACCCTCCTCCCCCAGCCCCTCTGGGGTCCCTAGGGGACACTGGAGCGAGTTCCCTGGAATGGAGCCGATTCTCCCCTCGGGTCAGGCTCCAGGGGGGTGTGTTCCACCAGGAGAAGGTGGTGGCCAGACGCGCTCCTGGCACGGGCTGAGGCAGCCCCTGAGCCCAGGCGAGGACGTCTCTCGGTGCCGGAAGCCACTGTCACTTCAAAGCCTCAGGAGTGGCCCTTGCAAGTTCTTTTCCCCAAGGAAAGGGGTCCACATCCCTGCCTTCAGGGCACCGCAGGTCTGACCCACCTGTTCAAGCTGTCCGTGGGTTCTA